>NC_087364.1:14455500-15793500 GCF_030014295.1 Loxodonta africana
AGGCCCAGGAAATAGCCTCCAGATTTGCCTTGGCTTCATAATTTATCCCCTTGGATTATCTGGGACGTTGGAAATAGTTGGCTAGTTCTAGAAGCTTTTGATACTCAGATTTTGTTTTGTTTGATTGAAAGTTGTGGTGATCTCACGACCAAAAATGATACTCATTTCTATCAGATTTTATAAAGTTTAAACTAGTTAAGTGTTATTTTTTTTGTTACCTTAGGGTGGGGAGGAAAGTGCATTTTTTCTATGTAAACTATATTTTACTCTTTGGGCCCAGTATCCATTGAGCTACTCACTGAGGAGGAGTAAGGCCTCACAAATGTAATCCTTCTGACTTTATTGATATGGCTTGTAAGCTTTATCCTTATCCTGGATGATAAGTACCTTAGTGATATTTGTTTTATCCCAATTTTGCCAGGCCAAACACCTCCTACTCACGACGTTTTTTACTGCTTAATGATACCTTTTCTCGGTTGAAGGCATGAGGTTGGGGGTGGGAAGGTCTTTGCATTAATTTAATGTTAAATAGGACCTTTTTCTGAAGAAGTCTAAGAGTAGCCATTTTCAATATTTTTGTTTTCCAGGGTCCTTACACTGGGCCTGGGATTTCTCGTTATCCCATTTCTTCCTGCAAGTAACCTATTCTTCCGAGTGGGGTTTGTGGTTGCAGAGCGAGTTCTCTACCTCCCCAGTGTTGGGTACTGCATGTTGCTGACGTTTGGCTTTGGAGCGCTGAGTAAACATACTAAGAAAAAGGTAATGACCCAAGAGTGGCGCCATTTAAGGTGGTACAAACGGTTAAGAGTTTGACTACTAACCAAAAAGTTTGGCAGTTCAAATCCACCCAGACCAAAACCAAACCAAACCCGTTGCCATCGGGTCGATTCCAACTCATGGTGACCCTGTAGGGCAGAGTAGAACTGCCCCATAGGGTGTCCAAGGAGCAGCTGGTGGATTCGAACTGCTGACCTTTTCGTTAGCAGCTGAACTCTTAGCTACTGTGCCAACTGGGGCTCCAGTCCACCCAGAGTCGTCTCAAATGGAAGGCCTGGCAAGCTGCTTCTGAAAAGTCAGTGGTTGAAAATCCCATGGAGCCCAGTTATAGTCGGACACACATGGGGTCCCCATGAATCAGAATTGGCTCGAGAGCAGCTGATTTAGTTTTTGTCTCTTTTTTTGTATTTGTTTCGGTTTGGTGCCATTTATGACCAAAATTATTGGATGGATTTTGACTAATGATATCTACCATGTCTCTCTGTTCTTAAGAAACTCATTGCTGCTCTCGTACTGGGAATTGTATTCATAAATATGCTGAGATGCGTGGTTCGTTGCAGCGAGTGGCGGAGCGAAGAACAGCTTTTTAGAAGTGCCCTGTCTGTGTGTCCTCTCAATGCTAAGGTACATTGACTGCCATGTTGCTTTTTTTTTTTTTTTTTTTGATGATTTTAAGATTCTTTAAAGTTCCACCTTGCCACAGTGAGTCAGAAGGAATAATTAAGTCAGACATTATCAATGAAACAGCAGAATACTTAAACAGTGTCTTATCCATGTTCCAGTTGAGTCATTCACCCTTTGGGTGGTTTTTACTGAAGCAGTCTGATAGAAATTTATTTCACTTGGGTTCTTGAAAAACCAAGCTGTTCATTTAACCAGCTCTGTCTCCTTGGATAAAACTAAACTTTTGAACTTTTAGGGCCTTTATCTGTAAAATGGAGATAATACCTATCTCCTTATGGGTTCTGGGTACCTATCTCCTGGGTTTGCTGTAAAGGCTTAAGGACATACTGCATCAGAAGTGCCCTAACGTGGTATTTTAGCATGTAGTTGGTGCTCATTTAGTTTGGGTTGTCATGTTAAATGACAGGCTGTTGTTAGTTGCTATTGAGTCTGTTCTGACTCAGGGTGACCTTAGGTGTAACAGAACAAAACAGTGCCCCATCCGGTGCCATCTTCCTGATTGCTGAGTGACAGGAAGGGAGTGCTGTTTGCTCAAAAGAGGGGAGAGGGATTTACGTTCGAGAAATTATCTGTTGGTATAAATTATTGTCAAATAATGATACATTCTATCCTGGGTTATTAAAATTGAAGGTGCCTAGGATGAATACAGGGGATCTTCTAGGGGGGAAAAAAAAAGAGCTCTCTGGGGTTCCATCTCATTTTCACATTCTGTATGTAAAGAAAAGCAATGATGTCAGGCAAAAATAAGTAAATAAATCTAGTGAACAGTTGATGTCTTATTGTGGCCCTGAAGTTGAGTAGTGTAGAAAGTGCTGACTCCTTGTTTATCTTTTTTTACATTAAAAAATCCTGTTCCTTTTTTATAGTTAGGAGATTTAATAAAAGGACTAATTACTTCTCAGTTTTATCTTTGATTTGCTGACCTATCAATTTATTTATGCCACTAAAAATAGATTGCCTGGGTTTTAATTTCATAAATGTTAATATACTTGCTTTATTTTTACTTTTCCGTTTGAATAGCAGTAATTGCCCCTTCTATTTATATACTTCTTCCCCACAAGGGATTCAGATTTCTCTTTTGAGGCTCTGTAATTAATCTCCATTATCCCTCTAAGGCCTTTAGAGAGAGGGTATTATTTTATGTTTCCAGATGGGAGAAACTGAGGCATGGAAAGGTTAAAGTGACATCATATAGGCTAGTAATTTAGGTGGCTGAGCTAGACTGGTGGTGCTGGGCCCCAGGTTACTCTAGTAAATGAGGGGTTAAAGGGACATATGTGGTGCCTGAGCCTACAAGTCTGCGCCAGTGAATAATTTCACATTATAGGCTAGAAAACGCAGGGTGTGCACACGTGTGCATGTACATGCTTTTTACATATGTGTGTCGTTTTCTCTTTTTAAATTTAAGACATATGTACAAGACCTCATCTTCAAAATGGACTCAGTGATGACAGTCCTTTCCAAGAACTGTTTACAGTGATGCAATTCAGTATAAACAAGATACATATGTGTATAGAGAGAGAGCGAGCCCTGGTGGCATAGTGGTTAACAGCCTGGCTACTAACCAAAAGGTCAGCAGTTCAAATCCACCAGGAGCTCCTTGGAAACCCTATGGGGCAGTTCTGCTCTGTCCTATAGGGTCACTCTGAATCAGAACTTGACGGCACCTAACAACAACAACGTGTTTGTGTGTGTGTATGTGTGTATATATGTATATATATGTGTGTGCATATATATATACACACACACTTTCCACTTTAAATTGAAGTGTCATAAAGTTGTCTTTATTATCCTTTTTGGTGGGGGGAGGAGTTAGATTGAGCTTAGGGAAGAAATCACTTTAGGAAAATACTGTTTGTTCAACCCCATTGCGGGGGAAACCTTTTCCCAACTAATCTCCACTTGATAAAAAAAAAAAAAATTGATAGTCCTTCAATATTAAGGAACCAACTGGCAAACCAAACCAAACCAAACCCCTTGCCATCAAGTCCACAGAGTAGTACTGCCTCATAGGGTTTCCAAGAAACAGCTGGCGGATTTGAGCTGCCAACCTTTTGGTTAGCAGCCATAGCTCTTAACCACTGCACAATTAGCGGTCCTGAACAGTTGGCAACCAGCTGTAAATTAGGTCCAGATTTACAAACCGAGACTCATCTTTTTCAAAAGATTGCAATATTCATGTAGGTAGTACCTGTGCCTGGGCTGCATCTGAATTGCCCAGGATGCCTGGCTGACGTAAGTACTTAGTATTAGTACTGCTTGAATTCACCCAGAGGGAAATTCAATTCACTGAGCTGGCTATGATACTCGATACCAAATATCTAATCATATTTATACTTCATTTTCATTCTGAAGGCTTCAAAGTATTTTGCAATTAGTATCAACTCCGTAATACAATTCTAAATTCTTATAACAATGAAAAGTATCATATACCACAGTGAGCTCGTACTTAAGGAATGACCCAGGATGAGTTATGGAGTTTTTATGTGCTTAAGTTTTTTATCTTTTTTTTTTAAGTTTAATATCAAATATTGGCAGAATTTTTGCAACTAACAAACTGGCTTTTGCACTGGTGTTAGTCCTGCATTTCGTTATTCTTTTACTTCATTTGCACTCACGGGTTATTGGGCTGCCAGGGTTGTTTTTCTCTTCTGCTTTCCTGTCCTGGTTCATAGCCTCAGGATACATCATAGGAATTACAAAGACTGGAGGGAAAATGGAAGAATAATCAGGCTTTCTCAGTCTTTACATCCATGGAAACAAAAATCACTCATTCTTCAAACACCATTTTAAGTAACGGGACTTTAAGGGTTTGGTTTGGTTGTTTAACAAGGGGTTATCTAGGCAGCTATTTTCTATTCAAATAATTCCCTCTATAACCCACAGATTAAAGCTGACCGTTGAGTATGCTTGTTTACCAGCTCTTAACTACAGAAAGTTTGCCTTCAAGGGCTGTATCTGATTTTTAACTTGTTCTGTTTAAATAACCACAGTTTGTATTTCCAAAGTGCCCTGTCTTTCTCCTTTGGTCTTCTAGTCTGGGTGGAGAAGAGAACACTGTCTATACGGCAGAGGGCAGTTGCACTCTTTGTCTGAGCTTTTTACTGAGGAAACAGGATTTCCCATAACAAAGAGCAACAGCGGGAGTGTGGGGTGGAAGAGGCGGGAGCCCAGTTGAAGTCGAGTCTCGAAGCTGTGTTTGTATTCCTGCCACCACAAGGACAAGGCTGGCAGGTCAGATTCTCCTGCCTTCCTTTTCTTTGTCATGAGAGGAGACGTGAAGTCATACATCCAGACTGGGGGGTGGGGAGCGCAAACCCTAACCATTTCTAGCCTGCTTTTTAAAAAATGTGTGCTCTGGTGATAGCATCAACGAAGCCTCTTCCAGGTGATAATTTGAAGGTGATAGTACCGGGAAAAAAAAAAAAAAAATTTTTTTTTTTTTTAGTACCGGGAGCCCTGATGGCACAGTGGTTAAGAGCTATGGCTGCTAACCAAAAGGCCGGCTGTTCTATTCCACCAGCCACTCCTTAGAAACCCTGTGGGGCAGTTCTACTCTGTCCTACAAGGTCACTGTGTGTCAGAATTGACTCGATGGCAATTTTTTTTTTAAATACCTATTAATGAACAATAATTTGGTTCAGAACGTTTAAATTATACTCTGTGGTGCACAGTCGTGCATATTTATATCACCTATGATTCCCCAGCTTGTGATTCTCTTTGTCAGACTCATTTATGTCATAAATGAATATACTCTAAAATTGGCAGGTTAGAAATACCCCTGTTACATACGTGCTTAAAGAACGGTCATACCCTTTCAGGCACATTAGCATTTTTGAAGTACAGCTGTAATTGTAGGTTAAGATTGATAGGCAGGATATAGTTATATTTTCAGAGGCAGTTCTGAGGCAGTGTTCAGAGGTATTGTGAGTTGAATGTGTTTAAACCATTAAACATGATTTTACTTTAAGGGAGAAATGGTACAAATGAATGAGTGAATCTAGAAGTTACCTCCAGTAGCTGCCCCATCTCCACACAGCACCCTTATACATGGGTATGATACAGTGAGAAGAACCACAGGCTTTGGAGCCTGGGCTCAAATGCAGCGTCACAACCTTGGGTGAAACACTTAAGAGGTCAAAGCAGCTGATCAACTCAGAAGGGACGCTCACAGCCTCTCCCTGGCAGGGCTGTTGTGAGGAGGAGAGATGAGGCGGATACGATGCCAGACGCTACTCCTGGCATATGGGTGATGTTAGCACGCACCAGCTCCCAGTATTACTGTTACTATTATTAGTCACTCTTCCTGTAGCTGATTTCATGAATGCCCTTAACCTCATCTGCTCTGAGATGCCTTTGCATCCTCAGGCTCCACAAGGAGCTTTTTGTTCCTGGATGCATACTTTTGATAATAGTCCTAATGAGCCTGTGTAGTCTCACTGCCCGGCTCTGTGTTCTGCTACTTTCTTTGCAGTTTATTCTGAGCCCAAGAACAGCTGAGAAATGCCACCATTTGGCCTCTCATGTGCATGTGGGTTAAGGTGACCTGAGAGTTTCTGGTAGGCTTGCAGCTCCCTGACCTGTTTGCTTCTAGCCTGCTTTACAGCCCTCTTCTCTCAGTCAGTTAAAAGTGCACTTCTCATTCTCCCTGTATATTGCTCCATGCCCTCTTGGTTTCTTCTGCTTTTAGTTTGATTGTTGTTGTTATGTGCCATTGAGTTTGTTCCAACTCATAGCAACCCTATAGGACAGAGTAGAACTGCCCCATAGGGTTTCCGAGGAGGGACTGGTGGATTTGAACCACCAGCCTTTTGGTTGGCAGCCAAGCTCTTAACCAGTTTGCCACCAGGGCTCCGTTAGTTTTTTTAGAAGAGTAAAACGAGGTTACAGTTTCAGAGGAGCTCCTCCTCCGTTTGCTCACTCTCTGGGTGATTGCACCCAGTCATGGCTCACTCTCGCCATCTGCGTGTCCCTGCCTGCCATGGGAGCAGCCCAGCCTGCTCTTCTCCTGAGCTCGGGTCTCTCTACAGGACTTCTCAAAGGACTTCAAAAGCAGCGCGATTCCCAGTTCCCTCCCAGATCACCAGTTACATCCCTTAAAAGCCACTGCCATCTGTTTCGTTCTGAAACTTGTTGCTCGTTGCTATCGAGTTGGCTCTGACTCAGGGCAACCCCGCGTACAGCAGAACAAAATGTTGCCGGGTCCTGCCCCACCCTCACCGTCGTTGGTGTGCTTGAGTGCATTGTTGCAGTCACTGTGTATTTTGAGTACCTTCCATCCTGGGAGGCTCATCTTCCAGCACTGTATCAAACAGTATTCTGTTGTGATCCACTGGGCTTTCATGGGCTAGTTGTCGGCAGTAGATCGCCAGACCTTTCTCCGTAGTCTCAGTCTGGAAACTCCGTTGAAACCTGTCCACCATGAGTAACCCTGCTGCTCTTTGAAATATCAGTGGCATAGCTTCCAGCGTCGCCGCCACATGCAAGCCACCACAGCACAATAGACTGACAGGCGGATGGTGGTTTGAAAGTTAGAAACCTCAAATTTATTCTAGACACGCTCCTCCACCCTCATATCCAGTACATCGCCGATTTCTGTGATTTTATTTTTTCCTTCCTACATCTCCCTCACATTCTTCCACTTCTCTCACCACCACCACCACATCAGCCTGCGGATATCCCTGGACTGCAGTCTAGCCTCTCAGTGGACTCCGGGTATTTGCTTCTGCCCCACTCCTGTTTTCTACAGTGCAGCCAGGATGATTTATTTATTTATTTATAGTAATTTTTATTGTGCTTTAAGTGAAAGTTTACAAATCAAGTCAGTCTGTCACATATAAGCCTATATACACCTTACTCCATACTCCCACTTACTCTCCCCCTAATGAGTCAGCCTGCTCCCTCCTTCCAGTCTCTCCTTTCGTGACGGTTTTGCCAGTTTCTAAACGTCTCTACCCTCCTATCTCCCGTCCAGACAGGGGATGCCAACACAGTCTCAAGTGTCCACCTGAGGATGATTTATTTTTAATAAATGTAAATCGAATGGTGCTTCTCTGCCAGCTTCCTACTCCTGCCTTACAGACCCTGCAGGGGACTTCATCACGTTGAGGGCAAAGATGAAACCTCCTGCCATTGCTCAAGATTCTCTGCAGGCCTGCTGCCACAGGGCTTTCCAGCCCTCTTCTCCTCTGCCCTCTGCTCTCCAGGGACCGGGCTTCTTGTAGTGGCTCAGACGCATCAGGCGTCCTCCCAGCCCAGGATCCCTGCACGTGTTGCTTCTTCTGCCTGGGACGCTCTTACTCCACCTGCAGCCCCTTTCCCTAGGAACCCCCACTTCTGATCGTAGCCCCAGGTCTCTTCTTAAGGGCAGCCTTCCCTGAGTGTCTCAAACCAGCGCCTGTGATTCCCCTTCCTTCCGAGCCCTCGGTGCCGGGGATCTACAGTACTTTGCTCATGATTGTAAATCTAGCTGATAGCACAGTGCTTGGTGCCCGGTTGGCATTGAGCCATTTCCTGAAGGAATGAGGGAAGGATGTTATTAGCTCTGAAGTAAAATGCTTATAATACTACAGGGGAAAGGTGTCCAACAAGAAAGGGCTGTGTTTGTTTAAAATGGCTGGGCAGGCTAATGGTTTACGGGTGATTGAACTTTTGTTATCAACTACTACATATTATTACTACTTAACAGGGTAGTAGTAATAGTATGTAGCAGAAGGGAATTTGAGGGTTTAGTACTAAAAATAAGGAGCCCTGGTGGCACCATGCTTAAGTGCTCAGCTGCTAACTGAAAGGTCAGCGGTTAGAACTAGCCAGAGGCTCTGTGGGAGAAAAAACCTACCAGTCTGCTCCCATAAAGATCGGAGACCCTGGTGGCATAGCAGTTAAGAGCTACTATGGTATAAAGATTACAGCCTAGGAAACCCTATGGGGCAGTTCTGTGTCCAGTGGGGTTGCTATGAGCTGGAATCTACTTGACGGCACACAACTACAACAGAGTAGTAAAAACCCAGGTTTTTAATTTTCCAGTTTTGTCTGGTGAGCTCCTTAATTACTTCTCCTTCTGTCATACTTTAGTCTTACTATCTGCTCATCACCTCCCTTTCTTTCTAATCTTTTCTGACAGGGTGGCTGATTAAAGTACAAAAAAGCCCCAGGCCTACCCTCTGTAGAATTTTAGCTGAGGCTCTGGGTGGGTGATTTTTTTAAATACCTTTACCTTTAGTCTTCAGTTAGAAGGTGTGCTAGGTACCCAGACTCTGAACAAAAAAATTTACCTGCTGATGGCCAAATTGTTATCTGCATTTTCAGGTTCACTACAATGTTGGCAAAAACCTGGCTGATAATGGCAACCAAACGGCTGCCATCCGCTATTACAGGGAAGCTGTAAGGTACTGCACGCATATTGTCTCACATAAGAAATGTCTTAACCTCCTAAGATTAAACACCTGTCCCCTTTAAGGCCCTGCCTTTAAGACAGCTTTGCCAATCCCTGAGAGTTTAGTGAAAACTGCTAAGCATTAACAGCTGCCTTGGTTTCTCTCTCTGCTTCCAGATTAAATCCCAAGTATGTTCATGCCATGAATAATCTTGGAAACATCTTAAAAGAGCGGAATGAGCTACAGGAAGCCGAGGAGCTGCTGTCTTTGGCTGTACAAATACAGTAAGCACTGATTTTATAATTACGCTGGTGACAAAGAGACTGGTTCCTGCGTTCCCTGGTCTAAGCCTTTCTGCTTCTTGTTTTTGTTTTTGTTTTAAATGCTCTGCTAGACCAGACTTCGCTGCTGCATGGATGAATTTAGGCATAGTGCAGAACAGCCTGAAGCAGTTCGAAGCAGCCGAACAAAGTTACTGGACAGCCATTAAACACAGACGAAAATACCCCGATTGTTACTACAACCTCGGGCGTTTGGTGAGCTGATGGTGCTCTTGTGCCTGTGGAAGGAAACATGGGTTTTTGTTTTTGTTTTTTCCTGCCTTATTTAAAATAAAAATGGCAGTAAGAACATATCTAGCACTCTGCATTTTATTATGTATTGTCACATATGTTTGTCTCATTTGAAGATTGCTTTTTGGTTTCTTTATATGTAATTTTCTTAAGCTCTTATTGGAGAGCAATCCAACTCAAATTAGTCATGCTTAAGAGATCACTAAAGTAGTGAGTAGCGTCTGAGGTCTTAAAAGCCAGTGAGCGGCCACCTAAAATACCCCGCTGGTCTCACCCCGTCTGGAACAAGGGAGAATGAAGAAACCAAAGACGCAAGGGAAGGATTAGCCCAAATGACTGGTGGACCACAAGTACTACAGCCTCCACCAGACTGAGTCCAGCACAACTAGACGGTGCCCGGCATCCATGACCAACTGCCGTGATAGGGATCACAATAGAGAATCCCGGAGAGAGCTGGAGAAAAATGTAGAACAAAATTCTAACTCACAAAAAAGGACCAGACTTACTGATCAGACAGAGATTAGAGAAGCCCCTGAGAGTATGGGCCCCCCAGATACCCGTTTAGCTCAGTAATGAAGTCACTTCTGAGGTTCACTCTTCAGCCAAAGGTTAGACAGGCCCGTGAAACAAAACGAGACTAAATGGGCGCAGCCACCCAGGGGCAAGGACTAGAAGTCAGGAGGGGACAGGAAAGGTGGTAATAGGGAACCCAAGGTTGAGAAAGGAGAGTGTCGACATGTCATGGGGTTGGTAACCAATGTCACAAAACAGTATGTGTACTGTTTACTAGTGTACTATTTTGTTCTGTAAACCTTCATCTAAAGTAGAATTAAAAAAAAAAAAAATCACAAAAGTAATAGGTTAAACAAAGGAGTAAATTAAAAAAAATTTTAAGTCCCTTGAGCCCTGTAAGACAATACTCCAAGGAGTAACTTGATGCTAGACATCAGTTTCTCTGATTTTAAAACATGGATTGGCTACAATGAAGATTAAGAAAACAAACCCATCGTGTGATTTCTGAGCTTCCCGTAATCTCCTTCCTCACAGGAACTGCTCCTTTGATTTTCTTGACAAAGAAAATGAGACCTACATACAAATACCAACATTCTTTAATTGAGAATGCTTATCCTTGCCCTTTAACCAACACTTTGATTTGGTTTTAAGAAACCAGATAGATAATGTTGTTGTCATTAGCTGCCATCAAGTTGGCCTCTGATTCATGGAGACCCCACGTACAATGCAATGAAATGGTGCCCAATCTTGTGCCATCCTCATGACCACTTGCAGATCTGACAGTTGTCATCCATAGGGTTTTCACTGGCGGATTTCTGGAAGTCAATCCCCAGGCCTTTCCTGCTAGTCCATCTTAGTGTGGAAGCTCTGCTGAAATCAGCCCCACATCATCACAACAACACACAAGCCTGTACTTACAGACGGGTGGTGGCTGCACGTGAGGTGCATCGGTCAGGAATCAAACCGGGGTCTCTTGCATAGAAGGAGAGAGTTCTACCATTGGCCCACTGCTGCTGCCTTCAATAGATATGATCCTAGTATATTTAGTCGTATAACATAAAATGACTAAGGGGGAATCTTTTTGCTCATTTTAGCCAAACTGAGACATATGTATGGTGACATGATTTTTTTAAAGAGACTTATATATAGTTGAGAGAGAAGCCCTGGTAACACAGTAGTTAAGCACTCGGCTGCTAACCGAAAGGTCGGTGGTTCAAGCCTACCAGTTACCATCCAGGAGAAAGATGTATGTGGCAGTCTTCTTCCGTAAAGGTTTACAGCCTTGGAAACCCTGTGGGAGCAGTTCTACTCAGTCCTACAGGGTCGCCGTAAGTCGGCATCGACTGGACAGCAGTGAGTTCATATACTGTTGAGTTTTTAAGGTTTTATCCAGCTGCGCATCATAAGTAGGGTTGCATCTCGTTTGTTCTAAAGAAATGCCCGTTTATGCCCATTTCGAAGGCCTGAAACGTCTTGCTGTCATTGAGTTCTTGTGTTCACCAAAACCAGTGGTTCCCAAAATGGCTTGTGCATCCAAATCATCCCATCCCAAATTTCGGGACTCAAAAGCCCCATAGGGAATCAGTATTTAAAACAAAACAAAATTCACTCCGTGATTCCAACACCCCATCGTTGTCTGCTTTTGGGAAGCAGACCCAATCTGAACATTGATCTCACGGACCCATCAGGTCAGAGTCGAGGGGGACTGTGTGGGAAGAGCAACCTAGAAAACAGGAACTGCCTTAAAGTTACTGAAAACCAGACTTCCGTTTCTAGCAGGATGTGAGCATCTTTGGTCTTGATGTCTTTTCTCAACTGAGTAGCCATGATTCTGTGAGTCGGAGAGGCGGAATTTTATCAATGGCGGAAACAAGGTGACAGGGGCGTGTGACTAGCTGCTGCTATAGTTTTACTTCTCCCACTTTGCAAATTTGCGGGAAATGCGTGTGTGATTAAATCCTAAAGTGAAGTGGTTTGAACGCTTTTATTACTTAAAATATGCAAAACGTTCTCCCTATGATGTGTCATAGGGAGATACCATCTTTATATGCTTACCCTGGTGTGGAAAAGCGGAATTATTTCCCCCTGGGCACAGAGGGGTGGTGGCAGTAATGTGACCCGATCCATGGAGCAGCAAGATGCTTGAGTAAGGAGGATTGGATGGCGAGATACGCCTGTTGCCCCACATAGCTGTCTTCAGAGCCACTTGACCTTTCATGATTTCTGTTTCCTTTTATGTTTTAAAATTCTGTGCTTTATGACCCAGTTATATACTTTGATATTGAGACAGCTACCTCTATGGAACCTGAAGATTTGAGGAGAGTGAAAACTATTCTGGTGAGAAGTTGTTCTCACTGGGGAGGGCAGTAAAACCTCAGCATAATGCTAGAAGTGGAGACCAAAAAATTCAGTCACATGAAATGCAGGGTTGATCCTTACGAAGTTAATGAGCTGAGAGTGGGCTGGAGGATGGGAGCAAATTGGGTATTACTGCTTCTGTTTGCCACGTCTATTAAACGAGTAGAAAGGAGCCTTGGTGGCTCAGTAGTTAAGTGTTTGGCTGTTAACCGAAAGGTTGGCAGTTCAAATCCACCCAGAGGCTCCGAGGGAGAAAGACCTAGCAACCTACTTCCATAAAAGTTACAGCCTAGGAAACTGTATGGGGCACTTGTACCCTGGCACATGGGGTCACTGTGAATCAGAATCAGCTGGACGGACCTAACAACATTAAACTAGTACTTGAGGGACATACTATCCTTGATATCCTTATGAATTCTTTTTTTCTTTGTTTCCACCCCTCCTACCCCCACAGGAAGCTCTTCCTTTACACCATTGCTTATAAAGTGACTGTACCTGCCTACAGCCTCCTAAATTACACTTTAAAGCTCTACTACTTAGCAGTCTTGCTTCCTCTATTCCCTCTATCCCCCCAGTCATTTCCTGTCACTGCAGTTCCTTGGGATTTAGAGACTAGAAAATTTATGCCAAATGAACCTTCTACAAGAGTTACACCCAAAGAAAGGAGAGTAGGATATAAACTCAGGATTTCATCGCGTGCTCCAGTCCCTGGAATTTCTTGCCACTTTCACTCAGAAGATCATCCGTAGCGTGAACGTACTGAGACTCATACTGCTCTTTGTTTATGTTGTTTGCTAGTTCCGCTTCTTGAAATGATCTTCCTATGTTCTTTCCCACCAACTGTTCTTTCTGGTTTAAAGATTTTGCTCTCCATTGTTATTTAATTATCCAGCTTAAAAGCCTTAAGAGCTTAATCTTTAACAACTCAACCGGTACATTTATATATTGGTGACTAAGAGAAAATAACTTAAAAGTTCCTTTTTTAAAAAAATCCTCTTTTGTCACTCTTCAGTAGTTGGAGACAAATTCGTTTTGATTTCTGTACCCAGTTAAGAAGGGAATGGAATGTGGTTCTCTTACAGAATAGGAAATTGAGAAAAGCCTGGATTATTTTTGGGACATATTACTGATACTAGAAGATTTCAGTAATAGTGACTGGTCATATAACTAGAGACAGTTCATCATTCAAGGACTGAGTGTCTCTATCAGTTGGGATCCAGTCAGGAAAACAGAAACCATGCTAGGTATTTTAAGTAGAGAAGATGTAATACAGGGAATTGGTTGGATAGTTGCTGGAAGACTAGAAGAGCAAAAATGGAAAAAAAAAAAAAAAATGGAAAGGTGATATTAACTCAGGCTCCAAGATAAAGGAAATAGCCACTCCCGCACAGGGCTGGGAGAACAAACAGAAGGAAGTGGTACTTCCAGAATTTAAGAGCTTGGAGAAGGGCCCACCATCTATCTCAGTAGCTACTACCACCTCAAGAGCTGAGATCATGGAGGAGGGGCTGCCCCTTCTACAGCTGGAATCCTGGAGAAGGACCACTGCCTCCAATACTGGGAGGAGGGGCATAGCTACTTCAGAGGCACAGCCAGGAGAAGGAGGCAGAGAGTGAGGGGGAAAGGGCTGCTTCTCCCTTCCCACCATCTGATCTCCACCTGTAACGCCAATTGGTAGAAACTTAACAAAAAGCCATGTGGCTAAGGAGCCTGGGACATGGTGGGCATAGGACTGAGAAACAATAAATAAATAGAGCACACATTATCCGTCTACTTTCTGGATGGATGGTTCTCATTAAATCACCCTTTGCCTCTGGTTCCCTTAAAGTGTTTGTTCACTTTGTAGAGATGCTGTAAAAAGGGTAGAGGTTGAGACAAAATGAAAGTAAACGCTGCCTGATTCTGTCGTTTTTCTTCAGTGAGTGATAAAAATATCTAAAGACACTGATTTGCAAAATAAGCTACCTTGGCTTTGCTGGGTGTGTTAGAAAGAATGTCATCATGGATTTCGGCCAATGACTCATGCGTGCCATTTGCTGGAGAAAATTGACTAAGAAATTAATAGAACACTAAATACAGACAGTGAAATGTTGGTATAATTAAGCACACCAAATCATTTTAATTCTTTGAACTTCTTACCTAATTTCTTCATTTGTTGTTGTTGTCATTAAGTGCTGTCTAGTTGGCTCCGACTCATAGCGACCCTATCTACAACAGATGGAAACACTGCCCGGTCCTGTGCCATCCTCACAATCCTTGCTATGTTTGAGCCTGTTGTTGCAGCCACTGTGTCAATCCGTCTCCTCAAGGGCTTTCCTCTTTTTTGCTGACCCTCTACTTTACCGAGCGTGATGTGCTTCTCCAGGGACTGAACCCTCCTGATAACATGTCCAAAGTATATGAGATGAAGTCTCACTAGCCTAACCTCTAAGTAGCATTCTGGTTGTACTTCTTCCAAGACAGATTCGTTCATTCTTTTGGCAGTCCCTGGTATATTCAGAATTCTTCCCCAACACCGTAATGAAGGCACCAGTTCTTTCTCGGTCTTCCTTATTCATTGTCCAGCTTTCACATGCATGTAAGGCAATTGAAAATATGGCTTGGGTCAGGTGCACCTTAGTCTTTAAAGTGACATCTTTGCTTTTTAACACTTTAAAGAGGTCTTTTGCAGCAAATTTGCCCAGTGCAATGCATCATTTGATTTCTCAAAGGCTTCTTTCGTGGGTGTTGATTGTGGATCCAAGTTTATCATTTAAGGGATAAAATATTGCAGCTTGAGTTTCTGAGTGTCCTGGAAAATTCTGAGAACATCTTTAGTAAATGGATGTTTGTAAATATTTCCATAATTCATAAAACCTTTCTTCTTCTTGCATAATATGCCACCTCTTTGCTATGTGGGTCATAGGGCAAGTCAAAATGTTTCTGTCGTCTAATGAAAAGACAGACTTGACAGTAAATACTGAAGTAGCCTTAAACGCTGAAAAATTTAGCATTTGTACTTTTTCCAGAGTTGAAGGTATCAAGTACATTCAGATGAAATGGGAATATAAACTGCTTTAAAGAGGACGAGAGGGTCACCTGCTAAAAAATCCATCGTTTGTTCCGTCTGCGTACTTTTTATTAGCTATGCAAATTGAGAGCTAGCTATTTTGTGCTGCTATTGATGTAGAACAAAATTCCCTCTCAAAAAAAAAAAAAAAAAAAACCTCCATAAATGGGGTAAACAGGCCCCATTTACCAAGGGGTTTTACATTACCGCATAAGACTTTTCCAAGGTGTTTACAAAGTGTTTCCGATGGAAAATATTTGTATTTTTACTTTAAGTTTAGGCGTAGGCAGAAAGAGACTACTTGACCATTCTTCCCAAGTTGGATTTGACACAAAGAACTATTAATCACATAACATATTTTGTTTACTATTCTAGATAACACTTTATCAGGACTCTATGAAATCTTTCTGGAAAAAAGACTTATGATTGGGTGTCTGTCTTCAGCAGTCTGAAATATGATTTGGCACTAAATAATAGTCATTGTTAAGAGGTTGCCAGTTCCAGAGCTAAGTTACTTGGTTCTAATTGCTGCTCTACCATTTCTAAATGTGTACCTTTATTCAAGTTATTTAACCTGTCTGTGACTCAGTTGCTCCATCTGTAAAATGGGAGTGGTAAAAGTATCTAGCTCAATGGGATTGTTGTTTTGAGAATTGTTGTCATTGCTGTTAGGTGCCATCGAGTCAGCTCCAACTCATAGCGACCCTGTGGACAATAGAATGCAACACTGCCCAGTCCCGCACCATCCTCACAATCATTGCTATTGTGAGTCCATTGTTGAGTATTAAATGAGTTAATACACTGAAATTAAAATCATGAAACAGCTTAAATGTCCATCAACAGATGAATGAATAACCAAAATGTAGTACATACATACAGTGGAATACTTCTCAGCCATAAAGAAAAATGAAGTCCTGAGATATGCCCCAACATGGATGAACCTTGAAAACATTATGCAGAGTGAAATAAGTCAGTCACACGAATACCGCATGACCCCACTTTAATGAAATATCTAGACTCGGCAGCTGTATAGAAGCCAAAGTTTATTAGTGATTACCAAGGTTGGGAGGAAGGTGGAAAGGGAAAGTCATGGCTTAGGAGGCACTGAGCTTCTATTAATGGTGGTGGAATAATCTGGAAAGAGGTAGTGGTGATGTTTGCTCCACATGGTGAATGTAATCAGTGTCACTGAATTGTACATGTAAAAAATGTTGAATTGGCAAATATTTTCATCGATCTATCTATATGAAGAGCCCTGGTGGCACCATGGTTAAGAGCTACAGCTGCTAACCAAAAGGTTGGCAGTTCAAATCCACCAGCTGCTCCTTGGAAACCCTAGGGGAGAGTCTTTTCTTTTCTTTTTACCACAATAAAATAATTAAAAAAAAAAAAAGAAATTAGAAGCTCAGTAAATACAAGTTTTTTGTGTGAATTTTGTTTTTGGTCATAATGTCTTGCGGGGGGAGGTAGAAAACCTGGAGTACTGATTCTGTGTGGGGATGTCTGTGCTTTCCTTCCAGTATGCAGACCTCAACCGCCACATGGATGCCTTGAACGCATGGAGAAACGCCACCGTGCTGAAACCAGGGCACAGTCTGGCTTGGAACAACATGATTATACTCCTTGATAATACAGGTATAGAAAGGTGAATTAAATACATCCGAGGACGTCGTTCCGTAGCACACTGTCACGTAAAATTAGGAAGGGTAGATCACTGCGCTTCCCTAGCCCCCATCCCCTGTTTGTGTTAAAGTTTTAAAAAAGAAAAAAACAAGGTTAAATATTTTGTATTACAAAAATGTATTTTCTTCTAGAACATGGAGTTTCCTTTCACATGTTGGAATGTGTTTGGAAAGATGACACTTCACTTAGAATTGGTGTTAAGTTTTAGGGAAGATGTACAATAATGCCTCATTCTTCTGAAGCCTGTTATCTGGCAATCCCCATCATCTGGAATGCTGGAAGGTACCCAGAACTAAGCACAGATGGCTTCTGGGCTTATGAAATGGATCTTGCAAGATGCTCGATAAAGTTCATGGACTGTGCTCAAAGGAAACACCCTGCAGTCGATACTTAGAGCCATGCATTCTGATTTTAGGTGCTTTGCTAATGGACTTGGTTTTCTAGTATCTTAGCCTATAAACCAACCAAACCGGTTGCCATCCAGTCAATTTTGGCTGAGATGACCCCATGTGTTGCACAGTAGAACTGTGCTCTATAGGGTTTTCAAGGCTGTGACCTTTCAGAAGCAGTTTGTCAGGCCTTTCTTCCAAGGCTTCTCTGGGTGAGTTCGAACCACCAACTTTTCAGTTACTAGTTGAGCACTTAACCATTTGCACCACCCAAAAACATTTCTTAGCCCAGTTAGGAGTTACTCCTCTCCCCTCGTCCTAAAAGTCCAGGCATCCTTTAAGAAATGATATTTTTAATTTGTCAGAATTTAAAGCTGGTAATTTAAGCCATTGGAGGGAGCCCTGGTGGTGCAGTGGTTAAGAACTCGGCTGCCGACCAAAAGGTCGGCAGTTCAATCCACCAGCCACTCCTTGGAAACCCTATGGGGCAATTCTACTTTGTCCTATAGGGTCGCTGTGAGTCGAAAACAACAGGCTTGGTTTGGTTAAGCCTTTGGAGCAGTGTGGGGAATGGATATACACTTATTTCTAATAAAAATATAGAATTTGTACTTCAATACAAGAAATATTCAGTTATTAAAGTGTTACTGTGATCCTCTCTATTTGCAGACTTGTTTTCTCCAGTTTGGGTATAAGTGATATCTTGGGGAAAATAAAAACTGTTTTATATCCTTTTACAGAATTTAATCAAAAGCCGTTTGTATATCAGAATTGTGCTGAACTGCAGTGCTTTTGCCGCTGATACAATCGTGTATGTGTGTGCATGTGAGAGGGAGTGTGTGTGTGTTACACATTGTACATTGGTTTCCTTAGGTGGTTTATCGTAATCATATGGGCCGGAATCGACTCAGTGGCAAGGGGTTTGCTTTAATCGTAGAGAGAAACTAAAATGTTAACACATTTTTTATTTTTCTACCTTTTCCTCACAGGTAATTTAGCCCAAGCTGAGGCAGTTGGAAGAGAGGCGCTGGAATTAATACCTAACGATCACTCTCTTATGTTCTCGTTGGCAAACGTGCTGGGTAAATCCCAGAAATACAAGGTGTGTAAGCTGTAGTCCATTATTTTGTACAACTAATGCCAGCATCTGACAGAAGCCATAAATGTTAGTTCTGCCCAGTTAAATTCAGAATTAGACCAGAACGGTAGTAGCAGTATACCAAGAATGGCTGGGTCAGTTTGCTTCCTGGACAAGTTCCCCAGAAGACAGGTTTGCAGGTTCAAATTCAGTGTCCTTTCTCATCCAAATTTCCCAACGTCACTCAAACATGGGGAGGGGCAGAGAAGCTCAAGGGAAGGGCAGTGAAAAGAAGAGAGCTGCTGAGCAGTCGGCCTCATTTTTCGTACGGGGCTAGTGGAGGAGGATGACTTCAAGGGCGGTGCTCACCGTGGTAGACAGCCAGCCCTCGGCCTGGCACGGGTGCTTGACTCTGTTCGTTGTGGCTGGGCTGGAGCTCTGGGTTTGTCAGTGGTGTTTTCTACAGAAAGAAAATAAGTCAGCCTATGCATGGTTGGCTCTTATGCTTCGAAGTTTTTCATCTAGAGTAAGTTATAGGTAATATGTGAAGTCTTAGAGGTTTCTGACCAAGGAAAACAATGAGATATTCTAGCTGTTCTTCAGTTGGGCTCCTAGGATTTGTCAGGGGTAGATCATGAATCAGAAGGTGCGTAATTCCCTATGTATTAAAGCACATACACAGTGTCTGTTGAGTCACGGAGGCCCCATGTGTGTCAGAGAAGAACTGTGCTCCATAGGGTCCTCAGGGGCTGATTTTTCAGAAGTACATCACCAGGCCTGTCTCCTGAGGCTTCTCTGGGTGGTTTCGAACTGCCAACTTGTCAGTTAGTGGCTAAGTGCCTAACCATTGGCACCCTCCAGGGACACCTCCTGTATGTCGAAGGGGACTTAGTGTTGCTGATATCAGTGATTCTCAAACTTTAATTTTATATATGAGAGTCACCAAGGGAGCTTGTTAAAACATAGATACCCTCCCCACTAAAAATACAGATTCCCTGCACCCAACTAGAGACAGTGTCTCAGCGGGTTGAGTAAGGCAAAGAATGTGCACTTTTAATATCCTAGGTATTTTTGACATCCTGGATATCAAGACACCGGTATTACAGAAAACATCCTTTTAGATGCAGTGCCTTAGCTGTTTCCTGAAAGAAATATTTTATGTAAGAATCAGGGATGGTTATCTTCTTTTGATCCTGAGGCTACTGACAAAACATTAGGCCTAAAGCTAGTGCTTAATTAGTATTTGTCTAGTACTTTTTGCTTCTCTTGTTTTATTCAGGAGATGTCTATCAGTATAATTTTCTGTGACAAAAATAAGATATTTGATGCATTTCTCTCATTTTTGAGTGCCAGGGGGTAGAATAGCTTTGCTAGACATTTTACCATTTCTGGATTTTGCTCCAGAGATGGCTTGTTGAGAGGCTGAGTTTTGTTTTCTGTGGCTCTCCTCCTGGAAGACAGAGAAGGAGGTGAGATCTCTGAGTTTCCTTCCGAGGACCTGTCCAGCCGTCTGTGTCGGCCTAGGCTCGGACGGAGTGTCAGTTCTCCTCCAGCGACGCGACTACAGTGCGCCTTCTTCAAAGTGCAGCTTATATAGTCACTGTGCTGATTTTTCTATCAATCCACTGTCTGTAAACTGGAATTCCTGTTAAAGTGGCAGAACCCGGGGTTCATTTGGGTTCTAGTTCGCATTCTTTTTTTCCAGATAAAGTAGAAAGCACTCCATGAAACAGAATGGAGAGATCAGTTCCCCACTTCTCTACACATTGTACATGCTAATTGCCTAGGCCAGGGCACCACCTCAGATAAGGAAGCAGAAATGGAAACTGAAATTAGCAAACTTACTACGTCCTCTAGAAGAGCCACCGAGAAGAGCGAACTTGATGTGACTCCTCGTGTCACTGAGCACTAGTTTAATATATTTTTTCAATTGAGGATTTGGAATTTTTAACAACTTTTTTTCTTTTTTAATAATGCTCAGATGATATCTATAGCTATTGATCAGTTACTTCGCTAGTGCAGTTTGTTTCAGAATAAGGTGAAATGAGTGCTTGGTGGGATGGTCTGCAGAGGAGTCTGTTTTAATGGGGGGCACTGTGATGGTGTATCGTAGGGGCAGGATGAACGGACCCTCCAGCTCGGTAATCATCCAGCCAGTGACAGGTATCTGCTGTCTGTACAACTCACTTTTTACCTAGTCACTTACAGTTTCATACTAATGTTAGCGTTTTCTGTTGTTTGTTTAACTTTAGCTATTGATAAGTTAATGGCAAATAGCTAATGGTTGGTAAACTGTAGCATTCTTGAGGGCAGGACTCAGTCAGTCTGAAGCCCTATTTTTCTATCTCCATTGCTGTCCCAATGCTGATGGATATTCATTAAGTGCCAAGTTAACCCCAAAACTAAACCTGTTGCCATCAAGTCAATTCTGACTCATAGCAACCCTATAGCACAGAGTAGAACTGCCCCATAGGGTTTCCAAGGAGCAGCTTGGTGGATTTGAAATGCCAGCCTTTTGGTCTGCAGCTGAGCTCTTAACCACTGCACCACCGGGGCTCCAATAGTGCCAAATTAGTAGCTGTGAAATGATTGAATGCATCTCACGTTCAGCTCTGAAAACAGACTTCTAGAATCTGTTTTGAGACTTTGTGGTGCAGAGTGAGTGTTCTTGTTAGGTGGTGGTTGTATGCTGTGGGGTTGATTCCAACTGCTAGTGACCCTACAGGACAGTGTAGAACTGCCCCATAGGGTTTCCTAGGCTGAAATCTTTATGGGAGCAGATTGACACACCTTTCTCCTGAGGAAGGTTCGAACCACCAACTTTTTGGTTAGCAGCCAAGCATTTAGCCACTGCACCACCAGGGCTCCTCGTTCTCATTATACTGTGTAATTATGGGACATCTTCCTCCCGTCCCCCTGCCCCCAGCAGCCCTTTTTGCATAGCAGCAGTCACTTAACCACCTCAGGCCTCAATTTGTTCATCCCTAAAACCGAGATGACCTTCCCCCACCTCCCTGCCTGGGTGATATGAGAAAATGCACAAGAACGTAATTTACAATGATAATATGGTAAATAGATATAAAATAATAATTTTGGTTTAGTGATCATTAAATGAAACCCTAAGGATCATTAAATCGTATTAGAATTTATAATACTTCTCCATTTAATTTTCCACTGGGGTTAATGTGGTGGAGCAAAAAACACAAAAGGAATGTTTTCAGTGCTTAAAATGTCACCCTCGTGCTGATTTCTCTTTCCGTATTTCCACTGGCCCTATGGTTTAAGAACAGTTGATATTTAGAGAGCAGTTTCTCAGTCTCCAGAGCCCTGGTGGTGCAGTGGTTAAGAGCTCGGCTGCTAACCAGAACAGGTCAATGAGGCTGTATCAGTGTAGGGTGTGTCTCGAACCTTATCACTTTTGAGGTCTAAAAAGAGCAGATTACCTTTGGTGTTCTTCATTCTCCTTTGCTCCATGTGTGTTGAGACCAATTACAACAAGCCCAAGAGACAGAAACAGCCACACAAATCAGAGACTACATCAGCCTGAGACCAAAGAACTAGATGGTGCCTGGCTACAACCGATGACTGCCATGACAGGGCATACAACAGAGAATCCCCGAAGGAGCAGAACAGTGGGATGCAGACCTCAAATTCTCATAAAAAGACCAGACTTAATGGTCTGACTGAGACTAGAAGGACCCCAGAGGTCATGGTCCCCAGACCTTCTGTTAGCCCAAGACAGGAACCATTCCCAAAGCTAACTCTTCAGACGGGGATTGGACTGGACTATGGGATAGAAAATGATACTACTGAAGAGTGAGCTTCTTGGATCAAGTAGACACATGAGACTATGTTGGCATCTCCTGTCTGGAGGGGAGATGTGAAGGCCCACGGGGACAGAAGCTGGCTAAATGGACACGGAAATACAGGTTAGAGAGGAGTGTGTTGTCTCATTAGGGGGAGAGCAACTAGGAGTATACAAAAAAAAAAAAAAAAGAGTATATAGGAAGGTGTATATAAGTTTTTGTATGAGAGACTGACTTGATTTGTAAACTTTCACTTAAAGCACAATAAAAATTAAAAAAAAAAAAAAAAGCAGATTAGGCACAGAGACAAGCCAGCACAAACTGGGGAAGACAAGCACCTGTGAGGATTGCTAAGGCTCTGAGGAACGCTGGGGTTACAGAAGCTGCGACAAAGATCTTCCACCAGGGCCGACAGAGAGAGCTCCTTCCCCTACAGCCAGTGCCCTGAATTCAGACCTCTAGTCTCCTGTACGGTGAGAAAATAAATGTCTTCTTTACAGCCACCCGCTTGTGATATTTATGATACAGCAGTTCTAGGAAACTAAGACTCTGATTAAAAGGTATCTGAGTATGACTGTAGAGGAAGTGGGTCACTGCCCATGTGTCTGTGAGAACAGCTGAAAACAGCAACAATAAAAAAAAAAAAAACAAAACATGAAACCCATTACTGTCGAGTTGATTCCGACTCATAGTAACCCTAAAGGACAGAGTAGAACTGTCCAGTACGGTTTCCAAGGAGCGCCTGGTGGATTCAAACTGCCGACCTTTTGGTTAGCAGCCATAGCACTTAAGCACTACGCCACCAGGGTTTCCAGAACAGTTTAGGCATCTTTATTTCTCCGTGTTTTCGTGGAGAGGGGCGATCCAGCTAGCAAGAGCTCAGTGAAGATCGGGTAAGAGAACACTTTGCCCAGCTTCTTAGTGGCCTGATGGGAAGTGAGTACTATTTGGTGGGAATGCCAGTCCATACAAGAATCAGTTCACATCCAGCAGGGGAAGTTGGCTGTGGTTATATACAGTGCTGTGACAGCGTAGGTGACAGGTGGCCGTTTCTCCCTCATTCTTTCCCGGTGAATGGGCTGCTCCTGGTTTGCTGAGGGTGTCGTGGGTTCTTGGGGAGGTTAAATAGGCCCCCAGCTCCTCTCTTGAAAGTCCCGGAAATGAATTCACTGATGCTCAGTGAAAATGATGCTTTCACGGATGTCCCCAACAACCCAGCTCTCTCCTGTCCTTTTGACCTTCCCTCATCCTTCACTGTGCCCTAACTACACGACTTGCTTTGTTGTTGTTGGCTGCTGTCAGGTTGGCCCTCAACTTGTAATGACCCCTTGTAGAACAGATCAAAACCCTGCCAGGTCCTGTGTCGTCCCCATGATTGGCTACAGATTGGACCACTGTGGTCCACAGAGTTACCAGTGGCTGGTTTTCAGAAGTAGATTGCCAGACCTTTCTTCCTAGATCTGAAAGTTCTGCAAAACCTGTTCAGCATCATAGCAACACACAAGCCTGCACTGACAGGTGGTGGCTGCACACAAGGAGTTGCACCCAGGTTGCCCCCACGGAAGGCGGGCCTTCCCCCACTGACCACCAGTGCTGACCTCAACAGTTACTTGCTTCAAGTTTCAGAATTTCAGCCATTTCAGGGAAGCAGATGGTAGAGCTCTTAGCATATTCACCCTCTCTGGTGTCGCTGTTGCTTTCTGTTGGCCGTTGTCTGCTTATTACTGCCCTTTGTCACCTGTGTCCTGTCACCTGCCTCCCTCCTGGCCCTTCGGGGCCTCTTCTCAACAGTGCAGGGTCCTGCTGGGCCTCTTGCGTGTTTCTGGGAGAAGAATAAAACTAAACTAGTTGCCATCCAGTCGGTTCTGACTCATGGTGACCCCCCGTGTGTCATAGTAGAACTGTGCTCCATAAGGCTTTCAAGGCTGTGACCTTTTATAAGCAGGTCACCAGGCCTCTCTTCAAAGATGCCACTGGGTGGGTTCCAACTGCCAACCTTTCAGCTAGTAGTTGAGTGTGTAGCCCTTTGTGCCACCAAGGGACTCTGAGGGAAGAATAAAGTACAAATGAGAAAGTTGAAAGTTTGAAAACCGTAGGCCACAAAGCTGAACCATGTTGTATCATATGCAATATTTTTTATGTATTCTGCTTTTTAGGAGTCTGAAGCTTTATTCCTCAAGGCAATTAAAGCTAATCCAAACACTGCAAGTTACCATGGTAATTTGGGTAAGGAAACTTTTCATTTTCAATCATACTGAAGTTCTATGTAATTTTAAGGAAACTCATGCATTCCTGTAAAGTCAATGTTTGGAGAGTGGTTTTTTGTTTTCCAAAATCTAGCCCGTATTGTATTCTATAATCTCCTTTGAAAATACATTTAAAAATATATATATCACAATAAAAAGGTAGCTAAATATAGTCATATTTACAAATATTGTTGCATAACTAGAACAATCCCAAAATTCCTCACTCAATTGCCCACCTTCTTTTGATTAAAACTAGGAGTTTTACTTACTGTGTGAAGGGTCCTAGACTGTTAAGCTGAAAAGTACTTTGTAAGTTTGAGGTCTTGCTTACCTCTCTCCCCTCCTTCTTCCAGAGTGGACCTTCTCTGCTCTCTTATCTTCTCGTGGGCTTTAGCTAAAGATGCAGTTAGAATTACTCCCTCGAATTCCTTTCTTCCATTTGCACATCTTAGTATTTAAGATTTTTAGAGCAGAGCATGTTGATTTTAGAATCCTCAGTCATGTGAATATTTTTCACCAAATGTGATCCCTGTGGACACTGTAACCTCTCATCACAAGCCATGCAGCATCAATGGTTGATGTTTCGCCCTTGTAGAAGGTTAGTTTTACTGATAAAAGCATTGTAGCAATCAGAGGCTTATAATTCTAAAAACTAGATTTATTTTCACCATCATTTTATGACCAGGTCTTGAGGTTAGAGCCCTCATTTCCAGCTGGCAACAAACAAGTGATTACTTTGCCAAAAGGTATAGAACCAAAAAAAAAAAACCAAATCTGTTGCCGTTGAGTTGACTGCGACTCATAGGGTTTCCGAGGAGTGGCTGGTAGATTTGAACTGCCGGCCTTTTGGTTAGCAGCCAAACTTTTAACTGCTGTGCCACTGGGGCTCCAAAACGTATAGTGAAATCTTTATTTAAGATAAGTATGCTGGACTTTCACGTAGCCAGGGCTTTAAGTGGTGTCTGGAGGCCAGCCATACCTGGTTGGACTTCCAGAAAATTGCATGGCTGCGTGGAGAAATGGAACGGACAGTTCTTTTGACTTTATGTAATAGCTTTACCGCAGGCAGATGTATCGTATCTAGTGATCTGAAGAACCCCAGGAGTAACTGGCGTTGGTTAGAAAGGCCAGTCACCAGGGAGTGTGATTACAATAAATAAAGTCTGTGGTACAAACAATATTTTCTTAAACAATGATTTTTGAAAACTGTTTGCAAAGGTTCTGTCATATTTCTTTGTATAAGTGATCAAGAATGCTACAAGTTATTCAGAAGCATTTCCAATAAAATTTATCCCTTGCTGTTTCAGCTGTGCTTTATCATCGTTGGGGACATCTAGACTTGGCCAAAAAACACTATGAAATCTCTCTGCAACTTGACCCCAGTGCACCAGGAACTAAGGAGAATTACAGTCTTCTAAGAAGAAAGCTAGAGCAATTGCAAAAAAAAGACGTCTGATCCTTTTTCCTTCTTTTTTTAAAAATTCGTGCGTGTGCATGCATGAGCCATATCATCGATATTACCTGGTTACACTTAACCATTTAAAAGGTGTAGACATGTTGTTGCTTACCTTATTGTCTTTTTTTCTATGAAAAAAAACACACGCAAAAAGATTATAGCACCAGCAATATACTCTTGAATGCTTGATGTGGTTTTTGCATTGAAATTGTGTTTTTTCAGACAACTCAAGCGTAAATTCTAAAACTCCAAGAATGAAGCCTTTTTTAGTTAAAAAGAAAAAGAACTTTATCTTGAGCGGCTTTTAGTAAAATTCAACCTGCGTTTGGGATGTGAGCATTGTTGCGTATAGACAGCGCTATTAACCTTCTGTTGTAACCCAGAAATGACAAACGGACTTTGACAATTTATAGGAATGTCAAATGTGTCTGTATATCAGAATGTTTATTTAATGACCAGAAAGCATAAATTAAGATTTTGTTCTAATTCCTTTTTTAAAACAACATACTATGAGCTTCGTTTGTAAGGAAATATTTGTATTTTGAGGTTTTGCACAGAGCAAATAATTGAATGAAGGGGGAAAATTTCAACATCTAGAATATCTGTATACTTTTTTCCTCTTTTAGAAGAAGTTGACTCCTGCGATATTTTTTGGCTTCTCCAACTTGTGCAGTCTCGGTATATGGGAAATTATATAGTGTTCTACATAAACTGTCGCTGTCAATGGCAAATTCAAGTCCTGCCTTAGGCAAAAGCAGGCTGCCTGACGTTTTAGTGTTTGTTGTATCCAGCATTAAAAGGGCTACACTTCCATGCGAGTTGCTTTGTAATGCTTTCAACTGTAAACCAGTTTTCCATTTTCCTTAAAAGGACTGCAGAAATTATTATATATCCACAAAATGCAAGAAGTAAAATTCCTCTCAAAAGGTGCCACATTTGGGGAATTTGTGGTATTTTTAAGAATTGGATTATTTTCTTAGGACCATGATAGTCATGTTTTTTTGTTTTGTCCTTCCATAGATGCTGTTCACCTAATGGTTTATGCAATCTCTGTAATTTCTTATGCAGTAAAATTATTACACAAAACTGGTGTGAAAATGTCGGATTGCCTTCTTAATAGATGATTTTCAAGTCAGCGAACTTTGTGTCCTACTTTCCCTTAAAATGAAATCGAAGTGACCAGTTCACCTTTTCTAATATGTGCCTTCTATTTGGTTTTAGGGATCATGAGTAGAATTGCACTATAGAGTTATCCAAGTTCAGAGAAAGGGGTGAATAGACCCAATTCAGGTGAATTTGTGAATTCTACACTTACCTTTTTTAGGGGCTGTCTTAGTTATCTAGAGCTTAGGATTTACAACATGTATTTGGGGTGTGGGACACAATTCAATCCATAACATTCCATCCTTTGGCCCCCGCAGAATTCAGGTCCTTCCCATATGCAAAACACATTCACCCCGTCATATTGTCCTCAGTCTTAAACCAACTCCAAGTCCAAAATCGCATCTTCTGAATCATCTGAATCAAATGTGGGTGAGACCTTAGGCATATTCCGCCCTGGGGCAAAATTCCTCTTCACGTCTGAGCCTGTGAAATCTAGATTACAAGTTATCTGTTTCCAAAGTGCAGTGGTAGAACAGGCACAAGGTAGACATCTCCTTTACAAATGGGAGAAATTGGAAGAAAAGAAAGGATAATGGGCACCAAGCAAGTCCAAAACCCAACAGAACAATTTATATTAGCTTGCAAGGCTTGAAAATAATTCTCTGTTCTTTGGGACCATCTGAGCAATGGCCCTGTCCTCCAGACTCTGGGTGTTGGCCACACCCTCTGGATCCTGGGTGGGGGCCCCTCAGCCTGGGCTTCAGCTCTGCCTCCGAGGCCCACTGGGATGGCAACTTTGCTCCCTTGACTTTGGGTAGCCCCATTCTCCCAGTCCATCTGAGTGGCGATTCCACCCCCTCTGCCCCAACAGGCCCCACTTTTCTGCCCCTTTGACATGGTAACCCTGCCCCTTCAGCTTTGGGTGGCAGCTCCATTCCCCTGGCACACCTTAATAGCAGCCCTACACTCCAGAACCAAGTTGGCAAAGATTCCAACTCTTTGAAACCGAGGAGGCTGTGTTCCCTCCCTTTGAGATCCAGGAGGCTTTGTCCCCACCCTTTGAAACCAAGAAGGCCCTGCTTCCTGTGTTCCTTCCAACAGTTCTACTGATTTCTGAGCTGCTCCAGGGATGGTCATTTTCTTGAAGGATAAAAAATGTAGCTCCTTTGGCCTGTTTTCTGCCTGTGGAATTTCAAGAGGCAGATAGCGTTCTTTCATTTTGTACTTTCTCTCTCCCCTTCAGTCTAAACTGACTAGTTTTCTGTTGGGTTAGTTAGTTAGATCCATCAGTCACAGGTTTAATCTCTTTAACAGAGATTATGTAGCCATGTCCTTGGTGAACATTCTAGGACACATATCCTTAGTTTGTACAACAGAATTTTCCACATCTTTAAGTTCTGCTTTCATTTTGCACTGTTCAAGTCCATTTCTTTCGTCTTGAAACCACATGGCACCTTTAAGATCTTGCTTAGAACTAAGTTCATCAGCCAAATATCCAACTTTATCATTTAATAAGTTCTACCTTTCTTCAAACATTTGAACATAATTCAGACAAGTTCTTTGCCACTGTATAAAAAGCATCACCCTTCCTCCATTGTCCAATCACATGTTCGTTTTCTTATAAAGCCTCACCAAATGCACATTTAACATCCACATTTCTAGCAACGTTCTGTTGCTGGTGCCATATGTATTCTCTAACACAGTAGCAACTTTCTCTAAGGCTCTCCCCACTTCTTTCTGAGACCTTGCCAGAATTGTCTTTGATGTCCATAATTCCACCAACAGTCTCTTCAAGGCAATCTAGGCTTTACTATTACCCTAAAACTCTTCCAGCCTCTACCCGCTACCCAATTCCAAAGCTGCATCCACATTTTAGGTATCTATTAGAGTAATAGCCCACTCCTGGTACCAAATTCTGTCTTAGTTATCTGATGCTGCTTTAGCAGAAATACCACATTGGGTGGCTTTACAAACAAATTTATTTTCTCACAGTTAAAGAGGCTACAAGTTTACATTCGGGATGCTGGTTCTAGGGGAAGGCTTGCTTTCTCTGTCAGCTCTGAAGGAAAATCCTTGTCTGTCTTGAGCTTCTCCTTCTGGATGATCTTCATGTGGCTTGGCATCCCTTGTCCCCCATCTCTCCTCTGCTTGTTTAACCTCTTTTATATTTCCAAAGAAATTGACTTGAGATACACACTACACTAATCCTGCCTCATTAGTGTAACAGAAAGCTCATTCCCAAATGGGACTATAACCACAGGCGTAGAGGTTAGGATTTACAAAACATATTTTGAGAGGACACAATTCAATCATAACATGGGCAGACCTGTGTAGAATTATAAATTTGTAATTCAGATTTACAGTGGTTGAGATGCATCAAAACAAAAAACTGTGTTTCAAACATTTCTTAAATGGTCCCAAAATAACAGTGACAATTTATATCTCTCTTATGGACAGAAGCTGTCTATTTATGCTTCTATAGCGTTTAGTTTGGCAGATAATGCACTGTACACTTTGTTGATTTTTTTTTTAATCAAGTTATTTCTTTAAAACTGTACTGGTCTTTTGAGAGTAAAGAGATGACATTTCTTGAAAAAGGCCCTTCAGGATTCATTTTTTTCTACTGATACTAAAACTTTACTGTCAAATCAAGATATACTGTCAAATCAAGATATACAAATCTGGGATCCCTGCTTACAGAATTAACTCCCTTAACATTCACTGCTTTATCCCTCAGGAGTTCCATTGCAGCTGTTTTCTTTCCAGAGAAAACAGTCATTAATTTGATGGATATTTCAGGAAGTCTTTTATCTCCACAGATTTTGGGAGTGTACTACGTTGGCGGCTCTTTTCTTCCTCCTTTTTTTATTTTAAGCCAGCAACCCTCTTTATTTCTTGGGTTTCCTTCTCCACAAGACTGAAGTGGAAGGCTATGTCCCAGCTCCCCTGTTATTTGATAAAATCATTTTTTAAGTTTTAACGTTTCCATTGCTTATCACAGTTTGAGGTCAGGGAAACCAAAACAAATATGGGTGTATTCGTTTCCTTGGGATGCTGTAACAGATTACCACAGACTATGTGGCTTAAAACAACAGATGTTTATTCTCTCACAGTTCTGAATACTAGAAGTCCAAATTCAGGGCGTCAGCAGGGCCGTGTTCTCTCTGAAGGCCCTATGGGAGGATCGTCTTCCCTTGACTTCCAGCTTCCAGCAGCCCCAGGCTTTCTTGGCTTGTAGATTCACCCCTCCAATCTCTACCTTTGTTTTCACGTGGCCCTATGTCTCTCTCCCTATGTCTGTGACTCTTGTTTTGTAAGGACACCAAAGACAGAGCCCTGCGCCAAGACATTGAATATCTATGTCCATGTTATATTCGCATCCATCTGTTTGGACTTTGGAGTGAAAAAACTCTGATTTAGTTCTTGACTCTCTCACTTAAAGCTGTGACATCATGAACAAGCTATTTAGTATTGCTTAAAAACCCATTGCCATCGAGTCTATTCCAACTTACAGCGTCCCTATAGGACAGAGTAGAACTGCCCCATACAGTTGTCAAGGAGCACCTGGTGGATTCGAACTGGCAACCTTTTGGTTAGCAGCCGCAGCTCTTAAGCACTACGTCACCAGGGTTTCCTTACTATTGTTTAGGCCCCTATTTTTCATCTGTAAAATGGGAATAATAAGACTGCCCTCGTAGTAATGAGGTAATTCTCTTGACCCAGTAGACTCTCAATAAATGACAGATTCAATGTTTGGAGTAGGGCTTATGTTTGGAGTAGACAATCTGGGCTTAAATTTATTCCCTTGCTCATTCAACAAATACTAAGTTCCTACTATGTACCAGGCAGAGCCCTGGTGGCACAGTGGTTAAGAGCTACCGCTGCTGACCAAAAGGTTGGCGGTTTGAATCCGTCAGCTGCTCCTTGGACACCCTATGGGGCAGTTCTACTCTGTCCTATAGGATCACTGTGAGTGAGAATTTACTTGACAGCAACAGGTTTGGGTTTTTTTATGTACCAGACCACCACCCCATCTGTTAGTTTGTTGTACTGTGGTGGTTTGTGTGTTGCTATGATGCTAGAAACTATGCCACTGGTATTTCAAATACCAGCAAAGTCACCCATGGTGGGCAGGTTTCAGTGGTGTTTCTAAACTAAGGTAGAGTAGGAAGGAAGGCCTGGTGATAGGCTGCCGAAAATTTGCCAATGACAGTCCTGTGGATCGCAATGGAATATTGTGTAATATAATGCTAGAATATGAGCCCCCAGGTTGGAAGGCATTCAAAAAACACAGAGGCCACAACAATGAACTTGACGGTTGTGAAGATCATGCAAGACCAGGCAATGTTTGGGTTGCCATGCGACGGAGTCAACTCGATGACAACTAAACAACAACAATGTGTCAGTTTCTCTCTAGGCACTAAAAATACAATGTGAGTGGATGTGGACATGGTCTCTTGCCCTCACGGAGCTGACAGTCCAGTGAGAGACAATAATTATATAATAATAGAATTAATAACTGTGAAGAGGGAGTGCTGACCTAGCCTGAAGAGTCAGGAAAGGCTTCCCTGAGAAAGTGACTTCTGAACTGAGATTTGATGAAGAGAAAGAAGATCACCCTAAGCCAGTGGTTCTTTACCAGGGGAGATGTTGCCACCAAGGAAATGTTTTGGCAATGTCTAGAGATGTTTTTGTTGTCACAGCTTAGAGTGGCATCTTGTGGGTAGAGGCTAGAGAAGCTGCTGGACATCCTACAATGCACAGGATAGCTCCCCATTACAAAGAATTACCCAACCCAAAAAGTCAGTAGTGCTGAGGTTGAGAAAACCAGGACTAGACAGAAGACACAGCATACTCAAAGGCCCTGTGGTAAGAAAGCCAAAATACCTGACAAGCAAAGTCCAAAGCGCAGGAAGCACTTGATGGGGTTGGCAAAGGTGACTAGAGCCAAATCATGCCATGGTTTGTAGGCCAAATGGTCTTCATCTTAAGACATGGAAGGGCTTGAAGGGGGAGGAGTGTATGATCAGGGTTATATTTTGAAAAAATGAGTTTGACCGTCAGGTGAGGAAGGAATTGCTGTAGGGTGCCGGCGAGTTGATTCCAACTCATAATGACACCATGTAATGGAGGAGAACTGCCCCACAGGGTTTTCTAGGCTGTAATCTTTTGGAAGCAGGTTGCTAGGTCTTTCTCCCATGGGTGGCTGGGTGAGTCTGAAGCACAATCTTGTGGTTAGCAGACAAGTGCCTAACTGTTGCACCACTCTTGCTCCTTGGGGCAAGATTTGGAGGGAGGCAAAGAGGGAATGAGCAGAGCAGTGAGGAAGCTATTCTAGGTGTCCAGGGTAAGATGATGGTGACTTGGTGTGGAGCAGTAGTGGAGCTGGAAAAATATGGACTGAACTGAGACATTTAGCCGTCAACTTGCTGATGGATAGGAGGTAAATTGGTGAGGGAAGGAGAGGTGTTATGGATTATCATACAATTAAACACAAAAGCCACTGAGAGGGAGAGGCTGAATATAAATTAGAGCAAGCTTGATGTTCTGGAGAAGTCAGGAAGGGGTAGGATCCAAAATCAGGTGGAGCTCGGCCCTTGTTGTTGTTAGGTGCCGTCGAGTCAGTTCCGATTCATAAGAACCCTATGCACAACAGAACGAAACACTGCCCAGTCCTGTGCCATCCTTAAAATCGTTATGCTTGACCTCATTGTTGCAGCCACTGTGTCAATCCACCTCGTTGAGGGTCCTCCTCTTTTTCGCTGACCCTGTACTCTGCCAAGCATGATGTCCTTCTCCAGGGACTGATCCCTCCTGACAACATGTCCAAAGTATGTAAGACGCAGTTTCGCCATCCTTGCCTCTAAGAAGGAGCATTCTGGCTGCACTTCTTCCAAGACAGATTTGTTTGTTCTTTTGGCAGTCCGTGGTATATTCAATATTCTTCACCAACACCACAATTCAAAGGCGTCAACTCTTCTTTAGTCTTCCTTATTCATTGTCCAGCTTTCACATGCATACGATGTGATTGAAAATACCATGGCCTGGGTCAGGCACACCTTAGTATTCAGGGTGACATCTTTGTTCTTCAACACTTTGAAGAGGCCCTTTGCAGCAGATTTGCCCAATGCAATGCGTCTTTTGATTTCTGCTGCTTCCATGGCTGTTGATTGTGGATCCAAGTAAAATGAAATCCTTGGCACCTTCAATCTTTTCTCCATTTATCATGATGTTGCTCATTGGTCCAGTTGTGAGGATTTTTGTTTTCTTTATGTTGAGGTGTAATCCATACTGAAGGCTGGGTCCTAGAAAAGAGGATATAAAGCTTCTGTAGGTAACGAGGTCCAGATGGGGACAGATAGAGGCATATTTGTACATCTGTACAGTTGGCCGAACTTCACTTGCAGTATTCATTAGTCATAAGAATGTCACCCTTTCTCAGCTTCAGTTTCTTCATACAAAAAATAGCAGCTAAAAAAAAAAAAATAATAATAGTTAACTTTAAAAGTTGTGAAGATTAAAGTTAGTATAACAAAATGTCTACAGCTATACTGTCCAGTATGGCAGCCACTAGCCACATGTGGCTATTAAGCACTTGAAACATGGCCAATCTGAATTAAATGCACTAATAGTGTAAAATAATAAAATTCTGAAGACTTGGTATGAAAAAATAATGTGAGATATCACACCAATAGTTTTTATATGGATTACATGTTGAAATAATAATATTTTAGATAAACCAAAACCAAAACCACTGCCATCGAGTCAATTCCGACTCACAGCGACCCTATAGGGCAGAGTAGAACTGCCCCATAGAGTTTCCAAGGAGTGCCTGGTGGATCTGAACTGCTGACCTTTTGGTTAGCAGCCATAGCACTTAACCACTGCGCCACCAGAGTTCCCAATATTTTAGATATACTGGGTTAAATACACATATTAAAATTAATTTCACCTCTTTTACTTTTTAATGTGGCTACTCAATTTGAAATTACACGTGTGGCTTGCTTTTGCTCACTTCATATTTCTAGTGAACGGTGCTAGTCCAGAGCAGAGTAGGAACTGAGTATATGGTGACTACTCAGCAATCTAATTGATTAAAGAAAACTATTGCATTTAATTATTACAATCTAACTAATTGGAAAAAAAAAATTTAATGGACACCTACAAGTTCCGTATTTCTTATCTTTGTCCCTAAAGCTTTCATATGTGGATTAGTCAGATGCCCTTCTGAAAACGGCATACAGCATGGCAATCAAGATGACATGATTACCAAATAGCCATAGCTGATAAGGGAATGTTCTTCTCTGTAGAATAATTAGAGTTAATAACTGTTGCGAGAATGACAATTAGAAAATCATTGGTTTTGTTTTGTCCCCAATGAACTAATTGATTCAGACAAAGATCAGCAATGAATAAAGCCATTAGATGAAAGGCTGATGGGAAACTTTACACTGGAGGGACCAGGCTGTTAGCAGCTGAACCCCCTGGTTTTAGCATTAATAAAAGTGGGACACCGAGATATTCTGTGCCACTGTGATGCAATGTAGAGTGCACAGAGCCACACAAGAAGCATCCTTATAAAACATAGACAATTCAGTCTGAATCTAAGCAATTTTTACCTTCTTTGGGTCCTAATTTTAAATAAAATACTGCAAAATGACATTTTGCTAATGTTAGATTTACTGCAATAATGGTATTATGGTTATGTAAAAATATGTACATATTTTTAAGTAGAAATACATACTAAGTCCGTAGAAGTGAAATGATATGAGATCTGGATCTCCTTCCCTACCCCTCTCCCCAAAAAGGCAACAAGACAAAAAGAAAGAAAAGGAGAGAAGGAAGAAAGATAAAAGGGGAACGGAAGGAGGGGAAGAAGGAGAGGGAGGGAGGGAGGAAGGAAGAAGGATGGAAAGCTGGAAGAAAGGAGAGAGGGAGAAAGAAAGGCAGGGTTTCATGATTTGCCAATCCTGGTAAAGAAATGAGGTCCACATGACCTCTGTCCATCTCAGTGCTCATAAAACATTGAATTTTTCTCTTTGTTGGGCTCCTATTATAAAAGTAATAAATGCTCACTAAAAAATCAAACAAGTGAATATAGTAAAAAGTAATAGTCTTCAGCTCCATTTCTTCCCTCCCAATCCTACTCCCAGAAGTAACCACATTAAACACTCTGGTGCATATCTTCCCATTTCCTGAGCATATACAAGTTTAATCACCTTCTCTAGAATCTTGTCTAGGATAACTGTCAAGGTCACTTGTCTTTTATCAAATCTACCTTTAAAAAAAATTATAGTCATATATGTAACTCTTCATTCTTCCAGATCTGTCTCTCCAAGTTTCTCAAAAGACTACAGATAGTAAATGATCATACTTGGCAAGTTCTCTGAAATCTAGAAGGTCATTCATTCATCCTAGGTGTCTTAGTCATCTAGTGCTGCCATAACAGAAATACTACAAGTGGATGGCTTTAACAAAGAGAAATTTATTCTTTCATGGTCTAGTAGGCTACAAGTCCAAATCCAGGGTGTCAGCTCCAGGGGAAGGCTTTCTCTCTGTGTTGGCTCTGGAGGAAGATTCTTTGTCATCAATTTTCCCCTGGTTGAGGAGCTTCTCAGGCACAGAGACCGCAGGTCCAAAGGACGTGCTCTGCTCCCGGTGCTGCTTTCTTGGTGGTATGAGATCCCCAACTCTCTGCTTGCTTCCCTTTCCCTTTCCTTTTATCTCTTATAAGATAAAAGGTAGTGCAGGCCACACCCTAGGGCCTGAGCAAGGATGTTACATCCCACCCTAATCCTCTTTAATCACAGGCAGAGATTATAATTTATAACACATAGGAAAATCACAAAATGAAGGACAACCACACATGGCCTAACCAAGTTGACACATATCTTGGGGAGACATAATTCAATCTGTGATACCAGGAAAGAGGCCTGAATTCCTTTTAAGCAGTTACATTCCCTCTTACAATCTCATGCTGAAGGCGTGCTCACTTACATGTCCGCTAGTTAGTTGAACCGAAACCAAACCAAACCCGTTGCCATCAAGTCAATTCTGATTCATACAGCCCTATAGGACACAGTAGAACTGCCCCACAGGGTTTCCAAGGAGCACCTGGTGAATTCAATCTGCCGACCTTTTGGTTAGCAACCGAACACTTAACCACTGCACCACCAGGACTCCCCCAGTAGTTGAGGCAGCGGCTATTGGCTGCAACCTCCTCAGGGGCTGAAACCTTGAATAGCAATACCTCGCCTCTCCAGGTAGATGCTTGGGCTTCCTCACAGCATGGTGACTGGAGTCCAAGTGCATATGTTCTAAGACAGCTAAGCAGAAGCTGTGTTACCTTTTCTGACCTAGCCTCAACAGTCATGTAGTAGTATCTTCTGTCACAGTTACAGGTCCCTTCCGATTCAAAGGGTGGGAACATAGACCTCCCTCTCTCCTTGTTAGAAGGAGTATCAACATGACATGGTAAGAATAGCATGTGGAATGGGAAATCTTGTTATAGCCAGCTTAGAAGATACAATTTCGACATAGGTGTATAGTAGCAGTTAACCTTGTAACTAGTCTAGTCTAGTCTTTGAGAGTTCAAATTGTCAGTAAGGCAAGTCTGGATCCTGATAGAGGCTCTGCTAAATACGACGTCCAGCAGATGTTCAGATCCCTGGAGCATCCTTCATTACTCTATGTTGTGTCAGTGCCAATTTTATGATTTGTATTTCCCCCACCACACCAAACAGAAGGTACTAAACCCCTGCAATAATATCACAGCTCTCCATTTCACCTTTTATCCTCCTTTGGTGAGCTTCCACCCCATAGGGCCATAAATTTCCACACAGGTGTCTGTCTTTTGGACTAGCGTGCCTTCCCCTCTCAGTGTTCTCTCTCTTCTAACAGAGTGTAATTTTCCAAAGCCAAATTCTGTATTGACTCATATGCTACCACATTTTGGATTGATATCAACTATATTAGATTATTTTTACTCTTTTGTTAAGACTTTCTTTTATTGCTTTTTATTTTGAGATAATTGCAGATTCATAGCAGTTGTAAAAAAAAAAAAAACATAATACAGAGAGACCTTGTATACCCTTCACCCAATGAAAACACCACATATAACTAACGTACAATATTTCAACCAGGAAACTGACCTTGATTCAATCCACTGACCTTATTCAGACTTCACTAGTTTTGCATACACTCATTTTTGTGCTTACATATTTAATTCTGTGCAATTTAATTCCATGGGTAGATTTGTGTGACCACCACTACAGTTAAGATACAGAATAATGCTGTCACAGGAATCCTTCATGCTTCCTGTGTTATGTTGTTATTGTTAGGTGCCTTCGAATGGATTCCTGCTCATAACAACTCTATGTACAACAGAACAAAACACTGCCTGGTCCTGTGCCATCTTCACAATCATTGTTATGCTTAAGCCCATTGTTGTAGCCACTCTATCAATCCATCTCATTGAGGACCTTCCTTTTTCACTGACCCTCTGCTTTACCAAGCATGATGTCCTTCTCCATATACTGGTCCCTCCTGATAACGTGTCCAAAGTATGTGAGATGAAGTCTCGCCATCCTTGCTTCTAAGGAGCATTCTGGCTGTACAGTTTGCAAGACAGATTTGTTTGTTCTTTTGGCAGTCCGTGGTATATTCAATAATCTCTGCCAGCAGCATAATTCAAAGGAGTCAATTCTTCTTTAATCATCCTTATTCATTGCCCAGCTTTCACATGCATGAGGTAATTGAAAACACCATGGCTTGGGTCAGGCACACCTTAGTCCTTAAAGTGACATCTTTGCTTTTTAACACTCCAAAGAGGTCTTTTGCAGCAGGTTTGCCTAATGTAATGTGTCTTCGATTTCTTGACTGCTGCTTCCATGGGCGTTGATTGTGGATCCAAGTAAAATAAAGTCCTTGACAACTTGACTATTTTCTCTTTTATCATGATGTTGTTTATTGGTCCAGTTGTGAGGATTTTTATTTTCTTTATATTGAGGTGTAATCCATACTGAAGGCTGTGGTCTTTGATCTTTATCAGGAAGTATTTTAAGTCTTCACTTTCAGCAAGCAAGGTTGTGTCATCTGCATAACACAGGTTGTTAATGAGTCTTCTTCCAGTCCTGATGCCGCATTCTTCTTCATATAGTCCAGCTTCTCAGATTATTTGTTCAGCATACAGATTGAATAAGTACAGTGGAATGATACAACCCTGACACACATCTTATTTTAAACCACACAGTATCCCCTTGTTCTGTTCAAACTACTGCCTCTTGGTCTATATACAGGTTCTACATGAGCACAATTAAGTATTCTGGTATTCCCATTCTTCAAAACGTTACCCGTAATTTGTTATGATCCAGTGGCATAAACCCCACTGAGGAGTCACTAGTAAGGACATAGATAAGGTGAAATTAGGATGCACTTACCATATTGCAGGAGTCCCTAGGTGGGGCCTCGGAAGAAAGGCTTGGTAATCTACTTCCAGAAAATCAGTCATTGAAAACCCTATGGAGCACAGCTCTACTTTGACACGCATGGGGTCAACTCATAGACAGCTGTTTACCATATTGGCCCAAGGATCTCAAGAATAGGGTAAACTTGATTTTTGGTAAAGTGAGACTTTTAATATTACCTTAAATATTCACTAATAAACACCAAATATGGTTATTTAATATTACAGCCCCATTTAGAAATCCCAGTCTTATGTCCAATTATCTCCCCTATGTCTCAAATTCTACCAGGAAGATATTAATTTAGGCCATGGTTTCTTTTATGATAATTTCCACAAAACACAAATAGGACGCTGGTCTCTTGTTCAAAGTAGAAGGAGCAAGGGCCTCAGGTGGGACCATAGGGTTGGGATGAAGGAGATACGGAAAGATAATGGTGGAGGCAGGAACAAGAGAATATATCTAATGCTAAGGCTCTTGACTGGTTCTTCTATCTTGTTCTAATCTCTTTTCTTTAAATTCATAGAAATCACAGTTTATCTTACCATTGGCTATTTCTGAGTAAAAAGAAAATTTATTTTCTAGTAGAAAGTGGGGAAGAGAGGGACTTTTCACCTCCTACTTTGTAAATCTCTGTATTATTTGAAATAAACTCTTCCCTGTTGGGTGGACTTTGACCGCTTGTCAAAAACCAGCTGCCCATTGATGGATGCATTTACTTCCGTGTTCTCAATTCTACTCCATTGGCCTGTGTGTCTGTCACCGAACCAGTACAAGGCTGTTTGGATTACTGTGGCTGTGCAGTATGTTTTGAGGTTGGGAAGTGTGAGGCCTCTCACTTTGTTCTTCTTTAATATTGCTTTGGCTATACAGGGCCTCTTTGTTTTCCATATAAAGTTGGTGATTCATTTTTCCATTTCAGTAAAGAATGTTGCTGGGACTTGGATAAGGATTGCATTGTATCTATAGATCACTTGATGTAATTTTTCTTTTTAAGTAAAGGAACTACGTGTGACATCACAAAGAAAACTGTACTCAAGAGAAGTCTTTTTCAGGACAGCCAGGTATTTGTAATAAAGCCACAGTAAGTTGCTTTGATGGAAAGGAGAGACCATAACAGAAACTCAAGTAACAAACCATGGTTGCTTAATTGCTTTGCACGACAGAGGAGAGAGGTGCTGGGGAGACTGGAGGCTCCAGAGCAATGCTGAGAAAAAAAGAACTCAGGAGAACAGGAGCATTTTTCAGATTGTTGATGATGGGCATGCAATATAGACTTCTGAACTACACCTTTGACATCTTCACTAACGTGTATACTCCTCACAGATGTTTGTGTGACTCTCTTGGGGTTGTTAAGAAATAGCTGACATTTGGGTTACATGAAGCTTGGTTGTGAAAGGAAAATCTGTGTGACACTTGGGTTTGAACCCCAGTTCTCCCATTTACCAATTGTATTGTCTTAGGCCAAAGTAAAGTATCATAATGACACGTGCAAAGACCTAGAGTTAGAAAATCAAAAGGGAAGAACACACTTGACATTTCTCAAGCTGAAAGAACTGAAGAAAAAATTCAAGCCTTGAGTTGCAATAGCAAAGGACTCTATGGGTGAAATACTGAACGATGCAGGAAGTATCAAAAGAAGATGGATGGAATATACAGGGTCACTGTACCAAAAAGAATTGATTGACATTCAATCATTTCAGAATGTAAAATATGATCAAGAACCAATGGTACTGATGGGAGAAGTCCAACCTGAACTGAAGTCATTGGTGAAAAACAAGGCTCCAGGAATTGATGGAATATCAATTGAGATGTTTCAAAAAATGGGTGCACAATTAAAAATTGGGCAAAAGATATGAACACGCACTTCACTAAAGAAGATATTCAAGCAGCTAACAGATACATGAGAAAATGCTCTCGATCATTAGCCATTAGAGAAATGCAAATTAAAACTATGATGAGATTCCATCTGACTCCAACAAGGCTGGCATTAATTCAAAAAACACAAAATAATAAACATTGGAGAGGGTGTGGAGAGATTGGAACACTTACACACTGCTGGTGGGAATGTAAAATGGTACAACCACTTTGGAAATCGATCTGGCATTTCCTTAAAAAGCTAGAAATAGAACTACCATACAACCCAGAAATCCCACTCCTCGGAATATGTCCTAGAGAAATAAGAGCCTTTACACGAACAGATATATACATACCCCATGTTTATTGCAGCACTGTTTACAATAGCAAAAAGCTGGAAGCAACCAAGGTGTGCATCAACAGACGAATGGATAAATAAATTATGATATATTCACACAATGGAATACTACACATCAATAAAGAACAATGATGAATCTGTGAAACATTTCATAACATGGAGGAAACTGGAAGGCATTATGCTGAGTGAAATTAGTCAGATGCAAAAAGACAAATATTGTATAAGACCACTATTATCAGATCTTGAGAAATAGTTTAAACTAAGAAGAACACATTCTTTTGTAGTTACGAGAGGGAGGGTCAGAGAGGGTTATTTACTGATTAGATAGTAGATAAGAACTACTTTAGGTGAAGGGAAGGACAACACTCAATACAGGGGAGGTCAGTACAATCGGTCTGAACCAAAAGCAAAGAAGTTTCTTGGATAAACTGATTGCTTCAAAGGTCAGCGGAGCAAGGGCGGAGGTTGGGGAGTATGGCTTCAGGGGACATCTAAGTCAATTGGCAAAATAAATTCTATTAAGAAAACATTCTGCATCCCACTTTGAAGTGTGGTGTCTGGGGTCTTAAACGCTAACGAGTGGCCATCTAAGATGCATCAACGAGTCTCAACCCACCTGGATCAAAGGAGAATGAAGAACACCAAGGTCACAAGGTAATTATGAGCCCAAGAGACAGAAAGGGCCACATGATCTAGAGACTACATTATCTTGAGACCAGAAGAACTAGACAGCGCCTGGCTACAACCAATGACTGCCCTGACAGGGAGCACAACAAAGAACCCCTGAGGGAGCAGGAGAGCAGTGGGATGCAGACCCCAAATTCTCATAAAAAGACCAGACTTAACCGTCTGACTGAGTCTAGAAGAATCCTGGCGGTCATGGTCCCCAAAGCTTCTGTTGGCCCAGGACAGGAACCATTCCCGAAGCCAACTTATCAGACATGGATTGGACTGGACAATGGGTTGGAGAGAGATGCTGATGAGGAGTGAGCTACTTGCATCAGGTGGACACTTGAGACTATATTGGCATCTCCTCTCTGGGGGGGAGATGTGAGGGTAGAGGGGGTTAGAAACTGGCAAAATCGTCACGAAAGGAGAGACTGGAAGGAGGGAGCGGGCTGACTCATTAGGGGGAGAGTAAGTGGGAGTATATAGTAAGGTGTATATAAGTTTATATGTGAGAGACTGACTTGATTTGTAAACTTTCACTTAAAGCACAATAAAAATTATTTTTAAAAAATGGGTGCAGCACTGGAAGAGCTCACTTATCTATGCCAAGAAATTTGGAAGGCAGCTACCTGGCCAACCGACTGGAAGAGATCCATATTTATGCCTATTCCAAAGGAAGGTGATCCAATCAAATGTGGAAATTATGGAACAATATCATTAATATCACACGAAAGTAAAATTTTGCTGAAGATTGTTCAAAAGCAGCTGCAGCAGTATATTGACAGGGACCTACGAAAAATTCAAGCCAGATTCAGAAGAGGACATGGAACCAAGGATATCATTGTTGATGGCAGATGGATCCTGACTGAAAGCAGAGAATACCAGGAAGATGTTTACCCATGTTTTATTGACTATCCAAAGGCATTTCACTGTGTGGATCATAACAAATTACGGGTAACATTGTGAAGAATGGGAATTCCAGAACACTTAATTGTGCTTGTGAGGAACCTACACACAGATCAAGAGGCAGTCATTTGAACAGAATAAGGGGATACTTCATGGTTTAAGGTCAGAAAAGGTGTGTGTCAGGGCTGTATTCTTTCATCATACTTATTCAATCTGTATGCTGAGCAAATAATCTGAGAAGCTGGACTATATGAAGAAGAACACAGCATCAGGATTGAAGGAAGACTCATTAACAACTTGCTTTATGCAGATGACACAACCTTGCTTGCTGAAAGTGAAGAGGACTTGAAGCACTTAGTGATGAAGATCAAAGACCACAGCCTGCAGTATGGATTACATCTCAACATAAAGAAAACAAAAATCCTCACCACTGGACCAATAAGTAACATCATGATAAACAAAAGATTGAAGTTGTCGAAGATTTCATTTTACTTGGATCCACAATCAACACCCATGGAAGAAGCAGTCTAGAAATCATAAGGCACATTGCATTGGACAAATCTGCTGCAAAAGACCTCTATTAAAGTGTTAAAAAGCAAAGATGTCACTTTAAGAATAAGATGCGCCTGACCCAAGTCATGGTGTTTTCAGTCACCTCATATGCGTGAGAAAGCTGGGCAGTGAATAAGGAAGACCAAAGAAGAACTGATGCCTTTGAATTATGGTGTTGGCGAAGAATACTGAATATACTGTGAACTGCCCAAAGAACGAACAAATCTGTCTTGGAAGTTGTACAGCCAGAATGCTCCTTAGAAGTGAGAATGGTGAGACTTTGTCTCATGTACTTTGGACATGTTACCAGGAAGGATCAGCCCCTGGAAAGGCCATTAGGCTTGGTAAAGTAGAGGGTCAGCAAAAAAGAAGACCCTCAACAATATGGATTGACACAGTGGCCACAAAAATGGGCTCAAACATAGCAACAATTGTGAGGATGGCGCTGGGCCAGGCAGTGTTTCGTTGTTATACATAGGGTCACTATGAGTTGGAACCGACTCAACGGCACCTAACAATAATTGTCTTAGGCATAATTTAATCTTTCAGTATTTGAGCCTCCTCATCTGTAAAATTGGGGGATAATACCATCTTTTTTCTTAAAAGCCCTAGAACAGTGATGATTGGCACATTAAAAAAAAAAAAAAAAACAACTCATTGCCATTGAGCGCATTCCAACTCATGAGGACCCCATGTGTTACAGAGTAAAACTGCTCCTTAGGGTTTTCTTGCATGTAATCTTTATGTCAGCAGATTGCCAGGCTTTTCTCCCACAGCACTGCTGAGTGGGTTTGAGCCACCAACCTTTAGGTTAGTACCCATTGCTGTCGAGTTGATTCGGACTTATAGCGACCCTATAGTCAATCGCAAACCTCTTGCACTCTGCAGGGACCTTCTAGCACATAATAGCATTCAATAGTTAGGGGAATCGCCCCTTTCTTGAGTTTTTTAACTTGTAACCAAATGACCCAGAAACAACCTCAGATTTATATTTTTATCACTTATTTTCTAAGTCTAATTAGCTCAAGCACTTTTAGTATTACATTGTTTATCAGAATTATCTTGGGTGTCTTATATTTCTATTCGTTTTATTTTGAAATACATGGCATTTTTCAAGGACTAATAACGCTTACTGCTTTCCAGTTGTGATAAGTGTTTGAGAAAACATTTTCTCTCTATAGATTTAAATTGCACTTTTATTCATCTTTAAAACTGTTCTGTCTCAGCAATTAAATTTCAGTAGCATTAATTCTGGAGGCTAGATATGAGATTTGTCTTGAGAAATTTTAAAACAACTAGTTTTTAGAACTTTATGATAATGTAGATTATTAAAAACAAAAAACCCCGTGGCTGTCGAGTCAATTCCGACTCATAGCCACCCTACAGGATGGAGAAGAACTGCCGCATAAGGCTTTCAAGGAGTGGCTGGTGGATTCGAACTGCCGACCTTTTGGTTAGCAGCCGTAGCTCTTAACCACTGTGCCACTCTTTATAAAACCTAGTGCTGTTGACTCGATTCTGACTCATAGCAACCCCATAGGGTTTCGAAGGCTGTAATCTCTGTGGAAGCAGACTTCCGCATCTTCCTCTGGTAGAGCAGCTGGGTGGTTTTGAACCATCAACCTTTTTGTTAGGAGTCTATTGCTGCAGATAGAAGCAAACAAAGGAAGAAAGAACATGGGACCAGGAGCGGTAAGATCTATCCTAGGGCTACCTACACTGACTTAAGCCATTTTTCTAAGCCTTAACAATTCAATTAGATACAAACAATTCCAACCCTGCCATTAGCTACCCGGAACCTCGGATAATAATTTAAGTCACTTAATTAACCCATGTCTCGGTTGCTTCTCATAAAAATAATGTTTGCGGTTGTTATTATTGCCTTTGTTCTTAATTTCTCTTCTAGAAAAGGAAAGTGGTCTTCCTTCGCACAGTTTTAAAATCTTTTCTTGTGCTTTAGGTGAAAGTTTACAGAGCAAGTTAGTTTCTCATTAAACAGTTAACACAGAAATTGTTTTGTGACATTGGTTGCCAGCCCCATGATGTATCAACACTCTCCCCTTCTCCACCCTGGTTTCCCTGTTTCCATTCATCTAGTTTTCCTGTCCCTTCCTGCCTTCTCACCTTTGCTTTTGGGCAGGTGTACCCATTAGTCTCATATACATGATTGAACTACAGAGCACATTCCTCATGAGTCTTCACACAGTTTTAGATGTTTAATTTTTTTTTTCCAAACCTAGATCTTATACAGAAGTCCACAGTAAAAAGTTATAAAAGCTAGTTGCTTTGATTGCTTATATAAATCCTCAGAAAAACCTGTTGTGGGATGTACGATTATTTGAAATTTCAATACCCTTGTGGAAATAAAATATTTTGAAGGTTTCTAGTCCTAATGTATGGAACCCTGGTGCTGTGACGCTTTAAGCACTCAATTGCTAACCTTTCGGTTGGGGGTTCAAACCCAACCAGTGGTTCTGTGGGGGAGAGACCTGGAGACCTGCTTCTGTAAAGATTACAGCCAAGAAAACCCTACAGAACGAAGAGCTCTCCCATCACACGGAGTCACTATGAGTCACAGTTGACTTGACGGCACACGACAATAACAGCGCCAGTGTGGCCTGGTAAAGTGAAAAGTACCTCGGATGGAAGAAGTAAAAACCTGCTTTGACATTCTTCAGGCTGAAATGACACAGATGAAGACAGCTGCAAAGTTAACAGGAAGCAATGTTTCTTTCAAGGACACACTAAAGTTTTAGTGTCTCCTGGCCCCCGTCTTTGAGTGGTTATTGCTTTCTCACTGAAAACCCTTGTTCCGTAAAAGCGCTGACTATCAAAAATGCTGCTGTTTGAAATTATCAGTAAGAATGATAATTTGCCAGGCGGAACCAACTTACTTTGACATAAAGAAGTAGCCTTGATTTCCAGTCCAGGTATAGAGCTTCTAATAAAAGATTTCCAGACACATGGTTACCCATCCATCTTAACTTTGTGGTCTCCAAGGAGATAGGACTCTGGCTCCACATCATAGCCCAGATTGGATGCTAAACCCTTTGCCTTCAGCCCTGTTTTGCTTGAGCTTGTCAAAACACTTTAAATTTTTAAATTTAAATTTCACCCAAACTCCACCTTTCTCTGCAAATCTTATCGTTATGTATATCTGTAATGCTTTCAAACTACATAGGTGCGAGGCAGTGTTATGTATGTTTCTGTAATACTCGCAAACCACATACGTATAAGGCGTTGCTATGTTTGCCCCCGTAATGTTCTCAAACCACATATGCATAAGTCACTTATAATATGATGTAAGAAGTAGAAAATTCCTGAATTTAGAAATAGAAAAAAATAGAAGTATATGAGGTATGTGGTAAACAACCTCCCTAAGTTGGCTTGGAACCTGTGATAAAAGAAAATGTAACACATAGTTAAATCTCCGTAAGGTGGTTTTGAAACAATAGGTATATCATAAACAACCCCTTAATCTCCGACCTTTTTGAAAAGATGCTCATCTCTGACCTTGGAGAGATGTAACACATCAGTCTTTGTTAAATATGACATCGCCTAGCCCTTACCGGGTGAGGCCAGGGTGAGAAAATCATATACAGACCCTGGAGAAAGCAGAGGCAAAGTATCACTCTCTAGATCCTGACACTCTTCAGAAAGGAGACCCTTCCAGAGGTGTAGGCTGAGACTTTACCCACTGCTGCCACCCCTGGACTCCAGCTACAAGGGTTCTCTGCTAAGCATGAGCCATGGTTAAGCCTTTCCTCTGAGACCACTTACTAAAGGTAAAAACCTGAAGTCTAGAAATTTGGACTATAGCCATTGGACTAACCTTATATTATCCTGATTCTTTGGTCCTAATTGAATGTCTTGTGGTTTTACATGGATGCCTTGCCAGGACCATCATGCAATAAACTAAATGAGTTTAGCCATGATACATGTGAGCATTTATTTATTTTGAAATTAAAACCCACAGGACATTTATAATAAATTTGTCTTTATCTTTGTTTGGTGAGGCAGACCAGGGTTCCTCTCAGTGCATCTTCCTCATTGCAATGAGCCAATAAATCTGGCTTTCTCTGACTATAGTTTTGTACCTGATGGTCTTTGGTTGATTGGCCACATGCTAATCATGTGACCTTGGTAAGCCATGTAACCTCTTCACCTTTCCCGTCAAATAGAGGAAATTCTCTGCCTTGCCTTTAAAATGTGCGGGAAAGAATCGAACGTGATCATGTATATGAAAGCCCTCCAAAACTGCATAATTACGGGGATAGAAGTATTCCTTGGAACTTCTACTTTTAATAAACAGGTTCAAGCATAAAAAAATTTATTAGTCCTGATAATATACATCTCAGTGTACACTATTCAGTTTCCCTGATTTAGCTGTCACGTTAATGAACAAGGGTTTTATGTTCGGCTGGATGTGTTCAAATCTTGGCACTCTTGTTTACTGTCTTTGAGTCAGTTATTTAGCCTCTCTGAGCCATTTCATATGTAGAATAGTAATGATGGTATCTACTTCATACTATTGTTTGAAGGATAAAATAAGAAGGGTTATATTGTGCCTGGCACATAAGAGTTGCTGAATAAGTGTTTATTTCCTACATCTATGGCTCAACATACTCAAACTATATTTAATTTTGTAATATCTATATTTCAAGGCATCAGGTTAGCATTATTTCCTTTAAAAAGTTAGTCTATGGATAGCAAGATCTGGTCACTTAATTCAGGTTTGAATTTAATGGTAGTAATTTTTTTAAACTTAGCTTTATCAGTTGGTTTACTCCACTTGTTAATTTCTTTGCCACGGAAATTGTTTAGCAGTAAAACCTGTTGTTCCAAGTAAAATAACCTGACAAGATTAAAAAAAAAAAAAAGTGGGGGTGGGGAGAGATCCTGCTACAGCAGATTTTTACAGCCAGCTTTGTAAAATGAAGGTAAGGAGTTCAATTTGCAGAATAGTTACCTGCCTGCAGTACGGTATTGTATCAGCTCTGAGTGTGTATGCTCAGATGTGACACCTTGGTGATGTGTCTGCCCTATGAGATGCATTCGCAGGTATGTGTGAGTGGGGCCTAATTTCTAAGAGTAGGCGTGTGTATGTGTGTGTCTGTGTCCAACATGAGGTCAACACTGTGCATGGGTGTCTGCGGGTGCTACGTTAGAGTGTACGTGTCCATAGCGGGTGTGGGGGGTATCCAGATGTGTGGAGGTGGTTGTGTGTTTGTGTTTGCTGTGGTGCGTCCCCGGATGTACAGCATCCAACGACAAGTCAGACTGGGCTTGAATCCTCAGGCGTGCGGCGTCGGCGTGTGTCTGCCACACGTCGGTCCCGGCGTGTGCCCAGGTGTGCACGTCTGCAAGCGCGCGGTGCCGGGCGAGGGGCGTGGCCAAGTGCGAGCGGCTGGCGGCGCCGCGTCCCGCCTCCAGGTGGCGCCGCCCGGCCTGGCCTGTGGCGGTGCAGCGCGCAGGGGTGCCGGCCCCTGCCCGGCGATTTCCGTTCCTCTGTCCCGGTCCTACGCGGTGACGGCTCCGCGCGCTCTGCGACCGGCCCAGCGCGCAGAGCGGAGGGCGGAGCTTCGGGAGGCCCCAGGTGAGGTGCTGGGCGCGGGGTGAACCGATGGGCGGGGAGGACGCGGGAGCCGTCCGCAGGCACCGCCCTCTCCGGGGGTCTCCTGGGGACCCCCGGGATGCGGGGCATCGCTCCCTGCACGGCGCGTCCCGTCCTGGCCTCACGTCCTGGAGCAGCGGAACCCGCAGGACGCGGGTGGCCCGGAGCCGGGCGAGGGAGGAGAGGCAGGCCTGGGGCGGAGCCTGGTTGCCAAGTAGGGAAGCCGACGGCCTGCAGATCCCGCCGGAAGGAAGGGGACGTTGGAACGGTGAACTCTTGCGCACGGCTCGCCAGCGCACGGTGCAGCGGGTGCAGTTGCCAACGTGGGCGATTGGCAGAAAACGTTAGAAACGGGCTTCACGTAGAGAAGCGTCTTGCTCTTAATAAAGAAAACTTAATTGTTGCAAGGGTAGTTTAAAAGGATCTCTAAATTGAGTGAGACTAGCATTTTTTAGAAGTTTCTGTTTTTAATTTTAGAGGTTTCCTGTTTTTGAGATCAAAAGAAACCTATGTTTTGTGAGTTTGTGGTCTTAGGTTTCTTTGGAGCTATTAGTGAAGCATCTGAATTTTTTGAGATATTTTCCAATTTTAGTAATACTGATGACTAAATATACTTACTGCTATTTCACCCTTAGCAAAGGTAACACCATAATCTCACTCTAAACACAAAACAAGTATGCAATTTGCCGAACAGAGATTCTTGACTCCAAGCTTGGTAATTATTAATATTGAAATGCTAAGAATATGTACTAGACTTGTAGCAATTTTTTTAATAGCAGATTTTTCATTTTGTTAAATGTCCTAGAGAGAAATCATGAATTAAAAACTAAAGAATATACCTAAATCAGTTGGATCGATATGTATAAAGTGTAGGTTTTAAAGACATACACGCACGTGCACACACGCGTCTTTATATACATTATCCTATAATGGAAGACTGTTTTCCGTTGTGCCATTGAATTTACTGAAATGCTAATATGGAGAGCTTCTGCAGTTTGCCCTTTTTTGAAAAAATGCCTTGTTTTCTCTGAAACTGTTCCCAAGAGAAGCCAGAAGTTCCTGAATAAGCAGAATGTTTGCCCTGGTAAAGAGCATTTGTATTTTAAAAGCTGACTTGCAAAGTTCAGTTAATTTCTGATTGGTGGATTTTTGTACAGAAATATTTTTTAAGTAGTTGACCTCTCTACCCAGGGCCTTAACTATTAATACTAGTCCTGAAGAAGGTGGTTATTAGTGGTTGCCATGGAGGCTGACACTCCTGGTTGACTGCATTTAGTGACGGCACGTTACTTACCTTCTATTATCTTCAATTTTGTCATCAGTATAATAGGGCATATGGAGTATTTGGAAACCCTCGTGGCACAGCGGTTAAATGCCATGGCTGCTAACCAAAAAGTCAGCGGTTCGAATCCCCCAGACGCTCCTTGGAAGCCTTATGGATCCGTTCTACTCTGTCCTATAGTGTCACTATGAGTCGGAATCGACTTGAGGCAACAGATTTTTTTTTAATATTTACCTCATAGGTTTGTTTTGAGAATTAAATGCATACATTTGGTACATTAGTAAACACTCTGTTAGCAACCACATCATCTTATTACTTTATTATTATTTTCCTTTACCACAAAAGACAAGTGGATCTGAAAGGTTTTTAATTCCTTGTGATGCAATGACCCCTTCTTCTATTATTGCATGAACCCCCATTCATGAGCATTATATGGAAACTACTGTTGAAGAATTGCTGTCTGAAAGACTTACAGTTTCTAGTCAAGCTTATAAAGAGCTTGGAAGTCATCACTCCCATCCTCACAACAAGATAAAAAAGCTGAAAAATGAAAACCAACAACTTTTCTTAGGTCCATCAGAGAATTGGGGTCACAAAGCAAACTGCTGGCCCCAAACTGGAGAGACAGGCAGATATGAAGATTCACCTCTTACTGGGAGCAGAAACCTCTATCTCTAGAGGGTAGGAATACTGAAAGGGTAATTGACTAATTGCTGGAGACTGGGCATGGAGATGGACTGACTTGAGAGATGAAAAACTCCTGGAGGCCCAGCCTTAGGGGGTCCTCACATTTTCATGAGTTTTATCTCCAGAAACCCCACCAGTTCTTACTGTGTTGTGAAGAAAAATCCGCTTGTGCTTCCAGCAGGGCGGGGACGGGGGGACAAGTATTCATTTTGGAAATAGTGCTGTTTATTCTTAAGGACAGCCTGCTTCAAGGGAAACTATTTTACCAGAACCTGATCAACATGGAAGAAGGGAAATACCGTACTCCAGCCCTTCTAGCTTTTGAAGTTGGGAGAGAATTGCCCAATTACATCCCCTTCTAACCTTGCATGTGGAGACCAGGAAACATCCAACTCTGGTCCTCTCTAGCCTTCTTATTTCACCCAAGGGGTTAAAAAAAAGGATGAGAAGCACTTGTAAAGTCACAACACAGCACAACACAGGGGCTCTGGCTCATTAAAAGATTGAGACCTAATCAAAGGATTATAGACTTTCTCCTTCCTCTATCTGTTACCACCACCTCAACATCAACAGGGCTTTACAGGGGATTACAACAGAAAAAAAAAAAACAAAAAACTCAGTTCCTTTTACCTGATGCATAATGTCCAGCTTTCAACAAAAAATTACTAGATGTGCTAAAACCTAAAACCCATTGCTGTTGAATCAATTTCCACTCATAGCAGCCTTATAGGACAGAGTACAGCTGCCTCATAGGGTTTCCAAGGCTGTAATCTTCATGGATGCAGACTGCCACATCTTTCTCCTGTGGAGCGACTGGTGGGTTAAAGCCACCAACCTTTCAGGTAGCAGCCAAGTGCTTAATCATTACACCATCAACGCTTTCATCCATTAAACCCATTGCTGTCGAATCGATTCCGACTCATAGTGACCCTATAGGACACAGTAGAACTGCCGCATTGGATTTCCAAGGAGCGACTGGTAGATTCGAACTGCGACATTTTAGTTAGCAGCCATAGCTTTTAACCACTGCGCCAACCAGGCTCTGACAAGGCATGCTAAAAGGCAAAATAAAACTGCCTGAAAAGACAGGGCAAGCAAACATCAGAACCAAACTTGAATAATGGCAGAGACTTTAGAACTATCAAACCAGGAATTTAAAATATCTATGATTTATATTGCTAAGGGCTCTAATGGATAAAAAGGACAACATGCAAGGATAAATGGATTATGAGCAAAGAAAGGAAAACTCAAAGTATCAAATGAAATGGTAGAAATCAAAAGCACTTTAACAGAAATGAAGAATTTCTTTGATGGGCTTACCAGTAGACTGGACATGGCCTAGGAGAGAATTAAAAGAAATGAAGATAAGTCAATAGAAATGTCCCAAACTGAAAAACAAAGAGAAAAAAGAGAACAGAATATCCAAGAACTGTGGGACAATAACAAAAGGTGTGACATACGTGTAATGAGAATACCAGAAGGCTAAGAAATAGAGAAAGGAATGCAAGAAATATTTGAAGTAATACTGGCTGAGAATTTTCTGAACTGGTTGACAGACATCAAACCACAGAATCTCAGAAGACAAGCAGTATAAATACCAAAAAAATCTACATCTAGGCATGTCATATTCACAATGCAGAAAATCAAAGAGAAAACCTTGAAAGAAGCCAGTGGAAAAAACTCCTGTAAAGGAATAAGGATTAGAATTACATTGGCCTTTCTTTAGACACCATGCAAGCAAGAAGACAGTGGAATGAAATATTTAAAGTGAAACCAAAACAAAAAAAGACCAACTAGAATTCTGTACCAAATGAAGTTATCCTTCAAACCTGAAAGAGAAATACAGACTTTCTCAGAAAAACAAAAACTGAGGGAATTTGTCACCACTAGACCTGCTTTGCAAGAAATGTTAATGTAAGTTTTTCAGAGAGAAGGAGAATGATAATAGGTCAGAAACTCGGATCTACATGAGGAAAGGAGCATTTGAAAAGAAATAAATGAAGTTAAAATAAAATACTTTATTTTCCTTATTCTTAACTGATCTAACAGATAACAGTTTGTTTAAAATAACAATAATATGTTGGATGATTATACCTTATGGATAAGTGAAATGTATGACAGCAGTGTTATAATGGACTGAAGTGAGGAGTTGGGAATACCTAGGTTAGTTGTAAACTCTAGGGCAAACTCTAGGGCAGCCACAGGGGGGAAAATTATATATATATTTAAGAAGTATAAGTGATATACTGAGAGGGAAGAAAATGGAATCATACAAGATGTCTAATTAAAATCAGAGAAGTAAAAAAAAGTGGAAGACAAAAAAAGAGCAAGGGCAATAAATAGAAAACATAAATATAGTAGATATTAATTCATTAATCTTACATGGAACATTCACCAAGATAGAGCACATCCTGGTCTATAAAACACACCTTAACACATTTAAAAGAATAGAAATCATACTAAGTATCTCATAACACAAAGAATTAAACTAAAAATAAAGATAGCTAGAAAATTCTAAAATCCTAGGAGGTTAAACAACATGAGTCAAAGAAGCATCAAGAGAAATATTTGAAATATTTTGGACTAAATTAAAATGAAAATACAACTTATCAATATGAGGTGCAGCAAAAGCAAAGCAGTGCTTAGAGAGAAATATATAGCCTCGAACACATATATAAAGAAGAAGAAACATCTAAAATCAATAACCTAAGATCCACTTTAGGCAACTGCAGAAAAAAAAAAAAAAAAAAAATCATTGCTGTCGATTGGATTCCAACTCATAGTGACCCTAAAGGATGGAGTAAAACTGCCACATAGGGTTTCCAGGGAGTGGCTGGTGGATTTGACCCGACCTTTTTGGTTTTGTTTTTTTTTTTTTTTGGTTAGCAGCAGTAGCTCTTGCCCACTGCACCACCAGGGCTCCACCTAGAGGTAGAAGAGCAAATTAAATCCAAAGTGAAGAGAAGGAGGAGTTTGGGTGATGCAAATGGCCAACAGGTTGGTGGTTTGAGTTCACTCAGACGTGCCTGGGAAGAAAGGCCTGGTCGTGTACTTCCAAAAAAATCAGCCACGGAAACCCTGTGGAGGACAAATCTGTTCTGACGCACATGGGGTCGCCGTGAGTCAGCACTGAGTTGACAGCAAATGGTAGACAACTGGTAAGCAGAAGAAAGAAAAAAATAGAGCAGAAATCAATGGAATTGAAAAGAAGATTAGAGAAAATCAGCAAAACTAAAAGCTGGTTCTTTGAAAAGATCGTTAAAATTGATAAACCTCTAGCTAGGCTAACGAGAGAGAAAGGGAAGATAAATTACTAGTATTAGAGCAGAATAGACACAGAGACACACGCAGACGGAAGGCAGATGCCATGTGAGGATCATCTACAAGCAAAGGATTGCCAGAGATTGCTGGCAGTCACCAGAACCTAGGAGGGAGACCCACAGAAGAATCAGTGTGCTTAAGAACCTGATTTAGACTTTGAGCCTCCAGAATTGTGAGAAAATCAATTTCTGTTCATTCAAGCCACTCACTTGTGATACTTCTGTTACAGCAACACTAACAAATTAAGATAACCAAAAAAACCATTGCCATTGTGTCGAGTCTGACTCATAGTGACCCTATAGGACAGAGTAGAGCTGCCCCATAGGGCTTCCAAGGAGTGGCTGGTGGATTCAAACCACCCACCTTTTGGTTAGCAGCCGAGCTCTTAAGCACTGTGCCACCAGGGCTCCAGTAAACTAAGATAGGTTATATCTATTAAATAAATTGAATCAACAGTTAATAACCTTCCCAAACAGAAAGCAACAGGCTTAGATGGTTTCCCTGGTGAATTCAACAAACAGTGAAAGAAGAATGAACACAAATCCTTTTTAAACTCTTCCAAAAAATAGAAGAAGAGGGAACACTTCCTAACTCATTCTATGAGGCCAGCTTTACCCCAATAGCAAAAGCAGAGAAAGACATTACTAGGAAGGAAAATTACAGACCAGTATCTCTCATGAGGAAACCCTGGTGACGTAGTGGTTAAGTGCTATGGCTGCTAACCAAAAGTCGGCAGTTCAAATCCACCAGGCGCTTCTTGGAAACTCTATGGGGCAGTTCCACCCTGTCCTATAGGGTCGCTATGAGTTGGAATCGACCCAATGGCAAAGGTTTTTTTTTTTTTTAATATATGAACATGGATGCAAAAATCCTCAACAAATCAAATACAGCAAAGTGTAAAAAATTATACAGTATGACGAAGTACATTTTCTCCCAAATATGCAAGGCTGGTTCAGCATTCACAAATCAATCGATGTAGTCACATCAACAAGCTAAAGAGGAAAATTCATATGATTAGATCAATAGATGCAGAAAAAGCATCTGACAAAACTCAGCACCCATTCATGACTGAAAAAAACCTCTCCGGAACCTAGGAATAGAAGTGAAGTTCCTCACCCTGGTAAACAGTTGGCTCTCTGCTGGGGACAGGGCAGTTCTCTGAATGAATAGAGCAGAATTACTCAGCAGTGTCAGTGGAGGAAAAGATACCCTAGAAACCCAAACCAAGGGAGAGCCAGTCCTAGAGGGAGGCAGAGTCGTATGTAGATCAGAGTGGGGTCTAGATGAAGAGGGAGTTCTTCAATGTGGTGTTGGGATGGCACCCTCCTACAAGGACAGCATCCTGTGAGGGCCCTCAGGCAAAGCTGCACAGGCCCCCGTGGCATGGAGGGTAGTGGGTAGCCGTAAATAAAATAGAACAGGGACAGTGTCCTATTCTGTTTAAGCCACAATTTTTAAGTGTTTTAAATTATTTGTTCGTTTTTCTCTTTATTTTACCTAGTAAGATCTCTGGAAAGTTCCCACCTGTATCAGCTGTCTGAAGTGGCATCACTGGAAGGTTCTGTGCCCACATTTCACCTGAGCATTGAAGAGCAGTTAGGGCACCCCTGCAGGCTGGCTTGGTGGTATAGAGCAGCAGTGTGAGAAGACGGAGAGGTCCCAAAGAAGGGGGAAAGTAAGGGGGCAAAATCAAGTGACCTTATTCAGCAGCCTTCTGTAGAACATTCTCCATCCAGGATTAAACCTTGCTCATTAGAGGTTTATTAAGAGAACCATAGCTTCTGTTAAACAAGACCATCCAGCATCTTAAGGGATACATTCTTTAACTGAAAGTCTGTCTGTTGTCAGCTAAACTGCTCAGGGCAATAAAGCCTGGTTTTAAAATGGAAGGAGCTGCCCCTGGTCTCAGATCTGTATAGGCAGAGCTTACTCTGTGTAAGGTGGTGTTATACTCCTCTACTAGATTTACAGAAAAGACTCGGTCATTAGAAGTCTCAGGTGGCTCTGGCATTGGGAGGTAACGACGTAGTAAACAGCTAACATGAAGAAGGGAAGAGTTGATGCCAGATGGGCATTGTGCTGGTGACGCACAAGAGATGAATTCTCCCTGGAGGACTTCGGGGAGGTTGCCTTTAGGCTGAACCTTGAGTGGGGAGTAGAATTTTAATAGGCAGAGGAGTGAAAATTTTATAAGAAGGACACCAAAAAAAGCCAAACAAACAAACCACATCCGTTGCTGTCGAGTCAATTCTGACTCATAGGGACCCTGTAGGACAGAGTAGAACCGCCCCATGGGGTTTCCAAGGAGCGGCAGCTGGTAGGTTCCAACTGCTGACCTTTTGGTTAGCAGCTGAGCTCCAGCAGAACACCATGAGCCAAGATAGGAGGCTTAAAATGCAACTGTGTTCAGAGAATCACGTGAAACTGGTATGCTAAGACTGGACACTCTGGTGATGAACTTTAGTGCTTGATCAAGGTTCAGGTTTGTTTTTATTATGAAACCGTTTAAGCAAGCATAAAAGTGAACATACAAGGAACTTCAAACAAAAGTAGAGGGACTAGATAATGAACTTTCATATACCCATCAAGTAAATAGAGCAATGCTTGTTTGGCCATATCTGCTTCTCATTTTTTAATTTTTTTTCCTGAAGTAGTTTACAGTAAATTCCAGACACCATGACATTTCATTCCTGAAGAGTTCAGTAGGTACCTTCCAAAAAGACATTTTCTTATATAACTAATATCATTGGCACACCTAATGAAATTGACAATAATTCCTTAATGTTTTCTGAAACCCAGTTAATAGTCATATTTCCTGGATTGCCTCAAAAATGTGCTTACTTTTGCTGTTTGTGTGAATCAGAATCCAGACAAGGCCCACACATGGTGTTTTGTGGCATGTCTCTTTTTAACTGAGATCAAGAGTTTAGAAAACTTTTTCTGTAAAGGGCCTGATAGTAAATGTATCAGGCTTTGTAGGCCGTGTGGTCTGTGAAGCAACTACACAACTCTTCTGTTGTTGTGCAAAGTAGCCATAGATGATAGGTGAATGAACGAACGTGGCTGTGTCCCAATAAAATTTTATTTTCACGTTTATGTTTTGTTTTAAAATCCGCCGGTGGGTTCGGTTTGTCTGAGGGACATCGCTTTCTTTTATGGCAATGATTTTATCGATGTGACTTGGTCAGCTGCCTCTAATTTGTTTGGTTGCTTTTTGTGCAGCGTGGTTTAACTTGCTCCTCTGTGTCCTATAAAAAAAGAAAAAAATTGTGTCCTATAGTTCCTGTAAATTTGAAGGTTGATCTAAAGGCTTAATTAGGCTTAGATTCACCATTTTTGGCAATATTTCAGAAATGGTTTGAATGTCTTTTTTTTTTTTTTTAATGTGAATTAATCTGACTTTAAAAGACTTGGAAATACTCATCTAAAAAGTTCAATATTCCTAAAGTAGGCTTTGCCTGATGGCTAAGATTATACTTTTTCTTTCTCTTCTTATCTTACCTGTAGGAGAGGATATAGCTGTTATTTCTTAAGGAGCTCAAGAACTTTTGTAACCTGACCCTATGAATGCCAGTAAATTTCCATTAGTCCTTAAACTAGCCCACGCCAGAGCTGGCCCACTCTGCGTGCGCAGAAGGGCGAGCTGTGACTGCTAACTGACCTCAGTAGAGGATGCAGCAACAGGTGGAACGAGTCAGAAGAAAAATCATCACTCGGACCCTATTCTGAAACGAGAGGTCTGACAAGAAGCACGTCACCTCCTGTCTCCTGGCCGCCTTCTACGTCTGCGCGGCCACCATCTTGGCTGCCCAAATCACGTATGAGCCCTGCTTTGACATAGTTTAGGGAGTCAGATAATTGGCAAGTCTGAGCACAAGGACCCACCTTCCCGGGTTTGGTAACAGTTTGAAGCCCTCTGCCAAGTCAGTGGAAATTTCTACGAAAGGCATTTTGGGGCCTCTCTGGATGGTGGATCACATTTTTTCACTGGAAATACCTTCTCTGGGCCCATTCCCAAGGTCTGAGATAGCCTCCAACAGGGTGTGGGTCACTTGTTTCTATTTTTAAACCACTCTTAAACCCTTTCTTTACGTGGCTTCTTCTTCATCTTGTCCCTCAGGAGGATTGAGAGCTGGATATTTGGTCCACAGGTGTTTTATGGTCACTCTGTAAAACACAGATACTTATCCTCGTGTCCCATGGAAGAATTCTGAAGCCAAGAGCTTTTAAAACTCTTAGATGCGCTGTGGTGCTGGATTCCAGGGTAACATAGCTTTGAAGAAACAAGCTTACTGGTAAGAATTGTTTTTCTCTCTGTTTTAGAATGTTCATTGTGCCTGAATTCTAGAGCACCAGAGGAAGTATGTTGACAAATAGTGACAATTTGAAGTCTTTTTTCTCATTTTAGAATAGTAAGGGAGAAACCCATCATTGTTCTGCTCATTTAATTAAGCAATTGTGCATTAAGTTGCCCTGGCCTTAGTTATATACACAAGGTTAAAAAACAAGGTTAGCATTAGTAAATACAGTAGGTCTTAGAACTTATATTCCTCACAAGGGGAGACGGGCATTAGTGTTGTGGTCAAGGGTACCAACTCTTGTGTCAGATGGCCTGGCTTCAAATCCTGGCTCTGCCACTTACTAGCTGGATGATTCTGAGCTTTTTAATTCAAAAAGTGGGAATAATAACAGTGTCTACCTCATAGGCTTATTGTGAAGATTAAATGAGAAAACCCACAAAAAGAGGTTTGCATAGTGTTTGGCAATTAGTAAATGCTCAATAAATGTGAAATTTAAAATAACTTTAATTGCGATCAAATGAAGACTAAGGTGGAGAAGCATGACCAAAAAAAAGCCCATTGCCTCCAATGCGATTTCAACTCATAGCAACCCCGTAGGACAGAGTAGAACTGCCCCATAGGGTTTCCAAGGCTGTAAATCTTTGTGGAAGCAGACTGTCACAGCTTTCTTCCAAGGAGCCACTGATGGGTTTGAACTGTCAACCTTTCAGTTAGCAGCCTAGAACTTAACCACACTGCTCTACAGGGCTCTTTGGAGACGTATAGGTGAAGCAAATGTATAAAGTGAGTTTCATGACCCAGTCTTAACTGGTTAAGTAGGGACTGGGGAGGACTTTTCTGAGGAAAAGACTTTTGAGATGTGGGATATGGAAGGCCACATTTTTTAACCAAATGAAAGTTGGTAAACTGAAAGGGGTTGGAGGGTGGACAGCAGAGAAGAGGCACAGTCAGAGCCCTTGCCGCTTCATGAGGTATGTCCAATTTTGTATTTGTTTTCTATTGCTGCCATAACAAATTGCCACAAACTTAGTTGCTTCAAACAACACAAGTTTATTATCTTACAATTCTGTAAAGCAGAAGTCTTACATGAGCCTCACTGGGCTAAAATCAAGGCATTGGCAGGGCTGTCTTTCCTTCTGGAGGCTCAAAAATCTGTTTTCTTGCCTTTTTCAGCTTCTAGAGGCCACCCACACACCTTGGCTGATGGTCCCCTTCTTCCACCTTTAAAGCTAAGCAACCTTAAATCTCTCAAAACTTCCTTCTGTCATCACATCTCTCTCTCTGACCCCAGCCAGGAAAAGTTCTGCACTTTTAAGGATTGGGCCTATGTGGATAATCCAGGATGATCTTCACATCTCAAGATTCTTCACTTTAATCACATCTGCAAAGTCCCTTTTGCCATATAAGGTCATGTTCACAGGTTCCGGAGATTAGGACTTGGACATCTTTGGGGGCCATTATTCTGCCTAGCACAGATTTGAAGAGATGAAAGAAGGCCACCGTGGCTAAAGCATTGGCAAGGAGGAGATGGAGCTATGGAGAGAGTAAGGCAGAAAGGGCCTTATTGGTCGTGTTAAGTGTTATAAAGTTTATCCCAACAACAAGAGAAGGTCTGATGAGATTTACTGCCCCAAACCTGGAATCAGCCATTTTTCCCAGGAGCTCTTGTTGCTTTGTTTTAAAGTGGAAAATGGTATTTAGAGACCATGATCTGGGCCCTAAGGGTGCTCATTGCCACTGGGTTGGTGGTGGTTTTTAAGCTATTTCAGTGGACAAAGATAGCAAAACACATTGTTCCAGATAAAATGTTTTCATACTGATAGCTCCAAGCCCATTTACAGGTTTTTATTTAACCTTATAGATCTTATATCCGTACCTTCTCCCGTGCCAGAAATCTGTTCTCACCAACACTAGCATAATTTATTCAATCATTTATTTATGACATTATGAACTCATGGATATTTATTTTATATTTTGGGTTATAATCCAATACTGTTACTTATTTCCTTGTTCAGATTTTTCCAGCTTTGACCATAGCCCCTTCCTCCGTCTTCAAGACAGCAGTATACATCTTCAGATTTCTTTCTCTGTACCTCTGTTTCCCGGTTTTTCTCTAGTTCTCTGCCTCTCCTTTGCTTCCATCATCACGTCACTCTCTCTGACTCTGGCCCTCCGCCTCCCTTTTTTGTCGATGTTTTATTGTGGTAGAAATACACGCAACAGAATGTTCCAGCACAACTGCTTCCACAGTTATCATTCAGTGACATCGATTACTGTATTTTTATGCAAATAGTGTACGTGTTATGCTTTTTTTTTGCCAACCACGTAACCCCCTGCACATTATTTTCGTAAGCGTGCTATGCCAATTTCTGTGGGTTATATGTGTGGGCATGTCATTTATGTGGGTGCATTATTTGCGAAAAATACGGTACATTTTTCATGTTGTGCCACATTATCACTATCTTTTTCCAAAATATTCCGCCACCATTAACATAAACTTAATGTCCCCCAAACAGAAATTTCCCCTCTCCTCCTCCCTCCACCTCTGGTAGATATTAATAACCATTGGTTTCTATACATTTGCTTATTTCATATAAGTGAAACGATACAATATTTGTCCTTTTGCGACTGACTGATAGTGTTTTCGGGGTTCATCCACGTTGGGGCCTGTGTCCGAAATTCATTTCTCTTCACAGCTGCGTAGCATCCCATTGTAAGTATAAACCACATTTGGTTTAACCAATCACTTGTCGATGGACATTTTGATTGTTTGTACCTTTCGGCTGTTGTGGAAAGTGCTGCAGTAAACATTGGTGTACAGATTTGTCGGTATTCCTGCCTTCACTCCTAGGATTTAGATTGCTGGGCCATATGGAAATTCTACGTTCAACTTTTTGAGGAGCCGCCAAACTGTTTTCCACAATGGCTGTACCGTCTTACATTCCCATCAGCAGTGAATGAGGGTTCCAGTTTTTCCACAACCTTGTCAGCACTTGTTTTCTGTTTGTTTTGTTTTTTATTGCCATTCTAATGGGGGTGAGGTGATATCCCATTGTGGTTTTGATTTGAATCTTCTAATGGCTGATGGTGTTGAGCATCTTAGCCGTTGCTTGTTGCCTTCTGCTTCCCTTTTATAAAGATTGTTGTGATTACATTGAGCCCAACTGAATAATCCAGTATCATCCCCCCATCTCAAGATCTTTAATCACATCTACGAAGTCCCTTTTACCACGTAAGGCAGTATATTTCCAGGTCCCAGATATTAGGATGTGGACGTCTTTGTGGGCTGTTATTCAGCCTGACTGCCCTTGTAACGCAACAGCCACTGCAGAATCAGAGCAGCTCTCCAGACGTCGTAGTCACAAGTTCTAATACTAGATGCTAGTAATGCGCCCACTCTGAGGCAGGTGAGCGTGGTCCGGACTTGAGGACCCCACCTCCTCAGCATTGGTATGAGGGGCTTCCGAGTGACAGGAATCTTTGGCACCACATGCCGAAATGCTGTCCCTAGTTCAGAGCTCAGCTGAACTGCTGTCAGAGCCTCCTTTGATTCATTCTCTAGGCTCACATTCTCACCACAGGTGGGCCCAGTCCTGCCTCTGCCCTGATGGTGTTCTTGTATTGCCGCTGTTTTACCTTTTTAAATTTTATGCTCTGTTGCCACATGTTACACTTTTCCATACTAGCTTTAAGCACTGCCAGCTGTGAACTCTGGATGAGAACCATGCCTTCTTCATTCTGATTCCCCCATAGTACCTTCTGAGTCGTACTCAGTCGGCCATTGCTGAAAGAAAGAACATGTTTCCTGTGAGTTGGGGGAGTTCTTATGGCACTTTGATATTTTGAGTTTATGCTGGAATAAATTAGAGTGAGAAAGAGTAAATTAGAGAGAGCTTCTCATATTATGCTGTACTCCTGTCCATGTGCTCAGATTGCTACATCTGCTTTTAAGCCTGTCTCTCTTCTCTTCAGTGTTAATTACCTCTTCCTGCTGTTGTCATCTGTACTTAGGAGTATGCAGGGGATAAACTAATGAGCATTAATATTTCTAAATCTCATGATGGTTTTACTAATTGATGAGCATTAAATGAAATTCGAAAAAACATTCTTTGAACCATCCGTTTTTAGAATAATCATAACTGCCTGCTCTGAGTTACTCTTTTTCCCTTGATTTGGTTTTCTATAAAGTTAACATGCAGATTATAAAAGTCTAATAAAAATTTATGTGGGGAAATTAGCATCGTTTTATGAATGAATAAGGAATGGTTTGGTGGCATTCGTGGGAGTATTTACAAAAACTAATTCGTGGTTAACTTGAAGGTTATGTGAAGAATTGTGCAAGATATTTTATGATAGAAGTCAAGTTTTTGCTCACAGATAAGCCAGGTGCGTCAGCGCCCCAGGGTTCCAGGACTTAAGATCAGCCGTGATACAATGTGAATAAATGGGCTATAAGAAATTTCCAGAAGCTAGATTACCTGCTGCATCATACTAAGTTTCTTTCTTTCTTTTTTTTTTGGTCACTTTACATCTGTGCTAACTGGCAAATGTCTTAAACAAACTAAACAAACGTTGTCAAACACCAGTGGTCCAGGTTTCAGTTTAGGAGTGGCGTAAGCGGGTGTTTTAATTATGTATCTTTTGCAGAATATCTACAACAAGAGCACCTTTAGTAACTTGTTCCCCGAGAGATGGGATTAGTGCCGTAGTGTTGAAGAGAGAGAGGGGTTTGTATAACTCCAGCTGTTGGAGAAAGGAAAGAGGAGCATGTTCGGTGCTCAGAGATTTTTCTGTGGACTCCCAGGTTTTACTATTGCCTTACAGAATGATGACTTTCAAAGTCAACTTTAATCCCGGACTCAACTCATAAAACATGTGCTTCTTTCCCATCCTTCTCCTCCTGTTATTTTGAGTTACGCCAGGGTAAATAACACACCCCATGAAGAAAAGCAAGAGAAAATGTTGTTTCTTCCCTTTATACATAACAATTAGGTACAACTTGTCCTTGACGTTAGCTCTGGCCAAAGTGCATCCTCGGGGATTGTTATGGACTGAATTGTGTCCCCCCAAAATGTGTTGTAAATCCTAACCCTTATACCTGTGGTAAGGAGCCTTGGCGGCGCAGTGGTTAAGTGTTCAGCTGCCAACCGAAAGGTCAGTGGTTCGAACCCACCAGCTGCCCCACGCGAGAAAGATGTAGCAGTTTGCTTCCATAAAGATTACAGCATTGAAAACCTTCTAGGGCAGTTCTGCTCTGGGGGGGTGACCATCTCCTGATCAGCGATTCAAAACTTATGGGTGTCAGTGAACAGCTCTTCCTCCTTTCCCCCACTGAGATAATGCAGTAAACGTTTTTGAGCCTCTCAGAGGGCAGTCATCTCTCCCTAAGGCACAGGCTTTACGTCGTGTCCATCAGCAGACTTAATAGCTGGAATTTAAAGCCAGGAATTTAATTCAGAGAATGAGTGTGTTGGTGCTCTTGTCCTTACCTTTACCTTTTATTTCTAACCCAATGTTTTAGAGCAGCTGTATGGGCTCATGTTTTCTTTCATTATTATTAGAACTTAGATACAGTAAAATTTACTTTTCTAGGTGTGTCGTTATGTGAGTTTTAATACATGTAGATTTGTGTAACCATCATCTGAATCTGGATACAGAGCAGCTTCATCACCCAAAAAACAACTAAAAGCCTTCTTCATTCTTCTCCTTTGTAGTCAAACCCTTCCCCAACTCCTAGCTCTTGACAACTACTGATCTGTTCTCTATCCTTATAAGTTTTGCCTTTTCCAGAATGTCATATAAATGGACTCACACAGTATGTAACCTTTGGAGATTGGCTTCTTTCCCTCAGGTAATGGCTGTGAGATTCATCTATGTATTTATCGTTACCACGGTTTGTGTATCTGTTCACACCTTTGAAACCAAATGAAACCTGTTGCCATCAAGTTGATTCCGACTTGTAGCAACCCTGTAGGATGCAGTAGACCTGCCCCAGTAGGGTTTCCAAGGAGTGGCTAGTGGATTCAAACTGCCGACCTTTTGGTTAGAAGCCATAGCTCTTAACCACTGCGCCACCAGGTTTCCATTGAAGGATATAGTTATTTATAGTTTTTGGTATGAATACAACTTCTGTAAACATTCATATTCAGGTTTTTGTGTGAACAAAAATTTTCATCTTTTTAGGGTAAATACCTAGGAGTAGGATGGCTGGGACATATGGTAAGTGTATGTTTAACTTTATAAGAAACTGTCTGATTTCCAGAGTGACTGTACCATTTTGCATTCCCACTAGAAGTTTATGAGAGAGTTCCAGTTGCTCCTTGTCCTAATCAGCACTTAATATTGTCAGTTTTAAAACAATTTAACCATCTGTTAATTGGAGTGTTGCTTTTATTTTTAATTATCTTACTCTAGTTGTTTGAGTACAATTTTATAAAAACTTTTGCTATTTTTGAATAAATTTTATATACCTGTTATAAAGATAAATATAATATATCTGATTTTCTGATGATTTACCACATTTAAATAAAGTAAATATTTTATACTGAAAAATAAATTAAACTCTGAGTATTATATAGGTAGTAGGAGCCTTTCTGAAATCTCACCAACTGACAAGTCATACTACACAGTAGTATCTGAATACATGCTGTGTATTGCAATGATCCCTTTGATTATATACATCTTATGTGTGTCCAGGTCCTCTTTTACCATTAGTAACTAATAGTGCCATGATTGCTTTTGCCATCAGTTTTATGCTAGATTTGATTGATGAATATTTAATTACATAAGAGAGCAATTTCTTTGAAAACCATTTTAACTATAATGAAGACTGTTTCTCTTTGGAATGACAGTTTAAAAATTAACTGCTCCAGTGTGTCTGAAGCAGTAGTAAAAGCTTGCATTTAAAAACCTTTTTCCTTATCAGAGCATGTTGAGCTCAAGAAAGAACAGAAAGAAAACCTTTGAAAATTCTGCTTGTGAGATAAAGATCATGGGTTTCTCTCTTTGGATGATTTAAGTAGGAACCATGGGAACTGGCCACTATGGCTTGAAAATGTGGAGTTGACTTTTGGATAATTACAAAATGCCACTGTTTAAGTTGTTTGTCCGGTACTCCTTCCCTTTGGTAAAGCTGTAAAAGTCTCAGAGTACTGGATGTTACTGATGAGGGAGGCCCTGTCTCTACATTCAAGTTGCACCCATTAGCTACTGTGGTTGGAGCTTCCTGCTGGTGGCATTATCTTTTAAAAACAAGGAGTGGTACAACTATGGGTCTCTACTTAGTTGGGGCAAAAGAGAAAGAAGGAAACCAAAGACTCAAAGAAGAACCAGTCTACGAGACTAATTGCTTACACGAACCATGGCTTCATCTATCCCGAGACTAGAAGAACTAGATGGTGCCCAGCTACCACTACCAGGGACACAATAGATGGTCCCAGATAGAATGGGAGAAAAATGTAGAACAAAACTCAAATTCTTAAAAAAAATGCCAGACTTCTTGGACCAGTAGAGACTAGAGGAACGCTTGAGACTATGGCCCTGAAATACCATTCAAACTTTTACTGAAGCCACTCCCAGAGGTTAACTTTCTGCCAAGTAACAGATTGGTCGTAAATAAACAATATCCCTGTGAGTACTGTGCTCCTTTAAAAAAATCATCTATAACAGACCAAAGGTGGGCAGGGAAGCTAGATTAATGGAAATGAAACAACCAGGACAAAAATAATGAGAATGTTGACACATTGCAAAAAATGTAACCAGTGTCACTGAGCAATATAGTATGTATAACCAAAAAAAATTAGGAATTATTAAATGGGAACGTAATTTGCTCTGTAAACTTTCACCAAAAACACAATAAAATATTCTTTAAAAACAAACAAACAACAACAACAACCAAGGAGTGGAGGAATGGTGGCCACATAGGTTTTACTTCGAGACTGTAATCTCACTCTCCCTTTTTGGTTCTGAAAATTTGCTGGAGAGGTAGACCTATGGACAGATCTTCTTTTCTGATATAGGGACTTTAGAAAAAAAGACTAAGCCTGACAAACGAGGACAGGATAAATTGACAGACGGGTTTTTGAGGTTGTTGTGATCTAAGGCCTCAGAAGGAAAGTATTAGATTTGGTTGAAAGTGTTGAAGAAATGGCATGGATTGCTGCTGTGAAATTATTTTTGGTTTAAAACTAATGTGTTAATTGACGCTTAGGTCAATTAGGATCAGAATAAATCAAAAATAGTGAAGGGTTAGTAAAATGTTACCTCCATTGGACCCAAGTCTTTGTCTTTTTGTTTTAAAACTTATTTATGGAGCTACTTTAAACTTCATGCTTGTTGATATTGTTTTAATAAAGTTTTACGTGTGTGCGTTTGTATGTGCGTGTGTGTACGTACGCACACACACGAGGGTGAGTGTGTGTTTGAAAAGGGACAGTGGAAATGTATTGGGGCCTTAAAAATTGGGGCCTTAAATCCCGGGTTTTAGAACACCTGACTAATACGCCTGCTGCCCCCTGGTGGCAACATGTCACACTGCGTTTCAGAAGTGAGAACTGGAGAGCTAGGTCCATTGTACTGCCATGTCCAGAGGGTTGCAGAGGAGACTGGGTTTCTCTTTTCCATTCCTCTCATGATTAACTGTCTGTATGACCTTAGGTAAGTCACTTAGTTTGACTGAAGTCTAAACCTTACTTTCTTCAACTTTTAACTTCCAAAGCTTCTTTCTGCTTTAGCATCCTATGATCCTATACTAGCAAGTAGCAGCGAAAGATGTCAAGGTCCGTTTTTTTTCTCTAGCGGTTGTATCATAATGAATGTGAGGTGTTTATTCAAGAAAAGACGTTCTAGCATATGTCCTGAATCTTGATATGGATGCAGTTTTTGGCATCCAACCGTATAGACCTGTCTGTAACACAGTCAGTAGTTAATCATCATGGTGACCGTTCATTACTACAAAAGCTTAAAACGTCTTTCATTTTTGCCATACAGTGTTTACTAATGCAGAAAAGTGTTTATGCATTTTTTTTCTGTGCGTAAAAGGGTAAGCTTCATTAGAAAGAACACCAGTCAACCATGCCGGATAACTAGGATGTGGCTGTTAGTATGGTTAAAAAAAAAGTTAAAAAGGAACGGATGTTTATTGGACACCAGCTGTATGCCAGGCACTACTATAAGATATTTGTAATACATTCTGTTATTTACTCCTTATGATAATTCTGTGATTTACTTTTCTCTCAGACCAAACCCAAACCAAACCTGTTGTTGTCGATTCTGACTCATAGTGACCCTATAGGACAGTGAAACTGCCCCATAGGGTTTACAAGGAGCAGCTGGTGGATTTGAACTGCTGACCTTTTGGTTAGCAGCCAAGTTCTTAACCACTATACAGAAAAAAAAAAAGGTGGTATTAAAATCACCAAATGCCAGTATTTTCATACATATTATCTCAGGTAACGCTCACAGCATTACTGTCCCCACTTTACCAGTGGCGTAACTGAGGCTCAAAGAGATGAAATACCTTGAACAAGGTTACATAGCTGAAAGGTGGCAGGGTTTTTACCTATGAAGTAGAGCAGGTCTTGTTCAAAAGTGTGTGTTCTAAAACTCACGTTCTTAAGTCCAGACTTACTGGACTGGTTGAGACAAGAGGACTCTCTGAGACTATAGCCCTGAGATACTCCATAAACCTTGAACTGAAATTCCCCCTGAGGTCACCTTTTGGCTAAATAACAGACTGGCTCGTAAAGTAAAGAATATTACCAGTGAGTACTGCACACCTTTAGTAAAAAATCTCATATATGAGACCTAATGGTCAGCAATTGCTGTAAAGCAAGGATGAAATGGTAAGGGGACAGGGAAACCAGATTACTGGAAGCAAAACATCCAGAAGGGAGTCAATAAGAATGTTAACACCTTGAGAAAAACATAACCCATGTCTCTGAACAATTTGGGTAGTAACTGTTAAATGGGAACCTAATCTGTGTAAACTATCACCGAAAACACAATAAAACATTATTATTATTTTTTTAATCAAATAACTATATAAAGGACAGATCCCCTCACTTGGAATAAACCCATATTAAAATGGCAAATAATGGGTGTTCGTCTCTCTGCACCATGCCTTCTCCTGATGCCAGGAATAGCGCTTTACATCTATGATCTGAAGGATACTGGGAACGATATCAAGAAACTAAACTGTGGTCATAATTTATAAACAGAAAAACTTCAGTAATGTCTTCCTATTAAATGCAGCCTTTAGATTTCCTTTGCAGAGTAACAGCATCGATTCAAATCAGTTCATCTGAACCAGACCACCAAGTCTTGCCTCCTGGGTGATGTTGCAAAGTAAATCTCCCTCAGACTCCCCAGAGAGTGATTTTCACGTGCCAAGTCCCGTATTTCTGAGGTTATCCTCCGCAGCGTTACTGTTTTCCTCTTCCAGCTGCAGTGTTTTTCCTCCCTCCCTTTCCTTTGGATTGGCCAGGGACTGGGGCTGTTTCCATTGCTCTTTGCTCCTCCGCTGGCCCCCTGTGGCTGTCCCATGCCTTAGCATCTTGGGCTGGAGCTTTGATCCGCTACGTACAGTGTTTTCACACAGGTGAAGGCCTACAGACCATCCTGGTAGGTGGTGGTTTTCTTGGAGACTCAGCAAGCTCTTGGAAAGGCTCATTCCAACATTTTCTCACATAACAGATTTTTAGATTAACGAGAAGTAGTGTACATTAGTTAAGTAACCATTTAAGCCTCTTTGTGAGCTTCTGTGCATCGAGCTCTGGTGGCACAGTGGTTAAGTGCTACAGCTGCTAACCAAAAGGTTGGCATTTAGTGGAAAGGCGTTACCAAGTTTTTCTATTTATAAATTATGATAGTTCAAATCCACCAGTTGCTCCTTGCAGGCCCTATGGGGCAGTTCTACTCTGTCCTATAGGGTCACCATGAGTTGGAATTGACTCAATGGCAATGAGGTTGGGTTGGTTTTGATTTAAGAGTGGCTTACCTTAAAAAAAAAAAAAATTTTTTTTTTTTTTACCTTAGAAATAAATATTAGATCCTATCCATGGGTGGAGCCCTGGTGGCGTAGTGGTTAAGAGCTCGGGTGCTAACCAAAAGGTCAACAGTTCAAATCTACCAGCTGCTTCTGGGAAGCCCTATGGGGCAGTTCTACTCTGTCCTATAAGGTCACTGTGAGTCAGAACCAACTTGACGGCACCTAACAACAATAACAAAATCCCTAGGTGGCACAAACAGTTAAGTGCTCATCTGCCAACCAAAAGGTTGGCAGTCATAATCCATTGAGCAGTGCCTCCGAAGAAGGTCCTGGCTATCTATTTCTGAAAGGTCACATCCATTGAAAACCCTATGGAGACCCGTTCTACTCTAAAACACATAGGGGTCACCATAAGTCAGAATCGTCTTAACAGCAACTGTTTTTTTATCCCCATCAGAACTTTATAAACCTAGAAATGTGTGAGAATCAAGAATGCTTCCAGAGATTGACTTGAGGATTTCAGTAACTCCCGAAAGCAGAATGTTGCCAGTAAACATAAAAAATGGGAGTGGCAGAAACTGTAGGTTGCCACCAAATACCCATTCTCCTCACCTTCCTTAGTGACCACTCCCCAGTTTTATTTGAAGTGACCATGTGACCAAGTTATAGTGAACAAAAGGTAAGCAGAAATGTGTGGAACTTTGGGGGAGGTTTTGAAAAGGGCCCTATTTCCTCCTCTTGTCCTTCCTTGTTCCTACTCCTTCACATGCAGGCATTATGAATGGAGCTCCACCAGCCATTTTCCCTCATTAGGGGACCTTGAGGATGAAGCCACATGCTTGCAGTAAGGAGCCTGGTGTGCTGGGTTTCAGAAATGGCCACAGATTCTTCCCATCCCCTGATGCATTCATCTTTGCAATGTAACTGCAGCACCTGCAATAATAGATGGAGTCTGTATCTTCAGCCCTTGAATCTGGCAGGGGCTGAGGAGACTGTCGCTGGGAGGGACAGCTCTGTGTGCAGTGTGGAAGTAAGAGCCCGAGAGGGGTGTCCTCAGGAGTGATCCTCATGCGTGTGTCAGAGCCTGAGTGGGGAGAAGAGGGCTGCGTGCAGGGAAAATGGTGGTGGCTCAGATTGGAAATTAGTTACACATGGAAAGACTGACCAGCTACGTAACTGTATTAAAGATAACGTGAGCCAGGTTTCCCACTGTCAGAGAAGAGTTACATACAGGAATGTAGAAAACTAGAAAACCCTGTGGTGTGGTGTGTATGGATTGGATGGATTGGTGTAACTCATAGTTTTCAACAACTATAGATTTTTTTTTTTATAGATACGTAGATGTGAATACCTGTACGTGTATGTATATTTGTGTGTATCCAAATGTGTATATGTGTGTATATATATATTTTCCACTGAGGGGACCTAGAAGCAGGTACACCCAGTAACAATGAGCACACCTATCTCCCAGATCTTGGCTTCTAAATACCATTTTCCATTAAAAGGAACCAGGGCTCCTTGGAGAAATGGGTAATTCCAAGTCTGGAACAGGGAAAGTTCAAGATGAGCCTAGAATAGCTTGTGCCAGGACGCAAGGAAAGTGGTCAAAGAATGACAGGGACAGGCCAAGAGAACAGAGACACCTGCCTGAATTAGCTCTGTGTCCAGCCTGGGGACAGTTTGAATATCAGAGTGAATAATGTGGTAGTGTTAGATTATAACTTATTTAATAAAATAGAAAGCCATAAATCCATACAAATAAATAAATGAACAAGTGTCAAGTTTGATGATAACTACTTACATAGTTTCAAAGTACATCCTTACAAGGTGCTTACTAATTACAAAGTGGGGGAGGGGGACTCATGGTAGAGAAGCCTGGCAGTCACCACCTTAATCAAGTGATCAGTGAACATCGTCCATAATGGGACATTTTGAAATCATTTGCCACCTGATAGGCGGCAGTGAGCACAGCACCATTTCCTGCAAGCCCTGAATCTAATCACAGGTTACATTTGACAAAACCGAATTGAGGGGCAGTCTGCAAATTAAATGGCCTAAAATCTGTAAAAGGTGATGAAAGTCAAAGAAGACTCAGGAATTGTTCTATATTGAAGGAAACTAAGGACATGACAAGAGTGGTGTCACTAGGGTTGATGTCACCCTGTGTGGTAACTCATGGTGTCACACCCCCCTCCCCCAGTGGGCAGGACCAGCCCGTGAACCCCTTTGGTGGGCAGAGGGCCCTGCCCCACCCCTGCCCAGGGTGACCCCTGCACGCCCCACCTCCCTCATCTCCTCCCTCTCCCATTGGCCAAGGTGGAGACCCTCCTCCCTCCCAATGGCGGGTGCTGCAGCCCAGCCCACCCTCACCCTGACTGGCCGGTGACAGGGGTGTAACAACTTAGCGCACTGGGTGATGAGTGACACCAACCCTAGTGACACCACTGCCTTGGCCGGGTCACCCCCTTTCCGCCACCACTGCAGACCGTTGGGTTGTTTTGGCGTCACCCCTCTGTGTCAGGGTGCCTGCAGCCTACATGCTCCACGTCTCCCAACCCCCTAATGATGCCACTGTGTTGACAACCAAATGCAGTTGTGATTCTCTACTGGATCTTTTGCTACAAAGAGCATTATTAGGACAATTGACAAAAGTTAAAAGGGGTAGTAACATATCTGTGTTAATTTCCTGATTCTAAGGGTTGTAGTCTCACAGCGGTCAAGAGCTATGGCTACTAACCAAAAGGTTGGCAGTTCGAATCCACGAGCCACTCCTGGAAACCCTGTGGACAGTTCTACTCTGTCCTATAGAGTGGCTATGAGTTGGAATCGACTTGACGCAATGGATTTATTTATTTTTTTAGTGTGGTTATGGCAACTCCTGGCAACCTCACATTGCCCTGAGAATTGACTCAACAGCCAACTGGTTGGTGGTCTTAGTGTGGTTATATAAGAGAATGTCCTTGTAGGATATAAACGTTAACATGTTAAGGGGTGTAGGGGCACCAAGTTGGCAATTTACTTTTAAGTAGTTTACTCTCTGAGAAAACATTTACTGAACATTCGCAACATCCAAGGTTCTACGGTTTAAAGTTGAGGAGCACAAGTGGCTGACAACCAGAGACCACAGCAGCCAGGAGGAAAGGGGCAAAGGGCTGCGGGGTTCTGTGATCACAGTGGTCAGGAGGGATTACACAGAGGAGATGACGTTTGAGGTGACCTGGAATTGTTGAAGGAAAAGTAAGATTTTTCCAGACAGGATGTTGATTAATTAGGTGGAAAACAAACAAAAAATCCACTGCCGTGGAGTTGATTCTGACTCACAGCGACCCTATAGGGCACACTAGAACTGTCCCATAGGGTTTCCAAGGAGTGGCTGGTGGATTCGAACTGCCGACCTTTTGGTTAACAGCCTGAGCTCTTAACCACTGTACCACCAGGGCTCAAAATCAGTGGCTGAATACAACAAACATGACCTCACAGGAATTTGAGAGCTGCTTAGCTGAATGGTTCTGGCTCAGGGTCTCTCACAGGTTGCAATCAAGGAATTGGCTAGGGCTGTGGTCATCTCAAGGCTTGACTGGGTAAGGACCCACCTCCACGCTAACTCACGTGACGGTTGACAGACCTCAGGTCCTTCCTGGTTCTTGGCGGAGACCTCAGTTCCTCTCCACATGGGCCTCTCCATAGGCCCACTCACAACATGGCAGCTTGTTTCCCTCAGAGTGAGGGATCTGACAGAGAGAGCAAAGAAGAGCCCCAAGGTGGAAGCTGCAGTCTTCTTTATAACCTAGTGTCTGGAGTGACATTCTGTTACTTCCGCCGTATCCTCTTTGTCTGAAGCAAGTCTGTAAATCTAGCGTGCACTCTGGGGAAAGGAACTACACACAGATGAATGCCGGAGGAGGGGCATCAGAGGGCATCTTCAAGGCTGCCTACCAGAGCCCCACACAGCCAGGGAAGGGGAGTGGCACGGTCCTGCGTGCATCCTGGAGAGATCACGCCAGCTTTGGTGGCAGGATGGGCTGAGGGGCAAGCCTGGTGGCCCAGAGACCAGTTGGGGGATGGCCATCCAAGATACAACTAAGGGGAGAGGAGGGAGGGGCCTCATTAAAACGAGCTGCCATGAAGTTGACTGTGGCTCATGGCAACCACATGTGTGTCAGAGCAGAATGTCTCCATAGGGTTTTCAGTGGCTGATTTTTTAGAAGTTGATTGCCAGGCCTTTCTTTCAAGGTACCTCTGGGTGGACTCAAACCTCCAACCTTTTGATTAGCAGCCGAGTGCATTAACTGTTTGCACCACCCAGAAACTCTGAGGCCTCATTACCAACATAAAAACTGGGCTGAAGAGGTCGGGGCGGGGGGTGGGGAGGAGGGTGTGGAGCACTAGGTGGCTTGAATGCCTCCCAGGTTACACACATGCTCCCAGACACAGACATCATCTCCAGAATCTTCTTTTTTCTTTTTTAAAACATTTTTGGTGAGAATATACACAGCAAAACACACTCCTGTCCAACAATTTCTACACATAATGTTCAGTGACATTGGTTACATTCTTCACATCGTGCCAACATTCTCGTTATTTCTGTTCTTCTTGCACCATTCCCATTAACTTAGTCTCACTGCCCCCATCCCATCCATGCTTTACAGTAACTGTTGTCCATTAGGTCTCATGTAGATAATGTTTTAAAAAAGCACAGTACTCAAGGGTGACATCCTTTACTTTTTGAGCTAACCTATTTCGTTAAAAGGTAACAGTAGTCTTGGGAATTCTTCCAGTCTCAGTGGGTCCAGTTCTCATTCACATTTTCCTCCCTTTCTGTCAGGATCCATCTGTTGCGTTCCTGATCAGAGTGTTCAGTAATGGTAGCTGGGCACCATCTAGTTCTTCCGGTCTCATCTCCAGAATCCTGTGATGAGAGACCTACCATTTAAAAAGCAGTAGGGCCATCACTGCTTTTCTCTTTATTGTTTATTGTTAAGTCAATCAGTTCCTGGACTTCAGTGGTGAAAAACCAGCTTCTGCAGAGAGGGTTTTCCAGAATGCCTTTGGTACCTGAAAAGGAGTGAGCTATAGGCAGTTATCACATTTTATAATTTTCAAGTTGTAAAATGTCAGGGCTGCTATTTTTTTCAGTTGTATCTTTTAAGTGCTACTGTGCTTCGACTGAGGAGCCCTGGTGGTGCAACAGTTAAGCACTTGGATGCTAACTGAAAGGTCAGAGGTTCAAACCCACCAGCAGCTCCTCTGTAGAAAAGACCTGGCAAACTTCTCTCATAAATGTTACAGCCTAGAAAACCCTATGGGGCAGTTCTCCTCTCATTTAGGGTTGCTATGAGTCAGAATCTACTTGATGGCACACAACCGCTTAGACTCTCAGCAGTTACATGAGCACAAATGAAAGTTGCTGGGGTTGCCATCTAATGCATCTATCAGGTAGGTGTTGTTCCTTTACACGTCCATATTCACATTGTTCTTGACATAAATTGCAACTCATCATCCATAATGCACTCCAATTTTTTTTTCATTTAATAACATGTCCTGGGAGTCCATCTATGCTGAGTCGTATGTATCTGTCTTATTTTTTCCAACTGTTATTGTTGTTGTTAGGTGCTGTCAAGTCAGTTCTGACTCACAGTGACCCCATGCACAACAGAATGAAACACTGCCCGGTCCTGTGCCATCCTCAAAATTGTTGATATGCTTGAGCCCATTGTTGCAGCCACTGGGTCAATCCATCTCATTGAGGGTCTTCCTCTTTTTCGCTGACCCTCTATTTTACCAAGCATGATGTCCTTCTCCAGGGACTGATCCTTCCTGATAACACCTCCAAAGTATGTGAAATGTAGTCTCGCCATCCTTGCTTCTAAGGAGCATTCTGGTTGTATTTTTCCAAGATAGATTTGTTCGTTCTTTGGCAGTCCATGGTATGTATATTCACTATTCTTTGCCAACGCCACATTCAAAGGCATCAATTCTTCTACTGTCTTCCTTATTCATCATCCAGCTTTTACATGCATATGAGGCGATTGAAAACACCGTGGCTTGGGTCAGGTGCACCTTAGTCTTCAAGGTGACATCTTTGCTTTTCAACACTTCAAAGAAGTCTTTTACAGCAGATTGCCCAATGCAATGTGTCTTTTGATTTCTTGACTGCTGCTTTCATGGGTGTTGGTTGTGGATCCCAGTAAAGCAAAATCTTTGACAACTTCAGTCTTTTCTCCGTTTATCATGATGTTGCTTATTGGTCCAGTTGTGACCATTTTTGTTTTCTTTGTGTTGAGGTGCAATCCATACTGAAGGCTGTGGTCTTTGATCTTCATCATTAAGTGCTTCAAGTCCTCTTCACTTTAAGCAACCAAGGTTGTGTCATCTGCATGATGCAGGTTGTTCATGAGTCTTCCTCCAATCTTGATGCCGTTCCTTCTTCATATAGTTCAGCTTCTCGGTTTGTTTGCTCAGCATACAGATTGAAGTTTCTAAAGGATTGTTTCTTTCCTTCCTGAAATCTCCTCTATTTTAAAGCCCGACGTGAGCACAAATTGCTTTTAAAAATGAAGTCTTCACAGAAACTTTGGGTTTTTAATTTAGGCATATCATCACCAAGCCAATCTAAACAAGGTTAACTGTGAATTTTGGAAGCAGAGTCACACGGACAGTTGGCACCGGGTCACATTTTGGGGTGGGTGGAGAGGAGGATGGGCTATCATTTGTGACATAACATCCAGGGAGAAAAGGTATTTGATGGCTTTATTATTCTAGGCTTTTCCATGTATCATTAAGCTCAAAATTAAAAACAAACCTAAAAACCATGTTTTAAGCTTTCCTGATCCCCAGGAACGGTATCTATAATAGCAGCTGTGGAGGGAGTAGGATCGTGCTTGTGCTGGGTGTGACTTAGACCTGTGGGCTCCCCTCTTCCCCATCCCTCGCAAAGGCCCGGCCACCACCTCGTTCTGGCACCTACGGCGTGGAGCACTTAGAGACGTGGACTGTGTTATGCTGGTGACACCAGGTGTTGAAAGTAAAAAAATGTGATTTATTCCACCTTTTTAAAATGGTCAGTCTTGTTGCCTAATATTTCTACTTAGGTAGACTTTGAATCACAGGAGAATGAAAACATGACGCCCTTAGAAAATTTGTATTCCCCGTTATCGTTTAGGGTATGGTCTCAGTTACATTAAAGGGTGGGGGAGATTTAAAAGGCTAATATGCGCTAAAGGATCCCTCACGGCAGAGTGGTTAAGCGGTTGGCTGCTAACCAAAAGAGCTTTGGTTCAAACCCACCAGCTGCTCTGCAGAAGGGTGTGGCAGCCTGCTTCCATAAAGATTACAGCCTTGGAAACCCTATAGGGCAGTTCTACTCTGTCCAAAGAGCCACTGTGAGTCGGAATGGACTCAACGGGTTTGGTTTTTTGGTTTAGTTTGTGCTAAAGGCGGAAAGGGCTATCTTTTGGCTGTACTAAAAAAAAAAAAAAAAGCTTTTTTTATTGTGCTTTAGGTGAAAGTTTACAGCTTGAATTATCTTCTCATACAAAAATTTATGTAAAAAATTTTTTATATTATGTTTAGTTTTATGTATTTTGTTTTCATTTTTTGTATAACTTGGACATCTGAAGCATTTTTTTTTTTTTTAAAGAAGATATGTCTAAACTAATGTTAAATTTTTAATACTTGGAAAATGTGCTTTTCTGGTTAATTGAGCTTTCCATTAGATGAAGGTTAAGTGGAAATATTTTCTAGAAAATCTTGTGAAAAAGAATTAAGTGTACTCTTCCTGGTTTTACAGTATATTTACCATGGTAAATCCTCTGTATTCAAAACTTAGTACGTCTTCAAGAGCATCAATATAAAGTTGGAAGACCTCGCCCCTTCCCTAAACCACCAGTTTCCCAGCAGACTGATCACCAGAATCACCAGAGAGATTTTAAGACTATTTTATTTTAAGTACAGGTTTCTGTCTCCCCAACTCTAGATTTACTAAATTAAACTCGAGGCGAGAGGCCCAGGAATATACATGGTGCAGCTTCGCCGGCATTTCAGGATCTCCGCCAGGTTTGGGAAGCTCCGGCTGGAGGATCAAGTCTGCCCCCAGCCCAAGACAGGAGGCTCCTTTCTGTAGGACCTGGCGTCCCTCCGCCATCCTGGCCACTGCTCCCTCGGGCCAGCCGTGCTCTGGGCTCCCGCTGTGCCTGCTGGGCTCCCTGCGCTGTCACACTTAGGTGCTCCCTGCCTGGGAGCCTGTCCTCCTCCCCTCCTTCCTAAACTCCTTCCTAAACGCTGAACTTTCATTCTTCAGGGTCCAGTTCCCTTCTTGGCTCCTAGGAGGGGCCCTACTTCCAAATCACCCAGAAGCAGAACCCAGCTCTCCCCTTTCTGCCTTTCCTGCCACTTTGTATGCCTTCACGTGGCATAATTTATCTGTCTTTTTTTTCCAAAGATTTAATTTTTTGAGATTTTTTTTTGTTGAGGTGACATTCCCATAACATCAACCCTTTTAAAGCATACATTACAGTGGCATTTAGCACATTCACAGCGTTGGGCAGTCATCACCTCTGTCTAGTTCCAAAACATCTTTATCACCCCAGAATGAAACCCTTACCCATTAAGCCAAAACCAAACCAAAACCGTTGCTGTGGAGTCAATTCCAACTCATAGCAACCCTACGGGACAGAGTAGAACTGCCCCATAGGGTTTCCAAGGCTGTAATCTTTACAACGCAGACTGCCACATCTTTCTTCCGAGGAACACCTGGTGGATTCCAACCACCAACCTTTCGGCTAGCAGCCAAGCACTTAACCTCTGTGCCACCAGGGTTCTTCACCCATAAAGCAGTTACTTATTATTCCTGCCTTCTCCAGCCCCTGGCAACCACCAATCCAGTTTTTGTCTCACCTATACTGGATATTTCCTATAAAGAAGTCATACAATATGTGGCCTATCTGTGTCTGGCTTCTTTTCACTCAGTGGAGCCCTGGTGGCATAGTGGTTAAGCATTTGGCTGCCAACCGAAAGGTCAGCAGTTCCAGTCCACCAGCTGCTGCTTGGAAACCCTATGGGCCAGTTCTACTCTGTCCTATAGGGTCACTGTGATGGTTAAGATTGTGTGCCAACTTGGCTGGGCCATGGTTCTCAGCGTTTTGGCCGTTGTTTAATGTTGTGATCACTTCCCTGTTGAGATTTGATATGTGATCACCCCCCATAATGGAATCTGAGTGGTACCGGTGGAGACAGGGCCTGTGGCAGCTCACCACACCCTCAGCCTCTATCTCCGCCCTCCGCCACCTACTTCCTTCCTGCTGGCCTTGCAGGTGCTTTTGACTTGTTCTGGATCCTGCAGCTGCCTCTTGTTGGTCTGACCTCAGGTCTTGGGACTTGAGCTAGCAGCTTACCTGCTGATCTTGGGATTCCTCAACCTTCACAGCCTGTGAACAAGAGCCCTGCTCTCTGACCTGCTGATTTCGGGTTTGCCAGTCCACGTGGCTGTGTGAATCAGGAGAAGCCCCTATCTCGATCCATGGACTTGGGACGTTCCAGCATCTACAGTTGCATAAGCTGTTTCTTTGATATAAATATATATGTAAATATATGTAAACACACACACACACACATATATATGCTTTATACTGGTTTTCCTTCTCTAGAGAATCCAGCCTAAGACAGTCACTATGAGTTGGAATCAACTGGAAGGTTTGGTTTTCTTTCACTCAGCATAATGTTTTGCAGGTTTGTCCATGTTGGAGCGTGTATCAGTGTATCTTTTTTTTTTTTAAAATCCACTCACACACCATTTTCAACCACAGAGTTCCTCAAGCACTTGTCCTGGCTTCCATACTAGACTTTGAATTTGAGGGTGGAGCTTGAGTCTGATTCATCCTCACGGTGTCAGCACACCCTGGGTGAATGCCAGGTGTGCCATCGTCCAGCACCTTGGGTGGCAGCAGTGAGCCAAATGTCTGCTCCTCCACGTCAGTCATCCTTGTTTCTCTGTCATAGTGAGTGCACAGCACCTGTTTGTGGAATAATGAGTTATGATCGCTGGATATCTCGTATTTATTATCAGGGAGGAGTTTTCTTTTTAAATTTTTATTGTGCTTTAAGTGAAAGTTTACAAATCAAGTCAGTCTCTCATACAAAAACTTATATATGCCTTGCTATGTACTCCTAATTGCTCTCCCCCTAACGAGACAGCACACTCCTTCCCTCCACTCTCTCTTTTTGTGTCCATTCTGCCAGCTTCTGACCCCCTCTGCCCTCTCATCTCCCCTCCAGATAGGAGATGCCCACATAGTCTCATGTGTCTACTTCATCCAAGAAACTCACTCATCACCTGTATCATTTTCTATCCCATAAAAAATAGTCCAGTCCAATCCCTGTCTGAAGAGCTGGCTTTGGGAATGGTTCCTATCTTGGGCTAACAGAAGGTCTGAGGACCATGACCACCGGGGTCTTTCTAGTCTCAGTCAGACCATTAAGTCTGGTCTTTTTACGAGAATTTGGGGTCTGCATCCCACTGCTCTCCTGCTCCTTCAGGGGTTCTCTGTTGTGTTCCCTGTCAGGGCAGTCATCGGTTGTAGCCAGGCACCATCTAGTTCTTCTGGTCTCAGGCTGGTGTAGTCCCTGGTTTATGTGGCCCTTTCTGTCTCTTGGGCTCATAATTACCTTGTGTTTTTGGTGTTCATCATTCTTTGCTCCAGGTGGGTTGAGACCAATTGATGCATCTTAGATGGCCACTTGCTAGCGTTTAAGACCCCAGATGCCACTCTCCAAAGTGGGATGTCAGGGAGGTATTTTGAAACAAATATCTACTCAGAGGTTGGTTGGTTGTCATTTATTTCTTGGTGATCAAAATGGAGCATAGAAAGTAAATTGGCTAATTGAGAATTCCATGGATGGGAGGAAGGAACGCATTCATTTTCCCCACATAGTGCATTACAGGGAAGGAGAAAGTTAAAACGTGTCCTTTGCTGTTAAATTAGTAGGAGAGAAAATAACAGGAAGTAAGGCAGAATGTGGTCCGCATACTAAGATGTCAAAAATCAGAGATGGTGGAGGGAGACTCTGAGCTAGGATGTAAAGGGAGGGTTGGATTCGGCCTAGAAGGTGTAAATGTGGTATTGTGGGGAGTAAGAAGGTGGGGAAGCTAGTGCAGGGAGCATCAGCAGAACAATTCGGTGGAGCATAGGCTACAGTTTAATCAGGATATTTGGGGTTCAGTGGTAGAATTCCGCCTTCTGTGGAAGAGACCCAGGTTCGATTCCTGGCAGTGCACCACATGTGCAGCCACCACTATCTGTCAGTGGCGGCTTGCGTGTCGCTATGATGTTAAACAAGTTTCAGCAGAGCTTTCAGACTAAGATGGACTAGGAACAAAGGCCTGGTGGTCTGCTTCCACCTATCAGCCAATGGATCACAACAGTCCAATCAGCAACCAGTCATGGGGATGGTGCCTTTCACTTTTTTTGTGTGCATGGGGTCGCCCTGAGTTGGTGGCAACTTGAAGGCAGCCACCAAGAATATAAGATTTTATTATGATTCAAGTAATACAACTATAGGTGTGGGCTGGGGTGGCAGTGGAAGGGGCTGGGATATTCATGACTTCATGTAGTGAAGGAAAGGGGAGAAGACCTGGCTTGGCGAGCAAAGGAGAACATCTGGTTTAAGTGAGATGGGATTAGAAGAGTTGAGTGGGACGCACAGTGAAGTGTAGCCCAAGGCCTGAGTGTACTGGGTGGAGGCTGAGATTCAGGTCTCCACATACGAAGAATGAAGAGAGAGATGGGCGCCTCCAGCGGGGTGGGTTTCATATCAATATGAATGTATGATTTAGCCAAGCAAGACTGTGTAGACTTTGCTTGCAATTCAAGGTAAATAACTCTTTGACTTTGCTTCATTTTTCAATGTTTAGGGGGAGGAGGGGATGGGACCACTTTTCCCTGGTAGTTAAGCGCTCAAGAACTCAAACTCTGTAGTCAAGACCACCTAGGTTCAGATCCCAGCTCTGCCCATTAAAAACCTGTTTGATTTGAGGCAAATTGCTTAAGCTCTCTGTATCCCAGTTTCCTCCTGTGCAAAACAAAGATGAATGTACCTACTTCATAGGTCGCTGTGAGGATTAAATCAGTTAGTATAAAAATAAAGTGTTTAGAACCGTGTGAAGACGGGACAGCAGAAACAGAGATTGGAGTTATGCTAACACAGCCAAGGAATGCCTGGGACTTGCAGAAGCTGGAAGAGAAAAGAAAGGGTCCTTCCCTAGGGGTTCAGAGAGAGCATGTCCCTGCGGACACCTTGATTTCAGACTCTTCATCTCCAGAACTGTGGAGGACTAAATATCTGTTGCCTTAAGCCACCCGGTCTGTGGTCCTTCGTTATGGCAATCCTTGGAAAATAAGACAGGTGTCTGCATATGCAAGGTGCCTTGATGGGTGGTCTACCCGAGTCTTCTCACAGGCGTCCTTTCCACCGTACCTCTGTGAAGGACTGTCGACTGGACAAATTGGAAATTGACCTCAGAGGTTTGGCCTTTTGCCAAAGTCAGGAGCCCAGACCTTTCTGATCTGAAGCCCTGCACCCTACCTGAGCCCCTGCACTACTGCCCATTGAGGCCCCGTGCGGAGGTGTGAAGAGCGTCCACGGCAGCGTGGCAGACACCAGAGCCTAGTTCTCCTCAGGAAGGAAGGCTTCCTGCACAGATGTGGTTTTCTTCTGAGGCCAGCTTTCGCTTAACACGCGAAAGAGGACCAACGGAAGAATGTCTGACTTGCACTGCGTGTTTCAAAATGCCACCGTTTCTGTGTTAACAGCACCAGAGAAGGAGATGAGACCACATCTCCCAGCAAGCTCTAAAATGGAAGAGAAGCTGGAGTCATGAGGCAAGAGATAGGTCATATCTGAACATTTGTATTGGTCAGTAACAATCAGCATTAAGCAGCTATTTAGTGCAGAAAAAAAAAAAAATTTTTTTTTTTTTTTTATAGCTAATATAGAAATCTTGCTTATATCAGAAAAAGAGACTCGAGGAAATTATAAAACAAGGCTCAAGGAAATTTTGTAGATAATTAATACAAGAAATATAACTTTAAATACTGAACCTGAAGAGGTTAAAATGCCCCAGGAGTATTAATGTTTAATGAGACATAGGTGAGTGTAGTTCAGAAATTACCCACCAGCGCAGAGTCAAAAGTCAGGGAGAGTGCTCGCTTCAGCAGCACATATACTATCGCTGGAACAATACAGAGAAGATGAGCGTGGCCCCTGCGCAAGGATGACGTACAAATTCATGAAGCGTTCCATATTTTTTAGATAAGTGGTAACTTTGCTGAAGGGTAAGATGGTACACAGCACTGGGGAAGTCAGCACAACTTGTACAAGGCAAGGTCACGGAAGCCTCATAGACATATCCAAACTCATTGAGGGACCCAAATACTGGGCTGAGGGCTGGGGATCATGGTCTAGGGGAACATCTAGCTCATTTGGCATAACATAGTTTAAAAAGAAAATGTTCTACGTCCTACTTTGGCGAGTAGCGTCTGGGGTCTTAAAAGCGTGTGAACAGCCATCTGAGATAATCCACCGGTCCCACCCGATCTGGAGCAAGGAAGAATGAAGCAAACCAAAGACACAAGGGAACAATTGGTCCAAAGGACTAATGGACACAGCCTCCACCAGACTGAGTCCAGCACAACTAGATGGTGCCTGGCTACCGCCACTGACGGCTCTGACAGGGATCACAATAGTCTCAGACAGAGCTGGAGAAAACTGTAGAACAAAATTCTAACTCACAAAAAAAGGCCAGACTTAATGGTCTGACAGAGACTAGAGAAACCCCGATAGTATGGTCCCCAGACACCCTTTCAGCTCAGTACTGAAGTCACTCCTGTCTCTCAGCCAAAGAGTAGACTGGCCCATAAAATGAGACTAAATAGGCACACCAGCCCAGGGGCAAGGACAAGAAGGCAGGAGGGGACAGGAAAGCTGGTAGCGGGGAACCCAAGGTCGAGAAAGGGAGATTGTTGACACGTTGTGGGGCTGGCAACCAGTGTCACAAAACTATGTGTGTTAATTGTTTAATGAGAAACTAATTTGCTCTGTAAACCTTCATCTAAAGCACAATAAAAAAATAAGTTGGGAAAAAAAGGAGTGAGTGTGTCTTGGGACTGTTTATGTCGAGGCAGTGTGTTACTCAGGGCAGTCTAGGGGCCGCGTTCTTATGAGGAAATGAAACCTCTCCCTCCTGAGCCCTGGGACTGGGGCCTGGGTTGTTGGAGACACTCCTGAGTTTGACTCATTTTTCCCACATATGTATGCATCATTCTTATTAAATCATATATCCTGGCTCTTGAGAAAATACCTTCACTGAACTTTAAGACACTGTGTCTCAGGAACACACATATACTCACAAAAAATGCCTAAGAAGCTAGGAAAACAAAGATAGACTATGTGAGCAAATAGAAATGTCTCTAACAAAAACCTGAGGCAAGCTAGCGGGACTTAACCTGGTCAAATGATGGCAGATATAGAAGAGTCCTTAACCTGATTTAGGTTAAAACCAGGGCTTTGAACCAGTTCATTCCGGTCTGAACCCCTGCTGAGAATTTGCCTTTCTACCCCAGATATACTGAATCAGAATCTAGTTTAACAAGATCCCCAGGTGATTCTTATGTATAATAAATTTTGAGACCCACTGCTCTACCAGTGGTTCTCAGAATTGGTCCCTAACCAGCATCATTAGCATCTCCTGGCAACTCGTTAGAAATACAGAGTCTCAGCAGGGGTTCCAGGGGAAACAAACCACTAGGAAGTCCTGGTTAAAACAATAGAAACAAATACTTGTCTAATAGGCATTGTGTACCTGATACCATACCAGGTGCTTGATGTCCTCATTAAACCCTCACAAGGGCCTTGCTGAGAAAGAGGTTTTACCCAGCGAAGAAGTGGAGTCTCAGAGAGATTAAGTAAAGACAGTAAAACCACACAGCCAGTAAGTGAAAGGACTGGGATTTGAGCCCAGGGCTATTGATTCCATGCTGTCTCTGGAAATAGAGTTGAGTTAAGCTCCCCTAGGGTAAAAGCTAAGAAAGGAGACCTTGAAAAGGTTTTTTTGGGCACCTTCATTCAGACTTGAGGAGAGAGGAACAGATGAGCCAGCCTGGCAAAGAAGATTGGCCTGTTATTTACGGAGCCCTGACATACTAATAAATAAAATAAAATTGAGGTAGATGAAAGCATTTTGTTCAGATATTGATGTTTGGTCAGCTTAAAAAAAAATCAGCCTTATTGATTTACATGCAATAAAATCCACCCATTTAATATTAAAGCCCAATGAATTTTGACAAATGTGTCTACTTATATAATCACCACTACAATCAAGATACAGAACATTCTATACCAAAAAGTGCCCTCATGTCGCTTTATAGCCAGTCTTGCCCCGTGCCCAGCCCCTAGCAACCACTGCTCTTGTTTTCTGTCCCTGTGCTTCGCCTTTTCCAGAATGCCCTGTGAATAGTACCATACCATATGTATGTATTTTGTGTCTGGCTTCTTTCACTTAGCATAATTCATCTGAGATTTATCTATATTGTTTTATCTATATACCTTAATTTGTTTATGCATTCCTGAGTTGATAGACATTTGGGTTGTTTCTGATTATTGGCTATTTTGAGTAGACTTCTAAAAGCACATACAGGTCTTTGAGTGGATATTTGAATTCATTTATCTTGAGTAAATACCCAGGAGTGAGATTGCTGGGCTGTGTGGTAAATGCGTGTTCAGCTTTATTTATAAGAAACTTTCATCAGTGTGTTTTCCAAGGCTGCTGTATCATTTTGCTTTCCCAGAAGCAATGTATGAGAGTTTCAGTTATTCCACATCCTTGTCAGCACTTAGTAGTCTTTTCAACTTTAGGAATTCTAGTGGGTTTATATCTCATTGTGGTTATTTGCATTTCCTTGATGACTGACAACATCGAGCATCTTTTCATGTGATTATTTGGGATATATATGTATAATATATACATACACATATATATATGTACGGAAACCCTGGTGGCATTAAGTGCTACGGCTGCTAACCAAAAGGTTGGCAGTTCGAATCTGCCAGGCGCTCCTTGGAAACTCTGTGGCGCAGTTCTACTCTGTCCTATAGGGTTGCTATGAGCTGAAATCAGCTTGATGGCAGCGGGCTTGGGCATATATATGTGTATATATGTATGTATATCTTCTTTAGTAGAATGTCTTTAAATCTTTTGTCCATTTTTTAATTGGATTGTTTTTCTTCTTATTGCGTTGTAATGGTTCTTTGTATATGCTCAATACAAATCCTTTATCAGATACAGTGAAACCCGTGAAAGCCAGAACTTGTCAGGACTGCCTTGTTTTTCCGGGTCTGGCAAGTTTTCCACCTTTGACGGGATGCAGTCTTAGACTTTTCTGTCACTTCTCTATTGAATTTTCCTTCTCTGGCAGGTTTCCATCTTACACAGGTTCCAGCTTTCTCAAGTTTTACTGCATTTGTTTTGCAGATATTTTTCCTAATCTGTGTTTACCTTTTCATTTAATTAACTTTATCATTTTTTTAAAAAATACTATTTTTTAATAGAGGAAGTTTTCAATTTTCATGAAGTCCAATTTATCCATAATTTATTTGTGCCTTTTTTTTGTGTCCTATTGAAAGATTTTCTTCTAGAAGTTGTAGCTCTCACAGTTGAGCCTATTTTCAGTTAATTTAGGCATATCTCTTGGTTTCTTTTAACTTGACTTTCCACAGTGAAACATGAATAAATCAGTTTTTCACTTTTCCTCCTTCTGTCTGCACCATTCCAACACCTCTTAATTCTGTGCAGCACTTACGTCTCCTTGTCTTGTTCACTGTGGTTTCCTGTGCATAAGTCTTTCCCTGAGAAATCGGTCCTCTACTCTGTAACTGTGCCAAAAAGCCCATTGCCCTTGAGTCAATCCCAACTCATAGCGATCCTTTCGAACAGAGTAGAACTGCCCCATAGAGTTTGCAAGGAGTGGCTGGTGGATTTGAACTGCCAACTTCTTGGTTAGCAGCCAAATGCTTAACCAGTAACTATATGTATTTTTAGATTTTAATGTACATTTCATTAGTGTATAACATATGCCAGAAAAGTGTAGAAATCATATGACCCAGTGCTGTCGAGCCAATTCCGACTCATAGCAACCCTATAGGACAGAGTAGAACTGCCCCATAGAGTTTCCAAGGAGCGCCTGGTGGATTCGAACTGCCAACCCTTTGGTTAGCAGCCATAGCACTTAGCTACTATGCCACCGGGGTTTCAGAAATCATATAACCTGATGAATTTTCATCATGTGAACACATCCATGTAACCAGCACCTAGATCAAGAAACAAAACATTGTCGGTTCCTCAGAGGTCTCATTGTGTCTCATTCCAGTCATTGCTTTCCTCCCAAAGGTAACCTCTCTCTTGACATCTAGCAGCACAGCTAATTTTGACTGTTTTTACCTTTATAAATACCTACAAGGAGCCCTGGTGGTACATAATGGTTAAGCACTCAACTATTGTCTGAAAGGTTGGCAGTTTGGACCCAATGATTACAGCCTAGAAAACCCTATGAGGCAGTTCTGCTCTATCACATGGGGTTACTATGAGTCAAAATTGACTTTACTGCACCTAACAACAACAACAATAACATAAATACATACATAGATGAGTGTTTTGTTTTGTGTCTGAATTCTTTTACTCAACATTGCTTGTTAGATTCATCCTTATTGTTGAGTGTAATATTCTTATTGCTGTAAAGTATTCCGTTGTATGTTGTTAGTTGTTGTTAGGTGCTGTCAGGTTGGTCTGACTCACAGAGACCCTGTGTATGATAGAACGAAACATTACTAGGTCTCGTGCCATCTTCACAATCAGTGCTATGCTTGACCCCATTGTTGCAGCCACTGTGTCAATCTGTCTCATTGAGGGTCTTCCTCTTTTTCGCTGATCCTCTATTTTACCAAGCCTGATGTCCTTTTCCAGGGATTGGTCCCTCCAGATTACATGTCCAAAGTAAGTGAGACAAAGTCTTGCCATCCTCGCTTCTAAAGAGCATTCTGGCTATACTTATTCCAGCACAGATTTGTTCTTTCTTCTGGAAGTCCAAGGTATATTCAATATTCTTCACCAACACAGTAAAAATTCAAAGGCATTAATTATTCTTTGTTCCACCTAATTCATTGTTCAGCTTTCACATATATATTAAAAAATATATATATATATATATTAGGCAATTGAAAATACCATGGCTTGGGTCAGGCACACCTTAATCGTCAAAGTGACACCTTTGCTTTTTAACACTTTAAAGAGGTCTTTCGCAGCAGATTAGCCCAGTAGAATACATTGTTTGGTTTCTTGACTGCTGCTTCCATGGGCATTGATTGTGGATCCAAGTAAAATGCAATCCTTGACAACTTCAGTATTTTTTTCCATTTATCATGATGTTGCTTATTTGGTCCAGTCATGAAGGTTTTTGTTTTCTTCTTCGTATTTTTTTTTTTTATTGTGCTTCAAGTGAAAGTGTACAGTTAAAGTTAGTTTCTCATACAAAAATTTATACACACATTGAGATTTTTGTTTTCTTTACTGAGATGTAATCTACGTGGAAGGCTGTAGTCTTCAATCTTCATCAATAAGTACTTCAAGTCCTCTTCATTCAGCAAGCAAGGTTGTGTCATCTGCATATCACAGGCTGTTAATGAGTCTTCCTTCAATTCTGATGCCGGTGTTCTTCACGTAGTCCAGAGTCTTGGATTATTTGCTCAGCATACAGATTGAATAAATATGGTGAAAGGATACAACAACCCTGACGCACACCTTTCCTGACTTTAAACCATGCAGTATCCCCTTGTTCTGTCTGAACAACTGCTTCTTAATCCATGTACACATTCCTGATGAGCACAATTAAGTGTTCCGGAATTCCCATTCTCCACAATGTTGTCTATAATTTGTTAGGATCCACACAGTTGAATGCTTTTGTGTAGTCAATAAATCATAGGGAAACTTCTTTCTGGCATTCTCTGCTTTCAGCCAAGATCCATCTGACATCAGTAGTGATATCTCTCGTTCCAAGTCCTCTACTGAATCTGACTTGAATTTTGGAAGTTCCCTGCCAATGTACTGCTGCAACCATTTTTGAATTATCTTCAGCAAAATTTTACTTGCATGTGATGTTAATGATATTGTTTGATAATTTCCATATTCCATTGGATCACCTTTCTTTGGATGGGCCCAAATATGGATCTCTTCTGGCTGGTTGGCCAGGTAGCTGTCTTGCAAATTTCTTGGCATACATGCATTTGTTGAAGCATCTCAGTTGGTATTCTGTAAATTCCTGGAGCCTTGTTCTTCACCAGTGCCTTCAGTGTAGCTTGCACTTCTTCCTTCGGTACCATCGGCTCTCGATCACATGGCTGCCTCCTGAGATGATTAAACGTCAATCAATTCTTTTTGTACTAAAAAAAAAAAAACTTTTTCTTTTTTTTTTTTGTACAGTGACTCTGTATTCCTTCCATCTTCTTTTGATGCTTCCTGTGTTGTTCAATATTTCGCCCATAGAATCCTTCAGTATTGCAACTTGAGGCTTGAATTTTTTTTTCCCCAGTTCTTTCAGCTTTAGAAATGCTAAGTGTGTTCTTCCCTTTTGGTTTTCCAACGCCAGGTCTTTGCACACTTCATTATAATACTTAGTCTTCTCGAGCTGCCCCTCGAAATCTTCTGTTCAGCTTTTTTTTTTTCTGCTCAGCTCTTTTACTTCATTATTTCTTCTGTTCACTTAAGCTACTCTGCATTCAAGAGTAAGTTTCAAAGTCCCTTTTGACATCCATTTTGGTGTTTTCTTGTTTTTTTAATGACCTTTTGCTTTCTTCATGTATGATGTCCTTAATGTCATCCCCAAACTCTTCTGGTCTTTGGTCATTAGTTTCAGCGCATCAAATGTGTTCTTGAGATGGTCTCTAAATTCAGGTGGGATATACTCAAGATCGTACTTTGGCTCTTGAGGTCTTGTTTTGATTTTCTTCAGCTTCAACTTGAACTTGCATATAAGCAATTGATGGTCTTTTTCACAGTCAGCCCCTGGCTGATGATATGGAGCTTCTCCATCACTCCTTTCTACCGATGTAGTCAGTTTTATCCCTGTGTATTCTATCCAGCAAGGTCCACATGTATAGTTGTTTATATTGTTGAAAAAAGATACTGCCGATAAGTAAGTTGTTAGTCTTACGAATTCTATCATGTATTCTCCAGCCCTGTTTCTATCACCATGGCCGTATTTTTTGACTACTTATCCTTCTTTGTTTCCAACTTTCACATTCCAGTCACTAGTAATTATCAATGCATTTTGATTCCATGTTTGATCAATTTCAGATCGCAAAAGTTGGTAAAAATCTTCAATTTCTTCATCTTTGGCATTAGTGCTTGGTGTATAAATTTGAATAATAGTCATATTAACTGGTCCTCCTTGTAGGGATATGGATATTATTCTTTAACTGACAGCATTGTACTTCAGGATAGATCTTGAAATGTTCTTTTCGATGATGGATGCTGTGCCATTCCTCTTCAATTTGTCATTTCTGGCTTAGTAGACCGTATGATTGTCGAATTCAAAATGGCCAGTATCAGTCCATTTCAGCTCACTAATGCCTAGGATATTGATCTCCAAGCATTCCATTTCATTTTTGATGACTTCCAATTTTCCTTGATTCATCCCTCATACATTCCATGTTCCAATTACTAATGGATGTTCGCTGCTGTTTCTTCTCATTTTGAGTTGTGCCACATCAGCAAATGAAGGTCCCACAAGCTTTACTCCATTCATGTCATTAAGGTCGACTCTACTTTGAGGAGGCAGCTCTTCACCGGTCATTTTTTGAGTGCCTTCCAACCTGGGGGTCTCATCTTTCAGCACTATAGCAGACTTTCTCTCCATCCCCTAGACCCTGGTAACCTATAATAAACTTTTGTCTCTACACAGTTGCCTATTCTAGATATCATGTAAGTGAGATCATACGATAGTTGGCCTTTTGTGTCTGAATTATCTTATTAACCCACTTTTCCATTGATGAAATTTGGGTTGTGTCTAGTTTTGGGCTGTTACTGCTACTTTTGATGAAGTCCAGTGTGTCCATGTTTTCTTTTGTTTTGTGCTTTTAGTGTCCTGTCAAAAGATTTTCTTCTAGAAATTTTAGCTCTCACAGTTGAGTCTATTTCGAGGTACTGATAGGAATGTTCTTATAAATATCTTTTTGGTCAACCTGTGTATACATTTCTGTCAAACATATGGTTGAGAATGGAGTTGCTGGGTCTGGGTGTACGTATATGTTCAGCGAACTTCTGTAGAACTTTAGTAGATACCTCCAAACAGGCTTCCAGTGGGGTTGCAGTAGATAATTTTTTAAAAACACAAATCTCATCATGTCATCTCCCAGGCTTAATACCCTTTAATTACCACCATCACATACAAACTGAAACCCATACTCCTTGAAGTGATATATAGGGTCCTTCAGGATCTGGGCCCTGCCTCCCTCCTCAGCCTCTCGCCAGTGCTCCTGGCCTCACTAATATTCTTCCCTACAGGTGTCCCTGCAGTCTGCCTCACAGGCAGCCAGGGCCACCACATCTGCACAGATCACCCTCTTCGCCACTAGCCAGGCCCCATACCCCCACCTGTGCCTAATTCCTGTTTATCCTGTAAGACTGCTGCTCAGGTAAACAAAACAAAACAAACCCATTGCCATCCAGTCCATTCTGATGCATGGCGACCCCGTATGACAGAGTAGAACTGCCCATAGGGTTTTCTTGGCTGTAATCTTTACAGAAGCAGACCACCGGGCCTTTCTTCCACAGTACCACTGGGTGGGCTCTGACCACCAGCCTTTCAATTAGTAGTCAAGCGCAAACCATCTATGCCACCCAGGGACTAATTTACTCAAGGAGTAAATTAGTAAATTGCATGATGCCCTGATGTCCAATGCATGTCTCTCACTGTCCTTACCACATTGTACCTTATGACCATCTTTTAATGTATCTGTCTCCCCCCTCGGACTGCAAGCTCCTTAAGAACAAGGACTATTTGTCATTTGTCTTCATATGCTTAGAACTTAGCACAATGCCTGGTCGCTAGTAGAAGCTCAATAAATACTGGATGGATGAATGAATGAACGAATGACCTTTCAACAAGGCTGGAAGTACTGAACATATAGCAGATGATACTGGGTGTGCCTCACAGGGAGAAACTTGGGCAGGAAACCTTCTTCCTTCTTGGGTGCTAGTGCCGGGCAGGAGGTGTAAAGCCCCGAGGGTGCTTCTCACTCTGATGGCCCCACATCTGGCTCCAAGACCTCAGTGAGACAGGCTCCTGCTGCCTGGAGAACTGAGTCTACTCCAGGATGAGGCGGGGGAGGTAAATCCCTTGACTTGAAAATAACTGCAATCATTGTTGTATGGAAACGAATATGGCAGTAGGGTGGAACAGAGTGCAAAATCTGCGCGAGTTTTGAAGAAAAACCACCGGACTGAAAAGGGATTGTTATTAGCTTTTTTGGGTGACCCTGTGATGGTGGGGTCCTCCTCCTTATTTGGGGAGACTCTGGCTGGGAGTTGGAGAGGCATGATTCAGGAATTCCAGTTCCACCACCTCCGCTTCTTCCTCACCAGGTCCAGATGGGATAACTGAGTCTGGGGTTCTTGTTTTATGGGCCCTTTCAAGTGACCGGCCAAGATGTGCATGTTGTGAAAGGGCTTCAGCTAGGACTTTAGTTGACCCTCAGGTATGTTGTGGGTTTTGAAACCTTATCCTCTGGGGGAAACTGTTTTTTCCCCTCTCTTTTAGTGAATTCCTGGGATTGAGTGAAATCTTTTAAAACCAAACCAGACAGAGGGGAAGGAGACAGCAGCATCTTGGAGCTGGCCACATCAGCTGGTCCACATCTGAAGAAAGGAGGGTTCCTTGGCTTCTACCGATGAGGGGCAGAGAGGAGTTTCTTTTTCTCTTCCCCTTGCTGTTTACATATGTAACATGGTTTTGTTGGTTTGTTTTCTAATTAAGAAGGTGGTGAATTGGGCAAGGGACATGGCAAAGCTCCTATAGACCTCCCTGCCAAAAAAAAAAAAAAGGTGTTGAACACCAAACGATTTAACGAATCTATTTGGACAGTTCAATTAAGACAATGGTTGAATAGAGACAGTTGTATCTTCACTGAGTCCTTCTCTTTATCATGATTGAAATACTGAAGAACACTATAAACTTAAAAAAAAAAAAAAAAAAAAAAGATTCCTTAGTAAAAATGAGAAGGTACTGTTCTGTTGTTTTTGAAACAAGTTTATTTGAAAAAACGCTTAAAATGAAGGTAGCACACATCTATTCTCTATTACCTATGAAGCAGTAATCTTTTAACAAGGGATTTTGCTATTCCAGGAGAGGACCATGTGTTGTCTTTTAAGTGCTTTTTAAAAGCCAAGTATATACGCAAATATGCATGTTAGCAATATGGAGGGTCCTGGGCTCCTCTTGCAAACTCTAGAGACGCCAAAGGGTTGTAAACTCAAGAGGGAAGATTGGTGTGTTTGGCTTCAGCCTAGAAGTCCAGTCCCTGGCTTTTGTCAGCTGATCCCAGCTCTAATGTAGCTTTTAAAGGTGGGACTTTTTTTTTTTTTTTTTAGATGGAGGTAGAGTGTATAATACGGTCAAGTTCCATTAGCCCACTGCATCCAGTTTCCTTAGGAGCCCTGGTCACGCCAACTCAACCTATTTTTCTAGAAGTTTTGGACTCTTAAAAAATTTGGCTGCCGCTGGCAAACAGTGACCAGCTGTGTGTCGAGAGCTCGCAGGAATGTCAGTAGATGGATCTGTTGTTGTATGTAAGACATTTAAAGCATGTTTAGTAACATGCCCTTAATCCCCGCCCCCCCCCATTCTTACTTGTAATTCAGTCTTGACTTCTCTCTCAGCTGTTTTAGTTGAATTTAACTTCGGGTAATCATAAGAGCACTGGAAGGATTTGAATGCTTCAGGGACAGATAATTGAAAAAAATAAAACCATCAGGCTTAATGTTGACTTCTGTGCTTTTATTATTTTTTTTTTAATTGTGCTTGAGATGAAGGTTTACAGAGCCAATTAGTTTCTCATTAAACAATTAATACACATTGTTTTCTGACACTGGTTACCAACCCTGCGACGTGTCAGCACTCTTCCCTTCTCAACCTTGGGTTCCCCATTTCCATCCATCCAGCTTACCTGTCCCCTCCTGCCTTCTTGTCCTTGCCGCTTGGGCTCGTGTGCCCATTTAGTCCCATATACATGGTTGAGCTACATGTATTGTTGTTTGTTTTATGGGCCTGTCTGATCTTTGACTGAACCTCAGGAGTGACCTCAGTACTGAGTTAAAAGGGAGTCCAGAGGTCATACTCTTGGGGTCTCTCTAATCTCTGTCAGACCAGTAAGTCTGGATTTTGTTTTGGTTTTTTTTTTTTTGTGAGTTTGAATTTTGTTCTACCTTTTTCTCTAGCTCTGGCCGGGACCCTCTTTTGTGATCCCTGTCAGAGCAGTCAGTGGTGGTAGCCAGACACCAGCTAGTTGTTCTGGACTCAGGTTCGTGGAGGCTGTGGTGGTTGTGGTCATGTTTTTACTTTTAAAAGACTTATTCCTTCTTTTAAAAAACCTTTACAGATGGAATTGTGTGTATGTGTGCATGTGTGTGTTGGGGGTGATATTTACTTTCCTGCGGTATACTAATACAGGCAATTTACTTTTCCAGGTTTGTGTTCCTCTTTTCTATCTGCCCATCCCTTTCCCAACCCCAGGTAGTCAGCATGTTTCCAGAGGATTTAAACAGGTTTTAGTAATATTTAGTAATATTCTTAACAAACTGTGTAGGTAAGTCTGTTGCTGCTGGAAGAATCATAGCATGATCTCCCAAGCCTCCTGGAAATGAAATTTGGATTGTTCCTTGCGCTGTTTATTGCTGTTGGCACAGAAGACTAGGGCATCGCCGTACAGCCAACTCTTCCTAGTTTTCAGTGGCCAGCTGGGTTTGTGGTTTCCTTTGGCTCCTGATTTCATGTTCTGGGGCAGTGGGGTGGGGGACAGTGGGCTGGCAACGTTAACCAACAGTGGGAGCCAGTGTCAGGTTTGCACTAGACAGACTAGCAGGTTCTACATAGTGCTCAGGGGACCCTATCCTCTGGATTTGTAGTGTAAGTGGCGTTCCTAGGGGTTCTAGTTTGACATCTTGCAGTTGTATTTGGCAGTCATCTTCCAAAGTATTCTCACTGACTATTTCATTCTGTTACCTCTCCCACATTGTTGGGAGGGGGCCTTGATTGGCCATGCTATGGATCCTCTGTGTCCCCAGGTCACTGAGCCCAGAACGCCCCTGCAGTCTCCACCACCCTACTGATCATGCCCTACTGGGCCTGAGCGAGGCAGGCCTTCCTCCTTTCTCTGGTGGGCAGCAGTAGCTTAATCTCCAATCTCTTGGCTCCCTCCCCAGAGCTCTTTTTAGGTGACTTGTCCCTTCAAGAACAACCATATGGTTAAATGTAGGGCACATTGGCCCAGACCTAGCTAGGGGCCTCACCTGTATTTTTAACTGTTTTGAAAACTATTTTGTTCACTTTTCAGTAGATTTTGACATCTAAATTGATTATATGAGAGTTGTTTAAATAGATACATGTTCCATCTTTTAGAGTATTGTGTTAGCGAACCACCTGTAGGAGAAGAAAATGGCTTTGTGTGATATTTTGTAATCTTTCTGTGCTGCTTCTCACTTAAGTTTGAGTCCCCAAACTCTTTATTTCTCACCTAAGAAAGCAAGACAGTCAAAAAAAAAAAAAAAAGTTAAGTTGTATCACCTTAAAATGTTTCTGAGAAACAAAACCTTCTAAGTAGTACGCTAATGAATAGAATCATGCCAGTTTCAAACCCAGTTAGTTGAGTCATTTCAGACCTAAAAGTTCCAACTGAAAAGAAACCACGCTCTAGAAAAATGAATTTAAGAAACCAGTAGTATTCACAGCCCTCCACTGTTTTCTGCCAGATTTGTCATCAGTTGAGAAGAAGAATGACCTTTTAGGGGTAGACTGGAAGTTATCTGGGTAGTCCCATGTCCCCCATGTCATGGCAGAAGTCAAGGATGGGTTAGGATAAAACAAAGAATCTTGGGTCTTCTTGACCAGGAGAGTTGCTCCAGCCAAAATGAACATATTTTGGGCAACTGCCAGCGTGCGAGTTAAAAACCACACTTTCCTCTGGCAGGCTTGGAAAAATATTCTAAAAGGAAATCATTTTCTACCTTTCTTAGTAGCCAACTGTGGGGAATAATGCCTAGTCATCACCAGTGTGGCCTGGCTCTGGTGAGTGATGAGAGCTTGCGGACTCCTCAGCGGTCACCCTGGACCACACCTCCCAGGCGGTTTGACCTTTGCTCTGCCTCCTTTCCATGAACCATGCATGTTGAGTTCCAGGAAGTGGTTGAGTCTAAGGATGGCCACCATAGATCTTTTAGGAGAGACACTTTAGAAATACTCAGATGCTTGTGGAGATCCTAAGTAAAAGATTATAAGCTTTTGCTTTTGATTTGGGGTTGTGAAACATGTGAAACTCAAGTAAAAATATAAACTTATACTTGTGGACTGAGTGACCTACAAATTGCTTCCTTCCGTGATCTCACTTAGTGTATTTTCATAGCAATCTTATTTGGATGTAGTATTTACATACAGTAATATAAGATTGAAGTTGTCAAGGATTTTATTTTACTTGGATCCACAATCAACACCCATAGAAGCAGCAGTCAGGAAATCAAACAACGTATTGCATTGCGTACATCTGCTGCAAAAGACCTCTTTCAAGTGTTAAAAAGCAAAGATGTTGCTTTGAGGACTAAGGTGCACCTGACTGAAGTCATGGTATTTTCAGTTGTCTCATATGCATACGAAAGCTGGACAGTGAGTAAGGAAGACCGAAGAAGAACTGATGCCTTTGAATTATGGTGTTGGTGAAGAATACTGAATATACCACGGACTGCCGGAAAAAGGAACAAGTCTGCCTTGGAAGAAATACAGCCAGAGTGCTCCTCAGAAGCGAGAATGGAGAGACTTTGTCTCACATACTTTGGACATGTTGTCAGGAGGGACCAGTCCCTGGAGAATGACATCATGCTTGGTAAAGTAGAGGGTCAGTGAAGAAGAGGAAGACCCTCAAGGAGATGGATTGACACAGTGGCTGCAGCAATGGGCTCAAGCATAGCAACGATTGTGAGGATGGCACAGGACCAGGCAGCGTTTCATTCTGTTGTGCACTGGGTCGCTGTGAGTCAGAACTGACTTGATGACACCTAACAGCAACAACAGTATTGGCGTGTTAAATGTACAGGTTGATGACCTGACAAATGTGTATGCCTGTGTAACCAGTGCCCCAGTCAAGATAGAGAACAGTCCACCTGCTTAGAGTTCCCTTTTGTCCTCAGCAGTGAGCGCTCTTACCCCGCACCACCGATTTGACTGCTGCCCTATAGATTCGTTTTGCAGGTTGTGTATTTCATGATTACAGCTGTCAGTGGGGTGCAGGGCAGGGGGCTGAGACCCTCAGATAAATGGGTGCATGGATGCTTGACGGGTCCTCCCTGGGTATGGGGACAACTCTATCCTCCACCCTGTTCCCAGCTGGGAGGCCAGGAGCTGTGAGGGAGTGATGGGCCCAGGTCACACAGCTAGTGACATCTGGTGTCTAAGGGTCTGGAGCACCTCGCTCACCCTGGACCTTGCTTCTCTGAGTGGGCATCTACAGGAACTGTGGCAAAGCCATGGGACTGGGTGAGATTCTGTGGACTTGCGCCCAGAGCAACATGTGGTATTTTTGAGTGACAGAGAGAAACTGAGACTCCACACAGACTGAAGGCTTAGAGAGCTTTTCTGGACTGAGAGGAGGATAACCACTTAGTTTACTGCAGCAAGTGTTTATTAAACGTCTGCTGCGTAGACTGAGCTGTGCTAGATGGCACAGAAGATGTGAATGAAGAGAAAATGCGACCCCCCACCCTAAAGAGCTTGTGATTTAGGGAAATGCCTAGAGAACAACTGCATGCAGGGCCTAGTGCCAAATATGGTGGCGTGGTAGGCAAGAGCTTGGCGGCTTACCAAAATGTTGGCAGTTCGAATCCACTAGCTGCTCTTTGGAAGCCCTGTGGGGCAGTTCTACTCTATCCAGTAGGGTCACTGTGAGTCGGAATTGACTTGACAGCAATGGGTTTTATTCAAAAAGGAGGAGAAATGTTCAGTTAAATGTGCTAAAATATGAATGGAAACGGGGAACCCAAGGTCGAGATGGAGAATATTGACACGTTGCAGGGTTGGCAACCAACGTCACAAAACAATATGTGTATTAATTGTTTGATGAGAAACTAATTTGCTCTGTAAACCTTCATCTAAAGTAAAAAAAAAAAAATGCCCCTTACCCTCCTCCCCCCCCTCAAAAGTGCTAAAATATAAAGCTTTTTTCTTTCTTTTGCAGACTCTTGACTTATCATGGTGGGTTTTTATTCAGTATTTAACGTTCTAAGTAAATTTAAATCCTTAGCGTGAAGTTTGTCATTCAGCTCTATATAAAGTGTACATGCAAACAGAAGAGCCTGTAACTCATCTGTGGAGTTGCGGAAATGAGCACAGCGTTTCGTAGCTCCTCCGCGCATACGTATGTTGTCCGTACCAGACACGGAACTTCTGCACGAAACCAGCTCAGCTTTGTCCACCTTGCATCACTACTAACGCTCTGCCTTCAGCTCCGTACGAGCGAGGAAGGACTGGAAGGAGAAGGAACCATGGGCTGCTCTATTTTTCCCTCGCTTCTTGTCATCGTTTTCAGTGTACATGGTTGGCTAACACAGAGAATGAGAAAGGCAGGATATGACAGGGTTCCTTGTCGTCTGTGACTTCCTCCTGAGTTGGAAGCAAGTTCTACTCTGAATGGGAAGTGTGGCCTCTGGGGCTGTCAGCACCCCTGCTTGTTCAGTCGTTTATGTAACAGGCTTATCCTTGAGTCTCTGAACTCTTCCTCCCCCTCGTGGGACTCCTGGGGTTCTCAGATCCTGGTTCCTCAAGCTCACTCTGTGCAAACGGGGCACAAGGAGAGTATCTCTCTGTCGGTGCATACTCCATTGTCCCACTGGGCTTCACTTAGGAGACACAGGTTCGAAGGTAAAATTAAGAACGTCAGGGCAGCAACAGCAGAGCGTCAGGCCAAGCTCAGGACCCTCCTGAGCGCAGGCCCTGTGCAGATGCACGGATGGCACACCCAGGAAGCGGCCTGATCCCATGACACGCGCCGTGAGCAGGAGCTTCTCCAGGGCACCGGGCCGGAGGGCCTGATCGGTGGCCGGGCGCTCAGAGAATGCCCGTGGGCGGCTTGAGGCTCTTGATTCTGAGGACTGCTCCCCCGTCTCTGAAAGCCACAGACTTGGGAGTCTCTGGGAGGAAACAAATCGAGTCTGGTGTGAGAGGTGGCCCGAGCCACTGCCGTTTGGGGCCTCTGGTGGCTGGAAGCTGTTGTCTGTTTGACATTTCAGGGCTGGAGCTCTGAGCATTCTTGGAGCAATGAGAGGACCACTGTCCTCCCAGGGCTGTGAGAGGACCTTTCTAGGGCCATACCCCGTGGAGGTCAGGAAAGAGGGCGTGAGGCACACAGTCTGCTTTGTCGCTTTAAACTGGTGACCTTGTGTGAGTCACTTCATCTCTGTCTTACTTTCCTCATCTGTGGAATGGGGTAGCGCAAATGGCTAAGCACTCAGCTGCTAATTGAAAGATTGGCAGCTCACATCCACCCAGAGGTGCCCCACAGGAAAGGCCTGGTGATCTACTTCCAAAAGGTCACTGTCATTGAAAACCTCACGGAGCAGTTCTACTCGGAAACAGAGGGAGTCGTCGTGAGTTGGAATCCTCTTGCCAGCGGCTGTTCTTTTGTTTTTTCAGAATGGGGGAGGGTCTGGCAGTGGGGGTAGGTATCTTACTGTGTTGTTTTGAGCATTAAATTGTGAGAATGTGAGTGAAGCGTTTACCACAGTACCGGGCACCTAGTAAATGCTCTCACTTGGAAACCAGGGCGGGGCCCGGTGGGGCGGCAGGCGGAGCTGGTGCTCCTGGCACCAGGCTCACAGGGCCCAGGGGCTCTGTGATGAAGAGCTTTGGGGCCTTCTCTTTGGGTGTCATTGGAGCCCTGGTGGCACAGTGGTTAGGAGCTCGGCTGCTGACCAAAAGGTCAGCAGTTCGAATCCACCAGCTGCTCCTTGGAAACCCTATGGGGCAGTCCTACTCTGTCCTATAGGGTCAGAATCGACTTGACGGGAACATGTCTGGGTTTTGGGTTGGTCTTTGGGTGTCAGGCCTAATGGGAGCACTGAATGCTGTCTCCATAGCCCGGCCAAGCTCTTGGCCTTGGCGCCCACCCAGCCCTCTGCTGACCTTTCTCCCACTGGCAGCCAGCAGGGCCTGGCACCACCTCTGCTTCCCAGCTGCGCCTGGTATCTGGGGGCTGTGCCTCGGCAGGTCTGTTTTCATAGATAGTTGAGCCCTTTTCCTGACACAGGGCTTTGGGATTTTCCAACTATTCCTTACCATATTCTCAAAGTGGAAAGGGGTGGGGGGTAGATCTCTCTGCCTTGTAGGCCACTGTACATTTAAAAAACAAAACATTGCCATCAGGTCGATTCTGACTCCTGGCGACCCCATGTGTCACAGAATAGAACTGCTCCACAGGGTTTTGTCAAGGCTGGTTAGGGAAGTAGCTCACCAGGCCTTTCTCTCGAGGCACGGCTGGGTGGGTTTCAGCCGCCAGCCTTGTGGTTAGCAGCCTAGTGCAAACTGTTTACACCACCTAGGGACTGCTGTCTGTGTGTTTTTTATTTTTTTCTTTTGTATGTGTGTTTTTTAGATAGTAGCAAAACTGCCTTTAAAGTGGTAGGGCATGCTTTTATTTTTGGAATGGTTAAAGAGTGAAGATCTGGGATGGTTACTGGTGCAGCATTCCAGGGGGGCCCGGGTGGCATCAGGGACCGTGAAGCGCTTGTTTGTTTTCACAGGCCCACACGTGATCGTTTTGAAGCGAACAACTGCTGAGCAGAGACCCTAACCTCTGAGTTTCAAAGGGGCCACCATTTCGCTGGTGCTTCTGTGGTTAATGGAAGAAAGGTGTTTTGCCCTCAACTTTTCCGGGGGATTCAGTGAGTTGGGCAAGGGGTCAGCCTGAGCAGGAAGCCCTTGTCTTTGCTGTAAAGAAAATAGCCAGTAACAAAAGGCGCGCATCAAAGCGCCAACAGGATGCCGCCCGGAGCCCTCGCGGCTGCGCGGCGGCTCCAGGAGAGGCCGCTCCGAGGGAGGAGGCCGCCAAACGCGCAGCCTTCTGCAGGCCCAGCTCAGGTTTAAAGTTCAAGGCATTTTGTTTTTTCACCTGTTTCCTACAGTTTCAAGAAACTTCTGAAGAATTAATGCGTAACTGTATCAGACAGTCGGGCTTTTTCTCAAGGGAAAATAATGCTACAGTAGCCAGGGAGAGAAGTAGCCACTTCACTGAGATGCGAGGAAGTTGCCCTGAGTCAGTCCTCTCTGGGGAAACGTGCACCGCGTCACACAGGCTTCTCACCACGTTTCCAGCACGCTTAATAAGGCCGGCCTGCCCAGCCTGTGGCCGCCGGTCTGCACGGGAAGCAGCCAGCAGCAGTTCGTTTAGCTGAAACTGGAATTCCCAGTCACCCTGCCTTCATGAAACTGGCATGGGGCAGTTTTGAATGATTAAAGCTAATTAATGCAGCAGAATGCAAATACAGGGGCAAGAGGGAGCTGCCCGGCCAACTCTTGGAACCAGGCGTTTCTGGTTCTGTGGCAGTTTGTCCTCCATCTAGTAGTGAATCCCAGCTGCCTCTCTGTACCCCCCCGGAGTCCTGAGCCTCATGCTATGCAAGTCCAGCCGTCTTACCTTTGTGTTTCCAGTGCAGCCATAACTTGACAAGCGACAAAAAGCGCTGCAGTGGCTTGATGATTCATCACTCAAGAAAACAGACGGTTTGAGGTGATGGCACAGACTGTACTAACGTTTCCTGGTGTCATGAAATTTTAAAATCATACAGGGTGATTATTTTACAGAGGTGCCTTTCTTTTTTAAAGTTGTTTTCCTATTAAAAGCTGGTGTCTGTTGGAAATCCTTTTGCAAATTAGTTTAATAAGAGTTAAGTATTTGCGCTTTTGGTTTACCTGGCCTGTGTCTGCATGGTTATGTGTGTTTGTGGCTGTGTGTGTGTGTTTCTAAATATGGATTAGGCATATGTAGTCGTTCTCATTTATAAACTATCCTAATATATTCTAAAATTGAATCCTGTCTTTTACACTTTTACCACCAGGTGGCCAAGAAAAAAAATTAAGCAGGCAAATCCAACAATCATGCAAATGACTTGTAATCACTTGGTTTCTGCTTCAGCATTGAAATATGAAACTAAGGACAAAATATGTTTCAAGAAAGAAAACTGCTGAATAAGTCAGACATTTCAAGCAGCGCCAGGCCAGAGGGACATTTACATGATTGTTTTTGTTTTCTTAAATATTTACAGTGTTAAACTAACCCAGTGTTGCTGAACAGAAACTTTCTGGAACTATGTCTGAACCTGTTCCAAGTCCAGTGCTGCACGTGACTCCTGCCTGTTTGCCTTTGGGAACCAGGGTTTGGCTTCGGGCTCTCCGATTCCCAGACGAGGTGGCTGAGTCCCCGCCGCAGCAGCAGCGCCTCCCACCTGCCCCCGTATAAGTCCGTCAGTCACAGAGATGCTGCTGGAGTCTCCTTTAGAATCAGCCCTGAGACCCAAAAGTCAGAGTCTCCAGATTGAACGTTAATGTCTCCCGTGTCTTTTTCGTTGATTCTGTGTATTAATGGGAAGATGTTGTTGTTAGTTGCTGTCGAGTCAGTTCCGATTCATGGGTGGCCATGTGTGCAGAGTAGAGCTGCTCCATAGGTTTTCAAGGCTGTGACCTTCTGGAGGCAGATCACCAGGCCTGTCTTCCGAGGTGCCTCTGGGTGGGCGTGAACTAACCTCTCAGTTAGTAGTTGATTGCTTAGCTGTTGGTGCCACCCAGGGACTCCACGTGGTGGGATGCCGAGGGAGATCCACGCATGGGGGATGCTGCCATAACAGGGTGGAAAACACCTTGAGGCTTATTTCCACGGAATACTCAAGTGAGAGGACAGCATCATGGGGAGAAACCGTGTCGTCTTCCCAGTGTTTCTAAACCGTCTTGAAGAGAAGAATGTCTCCTGTCCCAGGGAGGCAAAACCCACTGACTTCCTCACCAGGGCTTCGTGTGGCTGCTCAGTGTTTTTTGTGCGTTCCGGTCTCCCCTTAACTTCTCTCATTTATTAATGTTGACAAATCCACTCTTGGCTGTGAACCATTTTATTCACCATTTGTTTTTCTGATTCAGAGTGAACCTGAGTGCCTTAATCCTCAAATGGGAACTAATTGCTTGTTTCAGTGCTTAGCTCTGATCCTTTCTCAGTTCCCCCCACAGGGACGAGTTTCTTCCTGAGGGATCCGTGCTTGTTGTTCAAAACACAGTCAGAAAGGTAATGATTTGGGGGGGGGGGGGGGCAAGGAGCCAGAGATGCAGAATTTTAATTTTCTTTTTTACGTAAGTAGTGTTCTCAAACTAATTTTATGTTATAAAGGATATACTCGTTGAAGTCAATAGATAAAATGTAGAAAATGATCATTTGGTCATTCTAGCAGGCCACGTTATTTCCCAGAAAAGAAGTTTAACTTTTATTGCCTGGTTTTCTTTTACTGTCTTCTGCAGAAGAAAGTTACTGATTTTCCAGAGTTTGGAATTAACATTCTGTGTCTGGTTTTGGTCTTAATCATGATCACTTATATGGAGTATCTTGGCTCCAAAAAATTATTAAAGCCACAGTCAATACTTGATATGGCTTAATTCCCTCTCCGACTTAGTATACAGAATATTCATTTATTTTTTTCTTTTTTCAGGGGCTTCATCGGAAAGAATATAGCTAGTAGATATTTTTGTTAAGATCTTGCTAAAGGGTGGAGTTGGAGTGGAAGACTGAGGAGGGAGAGGGGTGAGAAGGGTGGAGGGCAGGAGGGAGTTCCCCGCACATAGTCTGCGTCAGTAACGAGTAGCTCCTGGGTAGATGTGATGATCCCTGCTTTATACAGGAAGAAGGAGAAGCTCAGGGAGTTAAAGTAACTTCCCCAAAGTCCTACAGTCGCTGAGTGGGGGAGGCAGGGATTCCATTCCAGGCCCTCATTATGCCACAGTGCAGAGTTTTGCACATATTGTGCATCTTGTCCTTAAACAGCCACCTAAGAGTGAGGATGCCCACCCTGCCTGAGGGTGTTTCCTTGGGGGCTGGGACCACCCACTGTCTGATCCCACAGGCCTGGGCTGGCCATTCATGTCATGGTTCAGGCCTACCTGGAGTCACAGACAGAGCTACTTCTAAAGGGTACTTTTCTTTTTGCTCTGGAAAAGCACAAATGGCTCACCTTCAGCTATTTCTATCCACTGTCTACTGTCTGTGGAGCAAATAATCTGAGAAGCTGGACTATATGAAGAAAAGCAGGCATCATTAACAACCTGAGATATGCAGATGACACAACCTTGCTCGCTGAAAGTGAAGAGGACTTACGGCACTTCCTGATGAAGATCAAAGACCACAGCCTTCAGTATGGATTACACCTCAAGATAAAGAAAACAAAAATCCTCACAGTTGGACCAATAAGCAACATCATGGTAAATGGAGAAAAGTCTGACGTTGTCAAGGATTTCATTTTACCTGGATCCACAATCAATGCCCATGGAAGCAGCAGTCAAGAAATCAAAAGACGCATTGCATTTTGCAGCTAATCTGCTGCAAAAGACCTTTTTAAAGTGTTGAAAAGCAAACGTGTCACTTTGAGGACTACGGTGCACCTGACCCAAGCCATGGTGTTTTTGATCACCCCATATGCATGTGAAAGCTGGACAATAAATAAGGAAGACTGAAGAAGAATTGACACCTTTGAATTGTGGTGTTGGCGAAGAATATTGAATATACCATGGACTGCCAGAAGAACGAACAAATCTGTCTTGGAAGAAGTACAGCCAGAATGCTCCTTAGAAGCAAGGATGACAAGACTTTGTCTCATGTACTTTGAACATGTTATCAGGAGGGATCAATCCCTGGAGAAGGCCATCATGCATGGTAAAGTAGAGGGTCAGTGGAAAAGAGGAAGACCCTCAACAAGATGGACTGACACAGTGGGTGCAACAGTGGGCTCAAGCATAACAATGATTGTGAGAATGGTGCAGGACCGGGCAGTGTTTCATTCTGTTGTGATAGGATCTCTATGAGTCGGAACCGATTAGAGGGCACCTAACAACAACAACAGTTTACTAAAACAAAGCTCTTGGCATTTCACCCAAGACTCTGCCCAAACCCAGTGCGGTGGAAAGAACCGGCTGTGGTCGGGGAGGCTGGAGGGCGGTTGAGGATGTAGAATGCAGCATAGCCTCAGGCGTCTGGCCCAGGGCGGGTCCATTCTGGGACTTCCTGGTACTCCTCGGTTCAGGCTGCAGTTCTGAGAGGCCTCTGGTCAAGGTAAAAGACCCCACATATCCTGTTGGTGGTGACCCTCACAGCAGCACTTAGAGACAGGTTGAACAAGACAGAGATGGAACAAGAGGAGAGGGAGGTGGGGCCTTTTTGAAACTGTCACTGCAGTGCCTGACTCCCAGGCTAGTACTTTCTAGGGTCCTCTCCCCCATGGCAATAGGTCAGAAGATCGGAATGGCAGAAGCCATGGGGCCTTCGGAGTCCGGCAGACCCAGGTTCAAGTCCTGGTGCTCCCCCTCACCAGCTCTGTGACTAGTCCCAGCATCTAAGCTGCCTGACTTTGCTTCCTCATCTGTTAAGTAGGGATAACACCCTCTACTTTACAGAGTTGTGAGGATTAAGGAAAATGAGGTAACACATAGAACACGTACCACTGGTCCCAGGACACACAGATGATGCTCAGTAATGCTGTGTACAAGGCCCAAAGCTGCTTTCTCATGCGTGGCCACCACTTGAACCTGGTCATCACTGGAAATTACCCCCCTTAGAATCGTCATCCTCTAAACACCTTCTCTGACCACAGTTTCTCGTCCTTCTACCTCTCCCACTAAGCCTGCCTGTCTACTCTTGGATGAAGTATTTCTTTTTTTTCTCTCTAGCTGAACCTCTGTAGTAACAACAACAGTGGCCATTACTGAGTACTGGCAGTTTACAGCTTTTTCCAAAGTCCATGCTTTTTCCAATGACTGCTACTCCACCCGTTGCTCCGTTTTGCAAGCGCTCAGCCCTGGTGGCACCCTGCCCCGTACTAAACAGATGTCCCTTTTTATTTTAAGGAAAGGCCACGTGGCCCAGCAAGGACATCCCTGACCAGGCTCCCCCTTTTGAGGCGAGACCCCACTGTGCTCTGCACTCTCCCACTCTGTCTGCTCTGTGGCTTTGAAGCGGCCTGTTCACCTGTCTGCCTCTGTCTTCCTTCCCCTTTAGCTTCACAGAGGGCAGGAGAGAGGGCCTTCATCTTGTATTCCCGACCCTTAGCACAGGCCCTCTTGGTCCATAGGCAGCGACCCTCAGTGCTGACTGGATTTCTCTGCCCTGCGGTTTCTGGTTTCGCCTAGTCTTTCCCTTTGGCCCCTGTCTCAGCAGGAGACGTGAGTCCTCCCTCTGAGGCACACTCCCTCTCCCCACCCTCTGCCTGCTCTTGCGGTCACCCCCACAGCTCTCTGGTGCCACAGCCACTGCCTTACTGGTAAAACATCTTCAACTCAGCCATTCCCTCATTAAATATATTCCCCACTCTTCTGAGGGTGCGGCTCCCTTTCTGTCGCACAGCAAACCTCTGAAGGGCGAGGGCCCTCTGCCCTGGGGAAGGGGAGTGTGATGCAGGGAAAAGCTCCGGAAGAAGACAGTGGGAGGAGCAGGCTTCCTAATCCCTGCTTCCTCCCTAACACCACTCAAATGACCCATAAAACCAAAAAGAACAGGAGCGGAGATGAGAGAGAAACAATTGTGGAAGATGGAAAGCAGAAATGAGTGGTAACCGACTTCACTACCTGGAGAACCAGAAACCAAAGTTCCTGCGTGGGAAGAAGCCACCGAGAGGCTGGCTGACTGGTGCCCAGCACACCAGGAGAGCTCAGTATTGCTGGCCACAGGTGGTGAGGCTGGGGCAGGGCAGGGACAGGAGGAAGGCTGTAGGTCTGCGGGGGCAGAGCCGTCTCCCCATCTCCCCTCAGCCCTGGTGAAGGCAGGTGGGTTACTGCTAGCGAGGCTGAGCAGGAAAGGCTTGGTAATGGGGCCACCAGGCCCAGCTGAGGAAGGCTATAGGTCTGCAGGGGCAGAGCCGTCTCCCCATTTCCCCTCAGCCCTGGCGAAGGCAGGTGGGTTACTAGTAGCAAGGGTGAGCAGGAAAGGCTTGGTAATGGGCCCACCAGCCCCAACTGCGGAAGGCTGTGGGTGGCATCCTGAAAATGGGGGTTGAGTGAAAGTCTGCATACCTCCAGATTCTGTTATTTAAGGGTCCCCAAAACCAACCCCAGTGCCCCTGCCATGAGCGTGCCTCTCGCTGGGCTCTGTCCTTCTCAAACACAGCTCCAGTCTCACTTTTAAATTGTGCCTCGTCCTTCAGTATGAAAGGACAGCCGAGGACTGAAGGATTGGAGAAGCCTCTTAAGCAGACGGAGATACCAAAACAAAGAGAAAAGAGGAATTTAGGAGAGGCAGAGGCGAGGCAGGGAAAGAAGACAATTTTTAAAATAACCCACGATCATATCTTCAGAAATATAAGAGATAATATTGTGTGTGAAAGAAAAAGATGCTAAAGAATTTTATAGAGAAGAAGAAGAAAAAGATCTTGGAGATAACTATGACAGAAACAAAAATTAGTAGAAGAATTGGAAGGCAAAGCAGATTATGAAGAAAAAAACCTGGAAACAGGAGAAACGGTAAGAAAATTACAGGATTGAGCCAAGATGTCCAACACCTGAGTACTGGGAGACCCCAGACAGAGAACAAGCAGGAAGGAGGGGGGGGGAATTCCCTACAATCTAAGATACGAATTTTCAGATTAAATGGAGTCTAGCCCAATGAATGGGAAAAAAAAATCTATAAGATACAAAAAAAAAAAATACAACATCATATAATTTCATAGTCAAAAGACCTTCGGAGCGTCCAGAGAAAAACTCAGATCATATACAAAGGATTGGTGAATCACAATGCTGAGAACAAGGGAGATTGGAAGACAGTGCAGAAGTGCCTTTGAATTTCTGAAGGAAAATTATTTCTAGAATAAGCTGCAGCAAAATGAGGGCGTCAACCAAGAAAGGGTACGTGGGACCCCAGAGGCAGGGACCCCCGTGCAGGGGAGGGAGATGCTGCTGGCTGCTGGGCAGGAGGCTCAGGGGAGAGATGACTCCAGGAGAACGGAGCTCGGACGGGAAGAGGGGTGTGAACATGCTGAAAGGGTTTTTACGGTTCAAAAAATTTGAGGCTCAATTACTGTCATAGAAACTTGAGCAAAGAGGGGAAGGAAAAAAAAACTAATTTTTAGTTCCAAGAAAAACAAAAAGTTGTCCAAGAAGAAATTCAGTGATGGTACACTATGTGCCTTAGCCGAGTATAGTATTTACATAGTTCTAATACCGAACTGAGTATGATCTTAACCAATGCTGTGTTGGGAAGATGGCGGGGGCGGGTGTGTGTGTTTGTGGGGTGGCTAGGGGGGTCCAGCCTTTGGCCTCCGTAGTAATAACAGCAGCCAGCGTTTAATGGGGGGCAGTGGTGGCTCAGTGGTAGAATTCTCACCTTTCATGCAGGAGACCTGGGTTTGCATCCTGACCGATGACCCTCATGTGCAGCTACCGCCCGTCAGTGGAAGCTTGCGTGTTGCTATCATGCTGAACAGGTTTCAGCCGAGCTTCCAGACTAAGACTAGGAAGAAAGGCCTGGTGATACACTTCTGAAAGTCAGCCAGTGAAAACCCTGTGGATCACAACATTCTGACCTGCAACCAATCACGGGGCCGATGCAGAACGAGGCGGCATTTCATTCAGTTGTGCCTGGGGTCACCATGAGTCGGGGGCCGCCTGGTGGGCAGCTAATGACAACATTTAATGAAGGCTCCGTAAGCATGCCAGGGTCGGCGTCCGTGCCGGGGTCGGCGTCCCTGCCCGGGGTCGGCGTCCGTGCCCGGGGTCGGCGTCCCTGCCCGGGGTCGGCGTCCCTGCCCGGGGTCAGCGTTGACACCTCCCACGCATTGCCTCATCAGAACTGACAGCCGTCCTGAGGCAGGCTGCCATTATCCCTTCATTATGTAGTTGAGGAAACTGAAGCACAGAGAGTTTAAGTAGCTGGTTTAAAGCCACACAGGTAATAAGTGATAACGCCAGGGTTGCACCCCAGGCAGTTTGATTTTAAAGTCTGTGGGTGTGTTCCAGACCTAGAGAGATGTCAGGGTGCCTGGAGAGAGAGGAGGTGGCAGCCTGCAGGGCACTGGGATGGAGAGGGTGAGAGAGCTTTAAGCAGATTGACAAGGACCCTCTGGCTGCTGTGTGGAATAGGCTGTAGGGGAACAAACAAAGTAATGGAGGCCCAGTTAGAAGATGGTGCAGCAGTCCTTGGACCAGGGGTGAGAATGGGTCAGATCCTGTTACCACTTGAAGGAGTTGACAGGTCTTACAGGAGGGCTGGAATGGTACGAACAGTTAATGTGCTCAGCTGCTAACCAAAAGGCTGGAGGTTTGAATCCATCCAGAGGCACCTGGGAAGAAAGGCCTGGCAATCTACTTCCAGAAATCAGCCATTGAAAGAAAACCCTATGGAGCACAGTTCTACTCCGACACACACACGGTTGCCGTGAGTCAGAATTAACTCGACGGTAGCTTGTAACTTGGAACTAGAGGATTGGATGTGGGGTGTGGGAGAATCTGTCAGGGTAATTCCTCCCAAATGACTGGTCTCCAGGCTGCCTCATAGCCAGATCCAAACCCACCATTGTCTCAGTTCTCATTTTTCTTGATGGCTCCTCAGCCGTGCACACTGGGTCTCCACACCCCACTGCTCAGTCCCTGTTCTGTCCTGTCCCTCTGCAGACTCGTCCCAGAGTCCTCTCCTCACCCCTCTTGTCTTCTCAAGAATCACCATCTACCAATTGCACTCTCAATTCCTGTCACCATTTGCACCATGCTCCCCATCCTCCTAGTCATGGGCTTCAAGTGGCCTGCTCCCTCCTGATGCTCACCAAGCAGCTGAGTCCTGTTGGTTTTAACTCTGACTTCAGATCCCAGGCACGCTCCCCCACCGTCAAGCCTGCACCTCTCTGTCCTCCCCACTGCCGTTAGAGTCACTGTATTTAGAGCTCAGACCACCTTCTCTATTCAAGGTGCCCAGTGCTATCAAATGCCACCCTGGCCCCCAGTTTTCCCCCTCACAGCAAGCCTTGTGTCCTTCCCATGGCAAGCCTTTCCTAGTGTGGCCTGCCTGAGACCTGTGCAGCACTTGACATTCCATGGGCTCGTGAGAGGCAGGGAGGACAGGCGGAGGGTTGCGCACTAAGCCATCAGCACTGTGGAGGTCCACTGAGGCACCCATCCTTACCTCCCTGGAGAGGGGAGACAAGCCTGAGCCCCCACTGCATGTCCCCTGATGGCCCTCATTTTGCTGAGAAGACAGAAGTCATGTGAGTTAGGCTTGAGTTTTCCAACATGCACACAGCTATTGGTGGCAGAGTTCTCTTGACACACCGGTGTCCTCGGGTCACCCCGCAACGTTATGGGCCGCTTGTTGGCCGATGCCGGGGGACAGACATGTTTCTGAACAGGCAGTGCCGTTTCCAAAGCTGGTCTCAGAGAAGCTGCCACAAGCCTTTTATTAAATAGTGCTGGGCAAATAGGACAGTGAGATGCAAGGTTCTGAAGAGAGAGCCCTCGCCCCCTTTTAAATTTGTTTCCATTTTTGAGTCACTTTCACACAAATCACTTTTGTTGATTATGTAACTTCTCGTGGCCCAGACACAGGCAGCAAACATTCACCTTCACATTCGAACAAGGTTGCTGCAGTGAGTCACAGTGAAGCATCGCTCCCTCCATGACCTTGAAGCTTTGCTAGGCCATACTGCCAGGACCAGAATGTAAATTTAATGCTGGAACCTCAGCTCTCTCTTGTAGCTGGATTACAGGTGACTATATAAATTTTCTTAAATATATCTAAATTTTCTATAATCAGCATTTACTGTGTAATTCTTCAAGTCCTTCTAGAAAGGTTGAAATCTGTTATTTCTGGAAAATGGCACTTCTGTGGGACGTGATCCCAGGATAGGCTGTGTCCATCTGCAAACAACTGTGCTCCTAAAACCAACGTCCTTTACCAGGAAACAGCCAGAAAGGGTGGTCGGCATTTCCAGGAGCCTCAGAACCCACCACACAATAACCAAGAGGCGTGGGTCCTGGGTGCCAGGAGCAGAGGCTCACTGAGGTTGCTCCCACTAGATGGGGTAGGGCCAGAGACCTCCGGGTCTCCTCTGGGGCTGCGGCAGTTGAGTTTCTGAGCAAAGGATGGCATGTACTAGTTGACGCCTAACTAAGGACATTTTTACTGCAGACGTTTGATTTGAGGAAGTACCTGCTCAGCTGTGGCTCTGACAGTGAGACTTAGGGGCTGTAGCTGCAGCACCAGGCTGGTTGGGGGCCTCTGTGAGACCCAGGTCTGCTGTTTGAATGAGAAGTTCTGTTGAAGAGCCACGGGGAGGCTGATACGCCCCATCTTCCTGGCACAGAAGATGGGTATGCTGTGTGTGCCCTGTGGCTGTGAGTACCCAGTTCAACACTGGGGGGCACCATGGGCCCCAGAGCCAAAAGCAGAGCCATCATCATGTTTTCCTCAACTACATGAAAGATTATAAAGCCATAAACATTTGCCCCTTTCGCTAGACCAGGGGTCGGCCAAATCTGGCCCAGCAGATGTTTTTGTGTGGCCTGCATGCTAAGAATGGCTTTTACATTTTTAAATGGTTGAGGGGGAAAAAAATAAACAAACATAAGGCTATTTTGTGACACATGAAGATTACAGGAAATTCACATTTCAGTGTCCATAAAGTTTTATTGGAACACAGCAGCTTTTCGCTCCAGCGACAGAGCAAAGTAGTTGTGACAAAGATCACATGGCCTGCCAAGCCTGAAATATTTCCCCTCTGGTCCTTTATAGGACAGAAGAGGTTTGCAACCCCAACTCCAGACTGAAAGCTTCTGTTCATTTCTTTGACATGGATAACATGTACCCGCTTGTGTTTTCTCATTTGTAGCTTCTCTAGCCAAAATGGCCCAAGTCTTTGTGTATGGGACCCTCAAGAGAGGACAGCCCAACCACCAGGTCATGCTGGACTGTACCAACGGCTCATCGGCCTTCCAGGGCCGGGGCCGCACGGTGGAGCCCTACCCTCTGGTGATTGCCGGCCAGCATAACATCCCACATCTGCTGAACCTCCCTGGAAGGGGACACTGTGTGGCTGGAGAGATTTACGCCGTTGATGACCAGATGCTGCAATTCCTTGACGAATTTGAAGGCTGCCCAGACATGTATCAGCGCACTCCCGTGAGGATTGAAGTTCTTGAGTGGGAAGGGAGAGCCAGCGCCCCTGAGGAGATGCCAGCTGCTGGCAGGATCGTGTGGTGTTTTGTGTACAGCACAGCCAGCTACTCGCCAGAGTGGCTCCATCTCCCGTACCACGACAGTTACGACTCTCAGGGGAAGCACGGGCTTCCTTACAATCCACGGGAAAACAGATGAAAGCAGAAAGGACGGAGATGGCCCTGGTGATGGCAAAGTGAAGTCATCGTAATCTGTGCTCGCTGAATGCAGAAGCCGAATGGTGCCTTTCTAAACAAGTATTTGTAAAACTCAATCTTGCCGTGGGGGGGAGGGAATCTTTCAGTGATTTTACAAATAATTTTGACATGTTAATAACCAGATCCTACCCCACAGTCTACCCATTTGTATTTGTTAGCTGCTGAAAACACATTGTAGCCTTGAATGTATTTGATAAGAAAAATTTAGGATTTTAATTCCCCCAAATGGCATTTAGATGGAACTCATGTGTTATCGTGCTTTTTTGGTGGTAGTTGTTTAGCTTTGCTTTAATCTGAAGATAATATTTAAAATGAATGTAAAGACCTTGTGTTGCGGCTAGATTTTAGCAGCACTACTGTATTGATTCTGGCCTGTAGCACCTAGAATTTTTTTTTTTTTTTTTAATAAAAGCAGACTTTGGATGGCTTAATGTAATGAAAAAAATTCCTCAAGAAAGATATGCTATAGAGTATATCTAGAATCATTTGTCCTAATTTTCAGACTGTACTTATGCAGAGACTATTAAAAATGATAATTTAAAATTAAATGTTTTAGAAAATAAAAGTGTTTATGCTATTTTTGGCCTTTTTTGGGTATACTTACTGGGTAGAATGTTCTTTTCACTCTAATCTGGCAAAATCATGAACACTTACTTGGTGGTACATACAGCTGAGTGCCTGGCTTTCCAGTGGAAGTTTACCCAAGCCCAGCTCACAGCACCAAGGCCCCATCGCTGACTCCTGGAGGGGAACGGCATTGGTGTGGGCCCTTCAGAGAAGAGCCAACACATAAGTAATTTGTTCTTCAGGCCTGACAGAGAGCTTAGCTTCCAAATACAAACAGCACTTCTTAAAATAATTTTAGCAAGGCACGAAGTACCAATTACCACCCGCCTCCGTCTGATGTTCTGTCAGTGGGGACGCGAGTCAGCATACAACTCTCTGCTGCTGCTCACCAGCAAAGTCTGAAATGTGTTCCAGGACTCTGAGGACTAAATGCAAATACAGCTGCTGGTCCTCAGTAACCTCGCCTTCTGCTGGGAGACTGCACTCTGTCTTCAACTTAATGGTAGACTGTGATCGCTGACTGCATCTGGCCCGAGTGCGTGAGCGGTATTTTTAGCCTGGTTTTCTTCATTGGGAACTTGCTTCACAAAAACACAAGACCAGGATCAGCTGATGGGCTTGTGGTAGCAGCATGCACTGGCCTTGGGAGTGAGGGTGCACCCTATCCAAGTCCCGGCCTGGGGCGTGGGGAGGCTGTACACCATGCTCCTGCTCAGGAGAGTTCTGGCAACACACAGGGGCATTACTTCTCCCCAAGGTGACGTGCCGGAGGAACCACTCAGATCCAAGGCTGCTGTTGGGTGTGCTGTTGAGTTGATTCCAACTCACAGCGACACTTCATGACAGAGAATTGCCTCATAGGGTTTCCTGGGCTACAGTCTTCACGGGGGCAGATCACTAGGTCTTTTCTCCCCACAGTTGCTGGGTGGGTTCAAACTACCGATCTTTATATTAGCAGCTGAGGACTTACTTACTTAACCATTTTATCGCCAGGGTTCCTTTAGATCCAGAGCTACCCTGTTTAAAGCCATCATGGTAAGGGGGTTATCAAAATAAAAACACTATACAATCTTTAGAAAGTTATGAATAATCAGAAACGGGTTAGGTCCTCAATATGGAAGGAGTAAGGTCATCAGGTAGAAGATGGCCAATGGTAATCTGAGTAAACTGAAGGCAGAGGACTGGAAGTTTACGTCATTTTAAAAAAGGATCACAGTGAAATGCTAGTATTTAAAGTCTTCTGGCACAGGCTATTCTCTTGTGTACATTGTCTTCATTCAGAAAAAGGGCAAACTAATATTTAGACAAACGCTCAGTTTTATTGATTTAGTTTTGACACTAGGAAATCTCACAGCAGAAGTACAAATCATATGTACAAGTATTTATATAAATAAAAATTTCCATTGGTGATTTTTTTGGCAGAATGCTGGTTTTGACTGTATGTGGAATAAATATGACCATGTAAATCTGCTGCACAGGAGCCTTCCTGTAAAATGCTTGACTCAATTGAGTGTGAAAGAGTAATAATAAAAATGGCTAATTAAATTGGGTGATGACTGAGAGGCTATAAATACTTCATTCCAGCTCCACCAGCAGGTCCCCTTCTCCAACTGTGTCTCCAGTTTTACAGTGCACGGATTTCACCTTGAATTAAAAAAAAAAAAAAAGAGGTGAGAGTAAGCATTATTGAGTAGAACCTGGTGGGAGGCAGCCTCCCAAACTGTACCTGGACATGAAGAGCTGGCCTCATCAGGCTCTGGGGCACAGACGCAGCCCACTCAACTCCTGCCTAGCCCAGAGGGAGCCTGAGACTCACCTCCTAGAGGCCAGGCTGGGCCTCACCCCATCCCCTGCCAATCTCCCCTGTCCTTGCAAGCCCACTAGCCCAAGAAGTGCTTTTCCAGGGAGGTTCTTGCTGCACTACCCCTCTGGCACCTTGCAGAAGTCGGGGTTTCTCGGTCTCGTCCTAAAAAGTCTAAGACATTTATGCCCACCCAGCCCGGCTACTCTTTCTTATGAATTTAGGTTGAAGAAATGCTCTTTGAAAGTTAATGGTGTGCTTGGTTTAGCTTTAAAAACAATACAAAATTATACAATATTTAAAACAGGTACTGATTAGAGGAGAAACTCCCTAGCATGATCATAGACTTCTTCGGAAGGGAAATGAAACACTCAGATGATCTGTGGATGGACGGACTGTGCTGTGTGGCGCAATACGCCTTTTCATTCCACCGATTTCTCCCGTTCCCAAATCTGTGTTCAAAGATGTAAACTTAGCAGGGACAGGGGAGGCGTGGGGATGAGACAGCCATCTGACTTGGAGGGTCTTGCCTGGGCATGAAAATGAACAGTGGGTTAACCCTAATTGGCTGTATGGGCAGTTGGCACCCAGGAAAATGCTGGCGAGGTCTGATTTGGTGCACTCACCGGTGTCCTGTGACGCCATTGTGAGCTGGCTATGAAGGCCTTTTCCTCCTAAATGTGAGCCCGGTGTTTTTAAGAATGATGTGAACCCATGCAATGAGTACTTCAGAGGCCTCATCTGGCAGATGCTTTTTTACAACCCCAAATCCTCTGATGTTTGTGTGTGATGTATCTTTAATGATGGTGCAGTTACCAGAGTGGATGGTCTGCTTCCACCATGAACTGTTCTCCGGGAGGAAAGATGACCCTCCCAGCCTCCAGGCTCGAACAGGGCCTGCTCCTCTGGGCTAGGCCATCTGACCACTCTTGCTATGTCCTGTTGGTTTGGAAACGAGATGTGGGGGTGGGGGCAGGAATGGGATGGACAGGACAGACTCCAGCTAATCGAGGTTGGACCAAAGTACAGAATTCACTGAGACCCCACCAGTACCCCCTGGAAAAGCAGCTGCTGATGGCAAGGGGGCAGTGTGGTGTCTACCGGAGACCCAGGCCACAATGAAGGACATGTACCGACAGATAGGGCCCCACGTTCCTTCGAGAACGAGGACCACTACCTCTTAGTCCAGCAACATGGCGGCCCTTGGCACACAGCTGACATTTACTCTGGTCACTAAAACCCTGGCTAAGTCTCATCATGGACGGAAACCCCTGGCTAAGTCTCATCATGGACGGAAACCCCGTGATGCTAGTGTGGCGTAAATGCTACATAAATAATCCCAATGAACAAATGTAAAAATTTGACATGAACAGAAACCAACATTTCCTTGTTTGCTTTAAAAAAAAAAAAGTAATCGGATTTAGAAACCAGAATTTCTAAAAACCTACAAATCTTATCATTCAACTCTCCCCCAAACCCCATGGTGGGTGAAAGTGCTTGCACCCCTCCTCCGGCCCAGCCAACCCACTCAGGGGCCACCAGCCAGCCCAGGGCCTCTGCACTTCCTGCTGAACCTGACGTGGGGTCCTCCTCGGCCTGTTCTCTGACAGTCGACTTCACTTCCTTCCGGGGTGACAGACCATGGCACAGACAGAGGCCGTGTCTCTGACTGCACACATTTTTGTGAACTGATGGCGGATGGTATTTCTCTCTGCCACAGCACACTATGTCCCCGTGGCTTCCCAGGAATACAGGACACAACCAGCTCTTGTGCTGTTCCCCATCATCATGCTCCCAAACCCAGACATCCTTCGGAAATGCATCATTTTACTAACGGTGTCTTTAATTTACCCTCAGGGACAAAAATGAAGTTATTGCTTAAAAGGACTTCTCTATTTTCTCCCAGGAGAAAACACATTTAAGAAGTTTTGCTTTGAACAAATTTTAGCACGAACACATCTTCGCCTCCCCTCCCCTCCCTCCCTCCCAATCATTAAGTCCCACATGTGTGCGTGGGGGCTACTCTTGATCTAAAATTGAATTGTTCTCTTTGTGAAGAAATTATCATGAAGAGTTGCATTAATTTTTGCAATCTGTAAAACCATTTCCTTCTGTGTCACCTAAGTCTCAGATAACGAATTGCCTCCAAGACAGATGTAAACATTAAAAATTAAAGATTCCTTAATTTGAAAGACATTAAGGCGAAGAACAATTGTTCTTTGACTACCTGACATAACACGCAGAGCCTCTTCTGGAAGGCCGGCTCAGTGTGAGGCAGGGAGGTGTCCGTGCAGACAGGGTGAGCTCCCCTACCTCTGTGCCCTCATCTGTGAAGGGGAGGGTGGACGGGATGGTCGCCATGGTCCCTTGCAGGCTTAACATGACTCAAAGGTGTAGGCTGTTTCCTGTTTCAGAGCCAGCCTGATGTGTGGCTCACAGGGACATACCTTGCCAGTTTTCCCAGCTGCCAGGCTGTTCTGCATTTTCATGGCTTCAATCACACAAATCTCCTCACCTTCTACTACCTGGGAAATGAATAAAAAATGGAAAGAAGATTTAAAAGCATTCTCATTTTGCCAAAACGCTCAAGTGGAGTCATTATTCAAATTATTTTTCAAATACTCTGAAGTTGTATACCAACAGCCTCAGGTGCTTCATGTTCAAAGTTCGCCATCAGGGGGTTCAGAGTTCATCTTCAGGGGAGAGCAGAGAAAGGCCACTAACTTCATCACCATTCAGTCCAGGTTAGAAAACAGAAGTACCTACTGTGGGAGGTGCTGGTTGTGGGCTTCCCCTGGGAAGCTCTGACTCTGGCTTTGCCACAATCTGAGATGCTGTAAAAATAGACTGTTTTTCCATTTATATGAAATGTCCAGAATAAGCAAATCTATACCGACAGAAAGACTGGTTGCCTAGGGCAGGCGGGCGCTGGGTAGAAAAGGGGAGTGACTGCTAATGAGTGCAGGGTTTTGGGAGAGGGGGGTCACTGAAATGTTCCCAAATGGACCGTGCTGATGGGTGCTTAACTGAACATACTAAAACCACTGAATTACACATTTTAAAGAAGTGAGTTTATGTATGTGAACTGTATTTCAGTAAAGCCCTGGTAATGCAATGGTTAAGTGCTCGGCTGCTAACCAAAAGGCTGGCAGTTCAAACTCACCCAGCTGCTCCTCGGGACAAAGAGCTAGCAATCTGCTCCTATAAAGACTGCAGCCTAGAAAAAAACCCTACGGGGTTGTTCTACTCTGTCGCATGGGGTTGGTATGAATTGAAGATTGACTCAGTGGCACCCAACAACAAAATTTTTATAAACAATGAGTGTTTCTGTCTGCAGACCTGGTGGACTGGGACAACAGCTTAGCATCAGGCCATGAGAGCTACTGTCCCATCCTTCACAAGATGAGAAGACCGACGGCGAGCAGGCTCCCGGAAAGCCCCTTCCAACGCAGGAAATGTCTTCTAGAGCTGTACCCACCCTCTTGCAGAGACTGCGGTAGCTCCCAAAGGCACACACCCTCACTCCGTGTGTTCTGGTGTTTGCCTTTCATTAGGAGGGAAATCCAGGCTGAGCCGAGTATTATAAGCCCATGCGGGTGAAGCCTGAGGCTTCCATCCAGCAGTCATCTGTGACCGAAGGCCCCTCTGTTTATTCTCTTTTCTGCCCTTGCTGGAGGAGCATCAGGGAGCTGGGCTGGGTTTTTCTCCGACCTTTGTGAAGCCGGGCCTCCTGGTCTCTGAAATGGGAGAGGTTAGTTTCCTAGGGCAACGAGCTCTTTGGGGTACGGGTGGGCATCCCCGTGTGGGACCTCCGCACGTTCTCCCCGCCATGGCGTGCACATCCAATGCATCCAGTGCCTGGAGAATGTTCTTTCCTGTAATCCCCAGATGATCTCAAAATCCCCCTCCCGGCCCCCCACGCGGCACAAGCTGTCTTGCTGGCAATGGCGAGTGCCTGGGAGCCCCATGTATTCCTCTCCTCTGCTGTTCAGGTGGTGGGTTGTTTTTTCCTGGCACAGAAATATAGGAAGAGAGGGAATGCCAAAGCTTGAGTGTTGGCACGGAGGAGAGACGCTGTGCGGAAGAGCTGGGCCTTCAAGCTTTGTGCTCACTGCCCTTTTTGATTCATTCTCACCTGGCATCTGCATTCCTTGGAGAGGGAAGATTCCAGTGTGAGGGCTGTTCTTCAAAATGCAAAGGGACAGAGGCGAGGGTGGCGAGGAGGCGATGCAGACGCTCCAGCCAGCCATGTCAGACCAGTGACTCTCTCATGCAGCAGCTTTAGAATCTTTTTCCTCTTTTCCAAGGCAGGCAGCAATCAGGGCAAGTTCCATGGAAGCAGTGCCTGCCATTTTTCTTCACGTGTAAAAACCCTGGTGGATCCAGACTATGGCTTCTTAGACAAAAGCTGAAGGTCCAGGACTCATGGAAACAACATCCCTACCCAAGGACTGGGCCCTTTGGGCATCAGGTCCAGTGTGGCTTTCTGGGAAATGGACCTGAAATGCAATGTATACTCCAACCAATAGTTAGTAATCAGCCCTTCACCTCTGGGCTTGGTAGCTTCCTCCTTCGCAGATGGAGGAGATGGATGAGGACCACCACAGTCGCTGCCATGTCAGCTTGTCTCCCCACCTCCCGCCCAGCCCAATAATCTTCCTCTGCTGGCATCCTGAGCCACGGGGTTGCTCAGAGCCCCCTCTGCAACCCTGGCCCCACCAGTCCCTCATGGGTGGCACAGCCCTGCCCCTCTGTCAGCAGGCATGGCCTCTCACAGCTGCTCACCCCTCTGCAGCTGCCCGGCCCTTGTCCCATTGCTCAGACAGAGCCCCTCACTGTTTCTCTATACGGATCTTCAGTTAAGTGAATCAGTAGTTAATATGCAAATATAAAAAAAAATGAACCCAAGAGATTTCCAATGGTTACACGAAAGGGCCAAAGACTAACATGACGAAGAGGCCCCAGAAGACACGCTAAGCTCCACTCCAGGCTCTGGTCAGGCCTCCCAGGCAGTCAGATTCCAGCCATCAGAGTTGGGGGCCGTGGGAAATGAAGAATGAGTTTCTGGGGCCCATGACTGCTGCCCACTGACTACTCTTCCTGGCTAGCTTTCTGAAACACAGGTGAATGCCAATACCAGATACCCTACTAGTAATCAGGAAAACAAAACCTCTGATTGAGCCAGGTAATCAGGAGAAGTAGAAAGGTACCAAAGTTAAAACGCAATCTCTCCGATTGTGTGATGCTGATAATTTGATTAAAAGGACTTCAAAAAAGCATCTCTGGGTCCGAAGTGACCCCACCTCTACACTACCTTCACTCTGGCCACCTGCAGCAAAGCGCTGAGCCCCAGAAGCAAGTCCGTGCAGCCTGGCCTTCTTCTCATCCCTTGTTTTCTCTCCCTCTTCCTTTCGGGGCATCTACTGGTCTATGGATATTACTCCTCTCTTTCCACTTAGAGCATCTGTTTTATAGATGGTTTTCACTCGTTCATCCCTAGGAAATAACTTTTGGGAGTTGGTCCTGGAGAGCCCATGAAATAGAGAAGTTTTGTTCACTGGACTCATTATGCAAACATGAATACGCACAGGAGTTTGATCTAATTTTGAGTTGTTTGATTCCTCAAAAATCCAAGCCAGAGGAACGAATAACAAGGCAAATGTTATGTCAGAGTACACACCTGAAGCTCTGCTCAGGCCTCTATGGAGCAGGTGGCTGGAGGTGGGAAGGTGGGCTTTGCCGATGGCCCAGCACCGTGCCGGGGCTCCGGTTTCCAAAATACCCAGACGGCATGACAGCGCTCTGATAAGACACAGCTGCAGGAATCTGGAAGCTTCGTTGTTCACCTTTGTCTGCTTCTACAGAAAACACTGCCGTCTCTCCCCTGCTCCCCCCTTCCCCGGAGCTGTGAGGGAGCAAGGCAGTGCGCCCGCCACAGGCAACCCTTCTGGATCTCCCCTGGGTGCTCAGAAAGCGGGGTGCTGACTGAGTGCACAGAGATGGCTCTTAAAAACGCCGCTGCAACAAAAGCACTGGCATGCTACTGACGGGTCTGTGGGAGCGCGCTCCTCTCCACTGTTGTGAATCATCCGCTGAAGACTTACTGGTTGTGACAGGATGTCTCCAATGTTAGGCTTACAAAATGGTCACAAGCCTCGCAAGTCTTTTTGATAAACCCGGTCGGCCTGATGTAGTTCTCCGCTCGCCGTCTAATTGGTGCGAAGTTCGTAGGCCCAAATCCTGTATCTTTCATCCGGCTTATTGAGTCTTCTCCTTTGACACAGGGTCAAGGCTCCCATTCGCATCCGATTAGTGGAGCGGCACTCATTAAGCAGGAGCTTGCCTTGCACCAAAATGAGTTAGCTGGAGAGAGAAGTCAGCCCATTTACTCAGCACATTTCAGCCTGTTCAGGGGACCTGAGTGTCACACAGCATTGCTCTGTGCTGAAGAGTTTCAGGCATCTCCAGCTGATGGTTAATTGTGAGTGATGGGAAATAAGGCCCAGTAAAGCCAGCTGCTTGCCATGGTCGGCAAAATGGCTATAATGGATATAGGCTGCCAATTTTCCAGTTTTACTGGCAAGTCTTCCAAGTGTAATTAAGGGAAGTTATAAATGATATGGAAACCTATCAAGTCCCATTTATTTTCAGAGGACTCTTTCCCCAGGGACTTTTATCTTCAAGCTTATAGCATGCTTTGTTGTGCTAATAATTTTAAACCACTTCTTATTTCTGATTAAAGCCCCCAATATCCTTCCACCAAGTTCTCTTCACTCCTCCCACAAAGATTAAAAGACCCAGAAATCTTCTGCTCATGCCTCCTTCTGGAAAACAGGCTAAGACTGAGGCACGCTGGGCAACGTGTATCATTCAAACCTCAATCTCAAGTAAGGAAGCTTGAACAAAGTACAGGAAGAGAAAGAGGGAAAAGGAAAATTAAAAAAAAAAAAAAAATCTCCACCAAACATAAAAGGAAGCCCCCCAAAGTACAGACTTGAAAGCAGCGTTCACAACCACATAGTCCTCAGGAGGTGGTGTAGCTCGCTAATGTTATTTGATTTGGAATAAAGGCATGAAAATGATGGCAAAGGCCTAAAATTGGAGCTGTAAAGGATGACTGCACAGTATTCCATTTCTCAATTTCATCCTTCAGAGCCACAAAATGGGGGTGATACAGTGACTGGATGAGATTTACAGTAACAGCTGTGGTCTTCCCACACAAGGGAGGCCCTTCTAATGGGCTCAGGTCTGTTTTGAACAGACGGGGAGCAACAAAACAAGGTTCCCTGTTAGGAATGTGCAGTCATATTTCTGATCAAGAAAATGATTATGGGAGTGAGATTTCCTTTAAGATGGACCCTACCCTCTTTTGTTGTCCAAGTCCAAGGCTGTTTGAAAGGGGTTAGCATTTAAACATAGAAAAGAGAACCTCAACGGCATACTGCCCCCGCCCCCCACACCCCATAAGCAACTGTAAAGAACGCACAGGAAACGGTGCCAGTGGCATATGGCTTTCTACTGTGCTGAACATTCAGACAAAAGACAGGTTCATCAGTCATTGGAGTATCTGGGTAAAAAATTAGCTCCTGATGGATGGTATTTTGAGCTTACCTGCTGCTCATACATTACCAGAGAAACATGGGTTCTGAAAGCCACATGACATTAGAAACTGCAGACCATGAAATATGACACGTGCAGAAACACACAATGCCGGCCAGATTATACAAAATAATAAATAAGCTATTTACACCCTCGGCCTAAAATTGGGCCCACTGCAAGGAGCCCCGGGTCACTTCTACACAGGCCAATTAATGCACAGCGTCTGTGGGGTGGAAGCAGGGCAGGAAGCACTTCCGAATGATTTTAGCAATTAAGAGAAAACTGTTTCCTGCCCGTTCAGACAGCAACTGTTTCAATGCAAGAGTGAGCACCAAATCGCTGTATGCAGCTGAAAAATTAAGTCCCCTTTTTGGGGGAGAGGGGTGGGTGGGAGGAAGAATTTTTATGGAAAAAGGAGCCTGCTTTTGTTGTCCTACATTCTGGTTTTTCTGCCAAATTAGACAGAAGGCTCGAGGGCTGACCGGCCTGCCGAGGTCTCCCCTTCTGCAGCGCAGAGCCACCCGAAAAACATGGATCAATATCAACCCTGCTGACTATGCCACAAAAGTGAAAATCCTTCAATTACATTTTCTACTTAGAACACAGGTGCTTGAATGCAATGCATTTTAAGGGCCTTAGATCAAAAGAAAGGCACAGTTAACAGCAACAAGGGAAAAGGCATCTCAGATTTGGTTAAAACGCACTGACGCAATCTGATTAGAAGAACTTCCTCTTTCTGAGCTGCTAAGATAGGCTGGTAAATACCCCTGATATTTCCTGCAGGAGAAATGTGTATTCACAGCCCAACATCTTCCTGTGATGAGAGGGGGAGAAGGGGCTCCAGGAGGCTGTGCTGTATTTAAGTAATGACGGCACCATCTTCACATTATAAAGAAAGAGATGCCACGCGACACAAAGAAATGATGCCAAATTCCTTATCTTCACTTTAAGGCATCCTTTAATGGGTTTGGGGGCAAGCTGAAGGGCATGTGGGGGAAGAGTCCCCGTACTTGACCAGGGCTGCTGCCCCTGTGTAACCTGAGGTACACGCTTGCCCCAGGTTCACCTCTGCATCCCGCCGCTCGCCTCTCGTACTCTGGCTCCCTGGGATGGGGCAGTGGGCACTGAGACAGGGGCTTAGGAAGGAATAAAGAGAGTTGTGGCCAATACAAAATAAGTCCAGTTTTGTTTTTTTTAATTCCTTTTAAAATGGAGAAAAAATTCATTCCTTCCTGCCTTCTAAGTCAAGTCCAAAACTGGAGCCAAAGCCTAGAGTTACAACCAGAACTGGCTGAAGTTGGTATCGTTGACAACGACCTTTAAGACGTCCATCTGGATTCTACACCTCTGTGAAGGGCTCAGTTGCAAAGCACTCGGTGCAATGCTGAGAAAAGAGATTTTGAATCTTGGTAGAGGTTGAGAATTGACATCTTCAAACATGTTCAAAACAAGGATAGCAAAAAACATACCTCTAATCTCAAGTAGATCATTCCTTGAAAAATAAAATCAAAAGTTAAATTTGCAGAAGATTTTGCCATAAAATATTTAATATTAAAGTTTATTTACTAATCTATAAATGTTGTATGTTATATTGATAATCATCACTGACGAAGTTAAACTGTAAAAATTGCCAGACTGTCACCTCCAACAGACATTCACTGTAAAATTTTGAAAGAAATGCTCTCTGGAAAAGAGAAAGAAGCCAAGTTGAGGAGAGCAGCTACGTCTGGAGAAGGCGGGGCAGGCCGCGGACTGGGAAGGGGTATGCCAAGCAAGCTCACTGGACCTGCAATGTTTTATTAAACAAAATCCAAAGCAAAAGTGACAAAGGTGAACAGAGATCATGAGTGCTTGCCCTGTTACCCTTGATAGCTTTCTGTGTATCTGTAGTATTTCATAACTGAAAGTTTTAAACTGTTAAATAGGGAGTGCATGACTCTACACATGCTTCAGAATACAATCTGAGGTTTGGATGGAAAACTGGCATTTTGTCAAAGGAACTGCTTGAATGACCACTGCTATAAAATATGTAAGTTTAATTATTGCAATTATTTTGTGATTGTAAATCAGGGTGTCCAGGACCTGGAAAATCTATCCAACAGCCAGGCTAGTTGGTCTGCCAGGGTGAGATGCGATCACTGACATGAGGCTGCGTGAGGCACACAAGCCTGCCAGACAGACACACCTCGTCGGGAGAGCCCGCTCCCACCCTCTCATCTAGAATACCTAAAAGCAAAGGAGTTTTCAGAGCTTCCCTAACACGGTCCTTTTCAAGAAGTGAAAAATAAAAGTCTCCCACCAAGTTTCCACGACGGCACTGGGTTAATGGGTTGGTCACCAAGTTTATTCGTGATTTCCTCAAGATTTGCTATAAGCTGAATTAGGGGATGATCTGGAGACAAGGGGAGATGTGACTGGCTGTCCCACTCTGCAGTGGGCATGTGTGTTTGTGGCCGGCTGGCCCTCCATCTCTTCAGGAGCCCTACCCCTCCAGCAGCACACACTGTTGGCGGGGGGGTGGTGGGAGAGTCAGGGTGACATCTGGGTGATGCTCCTACTGATTGTGACAAATGCTATATTTCCACTGCTGCACTTTTGGGTGGATTCTTATTTCCGTAAGACACTGTTCTCAAGAGCAGTAATCCCAAAGACCTAATTACACCTCTGCTGAAGGTCAGTGCCATTACAAAATGTATCTTCCTCATCTTGGCCCCCCAAAACTACCTCTAAGTCTATCTTAATAAAACAGAATGGGCAAATGGCAAGAAAGAGCAGTAAAAGGTACTTAATATCAATCTATTATTTTACCTGATTTCACAAACTAATAAGAAAGAAAGAAAGGTCAATGGGCAGACAGCTCATTTGTGGTGTGTGTCTCGCTTATTTTTTTTTATGTATTAAATAAGAAGAACACTTCTGATGCAAATCTGGGATGATCACAGAACCTAAATGTAAACTGGGGATGAATCTTAACTAAATGTAATGCTACAGCATTCCTTTGGGATGGATCTTTTTTGTTTTGTTTTGTTTCTGATTATCAAAATGCTAACAAAATAAATGTGCTCATAATAACTTTATTTTATACTTCAAATCTCAAAGTGAAAACTGTGCAATAAACTCAGCAAATGTAAGTCAAACACTAACATGAGGAAAAAGGCATTCAGCCATTATTCTGAAAGAATATATATTTTTAGTCAGGAGTATAATAAAGATAGAAGTTTAAAAATAAAAACAAGTTATAAAAATGCTAACTTTGGTTACAGAAGTGCCCTCAGTCTATGACAGTGTTAAATACATAGAAAAATAGGTATTTTGCAAAGTGAAATGAAAATCAGTCATTGCACAAAGTATTTCCAGACGGCATATAAAATTGTCAAGTCCCTATGTATTCTCTCTTTTTTTCTGATTTAAATTTGTGATTCTTGATTTGAACAATTCACTGCTACTTTTTTTCTTATTGTTCGCTTGCATTCATTTTACTGTATTTATTAACTAGCATCCAATCCCCACACAGTAAATACACTTGCTCAAAGAGACTAATATGCAAACATCTAGAAATTGATTTAACTGCTCCATTTAATGGTATTTGATAGGCACTGAAAACATATTAGGAACTTCTGCTGAGTGAAGTCTAAAAATTCACTGACAGTAAAACATATGTCCTGAGCTATGTCCTGAGCTTAGGCAGGAAAAGTGTTTCAAAGGAGTCAGCTCTCAGACCATCACAAACAAAGCTCCCTGAGGGCATTTATTACATCTAAGCAGTTACCCCAAGTCGCTTTTTCCTGAGGCTTTTTTTTTAAACTCTGTTAAAATTGTTTGCTTCACAAAACAGATTTGTTATGCATTATTTATGTGACACTTATATAGAACATACTATTGTTTTACTTGGCAAAATATAAGTTACAGATCACTGAAATTTAAACTATAAAAAATAACTTTTCAAAGACAAACAGAACACTTGAAGGCCCATGGTTGTTTTTAGATCATAGTTTCCCTTGAAAATACACAGAGATGACTGATTCCATTCTTTCTACTGGTAACAGCAGGACCTAGCCCCACCATTGTTATTACTGAGGAAAACACAACAGGCCTGGCAGCGTTAAAATAATTTAAAACCGTGAATCTGAAAACCTAAAAGTAGTCTTTTCTCGCAATGGTCTGAAGTAAGTGCCGTACTTTAGGTCCAAGGAGAGTGTATGGCATTGTAATTACAGGAGGCAGAATTTATCTGCAGAGTTGTTCTAAGAGCCAAGGATTAAACTTCTTACCCTGCATTTGGTGTAGGAATTAGTGGTTTGGGACATTTTTCACAAATAGCGGCTGAAGAGAAAACACTTCTACTGAAATGCAGTGGCACGGAAATGGCAAGGAGGTTCTGCAAGGGCCAGGTGGCATGGAAGCCGGAGGGAGGAAGAGAAGAAAGCCTATGCTCTACCTGAGCAGCCTAGGAACAGCTGGGCAAATAACATTTATAAGCAAGGTGACTGACCCAGAGATCACGAGCCAGTTCAGAGGTGCCCCCACCTTAAACACGTGCACACACACGTGGAAACAGTTACCTCCAGGACAGGGCTCCTGTGCTCTGACTTGCAGGAAAAGATCAAATATAGTCCCCAGTTTTCCACAGTAACATGTTTTTAACAGTTCCAAATTAAACTATTCCAGAATACCCACATTTAATTATTGGTTGTTATTTTCAATATCTGAGCTACTCCAAATGAACCAAGGACTAATATCACATTGTTTCTTTTTACTAAATGCCTTGTTTTCCCACAACATTAAATTGTTAACCAGGAAATGAAAAATATGAAGGCTGAATATAAACCCTTTATTATATGGAAAAACGAGGCTTGGAGAAAGCAGTGGTTGAAAAGCAAGAAGCCTGCGTTCATCTCGATCCTTGGCGCCCCGTTTACTGCCCCTGAGCAGCTACGTGAGGGGAGTGGCGCCCACAGCTGGCTGGAGGGCCAGGACCGTAGGCCGCCTGAACCCTTCCATCCTCCACGCTGTTAGCAGGAGCCACCTCCCTCCTGCCTTGCTCATGTTTTGGCCCAGGTGTCGGAAAAGTAAGGATTTAAGTTAAGCTCTTATCTTTTTAAAAAGCACAAATGTGATTTTATAACTAAAGCCACACAATTAGGACTGACAAGCTCAGAATGGTAGTATACAGATCACATGGCTTCTAAGAAAAAGCTGAAGAAGGAAAATGAAAAAACAAAACAAACCCTTCACATTGTTTACCAACCGATACTTCTGGTCACTAGAGGATTCCACTGACCTCTCTGAGAAGGTAGTGTGAGTGTAAGCTTCTCAGTGTCAAGGCCAGGGAGCGGTCGACCTCTTATGACCCTGCTCCTCTATAAGGAGGATATCCAAGATGCCTCCCCCCAATTTTCCACACACGTAAATAATTTTATGTATCACCTCTCCCAAATCAGACAATCTTAATGAGGGCTTTATTCCTGAAATGGCCATGTTGTCAGAGTAAAAGTAACAATTCACAGCAACTTAGCCTCTTTCAGGCTTTTCTAGAAAAGCTGGTAGTTCCAAGTCTATACCACCAGGAAAAGCAATTGTCAAGTCAGTTTTCCGACTTCACATGTCCATTTCAGGGCTAATCCTTTAAATAACGAAAACTGATCATTCCTTTCGTACTATTCATTTACAGCAGATACCTTTCTATAAGCCAATGGCAACCACATGCGTTTCTCCCAACATTAAAATGATATTCTATTTAAGTTAGCAAATAAGGAGGCAATTTTAACATAATCTTTACAGGAAAATATGTAAATCCCAGAAATTTAACTGACATACAAATAGAATCGCCATATCATTCACTGAAAACGATCACGTTTGGCTGTTACCTTCTACCCGGTAAATAAAAATGCAAGTATTTAAGTGCCTCTAGAAGCCCCTCGGGTTGCTTCTTAAATTGTTTTCTTTTCACTCTTGCTGTAAATCGAGAGATTTCTATTCACACTCTGAGAAAATGCATACGCCCTACCAGTTTGCCCTTAGCAAATCACCCGGAAACTGAACGTGTGGGGTTAGTATGGTAACTTTTACTTGTACTCAGTGACGCGAGGTCCAAATGAAAAACCTCCCCACGTGATCCTGACTTTTACTAGTCAAGTTATGGAAGTGCTCTGCTGCTATATAGATTATGGAATTAACCTTCCTTAATTCTCCTTCCCAATTAGACATTTATTCCAGACACCACGCAAGAAGTTCCCCATGGGTGTGTTATTTCTCGGCATGAGTTAAGGCCCCGAGTGCTTGAGAATAAATAGAAAATTTTAAGTAAAATTCCTCCTAAAAGAATCTGGCCTTATTTCTGTTTCAGTCACAGATTTTTGGGGAAGGGAGGCACTAAAAAATATTATTACTAACCTCATTTCAATGTGAAACAGATAAAGAACGCACAAAATCTGGTGTGCTGTCTTACGGGGTAGTCTGATTCAAGAAAGAGCTGCAAAGAATGTGATCACACTGTCCACCAGTCGTTCTGGAAAGAGACTTCTGAGACCTGCTGGCTCCGGTTCACGTCCCACAGCCCTGTTACCTACCATGTCTCCTGGCTGTACAGAAACGGCCACCACCACTCCAGGCATTGGGGACCTCAGAACACTGCTTGTGTCTTCAGCCACTTTTTCCAGCATAAACTTGCTCAGCTCTGCAGCGAGTTTGCTCAAGATCCGCACCTTATACTTTAAGGGGAAAAATAAACAAATGCGTGAGAGAGTGTAAACGATGAACGTTTCCTCAAAAGTAAATTCAAAACCAGTTTTTAACTTTTAAATGTAAATTATAATAATATCTTTGAAGGCAAAAATAACTTTTAATTATTGCACACCAAACAAAATATATGGATTTGCTTTGGCATGCCTTATGAGTCAGTTAAGAAATTTCTTGAAATAGGCACTACTAAAGTAATTCATTAGCAATTAATAGAAATCACCCCAAATCGTTAAGAAAAACACCTTGAAACTTTAAACAGAATTTTGCTTGAATTCCTTTCACCACTTATCCCAATTAATGCAAATTTCACGAGCTGGGTCAGCTGAAGGGATACCTGACCGAAGGGATACAGGGGTGACATTGTGAGACAGACACCAGTAGATGGCAGCAGATTTCTGTCTCAAAATCTACCCACCAAAAGAGGGGAGCTGCACTATTTACCAATAAGTTAAGACAAAGGGTTTCAGTATTCATTTTGGGTAACACAATACTTAAAATTCAAAAATTTTTCCTCGTAAACTGCTATATTCACTACTGAAAAAGTGAGCTTTTCCTTTTTGGGCACAATACTGGACAGTCAAATGGAACAAGGTGGCTAGGGTAGAGAAAGATGAAATATAATTGGAATACCTTCTGCATTAAGAGACAATAGAATCAAGATTTTAAAAACATTTAGCAAAAACAATACGCACAGCAAAGTATTTTCCTGGCATCTTTTATAGGTGGTTCTCAAACCATCAGGAGCATATTAAAACAGTTTGGTCACATAGTCCTATGTGAATTCTTGCCCACTAGGAAAAATCCTAAATCTCAGTAGATAAATATATAAGCCACAATTTGGTCTATCCAACCAGAAACAAGGTAAATGGTTTGAGGAAGTATGACTTGGTAGAGTTGGAACCACCACCTGAAGATCTGAGGATTCTGACCAGATTGCATTTATCTCGGGTAAGATAGATGCGGCATTCGAGACAGCTTCATCTGGTTCAAAAAACGCTCCTGTAACTCAAAGCCTCCTATGGGCATCATGGCTGCAGGGATGCAAAGCCCAAACATAGTCCATTCTTCCATTCTGCACAGAGATGAGGGAAATCCATCTGTAACTGTGCTCTTATCTGAAAGGCAGCGGGGGGAGCCTGCTGAAGACAGAGCCCAAGTTCCAAGGAGATCTGCGACATGGTGACAGGGTGGATAATAACATCTTTTTGCATGTTTCTTTACTCCTGAGTGTGTGTTTTGCAATCAAGACGTGTAAGTGTCTGCCCGTTTCTGAAGGATATGATCCTTAAGTGAAATTACAGTGCAAATAAAAGCTTTCTGCTCCTATTAAAATTCATCTGAGTCATAAGTGGCCAGGGAAAAAAGCCAGGAGAGTGCATTCTGCTGTCAGTCTAATAAACATTCTGGGCAGAGGGACTATTTATCAAAGATGAATTGTACCTCAAAGTCCTTCATTAAATCTATGGCGGGGGGGGGGCGTAGTGAAGAGAGAGGGGTGAATATAATTATACCAAATTGCACAGTTTTAGTATCTATGCTCCGTCTCCTTGGGGAAAAAATAATCCAGCATACTAGAGGCATCAGAGTCAACCAAAAGTTACCTTTCTAGCTGGCATCACCCTGGGACACTTCTTCTATGCAATTTATTAGTATTAGGGCCTAGTTGCTTAGTCTTCAGTGAAATACACACGTCTATTTTTTCCTGTCTTTTGCAGAATTCAACCTCAAAATGTGAATTCTCAATTCAGGAAAAGTATCTATACATTGAACATAACACGATTTACTACATTTCAACAAGATGGACATATTTAAAAAAAAAAAAAAAGACTTCTGTTGTATCACAAACATGCCTTAAAAAGAATAAAGCTCCATTTTGCCCCAGAAATGAGAAGATCCTGACCAAAACTCTATCCCTTTACTGTTGTTATAATTTTCATATCTTTTGGATTCCTTTCTCTGTAGGGCTCCTGCTTTGCTTGGAAAGAGATGTAAAAGGCCACAAAAACTCAATGCCTTTGGATGCTGTCTTTGTTACTGATGAGATGTTCCTTTTCCTTTTGTATTTGTTTATTGTTCTGAAATCTGTTTGGGGGATAAGCGACTTATTGTAATCCCAAGTAAAAAAATAACAACAGAGTAAACTCCTCAGGAAGGGCCTTGTTGGAAATAGTTGGCTTAGAAATGACCTTCCTGAATAGAAAAAGAGGAGGCAGAGAGAAGGTTCCCTTTTTAAGATTACCTTTGATGTTATCCTGACCCCATCAGAGCACCCACAGAAACCCATCTTCTTAAAACAATCTCTTGGCTCACCAGTGCCGCGTTACACAGGGGTGCTTGCCAGGATGGGATTTAAGCAGAGTGCAGCATATGGGCCCATCAGAATGAACTGCCTGGTGAGAACCATAAAAGCTTTTTGATGCCCCAGAAAAGAAATCATTTAAGATTGTACACAAGGGCTTTCAAAGCTTATGATCAAAACTGCTATATACTGGTTCACTGGATTCTTAGGGGCACGCAAGCAGAGCAGAGCTGACTAGTTTAGAGATTTCAGGAAAGCGCTCCTACCATTTGGTTTTATGATGACCATTTAGATTTTTCTAATGAGTTCTGTAAAATTTTCCTGGGAGAATTTGTTTCAAAGTTGGGCTGTTGCTGTTTTAAAGCAAACAAACCACCAAGTTGATGTTTTAAGGTAAGAGTCCAAGATTTCAAAGGCTAGTTGATAAGAAAGAGAAGAACAATCCTAAAAGAAGCCATACGGTTTTCATCCTCCTAGGTCATGAGAAACATCTGCTGGAATGATAAGAAGATGCATGTTGCTGGTGGTGGGCAGCTCTAAAGCCAGAAGTTGATTAGCTCTGGTTTCATCAGTAGATGTCATTTCACTCTGCAGGGCTTAGCGAAGTGTTCTCCAAGCCAAAGTCAAGTTAGTAAAAAGTTCTTGACAAACACCTCATGGGGTAAGTCAGAAAAGAAAACAGGTGCTCTCTGGGCCTGGCCTAGCCTGGCTCCTCAATTGATACATGACAATAACTGGAGGGAAGGAGGTAATATCTAATAACCTAACTATGGTAAAATGACCTCAAATTAATTTTACAGTCTCTGCAATGTCCAACCATGTCTAATGAGAAAATCTCTCTAAAAAGATTAAAAGAAAGAAAGAAAAAAGAAATGGAATCATATCAGACATGAAAGGATATGGAAGAAAATGACAAGAGATGGTCAATAAAATGGAACACAATAGAACTGCTTTTTTAAAATCAACAGGCAGCTTTTAGCCTGGAATCTGATGCAAGAGAAAAGGCTGAGACGACTGCAGTTGTTGGGGGAGGAGGAGGGAGCCAGTCATGGTTTGGGGAGGATACGTGCATTGTTATTGGGCTTAGTGAACAAAAACCTGCCTGCCAATGGGCACGCCCAAGTGAACACTAAGCCCAGAGCTAGGTGCTCCAGGGACAGCAAAGATCACTTGCTATGAGGTATATACACTACATTCAGATGGTCATACAAAATGCCATCCTGCTGTTTCCTCTGTTAGTCTGGTACGTGAACCTCCTTATGGAGTTTAAATCCCTGAGCTTATTTCTAAAGACTCTAGATTTACCAGCGATTTTACAGGACAATCAAGCCCACGTGCTAACAGGTTGTGTGGTTTAGAGGTCTGTGGACTGCTCACAAGTCGAGGACTTTCTTCAGCTGTGAATGCAGAGCCTCTTGCGTCATTTCTCTTCAGCCTGGCTCTGCTCGCGTCTTCACTGCTACCTCATTCTTCCAGCGACATCCAGGATACGGAACGGTCGCTGACCTGCTTGCGTTTTCCCGTGTCAACTGTTGGCCATCTCGGTCAACATCTGAGTCAAGGGTTTATGATGAATATCTTTACCGTAAATTACTTTAAACATCCTGTAGCACTAACCAAATACTGTACATCCACCCTCGCTAAACAAGGCACCAAATACGTTTCTTCAAAGACAAGGATCTCTTCTTGTTCAAGATTTTACACCTTTTGGCCTCAAAGGTCTTGAACGTTAAAACTGTGTCTTCCATCGACAGTGTGGCAGTGAGAGTTAATACTCAACTGTTCCCCTAAATGTCTACTTTCCTAACTCAGAACAGGGGAAAAATCATCAGAAAGGACTAGCCACAAATACGATGCACCTGGACAAACGTCAGGGTGTCAGAAAAGGTTGCAAAAAACACTAAATATAAATTAAAACGCTTAAGTAGAACTAGAGTTGTTAACTCAACCGTTTTCCCCTCCTATATTCTTTGGGATATACACAACTAACACATTAGGAAAACATGAGTTACCAGAGCCATGCAAGCCACATTCTGTCCCACTTTGGCATTTAGTATTGGGCTCAACAGCTCAATTTCCCAAAAACCCAAACCAGCAAAAATCTCCAAAAAGCAATGTTAAAAACATACAGAGTGAAAGCCTGTGGATGTCCTTCTCCTGAAGTTATCATCAGCCAGGCAGGGAAGGTGAAGGAACAGACAGCAGTTACAGGGCTGCGCGAGGCCAGCCGAGCTCGGTACAGCTGCAGTGGCTGGAGCAGCCTGTTAGCATAATGCTGTGACAACTCCATCAGCGCAGTCTCAAGGTAGCTGTCAATCAGGATGCATCATTTAATCCAACAGCACTCGGAGGACTTTCTCCTGCAACCCACATGACAGCATATCTACAGCTCTATTTATATCAGCGAAGCAGTTGTGTTTACAATGCTGTTGTAATTAGAAAGGATGCAACAGGCAGCAATATTACTGAGATTTCCATTTCGCAGTATTGCCCTGTAAAGTGTGATCTTGCTTCACAGAGTCATGCTAAATGACAAAAGGCTATTTTCTTCAATCTCCCAGCTCCGACAGCACTTCATTTGCAGCTATCTATAATTAGATTAATGGTGCAGTGCTGTACAAAGCAGGCCCACTTCACATCAGATAGCATATGAATTAGGACAAACACTTATTTCCATTTCAGGCAGAGAAAGCAATGACTGGGGTATTTAGCATACCCTTTATGGTGGAATGAGATGTTAATTGTGTACCATTACCTCTAAACTGCTTGCTTGTTGTATAAATCACTGTGCTAATTGATGCAGAGATAGAAATGTAGCCACAGGCAAGAAAGCAAAGGAATGAGAGCTGAAGATGGCGGCTAAAGGATTATCGAGTGAAACCATATGGAGATGAGGTCCCTTTGAAATCTCTGCTTTCTGCCATGAGCAGTTTTTCTCAAGTTCAGGAAAACTCTATACTACAGGAAAGAAAAATTGTTTTTCATTCCTTTTGAAAAGCCCAAATTTCTTTTAAAAGTTCCTGGCTGCTGGAAACCCAAATAACTACACATATATATGCAATTAACCTAAATATACACTTATAAAAACATGGAATGTATAGTTTTCCAACAGAGCTCCCTGTCTGTTTGACTCATGGGTTGTTAGTAAGTGACACTTGTAAACTGCCTGAAGCAGATGTTTCTCACCCAACCACAGGGCAGAAATAAATTCTTGCCCAAGACTGGAAGTTGTTCTTTAAGACAAACGAACAACAAAAAAATCGATGCTGGGTTAGCTCTGTTATAAACTCTAATTAGGCAGAAGCTCTTAATAAAGACAACAGAGCAGAATAAATTCCAACAGGACAGAACCGTTTTCACCCGCAAGTGAAACAACAATCTTAACAGCACCACCAAAGCCGGAAAATCCAACTGTTGCAGTTCACGATTTCATGCCGATGGGAAGGAACTAGGAAGGAGATGATTTTCTTTTTTTCTCAAAAACAAACAAAAGCACAGAGAAATTTCAAAGCTTCAACCTTTAATCGGAAAGCCCGGCTCTTCTTTTTAGAACGTCCTATTCACCACTCAACAGCTCTTATTAGGCGAAGGGCAAAATGAGAGTCTCAGAAGAACAAATACAGAAACCAAACACTACACACAAAAAGCCAAATGATTAGTGCTCCACAGATGAACGTGCTCTTTGGAAGTACATGTACCCCATGTACGTGATCACATTTTTTTTTTTTTATTGGCAAGGCAACAGTAAGGTGCAAATTACTGCTGTGCACTTTTTCACAAATTCAGCTGCTTAGTAATTAGCACTGTTGTAACAAAATTTTACACAGAGAAAAAACGCAGTGGGTCAGTTAATAGTTCAAATTCTCAACTTGAGGGTAACAGTTAACATACCCATCCACCCATCGCAAATGCACAGCTTAGCCCTGTGAGATAGGAAATGACATTAACTTACAAGAAAAACAGAACCTAGAAGGACTTGTTTGAGCTATTGCCATGGACACCTGGGGGAAAAGACCAGAGACGCTCTGTTGGGAGCAACAGCCTTACAGCTACCGGCAGGCAGAGCGGCCCTTGCTGACTGGCCGCTCACCTGAAGACACCTGCACCGAAACCTGGGCCCCAGCGGTTTACGGTTTGGGTTATTACGCTAAATGATGCCTTAAAAAATATGAAGAAACATCAAGGGCCCTTGGGATGGAAACAAATGGCAGCAAAATAAATAGTGTGAACCGCCCTGCAGTAACACCTCCCAAGTGTGCAGCTAGTTGACATAAAGGGAAACGCGCTGCAGAAAAGAGCGCGAGGCTCTGCTCCCGACCAGTAATCACTTGTTCGGGCCGTTTTAACCGGAGCATTACAGCCCGCAGCAAAACGCCAACGCAGCCACCACCCGCGTGTCAGCGGTGCTGGTGTGAACGGGAAAACATATGGTTTCTGATATTGTGTCCCAGTTCCTCAGCATTAGCTCCTTTAATTGAAAAAGGCAGTTAAACACAAAGTAAATCATTCAGTTAGCCGGGCTGTTTAATAACGTATAATTGATAATGTCAATATGTCGCCGCAGCATAATATGTAACTTTCAACACTCTGCTTCCATTTATGAATCAATCTATACTCGAGGTTTTATTTTCTATTGCTAAGCTGGTCCTTAAGTCTTTTGCTAGACCAATGTGCCACAACAGTAGCAAGCAACCATCTTATTAAGGGCAGTTTTTGAGGGAAGAAAACAACAAAGGAACAGGAATCCATGAAGCCCACCGTAACAACTCATTTTTCAAAATTCTTACTTAAAAAGGGAAGGTTTCCTTAGAGAAAGGAAGAATTACTTTAAGGCTGAGATCAAAATGCTTGGAAGGCATGAGCGAGTTAGTAAGTCTGCATGTACCTCCTGCTTGTTCCAAAAAAGACGATTTCCTCTGGAGAGGAAAAGACGGGCATGTCTGTCAATAATGGAAAACTCTACCCTAGCTTTAGGCTTTTTTTTAAATCAGAACTACAAGGCTCCTTCCAGTTCTAATGTCCTAAGAAAGCAACTTCTCTTTTTTAACAAGAGTGCCAAAATTAAGTTGAAAATTAAACATCAAGCCCAACACTCAATAAACAGTATTTACTCATGGAAGTGGCAATCAAGAAATCAAACGATGCATTACATTGGGCAAATTTGCTGCAAAAGACCTTTAAAGTTTTAGAAAGCAAAGATGTCACTTTGATGACTAAGGTGTGCCTGACCCAAGCCATGGTCTTTTCAATTGCCTTATATGCAGGCAAAAGCCGGACAATGAAAAAGACAGAAGAATTGATGCAAATTATGTTGGCAAAGAACACTGAATACAGCACGGACCGCAAAAAGAACAAACAAATCAGTCATAGAAGAAATATAACCAGAATATTCCTTAGAAGTGAGGATGGTGAGACTACGTTTTGCTTACTTTGGACACATCACCAGGAGAGACTAATCGCTAGAAAAGGACATCATCATGTTCGGCAAAGCAGAGGGTTAGCAAAATTAGGACAACCCTCAGTGAGATGGATTGATACAACAGCCACAACAATGGGCTCAAATACACCAATGGTCACGACGACAGCACAGGACTGGCAATATTTTGTTCTGTTACACACAATGTCGCCATGAATCAGAGCCAACTAGACAGCAACTAACAACATGCCCTCAGTTCTGCTCCATTGATGCTCCTTTCCTTGTAATTTGAATTGCTCATATGATTTAAAAAAAAAAACAAACTCAAACCTGCTGTCATCAATTCCTACTCAGAGCAACCCTATAGGACAGAGTAGAACTGCCTGCCCCTTAGGGTATACAAGGAGCAACTAGTGGATTCGAACTGCTGACCTTCTTGTTAGCAGCTGTAGCTCTTAACCACTGTACCACCAGGGCTGCAAATGATAAGACAGGCCCACAATGCTGGAAAAGAAACAAAGCCACTGTACAGAGAGCCAGTCCCACTCCTAGTCTTCTAATTATTACATGGCTATCACTGACAGAAAGGGTAATAGAGTAAAAAAAACAAACCGGTTGCTGTCGAGTCAATTCCAACTCACAGCAACCTTACAGGACAGTAGAACTGCACATAGGGTTTTCAAGGAGTGACTGGTAGATTCAAACTGCCAACCTGTTGGTTAACAGCCGAGCTCTTAATCACTGTGCCACCAGGGCCCCAACAGTAGAAAAACCAAAACCCAACCCATTGCTGTCGAGCTGATTCCGACTCATAGCGACCCTACAGGAAGAGCAGAACTGCCTCCCCTCCCCAGTTTCCGGGCAGCGGCTGGTGGAGCAGAGAGCAAGTCGGCCATGATGGAGGTAACGTCTCTGGAGCTCAGCATGCTGGTGAAGCTGCATGCAGGTGTCCTGATGACAAAGGGGGTCCGGCCTCTGCTTAGCCCAGGTGCCCACAAGCTGTCTGACAAGTAGGGACATATGCCATAAAGGTAATTGCTGGAATAAGTGGCACTTTCACGTCCACAAAGGCAAGTCCATTTACAATTTACTGTACGGAAGTCACAAAATAGAACCTGTGCCTTCTGTCTGATCAGGAGTCTCTGTGACATGCTATGACTGTAATGAGTGATTTTTTTTCTTTTTACACAAGAAAAATATTACAGATCTTTGAAAGCCCTGTACCCAATTACATAACAATACCAACATCTGTTAGCAGTACAGGCTGTTTCTATTCCACATCCTGAACTGTTTTATGTAATTACAAGTTTATCAGGTATTTGGTAAGAAGGCACCTTTTTTAAGCGCTATATAATTTGTGGTACAAGGAGGCGTTCTCTTGGAAATCTGTAATTAGGGCAGCATCAGCTTACAGAAAAGTACAGGAAATATTATAAAAACAATTATGTAAACAAGCACATAGGTAGGGAACTATACCATTTTGCTATGGTCCCCACCCCTCTCTTACTCCTCCTCTTCTATTTGAATTGTTCTTTGCTCGTCCTAAGTTAAAGTAATGCTGTCATAGGGAACAGAATAAGTGATCTTTGATGGAGAAGATGGAGAGGTTGGCCTCACTTTGTCACTTCTTTGTCTTGAGTAGGAACACTAGAGGGCTGGAAAGTGTGCCAATGCCCGTGACTAGTCAACAACACTCTGGCCTTCACACAGATTCTTTTTATTAAAAGATTTTTACTAATATTGATCCACTAAAGAAACCCAGAATCTAATATGGCAAAGTGCTGGCTTGTATTAGACAGGAATTCCGAAACTAAAACATATAAAGGCCAAACACCAAAACTAGAAATGATTGTGATACTGTGTAAGGAAATGTAGGACGCAAAAACAAAACAGAAAACAACCCAATAACCCTCCACACATTGGTCCAAAGTCACAGAAATGGGGATGGAAATCAGGGGATCACGCAGCAGTGTTATAGTTGGTTTCAATTCTGACATATCCTAGAAGTTTACTGTGGATTCTTACTGTTGCATTAAAATTGGAAACAAGTTGGCCATAGGTCCCTGGGCTACTACATGGATTTCTGGCCTTCTGTGTACTGTGCATTATACAGAACCTAGAATGCGGAAGGCACCTGTAAAGTCACCTGGTCAATCTGGAGAAAAGAGATGTGGCCCTCATGTTGGACGCAGCAAGGGAGCGTGAAAAGCGTGAGTCTTTGAAGCCAGATGACCTGGGTGTGACAGTCCAACTTTTTGGTGAAGTGACCTAACTTCTCAGAACAAACTTCTTCATTTGTAAAATCAAGATAATACCTGTCTTGAATGACTGTTTTGGGGATTAAATTTACAAATACTTGCAAAGTACTGAATAAGTATTTCCTATCTCCTTCCAGAACATGTCTGATGATCCATCTATGAGACAGTTGTGGATTTTATTTAAAAAAAATAAATAAATAAAACTAAGAAGAAGAAAGAAGGGCTAAAAGGAAGGAAGGAAAGCTGCATATTGTAGAACAGTTCAGATGAGCAATGTCTGATTGTTACCGTTCTAGCTCTATGGTTCCACATTTGGGAACGAACACATTAAATTCCTCAAACACTGCTTCTGGTTCTACGATCAAGGAAAGGAAGTTGGTTCTGACAGTAAGAGAGCTTCTAGGTCAAGCAGGGCAGGACTCTCTGGTGATCCTTTCCTTAGACACTTCAAGAGGAAGGTGTAAAAGTAAAAAAGGTAGTGAATTGGAAAAGCAGTTTGGTTCATTCATTCACAAACCATTTATCAAGTGTATCTGAGCAATATAGGAATACAAAACTAGAAGGAAAAAAAATGGCTCCTGACCTCACACACCATGATCTTGCCAAAGAGGGAAGACCTTCATGAATAACACCGTACAAATTTATGAGTGCTGTTAGAATGTGATCAACATGAGGTAGACTTTTTGTTAACAGCCTCTCTCTCACCAAAAACAAAGCAAAACAAAACCTCTCAAGTAAGGAGGCTATAGAGAGTAACGCTTTACTTCCAGCTGTCAGGAGTCAGACCACTGAGCTTCGACCCCTAACTGCCAGCACTTGGAAGCTTGGGAAAGTCACTTAAACTGTCTGTGCCTCAGGTTATTTATAAACTGTGGATCATAACCACCGCTACTTCAAAGGGTGGCTGTAAGAGTTAAGTGAAGTATTACTGTATGAATCCTCAAAACACAGTAAGTGCTATGTAACATTTAATAATAAAACCCACAGCCGTTGAGTCAACTCCAACTCACAGCGACCCTACAGGACAGAGCAGCCTCACAGGGTTTCCAAGGCTGTAAATCGTCATGGAAGCAGACTGCTGCATCTTTCTCCGGCAGGGCAGCTGGTGGGTGCAAACTGCTGACTTTTTAGTTAGCAGCCAAGTGCGTTAACCACTGCACCACCAGGGCTTCTACATTTAAAATAGACATTATTATTACTGTTTTTGCTATTATTATTAATACACATCTATAGACAGAGGGGGGTCCCTGGGTGGCATAAGTGGTTGAGCACTTGACTACTAGCCAAAGGCTGGTGGTTCAAACTCACCCAGAGGCACTATGGAAGAAAGGCGCGGCAATCTGCCTCCACAAAGATTACAGCCAAGAAGACCCTATGGAGCGCTCTACTTTGTAACACACAGGGTCGCCATGAGTCAGAATCAACTCTTTAGCAACAGGTTTGGTTTTGTTTTAAGACAGGGGAGAAAGTAAGTGAAAATGTACACACTAGAATACCTGGGCATGTTCCCTGGAGGGAAATGGAGGCTTCTCTGCGTAGGCCTAGAATTCATCGAAACATAAGGATCTAGAAAATTCTCTTTTTCTCATGCACATGCAAACATAGCTTAATTCTCACAGACTGTCTCCATTTGGAACCTCTTTGTTAACATTTTTAGCCTAGTAATTTGACCTTCTATTCAATTCTTATATGAGCGTTCTCCTGACTGAGAACTTTGTCCTATCTATGCCGATCTGACTGTGACAATCAGAGCAGCAGAGTTCATGCTATTTTAGGACTATGCTCCTGATTTCTCATGGCAGAAGAATTCATATTTGAGGAACTTGAGATTTTACAAGAAAGGGAATTGGGGACTGAGACTGTAAGTGAACCTATCAAAGTTCTTATAAAAATTTTAAATGCATTTTATTGGAGGTAAAAATAGTTATAGACTTGTTCTAACAAGTCCTACAATAAAGAGGTTATATAAAAAAGCTAATACTCTCCCTTCTCTCCTCCAATCCCACTACCTGAGGTAATGTTAATTTTTATTGTGCATCTATTACTCACACAAATCTATGGAAATACAAATACACATATGCATTCCTAAGAAATATTTACATTGACTAAAATAAAATAAAACAAATAAAATAAAATAAAACAATGAAGACGGCTCATTGAAAAAGGAAGAAATCAGTGATACTTTGACAATTCAACATCTGTGACTCACTATGACCTTTTAAACACGGGGATGCTTAACACAGAAAGAACTTCGGATGATGTTTTTCTTTATACATACTTGCTCATCTTAAACCAAAAACCAAACCTAACTTGTTACTGCGAGTTGATTTCGACTCATAGAGACCAAAATCCCCACGTGTCCCAGTGTTGTTCATAGCCTTCCTCCATGAAACACAGACTCTGCTCATGACAATCCTAGAATGTTGCAGGGTAGCCGAGCTGGCCCTGCCAGTCCCTTTTACCCAGAATTCGGCTCCTCTCTCACTGACAATTATCAGGTTCAGTTGTAAATACAACTTTAACACAAACACAGCAACTTCAAGGTCCTGCTGGGTGGTTTACCTCAGCTTCCATGGTTGTGCCCAAGGCTGCTCAGAAAGAACACGTACCCTTCCGTATGCTTTACCTGCCTCTTCTCTCAACTACAATTTCCTCTTTTCCCAATTCTCCCTAACAGTGTGGTTGGCTCTCTGTGTATAACAGAAAACTCTGCCTGGTTGCAAGGGCTCCACTATAATTTTCCCTAAACCTGCATCCTTCTTCACTGTCGTAACAGTGTTTATTTATCTCATATACTAATGTTCATACCAACACCTCAGATATCAGGAACCAACATAAAGCTCTCTTAACTTTATAAATAGTAACCACCCAGTGTTTCTGAGAATCTAGACTGCCAGAAATGGCATTCACTGTAGTACGATTAATTGCCAAAATGTTTAGTCATAGGAAATTAGGACTGTTTCCTATGGGCTAATTTATGTGATAGCTGTCTAATTAAATGGAAAAATGCCTGCCCTAAGAAATTTATCATTATATTTAAATAATGCTACACAGTAGCCCATGAAATAACACTGGGGAACATTTCACTGCATGTACAATCTAGTGACCAGGCGCGCCAAATACCAAACATTTCTGACTTACCTGGAATTCTCTTCTCTGAAAGTACAAAATAGCCAGTGCCCCAAGAGAGGTGAAATGATGGGGTTCGAAGCATCCTCATTGCCTGGTATCTACCTTCGGGATTTGCCATGGTTGAGGGTTTGGGCCTCTGATTCACAGGCTGAGAAACTAGAGTTCATCTATATGCTTAGAATGGACCATTCTCAGCTAGATGGACATACTCTTGTCAAGTTCACAAGAAACTGATGTGGAAACCATCTTACGAATTTGCAATCAGAAATACATTTGTTAGGGAAATGAGGGCATTCCTTAACTGTAGTATGGGTATATAAATTATGGCCAGTAGTTGTTTGGTAATTATGGAATCAGCAGACGAGGCATGAGCTGATCCTAGGACGTGTTCTTCCACTAAGGGATCATAAGCAAAGGTCCTCAAATGTGACTGAGCAAAAAAACCACCTGGAGGGTTTGTAAACACCCAGGTTGCTGGGTCCCCTACCAGATATTCTGATTCAGTCTGGGTTGGGGTTTGTATTTCTAACAAGTTCCCACAAGATACTGAAGCTGCTGGTCTGGGGACTACATTTTGAGAACCATGGGCATGTCTAAGGTACTCTTCACTATTGGAATAGCCTTTCCAAGGGGTCTTTAACTCATGTCACTGAGAAACTTTGCTCTCCCCTGGACTCAGGTGAACATATGTCGCCCAAGAATGCACTTCTGATCCTTGTTCTAGGTAACAAAACTGTGTTCCTTCTGAGGGACACATTTTTTCTTCATATATGATAAACATAAGATGTTATAAGTATTATTCTGGTACTGTATAAAACTGGGATCAGATTCTAACTTTGCATGACCAAAGGAATGTCACTTCACTTCCTAAGCCCCAGTTTTCTCACCTGTTAAATGGGGGAGGATTTTGGCTGTCTTGCAGGACTATTTGAAGATTTAAATGAGATAATGCGTGTGAACGGTCTGGCACAGTACCTGGCACACAAGGTGTCTGGTAAATGGTAGCTATTATCATGATCCTGCTCTTCGAAGGAAGATCTTTCAGGTCTCTTTTGCATACATTCAGTTTTAACTATTTGATGTCTCAAACTCTGGGGAGTGCTTTGGTGTCGACAGTTAGTACCCCCATTAATTCTTCTTTCATTCCAATGTTGCTGTCCCTGAGTGAGGTCATATACATGATTAGAACAGTCAGGCTAGGCGGGAAACACGTTAACACAGGTTGCAGGCGTCTTCAGTTCCAAAAGTAAGCTTCTGAGGCTGGAGAATAGCAATGTACTCAAAATGTCTTCTGGGAGAGGAGTTCTCTTCAAATGCCTGAAGATTTTAGATGGGCTGACACCAGCCATATCTGTCAAATAGCTGGGCAACTAGAGGAGCATCTCTTGGTTTATTTGAAACTATGAGGAAGCCAAAAAGTCCTAGAAAAGTTGGCAAGGTACCTTCAAATGGACTGCGTATGTTACTACACGAACTTATTAAGTGTAAGTCCCTTGAAAAGCAACTTTAATCTTAAAAAAAAAAAAAAAAAATTATATCCCAAAGGAGGATTCTGGTCTTAACAAATGGGAAAAAATGTAAATGATCACCGTTGCCCTTGGTCTGGTGTCTGCAAGAGAAGATTATATACCAAAAAGTTTGACTTTCAACATTATTATAATCTCCTTAGAATATGTAGTCTGGTGACTCCATTCATTTTAAAACAAATCACTGAAATCTGAAGAAAAAGGAGTAAACCAGAATTGTTTGACTTCCCTTCTGGATGTGGGATGTCATTCCTGCCAAATTACTTACTTCACTTAAGTTCTTAGGAAGAATGGCCTAAAGATGGATTCCAAATATAGTCTATCTTATCTTAAAAAAGAATCTGTTGTTTCTTCCCCCCACAAAAACCAGAAGCATTATTTAGTTAGATATTCCTTCAAAACTCCATGTTAGAGACTCTTAACCTGAGGACAATAAAATCCTAGACCCTTCAGAAAATTTCAAGCAACCTGTGTGTTGCTTATGCATACTTTTTTCTTTTGTGACAGAAATTTTTTTTTTTTACAATATATTTAAGATTCGTTTACATCAGGAAGTATGACCAAGCTCACAAAGGCTTTGATTTTATTTTTATCATTATCATGATGGGACAAATGTGCTTCTTTGTATGATGAAGGGCCTTGTCATGGAGGTATGGATGCAATGGACACCAGCTGTCATGGACTGAACTGTTTCCCCCCAAAATATGTGTCAATTTGACTAGGCCATGATTCCCAGTATTGTGTGGTTGTCCACCATTTTGTGATCTGATGTGATTACCCTATGTGTTGTAAATCCTGACCTCTGTGATGTCAGGATTAGAGGCAGTTATGTTAACGAGGCAGGACTCAATCTACAGGATCTACCTTGAGTCAATCTCTTTTGAGATATAAGAGAGAGAAGTGAGCAGGGTGGAGAGGGACCTCATTACCACCAAGCAAGAAGAGTCAGGAGCAGAGCACATCCTTTGGACCTGGGGTTCCTGCACTGAGAAGCTCCTAAACTAGGGCAGGCTGATGACAAGGACCTTCCTCCAGAGCTGATGAAAGAAAGCCTTCCCCTGGAGCTGACACCCTGAATTCGGACTTCTAGCTCCAAAGCTGTGAGAGAATAATTTCTGTTTGTTAAAGCCATCCACTTGTGGTATTTCCGTTATAGCAGCACTAGATGACTAAGACACCAGTCTATCTTGGAAACACACTGGATAGTGTGGCTCTTTTATCACGAGAAGGCCTGATATGAAAGGCTGGAACTAACTTGATTAAAATATTACATGTCCCAACCTAAAACGATGTTTTAAGGCATTGTACAGGTTTGCGTATTACCCTGCCAAATAAAAGAAGTCCACTAGTACTGGAAAGACCTTGGTGAAGCCCCGTGGCCTGGAGAGAGTGTGCCTGAATCAGAAAAAAAAATAAAGTAAAACCATTTCTCTATCAAACATTAAAACTAATCAACATCAGAGTTATAAATATTTCATTAATATCTTATATCACTGGGAATGGACAGTTATAAACCATTTCTCCTTGCCAAATACCTGGAGGGAACTACAACTACCACCCAAAATAGCAGCTCCTAGTTTTCATCAATTATGTGAACAATGATGCTGACAAAGAAGAAATCTTATTTTCTAAGCCTCTTTGGCAAACTGCAAAGGTTACTGATATTTTAGAACTGGTGAAATAGTTCTATGTTAAGCAGTGGGATAAAAAATCTTTGTTCTAAGCAGAGGCGGCGCACCCTTGATTTTGCTGCTTCGGTGAACGGGCTCTACTTTGCCCCACTGCTCATGGTTTTCTACGATGGCATGAATTGACATCAGTGATTTTCCTCACAATGCTGGAAGAAGTTTTGTTTGTTGACTTTGCCAAATTTTCGGAACCACAGTGGTGAGTCACTGCCTTGTTATGAGGTTTTTTTAATCAAGAAGATATAGGGGAATACAGATATAAAATTTTTCTCTAAGATAAAAAAGTATCCTGATATAATAGAGTTTAATCTTTAAAATAACCCTGCCTGGGAAATATCACTTAGAAAATGGTTCAACAGGGAGGAGTTAATTTTTAAGCATGCTTAAAGAGTAAGTTTGGCAACAGAATATTCTCCAGTCATAAAAAAGGAATGACATGAAAGAAGCCAGTCTGAAAAAGCTACATACTGTTGTGATTCCAACTGTACGACATTCTGGAAAAAGCAGAGCTGTAGAGACAGTGAAAGACGACTAGTTGCTGGGGGGTCAAGAAGGAGGGGGAAGGATTACTGTATTTTTATGCAAATAACACATGCCTTCTATGTTTGTTTGCCACTGCTCCCTCCCTCCCCGCTCCCCAGATACTTTTCACAAATGGCTGCTATGCCAATTTTTTTTTTTTTAACATGTTAGTGTAAAAAAGTTAGCATAGAGTGCTGAGGAGACTACTTCACAGGGGGAAGTGAGAAGTTGGCACCCGTTATTTGCGTCAAAATATGGTACTAGGTGGAGCTTGGGCATTTTTAGGGCAGTAAAACTACACTGTAGGATTCTGTAATGGTGAACACATGACGTTAAGCATTTGTCAAAACCCACAAAATGACTGTATGACCCAAAGAGGTAATGTAAACTATGGACTTCAGTTAATAACAATTTACTGGTTTATCAATCATAAATGTACCACAGGAGTGCAACTGCTAATGGGAAAAAAAATGCGCAGGCTACAGAGAGCAGTGGGTATACGGGAACTCTCTGTACTTTCTGCATAATTTTTCTGTAAACCTGAAACTGCTCTAAAAAAATTAAGTCTACTTAAAAAAAAAAAAATGAAGCACTGATACATGCTGCAATGTGAATAAACTTCAAAAATATCATGCTAAGAAACCAAACACAAAAGATTGTATGACTCCATTTACATGGAACACCCAAAACAGGTACATCCATAGAGACAGAAAGCAGATTAGTGGTTTTAGGGGCTTGGGGAGATGGGGGAATGACTGCTTAATGGGCACAGTGTTTCCTTTTGGGATGATAAAAATGTCTTAGAACTAGACAGAAGTGATGGTCACACAGCGTATGACTGCACTAAATTGTATACTTCACGGATGCTGCTGATTGATTTGTGGCTTTACTCCTTCCTCCCTCCCTCCTTCCCTTATTTTTGGGTACGTCTTCCCCACTGGTGGCGTAGTGGTTAAGTGCTACCGCTGCTACCCAAAAGGTCAGCGGTTTGTATCCGCCAGGCGCTCCTTGGAAACTCTATCGGGCAGTTCTACTCCATCCTATAAGGTCGCTATGAGTCGGAATCGAGTCGATGGCAGTGGGTTTTCCTCCCCATTAGACAATAATAAGCTCAGTGAGAGTAGGGATCACAGTGCATGGCACATGGAAGACACTCAATATTTGTGGATGAATAAAGAGAGAAAATTTATCATCTTTTTGGCCAAGCTAAACATGTCTCCAGCCTAGCAAGAAGAGGCAAAAGACAGCTAGCTGTTACAAGTTCCACTGCGGAAGAACGTGCTTCCACGGGCTGGAATTAAGAGCCGCCGTATCTGGCGATTTCTCTTAAGGAGACCTTGCAGAATTCTGTTGAAAATGTATTTTTCCCTAGACATCATTCAAATTTAAACAAAGGTCCACAATTCTTTTCTTCTTTATAGTATTAGTAATGTTCACCTTGCTAAAGGTGATCTCACTGACAAAAGAACAAAGGAAATGATGTGGCACGAGTTTAATTTGAAGACTCTTGGTCAATCAGCAGTTTCTTGACCCAATCCTGGAAAAGTCAGGGCAGCTCTCATTGTTTCTGTTGCCACATACCTTGGTAAATTGCAGTTAGTTGTCATTAAAAACTGTAAACTGTCTGGGTGTCAAAGAGTGTACAGAGTTACACTGCTCTAGCATTTTAACTGCTGACTTAACCCAAACACTAGTGGGCTTCCCAGACAAGTACTTCAAAGCCAAATCCAGGTTACCACACTCTTACGCAAATAACATGCACCTTCTATGTTTGTCAGTCAACCTTGCCCTCCCCACCTTGAGGTATTTTTGTAAGCGCGCTATGCTAATTTTTTTTTATAGCAATACCTAAAAAAAATGGTATAGCGGCTCTTATGAAAATACCTGTTGGGGAGGGCACAGTTGGCAAACAAATGTAAAAGGTACATGTTATTTGTGTTAAAATATGGTACTTTTTAGTTTTATTTGTACAATTTGTTCATATTCATTTTTACACTCAAAAATGAGAAAAAGAAATGGCACAATTTTTTGCAAAGATGATTTTTATGAAATGGAAACCAATTTCTGGTACAATAAATTGTGAAAGGATCCTGATGATGTAACATCCATGACTATCAACTACTCTGGTTTTCCCTCTAATGTTCTGTTTCTCTGCTGTTTTTGGTTCTGTGTTCATTAGGGGAGAGAGGACAATGGAATTCAGGAACAAAAGACACCCATAGCTCCACAGAGACCAGCCTCTGCTCCTAGCTTCCGACAGCCTCTATGACCAGCTAGTGCATTCAGATTCCCATCCTGGGATTCCATGAGATCTTTGTCCTAGAACTCAAGTTACCAACCAGTTGTAGTTTCCTGAACACATTATGTAGTTTCATGGCTCCATGGCTTCTATAATTGTTGTTGTGTGCCACTGAGTCGATCTGGACTCTAAGCGACCCCACGTGACAGAGTAGAACTGCCCCATAGGGGAGCTCTGGTGGTGTAGTGGTTAAGAGCTCGGCTGCTAACCAAAAAGGTCAGCAGTTCGAATCCACCAGCTGCTCCTTGGAAACCCTAGGGGGCAGTTCTGCTCTGTCCTATAGGGTTGCTATGAGTCAGAATTGACTTGACGGCAACAGGTTTCGTTTTTGATTTAGTGGTTATGTAATGGAATATTGCTCTTTTTAGGAAATACACACTGAAGAATTTAGAGGTAAAGGGACATTGTTAGCAACTTACTGAAATAGTTCATTAAAAAAAATTATACATACACACACAGATAGGTGGATGATAAAAAGTTAATGTCTGGGGAATCTGCGTGAAAGTATATGCACTTTTTTGTACTTTTTTTTTTTTTTTCCAACTTTAAGTCTGAAGTTGTTTCAAAATGAGTTAAAATACAACACAGTACAAAACCGTAGAGTGTTTTCATTTTACATGAGAATAAGTATGGGACTAAAAACATGTATACTACGTCTGGGTAGATGAGAAACTCTGCAGTAATTACTTTTAAAATGAAATCAGTGGTTACACAGAGCGCTAATTGGAATTTGGCATAATTCCAGGTCACTGACACTATTTCCCAAATTAATCCAACACACTGGACAGCAGAGCAATGAAAGGTATTTTCTTTATTGCGTGATTGTAAATGAGATGCGAGGATACTCCAAATAACGCAGAAATGTCTACCTGCTTTACAAATAAATATTTTTCTCACAGGCTTTACAGGCTTAAAAAATCATCTCTGCCTTAAAGGCAATTATCCTCTATGAAGTAGAAGTTAATAGAAACATAAAGGATGATATGTAGTGCTGGTGTAAAAATGTTTAGTCTACTGATGCTCATTGCTAAGGGAGGTATCATCTCTATGATGTTGGTCATTTCAGGGTAGATATTTCCTACAATGATTAAATTAATTGTGCTAGCTATCCCCCCAAACAAACAAACAAACAACCAAACCCACTGCCATCAAGTCGATTCTGACTCATAGTGACCCTATGGGACAGAGGAGAACTGCCCCACAGGGTTTCCAAGGAGTGGTTGGTGGATTCGAACTGCCAACTGATTTAGGAAATAATATTGGAATCATTATTCCCTATCCTTGATCATAAAGAATGTGACCCAGCTGGAGCTGGACTCACAAAGACTTATCAGTTGGGCCCTGGGTACAAAGACAATAGCTAGGATAATCTCGGAAAACATCTTTTAGGGACTCTTTCACATAAACCATTCAAACAGAACACAAAAGACTTTTCCACTTTTATCTTCTTCTATTAGCATTTAGTGAATAGAAAATTGTTGGACCAATGAAGACCCTCCTGACTATCATTACTTAAACTGTACAAATGATTAAGAAAGACAATTCAAACTGTAGGATCAGTTTCTAGCCAATCTATGAAAAGGTGAAGCTTTCAATGGTTTTGCCCATTTTGTAATGTTAATATATACTGATGACTCTGTAATGTTCCTTGGACTTGGGCAGACATGGCTGTGGCAGCATGCTTGTCCATTTTCCCACTCTTGGCTGTTCTGTAATATTTCCTTGGATTCGGGCAGACATGGCTGTGGCAGCATGCTTGTCTGCTTCCCACTTTGCCTTTTTTTTTGGAATATATGCCAAATAAAACTTTCTTTTTACTTTTTTAAACTTTGTGATTTTTTTCCCTACAACATGACCTTTGGGTTAGCAGTCTGAGCTCTTAACCTCTGTGCCACCAGGGCTCCATGCTAGCTAAAGGCACTACAAAACAAAAAAAGAATAAGACTTCGTCTCTACTACCAGGAAGTTTACAATTACATGTGGGGATCACGCACATGTAAAGATGAATCTAGGAACCAGACGTAAAGTGGAGCCTGTTGAGGGATGTGAGAATTGCAAGGAACGACAAGGGTAGGCAGCCCTCTATGAACAACTGAAAGGCCTACATGGAGGGAAAGGAATTGGTTTATATGGCCCACACACTGAAGGTGAGCTTACAGGACATTAGATTTCAACCAAAACATAAAGAAATAATCTCTCATATAGTTCTCTAACAGCAGATGAGGTGGCCTGTGAAGTAGTGAGCTTCTTGTCACTGGATAGTCAAGTGTAAGCAAGAAAATCTTATAGTAGCAAGGCTGATCTAGGCAGTGTTTCTAAGGCAGTGCTTCTCAATAGCAGCCCTATGGACAGGTTTCTTACCAGCAGCACAGAGGAAGAAAATTCTTTGTTGTGAGAGCTGTCCTGTACATTGTAAGATGTTTTCAAGCAACCTGGCCTCTACCCACTAGATGCCAATAGCATTCCCGAACCCCAGATGTGACAACTGAAGAAGCCTCTAGACATTACCAATGTCACGGGGGCTGTGAGGGGGAGAGAAAATTGCTCCTAGTTGAGACCCACTACTTTAAGGATCCTCCTAACAGCAAATTTCTGAGTCTAAGTGTTGAGAAAATTAAATACTATAGCATTTCAGCGGGAGGGCCTAAGGTAACCAGAGGAGGATATATGGAGAAGGTAGGATTTGAGGTGGGTCTTGGAGTAAAATATTCAGAATAAATGTAGAGGAAACAGCAAGCCTTCTAGGTGTAGGGATGGTATGAGTCAAGATGTGGAGGCGGGAAAGAACAGGGCTGAAAGGGATAATTAGGGAGCCAGTTGGCCAAACCAGAAAGATTCAATAATAGATAAGGCTAGAAGTATCTGCAATGTGCTGGAGGAATTTCAAATCTAAAGTTCAGATTGCTTAGGCAGTCATCTCGACCCATCTGTGTCACAGGAAAGTTAGTGTTAAGTCAGTGCTGGAAAACAATGTTCTGTGACAAGGACAAGATGCTGGCGAGTTAGGCAATATGCCATCTAATCCACGGTCTGTTTAAAAACACACTGGCTGTGATGGTTAACGGTATGTATCAACTTGGCTAGGCCATGATTCCGAGTATTATATAATCACCCTCCATTTTGTGATAACACGTGATTATCCTCTATTTTATGTGTTATAAATGTTAAACTCTATATGTTAACGAGGCTGGATTAGTGTGGGGTGTATCGTGAGTCAAACCCTTATTCAAGTCACATCCCTACTCAAGTATCTGATGTAAGGGGAGTTTCCTTGACGGTGTGGCCTGCATCCAATATATATGGATGCTCTGGCAAAGCTCTAGCTCTGGATCCTGCATCTAGCTTGTCATCATCTGATCTCGGGTTCTTGGGACTTGAGCCAGCAGTCTGCCGTCTGGCCTGCCGATGTGGGGTTCATCAGCCCCCGCAACCACAAGTCAAGAGTAGCCTCTAGCCTGACGTCAGACTCACGCCTGACTCCACAACCGCGTGAGCCATTTTGAGATAAATCTCTCTCTCTTTCTGTTTCACTGGTTTTGCTTCTCTAGAGAACCCAGCTTAAGACACTGGCTTTAGAGTTAAGAAATTATTTTAATGTTTTCTTTTTGTACACAATTGCTCTCCATAATCCGAATTACCTAGATCTAACTCTAATTTTAAAGTGGGAGTAGAAAAGGGGAAAGCAAGCAAGAAAGTAGGGGAAAAGAACAGCTTCACCAGCCACCAGAATGAAATGAAATCATGTTTTGTGAAAGATGGCAGAATGTTTACATTCTGCTATATTCAAGCCACACTCACATGCCAGGAAGATTAGAATCTGCAAGTGCACAGATGACCAACACTTAGGCCTTAAGTTTGTTTGGTTCTATATTATCCAAACCTGGACCACAAGAGGGATTTCTAGGGGTCTGAGAAAACTGGGGTTTTAGCACATGAGGTGGGGAAGAGTTTGATGGAAGTCAGAGTTAGCCTAAAGGACCAACTGCTCTGAAGTAGGTTGGCTCTCCTAGTGGAGTGTGTGGCTCAGGTGTGCACAGGCTTCTGGAGAGGCACCCATTAGGAAGGGTCTGCTGGCATCTTGAAGGCACTATAACAGCTTCTTGTAATGGACCTTCCTCCAGCTGTCAACAACCGGCCTGACGGTCCACAAGGCAGGGGCCAACGCACATCCCTCTGTCTATCCCACCGGCCGCTGGAGTTCCAAGTAGGCTAGAAAGGACCCAGAGTTGCAGTTAGAAGTTGAAATGGGGTCAACTTTAGGGCCCATTCATGTATGTACTCAAGTATGTGAAATACAAAACACCCTTCTGCTTCTGCCACTGTCTTTTGTGGCTTAGAAAAATGGTAAGTCTATTTAGTCTATCCTCAGCTTTTTCAGCTACTGAGGAGCAGGAAACTGCTGGCTTTTTGTCAGAGACATATTGAACCACCTACTCTCCAAGTAAATGAACCTTTTCTAAGTAATTCTTCCCTGGCATTCCAAAAACCTTCTGGGATGGGACCTCCCACTGACCTTGGCCCAGGTTCTTTCTGTGTAGTAACTACTCATCACTGTTAGGGTCACCTAACGTTTCCAGCTTTTCTCTCAAGGAGGCTCAGAAGCCACTTTATTCTCCTCTGATTAGACTCAGCTTCACTAAAATATTTTTATTTAAAAAAAAATTGAGAGGAAGAGGCCCAAATATTTACATTTAGAGGTGATTTAAAATAAAGGCGTTACAAATGCAAATGAGTTTGCACAAACGGAGAGCTTTCAATCCCGGGCCTCCTGCTGAGCCAGCCAGGACTGCAGCACCTTCTGCCAAGCATCTCACATTAAATGCAGGCGCTTTCTCCAGGGCTAAGAAAGTTATTAAGAGTGTGAGCTTTGGCCATTATTTCACAATTGAGTTAACCTCTATCCCAAGGGCGACATTTTGCAGCTGTTTGTAGTGAGTCAGTACTTTCTCTCCATTCTTCTTTTTTGGGGGGGTAAATTACCCTTTACATTTTGCCTTGACTAGAGGCTAAAGAACAAAGTTTGGGTGTGCTTCTTGCTGTTATGACTAGCTGTGTGCTTTTTTGAAGGCAGAAATGCAAATGGTAGTCATGTGATATCAGTTCATCCAAATTAAAGTTGAGAGATAAAATAACGATAAGGAACACACACACAAAATAAATAACAATGCTACTTCTTACCACTGAAAACATCTTTCAGGGAATATTCAGTGGTAATGTATAATTTAGCCTCATAATGTAGAATTTATTTTCCCTAAAATTAGCGATGGAAACACTGGTGACGCAGTGGTTAAGAGCTACAGCTGCTAACCAAAATATCAACAGTTCGAATCCACCAGCCGCTTCTTAGTTACCAAAGTGACATCTGCACTTTTCAGATATTTAAAAGATGCTTTCGGTAGCAGATCTGTCCAGTGCAGTACATTATCAGATTTCTTGACTGTTGTTTCCATGGCATTGATTGTTAATCCAAGTAGAACAAAATCTCTGACAACTTCATAATGTTATTTATTGGTCTAGTTTCTAACGAGCCAGGTGACTCCAACTCTGATGTTGTAGTGGTTAAACAGGGCTCTGGATCCTGACAGCCTGGGCTTGGTTACTTTCCCTGATCCCTGGTAGCACAGTGGTTAAGAGCTATGGTGAGCTACAGCTGCTAACCAAAAGGTTGGCAGTTCAAATCCACCAGCCGCTCCTTGGAAACCCTATGGGGAAATTCTGCTCTGTCCTTTAGGGTCACTATGAGTCAGAATTGACTCAATGGCAACAGGTTTTTTTTTTTTTTTTTTGTTTGGTAGCTCAGAATTGGTTACAAAATGCCCCCACCACAAAGAACTACCTTCCCGTATGATTTAGATGAGACTTGTTCTCCACTCTTCCTCATGACTCCATAAGACTACCTTTTCCCATATGATTTAGATGAGACTTGTTCTCCACTCTTCCTCATGACTCCCATAAGACTCCCTTGTCTACCTCTATGATGAGATGTTTCTCATTAATTGTCCTCCCCATTGCAACAGCATGAATAAAGTCATCTTCTTAATGGTCTAGTGCATTTTGTCGTAAGTTTGACTGGCCTTTCTATTCCCTTTTGGTTAATGTTATTTGAAACACTTGCCATTTCACAATATTTTAGTATACCCAGATTTTAGTATATATATGGTATAAAATATATACACTAATATATATATACACATACTAATACACATACATATATGCATGTGTGTGTGTGTGTTGTTAGTTGCTGTTTAATGGCTCCAACTCAGGAAGACCTTATGTATAACAGAACGAAACACTGCACAGTCCTACAACGTATATTCTGTTGTACATGGGGTTGCTATGAGTCAGAATCTACTTGAGGACGCCTAACAACAACAATATATATGGAGCCCTGATGGCACAACGGTTAAAGGCTCAGCTGCTATAATGTTGATAGTTCAAACCCACCCAGCAGCCCTGAAGGAGAAAAGACCTGGATATCTGCTTCCATAAAGATTGTTGTTGTTAGGTACCATCAAGTTGGTTCCGACTCATAGCAACCCTATGTACAACAGAATGAAACACTGCCCGGTCCTGCACCATCCTCACTATCATTGTTATGTTTGAGCCCATTGTTGCAGCCACTGTGTCAATTCATCTTCTTGAGGGTCTTCCTCTTTTTTGCTGACCCTCTACCTTGCCAAGCACGATGTCCTTCTCCAGAGACTGGTCCCTCCTGATAACACGTCCAAAGTATGTAAAATGAAGTCTCGCCATCCTCACTTCCAAGGTGCACTCTGGCTATACTTCTTCCAAGACAGATTTGTTCATTCTTCTGGCAATCCATGGTATATTCAATATTCTTCGCCAATACCATAATTCAAAGGCATCAATTCTATTGCCCAGCTTTCGTATGCATACCAGGAGACTAAAATTACTATGGCTTCAGTCAGGCACATCTCAGTCCTCAATATGACATCTTTGCTTTTCAACACTTGAAAGTGTTCTAGGAAACCCCATGGGACAGTTCTACTCTGTCATATAGGGTCGCTATGAGTCAGAATTGCCTTGACGGCACCTAACAACAACACATGTATACTACACACACACACACAGCCCACATTAACTTTTTTATTGCATGTATTAATACAAAAAGGAGAGGGTAAAATTAATTTGCATCTACAGCTGATCACCTAGAGGTAGCAGAGTGAGCAAGTTTTTCTATAAAGGGGCCAACAGTAAATATTTTAGGCTTTGCAGGTCACACTGTCTCTGTTGCAACTACGCAACTCTGCCATTGTAGTGTGAAAGCAGCCACTGAGAATACATAAACGAATGGGCATGGCTGTGTTTCAATAAAACTGTACTCACAAAAATGGGGAGGGGCTGTAGTTTGCCAACCCTTGATCTAGAGCAGTGTTTCCTATGGTATCCCAAGGAACACTAGTACTTTCAGGGGATGTTAACAGATAACGTGAAAAAAAAATTACAGTGCAAGGAGGGGCAAGGGGCTAATTCATGGTAAAACACAGTTTGGAAAAGTTGGGAAACACTTACTACAACACTTCTTGAAAACTAAAATGCTAGTGAACACTGTGAATCTCTAAGGGATACCAGTTATTTTTCAAAACCTCAAGTCAGAGAGATACCGTAGTTCTTAAAAACACTGAAAACAATAGTGTCTGCATGTTTTAAACATGGGGGGGATCGCCTTTCTAAAATGTATTATATAATTTCTACTTCCAGAAGTATATATATATTTAAAAAAAAAAAACCGCTGCCGTGGAGTCGATTCTGACTCATGGCAATCCCATAGGACAGAGCTGAATTGCTCCATAGGGTTTCCAAAGTGTGGCTGAGGGATTCGAACTGCCAACCTTTTGGTTAGCAGCCGAGCTCTTAACAAGTGTGCCACCAGAGCTCCATCGAAATATAATACAGAGAACATAATTTATTATAGTTGAAGAAAGGTCACTACTAGTCATCTACTCTTACACTTTCAATAAGATCATAATTTTTGGGTGGGGAGGGGTCTTTTCTAGGTTATCAGAGTTTCAGCCTATTCTGTATTTTTTATTTTATGGTAAAATATATACAACTTAAAATTTGCCATTTTAACCATATTTAAGTATACAATTCAGTGACACAATGTTGTGCAGCCATCACTACTGTCTACTTCCAAAACCTTTTCATCACGCCAAACAGAAACTCTGTACCCATGAGGAATAACTCCCCATTACCTGCTCCACCAGTCCCTGGTAGCCTCTATTTTGTCTCTATGAACTTGCCTAGTCTAGATATTTCCTATAAGTGGAATCATACAATAGCCTTTTGTGCCTGGATTCTTTCACTTAGCATGTTTTCAAGGTTCATCCATGTTGTGGTACAAATTAGAACCCATTCTTTTTTAAGACTCAATAACATTCCTTTGTATATAAACACATTTTGTTTATCCATACATTTATTGCTGGACACTGGGTTGTTTCCGCTTTTAGACTACCATGAGTAATGCTGCTATGAACACTGGTGTACAAGTATCTGTTTGAGTCCTTGCTTTCAAATCTTTTGGGTATATACCTTCAAGTGGAATTCCTGGGTCATACTATAATTCTATGTTTAACATTTTGCAGCCGCCAAACTTTTTCACAGCGACTACACCATTTTACTTTCACACCAGCAATGCATGAAGGTTCTAATTTCTCCACATCCTCACCAACATTTGCTATTTTTCTTTGTTTTTTTTTTTAAATAGCCATCCCAGTGGCTGTGAAATGGTATCTCAGTGTGGTTTTGATTTGCATTTCCCTAATGACTAATGATGTTGCACATTTTCTTATGTGCTTATTGGCCATTTTTATATCTTCTTTGAAGAAGTATCTATTCAAACTTTTTCTTGATAACATCCTTTCATGCACAAAAGTTTTTTATTTTGATGAAGTCCAATTTATCTATTTTTTCTTTTGTTACTATGCCTTTTGTGTCATATGTCAGGAATCCATTGCCAAATACTAGGTCCTGAGAATTTACCTCTATGTTTTCTTCTAATAGTTTTATGGTTTTAGCTCTATATTTAGATTATAGATCCATTTTGAGTTAATTTTCATATATACTGTGAGGTTGGGGGCCAACTTTATTCTTTTGCATGTACAAATTCCGTTGTCCCAGCACTGTTGTTGAAGAGACTGCTCTTTCCCCATTGAATGGACTTGGCACTCTTGTCAAAAATCAACTGGCCACTGATTCGTGCGTTTATTTCTGGGCTCTCAAGCCTATACCATTGGTCTCTAAGTCTATACTTATGCCAGTACTACATGGTTTTGATCACTGCAGCTTTGTAACAGTCACAATATTTGAAATTGGGAAGTGTCAGTCTTCCAACCTGGTTCATATTTTTCACAATTGTTTTGGGACCCCTTGCAATTCCATACGAATCTGAGGCTGAACTTTCACATTTCTCAAAAAAAACCCCAAAAAACAAAGGGGGGCTGTTGGACTTTTGATAGGGATTGCACTGCACCTATAGATTGTTTTCGGTAGTACTGTTATTTTAACAATATTAATTCTTCCAATCTATGAAAGCAGGATGTCTTTCCACTTAATTTAGGTGTCCTGTAATTTTTTTCAGCAAGATTTTGTAGTTTTCAGTATATAAGTTTTCACCTCCTTGGTTAAATTTAATTCCTAAGCATTTTGCAGCCCTAGTGGGGAAGTGATTAAGAGCTTGGCTGCTAACCAAAAAGTTAGCAGTACAAATCTACCAGCTGCTCTTTGGAAACCCTATGGGGCAGTTCTATTCTGTCCTATAAGGTTGCTCTGAGTTGGAGCTGACTCCATGGCAACAGGTGTGGTTTAGTTTTTTGGTGAATGGAATTGTTTTCTTAATTTCTTTTTTGGATTGTTCATTTGTATAAAAACACAGCTGATTTTTGGATGTTGACCTTGTTCCTTATCACTTTGCTGAATTCATTTACTAGCTCTAGTGTTTTTCTTATGGGTTCTTTAGTATTTGCTATGAACAGAATTTTGTCATCTATGGGTAGAGATGATTTTACTTCTTCCTTTCTAATTTGAATGATTTTTATTTCTTTTTCTTGTCTAATTGCTCAGGCTAGGACTTCCAGTATGATGCTGAAGAGCAGTGGTGAAAATGATCATCTTTGTCTTCTTCCTGATCTAAAGGAGAAATTTTTTAGTCTTTCATCACTGCATATGTTAAAAAAAAATGGGTTTTTCATAAATGCCCTGTATCATGTTCAGGAAATTCCCTTCTGTTCCTAGTTTGCTGAGTGCTTTTACCATGCAACGGTTTCTGCATCAAATGAGATGATCATATGGTTCTTTTCCCTCATTCTATTAATGTGGTATATTACACTGATTCATTTTGTATGTTGAACCATTCTTGCATTCCTGGGATAAATCTCACTTGGTCATGGTGAGTAATTCTTTTAATATGCTGATGGATTTGGTTTGTTACTATTTCGTTGAGGATTTTTACATCTATAAACATAACGGATATTGGTTTATAATTTTCTTTTCTCGTGATGTCTTTATCCGGCTTTGGTATCAGTGTAATGTTGGTCTCATAGAATGAGTTCAGATGTGTTCCCACCTCTTCAGTTTTTTTAGAAGAGTTTGAGAAGGATTTACGTAAATTCTTCTTTAAATGCTTAATAGAATTCATCGGTGAGGCCATCTGGTCCTGAACTTTTCTATGTTGGGAGATTTTTGATTACTAACTCAATCTCTTTAGTAGTTATAACTCAGTTGAGATTTTACTTCTGTTTTTAAGTTCTCTACCATCCTAAAAAAATCCTGCTACCTTCTAATTCCTAATTTAAAAGGTCCCAAGGCAGAAGTTCTTATGGTGTTCCATGAAATAAGCCCTGGTAAATGTTAATCGGTGCTCAGGGAAAAAAAAGATCCAGTGGTCAAAGTAAGTTTGAGAAATATTGCATTCCATACTCCTCCTTGGAGATTCAAATTGAACATCAGCTTAGTAAAGACGGAGAAGTCCTGAAGTAAAAAAAATATAGTTTAATTTAACCCAATACCTCCCAAATTTATTTGGAACACAACATCTGAAGTAATCCCATTTACACTGTTTGGCAGAAAATTTCATAGACACACACATATATACCAGGAAATTGAAATTATTAGAATTCTAAGTAAATGAAAAGCCAGTAAACTTAGAGCCATGGACTTGATGATACTACTTCAGTGATTTATAAGTTTTGGTTTTGTTTTCAGTTATTCCAGGTAAAAATACGCATGACAAGATACTTCCAGATGCCAGAAGTCTGGAGTATTTATCCATTAAAGAAATGTTCTTTTTCCTTTTCGGCTCCTTAATAATAATCATGCTTTACTATTAAGTTCACACTTTTATACCCTAAATTTATTCCTTCTATTATATATAGATAATTATTTATACCTATGAATAATAATACTGAAGCCTCTATGTCCTACTCTCATTATTTTCTTCTTCAATAATCATTATTTTTTATTTTAGCTCCTTTAAATAGTGTAATCCTTTTCCTTTAATGTATTTTTCAAATATGTTGCTGAATATATAAGCAATATAGCCTCATTATAAAAAATCAGATGCTACCAGAAAAGCATGAAAACAATAAATGCCCTGTAATTCCACCCAGGTTTAACAGTTACTAATACCCCTAGGCTCGTTCTTCCCAAGGTTGTGTTTTTAAAATAAAAAGGAAACTAGACATACCATTTTAACCTAATTTTTTCATGTCACAATGTAGTTCATATTGGATCTCTCCATGTTAATAAACAGTGACCTAATCATAATGTTAAGGGCTGCATATTAATATTCTACCATATGAAATATAGTTTTCAAATCAAACTCCTGTTGATGGACAGTCAGGTAGTTTCTACTTATTTTGCTAATACAAACAACACTGTGATGGATATCATTGACACATTTCTTTGGGAACTCATCTAATTAGTTCTCATGGTAGACTTTAGTCAATATACTTTTTCCATCTAAGTCATCCTCAGTGGCAATATGCAGTATCATGTAAGCTCCTGCCTCCTATCCCTGGCATTGGATGATTCAATTCAAGGGCAACAAACTTTAGATTATTTTAGTGATCCATTATACATCACAGTGAGAAAAGGTGAAATGGGCCAAATTCCCTCCCTCAGGAATGACAGAGAATCAGACAGTTTACAAGGAGAACATGGTTTAGAGAATGGCGGACGAGGCCATGATAGGCCTTAAAAGGGTCTTTGCAATCCTCAGTTATAAGGCAGAAATTGTAGATAGTAGAGGAAGTAGTTAGTAAAGGACATCATGTTTGGTAAAGTGGAGGGCCAACAAAAAGGAGGGAAACCCTCAATGAGATGGATTGACCCTACGGCCACAACAATAGCCTCAAACATACCAGCAATCATGAAGATGGTGAAGGACTAGGCAACATTTTGTTCTGTTATACATAAGGTCACCATGAGTTGGAGCTGACTTGACAGCAACTAATTATAATAAATAATAGAGGAAGTGAAAGTCACAGTTGGAGAGAGACAGGCTCCTGAAGAGGAGCACTAGAGTGAAGAAGACCCAGAAGCTTTTGGTAACGAGGCTTCTGGAGCACAGCTCTTGCCATCAGGGAGCCCTGAATTTAAGCCTTGTTTCTGATAGTAGCTATGTAGTTGTTGGTAGTTGCCACTGAGTGGATTCTGACTCATGGTGACCCTATGTGTGTCAGCACAGAACTGCTTCATAGGGTTTTTAAGCCTATGACCTTTCAGAAACAGACTGCTAGGCCTGTTTTCCAACGTGCTTTTGGGTGGGTTTGAATCACCAATCTTTCAGCGAGTAGCTGAGCACTTAACTGTTTGTGCCACCCAAGGACTCTAGTAGCTGTGTGACCCTAGGAAAATTATCTAACCTTCATCTCTACGATGAGAATAATTAACACAATTTAGCTCACGGAAGGATTAAATGAGAATATAATCTAAAGGGCTTCAAACACAGTGAGTGCTCAACATAAGCCAGATCGTACCATTAAGGTTGCCTCATCCTTATGATAATCTGAGTCACACTGTATCCAGAAAACCAGTAGGTAATGCACTCCCTAGAGGCAAGGATGGCGAGACTGCGTCTTACATACTGTGGACATGTTGTCAGGAGGGATCAGTCCCTGGAGAAGGACATCGTGCTTGGCAGAGTACAGGGTCAGCGGAAAAGCAGAAGACCCTCAATGAGGTGGACTGACACAGTGGCTGCAACAATGAGCTCAAACATAGCAATGACTGTGAGGATGACGCAGGTCCAGGCAGTGTTACGTTCTGCTGTGCAGAGGGTCCCTATGAGTCGGAACCGACTCGACGGCACCTAACAACAACAACAGCTAGGGCCTGGATAAAGGCCACTGCATACATATCCTTATAATAAGTTTAGGAAACCTGAATGAGTCTCTTGCAAGTAAAAGGACCTCACTAAAACAATTCCTTAAGATAAAGTCCTAGAGTTGGGATTGCCAGGTCTAACAGGAATATAACTCTTTTAGAGAAACTCATATTATGGGTTATCCATACAGGATATGGGTGTGGCTTAATTTTTCTAAAAGAACTGACTCATATAATAGTTAAAATTTTAATTAAAAAATGCTTGATATACACGTATTGACTGATTTATAAATGCTGTTAAAATAGGGTCATGTTATCTGTGTTCAAGTTCAATATGGTCTCAGTATCTACAATTAGAAATGTACTGAGCACCCTGCCTCACAACCAGAGGTACCATGGTGAGCTGATTGTGGGCAAATACTCAAGGAGGCAAAGGATGGGGAGAGAGAGAGAGAGAGATGGCTCCACCAAGCAGTGCTTTAAAGAACCAAAATGGCTAGTGCAGAAACACGTGCTCCATCATAAACCCTTGCTTCCATTATCATTAAAGCAACAGGGGTGGAACTGTTTCTTCCTTCTCTACATCCATGCTTCTCTTTCCCCCCCTGCTCCCCTGGCCTCTCTGCTTAGATCACTGATCTTGGATTAATCCTTTCCCCTGGATTTTAAATTTATTTCAGAAAGAGAGAGGCGTTGGGGAGGGAAGAAGAGTGAGCGCATGCACACACACTCTAGAGGAGAGAAGGAAAGGAAGGGGAAGGGAGCCACTGTGAAATGGTCTCAAACCTGTATTTCTTACTGGGAGAGCCTCTTAAAAATGGATACGGCCAGCCTCCACCTAGACCCAATGAACTGCTACCTTTAAGATTTCCAGGGAAAAAACAATGGGTTCTTTCTGAATTCCATGAGTCACTTGCCTCTGTGAATATCTAGAAATATCTGGAAGAAACTGATGTAACAGTGAGCTCTCCATTTCTACATGTGCCAAATATATCTACAGGAAGAAAAAGAAAATTCAAACGTCTCCGATGCTCTCTTTGTAACCTCAGTCAGGCTTTTATCTCAAAGACACTGAACACATTGTTTAGAAGTTTAGAACAGAAGTGATCACAATACATCAAAAAGTTTAGGGGCATTTTGATGAGTTTTTCTATTCCTCTGTTGGTAAATTTAGTTTTCTATTTTTAGAGAACATAATCTCTATGCGCACTGCTTACAGCATCTAAACACTTTCCTTAACACGGGTCAAAGTGTCAAGGGTTTCATGAGAACCTCAATCAATTCCTGCAATATGTACACTGTGGATTTGCTAATGACTTAAAATAGGGACATAGTTCTTCCAGTTTCGGCTTTAGGGTCATAAACACAAACGACCACCTGAGACCACAGAGAACAGGATATGAGCTACTTATAGTAATACTGGACCAGGGAACAAGAATAGCAGGAAAGCTGCATATTTTCTTGTAGTGAGGTCCTTTGAAGTCAACTATTTATTAAACATTATATTATAGTGCTCGAAACAAAAATCTTTGAAGGCAGGTTATCCTACTCTGCACAGTGTCCCACTGCTAACGAATTGCTTCCTTTTCCTCTTAGGTTTTGTTTTCCCATTTGTGAAACTGAAACCCAGACTGTTTTCCTCCATCTATGAAACTAGCTGGAATGAAGTACTACTTCCGGCAACACTGTCCCTCAAGAGAAAGGGCATTAAAAACATAAATGGTAAACCTTCACTTTCTCAACATCGTAATGTTAAGAAACTGTTTATCAACAAGCTGCTATGTAGATAAAGTGAATCTGCTTCTCGGGAATAGAAAATTGTTATAATAAGTGATGAGAAAAAATGATAAAAATGACAAGGATTCAAATAGGACTTCATTTTTTATTTAAAAAGCAAAATTTACCTATTGTATTTCCTATTTCATAACTATGGACTAATTTACTTGGTTCAGCTAGCATTCTTCTACTTTTCAATTAATTGACTACATACACCAATAACAGTTTCATCTTAAAGAAGTGTTCAAAGAAAGAGCAAGGGTGCTATAGTTTATTCTTCCAAATCAATCATTAAGTAAGAGTCCATGCCTGGGGAAGGAGTAATGAGAAGTGGAACTCCCAATGGGCTAACCCATGTGGTAAAATATAAATAAAAAATGATCTGGTAGAATCCTGGCCCACTCACCAAAGGTGTCTACATCTTTGTATTTGCTGAGAGGAGAAAAGGACAATGCCAGTATTGGACAGATTACTGGGGTCTGTGTCAGGGTGGCTGAGGACGGCAGGAAGCTTTTTAAAATCTAGAAATACATCAAAGGCCTAATGCAGATTAAGCCCTGCTTCTTCTTTTTTTTTCCTGCAAGGTTCTCTTTTGTGCCTAATATAAAGACTTAGACGGTACGTCTTCAGATCAGAAAGCAGGTTGTACTTTTAATGATGGATTAAAAATTATAAAAGTAAAAGATGGCTTTACGCGCAGTTCTTTTTTTCAGTGATAAAGGTAGGAAGAGACCAGTCTAGGCCAAATTTATCTCTTGCTAACCTTCCAGTATGTTGAGTAAGCCGTATTATTAAAAAGTCAAATGTGGTTGATTTAGCCACTTTTTCTGTTAAGTACATTATTAGCACATTCCAAAAAACAAAACCAAACCTGTTGCCGTTGACTCGATTCCGACCCATAGTGACCCTACAGGACAGAGCAGAACTGCCCCATAGGGTTTGCAAAACTATAATCTTTACGGAAGCAGACTGCCACATCTTCCTCCAGCAGAGGGGCTGGTGGATTCAAATCCCTGACCTTTCGGTTAGCGGCCGAGTGCTTAACCACTTTGCCACTGTAGCTCTTCATTAGATTATATAAAATAAACTTGTGCTCACAACAGGCTTTTCAAAATAATAGAGAAGCTTGTCACATCAGTAGAGTAACCATTTCTAAACAGACTAATTCTTCCACAAAGAAAACAAGAGGCCACTAGGCTCTCTAATAGCTTACCTCTTTACAAGCTTTTTACATCTGCACCCATCCTTAATTCCATCCCTCTAGCCTATTTTTTTTTTTTTTAGCCTAGAGCTGAAGGAGCCCTGGTGGTACAGTAGCTAAGTGCTCAGCTGCTAACTGAGAAGTTGGCAGTTCAAACCCACCAGTGGCACTGCAGGAGAAAGATCTGCTCCCGTAAAGATTTCAGCCTAGAAAACTCTATGGGACATTCTACTCTGTCCTATAGGGTCACTATGAGTCGGGATCAACTAGACAGCACACAGCAACAACAGCAGCCTAACAAGGATGGTACTACTGGTTCAGTTATAGAATTCCCACCTCTGTGCAGGAGACCCAGGTTGAATCTCAGGCCAAGGCACCTCAAAGCACAGTCACCACCTGGCTTGTATGTTGCCGTAAAGCTGAACAGGTTTCAGCGGTGCTTCCAGACCAAGACAGACTAGAAAGAAAGGCTTGGTGATCTGCTTTGAAAATCAGCCTATGGTTACAAGCCTAGAGATTCAGCACTCTTGTTAGGCATTCCACTTGAACCTTGATTTTGTTCTTTCCTAGGAACTACTGCTCCTCCGGGCCCCCGCTTCATCAACTATACCCTTTTTCTTCTCTACTAGCTCCTTCTCCTTCTCAGAGCCCTGGTGGCACAGTGGTTAAGAGCTTGGCTGCAAACCAAAAGGTCAAAAGTTCAAATCTATCAGCCGCTCCTCGGAAACCCTATAGGGCAGTTCTCTGTCCTAGAGGGTCGCTATTAGTCAGAATCAACTTGACGGCAACAGGTTTAGCTTCTTTTCTCCAGCCTAAAAACACACTAGAGTCATTCCAACAACAACAACAACAAAAATCCTCCCTTGACTCAGCATCTCCTTGGTTACTGGCTTCCTTTTCACTGACACAATCTTGCCTTGTCCACTCACAATCGAACCTGCCACAAAGTGGCTTTTATCCCCAGAGTTCTACCTCGCTGACAACGTATCTGAGGTATTTACATGTTATATTTCAGGTAAAAAGATGGAGTGTCACAGAAATGCTCACATTAGAATGAAGAGAGAATACCAGACCCATTTATTAAAAAATGCACTTTCAGGACACAGCATAGCCACTTGCCATCAGGTTGACTCAGATGCATAGCGACCCATGTGCGTCAGAGTAAAACTGTGCTCCATAGGATTTTTTTTTTTTTTAATAATCTTTATTGTGCTTTAAGTGGAAGTTTACAAATCAAGTCAGTCTCTCACACAAAAACCGATATACACCTTGCTACATACTCCCAATTACTCTCCCCCTAATGAGACAGCCTGCTCTCTCCCTCTACTCTCTCTTTTCATGTCCATTTCACCAGCTTCTAACCCCCTCCACCCTCTCATCTCCCCTCCAGGCAGGACATGCCAACATAGTCTCAAGTGTCCACCTGATCCAAGAAGCTCACTCCTCACCAGCATCCCTCTCCAACCCATTGTCCAGTCCAATCCATGTCTGAAGAGTTGGCTTTGGGAACGGTTCCTGTCCTGGGGCAACAGAAGGTCTGGGGGCCATGACCACTGGGGTCCTTCCAGTCTTCAGTCTGATCATTAAGTCTGGTCTTATGAGAATTTGGGGTCTGCATCCCACTGCTCTCCTGCTCCCTCAGGGGTTCTCTGTTGTGTTCCCTGTCAGGGCAGTCATCAGTTGTAGCCGGGCACCATCTACTTCTTCTGATCTCAGGATGACGTAGTCACTGGTTCATGTGACCCCTTCTGTCTCTTGGGCTCATAATTGCCTTGTGTCCTTGGTGTTCTTCATTCTCCTTTGATCCAGGTGGGTTGAGACGAATTGATGCATCTTAGATGGCTGCTTGCTAGTGTTTAAGACCCCAGACGCCACTCTTCAAAGTGGGATGCAGAATGTTTTGTTAACAGATTTGTTTTATGCCAGTTGACTTAGATGTCCCCTGAAACCATATCACTATATAAAGGGCCCTACTCTCCCCTTTTTATGGTAGAAAAATTAGGATTGTCCAAAAAAAAAAAAAAAAAAGACATTCTAGGCATTACAAGCAATCCTATAAAAGCAGTCCAGTAGAATTTCCCAATAAAGTGTCTATGCTTTTGGGACAGGCTAAGAAAGTGCAGAGACTTACTGACAGTGACTTTTTAAATTATGAGGCTCACCACTTGTGGGGGTTGGCTGCGAAGAGGTAGGAGGGGCCTCTTGCTTCAGGTAGTTTATCCTAATAAATGTGGCAAGTGTCAGGGGAGCAGCTCAAAGGAGCTGTTTTCTCCTCTTATGAGAACTGGGTCAGAGGCAGTGAATGGGATGAGGTCTTTCCATTCCAAGTCAGGATCTCCTGGGCTCTCAGATTCCCCAGGGCTGCCTTTTCCCACAGGGAGGGGGCAGGGGTAGAGGTCTCCTGGACACCTGTCCTGTGTTAACCAGATTATTGAGAAGCTGCGGTCCAGACAGTGGGAGAGAACAGATCCTCCCTAGAGAGGACTACGGATAGACTCCCCAAACTCCTCTGTTTTCCATTTCAGCCCAGGGAAGGAGACAGCTGTTTGTGCTCCTGGTCCTTACGGCTACAGCTGTGACAGATTGTTCCTCAGAGAATTCTAAGCTCTTCTCTGGGGGCCAAGACAGAACTAGGTTGTTGAAGACAGGCAATTTCCTGGGTCAAAGAAAAAAGAAATCCACAAGGAAATAAATATGAGTCCTGTGACCTCCCATTCTTCTTCAGGGTAAATGGCAATGAATTGCAGGCTTCAGAGCTAGTAAGGACAAGATAGACAGAGACCAGTTCACAGTTGATAATTTGCTAAGTGGCAAAAGCCTTCAGTGGCTGATAACCTCAGTTCACCAGTTAGAGCTGATAATAACACTACAGAGGCAATTAGCACATAGAGCTCTGCACACTTGACCTGCAGGCAGCAGCTTTATCAGGTGTGAGCTGGTAACCTCTCCTCAGTGATCTCTTTGTAGAGAACAAGAGGGCTACATTTAGTCAAGAGAGGAGATGAGCGCCTGTTTCTTTCCCTGGCACCAGGAACAAGGGAAGAAGACAGTATGAGCCAAAAAAATGCTAAGAAATAACCAGCATCAGAGGGTAAAGGGCTACTATGGGCTGAAAGTCTACTCCCAAAGGAGTTCACAAATCAGTTCTCCTAATATTTTGTCTCTGTTTTGATTTTATGGATTTGTTTATAATAGTCATGAGATTTCTCTACATTTTGTTCTTCAAACTTGTCATTCAACAAGGAATACCACCATTCTTTTAGGAAGTATCCTTGATATACTGTCCAGATGGTTAAGAACAAAATAAAACAAAGAATACGTGCTTAATGGTTCCCTTGCCTTCTTTTGCATGACTACCTCCTTACTTTCAAGCACTGCTATCTCTCACCCGGACTACCTTACTTGCCTCCTAACTGATCTCCCCATATTAGTCCTGGTTCCCTCCAATTCATCCTCAAGCTAGAGTGGTCTTTTCTAAGCACAAACTTTATGATACCATAATGCTCCCATCATTTTCTCCCATCCCTTGTCTGAAATCCTTGAATGGTGTTAGGGATTGACCTGTATCCCTGTAAGGACAGATACAAATTCAAAATAAGAGGTTTTAATTCTTTTCATTGAAAATAAGGGAAGTGGTACCCCTTCTACCCTCATCTTTCAGAATTCACTTTAGATAACTTGTAATCGTAAATTCTTTATCTGTCTTTGTGAAAAGTATACAGGATTAAATCCAGGATGTTTCCTCAAGTGCCTGGGAGCCATCTCTTTTGAAATGGAATCATCAGTGAAACTCATACCCCTACCTCTCAGTTTCTTGGAAGGAGAGTAGCATAACTTCATATATCCTGCCACAAAGATATTAGAAAATCTGCAAGTTTATCTTGATATTGTTTTCAGTAACTTTTCCCCAACATCCCTCCGAAATGTATGTTGGAATCCTAATCCCTATACCTGTGGATGTAATCCTGTTTGGAAATAGGGCTTTCTTTGTTATGATAGGAAACCCTGGGTGCAGTGGTTAAGACCACCGCTGCTAACCAAAAGGTCCACAGTTCAAATCCACCAGGTCCTCCCTGGAAACTCTATGGGGCAGCTCTACTCTGTCCTATACAGAATGGGGTTTTGTTTTTTTGTTTGTTTTTGTTATGATAATTAGATCATTCAGGAGTAGGGTGGGTTCTAAAACTAATCATTTTTCTTTTTCTGAAGTATAAAAAGAACTTGCTAGATAAAGAAACACAATGTAGGAACTAAAGAATGCCTGGGTACCATGAAGAAAGGAATAGCCTCCAGAACGGTGAGAAAACACATTTCTGTTCTTTAAAAAACACCTACTTGTGGTATTTATATTTCAGCAGCACAAATAGGTTTTTATTAAACGACCTGCTCTGGGGTGGGGTCCAGCAGTTGTTAACAAGCCCTCCAGGCAATTCTGATACACAATACTGATACAGGTCAATCCCTAACACCATTCAAGGATTTCAGACAAGGGATGGGAGAAAATGATGGGAGCATTATGGTATCATAAAGTTTGTGCTTAGAAAAGACCACTCTAGCTTGAGGATGAATTGGAGGGAACCAGGACTAATATGGGGAGATCAGTTAGGAGGCAAGTAAGGTAGTCCGGGTGAGAGATAGCAGTGCTTGAAAGTAAGGAGGTAGTCATGCAGTAACGGACAGGGCCCCTCTGCTCCAGGACTCCGCACACGCAGGCCAGAAGTTTTCCTCCCTTCTTTATCTATTTAAGCACCGTTTCCTCTGGATGCATTCCCTAACCTCCCCATCTGGTCTTTCTGTCGTGGTCCTGTCTCTCCCAAAAGGCTCTCACAGAGCTTCTTTCTCTCTCTTGGCACTTGTCCTAGTACTACTTGTTCCTTTGTTTGTGTAATTATTTGATTAGTGTCTATCTTTCCTATCAGAATGACATACCTGGAAAGTGTAACTAATTGTATTCACTATTGTATCCCCAAGGTGCCCTGGTAGTGTGATGCTTAAGTGTTTGGATGCTATCTGAAAGGCTAGCAGTTCAAACCCATCTGGGGCTCCTAGGGAGAGAGATCTGGTGATCTGCTTCTGTAAAGATTACAGCCAGGAAAACCCTACAGGGCAGTTCTACTCTGTCACATGGGTCATTACGAGTTGAAATCAACTCAACAGCAACTAAGAACAACAACATTGTATCCCCAGCACCAAAATAGTATTTGGCACATAACGAACAACAAATACCTAATAAATAAATGACTAAGCACTGGAAATTGGAGAATGTTTTTTTCAGAGGTAGGATTTGTGGGAACCCTTTCTCTACTCGAAATAGTGAAGTAATCTGAAAATAAAGTACCAAGGTCTGGGCCTTAGACCTGCTGCTCAGTAATAACAGTGATAATAAAGCGAACTATGTGTCATCCACTGCACTAACCTTTACACACTTAACTCATTTAATCATCAACGGAAGCAGAGAGATGATAAGTAGCTCTCCCAAGGCTACATGCAGAAACCCAGATTTAGACTCAGGCAGTCAGGCTCCAGAGGTCAAGCTCGTAACCATTCTGCTGTGCGGCCTGGCAAGGGGAGTAGAGATATCCAGCGGACAAGGAGCTCCAGCTCAGGAATCTGTGGTACATAAGAGCTTCTAAAAAGTAAGGACATCTTCTCATCTCTGTATTCTAGCACTGGCTTGGAGACTGTAACCTATATTATGTCCACGATGGAGTCACTTACGCTAAGCCCCACGTCAGGAAACCAAAACCTAACTAAGTTTCTATCTCCTGTAAATGTCTGACCTTCCCAAGAGCCAAAACCTGTCAACCAACCTGTACTTGCCACTTCAGCTATAGTGTATGACCTGCCTACGAAAGTTCCCAATATGCCATTTAAGGACAGTAACTTAGAACCAACCAATCACTTTTGCCCAGTGTTACTTCTTTGTTTTTATACAGCTTGATTACGTAACTTTTGTTGCTCCCACTTGTCGTTCACAGCTGACTTCCAGGACAGACATCCCCCAATTCATGAAATAAATTCCTAAATGAAGTCAATGAGTTCAAACAAAATTTTGTTGAAAATTTCTTTTAAAAGTCCCCATCACAAAGTAGGAAATCTTGGTGGCATAGTAGTTAAGTGCTACGGCTGCTTACCAAAAGGTCGGCAGTTCGAATCCACAAGGCATTCCTTGGAAACTCTATGGGGCAGTTCCACTCTGTCCTATAGGGTCGCTATGAGTTGGAATCAACTTGACAGCAACACGTTTGTTTTTTTTTTAAATCACAAAGTATTTGTGTAACAAATGTTGTGGGTTGTTGGCTGGAAGGCCAGACTGTAGAAAAATGAAGATGAAGATGACTGCAACCTAGAGTAGGGAGGAATTCTAGAAGTCTTTGAAGTCCTGTGCAGAGAAAAGAGCCTGGAAATTCAATGGGTAAGGGAAGGAAGTCTCTTTTCTCCCTTGAATTCAAGGTATGTGCTAGAGAAAGCAGAAAACGGAAACCCAAGTGGGCCTCACTTAGGGATCCTTACCCTTAGCCAAATTTGTTAAAAAAGCAAGAGGGAGGGTAGTATACCTACGTAAAAGCTGAAAAGAAAAATAAGTTTTTTGTTTGCTTATTCTATAATACAGTTCAGATACAGCATGGTGGAGGCGAGTCCAAGACGGCAGAATAGTCAGCTGCTTCCTGTGGTCTCTCTTACAACAAAGACCCAAGAAAACAAGCGAATCGATTATATATGACAATCTAGGAGCCCTACTCATCAAAGACAAAGTTGAGGAGTCGGACTGAGTGGCCAGGGGGAAGGAGAGGCAGTTCAGAAGCAGCGAGGACGTGCCAGTCTTGAGGTAGCCAGCGCCCTAAGGGCTGGGTCAGCCGGCGCATGCAGGCTGAGATGAACAGTAACACTTGGGACACGTTTTACCACATCCAGAGAGACTGGGAGGCAGAAAGTCTGCACAAGCCTCCAGAGCCAGGGAGAAGCAGCACTGGATCTGCAGTCTAACCTACCTCACAAGATCAAAATAACCCCTCCCCCTCCAGGGCTTTCACAGCAGAGAAGTGCCACTTTCCCCTCACCCACCCCTCTCCCTGCTCCACTCTGATACCAGTCTGGTGGTATTCAACAATTGCCACGCTTCCTAAGCCAGAACTAAGAGCTATTTCTCCCAAACCAGTCTCAGGCTTTAAAAAATCGCCACACCCAAGCCAGGAACTCAGGGCAGGAACTGCTCCTTTGCCTAGGCACTGGCATAAGAGGTCCACAGCCTTTTAATGCCCTTCACCCCTACCTAGACCTGTGAGGGCCGATTCAACACCGTAGGCCCTCATTAGCACAGAACAACAGGGTATATACCTGAAACCTATTTTCAACTGCAGCAGCCAAGGGGGAGTTGCAGATTCATGACATTTGACACTGCCCTACCCATTAAACAGGGTCCTAACCCACCCACATCAGGGGCCTGAGGGCTGGCGGTTTTACCCATTCCACCTAGCCACCTATGACAAAGGTCTGAAAATAAGTGGTGCCTCCCAGTCCTTACAGCCAACGGCATTGGATGCCCAAAGTCGGGCTGTAAAACCCACCCACCTACATGCTCTATAGGACAGGGACATGATGCCAGACCCCCCACCTTGCTCAGCACATAGCCCCCTACTGCAGCCAGATACCTGTACCTGCTCCAATCACCCCTATGCAGCCCTACCTGTCTAGGACTGTAGGTTAGAGTCTGCACCACACACTCGGTGACCAACGACCTGGACACTTGAGCTGAATCCATACAACTAAAGTGAACAGACTCCTGGGCTCACACACCTAACACCAACTCTAACCACCTGGTGACAGGACGTGAGAGCTTCAAAGACAACAATAACCAAAGTAGCTCACACACCCAGCCTACTTGGGGATATCAAAACAAAACAAAAAGCTAGGACACAGTAAGTAAACATACAATAAGTAAATATAACCATTTATCGATGGCTTGGAGACAACAGTCAATATCCAATCACATAAAGAAGCAGGTCAAGATGGCTCCAGCAAGCAAACAAAACAAAGAACCAAGAAACCTTCCAGAAGAAGAAAAGGTCTTGGAACTACCGGAGTCAGGATTCAGAAGGTTAATATACAGAGATCTTCAAGAAACCAGAAGGAGATCAGGCAAAACTCAGACCAAGCCAAGGAACACACAGACAAAGCAACAGAGGAGTTCAAGAAAACAACACAAAAACAGAATGACAAATTTAACAGGCTGCTGGAAACCACAGAGTGACAACAACTAGAAAGCCAAAAGATTAACAATAAAATTTCACAATCAGGCAACTCAAGGGGTCATAGAAGAATTGAGGCAATGAACGTTAGAATTAGTGATATTGAAGATATAGCCCTTGAGACCAAATTTTTTTTGGTGGAAAAATCAGATAAAATAATTGGAAAAAATGAAGAAACTCTAAGAATCATGTGGGACACTATCAAGAAGAAAAACCTATGAACAGAGGGGATAACAGAGAATACAGAGAGAGCTGTTAAAGATTTGCTACCAAAAAACTTCCATGATATCATGGAAGACGAGAAGATATCTATCCAAGAAGCTTACTGAACCCTACACAGGGTAGATGCCCAGAGAAAGTCATCAAGACGTATTATAATCAAACTTGCCAAAACCAAAGACAGACTCTTGAGAGGCTAGAGATCAACAAAAAATCACCTACAAAGGAAAGTCAATAAGACTAAGCTCAGACTACTCAGCAGAAACCATGCAGGCAAGAAGGCAATGGGATGACATATATAAAGCCTTGAAGAAAAAAAACTGCCAGCCAAGAATTATATATCCAGCAAAGCTGTCTCTCAAATATGATGGTGACATTCGGACATTTCCTGATAAACGGAAGTTAAGGGAATTTGTAAAAGCCAATCCAAAATTACAAGAAACAGTGAACAGATATAGCATGGTAATAATCATAATACCATCTGGGGCTACTTTTTGCTATCAGAGTGGCTTACATCCTTCACCAAAAATAAAGACATTGACTATGGATTTTCTTATTAATGTAAACCATTCTAGAGTAATGTGGCCCAAAATTGCTATGACATAAGATCTATTAGAAAAACTACTTACCCAAATAGGACACATCTTATTCTCCTTTAAAGATCAGAATTCCCCTACATACCAAACCCCCAAACATATATAAACCTAAAATTGAAAATTCTACAAAGTATTCCTGAACCATTCAGATAAATGGGCTATAGATTTCAAAAAGTCAGTTTCAAAGGCTGTAGAAATTACATTTATTGGTGAGAAGTGAAAGTTGTATATGTATCAAAAGCATAAACATACAGGAAACAGTACAAGTTTCAATAGTATTTTCTTATTGTACTTCCTGTAGGAATTACAGACTCTAGATCTAAACTGGCTGCCCTTAGAAAACAACTATAACAACTAGAAAGTTTCCAGGATCATAAAGGTGAATAAAACTTTATTCTTGAATGTAAATATGGTTCCTCATGTCAGTTAAATTTACTGAGTGGTTACTCTGAGCCAGGAAGTATGCTACATGTTACACATGCACTATCTCATTTAATTTTCACAACAGCCAGTGAGGGAGGTAGTAATTATTACTCTCATGTTGCAGACCAGGAATCTGGGCATAGACAGAGTAAATACGGCTGGGATCAAAAATCCAACAAATAAATGTCTGCCTGACTTTTAAAGCATGTGCCCTCAACCATTACACCCTGGAAATTACCTTTTTTATACAAATGGATAGGAAATACACAAAGAAATAATAACTATAAAATTCAAAAGAGGAAGCAAGATACCAAAAACCAAACCTGTTGCTGTTGAGTTGATCCTGACTCATAGCGACCCTATAGGACAGAGTAGAGCTGCCCCATAGAGTTTCCACAGAGCACCTGGTGGATTTGAACTGCCAACCTTTTGGTTAGTAGCCGTAGCACTTAACCACTACACCACCAGGGTTTCCAAAAGTAAGATAGTTACATTTTAAAAACGGTTCTTTAAAAAGGAATAATAAAGTGACAACTTTAGAACCTACCTTCTTGTTCAGCTTGCCTGCCCCATTCCTCAACCTGGTACTCTGTGGACTGGCCTCATAGAGGGCTATGTTCTGCTATGAGGCACTAAGAAAGGTGATTTTGTGCACATACGGATTTGGAATTTAGTTTCCCTCTATACACCAGCTGGTTGTTTGTGATTTAGACTTCTGCCCTACTGAAATTTGTCTATTTCTCCAGCACCCAGAACACTGTTCGGCACATAATAGGCATCCAACAAATGCTGGATGAACAAGCAAATGAATAAATGAAGAAACAGATTAAAAATTTCCTTAGTTATGCAACGTAACAGTGGTGGGTTGCAGTGCGGTGAATTAATATGGCCCTTCTAGCCATAGTCTTTGTGACTCTCACACAATGACTGGGTGAGACTATGGAAACAAGGTGCTGTGGCTCACCAAGCGGATTGGACAGCTTGCTGCTAATGCAAATAAGGTACATGGAACCCTTGTAGGGGTGGGACCATGCAAATAAGGTACATGAAACCCTAATGAGGGGATTGGTCAGTTTTGCCATCCAGCTAGACTTAAAGGGAGAGAGAAAGACAGAGAAAGAGGAACAGGGAAGACAGCGAGTGCCGGAGGCACAGCAGTAGGAAGAGCGATAGCAGCACCACACGGCAAGAACCATGAGGCTGGTGAGAGACAGCTGTGATGGGCTTACAGACCCATGGAGCTAAAAGCTGTGACACTTGCCTGACAAAGCCCGATGGCAGAGGGCGAGAAGAAGCTCTCCTGATCGAGAACTGTGTCCTGAGTTGTTCCTGTTACCTCTGAGTCATTCCTGATCCCAAGTTTTCCCTATTACTTCCCTAATAAACCACTTAACTGTTTAAGTATTCAGTTCTGTGAGACACTGCAACGAATTACAGAAACAAAGATGGGAGAGAGAGTGCTGAGGGGAGAGGGAGCAACTGACATGAGAGATGATAGAGTGGGACAGCAGTCTGGAGAAAGTGGACATTTGGGACATCTTTAATCTCCACCTCATTGGAACGGGTTTTGCGCTGACCCTTATTAAAAAAAAGTATTCATTTATGTGTAGACGAGGATTTTTTCTTCTCAGCTTCTGCTAATTTTGAACTAGTGACTTGGAAAGATACTTAATATGTTTTTTTTTCTTCACAACATTAGTGCTAATTAAATACAGTGTCCGTTATTACATCCCTTACAAACACAGGCAGGCGGTCTACAGAACAGGATGAATACTTAAATGACTAAGGAATTAAAGCACTGGTATTTGATGCTTTGGCAAATATTTTCACTATCCGCGTTTCCAAGGCAAAATATCAGCTTACAGGCAACAAAAAGACTGCTCAGTAATGTGCAAAAAACATTATCATTTGGTTTAAATCTTAAAATGTTATGACTCCTATTAAGAAATTATATGAATAATGTTAACTTTCTCTTCTGCACTGATTATTCTTTTTCCTTCTCTTTATAGCACAGCCTTCCTGAATAGTATGTGCTACCATTAAAAAAAAAAAGCAAAAAAAAAGGGCCTAGAAAAATTAAAGGAGCTGCTTATATCAAAACATTTTATTTGAGAAAGGAAGAGACAATGTAATAGAAAATATACAATAATTAAAATGTATATGCTTTTTGTTTTTTAGGGGTAAATTTATTTTTAAACAACAACAACAACAAAAGTAAAACAACTTAATACATAGTTTTACTACTTTTGCATCAACTACAACTTCTTGGAACCAAGAAGGAATTCTACCTAGAGAGTATTTAAAAACAAATCCCGTGTTCACACTCACTAATATAGCTATAATTTAAAAGACAAATAATAACAAGTGTTGGTGAGGATGTGGGGAAATTAGAACCCTAATACATTGTTGGTGGGATTGTAAAAGGGTGCAGGCACTGTGGAAAAACAGTCTGGCAGTTCCTCAAAAGAGTAAGTGCCGAGTGACGGTACTACCCAGCAACTCACTGTTAGATATACGCCCAAGAGAGCTGAAAACACACGCCCACCCGAAAACCTGTATACGGATATTCACAGCGGCATCAGTCAGAGCAGCAAAAAAGTGGAAGACAACTCAAACACCCATCAACTGATGAATGGATAACAAAATGCGGTATACCTATATAACATCATCTGGTAATAAAAAGGAATGAAGCACCCACACACATTCCAGCACGCATGAACCTGACGAATATTATGCTACATGAAAGAAGCCAGTCGCAAAAGACCACATATTATACGATTCCATTTACATGAAATGTTCCGAGTAGGCAAATCTACACAGAGAGAAAGCAGATTAGTGGTGGTCAGGGGCTGGAGGGGTTGGGGGGAAATGAGGAGTGGCTGCTAAAAAGTATAGGGGTTCTTTTTGGGGTCGTGAAATGTCCTAATATTGACGGTGGTGATGAGAACTCAGCAGATGCAGTGAAAACCGATGAATCGCACACTCTCCCTGGGTGAACTGTATAGCGTGTGAAGTATATTTCAACAAAGTTTTGTTTTTTTTTTTAAACAGTCTTTAGAAGTAGCCATTCAAAAATTCTCTATGAATCAAGCACTTGATGTATTCTGGCCACAGCCAAAAACTATAAAAGGACACATGAGAGAGGAAAGCAGCAAACAGTCCAAATAACTACCACAACAAAAGCACAGCAATGCGGCCAATAAATCCAAGGGAACTGATTCCAAGAGCTAATACTTCACATTCTGCAGTAAGCAGGAAGTTGAATAACCAGTCAAAAAGTTATTTTTTATACACATGAAAGAAGAAAAGTGAAGCTTTTAACTTAGAAATTTCACATGAGAAGTCAAATTAACTTATTTGCATTTGAAATTAAAGAACAAAAGAGGTTTGGTTTACAGTGGTTTTGACCTATTTTAGACAGATATCTATTAAATATTTATTAAAATGCTTTAGCTTAAAATACTACTATAGGCACGAGAAAGAAAACAAATATGAGCAATTCACTTCTTTACCTTCTGTTCAATAAACTCTCCTTCCCGTGGCAGGTGGTGCAGAGAGCTCTATGCAGGGGGCTAACCAAGACTCCCTTAGAGTAATTGGAAAGCATCTCTGCATTTTCATCCCGGAAACCACAAAAAAGTCGCAGTAAGCAGAACGTATAATCTTGATCATTAGCACTGAGCCTGTAGCAGAACAATGTGTTGTCCCCAGAAATTAAGCTACAGGACGCAGTATGATGGTGTAAGAAGCCACTGATGTCTCCCCAGATGAGAGGAAAAACCCAAGGAAAGCAAGACAAAAAAGGAAGACAATGATAATAAGTTGCATGTGTGATTTTTTGCTACTGTTGTGAGCAAACTGCATACTGTGACACAGGGAATCATTCTCGGAGCTTCATGGTAGTAGAAGAGACCTTTGAGGTCAAGGACCCCAACCTTTCATTTTACAACAAAGAAAACTGAGGGTTAGAGAGGTCACACAACCAGTTTAAAGCATAATGAGGACTAGAAACTAGATCTTCTGACTCTGAGGGCTCTTTCCATGAAACATTTTTTTTCTGTCTGCATATATTTACTACTGAAAGTGTTAACTAAGAAAAGAAATATTCTTAGGAACTCCTGTGAGCTAGACTTGTAAAAATCCACCTAGGTGTGGTATAGTTAACTGTGAAGTAAAGCAAAAGACTAGCTCTCTAAGTGCATGACCAAAGAGTTTGGGAACACTCAAAATTCCAGTTGAAGTGCCTGGAGCATCAGCCTAAGTGCAGCAGAACAATACTTGTACACGGTTTAGGTATGTGACTATAGAGACCTGATGCCTGGTCACCTGCTCTGAGACCTGTCTATGGAAAGCTGAGGAAAGCTGCACTGAGCCACAGGGAAAGGGAAGGTGGTGGACATAGAGGGTGTTCTTGTTGACGGTTAGAAGCAATGCCCCAGGTTTCAGCCTGGCATAGATACATGTCTCCCTTTGCTCTGATCACCATGTAAATCAGGCTAGTTCTGAAAACTAGTTTAGCTTCCTGATTATTCTAATACTATCAAATCAATCAGTGTCCTGGGAAGCAGACTGAAAAGATTTTGGTCACTGGAAGAAATATTCCTTACCTCAAATTAATAAGCACACTTTTTGGTTTACACATCAGCTGCTTGTGAGTTAGTTACTGTTGGTCAGTTCCCTGAACTGACAAGGTAAGACCAGATCTGCACAACCACTGAGGACCAGACTGTCATTAGGCTGTGATGAGTCACTGTGGCGATAAGCCTACAAAGCTCCTGCCTGGACCGTCACTCTTACCTCCTATCAATCCCATCTTCAAACTGTAGGAATGACCACCTGGACCACAGGCTTCATCTGAAGCTCACACGTGCTGTGTGCACACATGGGGCATACAGCACGTATTTATGGAGGCTTATTTCCAACAGATTAATACAATCAATGTCTAATCAATTTCTATTCCAAGTAAGCCATGCCATTTAGAGAGATGATCCAACAAGAAAACTCTACCCAAGGGCAAGCTTGGGCTATAAAAAGTTTCTTCTTTTTAAACAAAAATACACATACAACCAAAAATACAAAAAAAGGATATCAAAATCAATGTCCTTCGGATTGTAACTGCAAGTGCTGATTAAAGGACAACCTCAATTTATAGGAATGATATGTTGGTGCTAGGATAGATCATGTGCCCATATGTTAGTCATAGGAGCGGATAAGAGCGGAGTAATGTGGACTATGCATATAGGGGACCATTAAGAGTAGGTTTTTGGAGTCTTAGATAGCTTTTGTGAAGGGCTGAGGTTATGGTAGCAAAGATTTATACGCCTTTCCTGTACAGTTACTGCCTAGACCAGGGACTTTTAACCTTGGCATTGTTGACATTTTAAAACCTGTTGCCGTGGAGTTGATTCCAACTCATAGTGATCCTATAGGACAGAGTAGAACTACCCCACAGGGTTTCCAAGGAGCAGCTGGTGGATTTGAATTGCCGACCTTTTGGTTAGCAGCCAAGCTCTTAACCACTGTGTCACCGTTTTAGGTCAAATAAATATTTGTTGTGGTTGTGGGCTTCATGGGCACTGCAGCATCCCTGGCCTCTACCCTTTAGATGCTAGAAGCCCACCAGTTTTAACAACCAAAAATGTACCCAGACATTGCCAAATGTCCCTTGGGGGGCAAAATTGCCAGTGGTTGAGTCTAGACTTCAAATACTGCAAAATATTGCCAAACCCCTAGATTTCAAAAACCACCTCTGTCATTCCTAAAATCCTCCAACGGGGGAGCTCAAACTTGGGTTGAATAAAGTAGGACACAGAAAAGGGGGGAGAGAGGTGAAATACTTAATATCAGATACGGTTTTCTTATATTCTAATTGGGAGGAAAGGCTTTAAATCAAATAAATCTATTAAATTGTAATTTCAATCCATTTTTAATACCTAGAAAAACTGGATACGTTTATGATTACTTTTGCAAAAATGGACATTTCTCTCTCTGAATATAAAAGTCATTCACATGTGGAAGCAGAGGAAATGTGAGGTCACGAAGCCCAGGTGGATCTTAAACACTCGCTCCCTGTTGAGTGGCTGGTCTCCAAGTTCAAACACAAAAGAGATGGTTCAGTCCCTTCCAAGCTGCTTTCCTCCAGGAAGCCAGAAGAAGGAAGTGAAAAAGGACACAGGAAAGTCTAAATCCATACCACCCAGAAGCTAGTGTGAAGGAAGCAAGGTTTGTGGTTAGGTTAAGTCCAGCTTTAAATCCTATGGCTTCCCTTACTATGTGCCACTCTAAGCAAATCACTTACTTTCTATAAACTTACAATGGAGGTACTATCTCATCTGTAAAATGGGGCTTCTACTAATTATCCCAAATGGCTGTTGTAAGAATTAAATGAGATAACAAATGTAAAGTATCTGGCATGTTACAGGCATCCAAGAGGTGACAGCCACCTGGTCTACCCTTGTTTCAAAGGTTGGTTTAATGAGTAGCTGAGACAGAAGGTGGGTGGTGCAACCTCTTGGACATGGTGAACTTTAAGGGTAATTGTGACTTATCCACTAATTATTTATCTAACCTTTAAACTAGGCAAGGATTTTATTTCAATCAAGGGGTACTTCACAGCTTCACTATCCCCTGATCTTGGTAATTACCCTAGGCAATTAACACTGATACCTTAGTAATTACTGAAGCCGTTCCCCCACAATCTTGAGGATTTACACCATACAAAACATCCAGCTTGGGAAAGCTAGGTATCTGAGACAGTGACTACTATCTCATTTCTCCTGTGCCTTGCCAGACACCCTGCCATACACTTCCCATGCATAAGGGCGAAATGCTGCAAAATTTTAAATAACTATGCAAGTAAATGCTAAATGTAAAAGACCAGAAAAGTACCTCTTCTGTTTCTGCCACAGTGAAGTGATGCTTGTAAAGTACTTTATTTGATATGCCCCATCAGGAAGGTCGGACATTTCTCTCTCTGAATATAAAAGTCAGTGGTTAAGCATTCAGCTGCTGACCAAAAGGTCAGCAGTTTGAACCCACCAGCTGCTCCCTGGAAACCCTATGGGGCAGTTCTACTCTGTCCCATAGGGTACCTATGAATCACAATCGACTCGGCGACAATGGGTTTGGTTTTGGGCTTTTGTCAGGAAGATTATAAGACTTTTATAAAACTGAGGACTAAATGAAGAGCAGCACCTTCTGATATGAATTGTTTAACTGTGCAGTGTGTCATTTTTAACTCAGTATGTGAGCGTCTTTGGTAAACAATAACAGTACACCTACTCAAACTGTAAATGGAACCCAAATAAGCAATGCAGTGATACAAACAAGAATTTGCCCTAAATTTCATGAATGGCTGTCCATGGGAGACCCGGTTCACGAACCTAAAACAATCAAATGTTTATCCTATCCTCTCATTTTAATAAGAAACACCTAAAACATTGCTCCTAGGCTTAACTCGTAACATCGGTCATACAATATGCTTTTTGGTATCAATGTCCTACTAGATACTAATTCTACGTACACATAGAATTAGGCCAAATATGTTCCAAATCCTCATCCTGGGGTTTCTGTTTTGTTTTGATTTCTATTAAAAGCAGATTCCTAGGCATCACCTTAGACCCAGGGACTCTCTGGGAATGGAGCCTAGGAATTCCTATTTTTAGGAAGCTTTCCAGGTGATTCTCAGCCACGATAAAGTTTGAGAACCACTGACTGCTTCTATGAGAAAAAAGCTGCCATTTCCACATCATTCTCACTGTAAGTTAAAGAGCAACAATCAGTTCACAGTACAAAAGATCAAGAATGTGTCATCCTATCTCAGAGGCATTAGATGGCTTACCTAAAATGACGTCCCCTCAAAGAAAGCCCCCTAAGCACAATCATAAAATGTACTAGATTAGAAGTATTTCACCCTTCAGCACGAACAGACCTGAAGCAGCCATGTCCAAGGTTTGCTCTTGGTGAAATTCGTTATTCACTGAAGGAACAGAGGTTCTTAAGAGTCTTACTGCCTCTAGTAGAAGTTTAAATATGTACTTTATATTTAATTATAAATATGTACTTCATACTCATATACATATTAAATATGTACTTTATGGAGGTCATGACCATAAGGTGAACAAAAATTTGGCTTTTCAAATGAAAGAGAAAAATGCTTTCCTCCTGAATTTTGCTGTTGACTAAGCACAAAATTGTGGACTCAGTCAAGAGTAAGAAAAAGGAGGGGAAAAAAATGAGAGGCAAAATGAAGCAAAGGGGAGTGTATGAAATAATTTGGAGGACTGTAATAATCATTGAGCTACTATGTGCCAGGTGTCTACTAATTTCAGGCATTTTACAAACATTTTCTCATTTGACCCTTTGTTACATCCATGAGAGTAGATTTATCTATTCTGATGATGAGAAATGAAAACAAGAGAGTTTATGGTTCAATTTTACAAAGCTAGTAAGTAAGAGATCTGAGATTCAAACTCAGGAAGTATTACTTAAAACTTAGTACCCTTGTTACTACTTAGTATTCCTCCTCCAACCCTCCACATGCCCCAGTACTTCCTGACATGCTGATAATGGTCTATGGAAATTTCTTGTGAATATAACACTCAGTAATTCCAAATACTTTAAATTAACAACATTCTAAAGAGTGTTGTGTGTCTCATTTTTACAACTCTCAGGTGCTATACAGCACCATATGGTTTAATTATCTTAGAAATATAATAAAATTGAATGAGATAATACAGGTAGAAGTGGTCTAAACCCTAAAGCATCATACAAATGAAAGGCATTAAGCTAGTCATTAAAATTAATTTTATTTTGAGGCTCTTTGGCAGATGGTAGCAGGATTTTTGAGACACTTTGATACAATTAGTGCCACTCTAGGATACAATAAAGCATGGTTGAGGTTAAACTAATTTGGCTTCCAACACCACATACAATATAAATTATTTGGACAACAGGTAATGCCAGTACTTCTAAAACAATTCTATTAGACAGGCTAAGAAGCCCAGTCCTTAGATGAGAGCATTTCCATTTGTGGCCTTATCTCTCCCTTCCTCACTGGCCCCCTAGGCAATCTCATCTATTCACAGAGCTTCAGCTATTACCTCTGTATCTTACTGAATCCCCAATTTATACGCTAGCCCTTAATCTTTTCCCTGATCTCTAGACTAGAAATTCCCTTTACATCACAGATAGTTCCACACAGAATTCTCTCTGGCATTTCAAGCGTAAAATAGTCAAATCCAAGGAAACTGGAACCATACGGTTTGGGCTAGTGGGGCAAGTCCCAAAGGTGACCACAGGTGGAAAGCCTAAGCTAGTAGAGCTTAGGGTGGCTGCAAAAGCCAGATGGGACAGGTGGAAAGCAACACGGACCAGTGTGTCAGAAATTCCTAAACCACCACTGATATAGAGAAAGAAATGGGATAGAGAAGGGAGAAAAAGGCAAATACAGGTAACGGATGATGAAAACCAAGAGATTAATATAAGTCAGAAATGTAAGTATAGGGACTGCTTATGGGTTTATAAGGTATAGAAGACTAAATGAAGAAGTTCTCCAGATATTTATTTTTGGAAGACAATAGATAACCAAAAACATGTATGACAGCATTTACTTCTCAAAAGACTGCTGATGAAGAAAAGCAATGGGAACAAACCTAGTGTGTTTTTCTTTTTGCATTTTCCAATTCTTTGGATTCCAAATGAATGGGGGCTTACACTATTAAAATTTAATACATATAAGTGAATTTTCAGAAGTAAGAGAACTTTTTGATGATGTTTATATTTTCACAAAGATGAATGATGCAAATTTTGGGTCCTCTGATTTTTTAGTATCAAATGACAAGATACAGCCCCAGCTCCAGCTCTTGCTAATTAAACGAATCAATTAAGAGACAACAGTTGCAACTGTGTAGCTGCTGTTCTATAGTGGCAATAACAACCCCACGGGGAGGTCTTTCACTGCATTAAAATGCTGTCCTCCACAACTCCATCTGATATTATTACAAACAGTTATTTGTGTCTCGCTGTCATATTAGTAGCAAAGGCAAATTATAGAAATATGCAGACCAGAATGGGCCCAGTAGGAGATCAGGTTCAGTTTTCAGCCTCCAAGGGAACAATTGCCGAAATTCCAAAGTTCCCCAAAGTTCTTTAATGGAACTGATAAATCTATCACCACAGCATCCATTTAGAAGCTAGGTAAGGGTCACATATTTACATACTTTCCTGCTAAGCTGATACAATTCAACTAGATGAATTATCATATTAAGTTTACCCTCCTGAGTTAAACTGATGGAGTTCAAAATTGTTTTCAATGGTTGTCATTAATCGCTGTTACTTCTTAAATGCTTACTTTGAAATCTAATTGTGCTAGTGTATCAAGGGTCATATTAATAGCACTCATAATGATAAATCTTTGTAAAACATGTTTATTCTACTGATATTATCACTCAGCCTTTCAAGGCTAATAAAAAATAAAGTATATTTATTATCACTAAAAACTTAATTTAAAAAATCTACAATTTGAGATTTAAATTGGCTTTAAGGACTTCAGCACGATTTGGTTTCATTAAGATCTCTGGCTAGGCTTCAAAGACATATAATTTGATAGTTCTGCAAGAGTCCTTGGGCAAATGCCAACACCACAGCTATGAAGAAGCTGCTCCAACGTGGTCGAGGCTTCTTTTCCCTTTCTGGCAATATGCATTGTTTACAAGAAAAAACTTTGTCTTACTGAGATATATCTGCCTCGATATTATGGTGCTTTAAAAATTAAATATATATAATGGATACAATACAAAAATTTAAAACAGAACGACAACTTCTGCATTCTTAAAGCAGTAACAAAACATTTGCCCCAATGGGAAGCACAGTTCAAATTAAGAATTCTGGTTAAGTAAAACGCTGTAACTCTTCTGCTTTTTTTGTGAGTTTATACTTTCTGATGCACACAGACTCATGGCTTTACCAAAAGCAAGCAGGCAAACCAAAAATACAAACAAAGCCCTGAAACTTCCAATTTTAAATAGGCACAGATGTTCTGGGAAAATTCTGGAATAACTAAGTATACTTGGCAGTTACTGCAAAGAGGTTCCTGGATTATGCAGTAATTTGTTCTTAAAGTATTACAATGCTTAACAGCGCGACTTTGTAGTCAGACTTGGGTTTTGAATCCCAGTTCTACCGTTTACTAGTTGACTGGCATAGAATAGTCATTTAACCCCTCTATGCTCAATTTTCTCTTCTGAAAATTAGCCATACACATCATCAGTACTTCAGTATGAGGTAACATATGAGTGGTGATAATAGGCATAAAAATACTTAGAAAAATAAATGGCAAGGCTCAAGTGAGGTATTAGTGAGGCATACAGCTCAGAAGTAATACTCTTCTGTCTTCAACTGTTTATAAAATACATTTATAGGTAAGTTGCCTGAGTTATTTTTTAGCTTTTGTAAGTATCAAATATACTTTCATGCCTATATACCAAACCAAAAACCAAACTTGTTGCCATTGAGTTGATTCCGACTCATAGCAACCCTCCAGGGCAGATTAGAACTGCCCCATAGGGTTTCCAAGGAGCAGCTGGTGGATTCGAACTGCCGACCTGTTGGTTAGCAGCTGAGCTCTTAACCACTGCACCACCAGGGCTCTCATGCCTATATAGAGTCCCATATACTCCATTTTGGGAAGAGTAATGAAATGAAATAGATACTGAAGGATAAACTGTGGATGCCCTGAATACATACGTACACCCAAGTCAAATGTCTTCATCCACGTCACAGAGGCACAAATTTCATCTCTGAACACTCATTCAACTAATTTGGAAGATTTTACCTTTCATTATACAAAAGCACTATCTAATAATTTTTAAATAAAGCTTAAACAGCATAACAGAAAGGAGACCTTATGACTGAAGTCTGTATAAATGCATGTTTAGTGGAGGGGTGTGTGGAATTTAAGGGCATTCTTCCAAGGCTGGGTATTAGGATAAACTAGGTTATGCTTCAGAAATATATGATCACTGAAATATCAGCCCCCTGAAGGTTGGGGGTGGTGCTCAGCTCCAACAGCCACCCAAGGTTAACACACAGCTTCCATGCCAGACACAGCACAGGCCCAGAGAGTTCACGCCTGCTTTTAGCTACCTCTAACCAGAAGTGACACACATCACTATAAGGAGACAGTTTCCCATGAGTCTGTCACATTTCTGTGCTTCTTGGGAGCAAGGCACTGCTTGTCCTTTGTTCTGGATTATCATTTCAGGTATGTTTCTGGTGCCTGAAGTGGATGAAAGGGAATCAAATTAAAAGGCATTTCCTGATGGTTGAAAAGGAGCCCTGGCGGCGCAGTGGTAAAGCGCTTGGCTGCTAACCAAAAGAGATCAGTGGTTCGAACCCGCCAGCCACTCTGTGGGAGAAAGATGTGGCAGTCTGCTTCTATAAAGACGGTAGCCTTAGAAACCTCATAGGGCATTCTACCCTGTTCTGTGGGGTCACTATGAGTTGGAATCAACTCCACGGCGTTGCTGATGGTTGAGTCATGGGCTGAGAGCTGAGAAATCCGAGTGCATTCCTTGCTCTACGTTCCAACTAGATGCGAATCCTCAGGTAAGTCAAATTTGGTTTTCTGGTCCATACTTTCCTTAACAGAGGAAGATGGATTAGTTAATCTGTAAGATCCCAATGAGCCACCCATACTTTTCTTTCTCTCCATTTGTTGTTTCTGTATTTGCTTTCTTATTTTTTTCAAGTCTAACATTTATATCCCACGCTTGACAACTTCATTCATTCATTTGGCAAATATTTACTGAATGCCTACTATATGCTAAGAATTGTTCTAAGCCTTGGGTATAGAGTGGTCAACAAAACAAAAAGCCCTATCCTCATACAGCTTATTACATTTGTGGGAGAGACAGACCACAAGCAATTCAGAAAAGTAAAATACACAGTATGCAAAATAGTGATAACAGCTAAAGAAAAAGAATAAAGCAGGGAAAGGGAAAATGCAATGTTGGAAAAGGTGGTCAGAATTTTAAACAGCGTGACTAGAGAAGCCCTTCCTCAGAAAGTGACGGTTGAGTAACGGCTTGAAGAAAGTGAGGGGACCTTCTATGCAAATATCCAGGGCAAGATATTCCTGGCAGAGCGGGAAGGCAAGTTATGCACCACTGAGGCGTGTGCTCAGCATGTGTGAAGAAGAGCAAGGCCAGCACGGCCAAGAGTGGTAGGAGCTTCGGCTTAAACAGGGGAGCTTTTGAGTACTAGAGTGACATGACTTGATTTATATTTTAAAAGGATCACATTAACTGCTTTATTAATGATAGGCTACAAAGAAGGAGGGGCAGAAGTGGGGAGACTTTGGGAACTACAACATTCACCCAAGAGATGACAGAGGCTGGGTCCAGAGTGGGGGTAGTCGGTGTGATCAGAGAAGTTATTGGCAAACCGGAAGTGGACTGTGAGAGCAGGAGAGGAAAAAAGGATAAAACCAAGGTTTCTGCTCAAACAGTTTCTGTTTTCAGAGATAGGACTTGCCACTTTCTAAGATGGGAAAAATTGTAGAAGGAACTGTATTTCTTTGTTGTATTATTATTATTTTTGGTGGGGGGCATGTGGACATCAAGAGTTCAGTTTTAGATGTACAAAGTTTGAGAAATCTATTAGAACTCAAGTAGAGAGTTCATGTAACAGGGACGGCATAAGGGCCTTTGCGGCAAGACAAAGAAAATCAATAGAAGAATCAAGCACTGAGGGGCAATAAACAATTCCATACACCAGATAATGTAATTCCATGGAGCTAATACAGAACCCTGGTGGCACAGTGGTTAAGAGATTGGCTGCTAACCAAGAGGTCAGCGGTTCAAATCCATCAGCCATTCCTGGGAAACCGTATGGGGCAGTTCTACTCTGACCTATAGGGTTGCTATGAGTCGGAATCGACTCGAGGGCAGTGAGTTTGGTTTTTTGGTTCTACGCAGCTAATAAAAAGAATAAGATAGATCTTTATGTACTGACACAGAAAGATGTCTAAGATTTACTGTTGAGTAAAAAGGTGTATGATCCTATTTCCGGAAGAATATATCTACTATTAGTAACAAGTACTTTTAGAGAATAGGACATACTACCTCACATACATTTCAATAATGTTTGAAATTTTTACAGTAAGCATGTATTACTTTATTAACCAGAAAAAGCAAGAATCACTACAAGTGTTAAGTCCAACACTTTACATTTAGGTTATACTGAGGAAGTACCTATGCACATATTACTACGCATATAGTTTATATACATAAACTATACATACACCTTTGTACAGGCAGTCCCTGGGTTACAAACGTCCAAGTTACGGACAGTGCATACTTGTCCTTAATGTCATGTAAATTTGCCCTCACTTTGAAACAAGGAGCCAACCCCAACCCACAACAGATTCTTCATCATAGTCACTTTCACTTGCTGCATTTGAAGCTTTTAAATCATTGAAAAGGCTTCGAAGCCTCTTCTTGCTCTAAAGTAAAGTAAAGCTAAATAAGAACCATATGCACCTGTTCTGACTTACCTACAAATTCTTAAAGACACACTCAGGAATGAATCTCATTCGTAACCCAGGGACTGCCTCTAATGTATACACTATAAAGCACCAAGTAAATGTACATTATTAATATCCTTTCTACCTCAATAGTGGCAAAATTACCCCTCTTTTGGTCCAAGCCAGAGGGCTCCCCTCTGATATTCTCATTGAACTCACAGAGCTATCAGAAATAGCCAATGTGAATTTAATCCTGAACAAGGTGTCCAATGGACACGAACATTTCACAGATTATAGACATGGAAAAATATGCAAATACAATAGCAAGAAACAGAGAAATGCAAATTAAAATTATACGGTACCCTTTGTTTTATCAGCTAAATAATTTTCAAAATGATATTAACTAGTAAAATAAAGGAGGTGCCCTGGTAGTGCAATGGTTAAGCACTGGGCTGCTACGCAAAAAGTCAGCAAGGAGAAAAAAACTGGGGATCTGTTCCCATAAAGATTACAGTCTAGGAAACCCTATGGGGTAACTCTACTCCGTCATATAAGGTTGCTATGAGCTGGAATCTACTCGATGGCACACAACAATAAAATAAAACCTCTTTTTGCCAGATACAGTTAAGTAACTTTAAAAATTATAATTAATACCAGGGAGCGTAGAGTCAAACTGATATTCCAGTACCTCATCTGTAGTGTTCTAAAGAGGGACGAAATACTTGGCAACATGTATACGGAACCGTAAAATGATTCACAGGGTTTGACTCTGTTTGGGAAGTTTATCTTAGGAAAATAATTCAAAACATCAGAAGAGCAAAACACATGAAGTTGTTCATTAGAACATCATTTGTAATGACAAAAAAACTAGAGGTCACCTCAACACCTAACAATCTGGATTCATGGATAAGCAAAATGTCATATTTATCCCACAGAATATTAAATATAGGTTCATTAAAATGATTATCATAAATATAGCGATAGAGAAAATAACTAATAGAATCTTAAGAAAAAAACAAAATATCAAGATTTCATCAGTTTCATTAGAAATGTGGATTTGAAAGGGCCTAATAAAGAAAGGGAAACCCTGGTGGCACAGTGGTTAAGTGCTACGGCTGCTAACCAAAGGGTTGGCAGTTCGAATCCGCCAGGCGCTTCTTGGAAACTCTATGGGGCAGTTCTATTTTGTCCTACACGGTCACTAAGAGTCAGAATGGACTCGACGGCACTGGGTTTGGTTAATAAAGAAAGCTAGAAAGAAAACTGAGCAAACCAAATCAAGGTCATTAGTTCCAAAGGCATGTTTACATAACATATTCTTATTTTTACTACAAGAACAGCAATAGACAGTCTTCAATAAGAAAGTACTGAAAGTGTTGAATAAATTGCAAATGATTTTAAAACTATTTTCTCTCTAACAAGAAGCGACTAAAATAATTACATCATGAAAACTTTTCTCACACATTGAAGAATCCACAAACACACGGCCATTAACAGCAGAATGATGCTATGACAAAGTCGGGTTCATACACATGGACTTAAACTACTTGAATACATTTTTCCCTCTGCAAATTAACAGAATACACAAGGTAATGATGCTTTCACACTTACCACTGTGCCAAGAAACTGAATGTCCATGTTTCCACTTGCTTCTCGAGAAAGACACTAGAAAAAAAAGGTATAAAAATGAATTAACCAAAATGGATCACAGACCTAAATGTGAAAACTAAAACCATGAAACTCTCAGAAGAAAACACAGGGATGTGGCTACACAGCCTAGTTTTTAACGACAAATAAGATACTATAGCAAAAGCACAAGCAGCAAAAGCCAATAGTTAAATGGGACCTCATAAGAATTAAATACTTCTATTCATCAAAAGATTACCTAAAAAGTGAAGTGACAACCTACAGATCGTAAGAAAATCTTTGGGAACCACATATCCAACAATGGTCTAATAGCCAAAATAAATATAAAACTTCTATAACAACAAAAAGACAAACAACCCATTCTAAAAATGGGCAAAGGACTTGAATAGATATTTCACCAAAGGCCATATTCAAACGCACAACAAGCACATGAAAAATGCTCAACGTCATCAGCCATTACAGAAATGCAAATCGAAACCATAATGGAATATAACTTCACTCCCCTTACGTGGCTAAGTTAAAAAAAGCTGGAAGATAACAAATGTTGGTGAAGATGCAGAGAAATTGGAACCCTTATCCGCTGCTGGTGGGAATACAAAACGGTGGAGCTCCTGTGGAATACAGTTTGGCGGCTGCTCAAAAAGTTAAATATGGAACTACCATATGACCCAGCAATTACACTCCCAGGTATATATACCCAAGAGGCCTGGAAGCGGCAATGCGAATAGACACATGTACACCAATGTTCACTGCAACACTATTCACAATAGCCAAAAGGTGGAAACTACCTAAGTGTCCATCAACAGATGAATGGATAAACGCAATGTGGTACAGACAAACGGAATACTACTCAGCCATAGTAAGTCCTGATCCATGCTACAACATTGATGAACCCTGAAAACCTTATTCTCAGTGAAATAAGTCAATCACAAAAGGGCAGATATTGCATGATAAAAAGGGCAAGTATTGCATGATCTCACTTACATGAAATAGCAATAGGCAAATGGATAGAGACCAAGTTTATTGGTGGTTACCAGGAGTGGGGGGGATGCACTGTTTAGGAAACAGCGTTTGTCTGTTTATGGTAATGGGAAATTTGGAAACAATTATGGGTGGTGGTTGCATAACATAATTCATGTAATTGATATCGCTAAACTATGTACCTGGAAAATGTCCAATTGGCAAATGTTGTATTTTATATATTTTTATAACAATAAAAAAATGAATTAGCACGCTCACAAAAACTTGTACATAAATGTTCACAGCAGTATTACTCATAATAGCAAAAAATGCAAATGTGTATGAACTGATGAGTAGATTAATAAAATGTGGTATATCATATAACGGGATATTATTCAGTAATAAAAAGAAATGAGGTACTGATACATGCTACAACCTAGATGAACCTTGAAAACATTATGTTGACTGAAAGAAGCCAGTCATATAAAGGACCATGTATTGTATGATTCCATTTATATGAAATGTCCAGAATAGCCAAATACACAGAGACAGAAGGTAGCTTAGTGGCAGCTGCCTGGAAGACAAGGATTGGGGAGAAATGGGTGAATGCTACGGGATTTCTTTTTGGGGTAATAAAAATGTTCCAAAATTGGTTGCATAGCTTTGTAAATAGATTAAAAATCATTGAACTGGACACTTTAAATTGGTGAATTGTATGGTATGTGAATTACATCTCAATAAAATTCTTATAAAGTGAATACAACATACATAGTATAGATATGTTGTTGTTGTTAGGTGCTATTGAGTCGATTTTGACTGAATGACCCCGTGTAACAGAGCAGAAGTGCCCCATGAGATTCCCACGGCTGTAATCTTCACAGGAGCGGATCGCCACGCCTTTCTACTGCGGAGCTATAGTTACATAGTTACCTTATTTTGAATTTTAGTCAAAAGTAAACACTACTAGTAAAAATAGTACACTGGAAGTAAATCATAGATTTTTTTTTCCCCCAGATCATTCGCACCTGTAAAATTGCTCTATATAATCCTAACTTGTTCATCAAAATTCTTCCTATCCCATGAGGGCCCAGCAGCTTCAAAGGTTCCACACACAGCAGGTAAGTAGTTATGAATTTTTCTTTAACATTTCATATGTAATCCTGAGGGATTATTAGTGGACTTCCATCAATTGCAAACCATGAACTACTGCAGATGCATGCGAATTTTATTCTTTTTATGGAAGGAGAGTTTGCCAACTCTGTACTTTACGATCACTAATGCAATAGATCCAGAGTGACCCTCTGGAGTTCAGACTGAGCCCCTGGTTCCTTGACTGAGGGAGGTTAAATCAATAACAAGAAATGAGTTTAACGCACAATGATACCAAACTGCTTACCCCTACCTGCAAATATTGTCAAGTGATTTGACACAATTGTAACCTGTCTAGCATACTGAAGGAAGTGTGGTATGGAGTAGAAAATTCAATATTGGCATGTCAGCACTTTGAACCATTAATTCCACATCTAACAATTTGTCCTAAGAAAAAAATTATGGGTAGGTAGAAAAATGTGGCTATAAAAATGCTAACACACTGTAGTTTACCTCTAAAAACTAAAAAATTATCAATAATCTAAATGATCAAAAAAAGGGCTGGTTAAGGAATTATGAGATATCTATGCAGCCATTAAAAAATTTTAGAGACATGAAAAATAAATTTCTAAGTGTGAAAAGAAAGTACAAAACAATACGTTCAAAATAAGTTTCTTATAAAAACAATTCTATATATTATAGAAAACTAGAATAAATAATGCACATAAAATTATCTGTTATTTCTGGATGGATGACATTAGTTGACCTTTCTTCTTTTTTTTTCTCCTTTACTTTTCAGTCAGTTGTTATTCCTATTTTTCTGCATGGTCATGCATTACTTAATAAAGGCAAAAAAAAAAAAAGAATTCAAAATTGAGTAAAACAGATTTTTTCCCTTAGTTTCCTAAGAAGATTCTAGAAAACGAAGTGAAAAAACCTATTTTATTAAGAATTGAGTCTTGAATCCTAGATTCTGAGTCTGACATTTCCACTTTGGTCATCTATACTATCATTGATCCATATCCTATGTATTGATCGTTGCTAGCTAAAGTAAGATTCACTCCATAAGAGACTAAATGAAAAGAGTAAAATTCTAAAATAAATAATTGTAATTCAATATAATAAGCAGTATTAGAGTTCCGTACAAAGTATCATGGGATAACAGAGGCCAGATTAACTAAATGCACAGGAAGATTAAGGAAGACTTGTAGATAGACATTAGAGCTAAGTATTAAAAAATGAGCAGGAATTTGCCACAAAGGAAGTGAAAAAGAAACTCTTGGACTAATGGGGCAGTTTATGTAAATTTCAGATTAAGAAAAAAACATGGTGAGTGTAAGGAATGGTGAGTAATAGTTTGGAGGGCTAGAGGAAGGGTTGGTTGAAGAAGGGAAGCGGCAAGAACGGAAACTGGAAAGCATTTACAGAGACAGATCATATCTTGCACAGAGAGAGATTATACTTCACAAAGCTCTTATAGTTAAGAACTGAGGTATGTATGCCATGTCTATGTTTTAGAAAGGCTGACGGCCTGGAGTAAGGCTGAGGATACACAGGAATGGGTCGGAGGAGAGATTATGTGGAAAAACTGGCTCTGAATGACCCACACTGAGATGTAGTCTAGTAAAATTATTGGACTTAAAGAAACATTAAAAACAATTCTTTGGTCATTCCAAGCAGAAAGGCCAAATTATCTGTAGTAGTTTTAGTATTCTTACTCTGATATTTGTATGTATCTAAAGAAGAATAAAGCAAATGAATGAGTAATTACATAATACTTTATTATCCCCTGTGTGTTCTTGGAGTAGGGAAAGCAGAGATAAAGATGTAAGATAGAATGGATTAACGTTCCTGTACTTCTGAATTTGAATTGAAAGTATCAGTATGGACCCACGAAGGATTTTATCAAATATAGAGAAACATATGTCTGTGTGTGTATATATATATATTTAATATATGTATGAATATATAATATCTATATATACCCCCCCAGCATTCACTGAAAAGCCTATTAGCAATGAACATCCCTAGAACTGATTGTTGTCTACAAATACCATTTCCCACTAAAACAAAACAAAAAGCCAACGCTTCTTGGAAAGATGGACAGTTCTAGATCAGGCAGATATGAGCCTCATACACCTTGCCATATGAGAAAGCGAGGGAGCTGTCAGAGACTAGGGTCATGCCAGAAGGACTCAGAAGCCAGCTTGAGGAGACTCTTTCTGGCCAAAGATAGAACAACGTGAGTATCAACCAGGATGACAACTGCAATGGACTAAAGCACATCAGGTAAGCTTAAATACATGAATTCATAACAGATATCAAAAAAGAAAAACAAAAATCACACATCAGTTCAGTCGCTTTTGGGGAATGATAGGGAAATAACTATTTTGAGGACTGATAAAAGGAAAGGATTTATTTATAAATTTTATAAAAGATGGACACAACCTAGGTGCCCATCAACAGATGAATGGATAAACAAATTATGGTATAATTTATCTTTTACAAAGAAAATTTATCTTGTTTTTCCTATGCAAACGGTACTCCTGGGTAATCACAAAGTAGTTGAAGTTTCTCTTTAAAGAATTGTGCAGGCAATAAATGAAGAAAGAATGGCAAGAATAAAATACCATCATTTTGTAAACCTTAATTTATTGACCTAGGCCTGAGCATCAGTGGCTCAAGAGAGACAACCAGACATTATGTACCTCTTACGGAAGCAAAGCACACCACTTACTATGTAGTCTTGCCAAAATTAATGGCACCTGAATCTGATTATACCTCTAGATTCAACTAGTAATTTCCAGGAAATACAGAGGATAGAGAATATGTTAAACTACACTGTGGGGTACAACCACTTTGGAAATCGATTTGGCGCTTCCTTAAAAAGCTAGAAATAGAAGTACCATAAGACTCAGCAATCCACTCCTTGGAATACATCCTAGAGAAATAAGAGCTGTCACACGAATAGATATATGCATACTTTTTTTTTTTTTTTAATGTTCACTGCAGCACTGTTCACAATAGCAAAAAGATGGAAACAACCTGGGTGCCCATTAACAGATGAATGGATAAACAAATTATGGTACATACACACAATGGAATACTAAATGGAATACTACGCAAGGATAAATACAGAACAATGATGAATCCATGAAACATCCCACAACATGGATGAAAATCTGGAAGGCACTATGCTGAGTGTAATTAGTCGGTCACAAAAGGACAAATATTGCATGAAACCACTATTACAAGAACTCAAGAAAAGGCTTAAACACAGAAGAAAACATTCTTTGACGGTTACAAGGGTAGAAAGGGAAGGAGAGGAAAATTCACTAACTAGATAGAAGACAAGAATTATCTTAGATGAAGGGAAGGATAGCACACGATACAAGGGAAGTCAGTGCAACTGGACTAAACCAAAAGCTAAGAAGTTTCCTGAATATGAACAAATACTTCGAGGAACAGAGTAGCAGGGGCGGGGGTCTGGGGATCATGGTTTCAGGGACATCTAGGTCAGTTGGCATGACAAAGTTTATTAAGAAAATGTTCTGCATCCCACTTTGGTGAGTGGTGTCTGGGGTGCTAAATGCTAGCAAGCGGCCATCAATTGATTCCAACCCACCTGGAGCAAAGGTGAACGAAGAATACCAAAGACATGAAGAAAATATTAGCCCAAGAGAAAAAAGGGCCATGTAAACCACAGACTCCATCAGCCTGAGACCAGAAGAACTAGATCATGGCCAGCTACCACCAATGACTGCCCTGACAAGGAAAACAGCTGAGAGTCCCTGATGGAGCTGGAGAAAAGGGGGTGCAGAGCTCAAATTCTAGTAAAAAGACCAGACTTAATGGTTTGACTGAGACTAGAGGAACCCCAAAAGACACGGCACTGGAACTCTCTGTTAACCCAGAACCAAAACCATTCCCGAAGCCAACGCTTCAGACAAAGATTAGACTGGACTGTAAAACATAAAATAATAACTCATGAAGAGTGTGCTTCTTAGTCCAAGTAGACACAGGAGACTAAATGGGTAGCTCCTGTCCAGAGGTGGGATGAGAAGGTAGAAAAGGATAGAAGCCAGTTGAATGGACACAGGAAACCTGAGGTGGGATGCGGGAGTGTGCTGTCACATTATACGGATTGCAACTAGGGTCACATAACAATATGTATATAAATTTTTGTATGAGAAATTAACTTGAGCTGTAAACTTTCACCTAAAGCACAATTAAAAAAAAAAAAAAATGCAATTCCTCAGGGCTACCTCTAGCAGGAGACCTTAACCTAAGGACCTGGACTCCTGGAGGGGTGATGAGGTCCTGAAAGCACAGTCATTCATTCACACATTCAACAAATACTGACTGAGCACCTACTATGTGCCAGGTGCTCTTCTGGTCCTAGAGAGAAAGCAGTGAAAAAAACACAAAAATACCTCTGTTTTAAAAAAATGGCGAAATGCCAGGAATTGTTGAATATAGGCAGAGATTGTAACAGGTGTTTACTGTACTATTATTTAAACTTGTCTGTGTGTTTGAAATTTTTCATAATTAAAAGTTGGAAGGAAAAATAAAATAAAAAGCAGATTCCCCCTTCCCCCTCTGAAAAAACAAACAAACTGCACTGGAGGGTTGTAATCAGCTACATCTTGACAATGGTATACTCCATATGACAAATGATTCAGTTTCTTCAAGAAATAAACTAGATTAAAAACCCTTCACAGACATTTCCCTCAAGCTATTACCCCATTTCACTTTTTTAAGACTCCTTGAAAAGTTGCCTATCTCATGGCTTTCATTTCGCTCTCCATCTCCTTTGAATATATTTCCATCTGGCTTCTTCCCCTGACTCCCTGTAACCGTTCTTGTCAAGGTCACCTATAACTGGCATTTTGTTAAATGTATTTGTCAATTTTATCCTCATCTTATTCAACACTACATTACAAACAGCTGATGGTTTCCTTCTTCAAATACTTTATTGGCTTCATGCATATCTCGCTCCCCTGGTTTTTCTCCTACATCTCTGGGGCCCTTGGCTTAGTCTTCTTTGCTGGTTTCTCTTCCTCTTTATTCCAATTTCTAGCTGCTGGATTGCCCCAGGATCCGGTCCTCAGCCCTCTTCTCTTTTCCATCTACATTCTTCCTCGGTGTGATCTTATCCAGACCCATGCTTTTAAAGAAAATATACATGGTCTAGGCTATCAGGAGCCCTGGTGGCACAGTGGCTAAAGTGTTCAGCTGCTAACCAAAAGGTTGGCAGTTTGAATCCACCAGCTGCTTCTTGGAAACTCTATGGGGCCGTTCTACACTATCTATCAACTTTATGTTCTCAATTCCAGCTTGTCCTTTGAGCTCAAAACGAATAAAGTGGACATCAACGCTTGGATGTTTAATGCACATACCAAACTTAACCAAATCTAAAACAGAATTTTTGATTTGTCTCCCAAAGCTTGCTCCTCCCCTGGTCTTCCCATCTCAGTAGGTAAGTAACACCATCATTCACCTGTGGTTGTTAACCCTTAATTCCTTAACTTCTCTCCATCTGCTATGCAATCAGTCAATCTTTTCTGTTATCCCTTCATCCAAGTAACTCACTTCTCACCATCTTAGTCTAAGCCAGGACAGTAAACTTCTTCTGTAAAGGGCCACATAGCAAACATTTTAGGTTTTGCAGACCCAGAGGCAAAAATGAGGATATTACACAGCTCCTTATAGAACAAGAGAGAAAAGAGGTTTCCACAACTTTCTTATTGACAAAATTCAAAATATAATAAATGGTTTACTAATGAAGAGAATGGAATTTCTTTTTTAGGGATAACATTTTAATTGGGGTTCAAAACTAGCTCCCTATCATCCAAAATCAACTGCAAATGTTTATCTGTCGATGCTGATCTTTAATGGAATTTCACATTTTTCAGCTTTGAAAATGTCTTTTCACACAGATAAACCAATCTTGTTGCCATCGAGTCAATTCCGACTCATAGAGACCCTAGAGGACACAGCAGAACTGCCCCACAGGGTTTCCAAGGAACAGCTGGTGAATTCAGACTGCCGACCTTTTGGTTAACAGCCGAGCTCTAGGTACTGCCAAATACTGACATCAGTCCACAAGCATATAATTTTACTTGAGCATATTCATCACTTGGAAGGCACTGATAGAATTCTGTTAGATTCTTCCCTTGATATTTGCCTTTCAGTATGGCATTAAATTGCAGTTTAATCACTTCCAGTTGAAGGATAAGCAGACACTCCTCAATGTACAGCTAAATGGATTTGAAAATATGGAAAATTCCTTTGCGCTTGCATTGAGTTCCAAAAAATGCTGCTACAGCCGTAGTTCGAGCTTAGAAAACACAGCCGCTGAAATCTGTGTGGGAACGGAGATGATCTTGGTGTAACTTGACAGTACAGGAAGTGTAAAAGCAGCTTGACATTACTTGTGATTCAAACAGTGTAAGTTGTCCAATTGACTTTAGCATAGCATAAGTTTTGCATGTAAGTGCTGTTTTGCCTTGCAACTGTAGGTAGAATTCATTAAGAAATATTAACCAACCTGCGGCTTAAGCTAATTGCCAAAGTCATTCAGCGTTCTCTAATAGTGGTTGAAGGCAGTTCTTTGTGTTCAGAAAAAGTTCAATCTCAGATTTGCCTAAGCTAAAAATATTACAATAAAACTTTACACCGCTAAGCCACTGAACTGCCATGTGGAGCAAGTCAAGATAGTTAGCCTCTATTTCTGATCAGCAGTCATAGACAGACAATAACAAATGAATGTGACTGTGTTCCAATAAGCTTGCATTTATGAGCACTGAAATTTGAATCTCATATACTTTTCATGTGTCATGAAATGTTACTCTTTTGATTTTTTTTCAACCACTTAAAAATGTATTAACCACTCTAAGCTTCCTGGCTGTACAAACACAGGCAGCTGGTGGATTTGGCCTGCTCCTGGTCTAAGCATTCAGCACCTCTTACCTGGATTACTACATTGGTCACATAAATGATTTTCCTGTCTCCACCATCTGTGACTGCGGTGCAGTAAATTATTTAACATGGCTCTTCTAGCCACAGACTTTGTAACTTCCACCAAGTGACTGGATGAGGACTATACCAACGAGGTGCTTGTGACTCACAGAGGAGATTGGGTAGCTTGCTAATAATGTAAAAAAGGTTCATGGCATCCTTGTGGGGCAGTGGGACCATGTAAATAAATTGTGTGGAACCCTAACAAGAGGACTGGTCAGTTTTGCCATCCCATTAGGCTCAAAATGAGCCATCCCAGAGGCAGGAAGAGAGGATCTCAATACCACCAAGAAGGAAGAGCCAGGAGTGGAGTGTGTCCTTTGGACCCAGAATCCCCGTGCTGTGAACCTCCTAGATCCAGGAGACAGAGAGAGGAGCGGTAACATGGGAGACAGTGGAGCAAGAGGGCAGGGATTAGGAGACGGCATGGTGGGATTTCCCAGCCCACAGAGTGAGAAAGCTGCGAGGCTTACTGGCTGAGCACGGTGCCTCCGGGTACTTATTGGCAGAGCTAAAAGGGCTCTGCAACACTTGCCTGAGCAGGGCAGAGGCCAGGCTGAGGGGCCGAGGGCCAGAGAGAGATCTGCCTGCTGCGTGGCTGAGATGAAACTGTCCTGATGGAAGAACTGTATCCTTAGCATTCCTGAGCCTGAATTATAACCTTCCCTAATAAACTCCATAACTGTGAGTATGGTCTGTGACCGCTGCAACAAATTATGGAACCCAGCAGAGAAGCAGAGAATGCCCTGGGAGGGACAGCTGATGTCAGAACTGATGAAACGGCTACTGAGTAGAGGCATGTCTGACCCCCACCTCACAGGAATCAACTTCAGGCTGTGGAGGCTGAAAATGATTCTCTGCCCTCCTTGTGAAGTTAGAGGTCAGACGGCACCCCCACGCCATTTTAACAGTGGTCCATTCTCCTCACAGCAGTGATTTTAAATCACATCACACATTCTTCTATTTAAAACCCTCCAAAAGCTTCACAATGTGATGTAAATAAAACACAAACATTTCGGCTAACAAGGATCCCCTGTGGTCTGGTCCCTGCCTATCTTTTGCCAGTCTCCTTAACTCTCCTCAAGACATTGGCCTTCCTTCTACTCTCCACACGTGCCAAATGTGAGCCTGTCTCAGTGCTTCTGTACTTGCCACTCCTTCTGCTTGAGACTCTCTTCCCCCAGATGTTTGCATGGCTGCCCCCTTCTCCCGTTTCTCATCACAGGTCTCGACTTAGTGTTAGCTATTCTGAGAGGACTTCCCTGACCACCCTAGCTAAAGCTATCCCCTTCTATCACTTATTCTATTTTATATTCTTCATGGACCTTCTTAGTACTCAAATTATCTTATCTGTTTCTGTGTTTCCATGTTTGGTTACCTTCATCCCCGATTAGAATGTATGCCTTCTTCACTGCTCTATCTCCAGAGTCTACAGCATTGCCTAGGTCGCTGTTGGCATTCAGTAAGTATAAAATACCTTCTACTTACGAGACACTCAAAAAAATAATAGTTCCTTTTCCTTACCCTACAAGGGTCAGACTCATTTCCAGGCAAATACAAGTAATTTTGCAACATATAAAATGGAAATAGATTTCAAAACTTAGATTTTCACATTAAAAAATATATAAACCATAGATATAAACACCAATACACGTTGTCCTTGACTATAAATTCAATTTAAAGCAAGTATCAATTACATAAATAATGACTATAGCCTGTGTTTTTTCACCACACTACTTCAATTTGTGTGCTTGCTTAAAAAAAAAGGAAGAAAAATGTGTCCAAACCTGATACATTTCAGCACAAGAATTAACATTAACGGGAAGCAGGGAAATAAAATTTAATTCAAAACTGGAATTTACTTCTACACAGGAAGCAGAAATATACACTTTTCCCACAGTCTAGGTTTAAGACAATTAGGTTTTGGAATCCACAGAGAACAAAGTCCCCTCTGCCTACAATGAGTCTGAGGAACGCCAAAACAAATACGGACTGACCACTTGATAAGCTAACAGCAAAAGGAAAGATTAAATTTTATTTTCCTAAAACTATTCTACCCCTATTGAAATATTTTCTTCAAATATTTTACCTCTTTGCCTTTTTAAAATGGCACTTCATAGCTTGATTAAAAAAAGGTTCCTTCTTTTCTTATTTTGACAGTCTGCTCCAACATTTAAAAAATACCCTCCTTTTTTTTCCTTAAAGAATGTGTTAGAAGACTTTGTTAACATTTATTAGAATTAAATTCATATAAAATTAGTTACATATAATTCAGACAAGATTAGGTTACTAAGAAGAAAGCAAAAACATTTAAAAAAAAAATCAAATGTTCCAAAAATATCTTCCTAGAATAATAAAATCAGAGGCAATTTCATCTTTAAAAGTAATCTCACTGAACACTAAGAGAAAGAAAGAGTAATAGTTTTCCTTTTCCCTCATTGATTTCCAAGTTGATAACATGTTTTAAAGGCCATTACTATGGGATTTGGCTTATCAGTCTCCAGTGCAGCTGCTGGTACTCTTTTCCATGTTTACTACAATCAGTGTTGATACTATTCAAAATTCTCTTCCTCTGGCAGCCACTAAAATATAATTGTCTAGTTAACAGATAGCAGAGGAGAAAAAGTGTGTGTGTGTGTGTGTGTGTGTGTGTGTATGTGTGTGATGGGGTGGGGTGGGGGAAGAGGGAGCACAGAAAAACATTTTCCCATTATATAACATTTAAAAAAGCAACTTCAAGTCATACAACATACGCGGATAAAGACCAAGAAAACTGCTAAGCTTCTAGGACTGCATTATGAAAGCAGGCAAAATTAATATTCTGAATTAGAGTTGTAAATAAATCCCAGCTGCTAACTTGTGACTGAAGTTTTTGAAGCATAGTGAAGGGAGTTCTTTCTGTTCGATCGGTGGGCTTGTTTCTGAGATGTGCACCCGTAACTGACGTGTGCAGCAACGGGAAGGGGAGATGGGTAATAATTACTCTTTCCATTTCTACTTCTTTAGAAAAAAATACCAACTTCTACTTATTCTAACTTACATATTTATATATCTTATGCTTTGTAAATAGATGGTTTCACATTACATTTGGTTGTTCTAGAATAACCACATGCATACAGAACAAAATAACAACTAATTACTTCTAAGGGTGGGGGTGGGGAGAAACATTTCGAAAACATGGGGAGCATTTATTTTAGAACTAAAAAGCATAGGACGATTACTTCTGAATCTACTCTTTTGGTACTGGTAAAGTATAAACAAGTGTAAGCCATTTCTTTGGATTAAAGGTAGATTTTAAATTAAAACATTTATTTTAGCACCTACGCATGTTTATTAGGATCAAAACTAAAGTCTGTTCTCAGACGGTGGGGGAGTTGTTACGTAGATAAGCATTTGTAAATATACCACACATAATTATGCAACCTGCAAACACAAGAAAATTTCTTTCCATCGTATTCATGTGCCTATATAATATTCTGTTTTATATAGGCCTACCGAGCCTGTCAAGTTAGGATATTACATAATCTATTTAACACTGCAATCAATTCACAAGTAATCCATTTAATCTGGTATTCTATCCTAAAAAACATGAGATTCCTGGGACACTATTCCAAATTTGTCTGCTTTAACATAGAAAATTAGTTCCGCTTAGTTTCATATCAATGACCTATTCAATACAGAACACAGTACAGCTGCCATCAGCTTTACACTGTTATTTATAATACATTTACCTTCTGTCACAAATATTTGAACAAGAACATGAGAAATCAAAAGTCCTTCAAAGGTACACCATGAGTAGCTTCACATCGCACAGATGCAGAAATTGTTAGACCTTAGCAGGATCTTCAGAGATTTCCCAAAGTATCTGGCTACTCTTCGGGTCTGCAGATGACCTGCTGTGAGCAGGTGGATAGAAGAAATCATGCCACACAAAGCAACAGACCAATGGCAGTCAGTCTCCTCTGCTTGCAAATGTTCAAACAACGTGACTGTGTAAAATGAAAATCTAGTATGTAAAATGCTAACCAGAAACGATGCATTAAATCTCAGCAGACAAAGTACATTCTAAGAACTGGAGAACTGTTATGAGTTGTTCAAAGTAAAACTGAAGAATCTCTTTCAGGGTAAAAAAAAGATTACTTCACAGGAGTACAGTCATAAAAAAAATAGCAATAACAAAAACAGCTCCTGCTCATCCACCACGTCCCACACTACACAGGCGCTGGAGGGCATGAACAAAGCCAAGAGTGGTCTGAACGCCCACAGAGCCACCACGTCTTCTGTTTTGTTTCAACATCTTAATGATACACCACAGGCAGAAAATCATTCTACTTAAAAAAAAACATCGCTCCAAGTTTTGATAAACTTCTAATGAAAAAGCCTCTCAGCTAGAAGATAAATTTAACCTGTTTAAAAATGAATTCAATTAATCTGTTCTAAATTTTAAATTATAAATACCAAAACTTTGGTTGAATCATGGGAAACAGTTTAAACACCAATATACGCTTTTCCTTCTATAAATATACTATGATTTACAAAAGGCTTGATTTCTGCGTTGCCCAACTCAGCAGCCACTAGCCACATGTGGCTACTGAGAACTTGAAATGTGGCCAGTGTAATTAAGAAATGGAATTTTCAATCTTATTCAATTTTAATTAATTGAACTTCAAATTAAAAAAAAAACTGAAGCAGTGCAAAATATTTTTCTGTTAAACACAATTTCATTTTAATTTTTCCATTGCTTAAGATATTAGTGTTCAGTTGTCATGCACCTGTAGAATGTGTGTGTCATTTCTTGTATGTCATTCATTAATTTTTTATATTGTTTTCATGTTCAAATGATAACATCTCAGATATACTGTTAAATAAAATATAAAACAAAAAAATAAACCCATTATCATCGAGTCAATTTCCACTCACAGCAACCCTACAGAACAGAGTAGAACTGCCCCATAGGGTAGCCAGGGAGCAGCTGGTAGGTCTGAACTGCCGCCCTTTTGGTTAGCAGCCAGACTCTTAACCACTGTACCACGTGGGTTTCCAAATAAAATATATTAAGTAAATTAATTTCACTTGTTTCTTTTTACTTTACACATATATTGTGTGTGTGTGTGTATATATATATATATATATATAAACCCTTTGCCACTGAGTCAATTTCAACTCATAGCAACCCCACAGGACAGAGTAGAGTTGCCCCATAGGGTTTCCAAGGAGCGGCTGGTGGATTTGAACTGTCAACCTTTTGGTTAACAGCCAAGCTCTTAACCACTATGCCACCATGGCTCCCTGTATGTATATGTGTGTGTGTGTATAAAATATGGTTCATACTGTAAGATTATAATCATATTATAATATGGTTCATATTATATTTCTATTGGACAATGCTGTTTTATTTCAAAACTTTTTAAATTGGTAATTTAGAAATCAGAATACATCTTTCCACCAAAAAAATAAATAAATAAATAAAAGACCATGAGAAATGATTATTAGGCTCTCAGATCATACCATAAGCACCTGTGTCTATTAACGTCACTATTGACACACTCTGCACGTGCAATGTAGAGAAACACTGCTGCAATGGTGGTAACCACACAACATAAAAAAGAAACTATGAAATACCATTAATTTGGTTTCTTTGAATGATGGTATTTGAGGAAAAGTTGGTTCAATTACTAGAGGATAAAGCCTGGTTCTTTATTATAAATTATTTCATTTCAAAATATATGACCTCCTTTTACTAAGAGATACATCACTGGCTCTGTCCTTTAAAGTTATCAACAATGATTAGAATTTTCTCCAAAGTATGATTTTCTTCAAGTCAGAAAAGGTAATGCAGCTAGATGGGCATACTGGAGTAAGTGATGGTGTGAAGCAGACTTAATGGAGCGATGAATAATTAGTGACACAGGGTAAGAGAGAGACCAATGGGAGCACAGACCTCTGAGCCAGAGAAGAGGTCATCAGAACTCAGGCCTTCATCTACACCTATCAACAGGTGGTACTGCTGACCTAAGACAGGTCAGGTGCTTCCCAGGGCAAACTGAGGAAAATTGAAAAGACATTTACTTGAGTGGAAAGAAAAGTACTTGATAAGAAAGATACATTTGTAGGCAGGTTCTCTAGAGCCTTCTTGTTTCTTTCTGCTCTCACAGAAACTACCATGAACCTGTATCTGCAATGATCCTTCAGCTACACTGTCTACTAGAGTATCGGTTTTGCAGATGTTGAGAGGTCAGGAATTAAACTGCTGAGAAGGCTTTCTTATGCAGCAAAGGCAGTGGAAATCAAAGTTAATAAATCAGGGAACAGTTTAGACCAATTAAAAGAAGTTAGTAACCTATGAAATTCATTATACAAAAGATGGCACATGCCAAAATAGAATTTGTTTTTATTTTTTATTAAGCTCATAAAACCCTGGTGGTGTAGTGGTTAAGAGCAAGAGCTGCTAATCAAAAGCTGGGCAGTTCGAATCCACCAGGCACTCCTTGGAAACTGTACGGGGCAGTTCTACCCTGTCCTATAAGGTCGCTAGGAGTCAGAACTGACTTGACGGCACCAGGTTTTTTTTTGTTGTTGTTGTATTAAGCTCATGAGGTTTACCAATGAAAACCAGGAGTGTGAACAGACAGGGTGATCTGATTGTGAAGAGAAATAGGGAGACAATTCCTAAAGCACATATGCTGCCTCCCCAGCCATTTTATCATCCAATCAGATCAAGATGTTAAATGCTAGTTTTTACATAGTCACAGGGTTTCAGCAATAAAATGAAATAGCTGTTAAGTACCCACACATCCTGAAGTAAGATGCCAGACTAGGCTAACTAGTAGAATGTGAAACCGGCAATATATAAGAATATACATGAATACAAGAGAAGTTAAAAATTAATTAGAGGAGACTGAATCCTTAATGAGAACTGTTTTGGACAGTTGTCAGCTTGCTTTATGTTCAACCTCTGCCCCACCACTCCCACAGGAGTGGAACGAAAGGGGCCCATTCTAGGTTTACCTTAAACCTAGTGACAAGAGCTTCATGACAATCACTGAGTTGTCCACGTATCCCCTTGATTTTGAAGGACTCCGAGGTGAGATGGAGCAATCCCTGACTGGTGGCAGAGCAAGAAGAAGCTTGTACTTCAGGAGTTTGGTGAGCAAGGATTTATACATATTTTCCGTGGCCCAGACATGGGCCATACAGAAGAGAACCAGGTTGGGTCATTATGACCCTGCCCCAAAGGAACATCAGGAGAGAGAAAGCGGAATCAACAGAAGGGTTGGCTGCTGGAAATCAGGAGTGTGAAGGCAAATGGAAAAGGCATAGCCTAAAAGGTTACCATGATGAGACCCAAAAAACCAAACCCACTGCCGTCGAGTCGATTTCGACTCATAGCAACCCTACAGGACAGATTAGAACTGCCCCACTGAGTTCCCAAGGAGTGCCTGGCAGATTTGAACTGCCAACCTCTTGGTTAGCAGCCGTAACACTTAACCACTACGCCACCAGGGTTTCCAGAATGATGAGAAATTCTCAGCAATTATGCATCTGAAAAACCCACAAAAGTATCCTAGAAGAGAACCAGCCACCTCTGGACATGTGTCATGTCCAGAAAGCGAAAATGCCAGGTCACATCTGTCCCAGTCAACTTAGTTCTTCTCTTGTACCTCATGTCTTTATCCCATACTGCAAGTTTGGAAAGATCTAACATAGCAGCTATCAAGTAAGGGAGGGTATAAAGCAAGGAAGAAGAAGCAATGGGCTCATCTTCCCGACTAATGGATTCTCAGTTTGAGGTATTACTGAGTTCACAGAGGAGAGGTTTTACGAGTTTTGATATTAATGAACTAGACATTTAACACACCCTCTACAAAGCAAATATTGCTCATTTATCACTTGGAGCCCTGGTGGTGCAGTAGTTAAGAGCTATGGCTGCTATTCAAAAGGTTGGCAGTTTGAATCCACCAGCTGCTCTCTGGAAACGTTATGGGGCAGTTCTACTCTATCCTATAGGGTCATTATGAGTCAGAATCAACTTGGTGGAAATGGGTTTTAACTGAAAAGGCTATAAGAACTGTGATTTTACCTAAGAAAGGGGAAGAAGTGAGAGAATGAATTTGAAAGAGCAGTTGTAAGAAAGTTTCTATTTGTGAGGAAAAAGCTCTGTCTTTTTTTTTCTGCAGTGAACTGATTACAAAGTTGGCAAAAACAGATAAAGGAAAGGCAAGTATTGGGCACTCTGAGTGCTTCCTCAATTACTATTTAAAAAAATCCTGTCGAAGGTATAGAAGAGCCTTGGAAAAAGAAAACACTTCTTAAAAAAGTGGGTTTATTCAGTTTGATTTAGAATTCTGAATTTCTATACTTTCCCCTCATTTTTTTAGAGCTTAGTTTAGTAGATGAGTGGTGGCTTGATCTATAAAAGCAAAGATGGCATGGTTGACTTTCAAAAGCTTGCCTTAAAGGGGATAACCACCTAGGAACAACAGGCAAGGGTGATAAAAATTTACATAAAAAAAAAAAATTAAAGACAAACGGTTAAAACAGAGACCTTTGGTATTTATTGGGGATAGGATTTTGCAATCTTTATGGTTCCCATTATACACCCAGAGTACCAAAAAAATTGTGTAAAAAAGGCCCAAAGTCCATTAACTGGGGAAAAGACAGTCTTTTTAACAAATGGTGCTGGCAAAACTGGATGTCTATCCATAAAAAAATGAAACGGCCCATACCTCACACCATACACAAAAATGAATTCAAAATGGATCAAACACCTACATATAAAACCAAAACCTATAAAAATCATGGAAGGAAAAATAGGGTCAGTACTAGGGGCCCTAATATACAGCATAAATAGGATACAAACCATAATTAACAATACACAAACACCAGAAGATAAGCTAGATAACTGGGAAATTCTTAAAATTAAACACTATGCTCATCAAAATCCAACACCTCTACAACAAAGGGACAAATAATCCAATTAAAAAGGTGCAAAGGATACAAACAGACACATCATCAAAGAAAACATTCAGGCAGCTAACAGACACATGAGGAAATGCTCCTCATCACTACCCATTACAGAAATGCAAATAAAACTATAATGAGATACTATCTCACCCCAACATTACTGGAGAAAATAAAAAAAAACAGAAAATAATAAGTGTTGGAGAAGCTGAACGGTGACTGTAACTGTTATACATTGCTGGTGGGAATGCAAAACACTTTAAACATTTTGGAAAATGATACAGTGTTTCCTTAAAAAGCTAGAAATAGAAGTACCATATCATCCAGCAATCCCACTCCTAGGAATATATCCTAGAGAAATAAGAGACATATGCACAGAAATACACATATGCACAACCATGTTCACTGCATCATTATTCATAATAGCCAAAAGATGGAAACAACCTAAGTGTCCATCAACAAATGAATGGATAAACAAACTATGGTACACACATACAGTGGAATACTATGCAACAATGAATGTGCGAAACATCTCACAACGTGGCTGAATCTTGAGGGCATTATGCTGAGGAAATAAGTCAGTCACACAAGGACAGATACTGTACGAGATCACCATTATAAAAACTCATGCAAAGGTTTATGCACAAAAAGAAATTATCTTTGATGGTTACAAGGGGGGGGGTGGAAAAGGAAAAACACTAACTTTAGATAAGTGGTAACTTTGGGTGAAGGGTAAGACAGTACACAATGCTAGGGAAGTCGATACAACTTGACCAAGGCAAAGTCATAGAAGCTTAATAGACACATCCAAACTCCCTGAAAGATCAAGTTACTGGGCTGAAGGCTGGGGACCATGGTCTCAGGGGACATCTAGCTCAATTGGCATAACATAGTTCATAAAGAAAATGTTCTACGTCCTACTTTGGTGAATAGCATCTGGGGTCTTATAAGCTTATGAGTAGCCATCTAAGATATTTCTCTAGTCTTATCCTGTCTGGAGCAAGAGAGAATGAAGAAAACCAAAGACACAAGGGAAAGAATAGTCCAAAGGACTAACGGACCACAACTACCACAGCTTCTACCAGACTGAGTCCAGCACAACTAGATGGTGCCTGGCTACCACCATCGATTGCTCTGACAGGAATCACAATACAGGGTCCTGGGCAGAAATGGAAAAAAAAAAAGGTAGAACAAAATTCTAACTCATAAAAAAAAGTCCAGACTTATTGGCCTGACATGAACTGGAGAAACCCAGACAGTACGGCCCCCAGACACCCATTTAACTCAGTACTGAAGTCACTCCTGAAGTTCACTCTTCAGCCAAAGATTAGACAAGCCCATAAAATGAACAACAGTAACACATGGTTCAACCATGTACATGAGACTAAATGGGCACACCAGCCCAGGGGCAAGGACAAGAAGGCAGGAGAGAACAGAAAAGTTGGATGAATGGAAATGAGGAACCCAAGGTTGAGAAGGGGAGAGTGTTGACATGTCATGGGGTTGGCAAACAATGTCACAAAACAACATGTGTATTAACTGTTTAATGGGAAACTAATTTGCTCTCTAAACTTCACTCTAAACTTCACCTAAAGCACAATTAAAAAAAAAAAAAAAACTATGTTAAGTTTTTATCATGAACCTTTCTCAAACCCAGCCTCCTTTTTTTACACTGCCAGCACCCCAGTTTAAGATCCATTACATCAGGAGTGAAGTTACATGACTGTCTTTCTAAATGAACTCCTTCCCCACTTTCACCATCAACCCCTTAACCCATCCTACATTATGAAGGCATTTTGATGTAGATTACTTTCTTCTGCGAAAAGTATCAATGGTTTTTCCATTGCTTACTTAAAAGCACAGGCTCTTTAACTTCCCATTTGCAATCTGATTCTTCCAACATAGTTTTCTACATTTGCCTCTCATTCCTTCCCTATGGGAACGTTTCCCAATCAACATCCCACTTCAAGAACATGCTTTTCTAAGGGTAGCTCAAGTATCATCTCACACACACGCATGCACACACCCTCCCTTTTTCAGTGGCTAAGGATTACCTAGGAATTTATAAGTGAAAAATGGGAGGGAATGATTGGCAGAGAGCACCTGGAAGCAAATACAGTTACCAGAGTTTCACATTAAGGGAAAAGACATCTTTTTGTTTACAATTAATTAAGAACCATTTTAGAGAAACAGTAAGCCTTTGAAAGAATTTGGGCGTTGTGAAGGAGAGAGGGTGGCAAGATTCTTCTTTAGTTACCATCAAGTTGATTCCAACTCATGGCAGCCCCATGTGTGCTGAGGAAAACTGCTTCGTAGGATTTCCAAGGCTGTGACCTTTAGGAAGCAGATCATTAGGCCTGCCTTCTGAGGTGCCTCTGGGTAGGTCCAAACCACCAACCTTTCCACTAGTAGTCAAGTGCTTAACCGAGCTGGAAAGGGTAGGGGGTTGAAAGCTAGGAAAATGTGGCCATTTATTAAATAATGCTGGCACAATTGGTTATCTTTTTTTTTAATTTTTGTTGTGCTTTAAGTCAAAGTTTACATATCATGTCAGTCTCTCATACAAAAATTTATATACACCCTGCTATACACTCCTAATTGTTCTCTCTGTAATGAGACAGCACACTCCTTCCCTCCACTCTCTCTCCTCGTGTCCATTCGGCCAGCTTCTGGACCCCTCTGCCCTCTCATCTCCCCTCCCAACAGGAGATGCCAACATAGTCTCATGTGTCTACTTGATCCAAGAAGCTTGTTCTTCACCAGTATCATTTTCCATCCCATAGTCCAGTCCAATCCATGTCTGAAGAGCTGGCTTTGGGAATGGTTCCTGTCTTGAGCTAACAGAAGGTCTGGGGACCATGACTTCTGGGGTCCTTCTAATCTCAGTCTGACCCTTAAGTCTGGTCTTTTTATGAGAATTTGGGGTCTGCATTCCACTGCTCTCCTGCTCCCTCAGGGGTTCTCTGTTGTGTTCCCTGTCAGGGCAGTCATTGGTTGTGGTTGGGCACCATCTAGTTCTTCTGGTCTCAGGTTGATGTAGTCTCTGGTTTATGTGGTCCCTTCTGTCTGTTGGGCTCATAATTACCTTGTGTCTTTGGTGTTCTTCATACATCCTTGCTCCCAGTGGATTGTGGCCAATTGTTGCATCTTAGATGGCTGCTTGCTAGCATTTAAGACCCCAGATGGCACTCTCCAAAGGGGGATGCAGAATGTTTTGTTAATAGATTGTATTATGCCAATTAACTTAGATGTCCCCTGAAACCATGGTCCCCAAACCCCTGCCCCTGCTACATGGGCCTTTGAATTTGAAGTTTTCAATTTAGGAAACTTCTTTGCTTTTGGTTTAGTCCAGTTGTGTTGACCTTTGTGTGTTATCTTTCCCTTCACCTAAAATAAAACTTATCTACTATCTAATTAGTGAAAACCCCTCTCACTCCCTCCCTCCCTCCCCCTTCTCACAGCCATCAAAGAATTATTTTCTTCTGTTTAAACTATTTCTCCAGTTCTTATAATAGTGGTCTTATACAATATTTGTCCTTTTGCAACTGACTAATTTCACTCAGCATAATGCCTTCCAGATTCCTCCATGTTATGAAATGATTCATAGGCTCATTATTACTCTTTATCAATGTGTAGTATTCCATTGAGTGAATATACCATAATTTATTTATCCATTCATCCACTGATGGGCACCTTGGTTGCTTCCATCTTTTTGCTATTGTAAACAGTGCTGCAACAAACATGGGTATGCATATACTTGTTTGTGTAAAGGCTCTTATTTCTAGAAGTGGGATTGCTGGATCGTATGGTAGTTCTCTTTCTAGTTTTTTAAGGAAATGCCAAATCGATTTCCAAAGTAGTTGTACCATTTTACATTTACACCAGCAGTGCATAAGTGTTCCAGTCTCTGTACAATCTCGCCAACATTTATTATTTTGTATTTTTTGGATTAATGCCAGCCTTGTTGGGGTGAGATGGAATCTCATTGTAGTTTTGATTTGCATTTCTCTAATGGCTAGTGATTGTGAGCATTTCCTCATGTATCCGTTAGCTACCTGAATGTCTTCATTAATGAAGTGCCTGTTCATATCTTTTGCCCATTTTTGAATTGGGTTGTCTTTTTGTAGTTGAGTTTTTGCTGCAGCATGTAGGTTTTCGAGATCAGATGCTGATCGGAAATGTCATAGCTAAAACCTTTTTCCCAGTCTGTAGTAATCTTTTTACTCTTTTGGTGAAGTTTTTGGATGAGCATAGGTGTTTGATTTTTAGGAGCTCCCAGTTATCTGGTTTCTCTTGTGCATTGTTAGTAACATTTTGTATACTGTTTATGCCATGTATTAGGGATCCTAATGTTGTCCCTATTTTTTATTCCATGATCTTTATTGTTTTAGATTTTATATTTAGGTCTTTGATCCATTTTGAGATAGTTTCTGTGCATGGTATGAGGGATGGGTCTTGTTTCATTTTTTTGCAGTTGGATATCCAGTTATGCCAGCACGTTTTGTTAAAAAGACTGTCTTTTCCCCATTTAACAGACTTTGGGCCTTTGTCAAATATCAGCTGCTCACATGGGTATGGATTTATGTCTGGATTCTCAATTCTGTTCCATTGGTCTATGTATCTGTTGTTGTACCCACACCAGGCTGTTATGACTACTGTGGCAGTATAACAGGTTCTAAAATCAGGAGGAGTGAGGCCTCCCACTTTGTTCTTCTTTTTCAGTAATGCTTTACTTATCCAGGGCCTCTTTCCCTTCCATATGAAGTTGGTGATTTGTGGTTATCCATTTTTTTAAAAAAAGAAACTGGATCTCTACCTCATGCCATACACAAAAATCAACCCCAGGTGGATTAAAGATTTAAATGTGAAAAGCACACCTTAAAAAGTTTAGAAGAAACTTCACACCCACTAGGACGGCTAGAATCAAAAAGTCAGATAAAAAGCGTTGGCAATAATGTAGAAAAATTGGAACAGAACTCTCAGACACTGCTGGTGCAAATGCAAACTGGCCCAGCCACTTTGGAAAACAGTGTGACAGTTCCTCAAATGGTTAAATGCAGCACTACCATATGACGTAGCAACTCCACCCCAGGAAGAACGGAAACAGAGGTTCACACAGACACCTGTTCGTGAATGTTCAAAGCAGCATTATTTACAATAGCCAAAAAGTGGAAACAGCACAAATGTTTATTAATGGACGAATGGATAAACAAAATGTGGTATATACATATAATGGAATATTATTTCGTTGTAAAAAGGAATGAAGTACTCATACATGCTACAACATGGATGAACCATGAAAACATTATGCTGACAGAAGTCAGTCACAAAAGATCATATACTATATGATTCCACTCATATGAATAAGGAATAAGGAAATAAGGAAAGGAATAAGAATAAGTAAATCTATAATGATAGAAAATAGGTTAATGGTTGCATAGGGGCAGGGGCTTACTGGTATGGTAGCTAAAAGGTATGGGGTTTCTGAAGGGAAGAAGAATGTTCTAAAACAGACCGTGGTGATGGTTACACATATCTGTGCATATATAAAGAAAACGTTAAATTGTACACTTTAAATGGGTGAATTGTATGGCATGTGAATTATATCTCAATAAAGATGTTGAAAATGAAATTGAGGATTAAAATTGGTTTTTAGGTTTAGAAGAAAATATAGACAAGTATCTTTCTGAGCAGGAGGTCTGGTGGAGCAGTGGTTAAGTTGAAAGGTCAGCAGTTCAAACCTATGAGCTGCTCTGCAGAAGACAGATGTGGCAGAAACCCTGGGAGGCAGTTCTATTGTGTCCTACATGGTTGCTACGAGTTGGAATCAACTTGACAGCAGTAGGTTTGGTTTTGGGTTTTATCTTTATGAGCTTGGGAATAAAAAGAGATCGTTTAAACAAATTCTAAATACCCAAACCATAAAGGAAAAGGTCAAAAACTCTGTCATTAAATCCATGACTGAAAACTTCACTTGGATAACCTGAAATGGTAAACAGACAAGCTTCAAACCAGAAAAAGTTATTTGTAACACACGTAACTAACAGAAAATCAGGGTCACATGAAGAACTACGAATCAATGAGAAAAACAATCTAATAGAAAAATGGACAAAAGACATGAATAGATACTTTGCAGAAGAGAGAACAGTATGGTCAATACATATACATTTAAAATATTATCATTAATAATCAGGGAAATGCATATTAAAACCACAAGGAAATACCATTTCAACCCACCTGCCCAGAAAAAATTAAGTAGTCTGGGAATATCAAGTGTTGTCTACGAATGAAGCAAAACTGTTAAGGGCAGATTCCCGGGTTCAAATTCTGGCTCTTCCAATTACTAGAAGAATGCCATGGGCATGCGATTTAGCCTCTATAAGCCTCAGTTTCCCTAATGGAAAAATGAGGAATAACACCAGTACATGCCTTACTGGATTGTTGTGAGAATTAAATAAATTAATACATGTCTCTGGCATAGTAAGTACGCAATAAGACTGGCTTGTTATTCATATTATTAGTATCATCGTCATTATCATCACTGTTAATGGACACGTAAATTGGTACAGCCACATAAGGAAAACCATTTCCATTACTGTGTAGCATTGAAGGTGCCTAGTCCCTTCAACCCAGCCACTCTGCTCCCACACATACGCTCAAGAGAAATTCTTGCTTTAAGAGGAAGCATGTAGCAGAAGAATGTTCACAGAAGCACTGCTTGTGAGAGTAAAATAATGAAAACAATACAAACGTCTACTTAGGAAGAATAAATAAATTGTGGCATATTAATATGATGTAATAAAATATACATGGGAATAAACTAAAGCTGCGTGCATCAGCGTGGATGAATCTCAGAAATATAACATTGGAGGGGCAACTCACAGAAGGATATATAGAGGATGGTATCAATTTATATAAAGTTCAAAAATGTGAGGAGGAGTGCGCATGCTTATGGAGTATTGAGTTTCAGTTTACGGTGACAGACAAATTGCATTGATTAAGGGAAGGGTTGCACAGCCGATTATTGTAATTGCTGTCAGTAAGTTGTACACCTGCAAATAGTTGAAATAGCAGAAGCTGTGTGATAGATATACTGACAATGACAGAAAAAGAAAAGAGTAGCTGCCGAGATGGCTTACGTACAACCATGGGATTTGGTTCCTTGATTCAGAAGTTTAGGGTAATGGTTTCATGGGACATCCCAGTTAACTGGCCTAATAACATGTTTAGTGCTTTTGTTCTACCTCCTAGTTTGTTGCGTAGTGCCTGGGGTCTTAAAAGCTTACAAGCAACTCTCCAAGGTACAATTGGTTTCTATTCGCCTGGAGCACCAGAGGAAGAAGGAGAGGCAGGAATAGGAGGAGGAAATGGAATGTATGGTTAATTGCCTCCATGAACAACTGCCTCCTTTGCCCTGAGACCAGACCATCTGGATGGTGCTTGGCTACCATTACTGATCTTTTTGATCAAAGATTTCACAGAAGGATACTGACTAGAAAGGGGAAAACGCAGTAAAGGATTTCAAATTCTCATGGAATCCAGACCTTCCGGAGCCATGGAGGCTGAATGGACCCCTTAAACTACTGCCCTGAGATGTTTTAAGCCTTAAACCAAAAATATCTCCTGAAGTCTTCTTAAAACCAAGCAATAGTCTAGCTTAATTAGCAAAAAATGTCTGCCTCGAGCCTTATGCTCTTTTAAGATCTATCTGTATGAAGTCAAATTGACAATAGCAACTCGAAAGATTAGACAGGAACCTTAGGGGGCAGTGAGTTTATGTTAATCGGGGGAGGGACTCAGTAAAGGAGGGTGCGAACAGTTACACAACTGGAAGAATGTAATCAACATCACTGAATTGTACACATAGAACTGTTGAATTGGTGTATGTTCTATTGTCTATGTTCTCGACAACACAAAAATAAATTATTTTTTAAAAAGTTAAACAATATACTGTTTATAGTTTTACTATATGTAAATATCCCCAAAAAAGGCAAAGGAATGATAAATAAAAAAATCAGGAAGGTGAGCAGGGAGGGAGAAGGATTTAATCAAGGATGATTTAATCAAGGAACAGCACAGAATATTGGTAATGTTTTTCTGTTTTTTTATCTAAATGATGAATAAATAGGTTTTTGTGTTATTCTTTAGCTTTTATATAGTTTATAAGTTTAAAGTTTAAATTTACACTCAAAATTCCAGGGGAGGGGGAGGAGAAACAGCAGTTATTACCGTAAAGTCAGTTGAAAAATACTGGAAGTAATATTCACTTCATAGTTCTCTAAATTTACCATGAACAACTGAAAAGACAAATACAAACAAAAAACACAAAATAGCATTTTTTTAAACTTGTAAAATTCTTTAACTATTTGCTTGGAGGTGCTGAGCTAAAACTCTGGAAAGAATGCTGCTCAGGAAGACAGCATAGAGAAACAAGGAGTTAGGGATAAACTTTTGAGATCTGCCTATGCTTAACGGTAGGCAGAAGAAAAATCAACAAAGAACACTGTGAAGCAACCAGTATTCCTCCCGTTGTTCTTCCAAACTCTTCATCGCACAATGCTCCTCATCCTCACTGCTGCTAGTATAAGTCCAGGCAAAATGATTTTTCACCTCCATTACTCTACCAGCCTCCCAATTTGTCTCTCTGCCTCCAATCTCATTCTTCATCAACCTACTTTCCACAACGCAACCAAAGAAAAGCTCTTTCTACACTACAATTCTGTTCACATCATCCCATCCCCATTTAAAACCTTTCCATGGATTTCCATTGTGGCACATTGGTTAAGTGTTCAGCAGCTCACCAACAGGTCAGCGGTTCAAATCCATCCGCTGCTCCTTGGAAACCTGATGGTGCAGTTCTATTCTATCCTATAGGGTCACTATGAGTTGCAACAGACTCAGGCAACAGGTTTGGTTCTTTTTTGGTAAGGTTAAAGTATAATTCATACTATATGATTAACAGGGCTTCAAACGATGTGGCTCTAGCTAATTCTCTGATCACAAAGGTTTAAAGCAGTGGTTCTCAAACTATGCCCACCCCCCCAGACGAGCTGCCGCAACATTACCTGGGAATGTGTGAGAAATGCAGACCTACCCAAGACCTGCTAAATCAGAGACTCTAGGGATGGATCTCAACAATTGGATGGATTCTTTCCAAATGATTTTAGTTTTTAAGAAGGCTTCCAGTTGATCCTAAATGAGACTAAACTTTGAGCATCACTTGTTTAAAACATGAATAAGAGCTGAATTATTTTTTGAAGAAGGCTGACAGGGAAAATTGAAAAGTACTATGGCATAGTAGTTAAAAGCACTGTCATAGATTGAATGATACCCCTCTTCCCCCAAAATGTGTGTATCAATTTACCTGGGCCATGATTTCCAGTATTGTGTGGTTGTCTTCCATTTTGTGATTTTAATTTTATGTTAAAGAGGATTAGGGTAGGATTGTAACACCCTTACCGAGGTCACATTCCTGATGCAATGTAAAGTGATGCTCAAAGTTTAGTCTGGAAGCCTCTCGAGTTGAAGAACTGAAGAAAGAATTCAAACCTTGAGTCGCAATATTGAAGAATTCCGTGGACGAAACACTGAACAACGCAAGAAGTATCAAAAGTAGATGCAAGGAATACAGAGTCACTGTACCAAAAAGATTTGGTCAATGTTCAACCTTTTCAGGCAGTAACATATGATCAAGAACTGAAGGTACTGAAGAAGTCCAAGCTGCACTGAAGGCATTAGCAAAAAGCAAGGCTCCAGGAATTGCCAGAATTCCAATTGAGATGTTTCAACAAATGGATGCAATGCTGGAAGAGCTCACTCGTCTTTGCCAAGAAATTTGGAAGACAGCTAGCTGGCCACCTGACTGGAAGAGATTCATATTTGTGCCCATTCCGAAGAAAGGTGATCCAATAGAATGCAGAAATTATCAAACAAGATCATTAATACCACACACAAGTAAAATTATACTGAAGAGAATTCAAAAATGGTTGTGGTAGTACATTGACAGGGAACTGCCAGAAATTTAAGCTGGATTCAAAAGAGGACATGGAACGAGGGACATCATTGCTGCTGTAAGATGGATCCTGGGTGAAAGCAGAGAATACCAGAAAGATGTTTACCTGTGTTTTATCGACTATGTAAAAGCATTCGACTGTGTAGATCATAACAAATTATGGATAACGTTGCAAAGAATGGGAATTCCAGAACACTTAATAGTGCTCACATAGAACCTGTACATAGAACAAGAGGCAGTCATTCAAAAAGACAAAGGGACACTGCACAGTTTAAAATCAGGAACGGTGTGCACCAGGGTTGTATACTTTCATCATACTTCCTCCATCTGTATGCTAAGTGAGTAATCCGAGAAACTGGACTATATGAAGAAGAACACAGCATAAAGATTGAAGGAAGACTCATCAAAAACCTTCATTATGCAGATGACACAACCTTGGTTGCTGAGAGTGAAAAGGATTTGGAGTACTTACTGGTGAAGATCAAAGACCATAGCCTTCAGTATGGATTACACTTCAACATAAAGAAAAAAAAATTCTTACAACTGGACCAATAAGCAACACCATGGTAAATGGAAAAAGACTGAAGTTGTCAAGGATTTCGTTTTACTTGGATCCACAATCAACACCCCTGGAAAGCAGAAGTCAAGAAATCAAGTGATGTATTGCATTGGGCAAATCTGCTGTGAAAAATCTCTTTCAAGTATTAAAAAGCAAAGACGTCATTTTGAGGACTAAGGTACATACGGCTCAAGCCATGGTATTTTCAGTCATCCCGTATGCATGTGAAAGCTGAACAATGACTAAGGAAGGCTGGAAGAAGAATTGATGCCTTTGAATTTTGATACTGGCAAAGAATTTGAATATACTGTGGACTGCCAGAAGAACGAACAAGTCTGTCATGGGAGAAGTACAGCCAGAATGCTCCGCAGAAGAGAGGATGGCAAGACTTTGTCTCATGTACTTTGGATATGTTATCAGGAGTGACTAGTCCCTGGAGAAAGACATCATACTTGGTAGAGGGTCAGCGAAAAAGAAGAAAACCCTCAACAAGGTGGATTGACACAGTGGGTGCAACAATGGACTCACATAGCAACAATCGTGAGGATGGCTCAGGACCAGGCAGTGTTTTGTTCTGTTGTACACAGGGTTACCATGAGTGGGAACTGACTTGACAGCACCTTACAACAACAATATACCTGTGTTAGGAAAAATACTTCTGAGGGTTATTCTAAATATGTATTCAGTATTGATTTCCCTATAAACTCTGCATATAAAAATGTTATCAAGACAACTATCTACACAGTCATTGAAAAGTATGCTAAAAATATCAGGATGCAGAAATTTACGTAATAGGACTTTGTTTAGTTTTTCGCTCCACTCACTACAGAGAGGTCATATTATGATGCCCAAATGAAAACCCATGAATGCCTGAACCACAGCAAATTCAGTGCAGAGTATGGTCTACTGAACATAAACAAGTGTAGAAAAGTCATATTTTTTAAGGTGTAACAGTAAACGAACATGAGTGGTAGGAAATTATGCAGGGACTTTTAAGGGTCCCGAAGTGCTGTACCTCATAGTTTATATAGTTATGAAGACAGAAAACTTGAAATACAACAGGGACTAAGAATGTGAAACAAAACATGAGAAAAGATGTACTGCGGACAAGTCACGAAAACAATGTGAAAATATGGGGCTCATGACTGAGAGTTCAAGGTGTCTTGGAACCACAGAGATAATATACCAGTTTAATCTGACCTGAAAATCAGGTCATTCATCAAATCTTTACTGGGGGATTCTAGAATCCTCCGCCCCACAGTTTCAAAAAGAGGTATACGAATTTGGTGAAGAGTGGTTTTTATCTGTGATTCTCTTGATTTCTCTAGGTTTTAAAAATCAGTACCTGTGCAGAATTAAGTAAAGAGATTTCAAAAACATTTTCATAAAAAAAGAAAGAAAAAGAAAAAAGAATGAGCAGTAATGCTATCGGGCTTTATGACTCTCATGTGCGTGTGACAACCACATATTCAATTTCTTTTTTTTTGTTTTTTTGGTTTGTTTGTTTTTTCCTGGTACCCTAAATCTCAGCTATGAGGTAAGGTGAAGGAATTTGGCAGAATCTCTGGTCATAGCTTTCTACTTTAAAATGGAGGCCACTGATTATAAAGAACATTGTACTAACTCTGGATTTCAAAGCATCTCCTCAATGCGAGAAATTTTATATTGGGAGAAAGTGGAAGGTTAACAAATCAAGATTACTGAATTTTTAAAAGGTTTCAATGTGTCAACCTGAATGACTCATGTTTTTGCTGATCTAAAATACTACACAAGTCCATAGAAAAGGAAAGGAGGGCGATAAAGTAACTGGAAACCTTCAATACCAAGGAAACTGCCAATCTTCTAAAATGTTCAGAAAAGCAAGCAGATGCCTTATTTAGAACTATGTATTGTATATATATATATTTTTTTATTATATAGTGTCCTTCATAGATTGCCTGAAAAAAAAGAAAAACTTAATTCCTCACATAGAAAAATGTTTCCAACTATACAAAGTATAAAATACAGCTCTTCCCCGCTATGTCTGTAAATATTAACCACCTACGACCTGGTGAGGATTTTGAACTTTATGGAAGCCCGGTAAGTAAATCATCAAAACACTTACCTGTATAGTCCTCTGAGTGCCATCAACGTTGACAGACAGCAAGGGTGAAGCCAGGTTCCACGTACTGGTCACATTTAGTTTCGACCCATCAACTTCCACCTGTTGTGACACCAAATAAGACTGTTACCATAAAGAAAGACAGAAAACTGATCTCAAGTTCATTGCTGCATACAAAGCAGCAGCCATTTTAAACAGATGGCTCCCAAACAACCTGTCATGTTTACTGCTCCAGCCATGAAAGACAGGGTCCAACAACAGAGTCTTCTCAGCCATCTCTGGGGAGAGGTGAAGGACCTGTGAACAGCTGCCTCCGGGTACTGAGGTTTCAAGTCATTTTCAGTAAGTAACAAACAGCCTTCTAAGTCTAAACCTATCTGGACATGCTACATTTCCTGCAATTAGACAAGTAATGCATATAAATTTCAGTGACATTTTGCAACCCACACAACAGGACTTGCATATAATATCCTCTCCAAGGACCAAAGAAGAACTTTTTTGTGTTGATTTTAACGAAGGACTATGCATTGTTATCTTAATTAAACAGAAGCTTTAATTAGGCAAAATTCTTTGGTCTTGCATGTCCAAAGTCCATTCAAACCTTGCAAAGTTCTATTGATCATAAATGACTAATTTCATGAAGCCAACAATCATGGAGATGCCAAAAAAAAAAAACAAAAAAAAACCCAAAACCATATTCATTTAAAGCAGAGATATTCTTAAGAGAAATAATTTAACTTTCAAATAATATAAAAGTAATTGAAAGAAAAAAAAAGCTAATTTAACATAAAAAGTACTATTGATGATTTCTTCCTATTCACTCACTGATGAGTATTCCTTAACTCTTAAATATGAGAGGCAGGAAGAAATTACATTACTGATAGTCTAGCAAAAGAATAATTAAAAGTTTGTTCAAGTTGTTCAAAACAAATCTCTAGCAGAGCTAAAGTATAAAAAATGATCCCTAAAAATCCCCCCATCATTAAATTCTTATAAAAAGACATTCATTCATTAAAAGATATAGACTTATACTGCTTCGAAGTACATATGTATATGTGCATATGTTTGAATACATATTTATTTATGTGTATATATTTTCACCTGTAGTGAGACCAAAAAGTTTAGAAACAAAGATGGGTTATTGGCTATATAATAAATATCGGTAGGACATATATCATGAATTCACTTGTGTTTCTAGATCTCCTGATTCCCTATATATATATATATATATATATATATATATATATATAGTAATTATTTAGTAATGAACCAGACCAGTTGCTGTTGTTGAGTTCTGACTCATGGCGACCCCGTATGTGTCAGAGCAGAACTCTGCTCCACAGGGTTTTCAATGGCTGGTTTTTCAGAAGCAGATCACCAGTCCTCCCTTCTGAGGCACCTCTGGGTGGACTTAAGCCCCCAAGCTTTCAGTTAGCAGCCAAGTGAGTTAACCTTTCGCATCACCCAGGAACTGCATTCAGTAATCAGGAAGAAAGAACACTGCCTTTGGAGTCACACTGACTTGGACCTCACCTGACTTTGTGGATTACTAAATTAAGGTTATTTACTAAGCCAGAGTGATTTAACCTCTCTGAGTTTCAGTGTTCAAACTATAATACAGTTAAAAAACATCTATCTAATAGCTTGCTATAACGATTAAATAAGTTAACATATGAACATCTCTACCAATATTCTTGTCATGATAGGTCTTACACAGTTTTCTTCTTTCTTCCTTCCTCTAATGATTTTATTACCCTTCACAGTTTTAAAGTAAGTTCAAAGAGTCATACTACCTCATAAATTATTTAGTATTAACACATTGTACAGTAAAGACCTAAGCAGCAGAAAGGCTATAGTTGTGATTAAAGCAGAACTAACATACTTTTTACATACTTTAAAATTTTCCTATTTAACTGTCCCAAATTAAATATTCCCTTATGTAATGAAACATTTCCTAGAGAAGCTCTCAATGTTAGCTTTGAAATTGAGCAAAGTGAGGCCTGAAATTGCTTCTAAATTTAAAAGGTTATGAAAGCTTAATGATCAACTTATTAAAAATTTATTAAAAGAAGAAAGTTAGAGCCTATAAAGATTTTTGAATGATAATAATTTAAAATTTGTACTGGACATTAATTTCAAATCAACAGAAATGACAGAATGATCCCGCAGTTGCCATCTATACTGCATATGAGGAGGAACTGAGAAAAGAGCCCAGTCTACTGAAATAGTATTAGAGAAGGAGCCAATTTACTATGACTGGAGATAATTCAATTCCATTAACTAGGTTGAAGTAAACGCATTTGCTTCCTCTACCTCTCCTCAGTATGGAGTTTCTATTTCTAGTTGACTAATCTAATTGTACTGTCTTTTCCAGAGGCTGCTCCAAGTTCTCTTTTGGGAGGAATTAAAAAATGAATAAATTAAAAAAAAAATCAAGCTTTCCATTTACAAATGGCAGTGGAATCATGCAAAATAATAAGAACCATAGTGAGCTATCACTTCACAATCACTAGGACGTCTATAATCGAAAAGACAGGTAGGAACAGACATTGGCCAGGATGTGGAGAATTGTGAACTTTCACACATTGTGGGCAAAAATGGAAAATGGTGCAGCCTCTTTGGAAAACAGTATGGCAGTTCCTCAAAGGATGAAACATAGAGTTACCATATTATCCAGTAATTCCACTCCTAGGTAATATACCCAAGAGAAATAACAACATATGTCTACACAAAAACTTGTACACAAATGTTCAGAGCAGAATTTGTCATCATCTCCAAAAAGGTGAAAACAACCTAATATTCATCACCTGATGAACGGATAAATGAAATGTGATATCTCCATACAATAGAATATTTTTTGGCCATAAAAAGGAATGAAGTACTGATACATGCTATAAGGATGAACCTTAAAACCATTACGCTAACTGAAAGAAGTCAGACACAGAAGACTAAATATTACATGACTCTATTCATATCAAAGTCCAGGAGAGGCAAATCCATAGGAACAGAAAGCAGATCAGTGGTTGCCTAGAGCTGGGGGGTATGGGAGGATTAGAGGTTTACGATTAAGGTTTATAGAGCTTCTTTTTGGAGTAATAAAAATGTTCTAAAAGTTATTGTGGTGATTGTTGCACAATTCTGTGAAAAATTTAAAAGCTAATAAATTGTGCATTTTAAATGGGTGAATTGTATGTTATATAAATTATACCTCAATAAAGCTGTTAAAAAACGAGAGTAACAAAAGAAAACAGAGGGACAAAAATTTCCTTCTTCAAAACTTGGAAGTAGTGCTTTTGTTGAGAGAAATTAAAGAAGACCTAAATATATGGAGGCATATATTGTGTTTATGGTTGGAAGTGTTATCATTAAGATGTCAACTCGCCCCCAAGTTGATCTGTATATTCAATGCAATCCGAATCAAAATCCCAGCAGGCTTGTGCTGTTGAAATTGATAAACTTATTCTAAAATTTAGATGGGAAAGCAAAGAATCTAGAAGAGCCAAAACAATTAAAAAAAATAAGTTAATCTGGAGAACTCACACCACCTGATTTTAAGACTTAGCACAAAGCTACAGCAATACAGTATAAGAACAGACCTAGACATTAATAGACCAAGAGAGTTCAGAAAGTGTCCTACACATAAATGTTTAATTGGTTTTTGTTAAGTGCCAGGGTAATTCAATGGAGATAGAATAGCCTTGTCAACAAATGGCAATGACACAACTGAATATCCATATTTAAAAATAAGAAGCTTGACCCCTACCTCGCCTTATATAAAAATCAATTCGAAATGATTAAACCTAAAACTATAAAACTTCTGGAAAAAAAAATGAGAGAAAATCTTTATGACCTTGGGATAGGCAAAGATTTCTTAGGCAGGACACAAAAAGTACAAATCCTACAAGAAGAAAATGGATAAACTGGACTGCATCAAAATTATAAACCTCTGCTGTTTGAAAAGAAAAAATATCAAGCCACAGGTTGGGAGCAAATATTTGCAAAACACATATCTGATAAAGAGCTTGTATCCAGACTATATACAAAATCCTTACAACTCAGTAAGTAAACAACTCAATCTCTAAAAATGAGCAAAAGATTTGAACAGATACTTCATCAAAGATGGAGGAGTGATGGATGAGAAGCCCATTATAAAAGGCTGTAGATCATTCAACATTAAGAAAAGGAAAATTAAAACTATAATGAGATAGCACTACACACCTATCTGAATGGCTAAATTAAAAAGTGCTAATACTAAATGCTCGCAAAGATGTAAAGCAACTGGAATTTTCATGCACTGTTAGTAGGAATGCAAAATAGTACACCCACTTTAGAAAACCCAAGAGAAGTGAAAAGATCTGTCCACACAAAGACCTGTACAAGAATGCCTACAGCAGCTTGTTTATAATAGCAGAATACATATACCTCAATGTTTATATTAGCCCCAAACTGGAAACAACCTAAATATCCAATGAAATGATTAATAGGTAAACAAATTATGATATAGTCATACAATGGAAAATGAACCAGCAATTAGCCTCTTAAAAGCAATACACTAGATGAAAGAAGCCGGAGACAAAAGAGTATATACTACATGTATTCATTTATGCAATGAAAAAGGCAGGAATCATACGAGTGGTTGCTAGAGGCTAAGGATGAAGGGGGAGAGACTGATTAGGATAAGGAAAAAGGAACGTTTTTGGGCTAATGAAAATATTCTAAATCTTTATTTTGGTGGTGGCTATACAACTGTATACATTTGTTAAAACTTATCAAACAGTACACTTTAAAAAGATATATTTTTCTGTACATAAATTAAACCTCAATAAACTTTGACTTTTAACAAAATTAAAACACAGGGATAAAATCTGCCAAATACTGGCAATAGTGTTTTCAAACCACTTTTTTATTTAGCTTCCCTTACTAATAAACTGATTACTATCCCTGAATTCTCTGCTACTGGGGTCCTAGGATGGCTGGAGGCAGATGTAAACTTGAGAAAGACAGAGAAAATTTCTTACAGACAAAAAGGTGAAATTTTTAAAAAGTCCCTTCCAAGTCCCTGTGGAGTGTATGAAGGAAAGACACAGAGGAAGAACGAAGAAATCAGATGTCAGAGTCCTCACAATCTCCTTTTCTATGTGGGTTCTTGGGAACAGAGTTGAGGGGTGGCAGTGGGTAGAGACTGTTGAAAACGTTCTGACAGGTATCAAGAACTCTAAAAATATTTGGGCTGGAGTTCTACTTCCAGGATATAGTCTGGGGGAGGCTGCAGGCTTCTCATAAAGGGCAGTACATTGGTCATGACATTCCCAACATGGTGTGGGAGCAACGGCACAGTATGGATGGAGAAATAGGGCTGGACAGATGAACCAAAGTACATCAGGATAGGAATCCAGAAGTTTCTATGTGTTTGTGAGATGACTATTGAAGGTTTGGATCAGGATGAAGACCATACAGTTTAGGGGACTTCCTGTAGGTAAATAATAGGGTCTACGGTCGCTATGAGTTGGAATGAACTCAACGGCAATGGGTTTGGTGTTTTTCATGTGTAGGAGAAGCCTTTACAACGCCTTCAAAGCCCAGATAGGATCAATCATTACTCAACAGTCACCAGGCCAGAAGCTTGCGGTAAAGACTTATAAGACAGTGCGTGTGTGTCTGGATCCTCCTCTTTGCCTCCACAGCTATGAGGTGGGTCTGACCACCATTCCCAGTTGGCACCCACTCACATGTACCCAGACTCCATCTTGATGGAAGCTGACAGGGAAGGAATCTGAAACACTACGTTACCTGAAAGAGACTGTTTAAACAAAAAGTGGCTAAGATCCTGTTTGTTCACAAATTTTTCCTCCCTCTTCCCCCTATTAAAGGTAGAGAATTTATGAGGAAGATAGTATGTGATAGAAAATTTAAATTACTATATTTTCATTGTACACATGATAGGTAATGTGTAAAAATTTGGAATTTCACTATATAATTCAAGCGAAGAAGCTATCATAACTCCAAATCATAAACTATGAAGCACATCTGCAAGTTTTAAATGAGGAAAGGGAACATGCTTAGTCATCACATGCCTTCCTTGACCTCAAGCAGTAAACCGACGTCTCCATAATTCTAACAGTACCCGTAATGATTCTATTAATGCTATCATTAGATGAATGAAATGTAGGTCTAAGAATAAGCCATAGGAGAGGTAGAAAACAGTTTAACACCATAGAAAGGTAGGGGCAGATGGAACTGAAGAATTCTTGTTACTGTGTCATATATAGGAAACCCTGGTGGTGTAGTGGTTAAGAGCTACAGCTGCTAGCCAAAAGGTCAGTGGTTCAAATCCACCAGATGCTCCTTGGAAACCGCATGGGGCAGGTCTACTCGGTCCTATAGGGTCGCTATGAGTTGGAATCGACTATGGCAATGGGTTTGGTTTGGTTTTTGGAATGTCATATATATTGCTTGCACCTACTTCTTTAGCCATGGACAACTGAAGAAGCAGATGCAGAGCTGGGGTGGCATTTTATTAATACAACACAGAGAACCTGACGTGAAGAACCCACCTGCCTTTTCACTGCCAAAAAATAAGGAGAACTGAGCCCTTGGGCAAAGGAAATAACAGATCTGGTGAGAGGGTATTCAGGTAATAAGCCCGAGGGGAAGCTGTAACCTTGCCTGTGCTTATAACTCCACTTTCCCCCTATTAAAATATAAACAATATTCAAAAAACAACCAATACTGGATCTTTGCATACAATGTACAAATACATTTTTATAAAGAGAAAAGGTAAGTTAAGAGCTTAAAACACAGGAATAATTACTCAAAGAAACACTGGAAGAGTTCAGAAAAATAATTCTCCAAAGTCTCAAAGGCAGCTGTAGGAAATACGACCCCTCTTTTAAAAGAAAAATGAGTTCAAAGAAGAAAAACAAAGGTTCAAAGGAAGGATTATAAAACAACAGAAGGAAATGAACATCAAGCTGATAGAACTCAGAAAAAAATGAAGAGAAAAATAACATTATAGAGATAAAAGTCACATTAAGAAGCAACCAAAAATAGACTAAATGTGACTAAAGAAAAAAAAAAAAAAAGACAAGGACATGGAGAATATGCTTTATGAGATCATGTAAAACAAAAGGAAAACACCAACAAAATAAAAACAATTTATAGGGAAGACAATAGCTACAAAGGAGAGAAAAATCAAATGCAAAGAATGAACAATAATCTTCTTCAGAAAGGCTTGAAAAGCAAAAAGAATGAATATAAATTCAAAGATATGAGAGGATAAAATTTTTCAGTAAAGACTTGAATTTGTAGACTGATATTCATTGAACTTTAAGACTAAAGAAGAATTATGTGGATATTAAGGCAGAAATAAGAAATCATGTACAAAAAAGAAAAAGCTGAAGTTAGTCTAACTTCTTAAGAGCAATACTGATACAGAAGACCTCAGAGCACTGTGGTCTAAATACCAAGGGAAAGAAAATGTGGCCCCAAAATTTTATACCCAGCAAAGATATCCTTAAAGTGTATTGTATAAATATATTTTCTCTAGCATGTAAGAACTTAGCATCCCTACTTTAAAAAATGAGGCATTTCTATACACATACTGATGTGAAACTATCCCAAGAAAATATAGAATAGTGTATACAGTGTGTCACCTGTAAAAATAAAAACTACATATATATATGCATGTGTGTGTGTACGTCTTTAAATGCATAGAATATCTCTGGACAAACACATAAGGGGAGCACAGTGGCTGAGAAACGAGGACAGAAGGGAGGCTTAGTTTTTACTGTAAACCCACTTGTACTTTATGAATTTTGTCCTGGATGCATATAGTATATAGAAAAAATTAAGTGGGGAGAAGGATAAGCACACTAAATTTTTCTGTATGGGATCAATAGCTACTGTCAACTTTAGACATCTTATTGTGGATTTACTAATTTTATCTATAACAACCAATTTTATAATGAATTTCAAATAATGTCTCTTTCTTGGCTTACTCTTTCATTTGAAAATGAAGGATCTAAACCAGCAATGTTGAAAAGTTCTCCTAAGTCTAAAATTCAGAAAATAACCAATGGTTTTATAGCTGCAAAGCCCTTTTATTTAAGATGTATTTAGAAGTTAATTTTGTTGTTGTTGTGCTTTAGGTGAAAGTTTACAGCTCAAGTTAATTTCTCATTTAAAATTTTATACACATTATTTTGTGACATTGGTTGCAATCCCCACAATGTGACAGCATGCTCCCCCTTCTCACTCCAGGTACTCTGTGTTCATTTGTCCAGTTCCTGTCCTTTTCTGCCTTCTTGTCTTGCTTTTGGACTAGAGCTGCCCATTTGGTCTCATATATTTGATTAAAATATGAAGCACCTTCCTTATTTGTTGTTTTATAGGCCTGTCTAATCTTTGTCTGAAAGTGGGCTTTGGGAATGGTTTCAGTTCTGGGTTAGCAGAGTGTCCGGGGGCCATAGTTTCAGGGGTTCCTCCAGCCTCTGTCAGACCAGTAAGTCTGGTCTCTTTTCATGAATTAGAAGTTAATTTCTGATAAGGCAATTTACAATATTAGAAAGGGATTTTTGTTTTGCTCAAGTACCTCTGTTTGGGGCTGGTAGTATCTAAGATCCTTCCTTTAACAGATAATAACAGCTAACAAAGTAAGTCAAATTCAGATGCAACTTCTCTATTTAGATATACTAACCTAAATATGAAGACTTCATAATTATGTCCTTACTTAAATAGGCCAGCACTCAAGTGCATCAAATTTACATTTATTACAACATTAATACTGTTGCCAGGTGGCTTTCTCTCTTACTTTACCAAAACTGAAGCCATGAGACCTAAGTCCTCTTCTTTTCCTGCATCATCAACCATCTTCTTTCCTTTATTCATATCTCATTTCTCTTCTGCTTCTTAATTTCAGCACTTGCCATCTTAAAGTCTCCACTGGCTACTTTCCCCTGCTTTCAAGCATGGACAAGACTCCCTTATTTTAATAGCATATGTGTTTGATTCAACATACCCTCTAACCACCAAACTATTTCTCTTCTTCTCTCTGGTAGCTTCCAGCACAAGGGGCTCTGTACCTATTTTCTCACCACACACCTTTCCCCATAACCTTCTACAATCTACAGAAAAACTTTATTTTGAAAGGTCACAAATACTCAGCAGTAATTTTAATGCTCTGTTCTTATAACTACTCTTTACCTCTCAGTAGCACTAACAGTACTGACTATCTCATCATCCTTCCCTCCTCGAACTCCTCCTTGTGCCAGACACAGAGCTACATGCTGGGGACAAGGCAGGGGGCGGGGGGGGGGGAGTACAGGAGACTTCCTGAGGAAGATAAACAGGGAATCTGAGTTAGACTAAAATATGAAGGAAGCCTTCTCTGAAGAGGTGATATTTAAGCTAAGATTCAGAGAAGAAGCAGGAATTAGACAGTGTGGTGATGGGTGGGTGGAGGGTGTTCCAGAAGAAATAACGTGCAAAATCCTTGAGGCAAGAAAGAGCTTTGCTTACATGAGACCAGTTGAGTTTGAACACAAAAACAAAGGGGAGAATGGCACCCATAGAGTGTGGGGAGCAATGGCAGACTAAGGCAGACTAAAGGGTTTCAATTGCAAAATGACACCAGCAGATCTATAGTTTTAAAGGTCATCTGGATACAGCTTGGAGAATGAATGAGATGGAAACAAGAAGAAAAATCACAGAGATCAGGATTAGGGTACCGGCACAAGAGAGAACTAGACGGATAATCGGAAGTGATATCAATCATGGAGCCTAGCCCGGTGCCGTCGAGTCGATACCGACTCATAGCGACCCTATAGGACAGGGTAGAACTGCCCCACAGAGTTTCCAATCATGGGAGGAAAGTGGAAAGTGTAAATCCAACAATAAAGATGAAATAGGTACTTAGGAAAAGGGAAAAGAGTAAGTTTATTAGTGACACACAGCACACACAGCGCTGGACATCATGCACAAATCATGATACGAATCTGCCCTTGATATGATTTTCTCCAACAATCCTCAGCTGCTTTGATGTAGCCATAAAGAAGGTAGGGGGCTGAATTCATTTAAGTTTTTAGGACTGATGGAAAAATGAAGGGGTGAAAAAGTTAAGGGCATGTGTAAATAAATGATTGCAATTATAGGCCAGGGAATCTAAGTTGGGTAGAGGATGTGAAAACTGGAGTGGGGTCCACGAACATAGGGACTGATGGTTGAACCTGAGGTAGAGAGGGAAGCCATGAACTGGTTGCTAATATTCCACTGCACGGGGTGGGGTGGGATGACCTGAAGGTTGCCAAGATCGATGACATGAGTTTCAAAGATAAAAAGGTTTTTAAAGAAGGGCAACAGTGGTCTAGAAAGACATTGGGAAGAAAAGCAAACCCCACTTCCCATTTCTGAGGTACATACATGAGATATGGAAGGGAAAAAACAAAGAAAAACACTACCTCGAGGTTTCAGTTAAGACAAGTAAGTAGCAGAACATTCAGAGAAGAGGTTGAGAATAGAAGGATGCTTGGTGATCACAAAGCAGGACGTACAGAGGGCACCGTAGAAAGATCTGACAGGAAGTGGAGAGCTTATGTAGTAGGGTATAGGAAATAGATTTAGGAAATAATGGATGACTTGAGGGGCTCTCAAATTCCCCAACTTCTCTCCATCTTCACTGCTACCAACTCAATCCAAATCTACCATTGTCTGTCACCTGGGCTACTATAATGACTCCAAACTAATCTTCTCATATATATTCTTACACATGTCCAACTGCTTCTCACTATAGCTAGAATGATTGTTTTTTTTTTAATGTAAAACTGATCATGTTCTACTCTCCTCTACCACTTTTAAGATTCAAATCCCTACCATGGCCTACAAGGCTCTGCCAAATTTTGTCAAGCTTCCGTATTCTCTCCTGCTCTTTAAGCTTTAGCAACTCTGCAGTAGCTGTTCCCTCTGCCACTTCCTCAGGCTAGACTAAATCAGGCCCCATGTTACATGTTCTCGTGACACCTGTATTTTTTTAATCTAGTTTGCAACTAAAATCTACGTTTACTTGTGGAATTGGATGAAGAGCTGCATGAGGGCAGGAGTTCTATTCTGCTCGTCATTGTGTCCCTAGCACAGTATCTAAAACAGAGTTGGGGCTCAACAAACGATAGTAAAGATTTGTTGAGTGAAAGAGAGGCACACAATATTATGTTGTGTTCGTATTTTGGAGGAGTGTGGGTACTGAGCCCTAACAGGATTCACTGTGATTTGGATGTGAGGACCAGGATGTGAGGACCAATGATAGAACCTGTGCTACTCCACAGTCAGCTGCATGGTCAGTATTAGCAGACGCAATGAATGCTATCAGTTATGTTATCAGTGAGCCATGAGGCTGAACATGGCTCTTCATCAGAGGGAGGAGGTAGGCCTGTGGTTGGCTGCAGTATTAAGTGAGTCGTGTAGGTCTAGGTCCGGTCAGGTCAATGGTCCTCACCACCATACTACCTATGGCCACTGAGTCTGTGCTCTTAGTGGCCTCACAAATATGGATGTTCCCCAAGATTTAATCCTTGACCTTCCAGCATGCCACACTCATTTCCATAGAGCTCTGTCTCATTTAATTCCGTGATTTTATCATCACCCTATGCTATGATATGTACTGCTGTATCTACCTAGAACAGTCTGTTCACATCTTTTGCCTAATCCTTAACTGGACTGTCATTTTATTATTGAGTTGTAGGTACTCTTCATATATCCTGGACACTGCCCTTCATTAGATACATGTCTCGTGAATATTTTTCTGCCCTAGGGCAGCATTTTTCAACCATTTTTTCATTATTCCCCCTAGCCCCAAGGGCCTTTTTAAACATGAATTTTTTCTTGATCATCCATGTACCATCAGAGTTTAATACCACAGATAAGTTATATATCTGTTTATGTACTGTGACCTTTTTATGTACTTTGCTCCCCAAAATGAATTTTTGTGTTTATACTCTTTTCCCTAAATGATTTGCCCTAGATTTAATACTTCTTTCCTCTTCCTCTTAGTACCTATTTGCTTCCATTACTATAGAACTCAGTGTTTATGCTTATTGCCTACTCTAATTACTGAGTTTTTGAAAGGCAGAGACTATGTCTTATTCACCTGGATATTCATGATACCTAACACCAAGTCTACATAAAGAAATTGCTCAATGCATTTTTAAAAAAATATTTTATTGTGTTTTAGGTGAAAGTTTTTGCAGCAAATTGGATTCCTATTCAACAATTCACACACAAATCATTTCATGACATTGGTTACTATCCTCACAAGGTGTCAGCACCCACACCATTTCCACTCCACCTGCCCCTTTTCCAAGTCCTGGTGGCACAGTGGTTAAAAGCGCGGCTGCTAACCAAAAGGTCTGAAGTTCAAATCCACTAGCCGCTCCTTGGAAACCCTATGCGGCAGTTCTACTCTGTCCTATAGGGTTGCTATGAGTCAGAATTGACTTGACGGCAATGGATTTTTTGCCCCTTATCCATCCATTCAGTCTCCCTGCCCCTCCTTGCCTTCTCATCTTTGCTTTTGGGTAAATGTTGATCATTTGTTATCGTATAGTTGATTGTTTAAAGGAGCACATTGCTCACAGGTGTTATTGTTTATTTTTTAGGCCAATCTATTATTTGGCTGAAAAGTGACTTCTGGGAGTGGCTTTGGTTCCAGGTTAACAGGGTATCTTAGGGCAACAGTCTTGGGGGTTCCTCTAGTCTCTGTCATTCTAGTAAGTTTGGCGTTTTTTATGTTGATTCATGTTTGTTGAAGAAATCGACTATTGAAAAAATACTAAATCAATTTAGTGAAAATATATTTTGTGTATAGAATAACTGAAAAAATGATATAACGAAAGAAGCTTATCGAATTTAAAATTAACACTCTTATCTATTCCCATTTACTAACTCTTAAACTGATCATTTAGAAACCAGAGATTATGGGGCAATAAAGCCAGTTTAAGAATGACTGAATGGAAATCATGCCAATTTTTGAAAAGTATAAGCTCCAAAAAAGAGTTGTAGTACTGCAACCTTTAATGTAAGGATATCTCTCACTATTACGTTATCGTTTCAGAATTATTATATACTCTTTAATGTATTGGAAACCCTGGTGGCATAGTGGTTAAGTGCTACGGCTGCTAACCAAAGGGTCAGCAGTTCGAATCCACCAGGTGCTCCTTGGAAACTCTATGGGGCAGTTCTACTCTGTCCTATAGGGTCGCTATGAGTTGGAGTCGACTCAACGGCACTGGGTTTGGTTTTTTTTTTTTTTTTTTGGTCTTTAATGTATTTACTTAATTGATTTGAACTAGTCACGGCAGGGCTATGGTGGGTAGAATTCATGAAATTCATTTCAACATGCTCTATTTTCTGAAAACTTTCCCCCAGCTTAATTAAAGAGATCAGTTTAGTTAAAAATTATCCATAATAAGAATATGACGTCGAAAACAATAGTTCAAAAACTTGATTTCTTTCCTATTTCAAGAAGCCATTTTCCCACATTTAATAATCTACCTCTAACTTTGTCTTCCATTAAAGGTATTTAACTGCATTTGTGATATGAATAATGCTGGTGTGGAACATTTTCCACAAGTTGTTTGGAACATTCAATTTTCCTATCTACGTAATCAAAAGGGAAAAAGAGAGCACACACCCTAAATTAATTTGACATTTGAGAGAGATTACTTACATCCTTTACCATTTACCAAAAAAAAAAAAAAAAGCACTTCCTCAGAGTTACCTCATGGCACAGTAAAATATTACAGCTCCTGAAACCCTGGTGGTGTAGTGGTTAAGTGCTACAGCTGCTAACCAAATGGCTGACAGTTTGAATCTATCAGGTACTCCTTGGAAATCCTAAGGGGCAGCTCTACCCTGTCCTATAGGGTCGCTATGCATCGGAATAGACTCCACGGCAATGGATTTTTATTGCAATAGGGCACAGTGGCACAACGGTTAAAAGCTCAGCTGCCAACCAAAAGGGTCAGCAGTTCAAATTCACCAGCCACTCCTTGGAAACCCTATGAAGCAGTTCTACCCTGTCCTATAGGGTCACTGTGAGTTGGAATCAACTTGATGGCACTTAACAACAACAATAATATTGCAATAGTCACCGGCTAAACAACTTTTTAAAAATTTTAATCAACACTAAAAAAAAAAAAAAAACCCACTAATCAACACTAGGAATATATTAATCGACACCATTAATCAACACTAGGAATATAAAATTCGTTAAGACAAAATATTTCTCAAATAGCATTTCTAAAAATAATAAAAATTTGGGGAATGATCAGCTGTACGAAGTACTTTGATTCATCAGGTCAGTGTCTTTTGTTATACATGTATTCTATAAATGTAAAATAAGGACATGGTTATTCCACCGTTTTAAAGAAATTTTGTTCACATTACCTTGCTTCTGGGGCCCTGGTAGCACAGTGGTTAAGAGCGTGGCTATTAACCAAAAGGTCAACAGTTCAAATCCACCAGTCGCTCTTTGGAAACTCTACAGGGCAGTTCTACTTTGTTCTGTGGGGTTGCTATGAGTCAGAATCCACTCAATAGCAAAGGTTTTTTTTTGTTTTAATCTTGCTTCTATTTCTGAAAGTCATGAAGGATAAAAAAATTAAAATGCCATTATAACAAAATATGTACCACTGCAGGTAAAAAGGAAACACCGGTGGCATAACGGTTAAGTGCTACGGCTGCTAACCAAGAGTCAGCAGTTCGAATCCACTGGGCGAGCCTCAGAAACTCTGTGGGGCAGTTCTACTCTGTCCTACAGGGTCACTATGAGTCGGAATCAACTCGACGGCAGTGGGTTTGGGTAGGTAAAAAATCAAGTATGTTGACCAAATTATACTTAATTTTTAGAAAGGAATAACTAGCTCCTGCTCCTTTAATAGGCCTTCATAGTATATCTTAAAAATGATTCAATTGCACAAAAAGTACAAAAAGATCTGCAATTTTATTTGACCATTAGGCTGGAAAGGATCCTGTTGTTAGTTGCCACCAAGTCCATTCCAACTCATGGTGACTCCATGTATACAGAGTACAACTGCTCCACAGGGTTTTCAAGGCTGTGATCCTTTGGAAGCAGATTGCTAGGCCTGTCTTCCAAGGTGCCGATGGGTGGGTTCAAGCCACCAACCTTCTGCTTAGTATCTGAACACTTTACTATTAGCACCACCCAGGGACTCCTGTTTCACCTGAGAAATGAATACTGAAGCAAGTAACTTACAATTAGTAGATCTACTAAATAATAGGAAAACTGTGTGCTTCTTACTGTTAACTTCTTAACTTTTAGAATTTTTTAAAAGTATATTTGTGCTTCGTATATCTAACAGCACAGTTTATATAGTTTATAAACTAGAGTTATGTTAGATGGATTCCAATTTAATTAACGCCATGGTATATAAATTCCTTCGTTGTTGGGGAGTGTGATATTGTAGTCCATCTATTCGATATAGAATTGAATAGTCATGTTTTTTGTTAGCAGTAGTTAGAGATAAGATAGAGAACACCTTCATTCGTAGAATAGTCTTCTTTTAAGATACAAATATGTGGCATCTACTATATATAAGAACCACACTTTAGTGTTTACAGTACATTTGTTACTTCTGCTTTTGACATACAGATTTAAGCGAAATACTCTGAGAAGAACTGAAATGTAGTTGCTCCTATAAATTAATTAAATGGCTCTTTAATTTCCTTATATGTCAAATAGGGGGAGGAGAAATTTGGGTTGGATTATATTATTTCTAGGATCCTACTGGCTCTTTATAAAATCTAATAACTTCAAGTTACTTGCTTCAACATTTATTTCTCAGATAAGACATGATAAAGATGACACAAATATTTTTATTCTAATAATTACATTAAAATAACATTTCAGTATGAATGATACAATATGCAATATAATCTTGTATTTTAATGTAACACAAAACTAGTAGGTTTTCTTTATTCGGCCCTTTTATCTACTAAAATATTTTATTATTCTAAAATATAGTTACGATACCTCTAGTGACTTCCAGAGGGAAATTAAATGCTCGTTTTCTAAAAATAAAACAGATGCTTTTTTTCTGAAAAGAAACCATTCTTCCTAAGTTTGTTCTTTATCACTACCGCCTTGGAAACACTCTTTTATTTCCTTCCCAAACCTATACATAATAATGACAAAAACACCAAGAGAAATCAGGTGTAACGGTGGCGAAGATCTGTCACTCTGTCACAAAAGATTATATTAAATATGCATGTGTTATAAATGTAATTAAATATATCGCAAAGGATGTGAATTAAAAAAACAAATTTTAGATACTGATCTACAATGAGCCAGGCTGCTTAGTTCTGCTTAATTATCGCCTCATTAATTGATCAGCAACAACTTTAATTTCTGTTTCATGGTTTAGAAAAATCCTACATTATTTTGCCCACAGTTTAATTATAATAGTAGTTTCCTTTGGATTGGTGTGATAAGGTCATTCTCTGAAGATAACACTGTAAATTGTATCAGTGTAATAGTGACACCGCTATGAATAACTCTATAGGTAGAGGAGTTTAACTGAGAAGCAAATGAACCTGCATCTTCCTCTCCTACCAAATCATACAGGTTCTGCAAGAACACAATGAAGTGTTCTGGAATTACAGTTCTTCGTAATGCTATCCATAATTGGTTATGGTCCACAAAGTTGAATTATTGTGCATAGTTGATAAAGCACAGGTAAACATCTTCCTGGTATTCTCTGCTTTTGGCCAAGATCCATCTAACATCCGCAATGACATCCTTTATTCCATAGCCTCTTCTGAAACTGGCCTGACTTCTGGCAGTTCTCAGTCAATGTACGGCTGAAGTTATTTTTATATTACCTTCAGCAAAATTTTGCTAGTATGTGATACTAATGATATTGTTTGACAATTTCTGCATTCTGTTCGATCGTCTTTATTTCGAATGGGCATGGAATTGGATCTCTTCCAGTTGGTAGCCCAGGTAGCTGTCTTCAAATTCTTGACATAGATGAGTTAAGTGCTTCCAACATGCTTCTCAAGTGGTACTCTGTCAAATCCTAGAGACTTCAGTGCAGCTTGAACGTCTTCCTTTAGTATCAGTGGTTCTTAATCATATGCTATCTCCTGAAATAGTTGAACATCAACCACTTCTTCTTGATACAGTGACTTGGTGTATCCCTTCCACCTTCTTTTGATGCTTTTTGCATCATTCAATTTTTCCCCCTTCAACAATGCAACTCGAAGTTTGAATTTTCTCTCCAGTTTTTTCAGCTTCAGAAATGTCGATTGAGTTCTTCCCTTTTGGTTTTTCTAACTCCAAGTATTTGCATATTTTATCATAATATTTTACCTTTGAAATCTTCTGTTCAGCTCCATTTGGTTTAGCTATTGTGCACTTAAGAGCAAGTTTCACACTCTCTTCTGACATTCATTTCATTATTTTACCTCTTTACTCGACGGCAGTGGGATTGGTTTTGGTTTGGTTCTTGTCTTTTTTATGACCTCTTACTTTCTTCATGTCTGACGTCCTTGATGTCTTCCCACAGCTCTTCTCGTCTTTGGGCATTAGTGTTCAGCACATGAAATCTATTCTGGTGGACTGCACCAGGTGACATTGTCAGAGGGCGTGACATCAAAATGACTGTCTATAAAATTTTTGTGCACTGTTTCAGCAGAAATTTATTATGTTTTATAAAGCTATCCCTGTAAGACGGGGCTAAGAGGTCGGAGAAGTCAGATGCTTCCGGTGAACCCTCTTACAACAAAGACCCGAAAAAACAAGTGAAAAGATTACATTTATGACAAGCGAAAAGCCCTGAACATCAAAGGTGCAGTCCGAAAACAGACTGAGCAGCAGGGGGAAGAAGAAACAGTTCAGAAGCGGAGAGGAGGTGCTGGACCTGAATTGCTGGGAACCCTCAGGCACCATTTCCGGGAGTGGCTGCAGTAGGATGGGGGTAGCATTTGGCCACAGTTTCCTCAGGGAGAAACATCGAGAATCAGAGGAGAACGGCACTCTCTGCAAAAGCTTAGTACCTGCGTATATTTTACCATGCCCCCCTCCGAAGCTGGCTTCAGTGGCTGTCGATTTCCCTGGGCCTCAGATAGGTCCCATTGCTCACACTGAGCCATTCTCCCAGCCTTGGAGAAGGAATAAATTAACAATTAGGGAAAAGATACTCTGCCAGCTCCACTGACCTGGGGAGCTCAGGACAGAAGAGGCTCCTGTCCTGGCATAAATGGTCTGTGGACTTTGAATATGTTTCCCCCCTGCATGGACATGTGTGGGCCTATTTCAGGAGAACAGGCCCTTGTTGGCAGACTGCAACTGTTTCAGCTGTGTGGTGGAAAAGTGGGTGTTTGACGTTTGACATCACTTTGTCTATTAAACAGGGTCCTCACCTATCCATATCAGGGGCCTAAGGACTGGTGACCACTCAGGTCACCCAGCTACCCACGACTGGGGTCCAAGGATAACTGGCACCTCCCAGTCTTTACACCCAAAAGCACTGGGTGCCCAAGATCCATCTGCAGAATCCATCCACCTACGCACTCTAGGGAGGAGGGACGTGATTTCCTCACAGACACTTGGGGGACAGTTGTCAGCCCTCTGCCTTATTCAGAGCATGACCCCCTGCTGCAACCAGATACTGGTGCCTACACGAATCACCCCTACCCACCTAAGACTGCAGGACAGAGCCTGTACCATACACTTCATGACCAACAACCTGGACACCTGGGCTGAATCCATACAAGAAAAGTGAATGAACTCCTAGGTTCATATACCTGGTAACAGCTCTAGCCATCTGGTGACAGGACGTTAGTGCTTCAAAGGTAAAAATAATCAAGCTAGCTCACTCAAGCAACCTATTTGGGCATATCAAAACAAAACACAGCAAGAAGCCAGGATACAGTAAGCAAACATAAAATAAGCTAATACAACAACTTATAGATGGCTCGGGGACAACAGTCAATATCAAATCACACAAAGAAGCAGACCATGATCGCTTCAACAAGCTCTCAAAACAAAGAATCAATGGATCTTCTGGATGAAGGTGATATCCTGGAATTACCGGATGCAGAATTCAAAAGATTAATATACAGAACTCTTCAAGACATCTGGAAGGAGATCAGGCAATACGCAGAACGAGCCAAGAAACATACAGATAAAGCAGTTGGATAAATTAAAAAGGTTATTCAAGAACATAATGAAAAATTTAATAAGCTGTAAGAAAGCAGAGAGACAGCAATCAGAAATTCAGAAGATTGACAAATAAATTACAGAATTACACAACTCAATAGAAAGTCAGAGGAGCAGAATTGAGGAAGAAGAAGGCAGAATTGGTGAGACTGAAGATAAAGCACTTGCCACCAATATACATGAAGAAAAATCAGATAAAACAATTTTAAAAAATGAAGGAACCGTAAGAATCATGTGGGACTCTATTGAGAGTAATAACCTACCAGTGATTGGAGTACCAGAAAAAGGAGCGATAACAGAAAACACAGAGAGAATTGTTGAAGATTTGTTGGCAGAAAACTTCCCTGATACGGTGAAAGATGAGAAGATGTCTATCCGAGATGCTCATCGAACTCCACATAAGGTAGATCTTAAAAGAAAGTCACCAACACATATTATAATCAAACTTGCCAAAACCAAACACCTAGGGATAAATGAAAAGTCAATTACAAAGGAGATTCAATAAGGATAAGCTCGGACAGTTCAGCAGAAACCACGCAGGCAAGAAGGCAGTGGGATGACTTACATAAAGCATTGAAGGAAAAGAATTGTGAGCCAAGGGTCATATATCCAGCAAAACTGTCTCTCAAATATGAAGGTGAAATTAGGACATTTCCAGGTAACCAGAAGTTTAGGGAATTCGTAAAAACCAAACCAAAATTACGAGAAATACTAAACGGAGTTTTACGGTTAGAAAATCGATAATATGGGATGTCAACCCGAGACTAGAAAACCGGACAGAGCAGTCAGATGTCCAACCATGTAGGGAATCACGAAAATCAATCAAGATTAAAAAAAAAAATTCAAAACAGGGAAAGAGCGATGTCATTACGTAAAAGAAGATAATATTAAAACAATAAAGAGGGACTAAGAAATATAGTCACAGATCTCACATATGGACAGGAAGACAAGGCGATACAAAGAAATAAAAGTTAGGTTTAAACTTACAAAAACAGGGGTGAACAGTAAGGTAATCACAAGGGAGACTAACAATCCTACTCATCAAAATAAAACACCAGAAAAAAATAGAGACTCGGCAGAAACAAAATCAACTGCAACGAATGAGAGGAAAAGACAATATATAAAGATGAGCTACTCAGCACAGAAAATTAAGTGTGAAAAAGAAACTGTCAACAACGCACAAAAAAGGACATAAAATGACAGCACAAAACTCATACCTATCTATAATTACTCTGAATACAAATGGACTAAATGCCCCGATAAAGAAACAGAGAGTGGTAGAATGGATAAAAAAACCACGATCCATCTATATGCTGCCTACAAGAGACACACCTTAGACTCGGAGACACAAACTAAAACTCAAAGGATGGAAAAAAATATATCAAGCAAATGACAATCAAAAAAGAGCAGGAGTGACAGTATTAATTTCCAACAAATTAGACTTTAAAAGTTAAATTCACCAGAAAGGACGATGATTAAAGGGACAATACACCAGGAAGATATAACCACATTAAATATTTATGCACCCAATGACAGGGCTGCAAGATACATAAAGCAAACTCTAACAGCACTGAAAAGTGATACAGACAGGAACACAATTATACTAGGAGACTTCAACACGCCACTTTCAGTGAAGGACAGGACATCCAGAAAAAAGTTCAATAAAGGCACGTAAGATCAAAATGCCACAATCAACCAACTTGACCTCATAGACATATACAGAACACTCCAACCAACAGCAGCCGAGTATATTCCAATGCACATGGAACATTCTCCAGACTAAACTACATATCAGGTCATAAAGGAAGCCTTAGCAGAATCCAAAACATCGAAATATTACAAATCAACTTCTTTGACAATAAGATTCCCTGAGGGAGCAGGAAAGCAGTGGGATGCAGACCCCAAATTCTCATAAAAGACCAGACTTAATGGTCCAACTGAAACTAGAAGGATCCCGGAGGTCATGGTCCCCATACCTTCTGTTAGCCCAAGACAGGAACCATTCCCAAAGCTAACTCTTCTGACAGGGATTGGACTGGACAATGGGATAGAAAATGATACTGGTGAAGAGTGAGCTCATTGGATCAAGTAGACACATGAGATTAGGTGGGCAGCTTCTGTCTGGAAAAGAGATGGGAGGGCAGAAGGGGGCAGAAGCTGGCCAAATGGACATGAACATAGTGGAGAGAATGAGTGTGCTTTCGCATTAGAAGAAGAGCAACTAAGAGTATATAGCAAGGTGAATATAAGTTTTTGTATGAGACTAACTTGGTTTGTAAACTTAACCTTAAAGCACAATAAAACATTTTTTAAAAATCCCTGTAGTTACTGATGACTGCCCTGACAGGGAACACAACAGAGAGCCCCTGAGGGAGCAGGAGAGCAGTGGGATGCAGACCCCAAATTCTCATAAAAAGACCAGACTTAATGGTCTGACTGAGACTGGAAGGACCCCGGTGGTCACGGCCCCCAGACCTTCTGTTGGCCCAGGACAGGAACCATTCCCAAAGCCAACTCTTCAGACATGGATTGGACTGGACAATGGGTTGGAGAGGGATGCTGGTGAGGAGTGAGCTTCTTGGATCAGGTGGACACTTGAGACTATGTTGGCATCTCCTGCCTGGAGGGGAGATGAGAGGGTAGGGGGGGTTAGAAACTGGCGAAATGGACACGAAAAGAGAAGGTGGAGGGACAGAGCGGGCTGTCTCATTAGGGGGAGAATAATTGGGAGTATGTAGCAAGGTGTATATAAGTTTTTATGTAAGAGACTGACTTGGTTTGTAAACTTTCACTTAAAGCACAAAATTAAAAAAAAAAAATCCCTATAGTTAAGTATAACAACAAGAACATTTTTCTAACCCCAACTTACATGCATCAATATATCTAGAAGGCTAAAATTCTACGCTAATTTACTTTTTGAACTTTCTAATGCACTCTGGACAGCGCCGTCATTACTACTCAATGACAGTCCTGCTTTGAATTACATGGTTCCACCTGCATGCACTACAAGTGTACACGGCCTTGTCACCGCTGTGGCGTTTTTATACTTGGTGATTTTGTCAAAGTTTCTGGTGTTTTAGCTACAATATTGCGGCAACTAGTATTTGTGAACCTATCTCAATAATTTTTTGAGAATGAAGTAGTAATTAAAGGAAAAGAAGGAGTGATATACGGGAATAACAATTTACAAGTAACATTAGTACAAAAAAACATTACTAAGGATTCTGTACGGTCTGGTGCAGGAGGAGGTACGTGGGAGGGGGGTGACACCATGAGTTGCCACACTGGGTAACACCAACCCTAGTGGTGACACCGCATTAATAGCAGCTGAAATCATTACTTAACACTATGTGGGGGATATTCTACATCTAGTCAGAACAGACACAAATACCCACCCTAGTAACTATGATTTTCACCCTGAGAGTCACTCCTTTCGATTAAGGCAGTATCTTTAGGAAACTCCTATTAATATCCACACTGCCTAGATGTTAACTCATTTGTACACGAGCAGATTAGTTTATTAGGTATTAGTTTTCACTTTAAACAGGTAACTTTTTTTTGGTCCGAGTTAAGTGCCATAATTTGACTGGCCTTCATTTTAGTTGCTATGACTGGCACTATCATTTCTCTCTTGTTTTTCTGCTGATTCCTTCTGGTATTTTCTTTCCTTTTTTTAAATTGTGCTTTAGATGAAGGTTTACGGAGCAAACTAGGTGCTCACTGAACAATACACATACTGTTTTGTGACACTGGTTACCAACCCCATGGCATGTCAACACTCTCCCCTTCTCCACCTTGGGTTCCCCGTTACCAGCTTTCCTGGTCCCTCCTGCGTTCCCATCCTGTGCCCCTTTAGTCTCATTTTGTTTTACAGGCCTGTGTAATCCTTGGCTGAAAGGTGAACCTCAGGAGTGACTTCATTACTGAGTCAAAAGGGTATATGGGAGCCATACTCTCAGGGTTTCCTATCTCTGTCAGGCCAGTAAGCGTGGTCTTTTATTTGTGAGTTAGGAATTTTGTTCTACATTTTTCTCCAGCTCTGTCCAGGACCCTCTATCGTGATCCCTAGACAGGTTAACTTTTCATAAAAAGAGCTAAGAGAAGAAAAAAAATAAACGTCCTGGAAAGTAGGAGCCCTGGTGTCATAATGGTTAAGCGCTTGGCTGCTACTAACTGAAAGGTCAGCACTTCGAACACACCAGCTGCTCCTCGATAGAAAGAACTGGCGATCCGCTCCCATAAAGATTACAACCTAGGAAACACTATGGGGCAGCTCTACTTTGTCCTATTGGATTGCTATGAGTTGGAATTGAGTTGACAGCAACAGGTTTTGTTTTTACGATTTATTTATTAAAACAAGCTTTTGCATTTCACCAAGACTCCAATCATAACCCAGCGTCACGGAAAGAACTGTGAGTCAGAATCAACTTGAGGCCACACAACCACAACAAGGCAACAGTGGATCCCCTTGCATATTAAAACAAACAAAACATCCTTTCTGTTACGGAAATTCGCAAACATACACAGAAGCAGAAAGAATAGGCTAATAAACTCCTATATATCTAATAGCCATCTTCACAAATTATCTACTCATCACCAACCTTGTTTCATCTATGTCCCTATCGATTCCTTTCCCATACCAAGATTAGCCTAAACTACTGTGACGCTCATCAAGCTTTTGGCAAGAAATTAATCAAATAGGTTAATTTAATATTTGGTAATAGTTATCTCCTTTTTATTCCACACATATGCTTTGGTTTCTCTGAGCACTGGGGAGGGGGTAAGGTGGGTAATAGAGCAGATAGCTATAAAAGGTTACCTGGAAAATAATCAGTAATCACATAAAACCCACCCAAAAACACATACACTACATATTCTGCTTTGTACAATTTCTATTCATTGAAGGATGAGGTCAGAATAAAGTGTTCCTGTTAGTCTGGGTCACAAAAGTAATTCAAGATGCATATAAAAATGCTTATTATCATTCGAGTTCTCTAAATCCATTCAACCATTCAGCCCTTTGCTTTCTGATAAGACTGCCAACAACTATGCCAATTAGTGTCAATTGCAATGTTAGATTTTCTAACATCTGCACCTGCCTACCAGTTAGTTTAGTGGGCAGAAAGACAGGACTGATGGTTAAAAGTTTCAGCAAGGTTCAACCCTGTTTCTGAGTTAACATTTGCAAGTCTACAAATTCACCAAGAGGCTTAAAAAAAATACAAACATATTTTTGCAAATTGATTTCTATTGAGGGTTTTTTTCTTTTTGGAGGGAGAGAGTAGGGTTAGCCACTGTATTGTAAGCAAACACAGTAAATAATTTTTTTTCAAAGCTCTAAAGTTTTCTAGGGAAAATCTAAACCATAAAAAATGAGTGACTTATAGATTTACTTCAAAGTTTCTCCAATGCTAAATTTATGCATTCCATTTAAACACTTAACGACTAATCGTAAAAAGAAAGCATTTATTCATATTATGAAAGGGATAATTACTCATTTTAGGAAAAGATTTTTTAAATTAATTTTAGATTTTGTAAACCACAACTTAAAGCACATATAAAAGCACAATTTTTAACTTGGAAGAAATCATGAACACCTGGAATTACATTATGTATCTTCATGTTAGTGTATATTTTGTCTTTATTGTTTTATTTTCAGTAATTGTAATAAAAAAGCAGGTAATATTTTTGAAAAATGCAGAACAAAATATAGCAATCTTTAATTTATCCTCAGGTCAAAATGCTTCATTTTAGTTTATTATAATTAATAGCAACAGTATTCTGTTTTAATGTTACAGTTGAAGCAAACTGCACGTAGCTGATGAGAGCTATCGGGAGCAAGATGGTGGTTAAAGACAAAGCTGATCACTAAATAGAGGTGAAAAATCACTCGTCAATATCTGTAAGTATGGTAGAGACATATAATGTAGCACATTCTATCTAGTGTCATCACTTAAATTGCTACTTTTCCTGAACAATCTATTCTCCAGCTCTAGCAAGTAGAATAAATGGTAATTTTACCTGCCAAATTTGGCACAAAAAAGGACAAGCAACTTCATTAACAGAACAATGCTTTCAATATGATTTTCTCCTTTTCCACCCAGTGCCAAATAGTAGAACAATTCAAATCAAGAAATCAAAGCAAAATTAGCTCCTCTTGTTGAAGTTTTACATGCTTGAATAAGCAAATGATATATACAGAATGCTAGCAAGAATAGTTCTCCTTGTAAGTTCGTGTATTTCTTGTACTGCAGCTTAATTACAGGCTGGAGTACTATACTCAAGCCAAGAGCAAAACACCTCCCCATTGAGGTAAAATTCTCAATGTGTTGGGTGGTATGATTGTATGAGAATTTGAAGCCCAGTGGAATAAATTAAACCTAGAAAACTTGATTTAGATTAAATTTTTTGGTTAACCCATCAGTTAATGCACCTAAACCAGTGGTGTAGAGTAAAACAGAAAAGACTCTTCTTCAATCTTAGATACGGTAAACTAATGGAAACAACACTTACTACCAGCAACCTTGCCAATTCCTGCTGGCCCGACCATTTCCTTGGTGTTTTCAGTAGCTGGTTATAAACAAAATCAGAAGTTCTTTTAAACCGTGTTTCAAATCTGATCATAAAAATAACAACCACTCTTCTATGAATCACACTGAGCCTGTATGATTAAAGAAATCTATTTGCCAGTAATCCAGTTGCCAAGTAATCATTAGATTTTAAAAACCAAACATGAGTACTTTTCGTCAACTGGGTGAATTTGGTAGCTACTGACAAGTTTGTCTGCAGCGAGTTATTTACAAAAGAAGACTGTGCTTTGTTTAACCTCCATCTGCTTTCCTTACTCGTGTTCCATATGATGCCATACATCATACATGTAAACACAATCAGCAGTTTTTATAAAAAGCCAGGCAATAGAAGGGGCAATAGCAACAATATGCTGGAATGGCAAAGATGGCTAAGAGCAAACACAGTCATACACAGTCATACCCATAGTTATTTGCACTCAATTTTAAAATATCAAGCAATATCTACTTTTTTTTTGAGGTTTAAACACTGAATTAGAAACCAATGGTATGGCTTAATTTAAACATTTCCCCTGTAGAAATAAAAATATCTTTAAAAAAGAAAACAACACTAAATCAAAATAGAAATTTTAATAGCACTGCTACTCCAATTATGAATGTGTCTGGTTTTCTTTCCATCTTGTCTAACTTTTTGCCCCCTCTTCAGAGACACGAGTCTCCATCAAAGAAAAGGAACATGTTCTGAGTACCTACCATCAACCAGGTATTTTAATATACATTAAACTAATTTAATCCTCAGAACCCTGCAATGTAAATGTTATTAACCACATTTTGTAGATGACAAATCTGAGGCTCAGAGAAGTTAAAATAATTGCTCCAGGTTCCATAGCTAGTAAAGTAGCATATTCAAACCCAGGTTGATCTGATTGCATCTCAACCCAGCCTATTTAGATATTTGTTGTCAAGTTCATTTAGATGTTTGTTGTCAAGCAAGAGGCACTATTTTATTGCAAAGAATGGTCACATATTAATCGATGTGGTAAATCCATGATGTCTGGCCTTTATAACACTCAACAGAGTGCCGACAGATAAGGAAGAGACTCTTAAGTGAGAGGCACAAATCCCCCAAAGAGCAGAAGCCAGTCAGCCCAGCACCTTAACAGTATAGGCGTGCCCTATAGTGGGGAAAGCAGGAACTGCAGGCTCATGCGGGCTTAAACCACAACCAGTGATCTGAGGGCCAAAAGCAGGAGGAAAAGGGGACAGCAGTGATCAGTCATTTGACAAAATTTCCCAAGTGAACCACCAAAAAATGAAGATCATCTCCGCAACCACTTCTCAGGTATTCTGTTGTAATCTCAAAAAGGGCTTCATAAAATAAATAATACAATGCTAACAAAAGACACTGTACACCGGGTCTGAGAAGGTTAATCTGCACTGACAAGTTTTGCCAATCTATGGGTGTACCTTTTATTTTTCGTGATTATTTTTAAAACTTTGTCAATTTTTCATATAAAACTTTCTGCTTTCAAAGAAAATGCTAGTTTCGGTTTCTTTAAAATAAGCAAAACGTCGATGTACAAGGTGGGAGAGAAATAATTTCTTGAGGGCTTACTACATGCCAGCCATTATCCTAGATCATATGTTATCTCATTTGGTTTTCACAAAAACCCTGGAGGACAGTATTCCTGTATTACAGATGAGGAAAACTCAGGCTCAGAAAAGATAACCTCTACCAGATTCCACAGCCAGTAGCTTCGGGGTTGGTATTTAAGCTCCAGCCCATACGATTCCCCTACACCAGCACTTATGTATTATGACTGAAGTGACTCAGAGAAGTTAAGTAACGGTTCCAAAATGGTATAACTGGTAAGTGACACAGGAGGTTTATTTGTCTTCAGAGACTGTCATTTTAAATACAACATTACATTTATTGTCTTCCACCACCCCTACCTAACCACAAACCAAACCTCGTTAGTAAATGCTGGTGCAACGTCAGTAAATTTTTATAAAATGAAGACAATGGAGCAAGAACATGATGACCTATGCTTCTATGTCCAAAGCGGCTGATCTTTCTTTTTTCTAAAACTATCCAGATTACATAGGAGAAAATGTGGTCAATATGTCACTATGGGGTCGCTATGAGTAGGAATCAACTCAACGGCAACGGGTTTGGGGTTTTTTGGTTTTTATGTTACTTATTAACTTTAAATATTATGAATAGGCTTCCCATACAAATTATCTTGCAAATTGATATAAAAGATAATTCACGAATGTTCTGCCCCTTGCATTTGATATATTTTATATTTCTCCCAAGATTCTTAGAACACATAATAAAAATCTTGTGAAATCATCACACTGTATTAAAGGCAGAACCATTAAGAGGACACCTTAAATAAATCACCCAATTTTTTTAAATTACATAAATTTAATAAAATATTCTTGAGCCACTTCCATAATTCTCCCAACACCAGAAGTTCCAGAAAACATCCACAAGTCACAAAGCACATAAGCGAGAACACAGAGACCAACATCCACTCTATGTCGCTCCTTTCAACGCAATCACTTTCTGACTTATTGCTACCAACCAACCAACCCAGTGCCGTCGAGTTGATTCCGGCTCACAGCGACCATATAGGACAGAGTAGAACTGCCCCATAGTTTCTAAGGAGCGCCTGACAGATCTGAACTGCTGATCCTTTCGTTAGCAGCCATAGCACTTAACCCCTATGCCACCAGGGTTTCCACAACTTATTGCTATCATTGCTAAACACATTTGAAAAAAAAAAAAAAAAAAGGTTTTTAAGCCTTTGTCAATCTTTTAAACCATTTTCAGTGGTGGCAGATCTCCAACCTCTGAGTTTTAGAAATTGCCACAACTATGTGAATAAGGTGGGAGAGATCAGTTATAGCTAAGAAACAAGGCAGAAATATAAACCTGAAATTCAAGATATTCTTGGATGGAATACGGAAACAAGACGCCAAAAGAATTCATAGAATATATTACCGGGTATTTTCAAGTGTGATCTGCGACTTTGGAACAATTTTAAGCTTGAACAGTCTAAAATAACTTTTCCTTTCCTTAAAGGCAAAGAGTAATAAGAAGTTAAAGAGTATCTTTTAGGATTTTTATACAAATTAGAATTTTAGACCAAAGGAACTTTTAGAGAAGCAAACCTGTGCCCATGACTAACAGCCCAAAGAACCCCTCAAGCATTTCATCCAAAATACAATGAACGAACAGCGTTCTGGGACAGACTGCAGCCCCCTGAAATGTAATTAGGATTGTGGGCACAGAAGATAAAAGCTGCCTTGATGATGAAGCAGACAAGACCTTAGACACACCAGCTGGAAAAGAAAAGAAAGCATTATTTTCAGGACAAATTCTAATGAACTGCAAAGGTTTAGGGATAATTAGAGGAAAAAGAAAAAACTAGAAGTAGGGCATGTTTTTACTAAGAGAATATGTTTGCAGTCTTTCAATGTATTTATCGGCGTATACCGTGACCCCATGCACTGTAGACAAAATGCATCCAAACTCAATTACTATTTGAGTTACGGCAACATTTGTTAGTTGGTTTGCTCTCTTTCTGTGGCTAATGTTTTAAGTTTCTGAAACACCCAACTACCCTGTTAACATGTTAAGTTGCTGGTTTTACGTTATATTTGCTTTCAAATTTCAGGTTTAGGAATTATTCCACAAGTTTATGCCAAATTTTTAGTTCATGCCTCTCATAAGCAAAACATGCAAACACACAGCTGCGGTAATACCTCTGACGGAGTGAGAGCTATTCCACAGATCTTTGACTTCACCAAATACCCAGCACTGATAACAAAAGGAACCTCGGTGGAGAAAGCTATGTTTTCTTAATAGTAACAGTTGTATAAACATAAGGTCTTCTCAGTTAAAGGGAAACCAACATCAAAAAGCAGTAAAACATAGAACCCTAAACCCTTCTTTCTTTGAAGAAACCCGTTTGAAGCGAGGTGTTTCTAGTTATGCGTGAATGAAATGAGAATTCAGCTGCGACCAACGGACATCCAGCCCTATGATGGACTACTAATTAAATCCATCTGAGAAGCTGCATCTGAAACTCCCTCACACATTTCAAAGAAAAGCACTAGTCTGCCTTGTGCGAAGACATCAAAACATTCAGTCACAGCTGACGCACATGCAGGCACTACAACAATGTTATTTTTATGAACTACAAAGCTCCAGAAAGTAATGTGAAAAGTTTACACTACTTCATTAACGAGACTGGAAAGTCAGAGTTAAGGCAGAACGTTTTTACTTATCACTCTCTGCAATTTCTTTCTGGGCTGCAGCTAGAGTTACGCAGATCTACGAGACCTCAAAGAACAGGAGATGCCTCAATATCCAAACTGTTTCTTCTATTTCCTGAGTGGAAGTGGTTAAAAAAAATTAACAAAAGAATTAGTCATGGTCACACAGTTGACTATTGCTTTTCTGATACATATAACCAGGGTTTTGATGTTCACTTAAGACTCTTCAGTAGTTAACAAAAGCCAGAAGAAGAAGCATAAAACTTCACAAATTTGTTCATTTTTACAAAAACATTCCTTTTAACAGACGTAATTTGGGCTAGGAAGTGGTAAAAGAAAATCAGATTTAGAATTTGGCATATTATTCCAACAGAATAAAGCAGTCTTAGTGTCTATCCTAACAAGTCTTTTTTTTACTTTCTGTAATTGGTTATGATGAGTTCATACAATTCTATTGAGTAATCATTTCTTTTTTTTTTCCTTGAGGACAAACTCCCTAAATAGAAGACCTTCAATACTTCAACCATCTTTTTTATCTATAGATTAGATAGATAGATAGATAGATAGATAGATAGATAGATAGATAGATAGATAGATAGATGATAGATAGATAGATAGATAGATAGATAGATAGATAGATAGATAGATAGATAGATAGATAGATAGATAGATAGATAGATAAAACCGACACCATCTACATAAAAAACCAAAAACCAAACCTGTTGGCATCAAATTGATTCTGACTCATAGCAACCATCTACACAGTTGATAAAATTCAGAGTTTCTTCCCATTCCACAGTAGCTCAAAGAAAGAAAAGAGCCGGGCCAGCCATCAGACATGCTAGCGCCTCTAGTTTCGCTTTTCACTCACTGAGTCACCTTGGGTGAGTCACCCATTCTTCCAGGCCCAATGTGCTTTCTCCTATTCACTGAGGACTTGGCTAAGGGGACCAAATTCTTTCAAGTTTTAAAATTCTGTGATTTTTTTCCTTCAAATGTGAATTGATCAAACAGAACACTAATTGGGTTCTCTTTGAATTCCTACTATTATAATAGAAATAAGCTAGCTCCCTACTTCTCTGCCACCTCCACTGCCCCCAGAAAATGTCTGGCCATGCCACAACTGTTTAATAACTCCAAGATTTCAGTTCAGAGGAAATTTTATGGCAAAGATTAAATTTCTGGAAACAAATACAAATCGCTATACCATAACCATAAGCCCACTGGAAAAAACCCATTGCCACTGAGTGGATTCCGACTCGTAGAGAACCTACTGGGCAGAGTAGAACTGTCTAATAGGGTTTCCAAGGAAGGATGGTGGATTCAAACTGGTTAAGGAAATTCAATACTTCAACCACTATTTTCAGTATGTCTACAGATAATTTTACACTCAAGAATGCACGTTCAGTAGTAGCAATTGCTCAAAAACAGGGCTGTTCCTGGCATTAGTATATGCAGGAAAACTATAACTTTCATCCATGTGTGTGCCAGCTGAAGGTAATTAAACATTGTCATAAGGAATGTGAAGGACATAAACACAGTGATAGGACGGCAAGTAACTAAGAGGCCACAAAAGGGGTCTAAATCTGTCCCTGTTTGCCCATGTGAAAACAAGAGTAGCAACAACAAAAAAAAACCCTCTCACCTTAGCAGAATTAGTGAGTAAAGGAGTTTGATTGAATAGCAAATAAGAGTTTACTAAAAATATGAAGTGAATTTATTCATTCATGACAGTGATCAAAGTAATTGTTATAATAATACCTACAGGATATTAATTTGGACACACTTGACACGTTAGCAGTCGTAGCTCTTAACCACTGTACCACCAGGGCTCCCTCTGTCCTTCAGGTTGCATTATGATTAAAATTAGAATTATAACAGTACTTGTGCCTTCTAGGATTGGTGGAGCAATTGAATTAGATCATACATGCTAAGCACTTAGTACAGTGCTTGGTATACATTATACTCAGTGAACGTTGGATATAATTGCTATTAAATAACACACTATGCTTGAATTACTCAAAATAGTGCTTGACATACATAAAATGCACAATATTTATAAACTAATCTTATTACTGGTCAATAAATTTTAGCTTTATCATCAATTTCCATGTCTAGCTGCATCTACCTCTTCAGTATCTTCCATATTCATCTCTTTTTCTCCACTGCCATAATCACAGCTTGGGGTAATACCACCTCCTACTTGCACTACTACAGCCTCCTCTAACAGGTCTCTCACTCTAGTCTTGCCTGTTCCAATCTATTCTCTACATTGCAGATGGAGTGAACTTTCTAATTGCAATTGTGAGGAATTCCCGTATGAAGGCCTTCTACAGCTCTCCACTGCACTGCAGACAAATCCAGACCATTTTAACAAGTTTCCACAGGATCAGGTTTCTGTTTATATCACTATGACTCTTTCCCTCCTTTCCCTCAAGTTTTACCTCTCATCCCTTCCCTCCCTGCCACCAGGTCCCCTACTGCAAGCTTCCCATCCACCAGTCATACAAGATATCTTTTATTTCCTCAGACATATCACACACTCTTTTAGCTTTTTATATGCTTTATATGCCTCCAAAGCTCTGACAGTCTTGCCCTACTCCACCCTCCATCTTTGTTCTTTAGGTCTCAGGCATTCTTTCCTTCAGGAAGCCTTCCCCGAGCACGCCTGCATCCAGGGAAGGAGCTCCTCCTACGTGTTGTCCACAGTGCTCAACTCTCCATGTCAGAGCACTCAGGTGTCCTACTCTACTGACACAGCTTTCATACTTGTCACCCTCGACAGACTACAAATTCTATTAGGAGTCAGATATCATCTCTCTTGATTACCACTGAGTCTCCAGGACCGAGATCATAGTTGTTATTAGCTGCTGTCAAGTCTGTTCTGACTCATAGCGACCCCACGTACAACAGAACGAAACACTGCCTGGTTCTGCACTATCCTCCCAATTGTTGTTCTGCTTGAGCCCACTGTTGTAGCCACTGTGTCAGTCCATCTCGTTGAGGGTCTTCTTCTCTTTTACTGACCCTCTACCAAGCATGCTGTCCTCCCTCCAGGGCCTGGTCCCTGCTGATGCCATGTCCAAAACACGTGAGATGAAGTTTCACCACCCTCACTCACAAGGAGCACTCTGGCTCTACTTCCTCCGAGACAGGTGTGTTCATTCCTCTGGCAGTCCATGGTATATTCAATATTTTTCTCCAACATCATAATTCAAAGGCCATTAATTCTTTTTTGGTTTTCCTTATTCGTTATCTAGCTTTTGCATGCATATGAGGTGACTGAAAATACCACGGCTTGGGTCAGGTGTACCTTAGGCCTTAAAGTGACATCTTTGCTTTTGAACACTTTAAAGAGATCTTTTTGCAGTAGATCTGCCCGATACAATATGTCATTTGACTTGTTGTCTGCGGCTTCCTTGGGTATTGACTGTAGATCCAAGTAAAATGAAATCCTTGACAACTTGAGTATTTTCTCTGTTTATCATGATGCTGCTTATTGGTCCCTAGCAGGTACTCAATAAATAGCTATTAAATGATATCACAACTAAAGTGATAAATGTATGTTATTGTTGTTGTTGTGTGCAGTCAAGTTGTTTCTGACTCCTAGCAACACTACAAGACAGAGTAGAACTGCCCCGCAGAGCTCTCTAGGCTGAAATCTTTGCGGGAGCAGCTTGCCAGGTCTTTTCTCCCACAGATCGGCTGGCTGGTGGATTCCAACCACCTATCTTTTGGTTGGCAGCCGGGTACTTTAACCATTTTGCAACCAGGACTCTTTGATAAATGTATAGTGGTTATAAAAACATAAAAATTCATCTAACAGTTAAGGCATTCAGTAAAGGCGCTTTATCTTTGATTGCCATTTCTTTCATTACTCATTTTATTTATAAATAAGTTAGATGGATCAATCATATTTTAATTTTTTAAAATAACTTTTAACGCACCACTAGACTGTTTTAGATATTTTACAAATGCTTATATAGTTGAACCGAACTAAAGCCGGATATCTGGTGTCAACATTGAAAGTTTTATTGTTCATAAAATTCTTCAGAGAGTGGTTGAAACCAGGAGATAATTCTAAAAATTACTTGAAGTCTTAATTACAGTATTTGCAGACTCTAATGTAATAACAGTCAATACCATTTAGTGTTTTTCATTTCCAAAGTAAGTGAATTTTATAACTTATTTCTGTTCTTCACTTAGTCACATAACAAGTTACTTAACTCTTGAGCACAACATGACTGAGTCATTCAAGAGGATACAGGTGTGACTGTGCACCCAGTTAGACAAGTAATTTTCCAGATTACATGGGCAGGATCCTCACATTTTTATGAAAATTCAGTCCTATGGTTCAAAAATACAGTATGATACCCATTGAACATGGCTGCATTTAAAAAGTAAACAGTCAAGCTGTGCAAGGTTGCTCTTCATACCTGATTTTTCTACAACCTTGTTTATCTGACCCCCTCCTAGCTGGTGTCAAGCTGACTTGGACGAGCTGCTTTTGAAAGGGTATTCTTTAGTCTGAAGAAAAGAACTCACAGTGGTACAGCAAGTTAACTGTTTTTTCTTTTTCCTTAGGAAGAGAAGGGGAGAATAATCTCATTCTACCAGTGATTTTTTTTTTTTTAATGTGGTTGGTATTTATTTATTTCTTCTCCCTCCAAAAGGGCACAATGAGCTTGATAAAACTGTTGCATAATTAAATATCGGAAACCAGTAATAGGAGCGAAATAACATCATGTCTTAACCTAACTCCAGTTGAGGTCTATACTCCATAGAAAGAAACCCAAAGTGCCCATGCAGTTTAGCTTGCTGCAGTGGCCAAGGGCATTACGACGGAGGAAAGACCAACCAGGACAACACGGACCAAAGGTAATCATTTGTGAGACCCCAAACTACTGTGGCCATGAACTCTCTCAACTAGCATAAGAAAGACTGGCCGGCTTTGTGCAAACCACCAGGGATGTTTTAGGACCATGAAATTACTCTGAATTCTGGGACCCAGAGCAAAACATTTGGTGTGGCTTTCACTCACTACACCTCTTGCTATGAGCAAATCTCTAATTCTTCTACATAGTAATCTCCCCTCTGGGCAATTCATACACCCAAGAAAGGAAACCAGGAGGCTGTTGGAAGGGCTATCCAAACCTCTTCTGACTCAGTTTACTCATTCTGGTCCTTTCTTTGCTTTTTCTCTTTGGTTTTCCCAATTTTTTAACTCAGATGAGATTAATTTCCAGACATAGCCTGCTAAGAAATCTCTAGCAACTAACTCCCGATTCAGAGTTCTCACTGAAGGAGTTACAGTAATTATACACTGTGTACCTACATACCCCTGGTTCGTGCAGTTAAGTGCTCGACTACTAACTGAAAGGCTGGCAGTTCGAATCTACCCAGAGGTGCCTTAGAAGAAAAGCCTGGTGATCTACTTCTGAAAGATCACAGCCATTGAAAACCTTATAGAGCACAGTTCTACTCTCAAACACATGCTCGCTCAGCTGACTATTCCTTCAATGGACAACGGATCAGAGAAGTCCCTTGGCAGGTAATTAAAACCCCACTATTTCAATAGTTGCACATCTTCCAGACCCTTGTACTGTACCTTTTTTAGAAAAAAAAAAATTTTTTTTTGATAGGCAATACATAAATGGGGTTCAAAATCCAAAAAGTACAAAAGAAACATATCATATCTCTTTTATGAAACCTTCTTTTCACTTATGTCATGGGTCAGCCATCCACTTCCTCAATTTAAAGGCAACCACTGTTATCAGTTTCTTATAGCTCCTTCCAAAGATATTCTACACATGTTATGGATTGAATCGTACCCTCCCCTGCTTCAAAACATGTTGAAGCCCTAACCCCTGGTACCTGTGAATGTGACATAAGGTCTCTGGAGATGTTATCAGCTGGGGAGACTATGGAGTTCCAGAAGCTGGGAGAGATAAGAAAGACTCTTCCCCTAGGGCCTTTGGGGAGAACATGGCCCTGCCAACAACAAAATCGAACTCATTGCTGTCCAGCTGATTCCAACTCATAGTGACCCTACAGGGCAGAGGAGAACTGCCATGCATGGTTTCCAAGACTGTAATCTTCTTTATGGACGCAAACTACCACATCTTGCTCTAGCAGATTGCCTGGTAGGTTCAAATTGCCAACCTTCTGGTTAGCAGCTGAGCATTTTAACCACTGTACCACCAGGGCTCCTTCCATGGCCCTGTGGACCCCCTGATTTCAGACTATTAGCTTCCAGAATTCTGAAGTGGTAAATTTCTGTTATTAAAAGCCATCCAATTTGTGGTACTTTTAGGGTCATCGTAGAAAACAAACAGCATATAACAGTATTAAAAATATATATATTCTTTTTTACACAAATGAATGTGCTTTGCTTTTGTCACTTAATAAATGTGCCTATAGAAAATATGCACATTCTTTTTAATGGCTGCACAGTATTTCAAAGTTATGGACATACCACAATTATTTAACCAGTCTCATTTTGATGGGCATTTGGCTTATTTCCAGTCCTCTGCTCTTACAAATAATACCATGGATATTCTTGTACGTCTCCTACTGTAAACACACCCTGCAGCATGAATTTATTTCATCAAATTGCTCTCCATGTAGATTATATCAATTTATACTCCCACCAATAATGTACAAGGGCCTATTTTCCTATGACCTTGTAAAATCAAGAATTATCACGTTTGATCTTTGCCAAAATGTACGTGGAAAATGGTAACTCATAATTTTAACTTAAATTTTTCTTATTAAAAATGTGACATATATATGTATATACATGTACATAGCCACATCTTTCTCCTGCGGGGCAGCTGGTGAGTTCAAACTGCCAACCTTTGGTTAGAAGCCAAGCACTTTAATCTCTGTGTCACCACCAGAGTTCCATATATATATATGAGCTATTTATATTTCCTTTGTTGTGAACCATTTATGAATATTTTTCAGCTGGCTTGGTCTTTTCATATTGATTTATAAGAGTTCTTTATATATTATGGAAATCTCCCCTTTTTCATTAATATGAGTACAAATTCTATGCCTGGTTTGTTGCTTCTCTGTTGACTTTATTTACAGTGACTTTTATATTCTTTCCAGAGTATTTTATGTTTTTAGCATTACCTTGACTTATTTTCCTTATATGGAAAAATAATTTTTTTAAGAAAACAGATGCTTTTGCAAAAGTGAAAGAATTTCAGGTTTACCTAATACAATATTTTTCATGGGGGTGGGGGAAGTCAACATTGATTTCCAGCCTGGCCCCCTCCCCAATTTTGCAGACTAAAATTGAAAAAAAAAAAAAAAAAAAAGTCCATTGACAGAAAATAAGATACTTTCCTCAGATGGCATAATATTTTACGGCTGCTTCGTTTAACATATGGTTTTTTTAACAGGAAAAAAGTCTAAGTGAAAAAAGGAATTAACAAGGAAATCAGTTTATATGACCATGACATTTAATTGCTATCAAAATAAAAAAATGAAAAAGAAATTTTAAATATATCACATAACTTCAAAAAACTTACCTCTGTATTCTATCCTTTATCATGTACTGTAAGTCAGTTTTCTAACTAGGATTATGACCTTTTATTATAAGCCCCTAATGGTACTATGACATTCACATAAAAACACTACTACAAACATGTTCTTTTATTTTTCTGTCTGCCTCTTGTACACTTCATCCATAGATAATTTTTTAATCAGATGCCTACAGTAGGTATTAATGTGATAGGTAACTGGCCTTGTTTGCTGATGTTCTTCTCAAATTTAAAAATAAGAGCTTATTCTTAAAAACTGACCATAGAGGCAAAAGGATAGATATAATAATAATATTCTAATATTTTCTAGGAAGGGAGTTTCAAACTTATTTAAGAGAACAAGCACAATTTTTTATCATGTCCATATGAAAATTCCAATGGCGGCACAATTTAACATTACTCTCCATAAATGTGATACAAGGAACAGGGATTGTGATACAAAATGCAAGCGTAACCTCTTGTTGAAGTAACACTGAAGATTTCTTTACATTAATATTTGGAAATACAAAAATAAAACTATTATGTTGTACTCAAGATTATTTATTGGCACAGTCTAGGTTTATTCAGTTCTTGATTTTTAGGAAAATATTATGCAAGAATAGTTAAGCAGTTCTACTTAAAACCAAATTGTCAATGTGCCCTCTAAATATCAAAGGCAACTGGTTGAGTTTTTTCTTAGTCACGAAATCAAGAACAAAATAAAGTGTATAACAAAGGCGAAAGGATTGGCTATATCAGAGAAAGAAAACTTCAAACAATGCGTATACAATTATTTCTTATTACACATCCATATTTAATTATTATTTTTTATTCTTATGTTTGCTACCATATTCTTTGTTTGAGAAGAAAAATATACAGTAGTAATTTCAATGATATGAATTCTACAAAACATTTCCCTCCCTCCACCACAGGCATCTAAAGATCAGACAATTTTACGTCAACTAAAATGAGCATTATTAAGAAAACAAAATGAAAGCAGGAAGTCTTTTAGATGCAAAGTCTTATCTACCTCAAACCTCATATTGCACTCAAAAATTATTACTTCGACGAATCTGTAAAATCACTGCTAAATATCATTATTTGGTATTTTAACAATTTGAAAAATACGCTAACATCTACAAGAGGTAATAAGAAACTAAAAATGCTTTACAAGAGCCGCTCTGAATTAGTATCTGTAACTGGAAAAGCAATGTTGTGTACATTTTTGTGACTCATTCACATTCCCGCAATGCCTTACATGCTTCCGTTCAACACTATGACTTCAGCCTTAACTTTCAGCATGTTATAAAGAAAATTCCTTTTATCTTGCAACAAACTATTCTGGTCTAGAAATAAATTTACTATTTCTTGTATTAATAATGATTTATCTGTAGTCTAACACAGCTAATTCTACCATCTCTGAGAATTTTGTCTAGCAAAACTACTTTGTAAAATTATATACAGAGATGTAGTAGTTAAAACCATAGGCCTTGGAATCACACTGACCTGAATTTAATCTCAGATCTGACATTTCCAAGCTGCTTGACTTTGGTTATGTTACTTAGTTTCTCTGAACCTCGGTATCTAGTATTTGCTTTATACCATGCTTACCACAAAGCCTGACACAAAGCAAATATTCAGTAATTATAAACCAAAGTAATCCATTGCTTCATCAAAACACCCTTGAGTAGGGCTAAAAAAGTATCAAAAAGGAACTAGAAAGAGGTAGAGAAACTCCTTTACTGTTTTTGAAAAATGAATAATAGTAAAATTAAGAAAGCATATGCTTCCATTGTAAAAAATAAAAGTTCATATACACATATATATGATGTTTCTGACTTTCAACAAACCTCGTTCTCCACATTCCAGCATTTTCCCTCACCTATTCACTCTGTGGTTCAGAAGGAAGCCCTAGCTTATACACAAACCACGCTCCAAAATGGCATTCATTAGTCATTTCTCCCAAGATTCTTTGTATTCACTCTGATTCCACTCTTTCAGGCAACTGAGTGCTTTCTTCTTACAGATTTAATTGAAGAATCCTCTATTAAAGTCTTTATCACACTGTATTTTAATTACTTCCAAGTATGTCTCCCCTTTACCACTGTGATTGTTCACATGGATAGCTCCAAGACTGACTGACTTTATCACTGAGTTGCTGATACCTAGCCCAATGTTTCTTGAATGAAATTATTTGGAAGGTAATATATATCCACCATGGTAACAATGGATATAAATAAGCCCAAAATTATTTACGTAAATATTTGTGATCACCACCCCCATGTGTCCTATCTAATCTTTCGAGTTGCTGTTGTCAATTTGATCCCATACAGATAGTTCATAAAAGAGCACGATGCTCAAGGTCGACATAAGATGTTGTTTTTTTTTAACCCTAGAAAAAAATAATGAGTTTCCTTGACCATACCACATGTTACTTTTGATTTTCTAGATTTGCTTTTTAACCATCAGCACAAAGATTACACTGGTATACCAAAATTCAACACTCTAAGAATTCTGGTTACTCCTAGGTACTTTATAAGGTCTTTAGAAAGGTTTCTGATAATGGCTCACTGTAGCAAAGGATATATAAATCAATACTTATGATCATATATACACCCACTACTCACTTACTGACATGGTTAGGTTCGAAAAACTAGGTCACTATGTAAAAATCAGCATTATGTGAAAATGGAGGTTGACCACATCACATCACAGAATGCAGGATGACTACATCATTACATAACTGCCAAATTATATCATTACACAACTGCCAAACCACTAAGAATCATGGCCCAGACTAGGTGACACATAACCTTAACCATCACATCCAGTGTTACTCTTGCCTTGTAACTTGGCATTCGTTACTGCCAGACGTACATCGTTAATGTGAAAGATAGTCAGAATTTTTACTACTGTCATAAATGCAAAATGTCATATAACGAGAAAATCAGTAAGTGAGGACTTGGTGTAATTATTTTCTAATTTATTAGTAGTTAACGAGAAACAGGTAAAAAAAATTTAAAGTACATGTACATTGCTCGTTTTCCCATCTTTAGGACGGCCAAATTTTTAAGCTAATTTTTCATACACATCAAGAGTACTCTGACATTTTTCTTCAAAGTCGTCTTCAATATGAATTTAGTCCTTCATCTTTAAGACAGCAAACGCATTAATCTCTTCCTTCTTCATGAACTATTTTGCTCAGTTTTGAGTTACACAGATAAAAGAGAAATGGAAAACATCTTGGAAATTCAGAAGGGAATGGTAAAAGTAATTATAAATAAAAATCAATTTGTTTATGAGGCTTTTGGGTTTATCATCTTCAAAAGCTGAACAATGTTTCAACTTCATTTTCAGATTAATTCTGCCATTCATTTTGACAGTTGTATTAAAAATCAGAAGCCCCTAAAATACATAAAGTACTTCATCATTTCTTCCACTTCTTCACTTTTCTTTCTACCACATACCATAGTTTCTCCATTTTCCAGAATTTTCACCCTCCCTACTTTTCCTATTTTTCACTAGAAATTACTTTTCCTATTTTTTACTAGAAATACTAATTTTCATTACTTTGTATATTTTTCAAATTTGCATAAATGGTATCATCAAAATGTATGCTTTAACAACTTTCTTTTCACTATTATTGGGGCCCACACACACATACTGAAAGCATAACAAGAAGTGTACACAGCACCTTCAGGACAGTCACTACCTCTGGGGAGGAAGAGAAACGACTGGGATGATGTGAAGCTGAGATTTAGCTGTATCTGTATTTTCCTTTTAAAATAGAAGATCTAAACAATTGCTGTACTTCTCTCACTTGATATATTTTATAATTTAATTTTTAAAATGTCAAAGTGCTTAGGTTACCTGAAGCATTACCCAAAAAAAAACACTGCCATGGAGTGAAACTTCCCACAGCATTTCCAAGGCCGTAATCTTTATGGAAGAGACTGCCACATCTTTCTCCCACAGAGTGGCTGGTGCGTTTGAACTGCTGACCTTTTGGTTAGTAGCTGAGCACTTAACCATTGTGCCACCAGGGCTCCTTACTGGAGGCATTACTGTGGTACAAATAAATATAACTTTGCCTGTACTACCTCTGTAGTCATTAACCCAGTCCTAGACTGTAGGCTCTAGGCTAATTTTTTTTTCTTTCTTGATGTTGCAGTGAGCAATCTAGAAAACCAAGTTAATAGAGCTCTCCCCTCAGTCACCCTAAAAACAAGGGTGTCACATTTTTGAAAACTTCTTACAAATAAGCCTTTACTTATTCTACTCTATTCAATGTGCCCCGTTTCATAATACAGATGTCAAATGAAAGGAGCTCAATCCAAATATGCTTAGGTGGAAGGGATACTCTCTCAGGAGTATAGGCACTTCATTAAGTGGTTGATGCTAAGCCAACAAATACAGGCAGTAGTTTTTGATACTATATACCAAGACAGGTATTTTCCATAGAAATTTTTAGTACATTAATTTTGATGTGTTTTGTGAACAGCCCTGATTTTCTCATGAGTTAAATAGTGAAGTGGTAGGTAAGTACTACAGGAAAAATTTCAAAAGACACCACTTGAGTTTTACCAGTGGTCTATAGTTTTCTAACATGAAATCTGAAACAAGCACAAAGAAATAATAGCTCTAAGAAGTAACCTAGGCAGTTTTCTTACTAAAGCAAGGCACAGCTTAGAAAACTGATGTACTGGAGTAGCAAACTGCAGTAAAACTTCAGTGGTGATGACTCAAAATAGAATTGAAATTATGCTAAAGTCTACATTTTTGTGAAGTTAACCTTCCCATAGAAGGTTAACTTCACAAAAATGTAGACTTTAGCATAATTTCCCATAGAAAAGTGCTACATTATAATACTAATACTTTTTACTATTCAATTCATATCATTTGCTACTCAATCTGACAAATGGTTAAGTGTCCACTTATACAGCTGTTTGTTAAAAGATCATACGGATAGGATGAACATAATGAATCACATAAATATATCATATGACAATTTTTAATTCCATCATAGCTTTTGTTTTAAGATTTTGAGTGAAACGTCTTTCAGTAACCAATACATTAGCAAATTTTGGCATACAGAAAAAAATCACAAAATGTAAAGAAAACCCAGGAGACTACACTTGATTCATGAATTAACCTCATTTGTGACTCTGGCTGCCACATAAAAATGCCAGCTTCTCCAGTGCAACCCCCTAGCACTAACTGGCACACAGCAGGCACGTAATAAGTATATTTGCTGAATAAATGAATTCTCGTTAATCGTTAACTTGTGGTATTTTCTAGCTGAGATCAAGAAACTGCCATATACTTCATGTTCATCGTGTCTTATTTAAATGAAATTATATTATTTTTATATTCATAGACTGCCTAAATCTTCTAACATTATTTCTCCCAAAACAAGATGGTACTTCAACGCAACTTAGCCATGAAAAGAATAATGCAGACTAATATAATATTCATTGTATTAACTATTTATCAGCTTCCTTGGGTTCATGATGAAAGTACAAGGGCCCGTAAGTTAAAATATCAACGCTGTATGGTATTTTTCGTGCAATCTCAAACAACAGATTTTAAACATATTCACACTGCAGCATTAACTTTGAAATCTTATTGTAAAACTGTTTACTACAGACCAGAATTTGAACTAAAGCAATTCTGTCGTGCATACTATCCAAGAGGGTTAAGTTCTTAAAAACAAAAAAGATATCACCATAAGGTAAACTTAGTCTTCAAGAACATGAAACCTGAAGATAGTGTTATATGAGGCTTCAGATTACCCATTTTAAAAGAATGGTTACCCCCCCCCCACAGTTATCAATCATTTGGAACTATAATTAAAGTTACTGTTCCTTTTAACAGAGACAAATGTATTACTTTATCAGTATCACAAAAAGAAAAATGAATAAGGTATGGAGAAATGAGTTTAGAACATGGCTAAATCTAGAAATGTTATTTCCTAATTAGCAAAAGAGAACAAAAAGTTCCATTTACATTCTGTTTCTTAAAGAAAATGAAACAAATATACATCTATGCTAGATTAAAAATGAGAGTCACAGAACAGGTTAAGAATAATTTCAAATATTCATACATAGCTTCAAGATCACCAAAAAAAGAAATAAAACTCACAGAGAATGTTGGCCCACTGTGTGATGCTGTGACATTATGAACTTCATTGTCCAAGTTTATTGAGAGTTCCCAGTTAGCCACTTGTGGTTTAATAACTGGTATTCTGATGTAGAAAGAAAGGAGAAGAATTAATCTTATTCTCTCTGAGAAACTGATTTTCCTTTGACATTAATTTAAGCGTAGGAGGTAAAATTGTCAAAGGCTGTATTTCATAAATTTTTAAGTTTTCAGGCTTGGAAAGAAGTTTTTCAGATTTAAACTAGAAAAGTAAAAGAAATGCAAATATTTCAAAGACAACAGAAGTCACACTTCAGTAACTTCAGGTCCATAGTCTATTCTAAGTACCACCATCTCTTCTGCTAATTCAGGTTGATTTGTTGTGATAATCCTTCACAAATTAACTCTCCTGAAGCAATATTCATCATTTATTTTCAAGATCTGGTTACTCTTCAAGACAATTTAAAAAATTACAATACAATAAACAACTATGCCACACCTTACACTTCATACAAAACCCACAAACCCAGTGCCATCGAGTTTCCATTACGCTTCATGGAGGCATAAAATGAATTACTGATTTAGCATGATTTGAGCCTACAGAATTATTTTGGCTGTATTTTCTCCTTTGTTATAGATGACATTAAAAATATATTAAAGAATGAATCTCTATGCACTCTTCTTGTAAAATACTCTGGAAGTATTCCTTCATGATGTCAATTAGACACAAGAAAAATGAGCTTAGTATATTATCCACTGTCGCTGAGTTGATTCTGACTCATAGCGATCCCGCAGGACAGAGGAGGACTGCCCCATGAGGTTTCCAAGGCTGTAGTCCTTACAGACGCAGACTGCCATACCTTTCTCCCATGGGGTGGCTGGTGGGTTCAAACTGCCAACCTTTTGGTTAGCAGCCTAGTGCTTATTAACCACTGCATCACCTGGGCTCCTTAATATATTAGCTACCGTATGTTATTTAAAATTAAATTTTCAAAGCTGATTTAAAAATAAGTCAAATACCAGCTTAACATGCTCTTATACAATAGGATGACAACATCATAATTTTGTTAAAACACAGTCAAAAAAATAACTAAATGATGTAAGAGTTCAACAAATACTAAGTGATGCTAAGTTTTGGGGCAATGAGGAGAAATAAGACACGGAGAACTTCTACACTTCTATTTCTTTTCTATCCCTGCTTTTAACCATCATCTAAAATCCAAAAGAGGACCCCATATCTTTAAATAATGCTGGTCTTATATAATAGTCTTTCTCTGTGTTTGACCAGTATTACATGGTCTAGAGAAAATGGTTCAAGTAATCAAAGAGAGAAACATTTTTAGAATACAAATTGTTTCCGACAATTTTTTTAAAGTAAAAAAATTTTTATGATTTCTGAATTAACTTAAGTATTGCATGTTTACCTTGCTTAGCATTTTATACTATCTGGATCCTAGACTAAGTCACAGTTCGGAAAAACTTTTGCAGGTTATGTTTTAATTTCAACTCAAAAAACAATTTTAAAAGCATTCTCAGTGTTTTCAATTAAAAAAAAAGTCAGTCACAAAAACCATGATTAAATCACCTTCAGACACAAAAGTGCCTTTAAGTCTAATGGAGGATAATTAATGATTTAGATGAATATTTGTATTCAGCCCACAACTTTGATCTGTCTTCTGATGATGTAGGTTAAGTTTTAAATCCTGTTAATAGTGAAAAGTAAGGAAAAAGGAAACAATGCCATCCACAATAATGCAGGCTGTACACATAGGCACGGAAGAGGCATTCATGGAAATGTGAAGAGGACTCAGAGGACAGGGCTTCACATACAGGGGCGCTTGAAAAGAGAGAGAGGGAACTCAGTAGAGGGGGAAGAAGGAAAGAGAGGTATGTGAAAGAGAGGAAAGGGAGGAGATTACTGCTGTACCCCAACTCTGCCTCTATTAGAGCACCTATATTCCACGGGGCATTCATTTGTTTATATGTCTCTCTCCATTGGTCTGTGAGCTCCTGAACGACCAAGGTCTTGCCTTATCCATTTTTATGTCCCTAGTTTTTTAGTAGGTACTAGTGTTAAAAAGCAAAGATGTCACTTTGAGGACTAAGGTGCACCTGACCCAAGCCATGGTATTTTCAGTTGCCTCATATGCATGTGAAAGCCGGACAATGAATAAGGAAGACTGATGTCTTTGAATTATGGTGCTGGAGAAGAATACTGAATATACCACGGGTTGCCAGTAGAACAAACAAAGCTGTCTTGGAAGAAGTACAGCCAGAATGCTTCTTAGAAGCAAGGATGGTGAGACTTCGACTCACAAACTTTGTACACATTATCAGGAGGGATCAGGCTCTGGAGAAGGACATCATGCTTGGTAAAGTAGAGGGTCATCGAAAAAGAGGAAGACCCTCAATGAGATGGATTGACGCAGTGGCTAACAATGGGCTCAAGCACAGCAATGACTGTAGATGGCACAGGACCGGGCAGTGTTTCGTTCTGTTGCACGTAGGGTCGCTATGAGTCAGAACTAACTCAACAGCACCTAACAACAACATGTAGCTCAGGCTGCAGAGAATGGCTAAGAGATTTGGTAGAAAAAAACCTGAGAAGCAACTACTACGCGCCAAGCACTGCACAGATGGAGAGGCTGCGCTGGCTGGGGGACGGCATAAGCTCTGGAAAGAATGTGACTTTGAGCTCATAGGTTACTACCTGAGCAGCCTTGGACTATGTATATGACCTCACTAGAGTTCACTTTGTTCACCTTCAAACTAGTTTCTCATTTAACAATTAAATCACAAATTGTTCTGTGACACTGGCTGCAATCCCTGCGATGTGTCAACACTCTCCCCTTCTCCATTCCAGGTTCTGTACTTTCATTCGTCCCATTTTCCTGTCCCTTTCTGCCTTCTCGGTCTTGGTTTGGGGCTGGTGTGCCCATTTGGTCTCATATGCATGACTGGACTCTGAAGTATGTTCCTCACGTGCGTTACTGCTTGTTTTGTAGACCTGTCTAATCTTTGCCTGGAGGGTGAACATTGGGAGTGACTTCATTTCTGAGTTAAAGGCGGCTTAGGGGCCATAGTCTCAGGGTTCTTCTAGTCTCTCTCAGACCAGTGAATCTGGACTTTTTGCGTGTGTGTGAATTTGGTTTTTGTTCTATGTTTTTCTACTGTTCTGTCCTGGACCCTCTATTAAATTATGCTCCATTTCCGTAAAATCTTTGAAAATACACTAATAGTAATTACTTGGAAACACTGATATCAATTCAACAAGCACAAACATGCTTACAATGATAACAATTACCTAAATTTATATTTTAAAATTAGAAAAGAATTATATTTATCCATTAAATCCAAAATAGCCTCAACAAAGGAGATTTTTATGAACAACTCACTGAACGGTGGGGAAAAAGGTCTTAGATTTCATTCAACTCAGCATAGTAAAGATACACGGAAAACAGCTTACTTTACTGAAGTGTGTTTCTAGTGAAAGAGGCTGCCATCTGATCAGAAATTTAATCTGTGCAATTTACTGTTCACCTGCAAAGCTAGTATCAATTAAGCTGCTACTTCACACAAAAAAATGAAAGGTAATTAGCATAAATAGCTATTCACACAACAAATGAAGTAATAGGTCTTACTAACGAGGCCTGTCCACTTTGATTATCATCAGCCAGTCAGAATGAATATGCTCAATAAAACCTAAATTTTTCTGTATTTATGGAGAAAAACTATCAGCTGCTTTTTACTAATGTAAATGCTAATACATTTAACTTACTGGAACCTTTTACTCAAAAAACTGCAAGGAATACTAGCCTAAAGATATTGCCTTTTTAATGCCATTATTTTTGAAGTAGATCTTGTGTGAACTTAAAGACTAACAGCATCTTCAATTATCAAGGATTACGAGTGTCTGAAAATCATAGCATCACACACTCAGAAAAGTTAGTTCTCAATTGTGGCATTGCCTACTTAGGAGTAAAATGCTGAGTTAAAACAATGCTAATGGTCAAAGAATCATTAAGAAGTCCTTCATCATAACTTTCACAGTGGGTGGTCTGTAAAATGATCAAGAATCATATGCTACATTCCATAGCCACTGAGGTCAGTTTCTGCATACAAATCTCTGCAGGAAGAAAAAGGCCTGGGGAAAGTGGGCCATTCATGTGAACCAAGTTCAGAGAATTTCCAGCACTGTGAAAAGATATGTTATGTAAGCACATAGATGTATTCAGTGGGGGTAGACAGAACAAGCTACATGAAGACTACAAAGGAGCCCTCCCATGGTTCATGAATAAGTCGAGGAAATGATCAGAAAAAAAAAGAGAGAGAGAGAAGTGTTTAGACAGATGGCCCACTTAAAATGCCTGAGACAGGGCATAAGTAATTTTAATGAAACTTTAGATCTAGCATATGAATTGTTTCTTATTTCCCCCAGAAGAGAGAGAGAGAAAAAAAAAAAAAAACTCCAAGGAAAACAAAAAATTGAGCAATTCACTGAAAAATCCACTTTCAGCACACTGGGATAGAGGAAGAGTTGCAAATTAAGCTTTATTAGTGTGATAAATTCATATAAAATTCTTTGTAGATCTATCATTGGTCATCAAAATGAATATAAAAAGCATGGGATGAACAGATTAAATGAATTTTAAACAGAAGTCTACTGCCAAACCAAACAAAAATCTCAGCCTTATTATATGAGAACTTACAACACTCCAACATTAAAGTTTGTCACTGCAGAAGAAAGATAAAAGCAGCATTTTCAGTGAACCTCTTCAAAGCTAGAAATTGTTATAGAGAATAAAGAGAACTCTGCCTATATGCAGTTACAAATGTGTGTGTTCAAATATGTAAGATTGTGTAAAAGAATGCATATTACATAATAACCCATTGCCACAGAGTCAATTTCAACTCACTGCAACCCTCTAGGACAGAGTAGAAATTCCCCATAGGGTTTCCCAGGAGCAGCTGGTGGATTCGAACTGTGGAACTTTTGGTGAGCAGCCAAATGCTTAACTACTGCACTACTAGGGCTCCGTACACTGCTTAGCAGTAGTTATGGATCATTCCCAAGTTTGGTGTTATCAGCATTACAAATAATTACACAAATGACATCTGAAGCTAGAATGAATATATAAAGTTGTTTATAATCATATATATTTTAATATTATGCCTATCTGTTATTAATTGAATTGTGTCTCCCAAAAAGATATGTTGAAGTCTTAACCCTTGTACCTGTAAATAAGACTCTGTTGGGAAATTAAGATTTTCTTCTCTTATGTTAATGAGCCATACAGGAGTAGGGTGGGTCCTAAACCTAATCCCTTCTTAGTAGTATCTTATAAAAAAGCGGACTAGACACAGAAGCACACTAGGGGAAGAGATCAACTGAGGAATCATCTATAAGCCCAGCAATGCCAAGGAACATCCAGGAATACTGACAAGGAAGGACCCTGCCCTAGAGCCAACGCTCTGATTTAGACTTCTAGCCTTCCAAGTTCTGAGATGCTAAATTTCTGTTCTTTAAAGACACCCATTTGTCGTATTTGTATTATGGCAGCACTAAGTAACTCATATGCTATTCCATTTCCTTCTTCCACCAATAAAGGCTTAAGATCTCAATGTAAACATTGGGCACGATTAGTCAGCAAAAGCAATATAGTATAGATGGCACACCTGCAGCCTCCAGTGTCTGACTTACCAAATGTAAATTCTGGCTGCAACATTTACTAGCTGTATGACCTTTAAAAGTTATTTATTCTCCTTCTGCATTAAATTTCTTACCAGTAAAACAATGATGACATAAATACCTAACTCATATGGTTGACTGAAGAGATAAAAGGTACAAAATGCTTAGACTACTGCTTGGTACATAAATGTTAAAAAAAAAAAAAAAGGCTACCTATTATTACCATCAATGGAGCCCTGGTGGTACAGTAGTTAATACCTATGACAAGCTATGGCTGCTAACGTAGTTCGAATCCACTAGCCGCTCCCTGGAAGCCCTATGGGGCAGTTCTGTTCTGTCCTCTAGGGTCGCTATGAGTCGGAATTGACTCAACAGCAACGGGTTTGGTTTAGTCTTATTATTTATTATCATTATCACCATAATTCGACAGGTACAGCAACATCTGAAATCACACCCTAATGTTTCAGCAACTGTTATTTTTTTTTAATCATTAATATAGAATACACTGAAATGCAAAAATCCTAAATTCCCCTTCCCAGTAAACCTCCCCGACTCACCCATACAACAGTCAATGATAGATTTGATATGCTTCTCCTAAAGTCGCAAACGACTCAACGGCAACCGGTTTGTTTGTTAGTTTGTTTTCTGGTTTTTGAAGCATCACATAAATAGACTCAGAAAGTATGTACCCTTTTGTGTCTGGCTTATTTTGTTCAATGTAATGTGTTTAAGGTTCATCTGTATTTTTGAATGTTTTATTCTTTTTTATTGCTGAGTAGTTTTCTATTGTACAAATACACTAAAATTACTTCATATGTCTCCTGATGGACACTGGGCATTTTCAAATTAGTGCTGTTATGAACAAAGCTCCTACAAACATTCTTCTACAAGTCTTTTATTTTTTTTTTAATTAATTTTTATTGTACTTTAAGTGAAAGTTTACAAATCAGGTCAGTCTCTCATATAAAAATTTATATACACCTTGCTATACACTCCTAATTGCTCTCCCTCTGATGAGAGAGCACAGTACTTCCCTCCACTCTCTCTCCTCGTGTCCATTCGGGTAGCTTCTGGCCACCTCTGCCCTCTCATCTCCCCTCCAGACAGGAGATGCCAACATAGTCTCATGTGACCACTTGATCCAAGAAGCTCGTTCTTTACCAGTATCATTTTCCATCCCCTATTCCAGTCCAATCCCTGTCTGAAGAGCTGGCTTTGGGAATGGTTCCTGCCCTGGGGTAACAGAAGGTCTGGGGTCCATGGCCTCCGGGGTTCCTCCAGTCCCAGTCTGACCATTAAGTCTGGTCTTTTTACGAGAATTTGGGGTCTGCATCCCAAGGCTCCCCTGCTCCCTCAGGGGTTCTCTGTTGAGTTCCCTGTCAGAGCAGTCACTGGTTGTGGCCAGGTACCATCTAGCTCTTCTGGTCTCAGGATGATGTAGTCTCTCGTTTATGTGGTCCTTTTTGTCTCTCAGGCTCATAATTATTTTGTGTCTTTGGTGTTCTTCATTCTTCCTTGTTCCAGGGGGGTTGAGACCAATTGATGCATCTTAGATGGCCTCTTGCTAGCGTTTAAGACCCCAGACGCCACTCTCCACAGTGGGATGCAGAACGTTTACTTAATAGATTTTATTATGCCAATTGACTTAGATGTCCCCTGAAACCATGGTCCCCACACCCCCGACCCTGCTATGCTGGCCTTTGAAGTGTTCGGTTTATTAAGGAAACTTTTTTGTTTTTGGTTTAGTCCATTTGTGTTGACCTCTCCTGTATTGTGTATTGTCTTTCCCTTCATATAAAACGAAACTTTACTAATTAGTGAATACCCCCTCCCTCCCTCCTCTCATAACCATCAAAGAGTATTTTCTTCTCTGCTTAAACTGTTTCTCCAGTTCTTATAATAGTGGTCTTATACAATATTTGTCCTTTTGCATTTAACTGATTTCACTCAGCATAATGTCTTCCAGATTTCTCCATGTTATGAAATGTTTCATGGATTCAACCTTGTTCTTTATCGATACGTAGTATTCCATTGTGTGAATATACCATAGTTTATTTATCCATTCATCTGCTGACAGGCACCTTGGTTGCTTCCAACTTTTTGCTATCGTAAACAGTGCTGCAATGAACATGGGTATGCATATCTCTGTTCCTGTAAAGGCTCTTATTTCTCTAGGATATATTCCAAGGAGTGGGATTGCTGGATCGTATGGTAGTTCTATTTCTAGGTTTTTAAGAAAGCGCCAAATTGACTTCCAAAGGGGTGTACCATTTTACATTCCCACCAGCAGTGTGTAAGTGTTTCTGTCTCTGTACAACCTCTCCAACATTGATTATTATGTTTTTTTGGATTAATGCCAGCCTTGTTGGAGTGAGATGGAATCCCACTGTAGTGTACAAGTCTTTTTTTAGGACACAGGTTTTTGTTTCTCGTGGGTAAAAATCTAGGAGTGAAACTACTGGGGCAAAAGTTTTAGTTTTATGAAAACTGGCAAACTTTTCCAAAGTATTATAACATTTATATACTCCCACCAGCAACAGAGTTGCTCCAGACCCTTTACCACCATTTGGTGTTGCCCGTCTTTCTAATTCTAGTCAGACCAAAACCAGTTGCCATCAAGTCAACTTCGATTCATGGCAATCCCATGTACCTTAGAGTAGACTTTCGCTCCATAAGGTTTTCAACGCCTGATTTTTCAGAAATAGATCACAGGCCTTTCTTCTGAGACATCTCTGGGTGAATCAAACTTTCAACCTTTTGGTTAGCAGCCAAGTGATTAACCAACCATTTGCACCCTCTATCCAGACTACTGGGTATCCAGACTACTGGGTGTGAAACAATATCTCATTATAGTTTTCAAGTGTCAGACCCTCAAATATGGTGAGACTCAAACTCCAAACATCATAATCCATAATGGTTAGCAGCTGAAATTTCAGCTCAGTTCATTCAGCATTCCGTTTCATATACTGGGCTCTCTGTAGTCTTATTTATGCACACATGCTTCAAGGGTCAAAGAACAATGTGAAGGAAGTTAAACTCAGATATGAGACTGCTCTCTTTCTGTTGCCCCCTTTCCTGCCAGTATGTCTACCCCCTCTCAACTTCCAGCAGTTCTGACAACCTTGAATGTCATTCTCTGAAGTCTCCAGCCAATGAGACTTGGCTAACCGCTTGAGTTCCAGTCATCCCACAATGTATGCACTGGTGATCGCCTTCAGGAGAAAAACCATAGAAATGTGGGCCTCCCAGTGTAACTTCCCTCTTTCATGGGTCAAAATTCACTCAAATTCTGACTGGTTTTATTTGTTATCCAGACTCTTTGGGTTCATATTTTCTTCAGAATTTATCGTTATCTAGAGGAGGGTTAGTTGGAAATACACTGCAAATGTAGAAAGTGAAAATTCTCTATGGAGTTTTAACTTTGGATCATTCACACAGGAAAGAAACGGTGTAAGAATACTGGTAACATATGCGCAGCATTCTAACTCCCAGGTGGTATCCCAGAACCCTTGACATCTCTACTTGCAAAGGCTATTCTTGTAACTACATTGACAGCAGCTGTACAAACATATTTTACAATTACGGGAGGAACTGTTATAAAGGAAGACTCCATCGAGGTCCAAGAAAACTAAAGTGATGTTTCATTTTAATTCCTAAAATTTGAAATTCTATTGTTCCATTAAGAAAACAACTTCTAACTTCATGAACAGCCGTCTCCTTTACCATGACACCAGAACTGGATGGTGTGCAGCTACCATCAGGAAATGTTTTGATCAAAGATTCTATAGCAGAATCCAGATCAAAAGAGGGAAATGCGTGGAACAGAATTTCAAATTCTCATAGAATCTAGTCTTTCTGGAGCCAGTGAGGTTGGATGACCCCCAAAACTATTTCCCTGAGATAATCTTTAAAATTTAAACCAAAACTATCCCCTTAAATCATCTTTAAACTAAACAATTTAGCTTAAAAAAAAAAAAAAGTCTGCCTTTTTTAAAAGAATTACCTCTATAGGATCAAATTGACAATAGTAACTCAAAAGGTTAGATGAGAAGTGTACGGGGCAGTGAATTTATCTTAATGGTAGTGAATTAATTTGCAAGAGGATAGCAAGAATGGTTGCACAACTTCAAGAATGTAATAAATGTAACTAAGTTAAACACGTAGAAATTGTTTAATCGGTATACCTTTTGCTTTGTATATGTTCACCAAAAATAAAATCTTAATATAAAGTACGTAACTAAAAATCTCTGAAACAGCTTTACTGAGACAGAATTCACATATCATACAATTTACCCATCTGAAGTGTACCGTTGACTGGCTTATAGTATATTAACAGAGCTGTGACAGCACCTAACAACAACATGGACATTCATGCAAAATATTTGTGTAGACTTGTTTTTATTTCTTTTGAGTAGAATGGCTGGGCCATGTGGTAATATCTCATGTTTTGAGGAACAGCTAAATTACTTTCAGCTTGTACCATTTTACTCCTAAATTCCCACCAGCAATATATGAGGCTTCCAATTTCTCTACATTCTCGCCTACATTTGTTATTGTCTGTCTTTTGTATTACAGCTATTCCAGTGGGTTGAAGTGGTATTTTATTGTAAGTTTGATTAGCATTTTCTAATCACAAATGTTATTAAGCATCTCTTCATGTTGTTGAGGGCCATTTGCACTTTTCTTCTCTTTTTGGGAAAAATGTCTATTCATATCCTTTGTTCATTTTTAAATCAGGTTGCTTTTTTGTTATTGAGTTGTAAGGATTCTTTATATAGTCTATATACAACTCCCTTACCAAATATATAGTTTGCATGTTTTCTCCCATTTTGTGGGTTGTCTTTTTACTTTCTTGATAAAGTCAGTATCCCTCGATGTCCTGAAGTTTTAAAATTTTTTATTATGCCCAACTTACCTATCCTTTTTTCTTTTGTCACTTGCACTACTTTTGGTGTCTAATATAAGAAATCACAGTCAACCAACGATAACAAAGATTAATGCCTATGCTTTCTTCTAAGAGTTCTGTAGTTTTAGCTCTTACATTTTGGTCTATAATTTTTTTTTTTTACTTAATTCTTATGCGTGGTATGAGGAAAGTAATCAACTTCATTCCCTTGCAAGTTGATATCCAGTTGTCTGAGCAGTATTAGCTGAAAAGATTATTCTTTCCTCATCGAATTGTTTTCAGATCCCTGTTGAAATCAGCTGGCCATCAATACAACAAGTTTTTTCTGGACTCCCAATTCAATTTTCTGGACTCACAGTATGTTTCAAAATAGGGAAGTATGAATTCTTCAACTTTATTCTTCTTTTTCAAGATCGTTTAGCTTATCTGAGTCCCTTCTATTTTCATACAAATTTTGGGATCAGTCTATATCTGCAGGAAATACAGCTCGGATTCATATAGGGATTATGTTGAATCTGGGGATCAATGTGGGGAGTACTGCCATTTTAACAATATTAGATCTTTTGACTCATAAATATAGATTGTCTTTCCATTTATTTAGATCTTCATTAATTGCTTTCAACAATGTTATGTTAAATTCACAAATATTTTATTCCTTTTGGTACTCCCATAATTGGAATCATTTTCTTAATTTCATTTAAGGTTTGTACATTTCTACTGTATAGAAATAAAAATTGATATTTGCATATTGTTCTTGCTCTATGCAACCTTGTAGAACTCGACTAGTTCTAACGGATTTTTGGTGACTTCCTTAGGCTTTTCTACATACAAGCCCATGTCATCTGCAAAGAGGGAGAGCTTTTTACTTCTTTCCTTAAATCTAGATAACTTTCTTTTTCTTACTGAAGTGTCTTAGCTAGAAACTCCGTTACAATGTTGAACAGAAATAACACAAACATCTTTGTCTCATTACTGATCTTAAGCTGTTGGATTTTTGACAAAAGCTTTCTCTGCTTCTACTGAGATAACAGCTTTCAACTGTGTGGATCATAGCAAATTATAGATAATAGAGCAAAGAGTGGGAATTACAGAAAACTGCTCATGAAGAACCTGTACATACACCAAGAGGCAGTTGTGTGAACAGAACAAGGAGAGATTGCGTGGTTTAAAGTCAGGAAAGGTATGCATCAGGGTTGTATGCTTTCACCATTCTTATTCAACCTGTGTGCTGAACAAATAATCGGAGACTAGACTATATGAAGAAAAACAAAGCATACGGATTGGAGGAAGACTCATTAACAACCCACGATATGCAGATGACACAACCTTGCTTGCTGAAAGTGAAGAGGACCTGAAGCACTTACTGATGAAGATCAAAGACTACAGCCTTCAGTATAGATTACAACTCAACATAAAGAAAACAGAAATGCTTACAACTGGACCAATAAGAAACATCATGATAAACGGAGAAAGATTGATGGGTCAAGGACTTCATTTTACTTGGATCTACAATCAACACCCATGGAAGCAGCAGTCAAGAAATCAAAAGACACGTTGCATTGGGCAAATTTGCTGCAATAGACCTTCTTAAAGTGTTAAAAAGCAAAGAAGTTACCTTGAAGACTAAGGTGCACCTGACCCAAGCCATGGTATTTTCAACCAACTCTACGCATGTGAAAGCTGGACAATGAACGAGGAAGACTGAAGAAGAACTGAATACGCCACGGACTGCCAGAAGAACGAAGAAACCTGGCTTGGGAGAAGTACAGCCAGAATGCTTCTTAGAAGCAAGGATGGTGAGACTTCGTCTCACAAACTTTGGGCACATTATCAGGAGGGATCAGGCCCTGGAGAAGGACATCATGCTTGGTAAAGTAGAGGGTCATCGAAAAAGAGGAAGACCCTCAACGAGGTAGACTGACACAGTGGCTAACAGAGGGCTCAAGCATAGCAATGATTGTAAGGATGACGCAGGACCGGGCAGTGTTTTGTTCTGTTGTACATAGGGTCGCTATGAGTCAGAACCAACTGGACGGCACCTAATGACAACAGCAACACTCAGATAATCATGTTTTTTCTCCTCTAGTCTATTAATATGGTGTGCTGCATTGATTGATTTTTGGATGTTAAACCAACCTTGCATTCTAGGATAAATATCACTTGGTCAAAGCATATAACCCTTTTTAAACATTCTTTGATTTAGTTTGCTAATATTTTGTTGTGCACTTTTGTGTTACACTTATGAGGGATACTGGTCTTTAGTTGTTTTTTTTTTTTTGTTTTTCTTTTGATGTCTTTTAGGGCCCCTCTTCAATCCTTGATTTTAGTGATTTGAGTGTTCTCTATTTTTCTCTTGGTCGGTCTGTCTAAAAGCATGAAATTTCTGTTGACGTTTTTAAAGAAACAACTTTTGCTTTTATTGATTTCATGTACTGTTTTTCTATTCTCCGTTTCATTTATTTGCACTCTAATCTTTATTATTCCCTTCTCTCTGATGGCATGCAGTTTAATTTTTCCAGTATCTTAAGAAGGAAGATTAGGTGACTGATTCTACATTTTCTTCTTTTCTAATAAACATGTTCACAGCTTTAGCTTTCTCTTCAATCTTGCTTTAGATACTTCCCATAAGTTTCTGTATGCTGTGTTTTAGTTTTCATTCATTTAAAATATTATTTAATTTCACTTGTGATTTCTTCTTTGACCCACTGAAAATCTGGGAGTAGGCTGTTTAATTTCCACATGTTTGTAAATTTCCAGAATTTCCTGTTACTGATTTTTAATTTGATTTCATTGTCATAGAGAAACATACTTTGTACAATTTCAATCTTTTTCAATTTATTGAGGTTTGTTTTATGACCTAATATATGGCCTATCGTAGAGAATGTTCTGCATACACTTGCGAAGTTGTATATTCTTTTGTTGTTGGATGAATTGTTCTATAAATGTCTGTTAGATCTATAGTGTTGTTCAAGTCTTCTATTTCCCTCTTAATCTTCTGCCTACTTCTTCTACCCAATATTGAAAGTGGGGTATTAAAGTCTACAACTATTACTGCTGAAATGTCTGTTTCTCCCATCCATGCTCTCAGTTTTTGTTTTCTGTACCTCGGAGTTATTAGGCAGAGATATACATCCATACGGCGATAATTGTTAGATATTTCTGGTGGTTGATCCTTTTATCCTCATAAAATATCCTTTCGCTCTAGTATCACTTTTTCTCTTAGTTTTCCCTGATATTAGCACAGGTACTCCATCTCTCTTTTGTTTACTCTTCGCATGGTAGAACTTTTTCCACCCTGCTGCTGTCAACCTATTTGTGTCTTTGAATCTTTAGTGTTTTTTGTAGGTAGACAACCCGTAGTAGAATCTTGGCTTTTTTTTTTTTTTTTCTTAACCACCTGCCAATATCTGCCCTTCATTGGAGTGTTTAAACCATTTACATTTAATATAGTTATTCATCAGGTAGGATTTATATTTACTATTTTGCTCTTTGAAGCCCTAGTGGCGCAGTGGTTGAGAGCTCGGCTGCTATCCAACAGGTCGGCAGCTCAAATCCACCAGCCATTACTTGGAAACAGTATGGGGCAGTTCTACTACTGTCCTAAAGGGTCACTATGAGTCGAGATCAACTTGATGGCCATGGGCTTGGTTTGGTTTTATTTTGCTTTTTATTTCTATGTCATGTCTTTTTTGTTCCTCTATTCCTCCATTACTGCCTTCTTTTGTGTTAAATAGATATTTTCCGGGGTAGCATTTTAATTTACTTGCTTATTTTTAAAAAAATAGTATTTTACTGTGTTTTTGGTGAAAATACACATAGTAAACTGGGTTCCCATTCAACAATTATTACACAAATTACTCAGTAACATTGGTTACATTTTTCATAACGTGTCAACATTCCCATTAATTCAGTTCTAGATGTTCCATTACCGGTAGTTTCCCAGTCCCCTTATCCTTTCACCATTGCTTTAGAGTAACTGTTGACCATTCGGACATAAAAATGACTTTTTAATGGTACACAGTACTCGGGTGATATTCTTTATTTCATGAAACAGTGTTATTTAGTTGAAGGTTGACCTCTTGGAGTGGTTTCGGTAAAAGCTTAAAGGGTATTGGAGGGCAACAGTCTTGGGAGTTCCTCTAGTCTCTACTTGTTCAGTAAGTCTGGCTTTTTATTAAGCATTTGAGTTTTGTTCTACATTTTTCTCCCACTCTGTAAGGATCCAACTATTGTGGCCCTGATCAGAACAGTCATTAGTGGTAGCTGGGCACTATCTGGTTCTAGTCTCAGGGTAGAAGCATCCACAGTTCATGTAGACTGTTAGTCCTGCACCTTAGTTTCTTCTCTGAGTCTTTGGTTTCCTTCTTTCTCTTTTGTTCTGGATGAGTAGACACCAGTAGTTGTATCTTAGATGACAACTCGCAAGCTTTTAACACCCCAGACACTTATCACCAAACTTAGTTGTAGAACACAAACTTCATGAAATATATTATGACAATTGACCAAGTTGTCCCACAAGACTATATTCCTGGGCCTTTAAACCCAGAAAACCAAGCTTGCAACATGTTTAGTTATATCTAAGAGGTGTCTATAACTGTGCCCCCATGAGGTTTATTATATATATGAATATACATGCATATATACATATATATATATATACACCTATACATACACACATAGAATTCACTTGCTATTTTTGTTTGTTTTACTATTTTGTTATTTACTATTTACTTGTCTTTTACTACTTTTTACAGCTTTTTTTTTTTTTAATAGTTACCCTGGGGATTACATTTAGCATCTTACATTAACACAATACAGTTTGGATTAATGCTAACTTAATTTCAATAGTATACTGAAAATTTCAGATCCACCAGGTACTCCTTGGAAACTCTATGGGGCAGTTCTACTCTGTCCTGGAGGGTCGCTATGAGTCGGAATCGACTCGACGGCAGTGGGTTTGGTTTTGGTTATAGCTTCATTTCCACCATCATTCTTTGATGTCTTGTCATACGAATTGCATCTGTATACACTGTGTGGCCATCAAGTAAAATTTATAATTACTGTATCATGCAGTTGTTTTCTAAATCAGATAGGAGAAAAAAAAAAGTTACAAACAAAAGGTACATTTATCCTGTCTTTTGTATTTCCCTATGTAGTTATCTTCATTTCTTCATGTGTTTTCAAGTTACTGTATAACATCTTTTCATTTCAGCATGAACTCCCTTTAATATTTCTTATAGGGCAGCTCTCCTAGTTCAAGTTTTCTTTATCTGGAAATGTCTTAATGTCTCTCTTCTTTCTTTTTAAAGGATAGTTTTGCTGGACATAAAATTCTTAGTTGACATAATCTTTTTCTAAGCATTTTACATATGCCATCCCACTCTCTTATGGCCTCCGTTGTTTCTAATAAGAGGTCAGCTCTTAATCTTATAGAGGATCCCTTGACGACATTAGAGGTCATTTTCCTCTTGCTACTTTCAAGATTCTCTTTGGTTTTTGACAGTTTGACTATGCTGTATCTAGATATGGATCATCTTTTGAGTTTATATTAATTGGAACTTGCCAACCTTCTTGAACGTGCAGATTAATGTTTTCATTATATTTGGTAAGTTTTTGACTATGATTTCCTCAAATATTCTTCCTGCTTCTTTCTCTTTACTTTCTGATACTCCCACCGTACATATATTGGCCCCCTTGATGGGGCACTACAGGTCTCTGAGAGTACATATTTTTCTTCATTTTTTTTTTCTTTCTGTTCCTCACACTGAGTAATCTCAACTGACGTATCTTCCAATTTGTTGATTCTTCTACCAGTTCAAATATACCATTGAGCACCTATAGTGATTTCTTTTTCATTTCAGTTATTGTGTTTTTCATCTCCAGAAATTTTTTTTTCAATCTCTTTATGGATATCTTCCATTTAGTGAAACATTGTGCCATACTGTCCTTTAATTATTTATTCTTTAGTTCTTTGAACATATAACAGGTAATTTAAAGTTATTGTTCAATAAGTTCAACAATTGGGCCTCCTCCTGGACAGTTTCTTTTGTGTATGGGTCATACTTTCATGTTTCTGTGTGTACTGTAATTTCTTGTTGTTGGGCGTTTTAGATAAAGTAATGTGCCAAATTTGGAAATCAGATTACTTCCCCTCCCCAGGGTTGTTTTATTATTATTTTTTAACTGTTTATTGACTTTCCTGGACTAATTCTCTAAAGTTTGCATTTCCTACAGTTTGCCACTGACATCTCCAATTGATTAACTTAGTGGTAAGATAATGACTGAACATTTCCTTAAATGCCTTGAATCAGTAAGTCCTTTGCCAGTCCTCTGAGTTTGTTGGGATGCGCTTTCAACACTCAGACAGGTTACAACTCTGCCTTACTCTTACTTCATGCTTGAGAGGGGTTTAGGGTCAGCCGGAGGTGAGAGACTGGGACCTTCTCTGGTCTTTCCTGGGGATGTGCAAAACCAGGCACATGCACACAGTCTCCTAGAGCCATAGGAATATATCAAAGCTTTTCGAAGCCCGATGCAGTAGGCTGAATAATGGCTCCTTGAAGATATTAGGTTTTAATCCCTAGAACCTGAAAATGTTACCCTTTGAGGAGAAAGGGTCTTGGCAGATGTGGTTAAATTAAGGACTTTAAAATGACATTATTCTGGATTATCTGAATGGGTCCTAAATCCATTCACAAGCATTCTTATACGAGAGAGGTAGAGAGAGATTAGACACATACACGGAGATGATGATGGAAAGCCAGAGGCAGAGACTGGCATGATGCGACCAAGGAATACCAGCAGCCACTAAAAGCTGGACAAGGAATCATATGGATTTCCCCTAGAGCCTCCAGAGAGAGTGTAAGCCTCCCCTGGTTTTGGACTTCTGGCCTCCAGACTGTGAGATACGAGAGTACAAACATCTGTTGTTTTAAGCCACCAAGTTCAAGATAACTTGTTACAGCAGCCATATGGAAACTAATGTATCCCCTGAGGAAATCTTGTTCCTTAGATCTTCCCTTAAGTTTTTGTCCAGGTTCTTGTTTGCCCCAAGTGGTATTACAACCTTCGGTGACCGTAATGTTAAATAATTGCTGCTGATGGTTTCGAGAACTGTCCTGGGGAATGCGCTTTTCTCACAGACTGAGCTCCAAGGCAGGTAAAATAACAACCCTCCACAAGGAAGCTTTTCCAGGGAGCTACAACACAGGTCAAATAGTGACAATCCTCCAGGGATGAGACTATTTTAAAAGCTCCAAACCAAGTCTGCCCTCTCTGCTGGCTGCAAGGCTGCCAGATACTATGGTTACAATAGTTGTGAAGCAGGTACTTTTCAGGGTTACTGTGGCACTGGGGAGATGGAGATGGGTGTAGGCCAAGTTAAAATGCTACAAACCCTGCTCTTTTTACCCAGGTTCAGCAGGTTTTCTTCAGAAAATTCTCCTCAGACTGCTGCAGGCCTTCACTTTATGTCAAGAGTTCTGAACACATTCAATTTTTACTAGTGTTTTTGTTCCTTTTACAGAGGAGGAAATAAGTCTACCAGTCTGTGAATCTGACCACAACATACTGAAATTTAATTAATGTCTTAGGATAGTTGTAAAAATATACTATTTAAAAGTCAGTTAATATTACGAAAAAAATTAATATAATATTAATGACTTAATGCTGTAGGAGATAACCACAAAATATACAATCCCCAAAGGTATTACGTTATAAAAACAACTTTGGCAGCAAAAAATTAATAGTTATTAAATATTGAGTCCATAGTAGTTCATTTGGAAGGCTCTATATGCAAAAGGGAGCCCCGGTGGTACAGTGGTTAAGAGTTTGGCTGCTAACCAAAAGGTCAGCAGTTTGAATCCACTAGCTGCTCCCTAGAAACCCTATGGGGCAGTTATACTGTGCCCCATAGGTTCACTATGAGTTAGAATCAACTCTACGGCAACTGATTTGTTTTTTTAATATGCAAAAGCTTACATATATGCTTATGCATAATGAGTCTGTGAAATATGCATTCAAACAAATATTTGCTTAGAATTTATTAATTGTAAGCCATCATGCTTGTGCACTATGGTGGGGTGGGGGGAGGAATAGGAGAAACAAAGATATACAGGACAGAGAATCTGTCCCATCAGGTCAAGGTCTAACAGAAGAGATAATTACACAACTATTTCTTTTATAATATAACGAAAAAAATGGTATGTGCTATAGAAGATAGAAATAAAGTTAGGTGCAAGTACAGGAAAGTGAGAGCTCAGATCCCACTGAGAGGATTATGAATGGTTTGACAATGGTGATATCAGGTGGTGTGGGTTTAAGAAGGAAAGATATGCTTCAGTCAGAAAATCTCAAATTTTTGGTCTTCGGGTCCCTTTAAACTCTTTTTATTTTTACTGAATAGTATAGTTAAGTTCAAATTTCCCCTTTTTTCAATTTCTCTTTCTTTTACATATTCAGGGCTTTTCCCAAGGGAACATTAAATTCCCTAAGAAACTTACGACAGACAATACACTAGAGAAAGTTCTGGATTTGAGGTCAGAAAACCTGAATTGAAAAGTAGCCCATATCACTTACTAAGTATACAAACCACTAAACGTCTCTCAACTTGTTTCTCAGTTTATTTAAATCTGGAATGAGAATAATTATATTCATACTGTGTGAAATTTAAATAGGTGATATATATGATAGCAACTAGAAGAGTGTTTGATATTGTATACGCACTAAATCAGACTTTAGTAAATCAGCAAAAAAAAGTTGAAATTATTCGTATTTTGATATTATAATAAAGAATGAAATTACAAATGGATGAGAACGTATTTAAGATATCCAGGTCCAAGCTTGGTAGTAGAAACACATCAGGTACGACAGCAGTGATGCATACCTTACTTATTCCCTGATGGCAAAAATGGGGACAACCTAAAGGTTCAAGAGTGGTTTTGTATGAACAACATAGTATATGTCATTCACTAATTATTCACTCAGTAGAAATGGAGTATGCGATTCCCACAGTGCGGCTGTATACCTGTCACTGGTTTCTTTACTATCCACCCTCAAAGAGAAACTCTCTTCAATGCGTATCTATCAACTATTTCTACTACGAAATTTATTCAAGTGGATATTACTTCAAGAAACATCTATTTGGATCTCAATGTGGGAAATAAAGTCTATAGGCATAAAAAAAAATTTTTTTTTTTTTTTTGTACACTGGAAATGCCATTGTAGTAAACAAACATATAATGATTACTCCAAAAGACAAAAAGGGCTAAAATTCAGGGCCAAACTAAAGGAAAGTAAATCTTATTAGGTTGGCTTTAAAAAAAAAAAAAAAAATCAGTTTTATGAACGAAAGAAAGCCTGAGAGAAATTTGTGTATCTTTCTTGAAAATATTTATCTGGGGATAAATTCTAAGAGTATTTATGACCAAAAATATGTACAGCCCCTCAGTCTGGTTTATGAAGTTTTAGAAAGGACGACAGAGATGGAAGATACAAAAGAAATGTATGATAGTAAAAATTATTTTAATAGAAAAAAACTGCCCAGAATGTTGCCCTGATATGAAATTTTTTTTTCTTTGACTGCTTCTCAATAATTCAGTGCCTTCTCATTGTTTTCAGGATTAAAGCCAAACTCCATTTTTGCTCCTTCAGGCTCATTTCTCTCACTCTCCCCACTACACTTATCCTGTTGTGTTTCAGTTATGCTGAATTGCTTATAAGTCCTCAAACTGTCCAAGATCTCTCTAATCTCCTCTCCTTACAATACCTAAACACCATCTATTCTTCTATCTCAACTCACATACATCACTTTCTGGGGAGCTATCAATGCCTCCCTCTTCACTTCCACTCACCCCAAGTCCACAGGCTGTGCATCTTGCCCATGAATTTCCTCACCTGTTGTACCATCACATCACAATCTGAACTTTTGCTTTGTAGCACTCTTCAGAGTTATTGCTTATTTAATGTCTATGTACACCATTAGATTTTAAAAAGCCTGAGGGCAAAGACTAACGTCACATGGAATGCTGTTTGTTACTTTTTGAATGCCTTGATGATGCACTGGTTAAGTGCTCAGATGCTAACCAAAAGATCGAGGGTTAGAACACACCAGCTGCTTCGCAGGAGAAAGATGTGGCAGTCTGCTTCTGTAAAGATGACAGCCTCCGAAACGCTATGGGGCAGTTCCACTCTGTCCTACAGTGTTGCTATGAGTCAGAATCGACTTGATGGCAACGGGGTTTTACTTTATTTTATTTGGTTAATAACTCTAACTCTGAAGGTAAAAGGTTACAATCATTAAAAAATATATGCTCAGGAAGTCACCCAACTAACAGAGGCTATCTTGCGAAGTGGATGGGTAGAACACTGGTCATCTAAACCAATGTCAATTAGATACAAAATTATTAGTTAAACATGAGTACTCAAGACATGAAATGAGTGTAACACACTGGGAGAAACCAGAATTTTTAAAGAGAACCAAATCAAGGATGAGAGGATGAACAAATTTGTATACACATAGAAAAGTTTCTTAAAAAATTAAAATAACAAATATGATTTAAAAGAAAAAAACCACAAGTGGCTTTATTCAGAATTTATACTATAGATTACTGTGAAATCTTCAGTGTTTTGTGAAGAAAAATAAACACTTAAACAGACACTATGGTAGTACCATTTAAAGTAAGAATGCTTTCAAACAACATGGATTATTAATTTCTGCTGCTCCTCTTCTTATACATTTTTTTATACTTCTGTGTATTTTCCAAATTTCTCAGAATTTATAAACAGAACAAGTTTCACCCAAAGTATTATTTGGGATAAAGATGAAAAGGTAGCCCTATGGAAGGAAATTCAAATCTATTTAATCCAATTCAAAGAATCAAGATCTAAAAATACGTACTTTCGTGTTCAATCTAATGTTACTATTTACCTACTTATTTTTAGGAAAACATAGTACCCAAAAAAAAAACCCAGTGCCAACGAGTTGATTCCGACTCACAGCGACCCTATAGGACAGAGTAGTACTAAAGTAAATTGATGAATCAATTTTAATGTACATAATGCTCAAATTGATATCCTAGAAGAAACTTTTAATCTCATTCTGGTACATTACTTCATCCATCACCAAATACATAAATTGTTATGGTTTTTATATATGCAATAGAGAAAACAGTATTATAAAAAAAAAAAGTATTATACTGAAGAAAAACAAATAATGTCTTGAAGAGACATATTTTGCAAGTTGCACCAATTCCATTACTCTTTAAATTTTTGACCTTATCTCACAGACAAGTCTCTCTAAGCCACCCTTAAATCCTTTTTTGGAACAAGGCCAAGCATAAACATATACAAATATTCCTCCATTTCCTACAGAAAATTGCTTTATACTGGGTTTTTAATAATAATCTTTGAATTATGTAAATTAATCTTTTGACATTTTATTATAAATACAGTCATAGTGTTGATTTAGTTTCAATTCAAAAATCAGGGATTTCATTAGCCTATAAAACATATCCAGAGTTCCAAGTATTGAAGGGGGTTAAACAAGACGCAAACATTTAATGCAACATTAAGCATGTGAAATAAGAACCTGATTGCCTAAAGAAAGCATGCTATGCTGTTACCCTGGTGACAGGTTAAAAAAGGGATTGTGAGCTGAATAGCTGTATGATATGAAATTAAAATGTTTCACATTGAACAATCCAAAATGAATTGGGGAAGGTTAGACTAGAGGAGAGAGAAATCAATTCTCCAATGGCAGTGGTGAATGGCAAAGAAGCATGAATAGGATTTGCCAGTGGGGTGCAACAGCTGCCGACTATCCTGCAGCCAAAGAATTACAATAACACTGATGAAGTGTGCAGGAGCCTTTGGAATCATTGCAGGGACAGAGCAATTCTCCTACAATAATGAGGCTTTTCTGTCTTCCATTCAGCTCTTATGATAGAATCAAAGAAAATAAAAATATTTTAAAATGTACTATTTAGCAATAAATGTATAAATATGCCATTTTATCCACTTAATATTTTGTGCTTAATCTTACATAGATTTCTAAATCATCCAAGACATGGTCTCACATTAAATAACTCGTATTAAATAACTGAAAATATCATAACAGATAGGAAAATGTAAGGCAAACTTACAGGATAATGACTGATATTTTCTCCCCCTTCCTCCTTCCAGGGGATTTATTTGCTTAAACGGAAGTAGGTATTTCCAAAGACATGGTATGACTATGTATGTTTGTGAATGTATGCCCAAAGTATTATCTTATATCTTAATACACGGCCGGTTATCAGAACATCACTCTCCTAATAAGTAGCTTACCTGAAAATGTCTATGAAACAAGTATGATATATAAGTTGTGTTTTATTTTCACAGATGGTGTAAATGTGATATAATTTGACATACCCCTTTTAAAAATTCAGATGACAGTTAAGTAAATAACCATTACGCAAGTGTACAACAATATTTGCTTTTCGTTCAGAGTTATATTTACATGGCTACTTTTTTTCTGTGGTTCTTTCTCCAGTTACCCTTCAATGGTTAAGATCATATTTCAAAACAAATTTTTATCAGCCACTTTAAAACAATAATAAAAGAATGGATTATAAATCTAAACTCTGGAAAGGCCATTATTTTCTAATTGTAAGGTCACAAAGCAAAACAGATAATTGCATCTGTCAGGTAAAGGAAAAAAAAAATCACTAGAAGGTTGATTCTCCATTTTATCGGGAAGTCAAATAAGAAAAGAAAATACAACACAAATGTAGATACAATGACTGCACACAGATAGAATTCAAGTAAACGTAATTTCCCATTACAATTGTGTCTTAGGCTAGGTTCTCTAGGGAAGCAAAAACCAGGAAAGCATATACATAAAGAGAGAGATTCATCTCAAAGAAATGCCTCTCATGGTTGTAATGGCTGGCAAGTCCCAAGTCCATGGGTCAGGTGTCAGGCTGGAGGCTTCTCCTGACCTACACAGCTGTAGGGACTGATGAACCCAAGATGTGCAGGTCAGATGGCAGGCCACTGGCTCACAGGCCATGGGGGCCAACAAATTCCAAGATGGACAGGCAATACAGCAGGCCGCTGGCTCAAGTCTCAAGAAACAGGGGTCAGACGATGTTGAGCCTGATGAAAGATCCACAGCAAGTCAGCAAAAGCCAGCAAGCTTTGCCAGAACATCCCTATATATTAGATGCAGGCCACACCCCCAAGGAAACTCACCTTACAACTGTTTACATAAAATCACATCATGAAAGTGATTGTATCATATCACAAAATGGAGGATAACTACATCATTACATAACTGCCAAACTACACCATTACAGCTACCAAATCACTGAGAATCTTGGCCCAGCCAAGTTGACACACAACCTTAACCATCACATTCCACCTCTTGTCAACTTGGTACCTATATAAAAAAAAAAATAATACATCCCCTTAAACCATACATAATCTCTAAATAAAGACATACTTGTGCCTAACATAATACAACCAACGTGCATACAACCGAAAACACACTAGCCCAATTTGCATCTTATGTTTTGTAAGTGATGAAAACAAAAATATTTGATGTACATATACAAGGAGGGAAGGAATACTCATAACAATTACGGTCCTCGTTTCTGCAACTGGTCATGTGGTCATAACTGGTATTTAGAACTACATTCTTCCACCACCATTCTGTATTCCCTTTGCCTTCAGTAAGCAGCTCAGCTGGTCATGGTTCTTTCCCTGATGGGGTGACCCAAACCTTCATTCCTGAAGGGTCTGGGACATTACTAGTCATGTCGGAACTGGGTTGCTGTAGTTTTCCACTGACTTTAATCACAGGGCATGGTAGTACTAACAGATGTCCTAAAGGATCTCCTTTATTCTATACATACTCCTCTTTACCTCCACTATGTAATATCAATCCGATTTCCACTTGAAAATCAGGATCAATCACACCAGCTAATACAGTAAATCCTATCTTCGCCTGTTGAACCACAGCCATGAGAAGCTCAAAGGGGCCAGATGTATTTTTAACCTACAGTTCAATATAACCACTGGGAGCATTCCTCCCTTTGGAACTAAGGCCTCTAGACCCGCGGAGCAAAGGGTCACCGGGACGGAAGCAAAAGTGGTGCCTGGCTAAGAGAGAAACAGTACCATATACTGTTTGTTGGTTCAGAGTATATACAGCCTTCTGGAGAACGCTGCCCCAACCCTTCAAAGTACTGTCGCCTAGCTGACGCCATTACTGTGTTTTAGAAGGCCATTACATCATTCTATCAAGCCAGTTGCTTTAAGATGATGGCGGATACGGTAAAACCAGTGAATTCCTGGAGCATGGGCCCACTGCCACACTTTGTTTGCTGTGAAGTGAGTCCCTTGATCTGAGGTGATGCTGTGTGGGATACCATGACAGTGGATAAGACATTCTGTAAGTCCACAGATGGTAGTTTTGGCAGAAGCATTGTGTGCAGGGGAGGTAAATGCATATCCAGAGTAAATGTCTATTTCAGTAAGAACAAAATGCCACCTTTTCTACGATAAAAGTGGTTCAACGTAATCAGCCTACCACTAGGTTGTTAGCTGATCATCTCGAGAACTGGTGCCATACTGGGGACTCAGAGTTGGTCTCTGCTGCTGGCAGATTGGGCACTCAGCAGTGGTTGTAGCCCAGTCAGCCTCAGTAAGTGGAAGTCCTTGTTGCTGACCCCATGCGTGATTTCCATCCTTGTCCCATGGCCACTTTGTTCATGAGCCCATTGGGCAATAATAGGAGTGGCTGGGGAAAGAGGATGACTGATTTCCACAGAAAGCATCATTCTATCCACTTGATTGTTAAAATCATCCTCTGCCGAGGTCACCCTTTGGTGAACATTCACATGAGACACAAATATCTTCTGGGCCCATTCAGACAGGTCTATCCACATACCTCTTCCCCACACCTCTTTGTCTCCAATTTTCCAATCATATTCCTTCCAAGTCCCTGACCATTTAGCCAAACCATAGGCCACAGGCCATAAATCAGTATACAATTGCACATCTGGCCATTTCTCCTTCCAAGCAAAGTGAACAACCAGGTACGCTGCTCAAAGTTCTGCCCATTGGGAGCATTTCCCTTTACCACTGTCCTTTAGGGAGGTCCCAGAAAGAGGCTGTAGTGCTGTCGCCATCCATTTTCAAGTGGTGCTTGCATATTGCCCAGAACCATCTGTAAACTAGGCACAAGCATTCTCTGCCTCAGTCAACTCATCTTAAGGAACTTCCCATGAGGCCACAGGTGCAGAATGGGAGAGGGCAGAACATCCATATACACTGGGATGCAGGCCACACCCCCAACAAAACTCCCCTTACAACTGACTGGCTGATCACATCAGATTACATCACAGAGGTGATTACATTATATTACAAAATGGAGGATAACTACATCATTACATAACTGCCAAACTACATCATTATATAACTGCCAAACCACTAAGAATCATGGCCCATCCAAGTTGACACACAACCTTAACCATCACTGACTGAAAGAACGCTTGATAACAGGTTCTGTAGTCAGTCATAATACCTGAAATGTTCCACTAAGTATAAGCACAAAGTAGTTGTTATATAGTAACTCCATACAATCACTGTAATCCCCCACAAAAGTGAATGCTTCATTTTTTTATCTTTTGGGCTTTAGTATTTTCATCAACATCATCATAGTGAAAGTTTTCCTTTTTCTGAGTCTTTAACCTCTGCTCAAATAGCAAGAGAGAAACGAAAAGGTTAGAGGCTGGAAAGTAAAAGCCGCTATCTCCTGTATTTCATATACTATCAGAGCTGAAAAGACTTCAGTCGTCACCTAATCCAATACTGCCATTTTTCAGAAGGGAAAACTGAAGTCATGAATTGAAGCACCCTGCACAAAGGTTCGTACCAACTTGATACTTATGGTGGAACTGGGACTGAAACCCAGACTCTTACACCTTGCTCAGTGCTGCCTCCACTACACCATGCCAACCACTCTGGCAATTCAGTGCCAGGTGAAGGAGTGGAAAAAACTGAAGATAACTCCAATTTTTCTACCCTGCATGACTGGATAAAGGGACTGCACAATCACACTGTGGAAAGCCAGTGACCACTAATACAACAGATTCTAATAAAAACTAATTCTCTGGATTTATCAATTCTATAAGAGCAAAATTTTCTATCATAGGTTAATTTTTTTTAAAAGAACTAATGACAACAAAAATGTTAAACAAATTTAAAACCACATTTCCAAAGAATATTTGACAATACACCAAAATGTTGTCAATAAAAAAGCATGTTAAAAAAAGACACCTTTTTAAATAGAATGGCCCATTTTTTCCAAAAACAAAACTAAAAAATAGACTGTATGTATATGGTTTCAAACCCACCCAGAGATGCTGGGGAGTGAGGCCTGGCACTCTGCTTCCAAAAAGTCACAGCCTTGAAAACAACACGGAGTGCAGTTCTACTCTGCACACTTGAGGTCACCATGAGTTGGATATCAACTTGACCCTACCCTCCACTTGAATGCATGCTCCATGAGAGGATTTTTTAAAAATCTTTTTGTTCCCTGTTAGATTCTCTAAAATTTCAAACTCCAACTTCTATAATGATCCATGAACGCCTTTAAAAGACAATGTGAAAACATTTAGTATCTATATCTGATTATCCTACTCAATGAAGAATGGAAGGATAATCTTTAATAAAGGGTGAAAACAGGGAAACTTTCAAATAATAATAATAGAAAGTAGGTAAATATTTTATATACTTTCAGGTAGGAAGGGTATTTATAAGAATAAAAGCAAGGTAAGGAAGTATAAAGAAAAACATACTTCTTTATATATTTTCAGGTAGGAAGGGTATTTATAAGAATAAAAGCAAGGTAAGGAACTATAAAGAAAAACATACTACCTGACTAAATAAACATTAAAAACATACTTTAATGGTGTCCCATCAGTTGGAAGCTACAAGATATCCTATTATGTACTTCACTGAAGATGACTGTACCCCAATTTCTTGTCGTATTCATAGCTATTTGGTATAAAGAATGCTATTGCCTAACCTTGATGATTTTCTTTTTGTTTATTCATAATACACTTTCTTGGTTTTGTACAATAATATAGAACTCATCTTTATACACAACTATACAAGAATAAGTTTCATATAATGAATAAATATTTAAAGTTTATTTCCCATGATTTTCACATGAACTCTCAGACAGGACAGAATAGTAAAACCTGTGAGAGTCAGAACTCAACGGGACTGTCTTGTTTGGCTCTCACGAGATCTCCGCCTTTGATAGGGTACAGTCTTACCATTCCTCTATCGTGCTCTATTAGTGGAAGATATTTGAGTTTTCCTTCTCTGACAGGTTTCTGCCTTACTCAGGTTCTACTGCATTTTACTCCCCTTTTACCAGTAAGTTTAAATGTGTGTGTGTGTGCACTTATGTGTGTGTGTGAAATACCCACATACACATACTCATGTATATTTCTGTCCTGCCAACCTTGGAATTATACACATATTATTTCATACGGAGAAAAAATATACATTTATAAATAAAGTAAGCTTCCAAACTTAAAAGAAAAAAAAAAACTTCATAATATATACAAAAGTGAATTCCAAATAAATTGACGAGTTAAATGTTATGTTTTCATTCGTTCATTTATAAACTAAGTGTTTAGGATTTCAAACATATCCTCTACGGAACAGCAAAAAGGACGAAGGAAAAATGAAAAGAAGCAAGCTAGGAAGCAAAAAAGTAAGGCCAGCAAGATTTAACGAATTCACTATACACCTGTATGAAAAACACTTTTATAAAACGCATGGAGTCAATATTCACTTTCAAACATTAAAAAACATATTTAATGTACAAAAACAGAAAACAGTGCCTATGACTGCCTCACCATGGTGCAGTCCTGAGGACGGACCTCTAGAAGGGAGTCAAGAGCTGACTCTGAGCCACTCCTGCTTAAAACACACCAAGGTAATTTGGGGATGCAAAGCAGCCCTCTGCTAGGGAAGAGATTTGGTCATCCGTCATTCTATCACCAGGAAAGCTGGCCTGCCCTCCCTAGCAGTGGCCAATGTTAGGTTAGTCAGAGAGCTTGGCCGAAAAATAACAATCAAGTGATTAGAAAGGTTGAATGATACAACATAAGAATGAATAAAGGACAATTCCCTGAGCTAAATAACTCAACAAAAAAAGGGGATAGATGCAGAAATATTAGTGGGAAAATGAGAAAGTAAAGACATTCAGCCAGGGCAGAAAGGCATCCTCACTAGTGTTTTAAAGCTTGCCAAGGCAAAGAATGGTCTTGAACCAGGGACAATGAGGTAATTTTCGCTTCAAATGATATGAAGCAATTAACATAATTTTTAACAATTAACATAATTTCAATGACTGATTTCTGTCAATAGAAATGAGTATAAGGATAATTAGCTTTATGGTAAACGAGCATACACTGATGTAAAGAATTAATTCTATTGATGACCACGTGTGTTTCATAGTCGTCCCAAGAAAAAATGCTACTGTTTCGGACATTAACTTTTCTTTTGTGAAAAATGCATTGTTATCTTTTTGCTAACCAATTACTATGGGTACATGTTATTGATGCCTTTTTCCAAGTCACAAACGATGAAAGAGTAAAACCCATAGAGAAACTGGGAAAATAAGACCAGCAGCCAAAACAAGCAACACAAAGGAAGGGCTGGGAGCTCCTGTGCTTGGAAGCACAAACATTACGAGTACACCCATGACATAGCGTTCTGTAGCCACACCTGGTGAGTGACTCTTCAACTCCATGATCAAGCCAATAATAAAAACAGGACTCTGAAGCCAAAAATGTGAACATGCAACTACTCCACACTAGCTTTGGTGTCAGGGGACTCTACACCAAACGAGCAAAAATAACTTCAATTCACATTGCCTAAATATGTTAACACTTGAAACAAATAAAGGCTGCTTCACAACATCCACATTATAAAGCAATTACCCTACGTATTTCAACAGTCTCTAAAGAATGATTGTGTTTGTACTAGCCATAATATCACTACGCGTCATAAAATAAAGTGCTAGACTGTTTCCCAAAAAGCATTCTTCAGGATACTAAGTTTTCAAAGTGTTTTTTTGGAAAAAGGTTTTTACAGGAAAAAAAAGTCTGGGTAACACCACAACAATACCCACCCTCCCTTAGAGATTCAGGATGCTCCTTAGTATACTAAAGTCTCTCAGAGGTTCCTAATTTTAACAAGGAGTTTTCCACATTTAAATGTAGAACTGTTTCCTTGAGTAATACAAAATAATAATAATAATAATAAAAATACAAACTAACTGCTGTCAAGTTTATTTTGTGTCAGAGTAGAACCATGCTCCATAGGGTTTTCAATGGCTGTGACCTTCCAGAAGTGGATCGTCTAATATGTCCCCTCCCCCAAATTAGTGCTCTACTGAGTACATTTTAGGGAACACTTCCAGTCTAAAATGATGCACTTGATTCTTAGAAAAAAATTCTATTAATGAGTACCAAAGCATGTTCCAAGCATTCACCACCAGACGGCCAAAGCCATTAAAAACTAAACCCACTGCCATCGAGTCGTTTCCGACCCATAGCAACCCTACAGGACAGAGCAGAACTGCCCCATAGAGATTCCAAGGAGCGCCTGGTGGATTCGAACTGCCAACCTTTTAGTTAGCAGCTGTAACACTTAACTACTACACCGCTGCCAAAAGGCTATTAATATTACTAAAGAAGGAACAGCCAAAAAGAAATGTATTGAATTGCTAGGGTTACTACAGGGTCGCTATGAGTCAGAATCGACTCGACAGCAATGGATTTGGTTTTTCTATTTTGGTTAACAGGATAAAACGGTGGCTCTAAGGATCTCAAACACAACTTCCAAAACTGAACTTCCCGTCTTATCCTCTCAAAGCTATTCTTGCATTCGCTGTATCGGCGATGGCACTGTCATCATCCACCCAGCCTTCCAACTCCTTAACATCTTCCTCCCCTCGACCTCCTAACTAACTTATTTTTATATACAGCTTCCATCCCTTTAACATTTGTCATCATTCTTCCACCTCTTTCATGCCCTTCGCAGGCACCTATGTTTAGGCTTCCTTTCTTTTTTAACAGCTTTTTTAAGGTATAATTTACATGCCATAAAAGCCACCTACAGGAAGTACACAGTCTTAAGTTTTAATACATTTACACAGCTGCACACCTTCACCATTCTGTAGACTTAGAACACTAAAACGCATTTGTGGTAAATCCCCACTCCCATTCCGGGGACCAGGTAACCATTGATCTTTCTTGTCTTTATACTTTCCCCTCCCCTCTTGTTACTGGTCTTAGCTACCAAGGAGTCAGTGACCTCATGAACAACAGAACAAAACGCTGGCTAGTTCTGTGCCAACCCTATGATGCTGGAAACCCGACCATTGTGACCCGTAGGGTTTTCACGGGCTGATTTTTGGAAACAGAATGACGGGCCTTTCTTGCTCGTCTGGCTTAGTCTGCACGCTCCACTGAAACTTGTTCATCATCATTGCAATGTGCGCGCCTCCACGGACAGATGGGTGGTAACTGAGCATGAGGCGCACTGGCCAGGAATTGAGCCCGGGTCTTCTGCATGGAAGGCAAGATTTCTACCATGGAACTACCAATATCTCATTTCCCTTTCCGCTTTCTTTCTCTTTAGGAGCCCTAGTGGCTCAGTTCTTAAGTGCTCAGCTGCTAACCAAAAGGTCGGCAGTTTGAACCCACCAGCAGCTCCATGGGAGAAATATATGGCAGTCTGCTTCCATAAAGATTACAGCTTTGGGAGCCCTATAGGGTAGTTCTACTCCATACTGTAGGGTCACTGTGAGTTGGAATCCACTTGATGGCAATGTGTTTCTCTTTGCATAGTATTTTTTTTTTTTTTAGATGGACGCACATTGTTGCATGTACCAATGCATTCCTTTTCACTGCTGAATAGTATACCACTCTACAGATGTAACACATTTATTAATCCACCCACCACAGTGTACATTTGGATTGTTTCCAGTTTGGGGCTATTATGAAAAATGCTGTTATGAACATTCACATTGTGCTGACATGTTTATTTCTCTTTGGTAGATACAGGGAGGTATTACTAAGTATATATTTAGCTTCTTAAAAAGCTACCACACTAGTTTCTGAAGTGATTTTTCCACTATACATTCCTACCAGCAATGTATGAGGGCTCTAGTTTCTTACTACATCTTCAAAATACCTGGAACTGACAGTCTTAAATTTTAGCTATTTTGGTGGATATATAGTGGTGTCGCTATGAGTTGGAATCCATTCGACGGCAACAGGTTATAGCAGTACAGCACTAAGATTTTAATTTGGAGTTTCCTAATAACCAATGATGTTGAACACCTTTTGATAAAATTCTTTGCCATTCACATATACTCTTTAATGAAGTGTTAAGTCAAATCTTCTACCCATTTTTTATTCGGTTGTTTAACTTTTTTTTGAGTAGTAAAAATTATTTATATATTTCAGAAACAAGTCCTCTATCAAATATAGGTCTCAAAATATATTCTGCCATTTGCTAGCTTTTTTTTTTATTTCCGTGACGGAGTCTTTTAAAAGCAAAAGTTTTTAAATATTGAGGGAGTCCAATAAATCAATTTTATCTTTATTGTGATTTGTCTGTCGTACCCATGAAATCTTTTCATTAACCCAAAATTTCAAAGATTTTTCTCCAGATTTCTTTAAGAATTTTTATATCTTAGCTTTTAAATTTAGGTCTGTGATTTACTTAATTTTTATGAATGGTGTGAGGGAAGGGTCAAGGTTCTTTATTTTTATTTGGGGGGGTGGTATATATGGATATACAATTATTCCAGCACAACGTGTTAAAAATGCTATTCTTTGCTCAATGAATCATCTAAGCATCTTCATCCAAAATCAACTGGCCGTATGTATCCAGGGTGTACTCCTGGATTCTTTATTTTGTTCCTTTGATCTCTACGTCTGTGCTGATGCCAATACCACAAAGATACATGGAGCTCTATGGTAAGCTCTGACAAGAGGTCATGCATAACTTCTCTACCTTTTTTCTTCTTTTCCAAAATTGTTTTCACTATTTTACTATTACTATAAGTAATATTTGACTACTTTGCATTGCCATATAAAATTTAAAAGCAGGTTATTCATCTAAACAAAGATGCCTGCAGGGATTTTCACGAGGATTATGGTAAATCTATGGATCAGTCCCAGTCAAGAAACATAGTATATATCACCATTTATGTAGGTCTTCTTAAACTACTCTCAGCAATGTTTTGTAGTTTTCAATGTATATGTCTTACACTTCTTTATCATATGTATGCCTAAGTATTCAATCTGCTTTGATGCTATTCTGCACGGAACTGTTTTTGGAATTTCATTTTCAGATTGGTTGTCGCAGTACCTAGAAATACAACTGATTTCTATATACCAAACCAAACCCAGTGCCCGTCAAGTTGATTCTGACTCCTAGCAACCCCACAGGGTTTCCAAGGCTATAAGTCTCTGTGGAGAAGACTGCCACGTCCTTCTCCTGCAGAGCCACCGGTGGTTTCAAACCATGAACCTCTCACTGAGCAGTCCATCACTTTAACCACTATGCCACCAGGGCTCCTTGATTTCTGTATATAGATCTTATATTCTGCAACCTTGCTGAACCTGCTTACTAACTCTAGTAGCTTTTTTGTCATTCCTTAAGATTTTCTACCTACACTTTTACTTTTCCCTTTCTGATTTGAATGCCTTTTATCTCTTCTTCTTGCCTAATTGTTCTGGCCAGAACTTCCAGTACAATGTTGAATAGCAGCAGTGAAAGATGGCACCCTTGTCTTGTTCCCGATATTAAAGTAAAAGTTTTCGGTCTTTCACCATCGAGTATGATGTTAGTTGTGGGTTTTTCGTACATGCCCTTCATACTGAGGCATTTCCTTCTACTCCTAGTTTTCTGGGTGTTTTTATCATGAAAGGGCATTGGATTTGCCAAATGCTTTTCTGCATAGATTTGAGATGATCATGTGGTTCTTTTCTTTCGTTCTATCAATGTGGTACCTTATGTTGATTTTCTTACGTTGAGTCACCTTTGCATTCCTAAAATAAATCCCACTTGCTCATGGTACGTTACTGTTTTTAGTTGCTCTTAAGTCAATTCTGACTCTTGGTGACCCCATGTACAGAGCAGAGCTGCTCCACAGGGTTTTCAAGGCTGTGACCTTCCAAAAGCAGACTGCCATGACCGTCTTCTGAGCTGCCTCTGGCTAAGCCTGAACCGTGAACCTTTTGACGAGTAGTTGACTGCTTACCCACTTGTTCCACCCAGGAATTCCATTGTGTATAATCCTTTTAATATGCTGTTGGATTATGTTTGCTAGTATTTTGTTGAGGATTTTTGATTCTATATTCATAAGAGATATTGGTCTGTAGTTATCTTTTCTTCTGGTGTTTTCATCAGCTTTAGTATCAGGATAATGCTTCACAGAATGAGTTGGGAAGTGTTCCCTCCTCTTCTGTTTATTGGAAGAATTTGAGAAGATTGTGGTAATTCTTTTTTAAATGTTTGGTAGAATTCACCAGCGAAGCCCTCTGCTCACGAACTTTTCTTTGTTGGGAGGTTTTTGATTACTGATTCAATCTCTTCACTTGCCATTGGGCTTTGAGACTTTCTATTTCTTCTTGAGTCAATTTAAGTAGTTGATATGTTTCTAGGAATTAGTCCATTTTATCTGGGTTATCTAATTTGTTGACAAAATTCTTCATAGTGTTTTTTTAATCCTTTTTATTTCTGTAGGGTAGGAGTAATGTTCCCACTCTAATTTTTTTATTTGTATCTTCTTTTTCTCCTTGACAGTCTAGCAAAAGGTCTGTCAATTTTATAGATCTTTCCAAAGAATCAAGTTGTAGTTTTTTTATTGTTTTTCTATCCTTTGTGTCATTTATCCACTCTGATATTCATTATTTTCTTCTTTTTGGTAACACTAAGCTTAGTTTGCTCTTCTTTTAATAGTTCCTTAATATATCCCACAACCCAGTGCCTTAATGTATAGAGTTAGGTTATTGTTTGAGATCTTCCCTCTTTTTTAATGTGGATGCTTACATCAATAAATTTCCCTTCCAGCACTGTCTTCACTGCATCCCTAAGTCTTAGTATGCTTATCCTTTTAATTTTTATACATTTGTAAGTATACTCTGATTTCCCTTGTGATTTCTTCTTTGACCCACTGGTTATTTCATAGTGTTTTAATTGCCAGGTATTTCTGAAATTTCCAATTTTCCTTCTGCTACTGATTTCTAGTTTTATTCCAGTATGATCAGAGAAGATGTTTTGTATGATTTCAATATTTCAGTATTGGGACCTGTTTTGTGACCTAACATATGGTCTATCCATGAGTACTAGAGAAGAATGTATATTCTGCTGTTGTTGCGTGGAATGTTCTATATATGGAGGTCTAATGGTTTATAGGGGACCCCTGGGAGCTCAGTGGTTAAGAGTTTGGCTGCTAACCGAAAAGTTGGCAGTTCAGATTCACCAGCCACTCCTTGGAAACCCTATGGGGCAGCTCTACTCTGTCCTATAGAGTTGCTATGAGTCGGAATTAACTCAACAGCAATGGGTTTGGTTTATTGGTTTACGGTCTTGTTCAAATCCTCTATTTCCTTATTGATATTCTATTATTGAAAGTGTGCTGAAATCTCTATTATTGTATAACTATTTATGCCTATTTCTTCCTTCAATTCTGTAAATGTTTGCCTCGAATATTGTGTGACTCCAATGTTAAAAAAAAAAAAAAAAAACTTTTTTTGGGGGGGTACATATATTTATAATCGTTACATCTTCTGGATGAATTGGCCCTTTTATTGTTATAAAATGTCCTTCCTTATCTTTTGTAACATATTTTCACTTAAAGTCTATTTTGTCTGATATTAATGTAGCTACCCTAGCTCCCAGTTGAATACTATTGACATGGAACATTTTTTTCCATTCTTTCATTTTCAACCTATTTCTGTCTTTGGATCTAAAGTGGGTCTCTTGTAGACAGCATATAGTTGGATCATGTTTTCTTTTCCATTCTGAGAATGGCAGGTTTTTGGTGGTGGCTGAAGCTGCCTACTGGGAGCACAGAATTTTGTCTATTTTGCATATGTTTTAACTTCTCTATAATAAAAAATATAAATGTTTAAACGCTTCCAAAAACAACTAAATGAGCAGAAGAAATATTCACAACATAATGTTTTTTAAAAAAAGGATTCAAACTATATTCCCAATATGACTCTAAGTATGTAAAGTATATACGCATACATTTATGTTTTAGTGTACCTTAGAACGAAATATATCAAAGTATTAAAAGAAGTTATTGACGAGTCATATGATTACAAGTAATTTTACTTATTTGTTTTTAACCCCTCTAAGAATTTTTACCCATAGTAAGTCAACACTCTCTGGAAATAACTTTTCTACATTTCTTAAAGATCAAACCAGTTCATCAATAAGTACACCCAGGATTTCTGAATAATCAAGGTGCAAATAACACCTGAAGGTAAAGGAATCAGGATATGCATATTGCATTTGACAAAAGAATAATAAAAAAATAATATAAGGTATGAAATCCAAGTTTTAAGAGAAAATCTAAATCTCTCCTGAACAGACATTCTTCTAAAACAGCACTTCCCAACAGTACTTGATAAAAAACTGCATTGCCCAAAACACAGTTAGCAACCACTAACCACAGAGCTATTGTGCAACTTGGATTGTGGCTAATGTGACTTAGGAAGTGCATTTTTTATTTAACTTTAATTCTATTTTAGTTAAATATAAATAGCCACATGTGGTTAGTGGCTACCATACCAGACAGCACAGCTTTAAAGAAAAAAAAAAAAGATTCATGGTTCTATTGGCCATTTTCCTCCTCCTTCCAGTCATGCAGTTTTTTTTTTATGTCCTCATACCTCTCCTGAAATCTCAACTCAAACATAGTAACAATGACAATAAATCATATAGAAAGTCTCCTATACTTTCTCTCACAAACTAGAACAAATAAAGATTTCCTGTTACTCCAACTAAAATTTTCTGAGTAAAACCTCATTAGCCATTAAGATATAGCCTAAACCCAATCGAGTTTTTTTTCCTTCTATCTAATTTTTCGGGGACAATCTGAGTTTCTACTTTGTGCTTTTCAGAGCTGCTTTGTTACTCACTATCCTTTTTAATCTTTGTTCCTCCCTTGTGGAAAACCAAAAACACGACTTAATCAACAGCATGATTCCCTTACAGTTACTCTGAAGACTACATACACATTCATAATAAATAATTCTGTCACTTAAAAGTATCAGTGTCACTGAGAGTTTGTTCTACCTACTCTGGTATAAAGCATATTTTCCTTTTTGCCTGGAGCTCTAGGAAGCTAAGTGGTATATTTAGGGCTCACAAGCAACTAATTCAATTTGATATCAATTTCCCCCAGTATCTTATAAACTAGTTTCTAATCTTTTAACTGTATAGCTTCATTCCTAAATTTTAATAACGTCTCAAAACTTTTTTCAAGTCTTGCAAAGTAATAGAACAGACACAATAAATACAAACTACTTAAACAGATTTCCCACAACATTTTAGAGTATCTTCTCATCCTTGACAATGTCCAAATTAAAGGCGCCAAGAGTCTTTTTTTGTTTTCTGAAATTATAAATTCATTTGAACAGAAGCATTACCACTTTTCAGCAGTATGACTTTATCATATTCTCCAACAACCCGTAAGAAAATCCAGAATTAAGATCAGCCGGATCTTTCATTAGCTCTTTTCTACGCAGATAAGAAGAATGGGAATTCCAGAACACTTAACTGTGCTCGTGAGGAAACTGTACACAGATGAAGAGGCAGTTGTTCGGACAGAACAAGGCGACACTACGTGGTTTAAAAACAGGAAAGGGGTGCGTCAGGGCTGTATCCTTTCACCATACCTATTCAATCTGCCCTGGTGGCATAGTGGTTAAGTGCTGTGGCTGCTAACCAAGAGGTCCGCAATTTGAATCTGCCAGGCGCTCCTTGGAAACTCTATCGGGCAGTTCTACTCTGTCCTATAAGGTCGCTATAAGTTGGAATCGACTCGACGGCAGTGGGGTTTTTTTGGGCATTCAATCTGCATGCTGAGCAAATAATTCGAGAAGCCGGACTATATTAAGAAGAACGGGGCATAACAACCTGTGTTATGCAGACTATGCAACCTTGCTTGCTGAAAGTGAAGAGGACTTGAAGCACTTACTAATGAAGATCAAAGACCACAGCCTTCAGTATGGATTGCATCTCAACATAAAGAAAACAAAAATCCTCACAACTGGACCAATAAGAAACATCATGACAAATGGAGAAAGATTTAAGTTGTCAAGGACTTAATTTTACTTGGAATCAATGCCCATGTAAGCAGCATTCAAGAAATCAAAAGACACATTGCACTGGGCAAATCTCCTGCAAGAGACCTCTTTAAAGTGTTGAAAAGCAAAGACATCACCTTGAAGACTAAGGTGCGTCTGACCCTAGCTAGCCATGGTGTTTTCAATCACCTCATATGTACTTGAAAGCTGGGCAATTAATAAATAAGACTGAAGAAGAGCTAACGCCTTTTTGAATTATGGTGTTGGCGGAGAATAGTGAATATACCATTGACTGCCAAAAGAACAAACAAATGTGTCTTGGAAGAAATACAACCACAACACTCCTTAGAAGCAAGGGTGGCAAGACAATGTCTTACATACTTTGGACATGTTGTCAGGAGGGATCACTCCCTGGAAAAGTACATCATGCTTGGTAAAGTACAAGGTCAACAAAAAAGAGGAAGACTCTCAATGACATGGATGGACATAGCGGCTGCAACAATGGGCTCAAGCATAACAAAAATTGTGGGCATGGTGCAGGACCAGGCACTGTTTGGTTCTGTTGTACATAGAGTCGCTATGAGTTGGAACTGACTCGACAGTACTTAACAACAACGCAGATAAGAGTATCAATATTTTTCAGCTCATTTACTTTCTTTTAAATGATCTACAATACCTTGTATGTTCTTCAAAATGTTGTGCTCTTAACTGTGCTGTCACATACAATGATGATGCTATTGCCAGTAATTGGTGTCTCTCTCTCTCTGTTAACTTGTGCCCTGGGGGAAATAAATAATTAATCAATTAATTAAAAAAACAAGAATAATGTTAACATCTATGATTCTATCTATTAAAATTATAAGTCAGTCAAACAAATAGTTTATCAAGTGTCTATTACGGAGCAAGTATGGGATCAGGTACTGAGGCATGAGAGTGGAGAGGGATGCGAATGGAACAAGATTGTTCAAATAAACCAAAACGTTGCTGGCTAGAGTTTACAGTCTATTTTGGGAAACAAGATCATAAATAAATGCAAAGAACAATTAACAAACAATAAAACCATACACACAGAGATCTCTAGGAAAAGTGTAAGACTCCTGACATCCAATTCTCTTCACATCTACCTCTCCTTACCATTCCCCGCCCTCAATTTTACTTCAAAGGATCAGGATAGAGGGCAAGAAGAGCTAACCTCTGAAGAAGAGTGCTGCTAGGACAAGGTCACTGTTTAAGCCATCTTTTCTAGTGTGAGGTAGTCAAAGAAAATAAAGGTGTGATTCTCCTCCCTCAGTGTAGTCAGGGTTTGTATCTCTCCCTCTCTCTCACTCTCTTTGAACGTCTTATCTTCCTAGCTGGGCCTCGGGTCAATGGTATAGCCTGAGAAGGCCCAGAGCAGACCACTTAGTCTATCTAGCAAGTACTCTGCAGCAGGGAATACCCCCTCCATTTGCATCATTCCTAAAGAAAGAATGTGTGAGTCAAGCCAGGATTCCGATGCCCCAGGGTCTGCGGCTTTACATATCCCCTCAAGAGCTCTGCAATCTCATCATAATTTCTAACTATGTTTATTTAACACAGCACTATATCCAGTGAATAGGTCACTAAAAGGTACACTGCAAGCAACCTGAACACTGGATCTTCAGCAATCAGATGCTACTTGTACAACTCAGAAACAAAAAAAGAATCGGTTCTTTAAACTTATTTGAAAGAAATGAAGTAATATGAAAATTATGTCTAAAAATCCTCAAAAGAGAATTAAGAAGAAAAATATTCGGAATTAGAATATAAACACTTTCAAGATCTGCACACTTTTGTTTTTTTTTTTATAACACGGAGCTACTTTATGTATATATGCAGGCTTCTATGAAACTGAATGGTAGGAAAAGCCCAAGTAATTCATCCCTCTTTGACAAGACGCTACATTAACCATAATATCAATGTGGAGTCTAGAAACGGGTTCTGGGAATTAATTAATTAATTAACAACTCAAAAGCAGTCCCCCAATGGCCTAATAAACCACATTTTTACAGGCTTTAAGAAGTTCCTGATTTTTCCCATAACTTAAGTAGTTGAAAATATCCCACATGATTCCAGAATAATTACCTGATATAAGGAGCATTTCAGAAATTTGGTCTTAGTCTTCTCAAAACTTATATAACAAACATTTGTCAAAGTATGGCAAAACTGTTTTCTTAATACTGAGGCTTGTTTTTTGTACTTTCACATCCTCAGGAGGATAGAGAGGCGTTTCCCAGACCCAGAGGTTGTATGACGTGGGATGACATCATTGCTCTGATGTCAACGCATGAACTAGAAAAAAACAACCTTTTGTTGCCAGCCAGTCAATTCCGATTCAGCGACCCTATAGTACAGAGTGGAATTGCCATTGGGTTTCCAAGACTGTAATCTTTATAGAAACAGACTACCACATCTTTCTCCACAGAGTGGCTGGTGGGTTCAAACAGCTGAGTGCTTTAATCACTGCACTACCAGAGCTCCTGAAGGGACCAGTGCTACTTAAACTTTACAGTGTATCAGAATCATCTGGAGTGCTTGTTAAACCAAATTCCTTTGCCTTCCTCCAGAGACTGATTTGCTATTTGGTCTGGGGTGAGGCTCAATAATCTGCAATTCTCACAAGCTCCAGGGTGGTGGGATGCAGCCAGTCTGCAGGTCTCACTTTGAACAGCCCTGCTTTAGGCTCATGTTTATCAAATCGTGTAATACAAACCATTCAGTCAGTCATGAGATCAACTGAGCCAAGATACAGCCAGGAACACAGACATCACAACACTCGGCACACAGAAGGTACTTTTCACGAGCATTTTGTGTGTTTATGAATGTATGTACACATCAAGTCATAACGTGCAATTTATTCCTCACAGCGGGCCGAAATGAAAATATTTTAAAAGTTGCTGTTCTAGACACATATCCACTACCCACTGCCATCGAGTCGATTCCGACTCATAGCGACCCTATAGGACAGAGCGGAACTGCCCCATAGAGTTTCCGAGGAGTGCCTGGCAGATTCGAACTGCCGACCTCTTGGTTAGCAGCTGTAGCACTTAACCACTATGCCACCAGGGTTTCCACAGTACATTTCACAAGCAGGGGGAAAAAAGGCAATACATCATGGGTACGCTTTTAGTGGCAAGATGCTGAATCAGGATTTAATCTGCTCTAATAAATCGCTGCCTGTAGTGACAATATTGAGAAATGAGGATTCCAAATAAGAGCAACCGTCTTTTATCGCATCTAAAAAAGGGCAAACTGGTATGACAGATGTAAACTTCAATCTCTTTACTGATACTAAAATAGATTCTCGAATGTTTCAGTGACTAAACCGCAAACGAATTTCTGTCACTGAGTGCTAAAGACCGGTTTAGTTCTACTACTTTAAACTAAAAATGTCTCAAGCAACTTCAGTAGAGAAACAATGCGGACGATCGACTCCTCCCCGCCATAAGACACCAAATGTTTCTTCCATAGCACTGTCTGACAAATACTTTTCTAGGACCTACAGAACACCTCCAATAGTAGAAAACCCGAAAATCCGTTAAAGGATTTCAAAGTCTTTAGACAGTTACTTCTTTCATCTTTTGGGGGGCTATTGTAAATGGCACTGTTTTCCTGATTTCCCTCTCAGAGTTCTCTTTGTTAGTGCAGAGGAATCCAATTGATTTTTGTATGTTGATCTTGTACCCTGCCACTTTGCTGAATCCTTCTATTAATTCCAGTCATTGTCCTGTGGAATTTCTGGGACTTTCTATATATAGGAACCTATCCTCAAATAGGGATAGTTTTACTTCTTTCTTACCAAGTTGGATACCCTTTATTTCCCTTTTTTTTGCCTATTGTTCTACCTAGGACTTCGAGTATAATCTAGAATAAGAGTGGTAATAAGGGCAACCTTGTCTGGATCCCATTCTCAAGGGTAATGCTTTCAGGCTCATTCTATTGAAAATAAAGGTGGCTATTGGTTTTGCATATATGCCCTTAATTATGTTGAAGAGTTTCCCTTCTACTTCTATTTCACTGGAGTTTTTATCAGGAATGGATGTTTGTTCTCATTAGGTGCCATCAAGTCGGTTCCAACCCACAGCGACCCCATACGCAACAGAAGAAAACACTGCCTAGTCCTGCGCCATCCTTAGAATCATTGTTATGCTTCAGCCCATTGTTGCAGCCACTCTGTCCATCCATCTCATTGAGGGTCTTCCTCTTTTTTGCTAGCCCTCTACTTTGCCAAGCATGATGTCTTTCTCCAGGGATTGGTCCTCCTGATAACACACTGCCATCGAGTCGATTCCAACTCATAGCGACCCTATAGGACAGAGTAGAACTGCCCCGTAGAGTTTCCTAGGAGCACCCGGGGAATTCAAACCGCTGACCTTTTGGTTAGCAGCCATAGCACTTAACCACTACGCCACCAGGGTTTCCCTTCCTGATAACATGATCAAAGTATGTGAGATGAACTCTTGACATCCTTGCTTCTGTACTTCTTCCAAGACATATTTGTTTGTTCTTCTGGCAGCCCATGGTATATTCAATATTCTTTGCCAACACCATAATTGAAAGGCTGGCAAACATGTGGAAGAATGGGTGTTGGACTTTAACAAACGCTTTTTCTGTATCAATTGAGATGATCATTCGATTCTTTGCCTTTACTTTATTTTTGTGGTGGATTACATTGATTGACTTTATAATGTTGAACCATCCTTGCATACCTGATATGAACCCCACATGGTCATGATGTATTATTTTTTTGATGTGCTGTGGAATTGCGTTGGCCAGAATTTTGTTGTGAATTTTTGCACCTATATTCACAGGGGAATAATGGTCTATAATTTTCTTTTTTAGTGATGCCTTTGCCTGGCTTTGGTATTAGGGTTTTGCTGGCTCCATAGAATGAATTCGGGCCTATTCCTTCCTTTTTTATTGCCTTAGTCATCTAGTGCTGCCATAACTGGAATACCACAAGTGGATGGCTTTAACAAAGAGAAATGTATTTTCTCACAGTCTAGTAGGTTACAAGTCCAAATTCAGGGCGTCGGCTCTAGGGGAAGGCTTTCTCTCTCTGCCGGCTCTGGAGGAAGGTCCCTGTCCTCAATCTTATCCTGGTCGAGGAGCTTCTCGGGTGCAGGGACCTTGTGTTTAAAGGACGCACTCTGCTCCTGGTGCTGCTTTCTTGGTGGTATGAGGTCCCCAACTCTCTGCATGTTTCCCTTTCATCTCTCCAGAGATAAAAGGTGGTGCGAGCCACACCCCACGGAAAGGCCCTTTTGGATCAGGGAGGTGACCTGAGAAATCCTTTTAGCCACAGGCAGAGATTATGATGTATTAACACCTAGGAAAATCACAAAATGGAGGACAACTACACATGGCCTAACCGAGCTGACATATATTTTGGGGGTACACAATTCAATCCACTATATTTATGTTCCGGAATAGTTTGAATAGTACTAGTGTCAATTCTTCTCTGAATATTTGGGAGAAATCTCCAGTGAAGCCATCTGGCTAGGGGTTTTTTGTTGTTGTTGTGTTTTTTTTTTAAATAACCTCTTCAATTTCTTCTTCTGTTATGGGTCTGTTAAGATTTTCAACCTCAATTTGCATTAGTGTAGGTAGGTAGCATGTTTCTAGAAATCTGCCCGTTTCTTCTAGGTTTTCAAATTTTTTGAAGTGTAATTTTTAATAACATTGTTCTTTTTTATTTCATTTGGTTCTAATGTCACCCATCTCATTTCTTATTTGAGTTATTTGCATCTTCTCCTTTTCTTTTGTCATTTTGGTCAATGGTTTATTGATTTTATCGATCCTTTCAAAGAACCAACTTCTAGTCTTATTGAGGCTATCAACTGTTTTTCTGTTTTCCATTTCCCTTATTTCTAATCTTTACTACTTCCTTTCTTCTGGTAGCTGTGGACATTTTTTTTTTGCTCTTTTTCTGTTTGTTCTACTTGTAGGGTTATGGTATTGATTCTGGCCCTTTTTTCTGTTTTGATGTTTGTTTTTCTTTCCATAAATTAACCTCTGAGTACTGCTTTTGCTATGTCCCAAAGGTTTTAATATGTTCTGTTTTAATTCTTATTTGACTCTAGGAATTTTTAAATTTCATTTTAAATTTCTTCTATTACCCAGTGGTTTTTAAGCAAGCTGTTATCCAGTTCCGTGTATTTGATTTGTTCTTCCTGTTACTGGTTTCTAATTTTATAGTGTTGTGATCAGAGAATATACTTCACATAATTTTGATATTTTTTAATTTATTGAGCCTTGCTTTGTGGTCTAAAATATGATCTATTCTGGAGGATGATCCATGTGCATTGGAAAAGAATGTGTACTGTCCCGCTGTTGGGTGGAACGTTCTGTATATGTCTATGAGGTCAAGTTCGTTGATCGTGTTGCTTAGGTCTTCTGTATCTCTGCTGAATTTCTTTCTAGTTGTTCTCTCCATCAAAAGCGGTATGTTAAAGTCTCCTACAATTATTGAGGAATTCTCTATTTCTCTATTCAATACTGTTAGGGTTTGTTTTATGTATTTTAGAGCTACCTTGGTGTGTAAATTTTTATTATGATTATGTCCTCTTGGTGGATTGACCCTTTAATCATTATGTAATGCCTTTCCTTGTCTCTTATGCTGAATTTTGCCTTAAAATCTGTTTTATCAGAGATTAATATTGCCAATCCTCCTCTTCCCTGGTTACTGTTTGCTTGATATATTTTTTCAGTCCTTTGATATTTCACCAATTTTTATCTTTGTGTCTAAGGTGTGTCTCTCTTGTAGGGTCATGTTTTCTTATCCAGTCTGCCACTCTGTTTCTCTTGAATGGTGCATTTAAACCATTTACATTGAATGCAATTATCAATATGTATGAATTTACTACTGTCAGTTTTTGTGGGTTTTGTTTCTTTGTTTTTGTGGTGTTGACAGTTTCTTTGTTGCGCTTACTTTTTTGTACTGAGTTTTCTTTACAAATTTTCTTCATTGTTGTTGATTTTTGTATCTGTATCTTTATAATTTTCTTCGTTTTTATTTTGGTGAGTAGGTTTACTAGTTTTCTTTGTGGTTAACATGAACATTAACTTCCTAAGTTTAAAACAGTCTGTTATATCTTGATGTCTCCTTGACTTCCTCTACACGTGGAAGTTCTGTAACTACACCATTTATTCCCTCTTCTTATTCTGAAGTTGTCGTAGTTTACAAATTGACATCTCTGATTTCCTGTTTTCAGTCTTGTAGCTTTATTTTGTTTTTGAGAATTCTTTACGTGGGTATGTATCAGGGTGATGTTGTCATGTGTATTAATTTCACATTGTTATCTGATGTTGTTGGTTTTCTGTCCAAAGAACTCCCTGTAGTATTTCTTGTAAGGTTGGGCTGGTTTTTACAAGTTCCTTTAATTTCTGTTCATCTGGGAATGTCCTAGCTTTACCTTCATATTTAACAGACAATTTTGCTGGCTAATAATTCTAGATTGACTTTTTTTTTCTTTCAAGGCTTTATAAACGTCATCCCATTGCCTTTTTGCCCACCTGGTTTCTGCTGAGAAATCGGAGCTTAGTCTTATTGGTTCCGCTTTGTAGGAGGGAGTTTGTTTTTCCTGAGCTGCTCTCAGGATTCTTTGTCTTTGGTTTTGGAAAGTTTGATTATGATATGTCTTGGTGAAATCTACCTTGTATGGGGCTCCCTGAGCTTAAATGGCTGTCTTCTTGTCTTTCACAATGTTAGGGAAGTTTCCTGTCAGCAAATCTTCAAAAATTCTCTCGGCTTTTTTTTTTTGGGGGGGGGGGGCAGGGGTCTCTCTTTCTTTTTAATTAATTTTCATTGTGCTTTAAGTGAAAGTTTACAAATCAGGTCAGTCTCTCATATAAAAATTCACATACACCTTGCTATACACTCCTAATTGCTCTCCCTCTGATGAGATAGCACAGTATTTCCCTCCACTCTCTCTTCTCATTTCCTTTCGGGTAGCTTCTGGCCCCCTCTGCCCTCTCATCTCCCCTCCAGACAGAAAATGCCAACATAGTCTTGTGTGGCCACTTGATCCAAGAAGCTCGTTCTTCACCAGTCATTCCTTGGAAACCCTGTGGGGCAGTTCTACTCTGTCCTATAAGGTTGCTATGAGTCAGAATTGACTTGATGGTAACGGGTTTTGGTCTTTGGGTTCTGCTTTGGAATTCAGATCATGTATAAATTCTTCCTTGTGATAGTGTCCCACGTAACTCTTAGACTTTCTTCATTTTTCTACATTCTCTCCTGATTGTTCCCCCAAATAAACTAGTGCCAAGGGATTTGTCCTCTATGTCACTGATTCTGTCTTCTGCTGATTCAATGCTACTCCAATGTCCTTCCATTGAGCTATCTATTTCTGAAATTTTATAATTAATCTTCTGGATTTCTAGTTGCTGTTTTATATGGTTTCTATTTGTTTCGTCATTTTATTCTTTTATTGAATCCTTCCAGTTTTGTCTGTGTTTTCCTTGATCTCTTTCTCAATCTCTTGTAGGATCCTACATATAAGTCTTCTGAATTCCTTATCAGGTAATTCCATTACCATTTCTTCCTTGGGAAGATTTTCATACCTTTCTAGAATCTAATTTTTTTTGTAGATCATCATATGGAGTTTTGATTTTATTCTAAGTACAATCAGTAGCCATTAACAGGTTTTTTTTTAACTTTGTGGTACAGTTTACAGACAATAAAATGCATTCATTTTAAGCATATAGATTAATGAGTTTGACCAATGCATACAGCCATACAAACATCAGCCCAATAAATAGGTAGAAAATTGATTCCTTGTACATCTTTCCAGTCAACTTCCCTTCCTCAACTCTGGCCCTAAGGAACCATTGCTCTGCTGACATTAGATTCTTTTCTAGCTCACATAAATGAAACTATACAGTATGTATTCTTCTGTGTCTCTCTTCTTTCACTTAGCATGATTTTGAGATTCATCCAAGTTGCTGCCCGTATTAGTAGCTCATTCATTTTTAATGCTGAATAGTATTCCACAATATAGATATACCATAATTTGGTTAGTCTTTCATCCATTGAAGCCTTTTAAAATAGGGAAAAGACCTGATTTGGTTTTAAAGCTTACTCCACCTGCTGCGTGAAAAATGAATTGGAAAGGTACAACAGGGTTAGTATGTAAGCCAATAAAAAGCCTGTTCTGAGTCTAGGCAAGAGTATAGTAGCTTGAATTAGGGAGCACTGTGCTAGTTTGATGTTAGAATCAAACATACCTATATCCAATTCCTAGCTCTAGGCTAATAAACTAGTAAAGTCTACTTCATTCACTTTTCCGAGTGAGTTCTCATCTGTAAAACTCAACACAGAGTCTTCCTCTTGAGGAGTTTTCCTCTTGAGAGAAACTGAGAATACATGCTTATATTTAACCTACCAGAATGTGAGTCCCGTGACGGCAGGAAATTATTAAATCCTAAGCACCCAGAACTTTGTCTGGGACACAGTACGTATTTAAATGTTTTTCAATTCTTCTCATCCTTTTTCCAAGGGTGAATGTAAACTATGCAATCTGACACTTTTTTTCTTCTCTTCCTCCAACCCCAATTGAGAAGATGCACAAATATTATTATGGAAGTCTGCTGAATGCAAATATTGTGGAGGCAAAAAGATTGAGAACCTCTAGCCTAGCACACAGGACAAATGCAGCTCAAGTACTCAACCAGCAATTAGTCTCCAATAGGAGAAAAAGCTTCAACTTATTCTAAGTAGAACTTTAGTCCTGATGGCATTCTAAGGTTTTCTCAAACCTTCACAACATTAAAGCTTATGGCCTGTATTGAAATGTCAATGAGTCAGGAAGCAAATGGCTCTTTGGTGAAGACATGGCTGGAAAAAAGTGCAGCTCTTGGTTTAAAATGGCACAGACTTCTTGAAATAGTTTAACCTCTGTATCCGAGAGTCTGGATGACTGTCTTTGACCTAAAAGGCTCAATAAAGATTTGTGACTGAAAGGAGAAAAACTTCCTCCTCACAATTAACCCTTACCTTCTTAACCTCTCTGGGGACAAAATCATCAAATCCTGAATGTTTATGATCTCCCTTCTTTGTTCACTAAGCCAGTAGTTACTTGTGGTCATATTTATTTAGTAACGTCTACAAGCTTTGTGATATACCAGTATGAACCTGATGCTATTATTCATCTTCAAGTCCCTGAATGATGCAAATGGTTAATACGCTCAACTGCTAACTGAAAGGCTGGAGGTTGGAATCAACCCGAGGTGCCGTGAAAAAAATGCCTAGTAATCTACTTCCAAAAAAATCAACCACTGAAAACTTATGGAGTATAATTCTACTCTGACACAAATAGGGTCACCATGAGTGGGAACTGACTCAACACACAACTAACTGGTTTTGTTTTATTCTGGTTTATTATCCACCTTAACCTGTATGATTCATTCTCTAATAAGCCTGATCTGTTTTACCTAGAAGGTCTTGTCATCTATTTTCAATAGTTATATGGTGGCTCCCTTTAAATTTGGTGTTGTATTAAATAATGCTGATAGGTTTTCTGATGTATGTTTGCTCTGTGGGGTGTGGCTTTGCAGATTGTTGGCTTCATTTAAAGGGTAACAAGGTATGATCATTTTGTTGGGGAATCTTTAGGTAATGTCTCTAGGACTGCTTAGATTTCTCAGAAAGGATATTCTTCTACTGTGCATGAGAATACACATCTGCTGCCAGCATTATGGGAACTAAGTGGGAAACAAAGTTTGGGGGGAGGGGTTGTCACAATATTCAGGATGTATGTCCATGTTCACTCAATCCTCTCTCCTGGTGTCCCCCAGTCCAGAGATTATTTTATCCTCTTCACTTTTGACAGGATGGGACAGAGAAAGTCAATTAGTTCTGAAGAATGAGGGAGGGGTATGAAGAAATTCTTGCAGAGATTCTCAACCAATAGTTCAGCTTTTAGGCATTTCTCAAGGGGTCTACAGCTGATAGTTACTGAGACTTTTAAAAGGTTCTGCAGTGATACCAAGAAACATCTCTGTTTTTCCTACTGCCAGTTTAAGATTCAGCTTTCTTCAGTAGCTAAATCAATTAAAATTGATCTTTCAGCTTTTCATTTTCCAAAATACTTTTTCCTCTCTTTTTCATTGTGGGTTTGTGCCCCTAAAAAACAAAACAAAAAAAAGACCTCAAGTTTGGTAGATTTTGAGCTGAGAAGAAAATGTGCATATTTAAGCTATCATCTTTACCTGAAAGTTATAAAAAGTACTTTCCTCAGTAATCTCCTCAAAAAAGGTATACTTGTGATATGTTCTCTGAATCCTTACTTATTTTAAAATACCTATTTTTCATATTGAAAAATAAAGGATATTTTAGTTGGGTATAATATTCCTAAGCCAGGGTCTTTTCTATGCTGTAGTCTGAAAATTCTCGGATTCTACTTTATTTGCATTTGGTTTGGTTTTCTTTCTAGAAGAAAAAATTAAAAAAAATTTTTTTTTGTTCTTGATGTCTAGAGGAATTGTTCTGTTTTATTAATCCTATCTGAAAGTCAATGAGTCTTTCCAACACATTAAAGCTTTCCTAAGAACAGTGAAAACCAACTCCCCTATTATTTCTTTTAAAGTTATCTTTCCTTTGTCTACTTTTCTTTTTGTGAAACCTCTATTATCTTTTTACATGTGAAAATCTCTTGGATCTTCCCTCCACATCTCTTATTATTTTCCTCATGCCTTTTTGCTACGTACTTTGAGATACTTCTTCCATTTATTCCTTTGAGTCACAAATTTGGTTCTTAGTAGAAACCATTCTTTCACTTTGAAAGCTAAAATGTTTTATATATATATTTTTTTAAATCACTCTTTTTAATTCAATGGAAACTTTCTCTTCTAATTTAATATCCTCAAGTGCCTCTTACTATTTTTCAGTAAGCACAGTCATCTGCCACCTGTCCTCGGTGATTGTTTTTGGTCTTCCTCCCTAGATGGCTAATCCTTTTCCTTTGTACACTCATGGCTCTGTTTATTCTCAATAATCAGGTCAAAGGATTAGGGTCAGTGGTCTGCTAGTAAGTGGGCAACCAACTGATGGAGGGGGAGAGCTTAGAAGAGAAGCCCGGTGTGTCACATTTGCCCATGTCCTCCATGTCTGATTTGAAACTACCAATGTTGTATCACGAAAAATGGATTAGGAAGAGATACACACAATGGCTCTCATGAGGATAGTACAGGCCCAATACACAGGACCCTTAAAGAAGTTTCACAATAATCTCAACCTTACCTAGTCCTTGAATCCTGTCTCAATTTCCTAAATCAAAATTGATTTCTTCTTTCTCTGCTCTCAACACATTTTGCTTATATCTTATATCTTTATTTAGCACTTATTTTACCCTGTCCTGTATGTACTTAGTTCTTTACATGTTTATTTATCTTAAGATGTAAACTTCTTAAGGGCAGGGAAAAGAAATTATTTATCTTTGATTTCCTTCTACAGCCTACACCAATTATATGTTTAGTGGCTTTAAATAGTGAATTTTTAAAGGTCACAGCTCAGTCAAAATATCATATTACAACTTATAAAGGTATAAAATACTTGACTAAAGTCAGTAGGAAAAGAGAAGTGTAAATAATGGCATACTTCCTGTGCTGAATCAAGTTTTTATCAGAAATTTGTAACTTTTCAGAAGAGAAGAGAATTCTGAAAACTTCTTTTTATGGGACTGGAGGCTAAGGTTAGCAAGATAGCAGAAAAGTAAGTCCAAAATGTTCACTATAGGCCAACCGAAAATATAGTGTTCTTCATTTTCCTTCCATTTCAGAATCAAAATATCTTCTTCCTCATTTTCTGTTTATTTTTCAGAATCAAAGGAAAATAAATTTTCAACATCAGAATTTAGCAAGTTGACAAGAAGAACAAATTCTTGTGTATCCTATTTAACTTTAGACAAAACCATTTCAATGTTCAAATCTAAGACTCTTTAGGAAAACTGTCCGTTATTGCTAGGTACCATCAACTCCATTCTGACTCATACCGACCCTATGTACAACAGAATAAAACACCACCTAGTCCTGCACCATCCTCACGATCATTGCTATGTTTGAGCCCATCGCTGCAGCCACCGTGCTAATCCATCTCATTGAGGGTCTTCCTCTTTTTCACCGACCCTCTACTTTACCATGCATGATGTCCTTCTCCAGGGACTAGTACCTCCTGATAACATGTCCAAAGTATGTGAGATGAAGTCTCACCATTCATTTACATTTCTAAGGAGCATTCTGACTGTACTTCTTCCAAGACAGATCTGTTCGTTCTTCTGGCAGTACATGATATATTCAATATTCTTTGCCAATACCATGATTCAAAGGCATCAATTCTTCTTCAGTTATCCTTATTCACTGTCTAGCTTTCACATGCGTATGAGCTGATTGAAAATACCACGGCGTGGCTCAGGCACACCTTAGTCCTCAAAGTGACATCTTTGCTTTTTAATACTTAAATGAATGTCTGCAGCTGTTTTTTCTCATTTTGAGTCATGCCACATCAGCAAATGAAGGTTCCAAAAGCTTTATTCCATCCATGTCATTAAGGTCGATACTACTTTGAGGAGACAGCTCTTCCCCCGTTTTATTTTGAATGCCTTCCTGCCTGAGGGGCTCATCTTCCAGCAGTGTATCAGACATTGTTCCTCTGCTATTCATAAGGTTTTCACTGGCCAATTTTTTTCAGAAGTAGACCACCAGGTCCTTCCTCCTAGTCTGTCTTAGTATGGAAACTCTGCTGGAATCTGTCCATGATGGGTGACCGTGCTGATATTTGAAATACCAGTGGCATAGCTTCCAGCATGATATAATACGCAAGCCACCACAGTACGACAAAACTGACAGACATGGTAGAAAACTGGCCTAGTCTATAAATAAATTAGAATTTTGGATAATAAACATATATATTAGAAAAATTTAATGCTGTCATAAAAACGGGCACTTGCCTAGAAAGAGTGCCTAGGCTAGCTAGACAAATGGGAAGCAGATGGGTAATTCCAAAACAGCAAAATGACCCAGCCTCAAACATATGAAGAAGATCCTAGATTAGCTTTAGTTGCCACTTCCTGCTGTCTCTTTCAGGCACATGTATCAAGCAGTCAAAGTTGATACAGTTTAATATATCTAAGACCCGCTATGGGGAAAAATTGAAAAGTAGAAGAAGAGTAATCTCAAGAAAAAGAACAGGAGAGAGTAGCCATTCTGAAAAGAGTTGATGTGAAAATAACACGAGGGACTAAAATAAGAGGTTCAAAACCAAAAACCAAACCCACTGCCATCGAGTCGATTTCAACTCATAGCGACCCCATACGACAGAGTAGAACTGCCCCACATGGTTTCCAAGGAGTGCCTGGTGGATTTGAACTGCCAACCTTTTAAGTTAGCAGCTGTAGCGCTTAACCACTATGCTACCAGGGTTTAGACATTAAGAATGGCAGTTAGAGGTATGTAAATTTGAAGTCCTTATAGAGAGTATAACAATATATAGCACACCTTGATTGGAACTTTTATTATTTATGAATGTGAATCCTGGCGCAGTTGAAAGAGTACTAAAACAGGAAACAGGAATTCAAAACCCTAGGTTCAATCCCTGGCTTATTTTACTGGACATTTGGCCTTATCAGTTGTTCTAGACTTTATATTTCTTACACGTCAAATGAAGGCCCGTCTAACAATTTATGGCAATAAAAAAAAAAAATCATGTTCCTATCTGGTATATACATAAGAAATAAATTATGGTGTCCATGCTGATAATTACCTACCCAAAAAGAAATATATTAAATGTATCACATTACAATATTTAGATTTTAAGTAAATTTCTGAGTTTTAAGCGGATTCCCTTCTCTAGAGAATTTGAAGATTTTTCTATTGTTGCTAAATGTACCGCACATAGTAATTAACCCCAATTAGAAAATTTAAATGCCACATTTTCTAATATTATGTGACATTTTACCATATGAGCATATATACATACACACAGAGATATACGTGTGCGTGTATGTACACGTGTGTTTTTTATATACCTATATATACACATGAAAACCCTGGTAGCATAGCGGTTAAGTGCTACGGCTGCTAACCAAGAGGTCGGCAGTTCAAATGTGCCAGGCGCTTCTTGGAAACTCTATGGGGTAGTTCTACCCTGTCCTACAGGGTCGATAAGGTCGGAATCGACTTGTCGGCGGTGGGTTTGGTTTGGTTTTTGGATATATACACACATATATAAATGTGTACGTATATGAAATACCCCATACACATACAAAGTTTGTTACGAAGGCTCACTGAAGTTTTCAGCTGTTTTCTCCTTCTCCTTTCTGTTTCATATCACTTTCATAGAAACATAAGTGAAGCAGACATAAAATCATATGGAAATCTTGAGAGTCCATTTCACAGCTTGCTACAATTTTTAATTAAAACTTTAGAAAGGACAAAAGGCCAAAATGTTAAGTTCATAATAGAGTAAACTGGTTACCTGGGTACATGTATAGATATCCAAGGTAATCCCTTCTCACCAATACTATGGATAAGATTCCTGTTATTAATTCAACAAACAATTATTGTATCTATTAAGTTTTAGTTTCTAGGAATACAATAAAAAAGCAATAAACTAAATGGTTTCTGGCTTCATGAAACCGAGAGATATTAATAATCACACAAGAATAAAATTTCAATCATGTTAAGGTTGTGTTTAATTTTATATTTTTAGAAATTCAAAATTTCAGAAAAAGGAATCTGATGTTTCATTAGTTTTCATTTTAAGATCACAAATAGAAGACGTTCTTCATTTCCCTTGGTATCACTGATAAAACCCTGTAACACTAAAGTTTTGAAAGCATGTTCATATCAGCTATCTCCAGTTGGTCTTATGGTAACCATGTATTGCGAATTCTGAGGTGAGAAATTACTTTGTAAATGCATGTAGCAGCACAACTACATAAAGCTGACCTGAGTATATATATAGCTCCTAATATGCCTATGTGAGTCATTTCATGTATTAAAGCACTTTAAACTGATATAGAAAGCACTTGAAATTTGTAAGGGAATATCTAACCTTCATATATCCCAAGTTCAGTAGTGCAGAATGTATATAGGGGCTTCTGGCTTTCACCTGAATTTCTACTGAGCCTCACATAAATCCTGTAATTTTCCTAATATCACACGTTGACTATGTCTTCAATACTCACTACTCTATTTTTCACTTGATGAGAATTTTTCTACTTCCTCAACACATTCGCTGATAACTTTGCCTTTTTTCTAAAATAACACATATGTATTAATAAAATGGGATGCCTGGGTGGCACAAACAGTTAAGTTCTGGGCTACTAATCGAAAGTGGGTGGTTCAAACTCACCCAGAGGCACCTCAAAGGAAGGCCTGTGGGTCTGCTTCCAAAAGATTGCGGCCTTGAACACCCTATGGAGCAGTGCTACTCCACACACATGCAGTCGCCATGAGTCAGAATAGACTCAATGGCAAGTAACAACAATATTCATAAAACAGATCGAAATCAGGTGCTAAATTTCACATGTTACTCTTTCATTTATCCAAAGTGTCATTTTTAAAATGAAAAACCATCACTTTCTTAGACATTACCATTTTCACTAATACAGTTAACATCTAGTTTTCTGAAATTTTCAGAGCAATTTTTCATGAAGATACAGTTTTTATCACGCAAGAAGAGTTTCTGTATATACCAGTATCATTGACTCTCAGAAACCAGAAAACCAGGTACGCTAATGTTCTGCCTATATGCATTGTTCCAAAACACTTAATACAAAGAATATTCCACATAGTTGAATTCCTCATTCAACAAAGGAACAGATTATCAAATTCATGATATATCTGAGTCACTCATGAATACTTAAAATTATGAATGTCAATAGTCAATGATACTCTAAATATATTAATAAATATAATACAGGGCAAAGTCTTCATTTCAAAATTAAAAAAATGTACATTATGATAAAATATACACATAATAACTTCAACACATTAAAATATTTCAATGCATACAAACCTGTAAAGCCATCGGGATAGACTTCAGAAAGAAATTTAGTGTTGATGTCTCCTTTTATAAAACGTGAGTGGGTTATCACCTCTCGAAGTAAACAAATATTATGTGTAACACCTAAAAATATAATGATTATCAGATTAAATGGGAGAAAAATAAGTTAAAAAAATCTAATTCTTATAATCCGGAAAGCTTTTTCATCGATGTTCTATGATCTAGAAAGAACCACGCAAGATTACTTACCTCAAGTAACAACAAAAACACCTGGAATTCAGGTAGTAGTAAAGCACGAAATGAAGCTTTAAAAGCTTGTGATTTCCCAGGTAATTGAATGGGGAAAATAAATGTCTTTTCTTTCCATAAATAATGGTAGAGCAACTGAATATCCATGGGGGGGCAGAGGGAATGAGCCTCAGATCTAACTCACCATACACAAAAATTAACTCAAAGTGGATCACAAAACTAAACGTAAAACCTGAAACTACAAAACTTCTAGAGAAAATATAGGAGAAAAACTTCTGTGACTGTGGGGAAGGACAGGCAGCAGATTCTTAGGCAGTACACAAAAACCATAAACCATAAAAAGAAAACAAATTATATGTCATCAAAAAAATTTTTTTAATGCCTGCTCTTCAAACGACACAGATAAGAAAATCACATGGCAAGTTAGACTGAGAGAAAATATTCACAACACATATATCAAAGAACTTGTATCCAGAATATATAAAAAACCCTTAGAAACCAATGAAAAAAATGGGCAAAAGATTTGAACAGACATTTCACAAAAGAAGATACACCAATGGCCAGTAAGCACATGAAAAGGTGTTCAATATCATTATTGCTATGGATTGAACTGTGTCCCTCCAAAACACGTATTGTAAATTCTAACCACTATACCTGTGGATACAATCCCATTTGGGAATATGGGTTTTGTTGGGTTAATGAGGCCATATCCATGTAGGGTATGTCTTAAGATATAAAAGAGCAGACTCAGCACAGAAGAAGACAGATGGGGGGGGGGGTGGGAGAGTACTAACACTATCCGAAGACCAAGGAGGCAAATCAGTCTACAAGCTCAACGCCAAAGATGGCTGGCTAGAGAAGCTGAGACAAGGATCTTCCCCCAGAGCAGACACTGAGAGCCTTCCCCTGGAGCTCGTACCCTGGATTCAGGCTTCTCGCCTCCTAAACTGTGAGAAAATACATTTCTGTTGGTTGAAGCCACTACTTGTGGCATTTCTGTCATAGCAGCATTAAGAAGCTAAGACAATTAGCATCAGAGAAGTACAATGAGATAGCCTTACACACCAAGTTAAGTGGCGAAAAGTGAAAGGACTGATAACACCAAGTGACGACGGGCCTGCGGAACAACCGAAACTGTCACACACTGTGGCGGGAAAATAAAACAGCACAACCACTTTGGACAGGTCGGCAGCCTCTGAAAAAATTAAATACGTACTCGTCATATGACCCAGCCATTTCACGCCTAAGTATTTACCCAAGTTAAATAAAAACATATATCCATACAAAGATTTGTAAACAAATGTTAATGGAAGCTTTATTAGCAATAAACAAAAACTAGAGACAAACCTGAATACCCATCGACGGGTGAATGGATAAACATAATGCCGTCTTTCCATACCACGGAATTCTACTCAGCTATGAAAAGAAACGAACGACTAACAGGTGAAACGAGGATGAATCTCAAAATAATTACGCTGAATGTGATTAACTCACTGAACTGCACACTAAAGACTGGTTGAAGCAGCAAGTTTTTATTGTGATATCTATTTTAGCATAATAAAAAATATTTATGCTCAATTAAAGAAGCAAGATGAAAATAATGCAGACTGCTTGAGTCCATTAATACGAAATTTTATAAAATGCAAGCCCACCTACAGTGACAGCAGGCAGACCACACGGCTGTAGGAACACAGGGGCAGAGGGAGAATGAATGGCAAAGAGGAATGAGAAAACTTTGGAGGTGGTGGAAATGTTCAGCATCTTGATAGTGGTGATGGTTTCATAGGTTATCACCTATATGGCAAAACTCATTAAATTGCACACTTTAAATGTTTAAAAAAAAAAAAAAGCACATAATCAAGAAGAAATTGAGCCTAGGACACAATGACTACTTCAAACTACTGGTAACTGACAGAAATAAAAAGTATTGAGAAAGTTGTAGGATACAAAAAAGTTTTACACAGAAGGAGGTATCTGATCCTGATCTTCCAAATTACAAAGTTGATAATGGAAATAAAAGGTGATGTGAGAAGGCATTTCGAATCCAGGGAAAGTGTGAGTTAGACCAAGGTTCCGTAAGGAGAGCAGGGTGACTGGAGCAAAACAGTGTAAGCAAATGGCGAGGTTTGTTAATTCCTTTCAGTCTCCTTAGCCCACTTCTACACGCTTCTAATCTGCTGCACAATAAATCTACAAAGCCTGGTTCCTGATCTTGCCATTCAAGTCTCACAAAATTCTCACTTCTATAAGATAAAATATAATGTAAGCAAAGCATAGGTGCCAGAACCAGACACTCAAGTTCAAGTATCAGACCTGCCTCTTAAGTGGTTTTAACATCTCCAAGTTTTAGTTTCCTCATTGAAAAAGGGTGATGATAACAAAATCTACTCTGCATGATTATCATGATGCTCAATTGAGACAATGCTTAGTGCAATGACAGGCACTTAAAAAGGTATGTTATTATTATGCTCATTATTACCTTTTTGTATAGGGAAAACACAGGCCATTAAGTCCTCACGTAGATAACAAACGTCAGACAAAGCTGTATTGCATCGGAAGCCTCAGTATTGACCTCCCTAACTTCCATTCTCATGTTCTGTAAGAATGGAGCTCCATAAATCTAATTTTACACCTGTTTCTATCTAGAGGGTATATTCACACTATAAGGCAGAAGTAGGCAAACTATGGCCTGTGGGCCAAATGTGGTCTGCTACCTATTTTAGTAAATAAAGTTTTATTTGAACGCACCCATTCTCACGTCTTTACGTGTTTTTCTGTGGCTGTGTTCATGCTCTAATAGTGCTGAGTAGAAGCAACAAAGACCGTATAATCCGCAAAGATAAAATATTTACTATCTGGCCCTTTACAGAAAAGTTTGCTAACATCTGCTATAAAGTATTAATAACGTTAATATTCTGAGCAAACTAACCTGTATCTATGAGCATGTATTCTACACTTACAGCTAGATATTACGAGAAGGAAGATAAGAGCACACAATATGGTACCTGCTTTGGGAAATTTTCAGTAAGAAGTTATGGATTAAGAAAATCCCAATGAATAAAAAAGGGAGCTAAAAATAAGAAAATTGTGATACACAGACACTGAATAATTTACCTAAGCTTTAGCATATTAAAAAATATGCAAGTAATACATATACAAAATTCAAATTGTGACAGACTACCAGTTTCTCCTAAAACCCACTCTTCTTTTCTTTTCCATAGTAATAGGTTTTTAGCCGGACACAAAACCACCCATTTACAGACTCCATTTCCTCAAATGTCTTATAGCTAGACACAACAAACTGACTAATTTCTAGACAACGGAATGTAAGTTAAAGTGATGTATCCAACTCCTATCTCATCTTCTTTAAAGGAAATTGCTTGCCTTCACTTCCTTTCTTGCCTTCCTCCTCTGGGCTTCCTGATATGGCAGGAATTCAGCTTTGACCAAGTAGAAGTAGAGCAACAAGATGAAATATCTCATGAAAATAATCTCATGAAGCAGAACTGGCCCATCAACATGGATCAGCCAGACTGTTACATCAGGGGTAGAAAAATTACTATCTGATTTGGGAATCTTTGTTACAACAGCATACCCTGTACCCTAACTAACATGTGTATATGGAGAAGGGGGAAGGATATCTCTTCAGTGTGATCTCCCACCTCTAAGCTAATCAATGATAATAGCTTAATACATCTTCCAGGCATTTTTCTACATAACTCTTTATACTAGGTCACATTAGCCACCATTTACAAAATTCTGAGCATCTCTATTCCTCACTCAGGAGATACAACATGCCTACATTTTTATAAAAACCAATTCCCAGTCTATTCAACTACCTATGAACATTTAGAGAAAGATCTAAACTTCAAACATTAATACTACTCCTTTAGCTATGCAAACATCCAGTGGAAGAAGTTATCATATATAGATGATGCTGTGATAAATACCTTTTATACTACATGTCCATGACAAATGCACAATTCTCAACCTTGCTTGGCAGGTAATGACTTAGCCCATATTCAATAACCAATGTACCTAAGAGTTTTCATAATTAAGTACATTTCTAGGAGGAAAAAAGTTTCGATGGTGCCACTATATCTAATAAATCATTGCAAAAATGTGGCAAATACTTAAATTTTAGTTTACATTTGGATATATGAAAATGAACAATTGAAGGCATTATGCTAGGAAACTTAGACAAACTAGGTAGGCAAGAATTTAAGACTCGTTATAAAAATTCAGGCTATAAAAATGAAATGAATCCCTTTGTCAAATGCTTAACGAACAGACAAAACTATAGCAGTTGTGAAGAAGAAAAGAGATATGGTTTGTTAGAGGTTCATATGCATAGGAAATGAAAGATTTCATGCTGGGATAGAAAACAAAGGAAGACACCAAAGGACACAGAGATGGGTAGCTGAGGTTTGGGTAATATTATGGAAAAACTTAAATATTTAAGAACTCATTGTTGTGAAAAGTGAATAAATGCCACAGTATATCTATGAAGAGAAGTGACAGAAGGACACTATGACCAAAACGTATACACGCAAAGGAGAGAAAGGAGCCAGATGGGGCTGAAAAGTCAAATGGGTTTGGTTAACATTTTGAAGGTCAGAGTAGCAGGGACAGGCGTTTGGGAACCATGGTTTTAGAAACCTCTAGGTCAAATGGCTTAACAAAATGTATTAAGAAAACGTTCTACATCCCACTTTGGTGAATGGCGTCTGGGGTCTTAAATGCTAGCGAGCGGCCATCAAAGATGCATCAATTGATCTCAACTCACCTGGAGCAAAGAAGAAGGAAGAACACCAAAGACATATGGTAAAGATGTGCCCAAGAGACAGAAATGGCCATATAAACCAGAGACTACATCAGCGTGAGACCGGAAGAACTAGGTGGTGCCTGGCTACCACCAATGACTGCCCTGACAGGGAACACAACAGAGAATCCCTGGAGGAGCAGGAGAACTGTGAAATACAGATCTCAAATTCTTGTAAAGAGACCAGACTTAATGGTCTGATTGAGACTACAGGGACCCCAGAGGTCATGGTCCCCAGACCCTTTGTTAGCCCAAGACTAGAACCATTCCCAAAGCCAACTCTTCAGACAGGGATTGGACTGGACTATAAGACAGACAATGGTACTGGTGAGGGGTGAGCTTCTTGGCTCAAGTAGACACGTGAGACTATGGGCAACTCCCGTCTGGAGGTGAGATGAAAAGGAAGAAGGGGACAGAAGCTGGTTGAATGGACACGGGAAATACAGGATGGAGAAGAGCAATCTGCTGTCTCATTAGGGGAGAGCAGCTAGGAGTACCTACCAAGATGTGTATAACTTTTTCTATGAGAGACTGTCTTGATTTGTAAACTTTCACTTAAAGCACAAAAAATAATTAAAAAAAAAAAGACAGGGTTGGCTAAGAGTTTTATTGTCCATAGACAGATTTTACTTTATCTAAGAACTAAAGTATGTGAAACAGGAAAGATATGTTCAAAAAAAAATACCGCGGGGGAGCCAAGATAGCAGATAGACAAGACACTTCCGGTGAGCCCTCTTTACAACAAAGACCCGAAAAAACAAGTGAAACGAGTACATCTGTGACAAGCTGGGAGCCCTGAGCTTCAAAGGAACGCTAAGAAAATGAACTGAGGGGCAGGGGGAGGAAGAGACGGTTCAGAAGGGGAGAGGAGCTAATGGACGTGAATCACACGGAACCCTCAGGGACCACTCCAGGAGCGGTGGCGGTGGGCTGGTACTAGTGTTTGGCCACAGTTTCCTCATGGAGAAGCAGCCAGCCACACAGCCTACTCACAACTCCAGAACCTGAGGAGAACGCACTCTCGGCAAAAGCTAAGTACTTATGTATATTTTAATACACCCTCACACCCACAAACCAGCTTCAGCGCCTAAATTCCCTGGGCCTGAGATATACACTGTTGAGCACCTAGAGCCATCCTCTTGGCCTTGGGGAAGGAAAAAATTTGCATTTGGGGGAAAAGATAATTTGCTAGCTCCACTAACCCGGGGAGCTCAGGACAGAAGCAGCTCCTGTCCAGGCATAAACCATCTGTGGACTTTGAGCACCATTCCCTTCTGCATGGACCTGTGTGGGCCTATTTCAGGAGAATCGGCCGTTGTAAGCAAACTCCACCATTTCAGCTGTGCAGTGGAGAGGTGGGCATTTGATGTTTGACATTGCTTTGTATATTAAACAAGGTCCTCACCTACCCACATCAGGGGCCTAAGGACTGGCACCTCCACTCAGGTCACCAAGCCACCCGCGACAGGGGTCCAAACATAACTGGTACCTCCCAGTCCTTACAACAAAAAACTCTGGGTGCCCATGGTCCATCTCCAGAACCCACCCACCTGCATGCTCTAGCGAACAGGGACGTGCTTTCCTCAGAGACACTCGGGGGTCAGTTCTCAGCCTCCTGCCTTGTTTGACGTGTGACCCCTGCTGCAATCAAATACTGGTATATACATCTATCACCCCTGCCCCTCTAAGACTGTAGGACGGAGCCTGTACCACACACTTGATGATCAGCTACCTGGAAACCTAAGCTGAATTCATACAAGAAAACTGACTGGACTCCTAGACTGATATACCTGATAACAGCTCTAGGCCTCTGGGGACAGGACGTCAGAGCTCTGAATACAAACATAATCAAGCTAGCTCACTCACGCAACACGTAGGGGTAAAACAAAACAAAATAAAGCAAGAAGCTACAACACAGTAAGCAAGCATAAACTACTGCAATAACTTATTGATGGATCAGAGACCACAGTCAACACCAAGTCACATAAAGAAACAGACCACGATCACCTCAACAAGTGGAAAAACATACCTTGCTCATGGATGTTGTTGTTGTTGCTAGGTGCCATCGAGTCGGTTCCGACTCATAGTGACCCTATGCACAACAGAACGAAACACTGCCCGGTCCTGAGCCATTCTTACAATCGTTATGCTTGAGCTCATTGTTGCAGCCACTGTGTCATTCCACCTCGTTGAAGGTCTTCCTCTTTTCCACTGACCCTGTACTTTGCCAAGCACGATGTCCTTCTCCAGGGACTGATCCCTCCTGACGACATGTCCAAAGTATGCAAGATGCAGACTCGCCATCCTTGCCCCTAAGAAGCATTCTGGTTGTACTTCTTCTAAGACAGATTTGTTCATTCTTTTGGCAGTCCATGGTATATTGAATATTCTTCACCAACACCACAATTCAAAGGCGTCAATTATTCCTCAGTCTTCCTTATTCATTGTCCAACTTTCACATGTATATGATGTGATTAAAAATACCATGGCTTGGGTCAGGCACACCTTAGTCTTCAGGGTGACATCTTTGCTTTTCAAAACTTTAAAGAGGTCCTTTGCAGCAGATTTGCCCAACGCAATGCGCCTTTTGATTTCTTGACTGCTGCTTCCGTGGCTGTTGATTGTGGATCCAAGTAAAAGGAAATCCTTCACAACTTCAATCTTTTCTCCGTTTATCATGTTGTTGCTCACTGTCCAGTTGTGAGGATTTCTGTTTTCCTTATGTTGAGGTGCAATCCAAACTGAAGGCTGTGGTCTTTGATCTTCATTAGTAAGTGCTTCAAATTCTCTTCACTTTCAGCAAGCAAGGTTGTGTCATCTGCATAATGCAGGTTGTTAATGAGTCTTCCTCCAATCCTGATGCCCTGTTCTTCTTCACATAGTCCAGCTTCTCCTATTATTTGCTCAGCATACAAACTGAATAGGTACGGTGAAAGAATACAATGCTGACACACACCCTTCCTGACTTTAAACCACTCAGTATCCTCTTGTTCTGTACGAACAAGTACCTCTTGATCTATGTAAAGGTTCCCCATGAGCACAATTAAGTGCTCTGGAATTCCCATTCTTTGCAATGTTATCCATAGTTTGTTTTGATCTACACAGTCGAATGCCTTTGCATAGCCAATAAAACACAGGTAAACATCCTTCTGGTATTCTCTGCTTTCGGCCAGGATCCATCTGACATCAGCAGTGACATCCCTGGTTCTATATCCGCTTCTGAAACCAGCCTTAATTTCTGGCAGTTCCCTGTTGATATACTGCTGCAGCCATTTTTGAATGATCTTCAGCAAAATTTTGCTTGTGTGTGATATTAATGATATTGTTCTATAACAATATAGAACAATGCTCATGGATAGGAAGACTTAACATTATAAAAATGTCTATTCTACCAAAACCGATCTATATATTTAATGCAATTCCGATCCAAATCCCAACAATATTCTTGAATGAGATGGAGAAACAAATCACCAACTTCATATGGAAGAGAAAGAGGCCCTGGATAAATAAGGCATTACTGAAAAAGAAGAACAAAGTGGGAGGTCTTACTTTACCTGACTTTAGAGCCTATTATACCTCCACAGTAGTCAAAACAGCCTGGTACTGGTACAAAAACAGATACATAGACCAATGGAATAGAATTGAGAATCCAGACATAAATCCATCCACATATGGGCAGTTGATATTTGACAAAGGCCACAAAACAGTTAAATGGGGAAAAGACAGTCTTTTGAACAAATGATGTTGGCATACCTGGATATCCATCTGCAAAAAATGAAACAAGACCCATACCTCACTCCACGAACAAAAACAAGCTCAAAATGGATCAAAGACCTAAATATAAAATCTATAACGATAAAGATCATGGAAGAGAAAATAGGGACAACGTTAGGAGCCCTAATACATGGCATAAACACTATACGAAACATTATTAAGAATGCAGAAGAAAAACTAGATAACTGGGAGCTCCTAAAAATCAAACACCTATGCTCATCCAAAGACTTCACCAAAAGAGTAAAAAGGCTACCTACAGACTGGGAAAAAATTTTTAGCTACGACATTTCCGATCAGCGTCTGATGTCTAAAATCTGTATGATACCGCAAAAACTCAACTACAAAAAGACAAATAACCCAATTAAGAAATGGGCAAAAGATATGAATGAATACACACTTCACTAAAGAAGACATTCAGGTAGCTAACAGATACATGAGGAAATGTTCATGATCATTAGCCATTAGAGAAATGCAGATCAAGACTACGATGAGATTTCATCTCACTCCAACAAGGCTGGCATTAATCCAAAAAACACAAAATAATAAATGTTGGAGAGGCTGTGGAGAGACTGGAACACTTATACGTTCTATTGGGTCGCTATGAGTCAGAATCGACTCGACAGCGCTGGGCTGGGTTTACACTGCTGGTAGGAATGTCAAATGGTATAACCACTTTCGAAATCGATTTGGCACTTCCTTAAAAAGCTAGAAATAGAACTACCATACGATCCAGCAACCCCACTCCTAGGAATATATCCCAGAGAAATAAGTGCCTTTACACGAACAGATATATGCACACCCATGTTTACTGCAGCTCTGTTTACAATACCAAAAAGATGGAAGCAACCAAGGTGCCTATCAACGGATGAATGGATAAATAAATTATGGTATATTCACACAATGGAATACTACGCATTGTTAAAGAACAATGAGGAATCTGTGAAACATTTCATAACATGGAGGAACCTGGAAGGCATTATGCTAAGTGAAATCAGTCAGTTGCAAAAGGACAAATATTGTATAAGACCACTATTATAAGAACTTGAGAAATAGTTTCAACTGAGAAGAAAACATTCCTTTCTGGTTATGAGAGGAGGGAGGGAGGGAGGGTGGGAGAGGAGTATTCACTAATTAGTAGATAAGAACTACTTTAGGTGAAGGGAAAGAGCACACAATACAGGGGAGGTCAGCACAACTGGACTAAACCAAAAGCAAAGAAGTTTCCTCAATGAACTGAATGCTTCGAAGGTCAGTATAGCAGGGACAGGGGTTTGGGGACCATCATTTCAGGGGACAACTGGCATAATAAAATCTATTAAGAAAACATTCTGCATCCCACTTTGAAGAGTGGCATCTGGGGTCTTAAACACTAGCAAGCAGCCATCTAAGATGCATCAATTGGTCTCAACCCACCTGGATCAAAGGAGAATGAAGAACACCAAGGACACAAGGTGATTACGAGCCCAAGAGACAGAAAGGGCCACATGAACCAGAGACTACATCATCCTGAGACCAGAACTAGACGGTGTCCAGCTACAACCAATGACTGCCCTGACAGGAACACAACAGAGAACCCCTGAGGGAGCAGGAGAGCAGTGGGATGCAGACCCCAAATTCTCATAAAAAGACCAGACTTAATGGTCTGACTGAGACTGGAAGGACCCCAGTGGTCATGGCCCCCAGACCTTCTGTTGCCCCAGGACAGGAACCATTCCCAAAGCCAACTCTTCAGACATGGATTGGACTGGACAATGGGTTAGAGAGGGATGCTGGTGAGGAGTGAGCTTCTTGGATCAGGTGGACGCTTCAGACTATGTTGGCATCTCCTGCCTGGAGGGGAGATGAGAGGATAGAGGGGGTTAGAAGCTGGTGAAATGGACATGAAAAGAGAGAGTAGAGGCAGAGAGCAGGCTGTCTCATTAGGGGGAGAGTAATTGGGAGTATGTGACAAGGTGTATATAAGTTTTTATGTAAGAGACTGACTTGATTTGTAAACTTTCGCTTAAAGCACAATAAAAGTATATAAAAAAAGTAAAAACCAACCCCATTGCCGTTGACTCCACTCCAACTCATGGTGACCCCGTGTGTGACACAGTAGAACTGCTCTATAGGGTTTTCTAGGTTAAGATCTTTACAAAAGCAGATCACCAAGTCTTTCTTCTGTGGAGCCACTGGGTGGGTTCAAACCACTAACCTTTAGGTTAGCAGCTGATCACAAATTGCATGCACTACCCAGGGACCAACTATGACTAGAGTTGTGTATTTCAGGAATCATTTCAGGTCCTATGTGGGAAAGTGATTGGGAGGGCAACACTGAAGATGGGAAAAGGAGCTGAAAATTGCAGGACATAAGCTGGAAAATGACAAGGGTTTTGTCCACAGCTAGGATGTTCATGATAAAGATGGAGAACAGTAGTTTGGGTTTGAAAGACATGTAGGAGGTAAATAATAGGGCTTGGAAATTTACTGGATAAAAGGAATGAAGGAGATGAGTCAAGTATAGCACCCACATTTCTCGCTCTGAAACGTGACAGAAGATGACATTTTTAGAGACAGGAATAGGTTTAGAGAAAAAAATATGATTTATTTTGGACAAGTTTGATTTGAGATGCCTATGAGACAACTAACTAATATCTCTAAAAAATTAGAGTTCAGGACATTGATCAGGTTAGAATGTATACATCAGAACACAGAAGTTTTCTAAAGCCAATGAGGTGAGCTTGTACATGAAGAAATCCAAAACTGAATGAGAAACAGAGAAATGCAGAATAAAATTCAAAATATGAAAATTTTTCATATACACTAATAACTGAAGCTTGGAAAGGGAGGAACTGAAAAAGGATGAAAATTAGAAGACCAAAGTTCAGCAGTAATTTTATTTAAAAACAAAAAAGTCATTCTTAGGTAAAAATTTCTAATTCAGAACACTTCTATTTATAAAATTTGTTGGTTAAACAATAGCTAATTTAAAAAGGCAGTCTAAGTCTAAGGATTCTTGTCCTTCCCTCCCTGGGTTAAATAAAAATAATACTGTGTAAATACTTAATATTTCGTATTTACTTTACTGCCTTTTCTGTTACAGCTTAGTGCTGGTATAAATTTTCTACCTCTCTGTGTGGTCAATTCCAAAACTTTGGAAATTAGAGTCTGTCTTCAGTGAAATATAATATAGATTTCCAAAAGAGATAATGCTAATTTGAACAACAGCAACAAAAGATCAGAGCTTATGACATCTAAAATATTAAAATCCATGCGGTTTTACAGGATAAATGACGTGAGCTATATTTTTATTCTCTATTCAAAGTAGAAGAATGTGCTGTTCTACGACATGTGACTCAATGAAACCAAAGCCAAATATTAATATACATTTTGAATATTGAAGAACAGGCCCATTCAAGTAGACAAATAAAGCACAGATTTTTAAAAATCTTTCTACTTGAATAGTGAATAGAGCATGAAAATAGAGATTTTGGTCTTGCTAAATAATGTTTCAGGAATAAAATTAATACACAAAAGTATTTTCTTTCAAATGTTCCCTGAATCAAGTATCACAGATTACTATGTAAAACCAAGTCATTATCTGTTTGTCTTTCCTAAGGAGTATTCGGTTAAATAATGACTAATGACAGAAAATCAAAATCTAGGTCCTTCAACTAATTGCTCCAGCAACTGCTATACATTAACTAATTCTAAAGCAAAAACCGAGGAATAATCAGAAAATTATTTTACACATAAAATCTCAGGAAGAACAAATAAATGGGACTACTAAGAGATACTCTACATATTTAAATATTACCACTTATACTGAGTTTACTTTCTTTTCGGGTACCAGGAGGGACAAGCCTGTTGACACAGATCCTTATTTAAACACTAAATGGATAGTGGAAGCATTCTTTGAGAGTTAGTTTATAGCTTCAACGATATTCTCAATCACATAGTCATAAAAATTATGCCTAGAAGTTTTAGATTGGGAATTTCGGATGACCTCTGCCAAAGTTCACAAGGTCCCATCTGTATGTAAAATCACAACCAGGCCACAGAAGAGAGGACCCCTAGGAGCACTCTCTCCCGACAACCTGCTGGTTCCAAAACACGGGCCAGACATTAGCTGCATGCAGTGCCAGGATCAAACAGAAGCCAACAGGCACTGCTTATTTCATGGGGACGTGGAAATTAACTTTAACCAAATTTCATTTTTGCTCTAAAGGTTCTTTATCTTAACAAAAATTTGCAATCTGCTAAGAAAAAAAATATATATATACACATATATTTTACATATATATCATACTCAGTTATAATCATATATATATACATATCATATTGAAGAATTAAGCAGTTATCAAACAAGACAGTAAATTGTTCTTCCTGTTTTGTCTTTTATAAAACAAGTTTTTTAAATCTTTTCTACCCCTCTGAATTAGTCAGATGAATGACATGTATGGAAGTAAAAATCGTAAATGTATCTCTGTTTTTATTCCTTAAAAATCAGAGTAAATGATAACATTTTGGGGTGGAGGGGCTTTATCCTCACTGGTTTATTAAACTTTTTATTTTGGAATAATTTTGGACTTACAGAAGGTTTGCAAAAACATTAAGAAGAATTACTGCGTACCATTTATCCGGATTCTCCAAATATTACCACTTTACCACTTTTATTTGCTTCATCATTCATATTCTCTTTCTACGTACACGTATCATTTTTTTTCCCCTTAAATATCCGAGAATAAGTTGGAGAGTCAATGCCACTTGACTTCCAAATACATCAGTGTAAACTCTCTACAGATACGGCAATTGTCTTTAACCACAGCACAATTACCAAAATCAGAGAATCAGCATTGCTAACAGTACCAGAATCTAATCTATAGATTTTATTCAAATTTCACCAATTCTCCCACCGTGACCTATACTAAGAAAGAAAACACATTTGTCTGGTCTAGGATCCAATCCAAGATCCTATGTTCCACTTAGCTATGTGTCATTATCTTCCTTTGATCTAGATAAAAATCTGCTTTTCTTTGTGTTTCTTGACCTTGACGTAGAGGAAGAGTACAAGGATTTATTTTCTAGAACGTCCTTCAGTTGGGTTTGTCTGGTGTTTCCTCATGATTATACTCAAGTTCCACAGTCTGGGCAGGAATATCACGGGAAAAATGATGTGTTCTTTTCAGCACATCGTATCAAGGGGCACAGGATGTTGGCTTGTCCTGTAACTAGTGATGCTGGCTTTGATCACTTTGCTAAGTGACATCTGCTAGGTTTCTCTATTGTAAAGTCACTACTTTTCCCTTTGCAATTAATAAGTATCTTGTCGGCAGATACCTTAAAACTATACAAATACCTGTTTCTCATCATATTTTGCCCACTAATTTCAGCACCCACTGATGGTTCTCACCTAAACAAATTATTAATTTGGTGGTTCCCAAATGGTGATTTTTCCACTTTCATAATTCCTTGAAAATTTATTAGTCAAAAGTCTACTATAAGGAAGAGCTGTGCCTTCTCCCACATTTATCTTATCTATTTATATTAATGTGCACTCATGAATTCTTACTTTCTTCCAGGGAGTATAAGCCATTAAAGCATCATTTATTTTGTTACTGATGTTTTCCCAGATTTGAATGTAAGCTGGTTTCTTTGTCCTTTTGACATGTCATCACTTTTTGAGCACTTGGTTACTCAAGATGTTTCAGGCTCACCTTGTGCTTCCCTGGAATCGGCCATCTTTCAAGGAACACTGGCCCCATTTATTAGAAAACGGTAGCTAGAAAAGATCTAGGTGCTTGATGTACTCATTGCTATGGCATGCCCACGTTACAAGACAATCCCCGAAACAAAGAATTATCTGTCCCAAAATGTCAATAGTTCCAAAGCAGAGAAACACCTAAGCTAGCAAATAAGCGTATGTTTGTACACACACATAATAACATATTTACCTGAAACCCTGAGTCCAGACTGATAGAGCCCAATTCCAATCCAACACCACACGGTTCATGCAACCTTTACTCACTTCCACATCAGTACCTCTCTTCTCTGATAGTGAGAAATTTGGTTCTCATTACCCACAACACATGTTTATTTATTTCCTCAATCCTGGAAATCATATAAAGCAGCTTCAGAACCACTAACCCATAAACTATATAAAAAAAAAAAAAAAAAAAACACTACCTAGAGTTCAATATTTGTTTATAGTTATTTTAGCCTGAGGGTATTTAGTCAAAATACTATGTTACACGGGTTAGTTTCTTTTTCTCCCCAACACCGTGGTTATATTATTCATTTCTTCCTGTCCATTTTCTTCTCTTTGTATTCCATTTTGGAGTCCCCCCTCCCTCCCCCCGCCCCGTGCCTTGGTTTGATTGATAGTGCAATATTAACATGGATCTAAAATTGAGAACTACACAAAACACAAAATGTGTAATCAAAAGTCTCTCCCTCTCATCCCTACACTACCTTGTTTCCTATCCCTCAATCCCTTCTATTCTATTCCCTATTTATCTCCTATAGGTATGCAATTTTATTAGCTCTGGTCACGTGTCTGTGTATGTGTATGTATGTAAGGTGTGTTTCCATAAATGAGCACATACATGTATGCTTTCTTATTTCCCCTAGTTGTCCACCAATATCTATTCTCCTTTCCTTACTTTAATAAGAGAAATACTACTTTCAGCTTGGTATATGGCCACCCAGATACCAACTATATTTCCCACCTTCCCTTCCAGCTAGGTGTGACCATGTGACTAAGTAAATGCCAATAGGATGGAAGTGGAAATAAAGGGTAATTTTTCTAGGTTGCCCTGGGGGAAAAAAAATGGGTGTAAATTCCCCCGCTCCTGCCAACTTCCTGCTGAGATTTGACAATAGGCACGAAAACGGCCACTTTGGACTCCAAAATGAAAACTATCTGTCGCGAATGCAACACTCACTCTACTAGCCCTTGATAACCTCCTTTCTAGGCTCTTAAATGACAGAGATATTAAACTCTTTCTTAACTCAACATATTTTTTGTTTCTCCTGGTTACAACTGCTTAGACTATAGCCTGACAATGATGGTACTCAGGTGGAAGATCATGGGGTATTCCAGGAAATTAAAATAATGAAATGGGAAAGAAGAGAGCACCAGAGAGAGTGGGGTAGACAGTAGAGGCGATGCACGGCTTTGTAGGGCATGTAAAGGCAATGGGAAGCCACTAAAGGGTTTTAGGTAGAGAAATGATAATTGGGATCTCTATACTGAAGAATGGATTGGTGCAAGTAAAGAGTATTTACAGAAAAACCATTTAGGAAGCCACTGTACTAGTCCATGACACAGACAGCAGTGGAATGGATAGTAGGGACAAAGAAAATAAATGAAACCAAAAGTTATTTAGATGAAGTGTACAGAACTAGCCCCTTCCGAATGCCCTTGAGGCTACTTTTTTTGGTCCAGGTGCTCACTCTCCTACAAGATAGTTCAAGGGACTCTACATCCACACCCAGAAACACAAGTTTCTCTGTCCTCACCTGATCCAATTATACCCACCTGATCCAGTTATACCCACCACTGTTAAACACCCTTCACTCTTTTCCAAGTCATTCACGATACCTTCTCAAGTGGCTGCTCCGTGAGGGCTCAGGTCTACTGTATGTTCAGCACCTTCTTGGAGCATTCCATTCACCCCTTCATCTCACCTAAAAACCTCACTTCTCCAGCAACCCTCACATACCTCCCTGAATCCATTGCCACTTCCAGAACATTACCTCTTCTAATCCTCAAAGAACCTTCTGCTCCTTGGAGGCCATTTTTATGTGGCTATACAGTCTTCTCTTTTTATACAGTCTTCTCCAATTCCTTGCCATCTATGGAAATCCTTGCCACAAGCCAATATTTCCGTTACCTGGCCCATGATCTTACTTCATATCCTAACTCAGGTCATCATTCTCAGTGACTTGAAGAACTACGAGAATGACCTGTGTAACATCCTCACCTCTCAGTTCTTTGAACCTCATCTCAAATAACTTGAGCCACCTAGTCCCATAATCACACCCTGAAATCTTCTAATCATCAGTAACTGTACCACCTTCAAAATCACCTCCTCAAAAATATCAATTTCCAACTGTATCCTCCATCTTTCTCACTTGCTCAAGTGCCTTGATGGGCCAATACTGAAATTTCTAATCTAGAATGTGGGATATTCTATAAGTCAACTGTTCCAAACTCTTCTAAAATGAATCTAAAAGGGTAAGATAATAAAGAGACATAATCAAAGTATAAACTTTGAATGGGGAGAAAAGAGCCAAAAAAAGATACTTTTTGGAATACTCAAGGAAAGTTGAATCTGGACAATACATTAGATGTTAATTTTCTTTGATTTGATAATGGTGGACACTGTTGTTGGTCAGAAATTTTGGCGACTAGAAACAATGCCGTTGTAAACGTTTGGTAAACCTCACCTCACACTGTAGTCTTTATCTCTAAAAGATTCCCAGAAGTTGAACACCTAAGACCAAAGGGTAGTTACTTCTATTTTAACATGTAATGCCAGATTACTTTCCAAAAGACTATAGCAAGTCACACTCCAAATATGCATGAGTGTGCCCAGCTCCTATATTTCAATTACAGGGTAGTTCATCAGTCTTTTAAAAGAGTTTGCCACTCTGCGGAATCATTTTAAGTAAATACAAAGTGAGGTATTCCCAACATAGTCACCGACGAGTTCAAAGCAGTACTCATATTACTTTTGAAGCATCAAGAGGAAAAGGTGAGGAAAGAAAAAGGATACCCTCCTCTTCTTTAAATTCCCACTGTACTTTTTGATCTCACCACCACGGCACCTATGGAGTTATATTATACTTATTTGTTTATGTGTTTTGTCATACCAACGTACTAGAAATCACTTGAAATCAGGTACAGTATCACTCATTCATTCATTCACTCATTCTACAAATATTTATTAAGCATCTACCATGTGCCAGTCATGGGTATGCACTAATAATATACAAGTACAGGCAGTTCCCAGAGTTACCAACCCATCGTAAAGCCTATTATATTAAAAATTTGAGGCATACACAATAGTTCATAACAACAAACAGGAACTACTTTACAATGTGCATAAAAGCATTATTATTATTACTGTATTACTATGTTAAAGATGTTTTAGTATATTTGGAAGTGTTACTTTAATGTTTGTTATGCATGGAAAGGTACACCATATACTAAGATAAACACCTGACTAACCAACATTAGATATGAACCATGCCTAACTGTTCCAGACTTGCATGCAAAATTTGACTTAAAGACAGATTTTGCAATGGCACTCATTCATAATCCAGGTGCTGCCTGTAAACCCGATAAGCACCATCACTGCCTTCACGTACCTGATATTCTGAAACGACACAATTGATACTTTAATTACAGTTATGGTGAATACTTGGGAGAAATAAAACAGGGCAATGAAAAGCACATAACCCCAGCACGCACTAGCAGGGATGGCCAAAAATGGGCTCTCAGTATTGTTTAGGGATGGTATAACAAACTTCACATACCACAAATCACTTGATAATGTGATTTATGATGTGATTTTTTTAAATAAGCGGTTTTATAATCATGATGAGGAAGAAAAGAAGGTGGAACCTGAAGTTACTGAATTCTATCAACAAGTACTGTGCCAGGTTCTTTCAGATCCTGAGCCTTACTCAGTTCTCGGCACCACTTTATAAGGCAGATACCATCACTCCATTTTCAAAATGTAGAATCTGAGATTAGAAAGACAAAGTAATTCGACAAAAATCACACAGTTACTAGGTGGTGCCAGGAAATAAACTCAGGCCTATCTAGGTTTTTCCTACTATATCACAGTGATTCAAAGGCAGAAATTTTAGACTAAATCTGGGGGGAAAAGTCCATCTTCATAATAAAGTAATTTTTCTGACATGTTATATAGAAAGTTAACAGAATAATGGCAAGCCCACTTTATATTTAAGTTACTTAATTTAAAAAAGTAGTAACTGGTGAACCTAAATATGTAAAGTATAATAAGTAGTAAATTTAATATGTTTGCATAAAGTATAGTAAGCAAGTAAATAAATTAATGTAAAACATGAAGTGTATTCTGTAAATATGGAAGAGTATTCTTTTTAGAAGCCAGAAGACTGACTTTTAGTTAAGACAAATATTAATTTTACATTTTGACAAAACTGCCCATATGCCATTATGTTGTATTATATCAAAGTCTAATAGAGATATGATTTGACAGAACATTCTTACACAGATTTATTACCTCAAACTCACGAATTTACCATTTAAGTTTATTAGAGTAAACCTAAATTAGTCAGAATCTAATAACTAATAACCACAATAAAAAATACAAAGATAGGGAGAAAAACAACAAACCCATTAGATTACTACTAAAAATACTTTTGAAGCCCACCAGGAATGATCTTCTGCAGTAACTAGTTTGTTTCCATCTGTGCAGTCACACACACACAGACAGACAAACATCCAAATTAGATGTGTGTTTCTTATCTACACTTAGGCCATTTGGGGACAATATTACTTCTGCAGCAAAATATATCCATCGATGCTTAAACAATCAGTAGAAAAAATATATATCTGCTGCTTATTAAAATAGTAGGACATAAAAGAGTTATACAGAGTAGATTAGGGCTAAAAAATAAAATAGATTCTTTCATAAAGAATATAAAGGTGGCGGAGCCAAGATGGCGGACTAGGCAGACACTACCTCGGATCCCTCTTACAACAAAGACACGGAAAAACAAGTGAATCGATCACATACATAACAATCTACGAACCCTGAACAACAAACACAGATTTAGAGACGGAGAACAAACTAATATGGGGAAGCAGCGATTGTTTCCAGAGCCTGGAGCCAGCATACCAGTCAGGTACGGCACAAGCACAGAGAGCTGCCCCATCCCCCTGAACTAACCCCGGGAGCTGAACCAGCTGGTTCCGCGGGTGGCGTGGAATGCAGCCGGTAGGAGAAGTCCCCGGGAGGCAGTGACTGGTCTTGGAGCAGAAAGAGCAGCGTCCGAGCCGGGGAACCGTCCCGCAGGGATTTAGACTGGACGCAGGTACGGCATAAACACGGAGAGTTGCTCCACCCCCCTGAACTAACCCCGGGAAGGGAACCAGCCAGGTCGTGCGGGCGGCGTGGGACACAGCCGGTAGGAGAAGTCCCCGAGAGGCAGCGACCGGTATTGGAGCGGGGAGAACAGCGTCCCAGCCGGGACACTCGGTCACGGCACAAGCACGGGGAGCTGCTCCACCCATCTGAACTAACCCCGGGAGGAGGCCCAACTGGTTCTCGGGGGCGGCACAGCCACGCGGCCGGAGGGACGAGAAGTCCCCAGGAGGCAGCGACTGATTTTGGAGTCGAGAGTACACCGTCCCAGTAGGGGAGCCTTGACCCTGGGCATGGGGCTGGAAGCGGAGGATCTGACCGTGACTCCAGCGGGCCAGACCCCTCGGGGGCAATCTCCACACAGCCAGCACACATAGGCGACGTGCCCGCGGGAATCTCAGATATAATACTCATTCCAAGCAAGACAAGCAACTCTGGCTATATTCTGAGGGGCTACTCTCCTATCTCTCTGTTCCCTCCCCCACCCTCCCCAGGCGGCTTCATTAACATCTGAATAGCCTGAGCCAGAGGGAGAACTCTGATAGGGATCTGACTGCATTTTTTTTTTAGCGGATTTTCTGGAAAAACTAGTTTCCCAGTGATGGCTCGGAGACAACAATCCATATCAAACCACTTAAAGAAGCAGACCGTGACAGCTTCTCCAACCCCCCAAACAAAAGAATCAAAATCTTTCCCAAATGAAGATACAATCTTGGAATTATCAGATACAGAATATAAAAAACTAATTTACAGAATGCTTAATGATATCACAAATGAAATTAAGATAACTGCAGAAAAACCCAAGGATCACACTGATAAAACTGTTGAAGAACTCAAAAAGATTATTCAAGAACATACTGGAAAAATTAATAAGTTGCAAGAATCCATAGACAGACAACATGTAGAAATCCAAAAGATTAACAATAAAATAACAGAATTAGACAACGCAACAGGAAGTCAGAGGAGCAGACTCGAGCAATTAGAATGCAGACTGGGACATCTGGAGGACCAGGGAATCAACACCAACATAGCTGAAAAAAAATCAGATCAAAGAATTTAAAAAAATGAAGAAACCCTAAGAATTATGTGGGACTCTATCAAGAAGGATAACCTGCGGGTGATTGGAGTCCCAGAACATGGAGGGGGGACAGAAAACACAGAGAAAATAGTTGAAGACGTCCTGACAGAAAACTTCCCTGACATCATGAAAGATGAAAGGATATCTATCCAAGATGCTCATCGAACCCCATTTAAGATTGATCCAAAAAGAAAAACACCAAGACATATTATCATCAAACTCACCAAAACCAAAGATAAACAGAAAATTTTAAAAGCAGCCAGGGAGAAAAGAAAGGTTTCCTTCAAGGGAGAATCAATAAGAATATGTTCTGACTACTCAGCAGAAACCATGCAGGCAAGAAGGGAATGGGACGACATATACAGAACACTGAAGGAGGAAAACTGCCAGCCAAGGATCATATATCCAGCAAAACTCTCTCTGAAATACGAAGGCGAAATTAAGATATTTACAGACAAACACAAGTTTAGAGAATTTGCAAAAACCAAACCAAAGCTACAAGAAATACTAAAGGATATTGTTTGGTCAGAGAACCAATAACATCAGATATCAGCACAACACAAGGTCACAAAACAGAACGTCCTGATATCAACTCAAATAGGGAAATCACAAAAACAAACAAATTAAGATTAATTAAAAAAAAAAATACACATAACAGGGAATCATGGAAGTCAATAGGTAAAAGATCACAATAATCAAAAAGAGGGACTAAATACAGGAGGCATTGAACTGCCATATGGAGAGTGATACAAGGCGATATAGAACAATACAAGTTAGGTTTTTACTTAGAAAAATAGGGGTAAATAATAAGGTAACCACAAAAAGGTATAACAACTCTATAACTCAAGATAAAAACCAAGAAAAACGTAACGACTCAACTAACATATAGTCAAGCACTATGAAAATGAGGATCTCACAATTTACTAAGAAAAACGCCTCAGCACAAAAAAGTATGTGGAAAAATGAAATTGTCAACAACACACATAAAAAGGCATCAAAATGACAGCACTAAAAACTTATTTATCTATAATTACCCTGAATGTAAATGGACTAAATGCACCAATAAAGAGACAGAGAGTCTCGGACTGGATAAAGAAACACGATCCATCTATATGCTGCCTACAAGAGACACACCTTAGACTTAGAGACACAAACAAACTAAAACTCAAAGGATGGAAAAAAGTATATCAAGCAAACAATAAGCAAAAAAGAAGAGGAGTAGCAGTATTAATTTCTGACAAAATAGACTTTAGACTTAAATCCACCACAAAGGATAAAGAAGGACACTATATAATGATAAAAGGGACAATTGATCAGGAAGACATAACCATATTAAATATTTATGCACCCAATGACAGGGCTGCAAGATACATAAATCAAATTTTAACAGAATTGAAAAGCGAGATAGATATCTCCACAATTATAGTAGGAGACTTCAACACACCACTTTCGGAGAAGGACAGGACATCCAGTAAGAAGCTCAACAGAGACACGGAAGATCTAATTACAACAATCAACCAACTTGACCTCATTGACTTATACAGAACTCTCCACCCAACTGCTGCAAAATACACTTTTTTTCTAGCGCACATGGAACATTCTCTAGAATAGACCACATATTAGGTCATAAAACAAACCTTTGCAGAGTCCAAAACATCGAAATATTACAAAGCATCTTCTCAGACCACAAGGCAATAAAACTAGAGATCAATAACAGAAAAACTAGGGAAAAGAAATCAAATACTTGGAAAATGAACAATACCCTCCTGAAAAAAGACTGGGTTATAGAAGACATCAAGGAGGGAATAAGGAAATTCATAGAAAGCAACGAGAATGAAAATACTTCCTATCAAAACCTCTGGGACACAGCAAAAGCAGTGCTCAGAGGCCAATTTATATCAATAAATGCACACATAAAAAAAGAAGAAAGAGCCAAAATCAGAGAACTGTCCCTACAACTTGAACAAATAGAAAGTGAGCAACAAAAGAATCCATCAGGCACCAGAAGAAATCAAATAATAAAAATTAGAGCTGAACTAAATGAAGTAGAGAACAGAAAAACAATTGAAAGAATTAACAAAGCCAAAAGCTGCTTCTTTGAAAAAATTAACAAAATTGATAAACCATTGGCTAGACTGACTAAAGAAATACAGGAAAGGAAACAAATAACCCGAATAAGAAATGAGAAGGACCACATCACAACAGAACCAAATGAAATGAAAAGAATCATTTCAGATTATTATGAAAAATTGTACTCTAACAAATTTGAAAACCTAGAAGAAATGGATGAATTCCTGGAAAAACACTACCTACCTAACACATTCAGAAGTAGAACAACTAAATAGACCCATAACAAAAAAAGAGATTGAAATGGTAATCAAAAAACTCCCAACAAAAAAAAGCCCTGGCCCGGATGGCTTCACTGCAGAGTTCTACCAAACTTTCAGAGAAGAGTTAACACCACTGCTACTAAAGGTATTCCAAGGCATAGAAAATGACGGAATACTACCCAACTCATTCTATGAAGCCACCATCTCCCTGATACCAAAACCAGGTAAAGACATTACAAAAAAAGAAAATTATAGACCTATATCCCTCATGAACATTGATGCAAAAATCCTCAACAAAATTCTAGCCAATAGAATCCAACAGCACATCAAAAAAATAATTCACCCTGATCAAGTGGGATTTATACCAGGTATGCAAGGCTGGTTTAATATCAGAAAAACCATTAATGTAATCCATCACATAAATAAAACAAAAGACAAAAACCACATGATCTTATCAATTGATGCAGAAAAGGCATTTGACAAAGTCCAACACCCATTCATGATAAAAACTCTTACCAAAATAGGAATTGAGGGAAAATTCCTCAACATAATAAAGGGCATCTATGCAAAGCCAACAGCCAATATCACTCTAAATGGAGAGAACCTGAAAGCATTTCCCTTGAGAACGGGAACCAGACAAGGATGCCCTTTATCACCGCTCTTATTCAACATCGTGTTGGAAGTCCTAGCCAGGGCAATTAGGCTAGACAAAGAAATAAAAGGTATCCGGATTGGCAAGGAAGAAGTAAAGTTATCACTATTTGCAGATGACATGATTATATACACAGAAAACCCTAAGGAATCCTCCAGAAAACTACTGAAACTAATAGAAGAGTTTGGCAGAGTCTCAGGTTATAAAATAAACATACAAAAATCACTTGGATTCCTCTACATCAACAAAAAGAACACCGAAGAGGAAATCACCAAATCAATACCATTCACAGTAGCCCCCAAGAAGATAAGATACTTAGGAATAAATCTTACCAAGGATGTAAAAGACCTATACAAAGAAAACTACAAAGCTCTACTACAAGAAATTCAAAAGGACATACTTAAGTGGAAAAACATACCCTGCTCATGGATAGGAAGACTTAACATAGTAAAAATGTCTATTCTACCAAAAGCCATCTATACATTTAACGCACTTCCGATCCAAATTCCAAAGTCATATTTTAAGGGGATAGAGAAACAAATCACCAATTTCATATGGAAGGGAAAGAAGCCCCGGATAAGCAAAGCACTACTGAAAAAGAAGAAGAAAGTGGGAGGCCTCACCTTACCTGACTTCAGAACCTATTATACAGCCACAGTAGTCAAAACAGCCTGGTATTGGTACAACAACAGACACATAGACCAATGGAACAGAATTGAGAACCCAGACGTAGATCCATCCACGTATGAGCAGCTGATATTTGACAAAGGACCAGTGTCAATTAACTGGGGAAAAGATAGATAGCCTTTTTAACAAATGGTGCTGGCATAACTGGATATCCATTTGCAAAAAAATGAAACAGGACCCATACCTCACACCATGCACAAGAACTAACTCCAAGTGGATCAAAGACCTAAACATAAAGACTAAAACGATAAAGATCATGGAAGAAAAAATTGGGACAACCCTAGGAGCCCTAATACAAGGCATAAACAGAATACAAAACATTACCAAAAATGATGAAGAGAAACCCGATAACTGGGAGCTCCTAAAAATCAAACACCTATGCTCATCTAAAGACTTCTCCAAAAGAGTAAAAAGACCACCTACAGATTGGGAAAGAATTTTCAGCTATGACATCTCCGACCAGCGCCTGATCTCTAAAATCTACATGATTCTGTCAAAACTCAACCACAAAAAGACAAACAACCCAATCAAGAAGTGGGCAAAGGATATGAACACACATTTCACTAAAGAAGATATTCAGGCAGCCAACAGATACATGAGAAAATGCTCTCGATCATTAGCCATTAGAGAAATGCAAATTAAAACTACAATGAGATTCCATCTCACACCAGCAAGGCTGGCATTAATCCAAAAAACACAAAATAATAAATGTTGGAGAGGCTGCGGAGAGATTGGAACTCTCGTACACTGCTGGTGGGAATGTAAAATGGTACAACCACTTTGGAAATCCATCTGGCGTTATCTTAAACAGTTAGAAATAGAACTACCATACAACCCAGAAATCCCACTCCTAGGAATATACCCTAGAGATACAAGAGCCTTCATACAAACAGATATATGCACACCCATGTTTATTGCAGCTCTGTTTACAATAGCAAAAAGTTGGAAGCAACCAAGGTGTCCATCAACGGATGAATGGGTAAATAAATTGTGGTATATTCACACAATGGAATACTACGCATCAATAAAGAACAGTGACGAATCTCTGAAACATTTCATAACATGGAGGAACCTGGAAGGCATTATGCTGAGCGAAATTAGTCAGAGGCAAAAGGACAAATATTGTATAGGACCACTATTATAAGATCTTGAGAAATAGTAAACCTGAGAAGAACACATACTTTTGTGGTTACGAGGGGGGGAGGGAGGGAGGGTGGGAGAGGGTTTTTTATTGATTAATCAGTAGATAAGAACTGCTTTAGGTGAAGGGAAAGACAACACTCAATACATGGAAGGTCAGCTCAATTGGACTGGACCAAAAGCAAAGAAGTTTCTGGGATAAAATGAATGCTTCAAAGGTCAGCGGAGCAAGTGCGGGGGTCTGGGGAACATGGTTTGCGGGGACTTCTAAGTCAATTGGCAAAATAATTCTATTATGAAATCATTCTGTATCCCACTTTGAAATGTGGCGTCTGGGGTCTTAAATGCTAACAAGCGGCCATCTAAGGTGCAGCAATTCGTCTCAACCCAGTTGGAGCAAAGGAAAAGGAAGAACACCAAGGCCACACGACAACTAAGAGCCCAAGAGACAGAAAGGGCCACATGAACCAGAGACCTACATCATCCTGAGACCAGAAGAACTAGTTGGTGCCCGGCCACAATCGATGACTGCCCTGACAGGGAGCACAGCAGAGGACCCCTGAGGGAGCAGGAGATCAGTGGGATACAGACCCCAAATTCTCATAAGAAGACCAAACTTAATGGTCTGACTGAGACTAGAGGAATCCCGGCGGCCATGCTCCCCAGACCTTCAGTTGACACAGGACAGGAACCATCCCCGAAGACAACTCATCAGAAATGAAAGGGACTGGTCAGCGGGTGGGAGAGAGACGCTGATGAAGAGTGAGCTAATTATATCAGGTGGACACTTGAGATTGTGTTGGCAACTCTTGTCTGGAGGGGGGATGGGAGGATAGAGAGAGAGGGAAGCCTGCAAAATTGTCAAGAAAGGAGAGACTGAAAGGGCTGACTCAAGAGGGGGAGAGCAAGGGGGAGTAGGGAGTGAGATGTATGTAAACTTATATGTGACAGACTGATTGGATTTGTAAACGTTCACTTGAAGCTTAATAAAATTTATTTAAAAAAAAAAAGAATATAAAGGGGTTTTTCAAATTTTTAGATTCTCTGGATACTAATGTTAAGTGATTTCTTTATTGCATCAGGGTTCACTTCAAAGCTTATTAATTTTCAAAAAAATGTCTGCCTTTAGCATTATGCTCTTTTAAAAACTATGTGGGATTAAATTGACAACAGCAACTTGAAAGATTAGAAAGGAACCTTAGGGGGCAGTGAGTTTATGTTAATGGGGAGGAACACAACTCAGAAAAGGAGGGTGAGAATGGCTGCACAGCTTGCAGAATGTAACCAATGTCACTGAGTTGTACATGTGGAAGCTGGTGAACTGGTGTATGCTCTGCTGTGTATGTTCTCAATGACAACAAAATAAATAAATCATTATTAAAACCTTATTATTTTCCTCTTGTTAAAAGAGGTAAATCACTAGCATACAAGATTAGATACAATTACTTTGTAGTTACAAAATCGGAAGACAAGAGGGTTATACTAAAACGGGAGAGAAGGAAGAAATTTTTCCTGATCTAACAAGAGAAAAGATAAGGAAAAGTAGAGATTACATGAGATAACTGGCATTACATGAAAATGAGCAGAGAAAGGTGACATGTAAAAACACAGAGTCACTAACTGGTCTCGGGCCACCACTGCACAGGTGTGCCAATTGTTCATTGCACAAAGGCACTTGGTCAGATGCGCAAGGAAGGTCTTGACATGCAAGCTATACTCCACTCGGTAAGCTGAGCTCCCTGTGTTAGGGCTAGTGGATCTCAGGGCTTGATGTCTGCAGAAAACAGAGCACTTTTTCTAATTCACACAAAGTTGCAGTCCACTTGCCAGGCCTTACAACCCACAAGCTGTGTCTATCTGCAGGGATGCCTTTTGGAATTTGCATAAAAGCCCTTCAGTGGTCTGAGGGACAGAGCCCTGGCGGCACAATGTTTAAGCACTGGGTTCCTAACGGAAAGGTTGGTGGTTCAAACCCACCAATGGCTCTGTGGGACAAAGACCTGGCATTCTGTTTCCATAAAGATCACAGTTTATAAAACTCCAGTTCTGCTCTGTCATACAGGGTCCCTATGAGTTGGAATAGACTCCACAGCATGTAAGAACAACATGTTCCAAAGTGAGCTGGGCAGTTGGACTCCACCACTTTTCTACTTCTTCAGCCTCTAACAGCTAACCTCCCAGCCCCAGTGTTACATTTAGAGAGCCATGAGAAAATAGCAAAACTGTACAGCCAGACTTTACTATGGAATGTTTGTAGACTACTGTTCATTCATAATTCAAAAAGAAACTTTTATTTTACACTTCAAATTTGAGATTAAAGTCCATTATTGAATTTGATGATTATCTATGTTATGCAAAAGTAATCTTTTCATTACTAATGGAATTTACTCCATAAGAGGAATAAACATAACTTTCTCTTAACTGTTTAAATGTAATAATGGCTGCTCCTAATTCAGTTATCACTACATACCCTAAAGACTTGTAGGGTCACACTTTGTTAGGCATTAGAAAGAACTATCATATATATGCACGAAAAAACCCACTGCCACTGAGTCCATTCCATCATAGCGACCCCATGTGATAGAGGAGAACTGCCCCACGGGGTTTCCTAGGCTGTAATCGTTACAGAAGCAGACTGCCACATCTTTCTCCTGCAGAGCGGCTGGTGGTTCAAACCACCAATCTTTCAGTTAGCAGCTGAGTGATTTAACAGTTAACAAAATCGGGTGTCATAGAAAATATTCTGTAATCTGCTCTGACTCATAGAAGCAAACAACTATTCTCCCTATCCCCAAATTAGTCAAATGTAAGTCACTGTTTTTTATCTCCACATATGTTTGAGTTTCATATCCCTAAAAATAAACAAAAACATAGACAATATAGCAAATATGCTATCAACCTGCATGGGCCAATGAGTCTTTATTCTGAAGTCTCTCCATTTTCCATAACCTCGAATATAATAAATGCTTACCTAGGAGAAGTAATAAATCGTAAGTTTAACTGTATAACTTAAGGCGTAAATATAAGTATAATCCATCACCACTGAGTTGATCCCAACTCATAGCGACCCTATAACACAGAGTAGAACCGCCCCACAGGGTTCCCAAGGAGCAAATGGTGGATTCGAACTGCCAACTTTTTGGTTAGCGGCCGAGCTCTTAACTACTATGCCACCAGGGCTCCATAGGATTGCTAAAGAAAATGAAATAACCTATTCTTACTTTGTAATTCAGTTTAATTAATTCAAGCTACTCTTTCTATTTGAACACATAGTAAGCAAATGGCCCATGGGATTCTCTCAGTTAAATCTTCAAGCTGTTTTCTAGAAGTGAATACCACGTACAATAACAGAACCTCAAACGTTTGCATTTACCTCGAATAACATAATTATCCAGTGCGTCTTCCATCCTCTTCAGTGCTTCAGTTCTATCAGAACCATATGTGATTAGCTAAAAGAAAAAAAACCCTCAATTTTTATATACATGTTAAATGATTCATTCTAGTAAAAATTAAAATACCTCATAATGGATTTCCCAACTCATCTTTTGAAATTTCACAGTAGTTCAATTTTTAATATAAAGAATGTCCATTAAGATTTTTTTAAGTAAATAATAATTAGATTCAAGCTATTTCAGACTTTTCTCCTGTATTTCATTATTATAATGAGGAGCTATTTGAGATAAATAAAAATTTAAGAAAAACAAGCAAAGAAAAAAATTTTAAAAGAAACATACCAAAATGTGAACATTTCAGTTAGGATATGAACATCTGGGATGGTGAAACCAAACCAAACCAAATCCACTGCCATTAATTCCAACTCACTGCAATCCTACAGGACAGAGAACTGCCCCATATGGTTTCCAAAGCGTGGCTGGTAGATTTGAACTGCTGACCTTGTAGTTAACAGCCAAGTCCTTAACCACCGTGCCACCAGGGCTCCTCTCGGATGGTGGGGGATTTTTATTTTCTATTCCTATTTTTCTGTAGTTTCCAAATTTGATACCCTGAATAGCTAACACTTTCATGACTGACAAAAAAGTAGATAAATTTTAAATATAAATGTTTAGAAAAAAATTACCTTAAATATCACTCAAAAGTAAATAAAAAGCAAAAAAAAAAAAATCACTCAGTTTTACAGACAACATAGAACAGAAGCAAAAGGTACTGGTATTAGAAAAACGAAGATCTTACTGTTCTGTATGGTTTTGTGCCTATTTATAAGCATCTTATAATAATTTAGCTGTAAATAAAAGATTACCATTCATAAAAGATTTTTCTGGTTACATTAGTCAGTCTGTAGACTGCAATTATTTTAGTATATTTTCTATTAGCTCTTCAATATCAATATCAAACAAAATTAATTTGCAGGCCTTTTTTTAACAAAAATGTATTCATTTAAAAATGTAATCATATCTAGTTAAATCAATCTATAGTATTTTTGGAAACCCTGGTGGCATAGTGGTTCTACTCTGTCCTACAAGGTCACTAGGAGCCGGAATCGACTCGACAGCACTAGGTTTTTTTGTACAGTATTTTTAAGTATTCTTATTTTCAAATTAAATAGTACTTTTTGGAATCCCTGAGCAGTGCTAGCAGTTAACACACTCAACTGCTAACTGAAAGACTGGAGGTTCAAGTACACCCAAAGGCATCTTGGAAGAAAGACCTGGCAATCTACTTTTGAAAGATCAGCCACTGAAAACCCTACGGAGCATATGGGGCTGCTATGACTCAAACTAAACTTGACGGGAACTGGTGTGTTTTTGTTTGGTTGGTTGGTTTGGTTTTTTAGTGTAAAAACTTTAGTGAAAAGGGAAAGATAAAAACGTGTTTGCTTACAACAACTACAAGTATGTAAAAAAAAAAACACACACTTGGAAAAAAACCAATTTGACAAACAGTGTTAAGTAATCATCTCCCACTACAGATCTAAAATTTCAGAGAACATTCAGCATTTTACATTTCATAAGATCTAAAGATTTTAAATATTTTAACAGAGCTAGAAATTTCAGCAGAATTGTTAAATTTATTCTGGATAGCCAAAGTGCTACAATTGGGCAAAAAAGCATTTTTAAAAATATTCTTATATAAAATTTAATTATGTCAAATCTATTTAATTAACTGGTGATTAGTAAAATTAAAAAGAAAAGGTAAAAATTACTGTCACCTCCCACTCATGCTTTCTTCTCAGGCAATTTTCAGGAATGGCCAGAAAAGTAACGTGTGTACGTGCGTGCGTGAATACATGCGTGCGTGCGTGTGTTGGTAGTAGTTTGAGTTCACCGAGGAGGAGGGAGTGTTGCAAACTAATATGATGTTAAAATTGGATCTTTTGAGAGGAAAAAAAATCCCTGCTTTCATTTTTCCATCAGTGCACAATTACTTGTTTAACTGTAGCACATGATTCAGACGAGGGCCCAATTGCAGGTTTTTAAATTAAATCCACACATTGTCTTTTCAGAAGAAATGAAAGAAACCATAGAAATCAAACTAACTTTTGAAATCATCGGATCGTAATAAATGCTAATATCACTTCCTGGTTGGATGCCGCTGTCGACCCGGACCTGGGAGAAAAGATGGTGAAGAGGAAGTAACTTAATGTTGTGCAGATATTTTTAAAAGGAAAAAAAAAAAATTTAATTTTCGTGAAGAAACAGATGATTTCATTATCAACTTGAAAGTACAGAGGACAAATTATCTTGATATGTAAATATGTAGTATAACATATATCTTTTGTTCTCCCACTAAATGAAGGAAATAAAATTAAAAAAAAAAATACTTTTTATATCACCATCCTGGGATGCACTGGTAGCTATTTGATGGTGTCTTCCAACTGAAGCACGGCCTAGTTATACCCCTTCTAATCATGTTCCCCACTGTCTCAGTCTGAGAGCTCCAATCAGGGCCCCAGTCAAGCACAGGCAACAGGACGTGGAGCTCTGTAACTTGGCTCTCTAGGAACACTGGTCCTCTGGCTTTCCTTTTTGCCTCACCCTCTCCACTTTAAAACGCTTTTTTTCTGTCACTGTTAGCCTCCTGAGGCTTTAATGTTTACACAGCTTTTTTCCATGGCTATGCTTTGGAAGAACACAGCCCCAGTTAGAGTTCTGATTTTACAATTTTCATTGGGGGAAAAAAATAGCACAAGTTCAAAATATTCTTTTGAAGACCCTGATGGCTGTTAACCAGCCAACAAGTTAGTTAGTCTATGGCTGATTCTTGTTTTCATCTCCCAGTTTGATATCAGCGGTAAGGCACAGAGGTTAGCCATGTAAAACTTTACAGATGAGCAGCTGCTGAGGACCAAATATTTATTAAATTATTGCTACAAAGTTTTGGAATCTGAAGTATTCAAAAACTAGTCAAAATACTTAAGACTGTCAGGCATATCCTAGGCATCTTGAGGCTAGAGGAATTCAATCGAAGCTGCTAGAACAGCAGGACTTTGATACACAACACGGTAAAGGGGTGGGAAGAGAAGAGTGGAAGCTCACGTGGCTTTTCACCTGTGGGAAGAAGCCTTCCTAATAAACAGCAGCTCATCTGTCCGCAGCAAGGCAGGAGAAGGTCAACACAGTGGCTGGTAGGCCTTTAATATTTTAATTTAGGCAACTATCAAGGGACCACACATAGAACCTCTTGTCTAGGATATCCACATGAGGGTTATGATGATGGCTTTATTATAGAGTGACATCAAAAGACAAACCGTAGTTTTATTCTCTTAATCTCATTTTTAAAAAAATTACTATTTTTCCCTTTGTAAGGTTGCAAAAAATAACATTATAACTCGCCCAGAATGCTTTTATTTCTGAATTTGGAAACATAAATAAAAATATAGACATTTGGCTTCAGAGTCACATCTGTATAGGAAAACCTTAATTTTAAATGCAAGCCACTCACTCAGCACACTTACATTTTCCAAGCACACTTACAAACTACATTTGGCTTTCTAGTTTATGAACACATACTTCAGGACATAAACTACAGTTCTATGAAATTCACAATGTTTACAAAAACTAGAAAAGAATTAATAGAACAGCTTTGAAAGCCATAAAATCACAATCTACCTTCTCCCCACATTCAAAGTGTCCCCAAACAGCAACTGGCAATCACATTACATAATAAAAAACATATCTCTGAACTTTCATTTTATTTCAGTAGCAAAATGTTATAGAACAAATTTTACCGCCATATAATCTTTAAAAACAGCATGTTTGCTAATGCTGTGTTTAAAACTGAGATTCCTGTAAGTTCTACAACTTTGGACTTTAAACGTATCTTACTATTGGCCACATAAACTGCTACAAAGCTAATGTGGAACTTTGATTTTCAACCTACTGATAAAATATAACATAAACCATAAACAATATTTATTGTACTCTCCTATTTTTTCCTATAGTCTATAATTTTATAACTTAAAATTTTAGTTATCTTAATAACACTATCCTAAAAGTTAGGTTACCTAGGGTTCCTAAGTATGTCATGTACTAAAATTATGATCATAGAAGGTATATCATTTTAATTTTAAAAATACATAAGGTAAAATCAAGATGTACTAAATACAATTATCTCTGTATAAGCAAATCAACATTTCCAATTTAAAATTGTAACAAAGCAAGGTGACTCTCCTAATTTACTGCTTATGCAGCTTTCTATAAATAATACCTAGCTCTGTTTTTATCTCTAGCAATCACGTAAAAGTCAAGTCAAGTCTCCATTCCTCCAAAGAAACAAAGGCTATACAAACTGGCACTGTACGTCAAATGGAATTATAACCAAATTTCACAAAAGTGTAGTCTAAAAATAATAAATTTACAAAATCTGATAGACATCAAAAAGAAAATCTTCCTTTTGCCCTATAAATAAATCTTATGCTTAAAGAAGCATGTGAAAAGTACAAACCGTAAGTTAACTCTTAAGTATGTATTCTCGTGACCAAAGAAGGTAAGAGCCAAAAATGACTTCCCAAGTTAAACGGAATGATCTAGTTTTAATAAGGGAAGGAAGAAAACAAACAATAAAAGCACCACCAAAAACACCCAAGCACCTCTATAAGATTCTCAAACCATTGCTCAGAAATCCCTAGTATAATTAAAATTTCCTCAGTACCACAGTGGACCCTGTGAAACTATCAGATGCTTCCCACCCTTCATTCTCAATTCACCTCTCCCCCAAGCACAACTCCCAGCCCGCCATGTCTACCTGACAAGTGACAGCCCAATCTGATTAAATGCTTGCAAGGGAGGGGACTCGTGGGCCTCCATGACAGGCCAAAAGTGATCACCATGGAGATACGTAATTACAGCTGTCAACGCATCTACTGTCCTGCTGACATCAATTTGATTGCTCCCAGCAATAATGATAGACAAAGCTTAGTGTGCACTCCCCTGCACCCAATCACTTTATCTATTCCTTGGTCCATTTAGCTGACATGCAACATTCACACAAGCAAATAACAGCAGTCAGCAGAACATTTAAGGCATTTTAATTGTTTTTTCTTTCTATGGATGGCTCACAACCGCAAATGTTATTACATAAAACTCCTGCTGCAGCATTAATTGAAGAAAGATTTGGTGGGACAAAGACTGTAGGGGGTATAGTTTGTCCATTATCACTTGTACTTTCAACAGGTCTCACGTTTGAAAATTGCAAATTGCAAAAACTTGCAAGGGCAAAATGTTTGACATCTTGCTAGCTACTACAACATGGTGAAAACTTCTAACAACTAGAGTAATCATTAATGAATTCTTATTTAATACTTTTTTTGTTTGATTAAAAAAATGTTTAGGTATGTCCCTGTGATACTTGTTTTCTCATCTGCTATTTAACGTCACATAATGCCTGTGAAATCTTTACAATTTTTTTTCTGCCTTCAGGCTTTGAACACAGCATGAAGTTTCCAAGCCTAGAAAGGGTCAAGTCCCTTTAGAAAGCACACGGGCAAAGACAATTTAAAAAGTGAAATAAATCATATATCCAATAACATCTTCAAATGTAGAATTCTTCCTGTAATCTTTCACCATCTTCATGCAAGTAATCAAACTAAGTAATCATATTCACAGATGGTACAGCCTTGTCATCCACCAGCCAATGTCATGTCATATATCTGTGCACTTATTACCCTGATTAAGAAAAGGGTATGTCCTTGTTCTTTTTATGAAACAAAAACGATTTAGAGAACAGCTATTAAATATAGAAATAGTACAGAATTAAGTGGACAGTGATGATTTATTTTAACTGGCAGGAATAATATGTACTTCTTAAACCATAACACAATAGAATGAGCTACACTTTGTTTTCCTTAATGCATTTCAATTAAGGAGCTGATTTTGTGCCTGAATTTCTTGACATTTGACTATTTAGGGAGCTAGCTTAGATTTCCCAAAAGATGAAATGCAACACACAAAAAAGCCATTTCTCAAATCTAGAAGTCCATCATCTTTTACACTAAAAATTTCTAAAAAATTGGGAACACTGGAAACTACCATTTTTATCATAAGATAGCTCTGGATTTCCCCTGTCAAGTGAACTCTGGCTTTCCTGTACACCATAAATTAGAAAATATTAAAAATAACAAAACAAAAAAAAAAACCTGTGATTCCCATGAGTTTCACTTGCCCTTCAATTTACACCCTTTGGTCTTGACATGGTTTAACATAAAAGCACAACATAAATCAAGATTTTAACTCCTCACTTGATATTACAGCTTAATGACTTACACCAGGTAGATGTATTGGTTCTTGGTACTGAGACAATCTCCCAATAGATGGTAAACCAAACGACTTGTAGGGATCCTGAAAGTTCAAAGAAAAGGAAGCACTATCTTTGAAATACAAGTCATCACAAGTAAGGTTAAATATTTATAAAATGAAGAAGCATGTATAGGTCTATTTTCAACATATGGTATTTACCAAATAACAGATTTCAGAAAATTACTGTCTTATTTTGTTCGTTCTAGACAATTTAGAAGTTTAGTTAAAAATCAAACAGAACTGGGGCAGGGTTCAGCATGTCCTTGATCATACTATATTGAAATTGGTAAATTTCCAAATTTTGATAAACCGTCTTAGAATGGCTTGAGCAAAAATAAAATAACCTCAGTTCTACATCAAAACATACTCAAGTTTAGAATAACAAATGGGGTACACAAATGATACTGGTTTTTTGTTTTTGAGAAAAACAGCTCGCATATGGTAAAATTTGAGAAGTTTAGTTCTTCAAATAAAGACATGAAAGAAAGCACTGCATGTGCTACTAGATACGTACTCCATTTGTAAACATCTTAAGTCATTAGAATAAATAATAAATATGATCAGTGTCACAATAATAATAAAAGAGTTAAAATACAGCAAAAACCGAGAGCAACAATAAGCAAGCCAAAGTGTATTTTTCAAGATCTTTAAAAAGAATTTTAAAAACTTTCAACATTCTTAAACACAGACATTGTAATTTTTTTTTTATTTCAATAGATAGGCTTTGATATTCAAAAGTAAAAGGCAGTACAAACACTGACTTGCATTCCTGTTTAATGTACATAGCTATAAAATAACATGAAAGTATTAAACTGAGTTTATACTTATGACTAAAACTTACTGACATTATGAATGAGAAATACACATTTTACAAAAAGCCTTAAAACTTAAAATTCAACTGTTACTTTCACAAAATCAAAAGGGACAAAATTATTAGAAAAAAAATTGTCAAAAAGGTTAAGTATTGAATTAACACTTAATATGTACCCAGCGCAGACTCTTAACACACACACACACACACACACACACACACACACAGAGACACGCACAGAGAGAAATAAATGCTATTTATTACTAATATGGTTTGGGGAAAAAAAACAAAATAAAACAAAAAATGGTCCATTCAAGTTCAAGAATATTTACCTACTGCTGTATTGCCTCTTAAACTGATTGGTGGTTATTTCCCCCTCCAGAAATAATATATGAGAATTAATTAAACTCGATTCTTTAAAACCATTTTATATAATGTCAAAATTACCTAAACAATGTTTCTGTTTCAATTCTGGATTATATAACAAAACACTCGGCAGAAAGTTAACAACCCTAACTTTCCCTTGTTGTTTAGCTACACCTGGTACTACAACTCTGAACACAGCAATCACCCTCCCTCCCACCATCATTCATTTTACCTCAGCATAAACCCGACATTCAACTGCCCAGCCGTTGATGGGAATATCAGCTTGTTTGTGCCTGAGAGGGTAACCCTTAGCAACACGAATCATTTCTTGGACCAAGTCCAGGCCAGTAATGCATTCTGTGACAGGATGCTCAACCTGCAAGGCCAAGATTTGCCAGTCAATAGGTGTAGAAAAGGTACATAAATACAAATAAACAAGGCAAATTTTCACTCTTGATAAAACGAGGTTAATTATATTTAGCTTTTAACCTATGACAGAAAAACCCTCTAAACAAGAGAATAAAATTAAAGAAGAAACACAATACAATGCAAAGCATGGTAAGAAAATCCAAATCCTAAAAAAGTATTTATAAACTCTCTGTACTACTCTTCCCAAATTTAATTTAGATTTGGCCCTTCCAAAGTATTTAACAATTTTGAAACTAATTCTTAGCCTGAAATCACATCGCTAGCTGCAATTCTCAGTGTAGCTGATAATCAACCCGTTCTGCTACACTTAACATGGCATCTATAGGGGCAGCTTATGATTTTCCAAAGCACTAGTCTACCCTAAGTCTCACTCACTTGCATGCTTTCACTAACCTGTCCTGACAAGCAACCAGATTAGCGTAATCTGACATCAATGCAGTGTAGCAGAAAGCGGCAGATGGATCCGTCAGGTTTTTTTCCCTCCAGACTTACTTGGGGAGTGCTTAGCATGCACAATAGCAAAACTGAGCCAGTAAAATCACTCTGCTTTCTCAGCAAATTACTGATAACTACTCTGGATGATGCTGTCATGGGGATATCTGGTCTTCCACACTAACATGTGGGATTTATAAGTACAAAAGCACGCACCTGCTTATACAGGTACACTAACATAGACACACATCATTATAAACCCAAACGATCATTACAAAATCCTAAATCTAGTTGGGTCAAAATAGAGTCACTTACGGCACTAATGGACCATATCTATCTTTCATCTAAAATCCTGAATAAAGTTTCAGAACTTTGAATAAAACTTTGGCCACATCTGCTGCTTTTATATCAATTTCCCCCCCCCACACAAAAAAAGATATGTTTTCAATGCACTTCAGAATAGTTGTTTTATCATGGTATGTCATATCTCATACACTCCGACACAGGAAAAGGTCAGTGAACAAATGAATTGTCTTATCAACTTCAACTACACTAATTGAAGGACGGGATTTAGTCATTATAATAATCTTGAAGCTTATCATAAGCAGACAATGCCATGGATTAAAAAAAAAAAAAAAAAAGCTTTGTAAAATAAACAGATGGCATCCATAATTAGCTCTGTGTGTGTGTTATGAGTTTGTTTACAGTTTCAACAATATTTTAAGACATTTTGACATAAATTTAATGACAAATCATCACTAAAATAAGTACCTACCCCTTGTAAAATAAATACGACATAAAATAAAGATCTGATTAAGCAGTTCAAAATACATATTTTTGAAAGCAAATCATAGTTTTGTGAGAAATAAAATAGAAATAAGATTCTATATGGTAAATACAATGAGAAAGGAACAACCATCTAAAAACCAAAAAAAAAAACCAAACTCAGTGCCGTTGCGTCGACTCTGACTCATGGCAACCCATCTAGACGCTCTATTATTTGCTAGAAACAGATTTCATGTGAAAAGCATCTCACCACCCCATTCAAGAGATACACCTGCTATGTGTCAAAGACTTTACATAAATTCTATTCACACGATCCTGCTCAGTGAGAAAAAAATATTTTTTAAATAAGTGAATGATTCAATTTCCCCCTTCAATGGCCATATATGGCCACAGAAGTATGCCACATATACACAGTCACATCACTACATATTGAATGAATGAATGAGTAAATACCAAATCCAGAGTTACAACTACAGTAATTAGCAGAGGTGGGACTAAAATTTATGTCACTCAAGAGGTGATGGGGCCCTTTCTATTCCTCCTCACAGAAAATATAGATAAAACCATAAAGAAAATATGAACAACTATACAGTTATATGCTGTTACTATCTTCTATAAAACATACTATGAAATTTAAAGATTCTCAAAATTTTATTGTTGTTGTTAGGTGCCATCGAGTCGATTCCAACTCATAGCGACTCTATGTACAACACAGCAAAATACTCACCGGTCCTGTACCATGCCCACAATTGTTGTTATGCTTGAGCCCACTCTTGCAGCCACTGTGTCCATCCATCTCGTTGTGGGTCTTCCTCTTTCCTGCTGACCTTCTACTTAACCAAGCATGATGTCCTTCTCCAGGGACTGATCTCTTCTGACAACATGTTCAAAGTATGTAAGACACAGTCTTGCCATCCTTGCTTCCAAGGAGCATTCTGGTTGTACTTTTTCCAAGACAGATTTGTTTGTTCCTTTTGCAGTGCATGGTATATTCAACATTCTTTGCAAACACCACAATTCAAAGGCATCAGTTCTTCTTCTGTCTTCCTCATTCACTGTCCAGCTTTTGCATGCATATGATGCTACTGAAAACACCATGGCTTGGGCCAGGCACACCTTAGTCTTCAAGGTGACATCTTTGCTTTTCAACGCTTTAAAGAGGTCTTTTGCAGCAGATTTACCCAATGCTATGTGTCTTTGATTTCTTAACTGCTGCTTCCATGGCTGTCGATTGTGGATCCAAGTAAAATGAAATCCTTGACAACTTCAACCTTTTCTCCATTTATCATGATGTTGCTTATCAAAATTTTATTATGAAGTTCTATTTTACCTTAGAAGACCTCTATAACTGTGTAGAAACCAAAGTTCATTAGGCTCACTTTGAATGAGACCCAGAAAGGACCCACTTTATTTCAAACTTAGAGCTATGTAACAGAAACACAACACACACTTTACAATCTAAGTTAGTAAACTACAAATATTTCAAAACAGAAGTAATTAAGGAGATAACTAAAATAATAACTAGCTGCTCAAGGCAAAAACCATTACTTAAAGAATTTCTTCAAAAATGCATTTAGGTACAAGTATTGTCAGAGTCAACAAAATAATCTAACATGCCTGAGTTTTTCAAGCAACAGAAATGTCCACTTTTTAAGTAAAATTTATCATTTTAAATATTTTTGAAAGAAATCATTCTAAAATGCACTTTAATAGAATTTCAAAGCTATCCAACAAGATATGGCAAACATTTTCTTTGGATCCTATATTATCAGGAACCTTGTAAGCATAACATCAATTAAATAATCACGTACATCCTTCCACACATCCAAGAACTTAGAAATACACTTTTCCTCTGCAAGTTAAACTAAATATTTAAATGACAAGAGTAGACAAAGGAACAAAAATGGCTTCCAGGTAAGAAAGAAAATTGATAGAAGTTTTAAAAATATCTAAAAAGGAACAGAGGGAGGGAACATCAATGGAAGAAAGCGAAGGTGGCTAACTAGAACAAAAGTTTTAAAAAGAAAAAGAGTCAAAAGATTGGTGTATGGTAAGCCAACCAGTTCATCTTATCCTACCGTAAGAAAAATCTAACTACAGAAGTCTGTTCTGCGGGCTCCTGTGAGGGGGAAAAGCAAGGTGACTCTGCCACTTACATGTGGGGAACACTGAGGTAACCTACCTTAACCAGGTTTTTCCAAGAAAGACTCATCAGAATCATTAATATGTCGATATGCCTTGTGACTCTCCAAGAGGAGAATATTACACAGCACTTCTCAACCTCATTTACCACAGTCCAACTATGTACGTTATGGGTTAAGAATGTCACTGAATACATTTTTGGAAACATTGTCTCAAACATTCAAAATATTGTGACGTATTGTCACAATACTCCATACTCACCAAAAAGAAATTTTTGAGAACTTGGCTTCATATGTAATTTTCCTACCCAACAGGAATGTTCTAGTTCCAAGAAACACAATAAGAGATCCATCAGGTAGTATTACCTTGCATTGTAGATTAATATATTGGCATTCTAGTTTATAAATTGTGCCATGAATCTTTTGTTCAAACAGGTACAAACAACTACAATCATTACACTCCCTATTATGGAACACATTCGCTCTCAGGGACTAAATTTGTATGGTTCTATAGGCCTACAATTAAATGGCCCCAATAGCTAGCTTTTTATAGGCTATTTTAATTTAATCCTGTCTTCTTGGCCACCATCAAGTTGTCACTATTGTTAGTGTTTATGTCTAGACCTCTCACCACTCCCTCCTACTAATCTGGTGCTTCAAATTCTTATCTTCCCAAAAATAAATTTAAACTAAGCTTGCGAAACACAACTGTGAAGTTAAATTAGGTTTACCTCACCTCTGGGTTCTTAATGTATTACACATTTCAGTAGTAACGAACCTAGAAAAAAAATCAAGCTCTCCTACATTATATTGTCATTATCTACATTCATAATTCTAAAACTTATAACAATTCTGACAATTCCACTGTAATCTTTAGCCTGATCATTTAAAAAATATTAGTATGTTAAAACTAGTAAGTCAAAGTATGAGCCGTTTACATAGTCTTAAAGTATTTTCCAATAAACAAGCAAAAAAAAAAAAAAACCAAACCTGTTGCCATCAAGTCGATTCTAACTCATAGCAACCCTACAGTACAGAGCAGAATAGCCCCATAGGATTTCCAAGGAGCGGCTGGTGGATTCAAACTGCCGACCTTTTGGTTAGCAGCCAAGCTCTGAACCACTGTGCAGCCAGGGCTCCATCTCCCTATAAAACACTTGATTAATTACAAAGGGAAAAACTATAACTGTACAATGGAGAAACCTGGGAGACACCACCTGAACCAAGCAGATATCAGCAGTACTGGGATAATCTCATCACTTGCCTCCTGATATAGTGCTCTTGGAAGGACAACAGCATTTCTGCAATATTCCTGACAAAAATGCTAACCCTGACTTTAATCATGAGAAAAAATGCAAACCCAAAATGAGGAGCATTGTTCAAAATAAATGGCCCGGGTTTAAAAAAGAAAAAAAAAGTCAGGACCATGATTGACAGAAAAAGACCAAGTAACTGTTAAGGACTGAGAGTAAAGAGACGTGACAACTAAGTGCAACATGGGATTCTGAACAACAATATTTTTTTCTTTTGCTATAAAAGACATTAGTGGGACAACTGGTGAAATTTGAATAAGGCCTACAGATTAGATGATAGTAAAATATCAACGTTAATATCCGGATTTGATAATGGCACTGAGGTTATGTAAACCAATTTCCTTGTTTTTAAGAAATACAGCTTATTTAGTAGTAAAGGGGTACCACGCCTGCAATTTACTTCGAAATGTTTCAGATTTAAAAAATACAAGGTAGACAGATAAAGATAGATAGAAAGATTAAGCAAATGTGGTAAAATGTTAGTAAAGGGTGTTAAGAAATTCTTTGTAATACCGTAGTAACTTTTCTGTAAATCTGAAATCATTTCAAAATAATAAGCTAAAAATAAACAGGAAGCAATATCACTGGAAAAACTTTTTTCATATTCCAAAAAAGAAAACCAAACCTGTTGCCTTCAAGTTGATTCTGACTCATAGCAATCTTACAGGAAAGAATAGAACTGCCCGCTAGAGTTTCCAAGGCTGTAAATCTTTAAAGAAGCCGGCTGCCACATCTTTCTCCCACGGAGCTGCTGGTGGGTTAGAACCACCCACCTTTCAGTTAGTAGCCAAGCACTTAACCACTGTGCCACCAGAGCTCCTTTTTTTTCACATTACAAAACATTATTTAAATAAAAATGTCTCATCTAACTGAAAACTCAAAATATTTTATAGCCTTTACCTAATCATTCTTAAAACTTAAAAAACTGGTAACTAGATTAATAGGCAAGTCTCTGTCAAGGGGAGCAAGACTCATTAACCTCAAATAAAATTTAACATCAAGGGCAGTCTTAAACAGGAAAAACAGTACATAGTGTAAAGAGGTCAGAAAAAATGAAGGTGTTAACTTGGTCATTATTGAGTAGGAGGGCAATTAAAAATAATCAAAGTTACTCAAAGGAATGCATATTTGGTTGGAATTGTTTGGTGGCTCATGATAAACCAACCTTTATGTCAATGGATACCAAATCACTCAGTCATAACAAAAGCTGCGTCAAAAAGTATAGGACTCAACACATATAACAATAAATAACATTTGAATGGCACTTTAAAATTTACAAAAGCCCTTCATATGCATTAACTTGTTTCTCAAAATCCCACTGTCATTTCACAAGAGGTATAATGGTGAGTGAATATTAGCAATTTGTAATATTAAAAAAAATGTTATCTTAATATACTTTTAAGTAACATCTTTTTGAAATAGATGAACTCTAAACTGACAGATACTGCAAAGACTGGCTTCGTGAAAGTTATCTTTAGTAAGTAGACTGCAAAGCAGTATGATTACCCATTGAAATACGGGGATATTGTCCTGTTATATGAAATTGAGTTTCCTAGTGGTATCTCGCGTAACAGCTCTATCCTTTCAGCTTTTTGTTATTCCAAACAAACAGGATAACTGATGCCATTACTTTTGGTTCAGCTCTTTGAGTTCAAGAGACTCTTTGTCCAGAACAGAATCTAAGATGTACCTATTAAAATTCTAAGGTTCTACCTCCTGTACAGGATTTCAAAATAAAGATCTAGAGTTATTAGATTTTTATCCACAGGACTCATAAAAATAAAAGCATGTTGGGAAATAGGCCCCGACACACCATTCACGTAAATTCACTTTGTGAAAATAACGGCTGTACTGAAGAGCGGTAGTGAAAGTGAACAGATTTGACAATAGAGCTGCCCTACTGGCCCCAACGAGAATAAGCAGATACAAAAAAGGATGCGGAAATCAGTTTTAAAAAATAAGATCTAGATAAAAGAGTTCAGAATTCAAAGACACCAAAATAGTTTATAATATGCTTTAAAATAGAAACCTAATTTTATGTTCCTGGCAAGCTTACATATGCCTATCTGTCTAATAAGAATTCCTTTCCTTCAACTTTCTAATAACACTCAGTAAATAATAACAGAAAGCATGACATGTCTATTTTTTTACCCTTACTTTCCAAGGAAATTGGCTCCAAATAACCAGAACATTCCAGTTCTGGCTTACTCTAACTCATCTAAGAAGCCTGGCCTCTATGACTTCAAATATAATTGAAAAGGTCAACTCCTGCCCACCTCCAAAATGTTCCTTTTGACAAGAATGGAATTTTAAAAATGAGTTACAAATTTATTTTCCTCTAATTTCTCCTTTTCTCACCAGTTACTCTTTTAATTAAATACTTCAAAAAAAAAAAAAGATGAAAATCTGAAGAATCCAGAAATATTTGTTAAAATCTCTAACTGCTCTGAAATTAGAATATATTTGGTTAATCATCATCAGCTCTTGGCAACCAGGATTTTGGTTGCAATAATTCTCAATTTTTAAATAAGTGAAAGAGCAAGAATCAAGTTGCTAAAAAAGTTTCCAAAAATCCTTCTGGAATAAAAGGTCACATACAATGCAGGATTCCCTCTAACGGGATGTGGTAGTATCCAACCTTCATAGGATTCCATCAACAACTTCTGCAGCTATTCTTCCTGGGCAAAAGCAGATTCCTCCTTCGTTGCAGCTATCAATACAAGCTACTGACCTTAAAGCCTACCAGAAGGGGACACTCAGATCTCTGCTCTTTAAGGTAAAGACCAGCCAGCTGACTATGTTTGGACATCTAACTACTTACTTTTTAAGATCTTATTCCTTTCTATTTGGAGAGTTTTCTAATTCTCATAGTCTTTATAGACTATATCAAGGCAGTTTTTCCCAAAAAACCCAAAGATAATATAGCATTTGGCAATTAAAAATTGCTATATATATAGTCTTGGAAACCCTGGTTGTGTACTGGTTAAGTGCTACAGCTGCTAACCAAGAGGTCAGCAATTCAAATCCACCAGGCGCTCCTTGGAAACTCTATGGGGCAATTCTACTCTGTCCTATAGGGTGGCTGTGAGTTGGAATCGACTTGACGGTAGTGAGTTTGGTTTTTTTATATACATAGTCTAAGTTATCTACTGCTGCTGTAACAGAAATACCGCGAGTGGGTAGCTTTAACAAATTTATTTTTTCACAGTTTAGAAGGCTAGAAGCCTGAATTCAGGGTGCCGGCTCTAGGGGGGAAACCCCAATGGCGTAGTGGTTAAGTGCTATGGCTGCTAACCAAAGGATCGGCAGTTCGAATCCGCCAGGCGCTCCTTGGAAACTCTACAGGGCAGTTCTACTCTGTCCTATAGGGTCGCTATGAGTCGGAATCGACTCAATGGCACCGGGTTTGGTTTTTTTTTGGTTGGGTCTAGGGGAAGGCTTTCTCTGTCAGCTCCAGGGGAAAGTCTTTGTGTCTTTGAGCTACTGCTCCTGGGTGATCTTCATGTGGTTTAGCATCTCTCTTCCTCCATCGCTGCTTCTTTCACTTGCTAGTTTAATTTCTTTTATATCACAAAAGACACACCCTACATTAATCCTGTCTCCTGAACATAACAGAGACAACCTATTACCAAATGGGATTATAACCACAGGCATGAAGGTTAGGATTTACAATACACATTTTGGGGGACACAATTCAATCCATAGCATGTATGAATTTAGAAAGGTACATTCAGGGCCCTCATACTAATCTTAGCACAAGCAAAGGCACAAGCAGAAGTGGCTTACAAATTCAGCACACACTTTTATCAGTTTCACATCTTAGAAAAGTATTTCCATCTCCATTTTTCTTCCAGGCTGTTAGACAAACACCCTTACAATGAAAATATTCCTTTTAAAGTGCTTAATATTTCAAGTATGTTTGTTCAATTGTAACAAGAATTTTGCAGTTAACTGACAGAAAATAACAGGAAGTTATTATTTAATTTGTGCTTCAGTCTGCAACTAAAAAAAAAAAAAAAGCCTACTGACAGACATTATTAATAATAACAGTAATAGTAAAAATGTTAACCAGTATTTAGCACATATAGCATGCAATATATTACCGGTGATATTCTCACAGCTAACAAAAAGAATGCTTAGTACAAACTAGTCACTGTTCTGAGCATTTTAAATATATTTATCATTTAATGCTTGCAATCCTATAAGACAAGTATTATAATTACCATCATTTTACAGATGAGTAAACTCAATCACTGAGTAGGTAAGGAACCTGCATATGGTCAGACAGCTAACTGGTAGCAGAGCTAGGAAATACTCCCACTAAGTGAAAATAGTGGATGCTCGCAATTAACAAAAACAATGATTAAATGAATTCCCCATTGATTCAGCTAAAATGGTTCAGAAATTTTTTGGTACCCAGAAACCCAACAGATTTCTCCCTAGAAAACTGTGTAGTCAATTTCAGAGGGTCCAGAGAATCTCCTAAAGCTCGTTAGAGAGATCTATATAACTCAGGTCAGATATTCCTGCTTTGGAAAGACAACAAAACAAATATAGCTCAATACCCCACCATTCCAAATTCCATACTAGCTATCCCTCCAGAGTCATAGAAGAGCTGAGTATACAGGAAGCACTGAGATCTGGGGAAAGGCAACATGAAAAACTGGTAAAGGGCTCCTTTCCCTCATGAGCTAAATAAATCTGGAGACTACCTTCAGAAAACTCCAGGGCAGAATGTGAAAAGAACAGATCATAGGGACAGCTTCGTATGTAGACACCTATGGACTCTTGGGAGAAAGTCAGTACAAGTTCCCAAGAGTGCCTGGTCTCTTTGCCAATGAATCCCAGTAGGCAGTAAGAGTTAAGCTGAATTCTGCCCTTGAGGCTAGGAAAGTGCTGGAAGACATGCTTTTCCTGTCCTCAGGGGTAGATATGGTTGTACCCTCAACTACCTGAAGGACTGCTGCCACTCAGAATATTTAAGTAAGCAGAACCCAGTATTACTAACCCCAAAAATAATAACAACAAAACCTCACTAAGGGGGTACAGCACCAGAGAAAGGACAGTTATTCAGACTAATGAGTACAAATGCCAAGTAAAACAGATGATTCTGATACACAAACTTTGACCAGCTTGAAAACAAAACCAATCAACTAAACCCAGTATTCACGCACCAATCTGTTGATTCTCGTGGTGCTATGGCTCTTCATAGAAAAATCAGATTTGCTATTTCAAACTTTGTTCTTAAGGGAATTGAGCCAAGTAAAGATGCTACTCACATTTCTGTTACCAGAAAAGAAAACAGAAGTACAAGTTCTGAAGCTGGAAAAAGTGACCGTCCAATCAGGAAGTTACAAGGGTGAAAAAAAAAAAGAACAAAGAAAATTATACCCCTCCAGGCTCAAACTGAACCGCTAACTAGAGATAACATATAGCCTAGGATATAGAGCATTTGGTGAACGAGCCTTAAGGTTAGCAAAGAAATTTTTAAGAGAAAATCTACTATTAAAAGAACATTTGAACTGTTTCAACAGTATCAGAAAGCAATCTTTGATATAAGAATGATTTTCTGAACACTATGAAAGATTCTTTTTTCATTCTCCCAGTTAGTTACATTCTCCACCATCAAGTATATCCCCCTCACATACTTACATTCTAAAAACCAGAACAAATAGATTAATTTATCTGGTAACTGACAAAATTACTGTACTGGAAGTAAATGTGAAAAAGAAATGTTTTTATTAAATATTAAATGGGACACAGAAACGTTAAGAGTTGTAATAGCTTGTTAAATGGAAAGAATTAGGCACTGTCAGATGTAATATGACGACGTTTTAAAGAATTTAAATGTTTTTCTGAAACTCATTTAAAGACTTTTTTGAGGGTACAAAACATAATTTCCTGGCAAGTAATCCAAGTTACAAAATGTAAACATAAGTAGCTACATGTTTTGATAAGAATTATTTTATCTAAGTATAAACTATTGGAGGTCATATACCAAAAAACAAGTATGAACAAACTTGAGCAAACTTATGGGCTGAGATAAGTAACCCAGAAACAAATGAAAAAAATACCAAAAGAGCACAGGAACAAAGTATCCTAAAAAAAACACCCTGGTTGTTAACTCCGTAAACACTGATACATTCCCCAACTAAATAACCTAGTATCTTTCGACTATGGAATAAAATGTTTTGTAGTCACTTCAAATTGTCTTCAAGATTATATTATTCCCGTTATGACATAATAAAGCCTTCCTCTGAATCAAAACATTATTTCCCAGCTAATTATCTAATTAGGCACACTTAGTTGAAAGACATATTTTTTAATAAAAATAAAATTAATCTCCAACAGCAAAATTCAATCACTTCTAAAGATATCCATAACAAAAAGTAGAATTCAGGTTATAAAGGAGATTTCAAAAATAAGTACAAGAAATTCTGCACAACAATTACTGCGTTAATACATATACAAACAGTATAAATATTAATAATATTGGTCTCAAAATACATCCATATATATATTTTCTACCATACTAACTGAAAATCAATCACATTATTTCATAGTTACACTTGATATGTAGAGGACAATAATGTCTTTTTTTTTTTAAATATAACTTATAGATTAAAAATTTGGTGACTACATTCACATGAATACACTTGATCTTCACTCTAAACACCTTCTAGAAGGCCTCCCTATATGGCACAAAACAGAGTGTTAAAAACTTTATTTCCCAGACTCACTTGCATCTAATGTTCTAAATATGTCAATTAAATTTATACGCATGAAATTTAAAAGAGAAAAGTGAGGCAGCGGTGCGGCACAGGTCGGCACTCTATGGTTTTCACACTGGCAAGAATGGGTGTTGATTTGGGTGTCGATTTGAAATAGTACACTTACTCCTCACTTACTGACATGGTTAGGTTCTAAAGACCACGTCATTATGCGAAAATGGAGGATGACTACATCAGCTCACGAAATGGGAGGATAACTAAGTAATAACATAATTGCCAAATTATATCACTACATAGCTGCCAAAACATTGAGAATCATGGCCCAGCAAAGTTGACACATAATCGTATTCATCACGGCTAGCATTACTCTCACCTTGTACCTTGATGTTCGTTACTGTTAGACGTACGTCATTAATGTGCAAAATAGGTGGTTAGATTTTTTTACTATTGTCATAAATGCAAAATGTTAGATAAAGAGAGAGTCAATAAATGAGGAGTAGGTGGGTGTATTCCAATATCCAGTTATTAGTTTTAGGGGGGGTGTTACGAGTGAGGGTACACATTTATTTAATCCACAGGTATGATGTGTCTCTAAAGCCATCAATACAGGACTTCTGCTTACAGTTAGCACGGACTAGGTAACAGTGGGAAGGGACGGGGAGGAAAGATCTTTTTAAAACCATAAAGAGCTAAGAATACATTAAGGAATTATCAGCCAAAATCCAAAACATAAAAACACAAAGATGGAAATCCAACAACTCAACACTGTTTTTACCCTAAAAGCAATTGCCATATCCAGGAAAAAAACTGCTGTGAATCTAAGCTGTAGTTTTGATGGTATTGAGAATTTAAAAGAATAATAATAAAGGCCAGGAACCATCAAAAGTGAAAACACTGATAAATCACTTTAAATTGAGGCCGTGAAGAATGCAACCTCAAGATGAGAGTAAACGGAACTCAAACCAACTATTCTCTAGAACTGCAGTAAAGCTTTGTATCTCCTCAGTAGTCCAAGGAACTCAAACTCTGAACTTGGATTACTGTGGTAACAAAATATTACACAGGCATTTGGCAGATGAAAACATCTATCATCCTGGATTTCAATTTATGAATAAAAACAATTTTTTTAAATAATCAGTATATTGTCAAAGATAAGTCACACAGGATAAACCACAGATAACACAAATAGACTTTAGATATTGACATTACCAAACACACACTACAAACAACTAAGCTTACTATGCTCAAAGAAATGAAAGGAAAACTTTGAATTTTGCATAGAAAATGAGAAATACTATTAAAGCTTTGAATTATACTTGAAAAAAATAGAAATTCCAGAACTGAAATATATAATAATTGAAATTGGAAACTCAATACATGACTTCAACGATAAAACTAAACACAACTCAAAAGGAAGGAAGATAAGAAAATATCCAAAAAGGATGAGAAATATCAAAAGAGGGGGTAAGAAACAAAAAGGGTATAATACGAAGGACTAATATAAAAGTCATATATATATATTTTTTTAATTAGAAGTCCAGAAGGAGAGGAAAGAGTTTGTGTCAGAAGTGAAAATGGTGGTTTTGTTTTTTTTTTTTATGCTGAAAAATCTCCATCCACATGGTCTGAAGAAATCCAGTGAATCCCAAGTACATACGTACACATATCAGAGAGAAACTATAGAAAATCTTTAAAGAGAGAGAACTTCATAAATGCTACCAAAAAAAAAAAGTAATTATCCCCAAATAAGCAAAAGGCAGAACGAGGGAAGTCTCATCAGTAACAGCCAGAAGACAGAGGAATAATAGCTTCAATGTGTTGAAAAATATGCTTGCCAAACTAGAATTCTATGAAGACTAAAAATACTTTTCATGAATGAAAGTAAAATGAAGTCACTGGCTGTCAAAAAAGAAAAAAAAAAAAAAAAAAACACAGTTGAGTTTGCCACAAGCAGACCTGTAAAGGAAATTATATAAAATGTATTATAGGCAGAAGAAAAATAATACCAGAAAAAGGTCAAATATCCAGAAACAAATTAAGAGCAAAGATTTGAATAACCGCTCACCATTTAAAATCCTGGTGGCATAGTGGTTAAGTGCTACAACTGCTAACCAAAGGGCTGGCAGTTTGAATCCGCCAGGTGCTCCTTGGAAACTCTATGGGGCAGTTCTACTCTGTCACTATGGGTCAGAATCAACTGAAAGGTGATGGGTTTATTTAAAGTAATAATAAGAGAAATATCCCATGAAGAATAACTTCATACAAGTCAGGAGAGGGTAAACAGAATTAAAATGTTCTACAGTCCTGTAAAGAGCCCTGGTGGCACAACGGTTAAGCACTTGGCTGCTAACCAAAAGGCTGGTGGTTCAAACCCACCCAAGGACTCCATGGAATAAAAGGCCTGGGGAACAGCAGTTCTACTCTGTCACATGGGGTCACTATGAGTGAGAACTGACTCAACTGCACCTAATAACAACAAGGTCCTATACGGGTCTGGTGGGGCAGATGAAGAGGTATTGATTAATATTAACTTTAATAAGTTAAGGATTATGTACAGGTTCTAGCACAAGATTAGAAGCAGTGCATATAACCCCTAAACTAGTACAGGAAAAAGTTTAAATGATAAATATTACAAAAGTAAAAAAGAAAAGAAACTACAAAGTTGGAGAAAAAGAAGGTATTAAAGAAGTTTGTAAATTTAAACCCAAACATATCAGTTGAGAGATTACATTAACTTTCTAAAGCGTAATGGTACAGTTACATGACCAGGATTATCACACTTGGCTAAGAAAATTATATACTGCATACAGAGACACATGTAAAATGTATGGATACAGATGGTTTGAAAGGAAAAGGAAAAAAAAAGACATACCAGACGAAAGATGATCACTGGGGGAGAGGCACTGGCACTCACAGGTCCAGACTAATTAGGACTTCCTTTTTTTACCAATAAGGGAAGAAAACCTACCTCAGAGATCCAAGGACACTCAGGCCTGACTAAAACCAAGGCCAAAACAGAACAACAGAAAACACCCCTTCTGCAACCACGAGCAGGCTAACAACAACCCAGTAACAAGCAACAGCTCTGGATAAGAGACAAGAGCATGAAGACAGACTTTCTATAAAGCACAAGATCAGCAAAAAATCCTAAACCTAAGGGTAGAAAAGGAATTGAAAAAAACATTCTGGCAACCCAGTGGTACATGAAGAATAGCTATAGGGGAAAAAAAAAAAATCCCAAACCCTACCTAGCTCTTGCCTAGAGTGACTCAAATCCCCCTGCCCCCTCCCAACACACAGACACACTAAGGGCCCATTTCCAGGCAAAAGTACTATTTATTTCAGTCTGTACCGTCCTACATATGATGCCCAGCTTTCAAACAAAAATTATGAGACACAAAAAAAGCAAGAAAAAAACAACCCGCTGTCAAAAGCCAAAAAAGAAAATCAAAATAACTAGACTCAGTAATGATCCAGATGTTGGACTTACGAGACAGCAAATTTAAAATATCTGTAAATAATAGATTAAATGCAGTAATGGAAAAGGTAGACACATGTATAAACAGATGAAGAATTCCAACAGAGGTAGAAACTAACAGAAAGAAAAAATCAAATAGAAAAGTTAGAAAGAAAAAAGCACAGTAACAGAGAAGAAGACACCTTGTGATGGGGTCAATGGTAAACGCAACCCACTCCAGGAAACAATTAGTGAACTTGAATATAGGTTAATAGAAATTACCAAAACTGAAACACAAAGAAATGAGAGAAGGGGTGGAAAAAAAGTGGGAGAGTATCCAAGAAAGATAGAGCAACATCAAGTGATCTTTAAAAAAAATTTGCCACTGGGTCGATTCCAATTCATAGTGACCCTATACGACAGAGCAGAACTGCCTACAGGGTTTCCAAGGCTGTAATCTTTTTTTTTTAATCTTCACAGAAGCAGACTGCCACATCTTTCTGCCATGGAATGGCTGATGGGTTCAAACAGCTGACCTTTTGGCTAGCAGTCAAGTGCTTAACTACTGCACCCTCAGGACTCCTTCAAATGATCTTACATACATATAATTATGCTCTGAAAAGGAGAAAAGGGAGAAAAAAGAACACTGAAGAAAGAATTAGAGCTTTTGAAAAAACTTTTCCAAAGGAAATAAATATTTTACCACAAATCCAAAAAGCTCAGAAAACAGCAAACAAGACAAATGACAACAACAACAAAATCCCAGATGTACGGTTTTCAAACTGCTGAAAACCAGAGAGAGAGAATAATTTTCAAGGTTGTCAGGAAGAAAATAAGAACTGAAACATACTTCTAGCCAGAAGCTATGCTTGTTGTTGTTGTTAGTTGCCACTGAGTCAATTATAAAAAATGGCAACCTCATATATTACAGAGTAGAACTGCTCTATAGGGTATTCTTGGCTGTAATCTTTACGGCAGCAGATTGCCATGACTTTTCTTCCATGGAGCCAGTGGGTGGGTTTGAAGCACACACCTTGAGGCTAGCAACTGAGCGCAAACCACCTACATCACCTAAAAACCAAAAAGCCAACCCTGCTGCCATCAAGTTGATTCCAAATTACACGAACCCTATAGGACAGAGTAGAACTGCCCCATAGGGTTTCCAGGGCTATGATCTTTACAGAAACAGCCAGCCACATCTTTCTCCCATGGAGCGGCTGGTGGGTTCAAATCACTGACCTTTTGGCTAGCACGTCCTTTACACCACCTAAAACCAAAAAAAAAAAAAAAAACCCTTGCCATCAAGTTGATTCCGACTCTAAGCAACCCTACAGATCAGAGTAGAACTGCCCCATAGACTTTCCAAGGAGCACCTGGTGGATTCGAACTGCCAACCTTTTGGTTAGCAGCCATAGCGCTTAACCACTACACCACAAGGGTTTCCTTACACCACCTAGAGACCTTAATTTTAAAGGTTGTCGGAAGAAAAAGACACATTACATATAGAAGAAAGTAACAAGTAAAACAAAATTCTATTCAGCAACCATGCTGAAACATCTTAAAGTGCTGAAAAAAGAATGCTGTCAATCAAAAATTCTATACTCAATGAAATTATTTTTAAAAAATGGAGAACAGGCTTTTTCAGACAAACAAAAACAGAGAATTGTTACCAGAAGACATATACTATGAGAAATTTAATGAACGTTCTCTAGGTAGAAGGGATATTCCATGAGACAGAAACCTGGGTCTACACAAAGAAAATAAAAGCAAAGGCAATGACAAAAATAAAGGTAAATATAAAATACAATTTTTTGGTAAATGCTGTAAAATATAATTGACCATCTAAAATAAATTTAGCAGCAATGGACTTTACTGCGATTTATAACATATATAAAGTAAAATACATGACACCAGTAATAAAAAGGATGGGAGCAAGAAACTGGGAATATATTAAGGGTTTCACACATAAAACAGTATAATTTTATTTCAGGGGAGATTGTGACTAATTAAGAAGTATTTTATAACCCCTACGACAAAAATTATTTAAGGTATAAATAACAATTCAATAGTGGACAGAATAATAAAACATATATATATATATATTCAATTCAAAAAAGGCAGAAAAGTGGGGTAGGGAGGTAAATGTAACAAATAAAAAATAATTTAAAATATGGTAGATTTTAATCTAACCATAATTATATTAAATGTGAATGGTCTAAACCAATGAAAAGACATAAATGGTCAGACTGGGTGGGGGAAAAAAAAGACCTAACTATAATAAGCGGCCTGTAAGATACCCACTTTAACTACAAAGATACAGAAAGGTTGAAAGCAAAATGATACAACAAAACGTAACACAGAAACACCATTTAACAGGAATCTGGACTAGCTGTATTAACATGTGACAGAGCAGACCTCAAAAAAAGGAGTGCTGAGGGATACAGATAAGTATATTATAATGATAAAGTGGTCAATTCATCAGGAAGACAAGACGCTCTTAAATGTTTGTGCACCTAACCAAAGAGCTTCAAAATATGTGAAACAAAAACCGACAGAACTGAATGTTAGTTGGAGCTTTCAACACCCCTTTCTTAGATAAACATAGAAAATGAGTAAGGATATGAACATCTGAACAATACTATCGAGCACCTTGTCTTATATCACACACTTATAAAAAAGACTCCACCCCAAAAGAGAATTCTTTTCAAGTGCACATGAAACATTCATCAAGATAAGCCGTATTCTGAGAAATAACATAAACCTTAACAAACTTACAAGAATTAAAGTAACACAAAATATGTTTTCCTGTCACAAAGAAATGAAATTAGAAATAGAAGAATGACAAACGGAGTATTTCCAAATACTTGAAAATTATACAGGACACTTCTAAATAAGCACATAACGCAAAGAAGAAGTCTCAAGATAAATTAGAGAACATTTTTAATTGGAAAAAATATATTAAAATTTGTGGGATGCTGCTAAAGTATGCAGAGGAAAATATACAGCTTTAAACCTTCTAACTTTAAAAGAAAGGTCTCAAATCATGTTCTAAACTTCCACCTTAAGAAACCAGAAAAATAACAAATGAAATCCAAATGAACATGAAGAAATAATAAAGAAAATAGCTGAAGTCAATAAAATTGAAAACAGAAAAACATAGAGACAATCAATAAAACCAAAAGCAGGTTCTTTGAAAAGATCAATGACATTTATAAATCTCCAGCTGGAACAGCCAAAAGAAACCAATTATCAATACAATGGATAAAAGAGGATATTACTACAGACAGACCTTGCAGACATTAAAAAAGGATAACAGAATAAACAACTCTATGCCCATAAGTTGAACAACTTAGATAAAATTGATTGATTTATTGAAAGTCACAAACTAACAAAGCTCACACAAGAACTAAATAACCTGAATAGTCCTCTATTAAAGAAATTTAATTCATTGTTAAAAATCTTATAGGTACATGTCTGTCTATCTGCTTTGCATGTGCAGACGGTCTATGTCTCAGTCTTCCAGGAATGAGGCACGTACACCTACTGGTATCAACCATTCTACGAGGGCTGCATTCATCTGTGATCAAGCCAGACACAGGTGACACTTACACAGCGTTGGCAAAGTGAGAGCCATTATTATTACTTACAGAAAAAAAAACAGTAAACAGTAATAACAGATTCTCAAAGGGGAAATGCTTACCCTTCCCCAAATTACCTATGACCATTCTTTTATTACTGGGCTGCCCGAGGCTTCTGCTCTGCTGCTGGGCCTCACTGGGCATTTGGGCATTGCCTCACTGGTGGGAAGACCCTTGTATAGGACCTTCCAAGCCTCTGCCTCTGAGCTCTTCTCAGCCTCTGCATCCAGTCCCTGCCACACTACCCGGACCTCACTGTCGGGGGAAAGGCATGCAACCCCTGCACGGGACACACTCAGGCCTCTCTTGCCCCAAGCAAGTGTTATAGTTTCTTTTAGTTCTGCTAGCAAACATCTTGCCTGGAGGCATCCAGCTTCATCACGCTGCAGGAAGACTCTTGCACAGAACCCTCTGAGGCAACCCCTGCATGGGGCACACTCAGGCCTCTGCCCTGCACTCCACCAGCAAGCCTCCTGCCTGAAGGTGCTAAGCTCTCGCTCCATGGGCCAGCACACCCACTGTCTCTGCCTTACTCCATAGGCTGGCAACCCCACTGCCACTGCCTCACTCCTTGGGATGACAAGCCCACTGCTGTCGACTCGCTCATTCTTATAAAAAGGGGATTGTTTTAGATTAAGAGAGACATAAGGGATACATATAGCAACTAGATATATGACCCTATTAAAATGTAGCTTGGGGAAATCAGGTCTACAGAGACTTTTGAATTAAAAACTAGATACTAGATGAGATAAAGATGTATTGATACAAAAGTAAAAAAAAAAAAAGTAGAAACTTATAAAATCCCTGAAAATATATAGCATAACCTCATTTTGATGAAAAAATACATATGAATAGATAAGACAGAAGTATACATGTTAGTTTTTATGACCAGTAGCCTATGAATAGAATTAGTTTTTATTTTTTATTGGTTTTTCAATTTGTTATAAAATACAAAAAGATTATTTTAATTAAAGACAAGAAAAAGGCAGAAAGGCTATTTGAAGAAATAATGACCGAAAACTTCACAAATTTGATGGAAGACATAAATCTACACGTTCAAGAAGCGCAACAAATTCCAAGTAGAAAAAATCGAAAGAGATGTACACAAGGACATGTTATACTTAACTTACCAAAAGTCAAAGACAAAGAGAGAATCCTGAAAGCAGCAAGAGAGAAGCAACTCATCACAAGTAGTCCTCCTCAGTAAGATTAAAGGCCAATTTTCACCAGAAACCATGGAAGCCAGAAGGTAATGGGTGATGTATTTAAAGTGCTTAAAGAAAAAACTGCCAGCCAAGAATTCTAAATCTGGCAAAACTACCCTGCAAAATAAGAAGAAGTTTAGACATTCCCAGATAATCAAAAACTGAGGGAATTCATTGCCAGTAGACCTTGCCTACAAGTAATGCTAGACGGAGTCCTGCAGGTTCAAATAAAAGAACACTAGACAGCAGCTTAAAGCCATGGAAAAAAATAAATACCTCCAGAAAGGTAACCACCATATTTTTACAAAACTAACACATGAGTTTTATGTTTTAAGGTTCTTTTTTTTTTTTTTTTGCCAACAGTCTCCTCCCCCATGAGGTATTTTCATAAGCGCACTATGCTAATTACTTCTTTACATGTTACTGTAAAAAAATTAGCATACCGTGCTTAGGAAAACTGAAAACCTCACGCCAGGGAGGGCACATCTGGCAAAAAAGCCCTACACAGGTAAATACAAAAGCCAGTACTATGGTATTTTTTATTTTCACCATGATTTTAAAGACAAATGCACGTAAAAATAATTACGAATCTATGTTAATGTGCACACAATGTATAAAGATGTAACGTGTGATAACAACATAAAGGGGGGAACAGACATGTTTAGAAGGGGGGGTTTCCACTGGGGATGCTGAAGTGCTGGTTGCACAACATGGAGAATATATTAAATGCACCTGAATGTTCACATTAAAACAGTGAATTTTATGATATATAAATTTCACATTATTAAATTTTTTAAATTATTTTAATTAAAGAAATTATTTTTAACCAGGATTATACACCTACCCATGAAAGGCAAAAATATAAAGATATTAGAATATAAAGGAATAGCTTCATAACAACAAGGTACAGGAGGAAAAGATGCAAATTAGAATGCAATAAATACTAGACAACATACTGATATTCAGAAAATATTAAAAACCTCTACAATTCAATAGCAATAAGATAGTCAACCTAATATAAAAATGAACAAAAGGTTTGAGACTTGAACAGTTACTTCACAAAACAGCAATCCAATGGACCAAATAAGATACTCAGCCTCATTACTAATGACAGAAACAAAAATTAAGGTACTTCCTCTCCCATGGCCTGTTTTTATACAATTTATGAGCTAAGATTGGGCTTTACATTTTTAAAGAGTTGTTAAAAAAAAAAAAAAAAAAGAATATGCAACACAGACCATATGTGCATTACAAAGCCTAAAATATTTACTACCTGGTTCTTTAAAGAAAAAGGTTGCCAATCACTGCTCGAGACAAAGCGTGTGCTTGTGTACCATGCTGTTTTCTCTAAACAGCTTTATGGAAATACACTTCACATACTATACAATTCACCCAATTAATCTGTACCATTCAAGGTCTTTTAGTAAATGCACAGAGTGGTGCAACCAGCATATAATCAATTTTAGAACATTTTCATCACCCCACAAAGAAATTCTATACCCCTTAACTGTCACCCCCAATAAATCCATTCCCCCCATGCACTTGGCAACCATTAATTTACCTTCTTTCTCGATAGGCCAGTTTTGTTTTTTGAAGGGCATAAAACTGAAAACCACATGTCCATAGAAATAGTAGCATTTCCTTCAAAGGAGTTTTATACCACAATTACATGACATGACATGGTTGACTATCACATTAAAATATGCATGTTGAGAGAAGAACCCAAGCACAAAATAACATATACTACATGATTCCATTAACATAAAGTTTAAAAAAGAAAAACAGGACAAACTATGTTGCCGTTATTAGGTGCCATTGAGTTGGTTTCGACTCACAGCAACCCTATGCACAACAGAAGGTAACACTGCCTGGTCCTGTGCCATCCTCACAAGTGTTGCTGTGCTTGAGCCCACTGTTGCAGCCACTGTGTCAGTCCATCTTGTCAAGGGTATTCCACTTTTCCACTGAACCTCTACTTTATGAAGCATGAAGTCCTTCTCCAGGGACTGATCCTTTCACATAACATGTCCAAAGTATGTGAGTTTTGCCATCCTTGCTTCCAAGGAGCATTCTGGTTAGACGTCTTCCAAGACAGACTTGTTCGTTCTTCTGGCACTCCATGGTATATTCAATATTCCTCGCCAACACCACAATTCAAAGGCATCAGTTCTTCTTCAGACTTCCTTATTCACTGTTCAGCTTTTGCATGCATATAAGGCGACTGAAACCACCACAGGTTGAGTCAGGCGCACCTTAGTCCTCAAGGTGACACCTTTGCTTTTCAACACTTTAAAGAGGTTTTTTGCAGCAGATTTTTCCAATCCAATTCAATGCATTTTTTGATTTCTTGACTGCTGCCTCCATGGGTGTTGATTGTGGATCCAAGTAAAATGAAATCCTTGACAACCTCAATCTTGGCACCATTTATCATGATGTTGCTTACTGGTCCAGTTGTGAGGATTTTTGTTTTCTTTTAGTAACTAACTATATTACCTAAAAAAAAAAAAGTTGCTGTTGAGATGACTCTCACTCATTGTGACCCTAAGTGTGTCAGAGGAGTACTGTGCTCCAATTATATTACTTTGTTGTTGTAGTTAGATATCACAAAGCCAATTTCAACTCACAGCGACCGTATGTACAACAGAACAAAACACTGCCCAGGAAGACCCTCAAGGAGATGAATTGACACAGTGGCTACAACAATGGGCTCAAACATAGTAACCATTGTGAGAATGGTGCAGGACTGGGCAGTGCAGCTTAGACTTCTACCTTCAATACCATTGATCCTTGATCATATGCTATCTCCTAAAATAGTCTTTGAACTTCATCAGTAACTGCTTCAAGTTCTCTTCACTTTCAGGAAGCAAGGTTGTGCCATCTGCATATCATAGGTTGTTAATGAGTCTTCCTCCAACCCTGATGCCAAATTTTTCTTCAGATAGTCCAGTTTCTCAGATTATTTAATCAGCATAGAGATTGAAAAAGTATGGTGAAAGGATACAACCCTGACACACAACTTTCTTGATTTTAAAGCGTGCAGTATCCCCTTGTTCTGTTCAAAGGACTGCCTCTCAGTCTGTGCACAGGTTCTGCATGAGCACAATTAACTGTTCTCGATTCCCATTTTTCACAATGTTATCCACAATTTGTTATGATCCACACAGTCAAATGCCTTTGCATTGTTCAAAAATAAATAAATAAAACACAGGTAAACATCTTTCTGGCACTCTCTGCTTTCAGCCAAGATCCATCTGACATCAGCAACTGTATCCCTCATTCCATGTTCTCTTCTGAATCTGGTTTGAATTTCTGGCAATTCCCTGTCAAGGTACTGCTGCAACCATTTTTTAATTATCTTCAGCAAAATTTTACTTGAATGTGATACTAACAATATTGTTTGATGATTTCCACATTCCGTTGGATCTTTCTTTGGAATGGGCACAAATATGGATCACTTACAGTCGGAGGGCCGTGCAGCTGTTGGCATAGACCAATTTCTTGGCACGAACAAGTGAAGACTTCCAACATTGCATCCATTTGCTGAAATACCTCAATTAGTATTCTGTCAATTCGTGGAGTCTTGTTTTTCCCCAGTGCCTTCCATGCAGCTTAGACTTCTTCCTTCCATACCATTGGTCCTTGATCATGTGCTACCTTCTGAAATGGCTAAACGTCACCTGATTCTTTTTGGTACAGTGAAGTGACTCTGTGTAGTCCTTCCATCTTCTTTTGATACTTCCTGCATTGTTCAATATTTTGCCTATAGAATCCTTCAATATTGCAGCTCAAGGCTTAAATTTTTTCTTCAGTTCTTTCAGCTTGAGAAATGCCAAGTGTGTTGTTCCTTTTTGGTTTTCTAACTCCAGGTCTTTGCACACTTCATTAAAATACCTTACTTTGTCTTGACTCACCCTTTGAAATCTTCTGTTCAACTTCATCATTTTTTCCTTTCACTTTAGCTACCCTACATTCAAGAGCAAGTTCCAGAGTCTCTTCTGACATCCAATTTGGTCTTTTCCTTCTTTCCTGCCTTTTTAATGACCTTTTGCTTTTTTCATGTATGATGCCCTTGATGTCACCTCATAATTCGTCTAGTCTTTGGTTATTAGTGTTCAGTGCGTCAAATCTGTTCTTGAGGCGGTCTCCGAATTTAGGTGGGATATACTGTAGATTGTATTTTGGCTCCCATGGACTTGTTTTAATTTTCTTCAGTTTCAATTTGAACTTGCTTATGAGTAACTGATGGTCTGTTCTGCAGGCGGCTCCTGGCCTTGTTCTGACTGATAGCTTCTCCATCGACTCTTTCCTCATGTGTAGTTGAGATTTGATACCTGTGTAGTCCATCTGGTGAGAGCCAAGTGTACAATCATCGTTTATGCTGTTGAAAAAAGGTATTTGCAAATGAAGAAGTTGGTGGACTTGCAAAATTCTATGATGTGATCTCCGGCATCATTTGTATCACCAAGGCCATCTTTTCCAACTTCCAATACTTCCTCCTTATTTCCAAGTTTTGTATTCCAATCACCAGTAATTATCGATGTATCTTGATTGCATATTTGACCAATTTCAGACGGCAGAAGTTGGTAAAAATGTTCAGTTTCTTCATCTTTGGCATTAGTGGTTGGTGCATGAATTTGAATAATGGTCATTTGAGCTGGTCATATTAAGCATTGTACTTCAAGATAGATAATGAAATGTGCTTTTTGATGATGAATGTGACACCATTCCTCTTCTGTGTGTCACTCCCACATAGTAGCCCATATGATCCGATTCAAAATGCTTAGACGCCCGTAATTCAAAGGAAAAACCATACAGAAATGCAAGGAGGTGCTTACAATCCACTCAGCTTAGCAGACATCTCTAGGGAGGTTGTGGAGGAATAACTGATAAGGGGAAGAAATTGGGGGCTGGAGGTGTGAAGTGATGGCACATTTTACTTCTTGACCTAGTTAATGTTTATATGGATCTTTGCCTTATAATAATTTTGCCCAATTACACATTTGTGTTCTATGTACTGTTGTATATGTGTATTTATAGTTCACAATTTAAATAGAAGAAAAAAGAAGGGAATAAAGCCACCAGTTATAGTACGGGCAGCTTTCCGAGATCTTGACTGGAATAATAAGGTATGTTCCTCAAGTCAGAAGTTCCAGTGACAGTCACTTGATTTCTCAACTTCATACTTGTGGCTGAGACAGCAGTTTCTCTTGCAGCCCAGATAGGTGGTACAGTTTGGGGAGTCATTCCTCAAAGTTCAGCCTAGTTATCTTTCCTTCATCCCTTCCAAACATTTTGTAAGCACTTAATCCCTTTCTCTTTGTAATATCTAGAGTGATTTTGGTAAGTGGTACACAAACCCTGTCTAGTACAGCTCATTAGTAGTGATTCAAGAAAAAAACATGGAATTTCCGATACGGTACACTGAAAGTAACAAAGTAGAAAGGCTACTTTAAATTATAGTGAAAGCTGTCACTCCTCACAGACATTATTATTAGCAGAAACATAAATAACTTTATTTAACAGTTTGTGAAATTGGTTTTTTAATTTTTATAAAAGAAAAAGAGGTGGTGAGGAAGGGTAAAGCCTACAGGCACAGAGAAGAATAAAAGGTAGAGTTTTTGTTACCTGGAGTCTCGTATTCATTTCTAGGAAGTAAAAATTCTTCCGTGAGTCCACAAGGAATTCCACAGTCCCAGCAGAGGAGTACGTCACCGCTTTGGCAAGAGCCACAGCTTGTTCCCCCATCGCTCTTCGCATCTCAGGATCCAAAAAAATACTACAGACACAGAAAGAGTATTTTTCTACACCGTGGACAAGAATCAAGTTATCATTTGTGCAGATTACATACAGGTTTTTGTTATTTATTTATTTATTTACGTTTACTCAGATATAGGTCACCTGTTTCAATTTAAGATTTTATGGCATTAAGCATGCTTAAATAAATCAACTTCAGCTTTTTATAAAGCTAACATTTGAATTTTCCACATTATACTGCAACTTCAATCCATTTATAAAAAATAGAACTACTTATCAACTAGTGAAACTGACCATATATACTCAGAATTCCTTCAAGCCAACATTGTGAGAAAAATAAATTCTTAGAAAATAAAATATACGGCCAATAAATTCTAAAAACTTGTGTTTCAAAACACTAAATCACCTTCCAGCAGGCAAGTAAAGCAGCCATGTTTCCACTGAACCCTAGAAAGAATAACATCAAATCATGTCTGCATTTTGCTTCTATGCAAGTGAAGCTCTAAGGAGAAAAAAAAAAAAAAAAAAACCACTATTTTCTGATTTGTGGATTAAAACTATTTTCTAGTAAGATTTAGATGACGCTTTGTAGTTTTTTAAATTATGGAATAGTATAAAGAACTCTGTTACAGATTAAATTCAGTCCCTCCTGCCAAAACACATGTTAGAATCCTAACCCCTATATCTGAGGAGGAACTTGTTTGGAAATAGTTTTGTTACGTTAGATGTTACCTGTCTTAGTTATCCAGTGCTGCTGTAACAGAAGTACAGCTGCTATCACAGCAAACAGTGCTGCTATAACAGAATTATGAGCCCTGGTGACACAGTTAATTAGTTCAGCTGCTAACCAAAAGGGTAGCAGTTTGAATCCACCAGCTGCACCCTGGAAACCCTACGAGGCAGTTCCTACTCTCTTATAGGGTCACTATGAGTCTGAGTCAATGATGGCAATGGGTTTGGTTTCTTTTGGTGGGGGGGGGGGGTACAACAGAAATACCACAAGTGGGTGGCTTTAACAAATGAATTTATTGTCTCACAGTTTCTGAGGTTAGAAGTCCAAAATCAGGGCTCCACCTCTAGCGGAAGGTCCTTGTCTCTTCAGCTTCTGTTGTTTGGCTCCTTGATGATCCTCATATCTAATGGCATCTATCTTGCCCCATTTCTGCATGCTTGCTTGCTCAAACTGTTCTTGTTAACTCTCAAAACATGCTGACTTAACTCACACCCCACACTAATGCTGCCTCATTAACATAACCAAGGAAACCCATTTCCAAATGGGATTATACCCACAAGTAAAGGGGTTAGAATTTACAACACATATTTTGAAGGGCATAATTCAATCCAGAACAATACCCAAGTAGGGCATGTTCTAAGTTTAATCACTTTTGAGTTATAAAAAGGTCCAATCCACAGGGATAGGGACATGGGGGTGGGGATGAGGTGAACAGAGGCCATGTCAGGACTGTCTACCAGCCAAGGTACCAAACAACGCTTGGGACTACCTACAAGAAGAAATCGACACTGTCAAGACTCTGGCTTTAATGTTTAGCCTCCAGGGCTGTAAGAAAATACATTTTTGTTCTTAAAGCCATGAATTTGTGGTATTTCTGTTACAGCAGAAACCTAGACAAGCTCCTATGTATTTGTCTCCCACATTTAACAACTATCAATATATTGTAGGGTCGCTATGAGTCAGAATCGACTCGACAGCAGTGGGTTTAGTGGGTTGCTTTATCTATGCTGCATGGCCACTTTTTTTTTTTTTTTAAACAAGGACCACCCATTTTTTTCTTTTTTTCATTTTAAAGCAAAATCCCAAATTAGATATCATTTCATCTGTATCTACAGGATAAGTATTCTTTTGTAACAAACCACACTTAAAATTTAACAAGAGCTCCTCAATAGCATGTAATATCTAGTCAGTATTCAAATTTTCCTGATTATCTCATAAATATCTTTTAAGAGCTGATTTGTTTGAACTGGGATCCAAATAAGGTCCAGACGCTGCATTTGGTTGGTTTTTATATCTTTAAGATCTTTTATTCCGAAATGCCTCCTCCTGGCGGCGCTCCTTGGAAACTCTATGGAGCACTTCTACTCTGTCCTATAGGGTGGCTATGAGTCAGAATCAGCTCGAAGGCACTGGGTTTTGGTTTTGCTCCCGTCCTTTTTTTTTTTTTCTGGCCAAGAACTGGTCATTTTCCTGCCTTGTTCCTCACATTCAGGGTTTGGCAGCACGCATCCCCATGGTGTCTTTTAACATTCATATTACATTTCCATTTCTTATAAACCATCAGTTAGATATAGAGCCTTGAACAGATTCATATTGGAAATATATATATGTCATATATGGGGGGGGCAAGACTACTTTATAGGTAGTGACACCCTGAATCTGGATTTCTAGCCTACTGGACTGTGAAAGAATAAAAACTACTATTTCTTCAAGGCAACCACTTGTGGTAGTTTTGTTATAGCGCAACTAGGTGGCTAAGACAGATGCTATGAATTTTTTTATCTGTTATGAAGTTCTGCATTAACCTTCCACCTAATGGACGTAAGAGTAGATGACGTTTCAGTAATAACTGGCTGACAAAACCAGTGCAACCAAAACAAGAAAGTCCAACTAAAGATTAATATCATAATACTTGGAGAATCTCAATTACAGGTGAATAAAACTCTGTTTTTTCCCCTCCTCTGGTCTTGACCTTTCCCTTATCATAAACCCTGCTAGTGAGAGTTAGAGCTATAAGTAACTGCATCATTGCACTCTAAGCAGAGTGGTCCATTCGCACTTGAGGAACTTTGTATCAAGATAGGAAACTACATTTTCCATATATTCTAATATTTCACAGTGGAAAGATACATATTAGCTCACTATTGGTGATTGATTCTAGTTTTTTCACTTTGTTTCCTACTGCTTTAAATTTTCCCTTTTTTCTCTCTAAATTAATAGGTGAGATGTTCACAAAGCAACTAGAATTTCCAAGAATGAGAGAGCGAACACCAAAATCAAGATTCAGGGTTCCCATTGTGAAAGATTTTTACCCCAGGCAAGACTTGAGTAGGTTTTGAATAAAAACAGAAATGTAGTATAATTGAAGGTGATAAGGCAGGACAGAAAACATAAATTTGCAAAAGAAGTGCGTCAGGCATGGTTACTGTTCTAAGGGCTCCCATTCTCTTCTTCTTTCATACTACTAGAGTTTTAGCTGAGCACATGGCCTCCTAAAGAAAACATTTCCTAGCCTCCCTAGTAAAGTGCCTAAACTTCAGATCAAACGTCAAGTGATCAAACGTCAAGTAATCAAAACTGGCAGGTTCCAAGACTACCCCTAAAGAGACAAGCAGAGCATTCCCTTTGCATTTTTTTAAGTCATTCCTTCTTGAATCCTGCTCTTGGGCCATAAGATAAAGGCTCATACCCAGAAATGGTAGCTATCTTGAAGGGGTCTGGGACTCTTGAGTACTTTGTAGAACTAAGCCACCATAAACAGTTCTATAATACACACTTTCAGAATTTTAAATGAAATGAAATAAGGCCCGTTACTTTAGATTTTTGTGTTATTCAAGATGAAACTTCGTCTTAATCAATGGACGATGTTAGGTTTGTTTAAATCAAACAAGAGGAGGGTGGAGGTGACCTAAATTGTGGGTTTAAAAATACAGAGTTCTAGAAATAGACAGTGCTCGGTTACTGTTACCGAACATTTTGATCAGGGAACCAATAGTTGGATCTTGATCAAAAGGAGGAAAAACGTGGAACAGAACTCCAGATTCTCATTGGAAACCACACTTATTGGGTACATGGAGACTGAAGGAGCCCCCAGATCTATTTCCTGGAAACAGTTCTTAAGCCTTGAAATGAAGCTATCCCATGAAATCACCTTTAAACTAAACAGTTTAGCTCAGTAAAAAGATTGTTGGCCATGAGCATTGCACACTTTCAAAGAATTATCTATATGAGAGTAAATGGACAATAAGAATTCTAAAATAGAGAGGAGAACTTTAAGGGGCAGGCAGTCTAAATTAACAGTGGTGAAACAATATGGGCAGAGACAGTGAGAATGGCGACACAACGTAAAGTATGTAACCATTGTCAATGACCTGCATCTCTAAAAAAAGGCTTAACGGGGTGTATGTCTTGTGTGTATTTTCACAAAAATAAAAAAAGAAATAGAATTCATAATTAATTTTTCTGTTTTAATCACCATATTTTTAAACCAAACAGAAATTTCATTTTGTTTCAAATGTCAACCCAAGTAGAAGAGATGAGCAAAAACCTTCAGATAAAAATGAACCAGAAAACAAGAACAAAATCTTAAAAAAAAAAAAACTGGTATTAGTAAGATACACTATAGAAAACCAGCAGAAACTATTTCCAACTAGAAACATGGCATACAAGTTGTAAGATCACATAGTAAAGGAAGCTTTATTTGAGGACTAATCAAGGAAAAGCATTTACAAGATTATCGAAAAAACAAGTGAATAAGAAAAGGAGGTCTGAGGTTTGTGTCACTTCAAAATTTTGTGTGGTCACCACATCTTCTACCTACTTCCAGCAACACTGAAGACAAATATGAGTTAGCTCACATGTTATTCAGTTTTCAAAATCAGGTACAAAGATCGTGTTCAGTAATCTAGCAGAGTTCAGAAAGGACATTTCATTTCACTACCATGACACAATCTTAAAGGATACTTAATTTGTCATTGTAAAGTTCAATTTTCTATTTTCAAGAAAAATTATCATTATATTGCAGAATTTAAGTTAAATATTCTAAAAATTTTTTAAACTGTTCTCCCTTAATGCAAAGGTAATTTTCTTGAATTTTTAATGTGAAACAATAATAGCTGCACTACTGTTCAGGGGGAGACGTTACTGAAATATCATCAATTATCAGGCTAGGAGAAACAGGGCTCTATTTTCACTTAAAGTTCTCAAAGGGCTACTTGTTTACTAAGGTAGGATCATACATCTTTTTTTTTTTTCTTCTAAGGTTGAATTAAAAACATTGTAATCGTATCCAATAAAAGGATAGAAATCTACAAAATAAATATAATCTAACCCACCACCAAAAACCCAGTGCCGTCTAAAGCAACATAAAAAAAAAGAGAGAGAATTAAAAATGAAATACAGAAGATAAGAAAGAATAGTGTTCAAAAACTTTGAGAAAAGATTCCACAGCACAGGTAAGTGAACAGACGTGTTCACTAAGTCTAGGATATTACCAGGACCAAAAAAAAGTCAAGTATACTTAACAGCAGGAGGCATTAACCTCAGAGGGGGGAAAAAAAATTAAGATTCTTCCCTTGATAATCTGGTGTTAAGAAAGACAGCTCCACTCATCTGCTGATTTGTCGTACTGTGGTAGCTTGTATGTGGCTATGATGCTGGAAGCTATACCACTGGTATTTCAAATACCAGCAGGGTCACCCATAATAGACAAGTTTTAATGGAGTTTCCAGAGTAAGACTAAATAGAAGAATCTTGCCATCTACTTCTAAAAAAATTGGCCAGTGGAAACCTTATGAATAGTGGTGGAACACTGTCTGATACAGCACCAGAAGATGAGCCCCTCAGATGAAAGGTCCTCAGAATACAACTGGGAAGAGCTGCCTCCTCAAAGGAGAGTTCACTGTAATGACGTGGTTGGAATAAAGCTTTCGGGACATTCATTTGCTGATCTGGCATGACTCAAAAGGAGAAAACACAGCTGTAAACATCTATTAATAATCAGAACGTGGTATGTACAAAGTACGAATCTAGGAAAACTGAAAGTTGTCAAAAACTAAATGGAACGCCTGAAGGCAGGTACCCCTGGCATTAGTGTGCTGAAATGGTCTGGTGTTGGCCATTTTGAATCATACATCCACATGGTCTACTATGACAGGAATGACAAATTGAAGAGGAATGGCATCTCATTCATCATCAAAAAGGACATTTCAGGATCTATCCTGAAGTACAACGCTGTCAGTGACAGGATAATATCCACAAGCCTACAAGGAAGACAAGTTAATACGGCTATTATTCAAACTTACACACCAACCACTATGGCCAAAGATGAAGAAATCGAAGATTTTTACCAACTTATGCAGTCGGAAGTTGATCAAATAGCAACCAAGGTGCACTGATAATTACTGCTGTTTGGAATGCAAAAGTTGGAAACAAAGAAGAAGGATCAATAGTTGGAAAACATGGCCTTGGTGACAGAAACAACGCTGGAGATCGCATGATAAAATTCTGCAAGACCAATGACCTATTCATTGGAAATACCTTTTTTCAACAACATAAACAGCAACTATACATGGGGTCCTTGCCAGAAGAAATACAAAGGAATCAAATTGACTACATCTGTGGAAAGAGATGATGGAGAAGCTTGATATCAACAGTCAGAACAAGGACAGGGCCGACGGCAAAATAGACCATTAACTGCTTATATGCATGTTCAAGTTGAAGCTGAAGAAAAATTTAAAAATCCATGGAAGCCAAAATACAATGTCCAGTATATTCCACCTGAATTTAAAGACCATCTCAAGAATAAATTTGACGCACTGAACACTAATGACCAAAGACCGGATGAGTTGCAGGATGACATCAAAGGGCATCATACATGAAGAAAGAGGTCATTAAAAAGTCAGGAAAGAAAGAAAAGACCAAAATGGACGTCAGAAGAGACTCTGAAACTTGCTCTTGAACACAGAGTACCTAAAGTGAATGGAAGATATGATAAAGTAAAAGACCTAAACAGAAGATTTCAAAGAGTGGCTTGAGAAGACAAAGTATTACAATGAATTGTGCAAAGACCGGGATTTAGAAAACCAGAAGGGAAGAAATCAACCAACAGCTCTCAAGCTGAACAAAATGAAGAAAAAATTGAAGCTCTGAGTTGCAATACTGAAGGACTCTGGGCAAAATATTGAATGATGCAGAGAGCATCAAAAGAAGGTGGAAGGAATACACAGAGTCACTGTACTAAAAAGAACTGGTAGATGTTCAACCATTTCAGGAGGTAGGATATGGTCAAGAACAGATGGTATTAAAGGAAGAAGTCCAAACTGCATTGAAGGCACTGGGTAAAAACAAAGCTCCTGGAGTTGACAAAATGCCAACTGAGATATTTTGACAAAGGGATGCAACACTGGAGGTGTTCACTTGTATATGCCAAGAAATTTGGAAGACAGCTACCTGGCCAACCAACTGGAAGAGATCCATATATGTGCCCATTCTAAAGAAATGTGATCCAACAAAATCTGGAAAGTATCAAACAATATCACACATACAAGTAAAATGATGCTGAAGATAATGCAGAAACTGTTGCAGCAATCTCAAGTTAGATTCAGAAACGGAAGCGGAACTAGGGACATCATTGCTGATGTCACATGGATCTTGGCTGAAAGCACAGAATACCTGAAAGATGTTTAAAAAAAAAAAACCATTGCCATTTAGTCAATCCCAACTCTTAGTGACAACTTTATAGTTTCCAAGGAGCAGCTGGTGGATTTGAACTGCCGACCTTTTGGTTAGCAGCCTGAGCTCTTAACCACTGTGCCACCAAGGCCCCGAATTGGCTGTGCAAAGGCATTTGACTGTGTGGATCATAACAAATTATGGATAACATAACGAAGAATGAGAATTTCAGAACACCTAATTGTGCTCATGTGTAATCTGTACAAAGATCAAGAGAAGTATTTCAAATAGAACGATGGGATACTGTGTGGTTTAAAGTCAGACAAAGTACATGTCATGGCTGTATCCTTTCACCATACTTATTCAATCTCTATGCTGATCAAGTAATCCGAGAAGCGGGACTGTATGAAGAAGAGTGTGGCATCAGGTATGGAGAAAGACTCATTAACAACCCGCGAAATGCAGATGACACAAGCCTGCTTGCTGAAAGTGAAAAAGACCTAAAGCATTTGCTGATAAAGATCAAAGACTACAGCCTTCAATATGGATTACATCTCAACAGAAAGAAAACAAAAATTCTCACAACTGGACCAATAAGCAACATTATGAAAAACAGAGAAAAGGCTGAAGCTGTAAAGGATTTCATTTTACTTGGATCCACAATCAGTGCCCATGGAAGCAGCAGTATTTGGGCAAATGTGCTGCAAAAGACCTCTGTAAAATGCTAAAAAGTGAAAGTGTTACTTTGAACACTAAGGTGAGCCTGCCCCAAGCCACGATTCACGTGCATGTGAAAGCTGGAGAGTGAATAAGGAAGACCAGAGAAGTAGTACTGTCTTTAAATCAGTGCTGGCAAAGAATACTGAACATATTTTTGTCTTGGAAGAAATACAGCCAGAATGCTTCTTAGAAAGGAGGAGAGTGAGACTTAGTTTTACATACTTTGGACTTGTTATCGGGAGGAACTTAGTCCCTGGACAGGGACATCAAGCTTGGTAAAGTAGAGGGTCAGGAAAAAAGAGAAAGACCCTCAATGAGATGGTTTGGCACAATGGCTCCAGCATAGCAGTGATTGTGAGGATGGTACAACACCGGGCACTATTTCGGTGTGTTGTAGAGTCACAACAACAACAAGAAAGATAGGCATTGGTGTCTGATTTAGGAGATAATATTGGAGCCATTATTCCCTCTCCTTGAGCATAGACAATGTGACCCAGCTGGAGCTGGACTCACAAGGATTCACAAGGACACATCGACTGGGCCCTGAGGTATAAAGACAATAGCTAAGACAATCCTGGAAAACATCTAGTGAAACTTTCACATAAGCAGAACACAAAAGGCTTCCCACTCTTATCTCTTCTATTAGCATTTAGTGAATAGAAGATTTGTTGGACCAATGGAGACCCTCCTTGACTGTCATTTCTGAAACCTGTACCAATGAGTGTTAAGAAAGATAATTCAAAACGTAGAATCAGGAAGATTTAGCAGTTTTCAGGCAATCTGTGAAAAGGTGAAGCTTTCAATGATTTTGCCTGTTCGGTAATATTAATATATACTGATGACTCTGTAACATTCCTTGGACAGTCAAGGCTCTAGCAGCAAGCTTGTCTGTTTTCCCATTCTTGCCTATTCTGTAATATTCCCTGGACTCGGACTTGGACCATGACAGCATGCTTGTCTGTTTTCCCATTCTTGCCTATTGTGTAATATTTCCTTGGACCCGGACAGATATGGCTCTTGTAGAATGCTTGTCCGTTTTCCTATTGAACATATGCTGAATAAAACCTTTCCTCCTGCTTTACTGGAAACCCTGGTGCTGTAGTGCTACGGCCACTAACCAAAGGGTCGGCAGTTCGAATCCGCCAGGCACTCCTTGGAAACCCTATGGGGCAGTTCTAATCTGGCCTATAGAGTCGCTATGAGTCGAAATGGACTCAACGGCACTGGGTTTGGTTTTTTTCCTGGCTTTACTAAACTTCGTGGTGTTTTTTACCCTACAACATGTCCCTCTGTATCCTACCATTTATGGGTGTAAATAAACCAATAAAATACAAGAGTAGCAATATGTTGGTACTATCAAAGTCAAAAGTTCTGGTTATCAACTGTTACTTAACAAATCATCTGAGAACTTAAAGTGGATTAAAAGAACGACAATCATTTTATCACTCTGTCGCACGGTTCTCGGGGTGCTGGATTTAACACAGCGCTTCCAGCTCAGGGTCGCTAATGCAGTTGCAGCCAGGTAACGCCCTGAGCTGGAACAGTAGGAGACGCAAGGAGCTGGGGCTGGTGCGCCGTCTCTGGCTTTACGCAGTGTCAGGGCCCCTCCAGGGAGTTCATCCACCTGGGGTAGTCTGAGCCTCCTTACATTACAGGGGCAGGTTCCAAGAGTAAGTACCCCTACAAACAGGAAATGGAAGCTGCCTTTTCTTTTCCTGAATCTGCCACAGTGTCATTTTTGCCGTATTCTATGCGTCAAGCAGTTGCAAAATCCAGATTCAAAGTGAGAGAACATGCACCCAACATCTCGAAGAAACGGATGTCACACAATTTAGAGCTGTAGAACCTCTACAATATACTCTCTGGACAGCAATTATTTACGCTTCTCACGTGCAAAAAAATAATCACTCAGAAAGTTCTATCATAGCATCAAGTTCAGACTCAGGGACCAAGATGCTGATATTTAAATGATGTCCAGGTATGGATATGGCTCCAAGGGTGCAATTCCTCCTGCATATCAACTCCTATATAATTTCTCTTATTCTCTTATTTCAAAGAACTTGTGAACTAAAAAGACAAGTTAACTGCTCCCCACACACCCAACATACAATGGGAAAGGCCGAGTACAACCACGATAGCAACTCCTGTTCAATAAGAGGGAAAACAGAAGGACAAGAAATTCTGAAATCCAGCTGGGTTGCCTGTAGCCAGTTCCTTCTAGAAACAATTCTTTATTGGTTTTAGCTCTGCCCTTTGGACTCTTAGTTTTAATCTCTGATTTATCTTTTCTTTTCCATAAAATGTTGCCTGTCTTTGCAGCTACATAGTTTTATCAGCCTGCTGTTGACGTTTGGGGATCCAAAGACCTCTTTTCACTTCGAAGTGTCTCTGTCCCTTTTCGTCAAAGCTGGAAATGCTTTCATCAGTGTAAGTCTCCAAAAAACTCTTTTACGTTTTCATGACTCCTATATGGGTTCACTCCATTAGAGAAAAGCCATAACCACTAATCTCTTTAAGGTAAGTCATTCTCTATCTTGGGTCCCTTGTGAAGCTACTATGAGACACCCCACTCAAAATTCTTAGGAGCTCTACTGGGTAAAGGAAAGCATCTGTAAGAGACACACCCTTAGTATTCATAGATGGATTTCCTCTATCTGCAAGTTCCCATAAGGCACTGTCCTAGGACTTTCTGAAATTTTAAAGGATCTCTAAGAGTCAGGAACAACTTGCTGGCAACTATTTTGAGACTGCCCTGACATCTGTAAAAGCCAGAAATGAGAAACAATTTTATTTTCAAACTAAACCTTGGTTTCTTACAACCAGTAACCAGTTGCCATCAAGCCGATTCTGATGCATAGCGACCCTCACACATGCAGGGAACTGCACTTCCAAAGGGTTTTCTTCCAGGACACCTCTAGGTGGGTTCCAACTTTTTGGTTAGTAGTTGAACACTTAACCAATTGTGCCACCCAAGGACTCCTTTGGGTCTTTTTATTGCCTTTAGATTTTGTTTAAAAAGTGATCTTCGCTCATCCCTCTCCTCTTGCATTTTACCATAGGCAGCCCTAAGAAGCCAAGGAGCAATTTCAACACAGAGTCTGGAAATTTCCTTAGTTAGATCAAGTTAGGTAGCTCCATCTTCTATTTTCCGTGTTACTACAGTTGACAATGTTGTCAAAATTTCCACCACTAAACAGCAAGGCTTCTCTTTATAGAATTTTTCAATAGCATCTTCTTTTCGCTTTAAGCCCTCAACAATGGCCTCCTCAACACTTCTTCTAATAAATTTCTTCTAGGTCCTTTAGGCTTATACTAACACTCTTCTTGATTTTCCAGTTCTAAGGCCACATTTTTGGGGGATTTTGTAACATAGCACCACACTCCCGGTACCAAAATCTTTTCTACTTATCTACTGTTGTTTAAAAAAGATCTATATATGTGTTTAATAAATAATTCCAAAACTAAACAACAACCGTCAATTTATTGTTTCTCACAATAGGCGGTTCTCCCTCAGGTTTCTCATGCAGCTATAAGGATGGGCTTGAACAGTGGGGCACTGGAGCAGATGAGGGGTGAGCAGGTATTTATCCCTTCCCAGGTAGTCTCAGGGAATTTCCATGTGGTCTCTCCATGTGAGCTACACTGGGCTTCCTCACAGCATGACGGCTGGCTTTTAAGTGTAAGCATCCCGAGAGACAGGAAGTAGAAGCTGGCAATTTCGTGATACCTAGGCCCAGAAACTGACACATCATCACGGCTCCATATTCTATTGGCCAAGCATTCAGAAAGCACAGAATCAAGGGGAGCCACGTAGATGCTTTCAACTGCATCTATGAGAGAAGTGTCCAAGGAATTGGGGCCATGTTTAAAACCACTACACCATACCATAATTTTAAAAATTAATTAAAGTAAGATTTGATTTTTATCACTATCCTATGACTAAAAATTCACTCCTACTTTTTTCAGAAACTATACACCTAGCATATCAAGGCATGCTGGCTATGCTGATTAATTACTTACATTTCTTAGTGCCTGGTTATTAAATATAACTATTCATGCTCAGCTGGGGATTTCAAAGAACAAAGGGACTACCAGAATATATACAAAAACAACCTGGCATCAAATTAAAAATGGGGCTCCATGAAATTACTACACCAAAGACATGAACAGTGGCCTAGAGAAACACCCAACATGGCTCTAATGAATCAAGAAATTTCCAAGAACCATGCTCCATGTTCCTTTTCATGGCATGATAAATTCAGGGTCAAGTTTATGAAATCTTCCCAGCAAGGAGGTTAAGAGTGACAGCTGCTAACCAAAACGTTGGCAGTTCAAATCCACTAGCCACTCCTTGGAAACCCTACAGGGCAGTTCTATTCTATCCTACAGGGTTGCTTTGAGTCAGAATCCACTCGTCGGCAAAGGGTTTGGTTTGGGTTTTCCCTAATGTTAAAGCCTGGAAGGCATGTATCCCAGGAATTCCCTATTCCTAGAAACACCAACCAAAAACTAAAACACCCGGAAACACCAGCAGGGTCTGTGCTACCTACAGGCCTGTAGAGGTCACAGTTAGATGTCTATCCTGCTTTCCAGTAAAACCTCAACTTATTTTTTCAAGTATCCTCTCACTTTCGTGCTATTTACTTCAAAAGAAAGCAGGCCCTGGCCAATGAGAGGTAAGTTATGACTGATCTAAGCCAGAATTTCTCTGAGAGAGTCCTATTAGAATTGGAGGGGGAGGGGTGTCACCTTTTTATTTTGCAAGACCTTTAGCTCGCTAGCCCCTGTTCACGAAATGCTCTAGTTAAAAAAAAAAAAAAATTTACCAAACCGGAACGACTAACCCAAGTCAGTCACAGTAGTTTTATTCTCATTTCTATGAACTAGTTTGGAATAGGCATGGAATACAATTGCAGCCAATGAGGTACAAGGGGAATCTGCTGGGAGGCTTCTGCAAAAGGCTCTCTTCACAGACAAAAACAGAAATGCATTGGAAGGAAATCTCTCTTCTTCCAACAAAATGTTGTTTGTTGGGATACAATGTTCTGGTCTGCTGACCATCTTGAGTTTGGCTAGAACACCAGATGGCAGGCAGTGCAGAAAGATGGATAAACCATGGGTTTTTTATGACACTGTTGAACAAATAAATTGACCAAACCTTTGAGCTGTGAGCATGACTCAAGAATTCTTACGTCATTTTAAAAAAAGTGTCATTTAAACATGTTAAGATAAGGTTTTCTATTATTAACAACCCAAAGTCCCCCAACTGATAAAATTTACGCCTTAGTCAATAAAGTCCTGAGAAAGATCCAAGGGGAAAATTCTTAATTAGAAAAATGTACATTCATAGACTCCACCATGAATAGTGTCACTGTGAGTCGGAACCAACTCGAAGGCACCTAACAACACCGCCACCATGAATATTAAAGCAATTTTAGCCAGTAAGTGAAAAACACATATAAGAAATATAAAGGCCATTATAAATGTTCACTGGGAGAGACTCTTACCTGGGTGCTTCCTCTACCACCTTTTGATTTCTTCTCTGAATTGAGCACTCTCTTTCATTAAGCCACAAGGCATTTCCATGTTTATCACCTAAAACCTGAAAGGGTAATACCATTTCAAAATACAGATGACCATACCCCACAGAGTATGTCCCCAGTTGCCACTTCTCCATGTAACACCTTTTAATTTTTAATAGTCAAACCCCACAGAGCATATGTACCTCTCAAAACATTTTTTGGGGGTCGATGTTAATAGAGGAAAACTTTATATTTAAAACCTCAAAACTCAAAAAAAAATTTTTTTTGTAAAAAGGGTTTCAATTAAAAATTCTCTTGTTATGTTTCAAAAATATTAGAATCAATTGTACAAATTTTGCAAAATACGTGTCATTAAGGGGACATACATTCTGTATGCCGATCAATGGTGCTTAGGAAAGGTACCACAATGTTGTCATAAAAAAAAAAATTGTTGTTAACCATATTAAATGTTGGAGCCCTGGTGGAAAGGTAGTTAAGAGCCTGGCTACTAACCAAAAGGTTGGCAGTTTGAATCTATCAGCTACTCCTTGGAAACTCTATGAGGCAGTTCTACACTGTCCTGTAGGGTCAATGCGTCTGAACTGACTCGACAGCAACAGTTTATATTAAATATTTGTTGACCAGGAAATGATGTAGTATGCATTTATATCCAAAATTATGTTGCTAATTATATACGAATGTTTTTACTGGCTTTAAGTTACAGGGAATCAGTAAAAGGTCAGAGGTTAATGTACAACAAATTAGGACTTTTCCAATTTGTATGTATGGAAAATGGACTAGAGTTGCCAGTAAAATACAGGGCACTCAGTTAAATTTGAATTTCATATAAACAACAAATTATTTTTTTAGTAAAATATTAGACATCTACAGAACCAACAGTTTATTTTTCTCTAAATTATGTTTATTCTTCCAGTTCATTTTTTATAGTTCTGCACATTTACTAGGCACTCAATAAAAATGATTCTGACAAATGAAGGGGCCAAGGAACCAGAAAAAGTGTAAATAAAAAGTACTTGTAAGAGAAGTTAAATTCTTAAATACATCATGTATTTTTTTTTTTTTAAGTTTTAATATAGCCCTTTACAAATATACACATATTTAATATGGAAAAATCTCCAACATACATTGCTTACTGAAAACAGCTTCATTGAAATAAACCATCTCACATGATACAAGACATGATACATCCCTGGATTCCACCATAAAACAACCAACAGCAGTTCTATAGCTGAAAACCTCTGGTTTAAGCCAAACAAAGCGGTACCATTCACATTGTCAGTGTACAATTTCAGCACGTCAAAAGGTACACAGTACATGACGGTGGAAAAAATAATCGGTGTTATCACGGATATACAACTCTATTCCCAAATGGGATTATATCTGTAGGTATAAAAGTTAGTATTACAACACATATTTTGGGGGGACACAATTCAACCTATAACAACACCCTTTATCAGGTACACCAATTACTTAACATAAATAATTAAAGGAAAATAAGTAAACTTAAAACCCTCTGAATATAGGTCAGATATGGAAAACTTGTATCTATATTCCCTCCTTAGAGCTACTGAAAGACACTTTCACCTAAATTTTAAAAAATACCACTAGACTACATGCCATGGCTAACTTTAAAAAATTAAAAAGCTGATAGATATATAAAATTATATAAAATAATTCAATAAACATTTATGAAGTACTAGTAATATGAAAGACACTGACCTGGTTGATAAGGACAGGAAAATGAATTAAGACTTACTCTCTGTACTCAAGGACATCATGATCTATTAGAAAAGTCAGATAGCTAAAGATAAAAAAACATAAATGATCTTCTGGTAGTGTGAACAAGTGATAAATGGGGAATATAAAGAAGGGGAACATTAATCCTGTCTCTACGATCTTAAATGAAAGGCAGCCCAAATATCTCCCCTACTTTACAGACCTAAATATCCAACTGCCTACTCAGAACCTACACTTAAATGTCTAATGGACATCTCCATTGTGATTTGTCCAACATCATAACCCTGATCTCCTCCCCAAAATATGTACCTCCCACAGTCTTTCTCATCTCAGTAAATGCTGACCACATTCTTCTGATCAAAAAAAAAAAACCAAATAAACCCGTTGCCATCAAGTGGATTCCAACTCTTAGTGACCCTATAGGAGAGTAGAACTGCCCCACAGAGCTTCCAAGGAATGCCTGGTGGATTTAACTGCCGACCTTTTGGTTAGCAGCCTGAGCTCTTAACCACTAAGCGACCAGGTTTTCCTTCTTTTGATTACTCAGGCCAAAATCCCTAAAGTCGTCTTTGATTTTTTTTTTTTACAAATTAAATCTAAGGTAGAAAATATTGTCTACTGTCATAAAATACCTAGAATCCAACCACATCTCACCACCTCTGCCACTATTACTCTGGTCAAGTTGCCATTATCTCTTAACAGAATTTCCACAATAACCTCCTAAGGAATCTCTCTGCTTGAGTTGCTGGATTTCAGAATTGGTAAGAGCTAGTGATGGCTCTAAGGATCTCTGGTGGTACAGTGGTTAAGTATTCGGCTGCTAACCAAAAGGTCAGCAGTTCGAACCCACCCACCAGCTCTGCAGGAGAAAAGACCTGGCGATCTGTTCCCATAAAGATTACAGCCTATGGGGCAGTTCTCTTCTGTCACAGTGGGTCGCTATGAGTCGAAAATCTACTCAACAGCACCCAGCAAGTGGTGATTATCTGTCTCCTTTTTTCTACATTGTTGAATAAAGGTATTTGTTGCAATGTCTCTGTTGTTTTCTCACAACTATATGTTGGGCGAGTGGGTGTCAGATTATGTCTAAATTTGGAGCTCTTTGCTCCAAAATAACTGTTCCTGAGGGACCCTACACAAGAAGTCTCATCCACATATAAACCAAGTTAGAAGTAGAAATCCTGGTCTTGGTATCAGGTTGGGTATATTTTATGTGTGTAAAGACATGACTATTGAGGACTAGAGAGTGGGCTGTGGTAACTAATATCCAAAGATGGCCTCCCATGCAACACAAATTCTGGTAATTATACCCTTGTATAATTCCATCTGGCAACGAACCGAGGCTGACCCAATAACTTGCAAAATGCAAGAGAAGTGATTCTGTGCCAGTTCTGAGCCTAAAATGCAAGACAGGTTCAAAATCACATTTTGTGGGAACTCTGACTGGCTACGTAAGACTACCATTCTAGAAATGCTACATGGAGAAGCCATGTAGAGGTGTCCCAAGTCTTTACAGAGAGAAGGAGAGGCCCAATTGCCTCAGTGTCTCATTCGAGTCCAGTCTTCAAGCCATCCCTCCAAGGCACCTAAAATGCAAGAGCCACCTTGCACATTCCAAATCAGTCAGGCCCCAGTCTGACTACTGTCCCAGTGGACACTATATGGAGCAAAAGAAACGCCCAGTTAGCCCACTCTGTTTTGCTATGGGCTTAAGTAGATTAAGAGTGTTTCACTCATCTCTATACAGCCAGCTCCTAGCAGAATGACTGTCACTTAAACATCTGGTGAGCTAAACTGAGTCCAGTCAATCAGAACGCTGGAAGGGTCTGAACACATTTCTAAACAGAATACATTTAGCCTAGTCAGACATCTTTGGACTGTTCCATTTTAGAGCTTAGCTTTTTTATCATTCCCCATCCAGACCAACATCCTAGCACTTTAACAAAAGCCATACCAGATGATAAAGGTAAGAAATCAATTTATAAACATTCCTTATGTCATACTTATTCAAATATACAATTCATAATCATTCTCAATGGAGGAAAGGATGTGCTGCCAATAGGAATACATGATATCACTTTAAAGGCATAATAACCATTAGAAAGCATTTGAAAATGTACCTGGATTTCTATATGACGAGGGTTATCGATAAATTTTTCTATTAGTAGTCTATCATCACCAAAACTAGAAGCAGCTTCCTGAGATGATAATCTAAAGCCATCCCTAAAACAAAAACAAACAAAAAAAGGAACAGTCAGACTAACAAAGCAAGTATACTCTTCAGCAAAATAGACCAATTAAATATTTATTTTGGCTTACTTCTGAACAAAGCAGACAAAAATCCACTCAACGTACACATAATTAAATTAATCTTGGTTCAACCGCAACTCCTCAACTGCTCTGTGGCCTTGTGTGAGTCATTTAACTTCCCTGAACCTAGGTTTTCCTTATAAAACAGGAATGACAAGTATGAGATATTTTTTAGTCAACCAAAGTATATAAAACTAGTTCTATTTCTTCAACCTTTACATTACTATTAATAATTAGTTATTATAATTAGTAAACAAAATTAATATTCAACTATAAAATTAATTCTACTAATAAAAAATGTTAAAATGCATATATCTGTGTTACTCAGAATTCAGAAGATGCCAACAAAAATGCAAAGGCCTAGCCAACTGCACAACTGGAGCAGAACTATAGCAAATGTACTCATTAAGACTTGAACATACAAAAGGAGGATTTTCAAGAACATTTCCTTATATTTAAAATTACACCTTTAAGAATATAATTCTCTCATACACCCACACAGATTTTTTTCTCCTTTAAAATTGTTCAAAATTAATAATAAGAGAGAAAAGTACAATTTTTGATAATAAAGATTTAATTACCACTTTATACATATATTTAATTGCTAAACAATAATTTAATTATTAATATATGCTGACTAAATTCATGTTGTGAAATGCATTTATTCCATCAGTCCATTAAGAACTCAGACATGCTTATATAAAATTGAGTATTATTTTCTATTCACTGATATAGTCAGAATATAAAATATAACTGCTTTTACATATAATAGTTGCCTAATCTGCAGATTAAATACCTGTATTTAATACACAGCAACAAAACCAAAATCTTCCAACCCTTTTATTATGCAAACAGTCCATATATTAACATTAGAAATAACCATCTGATGTGTTTGTTTTATGCTTGAAACATACAACATTGCAAATAAGCACTAACTAGGAGAAAAATTTCAAAACATATTGCAAAAATGTCCAATTTCTCAGACTCTTGGGGAAAAGGTATTAGGTTTTCTTAGTCCTTAATTACATTCCTGATTTATGGGAATGGAATTTAGATCTTAGGAGGTTACAAACTTCAAGGAAACTAGAAGCACAAGGATCGCTGTTTTAAACAGCCATATAACCACCTTTTTATTAGAAAGAATATATTTCCCAAAGTAAACACATAGCCCTTTATATTTTATCTCTGCTGCAATAATTGAGAGCTTTCATTTGCATTTAAACCAAGAACACCAAAAGTGAATAAGCAAAACCACCAAAATAATTATCAAGTTTGATAGCATCACACGTATGTTTTGAAACTCATGGAAAATTGTATTAAGAACAGCATCGTTTGTTACATTTATACATTCATTCAACAAATATTTAGTGATCATCCAACTATGTGCCTGGTGTACAGTTAGGGGCTCAGAATACAAAACGGAACAGAAACTGCCTTCACAACCCATAAAATCTGGTGAGGCAACTGGAAAAAGGAGATTTGATACTTTATCTATTCATGACATAAGATCTCATTTAAATTTGGATAGAAAAAGGAAAGACAGAGATTATTATGAGACTCTATGAGTCCACTTTCAATAACCTTCATGATTCTCACCCCAATTTATTATATGGCAACAACAAACACCAACAAATACTACTGATTTAAAAGTTCATCACATGTCCTGAAGTCATAGATGCTAAACGCATAAAAACTAAACCCATTGCCACTGAGTCGATCTGGCTCATAGCAACCCCATAGCTCAGAGTAGAACTGCCCCCATAGTGATTCCAAGGAGCAGCTAGTGGATTCAAACTGCCAACCTTCTGGTTAGCAGCCTGGATATTAACCACTCTGTCACCAGGGCTTCCCTGAAAAAGCTTAGGGAAGATGTTACAAGAGGCAGACATTCTTTAAGATAAAAGAATAAAGCAACTGGTGGCTACTAAGTTTTCCTTTGTATCCAATGAACTAAAATTTTGTGGATTATCCAACAAACTCTTTTGCCCCAGGAAGAAGGGAGAAAAGGAGCTCTCATTGTTCCAAATAAACAGGGGACACAGAGCAACATTTTAAAATGTATCATTAAATCAAAGAGTGTCCGACCTTTGTCAGTCTCAACCAAGTTTCAGAGATGTTTACTTATCAAGTTAGGGGAATAATTTTTTAGGTGGAGAATCAGTTGTGTGCGTATTTTTACTTGTTAGAAGAACCTATTTTGAATCAGTGTACCTGTGAAAACAAGAACTCCATTTGTCCTTTGTCTTTGGTTCCTGAGAGACAGCCCTTGGAATTTCCCACAATCTAGGTATCTCTGATGCCTGAAACCATCATGTGCAACACTTGCAAAAGAGTGGGTGCTACACAGACCACACCTGGTAAACTAACCTCAGGAAGGGTTTCAATTAATCATGCGTGCATAACTATGCAATGAAGTCAATTAAAGGTCTTGAACTTGGATGTAGCTTTGTTTCCAACTTTCGTATTCCAATCATCAGTTATTATCAATGCATCCTGATTGCATGTTCAATCAACTCTGGACTGCAAAAGTTGGTAATTCAATTTCTTCATCTTTGGCCTTAGTGGTAAGTACATAAATTTGAATAATGGCCATTAATTGGTCTTCCTTGTAGGCATATGGATATTATCCTATCACTGACAGTGCTGTATACTTCAGGATAGATCTTGAAACGTTCTTTTAGACGATGAATGCAACAACATTCTTGTGTGGACCTCCCCCTCCAAAAAACTTGTGGCCAGTACCCCACCGACCTAGCCTTGGGTGGCTGGATATAAGAGTGTGCTGCTTGGAGCTGCTGGCTACTAGGGTGGAGAAGTGAGAAAGTGAGGACTGCATCCGTTTCCAGGAGGGAAATGGATTCATGCTGATCTTTTAACACACAGTTAGCAATGAAGGTGGGATTTCCCCATTGTGCCCAATTTTTAGCACAGCAAGTTCTTAGTGCAGCCAGGAAAAGATTAATTTATTTAACCAAATTTTACTCAATAGATCAATGGGTAGAGTGACTTCCAAAAATACTAAACTCTAGATTAAAATCCATAGGTCAACAGCAGTACAGCCAATCTTACTGACGAGTAATCCCTACCACGAAAGAATGTTACCAACAACAGCTCTGGAGAAATGACTGAACAGAAATCTGAGATCCTGAGAAGAGTAATGCCATGTGCTCTTCTAAGAATTCTGCCACTCCCTCATGAAGAAGTGGCATCTATGTCCCCTTCCCTTGAATCTAGGCAGTATTTGTGCTCACTGATAATCAGTAGGATACGGCGGAGGTGAACCAGCATGGCTTCTGAGGCCGGGTCATTAAAGTGATACAACTTCTACCTTGGATTTGAAACACTTGCCTTTGGAGCCCTGGAATCTGAAGCCACTGTGCTGAAAGGACACCCAAACCACCCATGGAGAGGTCCATCTGCACAAAGGTGTTAGAAATTAAGCCCAAGAAGCAGCCCCAACACCTGAACTTGGATATACAAAAGTCAAATAGTAGGGATTGTGAGGTAAAAACAGAAGTATCCTCCCTCCTATTATGCTCAATTCCACCCACACATAGCAACCTGACAGCCCAACTCGAACTTTTCACATAGTTAACCAGAGCTCTGTGTTTGTGAAGGTGAACCCACACTATCACAAGAAAGAACATCATTTGTTACATTCAGCTATACATTCATTCACAAAATGTAGTGGTCACCAGTGCCAGAGAGAGGTTAAAACTGGGACCAAGTCAGCATTCTTCAACTTTAAAGATAATGCCCTTCGTCTGACCTTAACCTCTCAGCATTTCCCGAAGAATTTTCAAGTAAACTCGTTGTAGTATATGCATTTAATTCATAATAAATTCAACATTAAGATCAAACACAGAATGAAAGCAAAAAAACAAAATAATGTAAACACTGCCAGCAAGTTATCCTCAGGTACTCTCAGACTCTATTCATTCGGCAAATCCTGCTGCCTCTACTTTCAGAATTGAACCGTTTCTCATCACCTCCACCACTATACCTGATGAAAGCCACCATCGGTTCTTGCACAGAATATTGCAATAACCCGCTGTTATGTTTCCCTGATTCCACCTCTGTCCCTCTTCATCTTATTACCAACACGGCAACCAAAGTGATCCTTTTAAAACCTAAATCATAAAATTTTCATAACTGTTTAATCTGGATGACACATATATATAGAAGTTCATTGTATCCTTCTACTTTTTTGTATGTTTGGAATTTTTTACACTTAAAAAATAAAAACAATGTTAGGAATTTAGGTCACATGACTGTCACTTCTCTACTCAAAATCCTCCAATAGCTCCCCATCTCACCAACAATGGCCTAACCCACCAAACCAAACCCACTGCCGTAGACTCAATTCCAACTCAAGGCGACTCTACAGAACAGAGCAGAACTGCCCAATAGGGTTTCCAAGGCTGTAATCTTTCTGGAAGCAGACTGCCACATCTTTCTCCCAAGGAGCTGCTGGTGGGTTTGAATCTCCGACCTTTCAGTTAGCAGCAGCCAAGTGCTTAACAACTGCACCTCCAGGCCTCCTTGCCAAGAATGGCCTGAAGACCCTACATAATCTGCTCTCCCGCCACCACCTAGCTACCCTGCTGGTTCTGGATCACTCAAGAAATGGTCCTGTGTCAGGTTTATGCACTTACTTGCTGTCCCCTTGTCTGCATCCCCATCTCCCTGCACTTTCATTTCCTCCTCACAGGTCACCTTCTCAGTGAGACTTACTCTGACGATCCTGTTTAGAATGAGAATGCCCTCCAAAATTCCCCAGGCCTCTTTCCACCTTTATTTTTCTATAAAGTACTTACCACCTTTCACAACAGTACATAATTTACTTTGATTTTGTTCAGTTTATTCCCTCCAACTAGAATAGGGTTTCTGAGCCTTAACAGAAACATTTCCCTCCTTCATGTTGCAGTCCACCATGGCCTACGAGCGAAGTATTGCTATTTAGAAGCAAACTGGGTGTACTGCAATATACAGTTGTCAGACCATTTACCACCATCATTGCTTTAATCTGTGAGCTGCACGGTATAATACGACGAAGGGAACTTTAGGCTTCTCAAATGCTCAGGCTTACTTGGTTATAGAATATAATAAATAATATGTCAAAACTGTTTGCCATGTATTGTCTCCTGCTATTTTATAAAGTACTAAAGGAAGAACTGAGTCCAATCCAGCCTGTTGGCAAATTTCTGTGTGTAAATTTGGTAGTTGTTTTTTTATTTTGTGAGCAGTAGTAGTTATTGCTTTGTTGGTAAACGTTGGCATTATTTCTGAAAAGCACACATGGGAATTGCCAACTATAGACGCTGTGGCTCCAGAGCTCCAGGGCTGTATTATCTGTAGTGAGATGTTCCTTGCTGCTACTGCTCATCACCACACTTTCTCATCTACACCACATGTCCAGGAAGCAGAAGAAGGCTCATGTTCTGATTCTTTTCTTGCCATGTGGGATGTTTCAGATACTAGAGACAATATTTCTGAACAAGAATGACCTGTTGGAAAGACAGTCATGGGACATCCTAGGAAAAAATGTTTTCCTGAGGATCAAGATCAAATTGAACATACAAGCTTATTATCGTCGTCATCGCAAGATACAATTTCCATTGCCTCTTCTATGCCATCTTCACCCATGGGTCACTACCAAAAGTTTGGGCACACCATGACCCCCCAGACTACACCTACCGCAGCTAAGCTACCTGATTTGATGTTTAATAACACTACAGATAAATCTGTGGCCTCTTGAACAGTGTGCACAAGCAAACGGTGCTGCTACCATACTATTCCATTAGCTGGCATTCCATTGCTCAGGATTTTGTGCTGGGACAAGCCATAAACGATGGACAATTTCAACAGGAAGATAGGTGTAAGCCAGGTACAACACTAACCTTACATAGTTATGTTTTGTGTATCAGTCTAAGTTTCCTAGACTTGGACTTGACTTCTTAACAAATAGAATATTACATACTCACATGGTAGAAAATGACTCCAACTAAATGTTCCTGATGTTACTTTGCTTTATCACAAGGATAGACCAAAAAAAAAAAGAAAAGCAATTCCATCATTTCTACCACTGCTGCATAAATATAATACTTCAGAATTCGCAGAGAGCGTAAATCAGAAACATGAGCTAGTGGAGCTTAACCATAATCATGTGCCATAAAAGCTAACCATTATCTATTTCTCAACTGGATTGTCTTTCAATAAATAAAAATTTATCATTAAAAAAAAAGAATAAAAATCATATGGTTATCATAATTACTCCATTATGGTACCTGTTTACTTGTCAGTTTAAGAGAACTCTGGTCACTGTAATTTACATCAAGAATATATTTTGGACAGCATCTCACCTGGTCTCTTCATCATCCCAAGCGATCCGCATGCCTTTCCCACCACCACCTGCTGAGGCCTTGATCATGACAGGGTAGCCTAACAGCAGGGAAGAATTAGACAGAAGTTCAGACTTTGATCATGTGGATGTATGAACATGACAACTGACCACATGTTCAATAACGCAGAAGACAATAACTAATTTATTAAAAAATTCCTTTCTTTAGAGTTAGGAAAATGACACCAGTATAATGATCTTATATATATTTTAAAAAATAAGAGAATGCAATCTGTTTGAGAGAACAAGGCTATTTGTATCAGCAAACACAATGACATTTTCTCCATTGATAAAATAAAAGCTAACAAAACATAAATTATTTAACAATAGATTCCAAAAACTGAAGTAGATATAGCATTGACTAACCGAATACACAAGAAAACACGTACAGCACCAAGGGAAAACACATGCACACATACACATATGACTTCCCAAAACTGATGTTTGCATGCATAACAAATTAAATTCCCTTTTTCAAAAGTAGTGATTTATAGGTATTTAAGGTATTTTCACCTGAAAAGTCACAGGGAACCCCTACTGCTTTTATCAGCAAGAACTGACATGACGGTGTTGTGAAAAGTCAAACCATGGCTATAATGCTATGGGCTGGGGCAGGGGCTCAGTGGGTCATTGACGTCGACTGAGCAGGTACTACTCGATCTTCACAATCCAGACTGAATGCCGAAGCCAGGGGCTGTTGTGGAAACATAAGATACGGCCCCAAAGGAGAGTATCAGCGAGCTTTAGAAGAGATAACAAAACTGGCTTCAGTTAAGCATTAAGTATTTAGATCAGTTATTATCAAGTAAAATTTCTGACAGAAGTCATCTATAGTGATTTATCAAGAAAAGGGCCAGTTCTCCTCTCTTTGAGGTTTTTTGAAAATAAGGGGAAGATCTTCATATGTCTGAAACCATCTGTTTATGATCTTCTCTAGAGAAAGAAGAGGCCAGTGAGGCCGTGAAGGACCCCTGGTGACCTCTGCGGCTCCAACGGGAGTGACCTCCAGCTGTAGAACCCTTAGGGAAAGGGGGAAGGAAGGGCCACATGTCACCGACCTTTCCACCCCTACACCACAAAACATCACTCTCAACTTCAACTTATTTAAAATGTTACTTGCTTCCTAAGTGTTTCATAACTGATTCAATTAAAAAATTCTAATGAGCATTGGCCATTTTGATGATAGTTATGTTTACGTGGGTAAGTTTTCACTTTCTTGGCTATTAAAAACAATGCTAAGTAAAATGAGACAATAACATACTGTTCTTACATTGGGAGCCTTATAATTAAGAAGGGAAAGGAAAGTACCCAAATAATTGTATCAATGGGGAATTCAGAGGAGAAAAAGATCATAGTATGGCAGAGAGAAAAGGATTAGAAAAACATCTTTGAAGAAAGGACCATTTAAACAGGGCCATGAAGGGGGGGGAGGATGAAAGATCAGCACAATTTTAACGTTTCAGGAAGAATAGAGGAAACAAGACAGTCGAAAACACATCGGACAAGCTTAAAAAATAACTGATACAATTCAGTTGAAGTATAGAGGAGGCTGGGAAGGGGAAACAGAGGTAAAAACATAGACTGAGGACAAGTATGGAAGATTTTGCATGCCACGGATCCTCCATGAAATTGGCAAGACTACAAGACTAGTATTTGTCTCAGTCAATGCAGCATCCCCATGATGAATGTCATGTAAAGAGATCCAGATTGAAACCAGTAAAGAATTAGCCTGCTCTTGAGCAATAAAGGGAAACCCTGGTAGCGTAGTGGTTAAGTGCTACGACTGCTAATCAAGAGGTCGGCAGTTCAAATCCGCCAGGCGCTCCTTGGGAACTCTATGGGGCAGTTCTACTCTGTCCTATAGGGTCGCTATGAGTCGGAATCAACTTGATGGCAGTGTGTTTGGTTCGGTTTTTGGTTTGAGCAATAAAGAGGCACTTTCTAAAAATTAGAACCTGTCATGCCAAAGAAACCTTTTTTACAACAATTTCAGGTCTGTTTTAAACACATGGATTCATATGCCTCAAAAACCATGTTATCAATTCACCATCAAAACCACAAGAGATGTGACAGCCACATCCTCTAAGTCTACGATAGTCAGTTCTGCCTGAGGGTTAGAAAGCTTTTATTTAGTTTTTCTGGTTCCATTACACTCTCACCAGTCATTTACTATGCGCCCTCGACTATATTGACATTTGTCAGGTTCAAAATTAACACTGGTAAATAGCTTACAAGGAACAAGCTGACAAAACAAAACGCATAAAATAATTTGTCAACGGGAAATTATTACAAGTTCATAAAAAGTGAAAAATCATTAGAGAAAGGGGCAATATATAATAAGGCAACAACAATATGGTACCCAAAATACGAGGCAATACAGCATTAGATCTGTGAATACATGTAACCCAAGAAGCAAGATCCCCTGACGAAAATCTAATAAGTCAAATGTAAAAGGAAGGGGTGGGGGCATGGGGCATTTTGGTCACTGATTCTTAATCTAATTTTTGAGCTATATTTGGAAATAATCTAAATGTAAAGTCTTCTACACAACTTTTTATGCTATCACCAGGTCATAGAGAAATGAGGAGCTAGCCATTTAAAGATGAGGGGAAAAAATATTCTCACACACATGATTTTAAATAATATCAAACAGCCAGTCTCGAATCCTTGTCTCTACTTTCTCTTTTATTGTGTCTCTGCCACTCTAATTAGGGTACCTCATGGGGTAAAAAGAAGTAAAAACAAATTCAGTCAAAAGTCGGAATTTCTGGCAAAATCAGAAATGATCAACTAGTTGATAGCTATTAATACCCCTTCACGTTACCTAGACTGGACATGAAACTTTCACTGCTGTTCTTTCACATTTCTTATCCATTGAAAGACTTAAGCTGTGTTCAACTTTTGTTGCTACTGCATTTGTTTAATTTTATATTCTTCAGCTGACATATGCATGAAACAGACCAACGTCTCTTGTTATAACAAAATACAAAATTCTTAAAGGTCTTGAAAGGAAGGAAATCTCCTGGTATGAAGAGATTGTTTAAAAACAAAAAATTAGGTCGTACCTCCATTCCCAGGTTTTCCTCATTTTTATGGTCCTCTCATTGAATGTCTACTGCTGCTCTCTTACTTCAACCTCCCCAACCCAGAGGTAATGGCAACTCTCCTACTAATGTTTCACCTCCAACATGGAGAAGGTCTCCATTCCTTATTTCCCTTCTGCACAATTAAAGAGAAACAAATGTTTCCAAAAAGAACTCTATTAAATATAAGTCAATTAAGTAAAATAAGAAAATACAGAAAATTAGTTTATCAAAGTACTAAAACGTTTCTATATCTACTTTTCCATATTTTTCACAACTAACAACAACAATGTACTTTTCACAGAGCAAGTTTAACTTCAGGACAATATATCTTCTCTGATTGCCTTTCTTTGCCTTTCCGTAAAGGAATAAATCCCTCCCTTTCCAGCAATCAGTGTATCTTACTTTCCATCATAAAACAACAGCAATTCTTTCTAACTCTAGCACGAAACTGTCATTCATCAGTTCAAAAACATTCACTGAATATATACTATGTGCCAAACACTGCTCTGACTCCATGGGATACAAAGATGAATAATTCAGAAAATTCCCTGTTCTTGTGGAGTTTATTCTCTAGTTGGGAAATACATATAAACAGACAGGAGCATGTGAGTGTGTGTATACACACATGTATACGTACGGCTGTGTGTGTGTGTGTGTATATATATATATAATGTAGTGATAAGTCTATAATAAAAATAAAAAAGCAGGGTCTGATACAGAGTGACCGAAGGCTATTTTAGATAAACTCTTCTTAAAAAGGCTTCTCTGAGACAGCTGATATTTAAACTGAGACATGAATGACAAGATAGAGCTACCACTCTGAAAATCAAAGAGGAGTACTATTCTTGGCAAGAACAAGTTGGAAAGTGTTATACAGGAAAGGGAAGATCATTTTGGTTGCTATGCAATGAGTAGACTAAAAGGGCAAAGATGGATGCAGAGAGATTGATTAGGAAAATTCACAGGATAGAATTAAAAGGAAACATGACAGGACAGTCATCTTTGCAGTGGTCCAGGTGAGAGAGAACCATAACCTGGGCTTGGTTGATGCCAAGAGAGAAAGACAAAAATTTGAAGTTTCTTTCAGGGTACAGTCAGCAGGACTCATTTGGATATGGAAGATAAAGGAAGCAAGGAAGATTCCTAGAGCTTTCCTGTATAGTCCTGGATTTCAAGTCAGAAGAAACTATCTTTTGTGACCAGCAGACAGAAACATGTTGATTGACATAATAAATAACCTCACCTTTCAAGCAAAACCTGCCCCTTACACATGGTAGTATAACATGGAAACTGAAAGGCTGATTAAACAACATCTCAGTGATACAACAGTCACAAAGAATTTCACAGTTTTTTCATCTACAGTTTCTTGAATTAAACTTTAATAGAATGACTGATGGAGGTAGAAAGGAAACCCTGGTGGCATAGTGGTTAAGTGCTACGGGTAACCAAAGGACCAGCAGTTTGAATGTGCCAGGCGCTCCTTGGAAACTCTATGGGACAGCTCTACTCTGTCCTATGGGGTCACTATGAGTCGAAATCAACTCGACGGCAATGGGTTTGGTTTTTGGTTTTTTGGAGGTAGAAAAGTAAAAAGACAATGAGAGAAAAATGAAATTTTTCTTGGGAAATGTCCTGATTCAGTGCTGCTATGAGTCGGAAATGACTCGACGGCACTGGGTTTGTTTCTGGTTTTTTGAATCAGAAATCTCAACAAGGTGGACTGACACAGTGGCTGCAACAATGAGCTGTAAGGATGGTGCAGAACCGGGTAGTGTTTTGTTCTGTTGTGCATAGGGTCACTATGAGTCGGAACCAACTCGGCGGCACCTAACACAACAATCAGAAATCTCTACGGGATAAAAGAGATGGGTGAATTTTGTCTTCCTCTTAAAACAGTTGGGAAACTATACTTAATTGCAAGGCCTTCATTTCCTAATGGCAAGATTTGAAATAAAAAAGAAATGAAAGATATTTCAGGGAGTAGGATAGCCCTCTATTGGGCAGAACAGAGCCAGATGAGAAAACAAGAAACCCAGAAAGGATATTCCCAGAATTAAAATTGTGCATTAGGACTACAGGGAAATCAAAGATTGTATGTTGTATTTGTCATATTGCTTATGTCTCATTTAATGTAAAATAATTCACTTGTATTTTCTGGGGGAGGGGGTTGAAATTTAGAGGTTTTGTTTATTTTTAAGAACCCAGAGCAGTTATTTTATAGAATATACCACAATTGGAATTTACCTGATTGCTTACTCATTATCAGATTCAGGTTAAACGTTAAAAAAGAAAAAATACATAGCTGATGTATCCTCATTTTTATAGCCCATCAGAAAGCAAAAAAATGAAAAAAGCCCATTGGTCCCATTACTGATGAAGTTACATTTGTTTACTGGATTAAGGTGCTGTTCATTGAAGTTCTCCACAGAAAACATGCCATTTTCCCTTTGTAGTTAGCAAATAACCTGTAGACTGACACTTTAAAGCTACGAATGCCCTAACCCAGGCAACATTTCACCTGTGTAAGTTACAAATATTAATGATCCTTGCTTATATCAATTTCTGCGCTGGTGGCTGCAAAATGAGGTTTAAAAAAAAAATGAAGACAGAGATCTTTGCCTCTCTTTACTATTGTTTTTTTAGTGGTTGAAACAGTGCCTGGAGAATAGCGTGCACAATAATAGGTTACTAAATAAACATTAATTAATAATTTGAATAGCAGTAGGTCATTTATTTTTGCCACTGTAATATATTTCATGGTATAAGCATACTACTGCATTATCATTTTACTGTGAATTCACTATTCCAGTTCTTTTTACACATAAAAGTTACTATGAATATTTTTGTACATGTTGCCTAAAACCGTATTAAGAGGTTGCCTGGAGTATATATCTAGGAGTAATATGCAAATCTTATAAATTCCTTACAAAAAAGTCTCCAATCTACTTTTCTTTATTTCCATTATTATCACAACATTTATCAAAACAACTATCATCTTTTGATAACCAAAACAAACCAAACCCGTTGCCGTTCAGTGAATTCCGACTCATGGTGACACTCCAGGACAGAGTAGAACTGTCCCATAGAGTTTCCAAGGAGCAAGTGGTAGATCTGAATTGCCGACCTTTTGGTTAGCAGCCGAATTCTTAACAACTGTGCCACCAGGGAATGACCTCCTAACTAAACTACCCCTCCTCTAGTGTTGCCCCCATCTAACCACACAGTGGTCAGTGAAATCTTTGAAAATATAAAGAAGATCACATCACTCTCTTAAGTAAACCCCTAATGGCTTTACAATATACTTAAAAAGCAACATGGGTATAAAAAGAAGCAGAATCTATGAATCCTAAGATAGGAAGCACGGAGGGCAGAGAGAGATGGTCTAACATCAAAATACCACAGAGGGCTATTCTGGACCTGCCCTAAGAAACCTTAAAAAAAATAAGCCTAGAAGTTAACGACTTGAACATCAATTTACTTAACTGTCAAACAAAATTAACTACAACACCTTTTAAAGGAAAATAAAAATTCTAAACACCAACAATATAACATTCACAGTATCTAGAATCCAAGCAAATGAAGAGACATGTAAAGGAAGATTGTGACCAATAACCAGAAGAAAAATTAGTCAATAGAAACAAACCCAGAAATGCACGACCTTAAGACAGCTATTACAAAAAACTATAGATAAAAAACAAGAATTTAAAGGAAAAAATGAATGTAAGGGGATAAATAGAAAATATTAAAAATAACCAAAAGGAATCTGGAAATATTCACAGGAGAGGATTAAAAGAAAATATGACATAGAAAAAGAATAGTGAATCCAAATTTAAAACTATGTATGCCAGGAAACAATGGAAGGACATTTTAAGGTACTAAAAGAAAAAACTGTCAGAGTAGAATTCTACCTATATTGCTGAAAATATACTTCACAAGTAAAGGTGAAATAGACCCTTTCAGGAAAACAAGATCTGAGAGAATTTACCACCAGCAGACATGAACAAAAAGGAATGTTAAAGAAAAGAAATCTGAAAGGGAAATTACAACAGATGGAAATTTGGATCAAGACAAAGGGGGGAAAAAAAACAACACTGTATGTATATAAATACAAAAAAATGTTCTCACCTTTTAAAATATGAATGACTGTTTAAGCAAAAATAGTAGCAATGCTGTCTACAAAAAACCTACTTTAAATATGAAAACACAGAATAATAGCAAAAGGATGGAAAAAGATAACAGTATATCTTTTCCCATCCTTTTGCTATTATTCTGTGTTTTCATATTTAAACCTATTATAGTAGCTTTCATATCTGTGTACAGCTTTAGATTGTGTCCCCTAAGAACATGTCCTTCCCAAAACCTGAGAATGTGAACTCATTTGGAAAGAGGGTCACTGCAGATGTAATGAGTTAAGTTAAAATAGGTCGTACCAGACAGAGTGGGAGAAAAATGTAGAACAAAATTCAAATCCATAAAAAAAGACCAGACTGACTGGTCTGACAGAGACTGGAGGAACCTCTGAGACACCCTATTAACTCAGAACTGAAGCCACTCCCAATGTCTACCTTTCAGCCAAAGATTAGACAGGCTTATAACACAAACATTAACACATGATGAACCTACTTCTTAGCTCAATGAAGTATATGAGAGACCAAATGGGTAACACCTGTTCAAAAGCAAAGACAAAAAGGCAGAACAGTTAGGAAAAGTGAATGAATGGACATGGGAAACCTGGGATGTAAAGGGAAAGGGGTAGAGTGCTGATACACTGCGGGAATTGCAACCAATGTCACAAAACAATTTGTGTATAAATTTTTGAATCAGAAACTAATTTGCACTATAAACTTTCACCTAAAGCACAATAAAATTAAAAAAAAAAAAATGAGGTCACACTGGAATAAAATGCCCTTATCCAATATGACTGGTGTCCTTGGAAGAAGAGAAGAGACACAGAGATGGAGCCACAGAGAAGGAGGTCATCTGAAGATGGCGGCAGACATAAGAGTTATGCTGCCAGGAGCCATGGAATGCTTGGCCCAACAGAAGCCATACAAAACAAGGAAATCTCCTCCTCAAAAGGCTTCGGAGGCAGGATGGCTCTATCAAAACCTTGGTTTTAGACTTCTAGCCTCCCGATCCGTGAGAAAATAAATGCCTGTTGTGTGAACTCACCCACTTTGTGGTAGTTTGTTATGGTGGCCTTAGGAAAGTAGTATTCTATGCAAACAGCAATCATAGGAAATCTGAACTGGCTACATGAGAATCAACCACAATACAGAACCTGAATTATTAACGGGGATGAAGAGATACTGCATAAAGACAAAGACGATAATCAAGAAGACATGACAATCCTATACGTGTATGCACATAACAAAAAACGCTGCAAGTATGTGAAGCAAAAACTGAAAGAACTAAAAGGAGAGAAAAGCAATTCGCAATTAAAATTGGAAATTTTAATACCCCTCTCTTAGTAATTAATAGAGTAAGAAAGCATCAGTAAGGATAATGTAAAACTTAAAAAAACACTACTGGCCAACTAGATTTAAGTAACATTTGTATGGTACTCCACCCAGCCACAGCAGAATACAAACTGTTATTAAGTGCACAAGGAACATCAAGCATGACAGACCAGATGCTGTGCCGTTGAAAAAAAAAAAAAAAAAAATTCTCAGTATGTTTAAAGATACTGAAATTATACAGAGAATTGTCCTCTGACCTCAACAGAATTAAAATAGAAATTAATTTAGAAAAAGATATCTGGAAAATCCAAAAATACTAGGAAATTAAATAACACACTTCTAAATAAACTACAGGTCTAAAGAAAATAGTTGAAACTAAGTGATAATAAGAACAAACATATAAAAACTTAGGAGATGCATCCACTTTGGTGAGTGGCGTCTTAGGTCTTCAAAACGCTAGCAAGAAGCCATCTAAGATGTATCAACTGGTCTCAACCCAGCTGGAGCAAAGGAGAATGAAGAACATCAAAGACACAAGGCAACTGGAAGCCCAAGACACAGAAAGGGCCACATAAATCAAGAGTCTACGTCAGCTTGAGACCAGAAGAACTAGATGATGCTACCACGGATGACTGCCCAGACAGGAAACACAACAGAGAATCCCTGATGGAGCCGGAAAACAGCAGGATGCAGACCTCAAATTCTCGTAAAAAGACCAGACAGAATGGTCTGGCTGAGACTAAAGGGACCCCGGAGATCATGGTCTCCAGACCCTTTGTTAGCCCATGACTGGAACCATTCCCAAAGCCAACTCTTCAGACAGGGATTGGACTAGACTGTAAGGTAGAAAATGATACTGGTGAGGAGTGAGCTTCTTGGCTCAAAGAGACACATGAGACTATGTGGGCAACTCCTGTCTGGAGGCGAGATGAGAAGGCAGAGGGGGGCAGGAGCTGGTTGAATGGACACGAGAATACAGGGTGGAAAGGAGAAGTGTGCTGTCTCATCAGCGGGAGAGCAGCTGGGAGTACATAGAAAGGTGTGTCTAAGTTTTTGTATGAGAGACTGACTTGATTTGTAAACTTTCCCTTAAATCACAATAATAATAAATAGTCAAAAACAATTAGGGGATACAAATAGAGTAGTGCTTAGAAAGACATTTACAGCTTTAAACACTATATAAAGTACTGTACAAGGTGTTATGTAATGTATATAAAGCTCTATATAGTTTTTAATATTTATATGAAGTTCCAAAATAAGAAAAGGAAATAAAACTCAAAATTAATAGTAGACAGAAAATACATGGTTTCAGGGGACATCTAAATCAATTGCCATAATAAAATCTATCAAGAAAATATTCTGCATCCCACTTTGGAGAGTGGCGTCTGGGGTCTTAAATGCTAACAAGTGGCCATCTAAGATGTATCAATTGGTCTCAACCCACCTGGACAAGGAAGAATGAAGAACACCAAAGGCACAAAATAATTATGAGCCTAAGAGACAAAAAGGATCACATAAACCAGAGACTACATCAGCCGGAGACCAGAAGAGCTAGATGGTACCTGGCCACAACCAATGGCTGCCCTGATAGGGAACTCAACAGAGAAACCCTGAGGGAGCAGGAAAGCAGTGGGATGCAGACCCGAATTCTCGTAAAAAGACCAGACTTAATGGTCAGACTGGAATTGGAGGAACCTTGGAAGCCATGGATCCCAGACCTTCTGTTAGCCCAGGACAGGAACCGTTCCCAAAGCCAACTCTTCAGACAGGGATTGGACTGGAATAGGGGATGGAAAATGAGACTGGTGAAGCACAAGCTTCTTGGATCAAGTTGACACATGAAACTATGTTAGCATCTCCTGCCTGGAGGGGAGATGAGAGGGCAGAGGTGGCCAGAAGCTACCCAAATGTACACAAGGAGAGTGGAGGGAAGTATCTGATGCTATCTCATCAGAGGGAGAGCCAATAGGAGTGCATAGCAAGGTGTATGTAAATTTTTGTATGAGAGACTGACCTGATTTGTAAACTTTCACTTAAAGCACAATAAAAATTAATTTAAAAAAAAAGTATACCATCAAAAAAAAATTAATAGTAGACAGAAAATAGAATCGAAATCAATGAAATAAAAAAACCAACAACAGAAAAATGAAATCAACCTGGAATATTGAAAAAAATCAATAAACTGATCAACTTCTGGCTAAATTAATCAAGAACAAAAGAGAAAAGGTATAAATTACCAAAAGGAATGAAAAGGGGGATATAACTACAGCTTCTATACACGTTACAAGGGAGTATTACAATTAATCTTATATGGATAAATCTGACAACTTAGATGAAACGGAAAAATTACTCAAAAATTTACCCAAACCAACTTATTCAAAAACATTACACTTGAACAGTCCTAAACCCAGTAAAGAAATTCAACTCTCAAAAAGTCCAAATAGTTGACTTTCAGAAGACAGTGGAACACTACCCACCTCATTTTATGAGGTCAGTATTCTCCTGATACCAAAACTAGACAAAGACATTGTAAGAAAACTATAGGCTAATATCCTTCACGAACACGACTGAAAAAATCCTTAAGAGAGTATTAGCAAAGTGAATACAGCTGCATTAAAAAGGATACTTACTACATCAGGACCAGGACGCTGTTTGTCGCAGGAATGCCAGGTGGGTTAATATTTGAAAATCAACCAATGCAATAGCTGTATTAACACACTAAAGAAGAAAAACCATTTAATCGTCCTAATAAATGCACAAAACATAGTTGACAAAATTAAAACTCCATTCATAATAAAAACTCTCAGCAAATTGGGAATTTTGTAAGAACTCAACAGAATAATGAATAATCTACAGCTAACATCATATATAAGGAGCCCTGGTGGTGCAGTGGTTAAGCGTTTGCCTACTAAGCAAAAAGTAGGCGGCTTGAACCTACCACCCACTCCGCAAGAGAAAGATGTGGCAGTCTGCTTCTGTAAAGATTACAGCCTTGGTGTCTGGGGTCTTAAAAGCTTTCGAACAGCCATCTAAGAATCATCAATTGCTCCCAACTCACTTGCAGTAAAGGAAAATGAAGAACACCAAAGACACAAGGAAAACATTGGCCCAACAGACAAAAGGGCCACATAAACCTGAGACTCCATCAGCCTGAGACCAGAAGAACTAGATTGTCCTGGCTACCACCACTGACTGCCCTTGAAGCCCACTTCAGACAAGACTAGACTGGACTATAAAACATAAAACAATACTTGTGAAAAGCGTATTTCTTAGTTCAGTCAGATACACGAGACCAAACAGGCAGCTCCTGTCCCGAAGCAAGGTGAGAAGGCAGGAAGTGACAGGAACTGGTTGAATGGACACAAGAAACCTGGGGTGGAAAGGGGGACTGTGTTGTCACATTACAGGGATTGCAACCAATGTCTCATAACAATATGTTTATAAATTTTTATATGAGAAATTAACTTGAGCTGTTAACTTTCACCTAAAAAAGAGCACGATAAAAAAGGGGGAAAAAAAAGTTACAGCCTTGGAAACTCTATAGGGCAGTTTTATTCTGTCCTATACAGTCACTATAAGTCTACAACAACAGGTTTTTTTTTTTTTTAAACATCATATGCAGGTGGCAAAATGGTTAAGCACCTGGCTGCTAAACAAAAGGCTGGTGGTTCAAACCCATCCAGTAGCTCTGTGTAAGAAAGACCTGGTGATCTGCTTCCATAAAGATTACAGACAAGAAAACCCTATGAGGCAGTTCTATTCTGTCACATGGGGTCGCTATTAGTCAGTCAACCTGACAACTAAATACAACAAAAACATAAGTGCTGCCTTCCTCATAAAATTGGGAACAAAGTAAGGACATCAGTTCTCCCAATTTCTAGTCAATATTGTGCTGGAGGCACTATTCAGTGCACTTTTAGTCAAGGGAAAAAAAGTTACAAAGATTGGAATAGAAGACATAAAACTGCAAATTCAGAGACAACATGCTCAACACCTAAAATATCCTAACACACTTACTGGAACTAATAAAGGAGGTTAGCAAAATTGTAGGTATAAGATCAATAGGCAAAAATCAACTGTATTTCTCCATATTAGCAAAGAATAATCAGACAATGACATTAAAAATGCCATTTACAAAAACACTGAAAAATCATGAAATACTTAAATTAGTCCTAACATGATCTATGCATTGAGAATTACAAAAATATTACTGAGAAATTAACATCTAAATAAATGGGGAAATATATGCATGAATCAAAATATTGTTAAATTTTAAATTCACCCCATATTTACTTATAAATTCAAAGCATTACCAGTCAAAATCCCATAAAATAATAAAGTGGACATCTTTATTAAAACTGTAAGCTGATTCTAAAATATTTGTGGAAATGCAAAGGACCACCAATATCCAAAGTACTCTTGAAAAGGAAAAACTAGAAGACTTCTACTTGACTTCAAGATATGTAACAATCCAGATAGTTTGACTTTGGCAAAAACATTGATTTTCTACATTAGAGAAACAGAACTGAGTCCACAAGTAGACATCCACATATATGATCAATAGATTCTTTAGAAAAGTACCAAGGTAATTCAATGAGAACAGACTTTTCAACAAATGGTAGTACAACAACAAGATAACCATTTGGAAAAAAATGAACTGCAACTTTTACATCAAAAATCAATTCAAGGTTAAATAAATTGTGGTATATTCACACAATGGAATACTACACATTGATCAAGAACAGTAACGAATCTGTGAAATATTTCATAACATGGAGGAACCTGGAAGGCATTATGCTGAGTGAAATTAGTCAGAAGCAAAAGGACAAATATTGTATAAGACCACTATTATAAGATCTTGAGAAACAGTATAAACTGAGAAGAACACATACTTTTGTGGTTACAACGCGGGGAGGGAGGGAGGGTGGGAGAGGGTTATTTCCTGATTAGTTAGTAGATAAGAACTACTTTAGGTGAAGGCAAGGACAATACTCAATACACGGAAGGTCAGCTCAACTGGACTGGACCAAAAGCAAAGAAGTTTCCAGGATAAACTGAATGCTTCAAAGCTCAGCGGAGCAAGGGCGGAGGTTTGGGAACCATGGTTTAAGGCAACTTCTAAGTCAATTGGCAAAATAATTCTATTATGAAAACATTCTGCATCCCACTTTGAAATGTGGAGTCTGGGGTCTTAAACGGTAGCAAGCGGCCATCTAAGATGCATCAATTGGTCTCAATCCACCTGGATCTAAGGAGAATGAAGAACACCAAGGTCACATGATAACTATGAGCCCAAGAGACAGAAAGGGCCACATGAACTAGAGACTTACATCATCCTGAGACCAGAAGAACTAGATGGTGCCCGGCCACAAGAGATGACTGCCCTGACAGGGAGCACAACAGAGAACCCCTGAGGGAGCAGGAGATCAGTGGGATGCAGACCCCAAATTCTCATAAAAAGACCAGACTTAATGGTCTGACTGAGACTAGAGGAATCCCGGCGGTCATGGTCCCCAACCCTTCTGTTGGCCCTGGACAGGAACCATTCCTGAAGACAACTCATCAGACATGGAAGGGACTGGACAATGGGTAGGAGAGAGATGCTGATGAAGAGTGAGCTACTTGTATCAGGTGGACACTTGAGACTGTGTTAGCATCTCCTGTCTGGAGGGGAGATAGGAGGGTAAAGAGGGTTACAAACTGGCAAAATTGTCACAAAAGGAGAGACTGGAAGGGCTGACTTATTACGGGGAGAATAAGTGGGAGTATGGAGTAAGGTGTATATAAGCTTATATGTGACAGACTGACTTAATTTGTAAATGTTCACTTAAAGCTCAATAAAAATTATTTAAAAAAATTCATTCAGACCACTGTAGACAAGATGGCGGACTAGGCAGACGCTACCTCGGATCCCTCTTACAACAAAGACTCGGAAAAACAAGTGAATCGATCACATACATAACAATCTACGAACCCTGAACAACAAACACAGATTTAGAGACGGAGAACGAACTAATACGGGGAAGCAGCGATTGTTTCCAGAGCCTGGAGCCAGCGTACCAGTCAGGTACGGCACAAGCACAGAGAGCTGCTCCACCCCCCTGAACTAACCCCAGGAGCGGGACCAGCCGGTTCCACAGGCGGCGTGGGACGCAGCCGGTAGGAGAAGTCCCCGGGAGGCAGTGACTGGTCTTGGAGCAGAAAGAGCAGCGTCCGAGCCGGGGAACCGTCCTGCAGGGATTTGGACTGGACGCAGGTACGGCATAAACACGGAGAGTTGCTCCACCCCCCTGAACTAACCCCGGGAAGGGGACCAGCTGGGTCGCGCGGGCGGCGTGGGACGCAGCCAGTAGGAGAAGTCCCCGGGCGGCAGCGACTGGTATTGGAGCGGGTAGAACAGCGTCCCAGCCAGGACACTCGGTCACGGCACAAGCACGGGGAGCTGCTCCACCCATCTGAACTAACCCCGGGAGGAGGCCCAACTAGTTCTCGGAGGCGGCACGGCCACGTGGCTGGAGGGACGAGAAGTCCCTGGGAGGCAGCGACTGATTTTGGAGTTGAGAGTGCACCGTCCCAGTAGGGGAGCCTTGACGCTGGGCATGGGGCTGGAAGCAGAGGATCTGACCGTGACTCCAGCGGGCCAGAGCCCTCGGGGGCAATCTCCACACAGCCAGCACACATAGGCGACGCGCCCACGGGAATCTCAGATATAATAGTCATTACAAGCAAGACAAGCAACTCTGGCTATATTCTGAGGGGCTACTCTCCTATCTCTCTGTTCCCTCCCCCACCCTCCCCAGGCGGCTTCATTAACATCTGAATAGCCTGAGCCAGAGGGAGAACTCTGATAGGGATCTGACTGCATTTTTTTTTAGCGGATTTTCTGGAAAAACTAGTTTCCCAGTGATGGCTCGGAGACAACAATCCATATCAAACCACTTAAAGAAGCAGACCGTGACAGCTTCTCCAACCCCCCAAACAAAAGAATCAAAATCTTTCCCAAATGAAGATACAATCTTGGAATTATCAGATACAGAATATAAAAAACTAATTTAAAGAAAGCTTAATGATATCACAAATGAAATTAGGATAACTGCAGACAAAGCCAAGGATCACACTTGAAGAACTCAAAAAGATTATTCAAGAACATACTGGAAAAATTAATAAGTTGCAAGAATCCATAGACAGACAACATGTAGAAATCCAAAAGATTAACAATAAAATAACAGAATTAGACAACGCACTAGGAAGTCAGAGGAGCAGACTCGAGCAATTAGAATGCAGACTGGGACATCTGGAGGACCAGGGAATCAACACCAACATAGCTGAAAAAAAATCAGATAAAAGAATTAAAAAAAATGAAGAAACCCTAAGAATTATGTGGGACTCTATCAAGAAGGATAACCTGCGGGTGATTGGAGTCCCAGAACAGGGAGGGGGGACAGAAAACACAGAGAAAATAGTTGAAGAACTCCTGACACAAAACTTCCCTGACATCATGAAAGACGAAAGGATATCTATCCAAGATGCTCATCGAACCCCATTTAAGATTGATCCAAAAAGAAAAACACCAAGACATATTATCATCAAACTTGCCAAAACCAAAGATAAACAGAAAATTTTAAAAGCAGCCAGGGAGAAAAGAAAGGTTTCCTTCAAGGGAGAATCAATAAGAACATGTTCTGACTACTCAGCAGAAACCATGCAGGCAAGAAGGGAATGGGACGACATATACAGAACACTGAAGGAGAAAAACTGCCAGCCAAGGATCATATATCCAGCAAAACTCTCTCTGAAATATGAAGGTGAAATTAAGATATTTACAGACAAACACAAGTTTAGAGAATTTGCAAAAACCAAACCAAAGCTACAAGAAATACTAAAGGATATTGTTTGGTCAGATAACCAATAATATCAGATATCAGCACAACACAAGGTCACAAAATAGAACGTCCTGATATCAACTCAAATAGGGAAATCACAAAAACAAACAAATTAAGATTAATTAAAAAAAAAAAAATACACATAACAGGGAATCATGGAAGTCAATAGGTAAAAGATCACAATAATCAAAAAGAGGGACTAAATACAGGAGGCATTGAACTGCCATATGGAGAGTGATACAAGGCGATATAGAACAATACAAGTTAGGTTTTTACTTAGAAAAATAGGGGTAAATAATAAGGTAACCACAAAAAAGTATAACAACTCTATAACTCAAGATAAAAACCAAGAAAAACGTAACGACTCAACTAACATAAAGTCAAGCACTATGAAAATGAGGATCTCACAATTTACTAAGAAAAAAGCCTCAGCACAAAAAAGTATGTGGAAAAATGAAATTGTCAACAACACACATAAAAAGGCATCAAAATGACAGCACTAAAAACTTATTTATCTATAATTACCCTGAATGTAAATGGACTAAATGCACCAATAAAGAGACAGAGAGTCTCGGACTGGATAAAGAAACACGATCCATCTATATGCTGCCTACAAGAGACACACCTTAGACTTAGAGACACAAACAAACTAAAACTCAAAGGATGGAAAAAAGTATATCAAGCAAACAATAAGCAAAAAAGAAGAGGAGTAGCAGTATTAATTTCTGACAAAATAGACTTTAGACTTAAATCCACCACAAAGGATAAAGAAGGACACTATATAATGATAAAAGGGACAATTGATCAGGAAGACATAACCATATTAAATATTTATGCACCCAATGACAGGGCTGCAAGATACATAAATCAAATTTTAACAGAATTGAAAAGCGAGATAGATACCTCCACAATTATAGTAGGAGACTTCAACACACCACTTTCGGAGAAGGACAGGACATCCAGTAAGAAGCTCAACAGAGACACGGAAGATCTAATTACAACAATCGACCAACTTGACCTCATTGACTTATACAGAGCTCTCCACCCAACTGCTGCAAAATATACTTTTTTTTCTAGCGCACATGGAACATTCTCTAGAATACACCACATATTAGGTCATAAAACAAACCTTTGCAGAGTCCAAAACACCGAAATATTACAAAGCATCTTCTCAGACCACAAGGCAATAAAACTAGAGATCAATAACAGAAAAACTAGGGAAAAGAAATCAAATACTTGGAAAATGAACAATACCCTCCTGAAAAAAGACTGGGTTATAGAAGACATCAAGGAGGGAATAAGGAAATTCATAGAAAGCAATGAGAATGAAAATACTTCCTATCAAAACCTCTGGGACACAGCAAAAGCAGTGCTCAGAGGCCAATTTATATCAATAAATGCACACATACAAAAAGAAGAAAGAGCCAAAATCAGAGAACTGTCCCTACAACTTGAACAAATAGAAACACAGCAACAAAAGAATCCATCAGGCACCAGAAGAAAACAAATAATAAAAATTAGAGCTGAACTAAATGAAGTAGAGAACAGAAAAACAATTGAAAGAATTAACAAAGCCAAAAGCTGGTTCTTTGAAAAAATTAACAAAATTGATAAACCATTGGCTAGACTGACTAAAGAAATACAGGAAAGGAAACAAATAACCCGAATAAGAAATGAGAAGGACCACATCACAACAGAACCAAATGAAATGAAAAGAATCATTTCAGATTATTATGAAAAACTGTACTCTAACAAATTCGAAAACCTAGAAGAAATGGATGAATTCCTGGAAAAACACTACCTACCTAACACATTCAGAAGCACAACAACTAAATAGACCCATAACAAAAACAGAGATTGAAACGGTAATCAAAAAACTCCCAACAAAAAAAAGCCCTGGCCCGGACGGCTTCACTGCAGAGTTCTACCAAACTTTCAGAGAAGAGTTAACACCACTGCTACTAAAGGTATTCCAAAGCATAGAAAATGACGGAATACTACCCAACTCATTCTATGAAGCCACCATCTCCCTGATACCAAAACCAGGTAAAGACATTACAAAAAAAGAAAATTATAGACCTATATCCCTCATGAACATTGATGCAAAAATCCTCAACAAAATTCTAGCCAATAGAATCCAACAACACATCAAAAAAATAATTCACCCTGATCAAGTGGGATTTATACCAGGTATGCAAGGCTGGTTTAATATCAGAAAAACCATTAATGTAATCCATCACATCAATAAAACAAAAGACAAAAACCACATGATCTTATCAATTGATGCAGAAAAGGCATTTGACAAAGTCCAACACCCATTCATGATAAAAACTCTTACCAAAATAGGAATTGAGGGAAAATTCCTCAACATAATAAAGGGCATCTATGCAAAGCCAACAGCCAATATCACTCTAAATGGAGAGAACCTGAAAGCATTTCCCTTGAGAACGGGAACCAGACAAGGATGCCCTTTATCACCGCTCTTATTCAACATTGTGCTAGAAGTCCTAGCCAGGGCAATTAGGCTAGACAAAGAAATAAAAGGTATCCGGATTGGCAAGGAAGAAGTAAAGTTATCACTATTTGCAGATGACATGATTATATACACAGAAAACCCTAAGGAATCCTCCAGAAAACTACTGAAACTAATAGAAGAGTTTGGCAGAGTCTCAGGTTATAAAATAAACATACAAAAATCACTTGGATTCCTCTACATCAACAAAAAGAACGCCGAAGAGGAAATCACCAAATCAATACCATTCACAGTAGCCCCCAAGAAGATAAGATACTTAGGAATAAATCTTACCAAGGATGTAAAAGACCTATACAAAGAAAACTACAAAGCTCTACTACAAGAAATTCAAAAGGACATACTTAAGTGGAAAAACATACCCTGCTCATGGATAGGAAGACTTAACATAGTAAAAATGTCTATTCTACCAAAAGCCATCTATACATTTAACGCACTTCCGATCCAAATTCCAATGTCATATTTTAAGGGGATAGAGAAACAAATCACCAATTTCATATGGAAGGGAAAGAAGCCCCGGATAAGCAAAGCACTACTGAAAAAGAAGAAGAAAGTGGGAGGCCTCACCTTACCTGACTTCAGAACCTACTATACAGCCACAGTAGTAAAAACAGCCTGGTATTGGTACAACAACAGACACATAGACCAATGGAACAGAATTGAGAACCCAGAAATAAATCCATCCACGTATGAGCAGCTGATATTTGACAAAGGACCAGTGTCAATTAACTGGGGAAAAGATAGCCTTTTTAACAAATGGTGCTGGCATAACTGGATATCCATTTGCAAAAAAATGAAACAGGACCCATACCTCACACCATGCACAAGAACTAACTCCAAGTGGATCAAAGACCTAAACATAAAGACTAAAACGATAAACATCATGGAAGAAAAAATTGGGACAACCCTAGGAGCCCTAATACAAGGTATAAACAGAATACAAAACATTACCAAAAATGATGAAGAGAAACCAGATAACTGGGAGCTCCTAAAAATCAAACACCTATGCTCATCTAAAGACTTCTCCAAAAGAGTAAAAAGACCACCTACAGATTGGGAAAGAATTTTCAGCTATGACATCTCCGACCAGCGCCTGATCTCTAAAATCTACATGATTCTGTCAAAACTCAACCACAAAAAGACAAACAACCCAATCAAGAAGTGGGCAAAGGATATGAACACACATTTCACTAAAGAAGATATTCAGGCAGCCAACAGATACATGAGAAAATGCTCTCGATCATTAGCCATTAGAGAAATGCAAACTAAAACCACGATGAGATTCCATCTCACTCCAACAAGGCTGGCATTAATCCAAAAAACACAAAATAATAAATGTTGGAGAGGCTGCGGAGAGATTGGAACTCTCGTACACTGCTGGCGGGAATGTAAAATGGTACAACCACTTTGGAAATCCATCTGGCGTTATTTTAAACAGTTAGAAATAGAACTACCATACAACCCAGAAATCCCACTCCTAGGAATATACCCTAGAGATACAAGAGCCTTCATACAAACAGATATATGCACACCCATGTTTATTGCAGCTCTGTTTACAATAGCAAAAAGTTGGAAGCAACCAAGGTGTCCATCAACGGATGAATGGGTAAATAAATTGTGGTATATTCACACAACGGAATACTACGCATCGATAAAGAACAGTGACGAATCTGTGAAACATTTCATAACATGGAGGAACCTGGAAGGCATTATGCTGAGCGAAATTAGTCAGAGGCAAAAGGACAAATATTGTATAAGACCACTATTATAAGATCGTGAGAAATAGTAAACCTGAGAAGAACACATACTTTTGTGGTTACGGAGGGGGGAGAGAGGGAGGGTGGGAGAGGGTTTTTTATTGATTAATCAGTAGATAAGAACTGCTTTAGGTGAAGGGAAAGACAACACTCAATACATGGAAGGTCAGCTCAATTGGACTGGACCAAAAGCAAAGAAGTTTCCAGGATAAACTGAATGCTTCAAAGCTCAGCGGAGCAAGTGCGGGGGTCTGGGGAACATGGTTTGCGGGGACTTCTAAGTCAATTGGCAAAATAATTCTATTATGAAATCATTCTGCATCCCACTTTGAAATGTGGCGTCTGGGGTCTTAAATGCTAACAAGCGGCCATCTAAGATGCAGCAATTGGTCTCAACCCACCTGGAGCAAAGGAAAAGGAAGAACACCAAGGCCACACGACAACTAAGAGCCCAAGAGACAGAAAGGGCCACATGAACCAGAGACCTACATCATCCTGAGACCAGAAGAACTAGTTGGTGCCCGGCCACAATCGATGACTGCCCTGACAGGGAGCACAGCAGAGGACCCCTGAGGGAGCAGGAGATCAGTGGGATACAGACCCCAAATTCTCATAAAAAGACCAAACTTAATGGTCTGACTGAGACTAGAGGAATCCTGGCGGCCATGCTCCCCAGACCTTCAGTTGACACAGGACAGGAACCATCCCCGAAGACAACTCATCAGAAATGAAAGGGACTGGTCAGCGGGTGGGAGAGAGACGCTGATGAAGAGTGAGCTAATTATATCAGGTGGACACTTGAGATTGTGTTGGCAACTCTTGTCTGGAGGGGGGATGGGAGGATAGAGAGAGAGGGAAGCCGGCAAAATTGTCAAGAAAGGAGAGACTGAAAGGGCTGACTCAAGAGGGGGAGAGCAAGTGGGAGTAGGGAGTGAGATGTATGTAAACTTAAATGTGACAGACTGATTGGATTTGTAAACTTTCACTTGAAGCTTAATAAAAGTTATTAAAAAAAAAAATCCATTCAAGATGAATGACATGCCTATATGCAGTAATTAAAATTATAAAACTTCAAAAACAAAACTATAAAGTATTTCTGAGCTATTTAGTGGTAAACAAAGGTTTTTTAGATAGGACACCAAAAGCATGAATCTATAAAAAGACAGAAATTTAAATATTGAACTTCAGCAACACTTAAAAACTTTTTCTATTCCAAAGACACCATTCAGAAGATAAAAAGAAAACCCACAGACTAGGAGAAAATACTTGCAATATTTGATGAAGGACTGATGTCCAGAAGATGCATCCTAAAACTAAATTAAAAAAGAAATACATCTAAAACATCAATTTGCTGAATGGTTGAAAAGAATGGAGAAAGTTAAAAGGAAAATACAAAAACAAGTTCCTTAGGCATATAAATATCAAATAAAATCAGACTCAGAAGTAAAAAAAAAAAATTAAATTCAGTACATTTTAATAAAAGGTTCAATTAACCAAGAAAATACATGTATACAATGTAATACACCTGTTATGTTAGCTTAAGAATAAAGATAGACTAAAAATGACAAAGCAGCAAGGGAAATTTGAAAAATCCACTTTTTCAAAAACATCACCCTCCATGTAGAACTGAGAATTCTACCAAGTAGGCTTGACCTAACGTACATTTATAAAACATGGCATCCAACAATTTGAAAACATATACTCTGTTCAAACACACACGGAACATATATATTTTAAGTGACTTACTTCTTGCCCATAAAGTGAGCCTCAAATCTCAAAGATTCTAAACAAAGATCATATATACTGATCAAAAAGCAATTAAGTTAGAAATTGGTAACTTTTAAAAGCTGAAAATTTTTCGTAAATTTTAAAATAACTTCTAAATAATAGATGAGTCAAAAATCATTAACAGGAATCTAGAAATACTTAGAAATGAATGATTGTTAAAAATACATATCAAAACCTACCAGATTGGGTTCTCTGACCAGATCCCCAGTTTAAGCCACTCCCTCAACTGCTGAGAGTGACAGCCAACAGCTGTCACTCAGTACCTTTCCAGGGCTTGTCCTGAGCTTTCTGCCCAAGGTCTTGCTCCCTACCTAAGGGGAGACCACGTCAAATGACTGGTTGATATGGGCGTACAAAGGTTCGACCTACTTGTCCCAGTTTGGGACAACTATGAAATGTCACTCTATATTCAGAGCTCTCTGTAGAATAGGTTGAGAACGCACCTCAGTTCAACTTCTCCCTCTGGCCATTTCAGTTTCCTTTACTCTCCCATTATGTGCTAGTCCCAAAATTATTCCCTATAAGTTTCTAGAATCCAACCTGTGAGAGAGAAATACATTTGAAAGGCTATTATAGTGATCTAGGCAAGAGTAGGCACTTGCTTAAACAAAGGGAGTAACAGTACAGATGAAGAAAAGTGAATGAATTTCTTTTAAGTATTTAGGAGATGATGATGATCCGCAAACTGAAAAACCATATAATAAAACCTAACAGTGAACACTGAACACAGAGATAGCTTCACTGCTGACATCAAAACGGAGTCATCTCCACTTCCTGCCTCTGTGGTCCACGACATTCCAGATGGTATAACCTCCATCAGCCTCAGTCCCTCCATCCCCACCATACAACCTGACCAATGAGAGGTAAATATGCAGGAGGAAGAAAATGTAAACCTTTATTATTTAAAGCCATGGGGAAGGTTCAATGAAGATGCTGAAAACTATAGCTCTGGTGAACTAATGACAACTGAATAGACACAAATAAAAAATTAGCAAACTACTAGAATTTCCAAAGGGATATAATTCAGAATCTACTAGGAAATCTGGCTGCCATGTAATACCCGGCTACACTGAAAATTTCCTGTTGTGAATGAAAACAGGAAGACGGTTTAGCAAATTCAAGTCATTTGGGGAAGTGACTTCTACTATCAATGCATGACCCATGTTGTATGTATTTCATCATAATATACTGATTTTATTGTTGCCTTTTAATTATAAATTAGTTTAGTTTACTTTCAGATTTGGATTGGCACACCTCAAAGTGAGGTGATGTATCTTTGAGGTCTTCAATTATCTGATAACTGGAACGTAAATACGTACATGTTGCAGTTCAAGTATGAATCATCCATCCCTCTACTGCCACAGGCAACATTACAATGTGCTCATGTGCTCACATGGAACATATATGTGCAGCAAGAGGCAGTCATTCAAACAGAACAAGGGGATGCTGCGTGGTTCAAAACAGGAAAAGGTGTGCAGCAGGGTTGTGTCCTTTCACCTTACCTATTCGATCTGTATGCTGAGCAAATAATCAGAGAAGCTGGCCTATATGAAGAAGGGGGCATCACGATTGGAGGAAGACTCACTAACAACCAGCAATATGCTGATGACACAACTGAAACGAAAATAACTTGAAGCACTTAACTGATGAAGTTCGAGGTGTGGATTACAGTAAGTATGAAGAAAACAAAAATCCTCCCAACTGGACCAATAAACAACATCATGATAAACGGCGAGCAAAATGAAGCTGTCGAAGATTTCATTCTACTTGGATCAACAATCAATATCCACGAAAGCAGTAGTCAAAAAAATCAAGTGATGCATTGCTTTGGGCAAAAGTTTTAAAAAGCAAAGACATCGCTTTGTGCCTAACCTAATCCAAGTCGTGGTCTTTTTAACTGCGTTTTCAATCATATGCATGTGAGAGCTGAATAATGAAAAAGGAAGAGAGAAGAACTGATGTATTCAAATTGTGGTGCTGACAAGAATACTGAATATACCCTGGACTGTCATAAGAATGAACAGATCAGTCACAGAAGATTACAGCCGAATGTCCCTTAGGAGCAATGATGGCAAGACTCTGGCCTGCCTACTTTGGACACATCATCAGGAAAGATTAACCATTAAAAAATAATATCGTGGTTGATAAAGCAGAGGGTTGGCAAAAGTAAAGGAAACCCTCAATAAGACTGATTGACACAACAGCCATAACAATGGACTCAAACAATAACAACTACTACTACAGATGTACATACGATCCCTCAAAGAGATACCTGTAGGTGATCCTTATTATCACCAAGTTTTTTCCCACTAGAAAACGAAAATATGTGAAGTAAGTACATCCAGGATATTTTCCCTTTTCTAAGTTGTCCATACCCACATACACATATAGATGCACAAACTGCTTTATAAATAGCTAAATAAAAAATTTTAACTTAAATAAAAATGAAAAATACTGTATACGTAAACAATCAACAGATTGTATAAGCTCAGAGTGAAGCAGTACATGTCACTGCTTTGGCTGGGCAGAGAAAAGCAAGGAATCTTCACCAGAAAACTGCATTTGCCTGTTTTTCTATACTCAGATTCCCAACTCTGCTCCAGAGATCAGAAATCAAGTCAACTTCAACACACAGATTAGAAGTAGAATGGGTTCACAGACAGAAGTTTCCAACCCAAAACCAAAGGCCTTTTGTTTTTACATTACAGCCTGAGCCTTTTGAAACAGTAAAAGAAAATGGAAAGAGAAATGGTATACAATTAAGAAGAACAATAAAACAAGAGAAAGATGATGAAGGACTGAGAAAAACAAAAAGCAGCAGAGAGAATAAATGTAATATGGTAAAGCAAAACTAAACCCATTGCCACCAAGTCAATTCCAGCTCATTGTAACCCTATAGGACAGAGCAGAACTCCCCCCTAGAGTTTCCAAGGTGCCTCTGGTGGGTTCGAACTGCCCACCTTTTAATCAGCACCCACAGATCTTAACCACTACGCTACCTGGGTTTCCAATATAGTAAACTTCTGAAATTATACTTAAAACAAAGATGTTTATGTCGGAATAATAAAAGAAAATTTAACCACCCAACTGATGGTGCGAAAGGACAGAAAACACACGCTCCCATCTCTCAGGGAAGATCATTCTGACCTCAACATACCATATTACTTTAATAACAGGAAAATGAGGTGAAATAAACACCTCTTTCTTTCATAAACTTTACGAAAACCACTTTAACACCCATTTTATTCAACATTACTTTTCCTTAGGCATTTTAAATTAAATCTCCTGGGCATATTAAACGTATCTTCTACTAAAGACGAAATGAGAAAATAGCAGGGTCCAATGTTATGAAGAAGGTAGGCTGTAATTTTTTTTTTAAGTTTCTATAAGATAACCTTAACCATAAATTCATATACAACATGTGAAAAATTTCCTAAGCGGAAAGACATAGAGCAAATTATCTCAAGGAAAAATAAACGTCATGGTCATAGATGGCTGCTAAGGCAGTAAGGTCCAGTAAAAGACTCTCATACATTTGAGTCTTAGATCCTTAAAACTTTCCAATAACGCAGGCTAATGAACACTAGACAGCCTAGAAAAAGTGATGACTAACAGCCATTAACAAAGGAGCCCTGATGGTGCAATGGTTAAGCATTTAAACTATATCTACTGACTCTGCAGGAGAAAGAGCTGACAATCTGCGCTCATAAAAATTTCAGCCTAAAAAACTCTATGGGGCAGTCCTACTCTGTCACATGAGGTCACTGGGCATCGAAATAGATTCAATGGCACCTAGCAACAACAATCATTAACAAACACATAATATATTCATTTGAAGGAAAATTAGAAAATGTTTAAAAATTGAAGTACATTATATTCAACATTTGTGAGATGCAGCTACATCAGGGGTGGTTGTATTTTTTATATTTTTAAGATTATAGGAAAAGTTTTACCCCGAAATGTTTGTTTATATCAAAAAAGAAAGGCCTCAAACCAATGATTTAAGTTTCCCTCTTAAGAAACTGGAAAAGAAGAGCAAACTAAACACAAATCAAACTAAAGGAAGGAAATGATAAATACGAAAAAATCACTAACAGGTGAATGGATAAACAAACTATGGTACATACACACAATAGAGTATTATGCAACGATAAAGAACAATGATGAATCTGGAGGGCATTATGCTGAGTGAAATAGGTCAATCACAAAAGGACAAACATTGTATGAAACCACTACTGTGAAAACTCATGAAAAGGTTCACACAAAAAAAGAAACAATCTTTGATGGTTACAAGGGAGGGGAGGGGTGGGGATGGAAGAACACTAAATAGGCAACAAATACATGGTAACTTTGATAAAGAGTAAGACAGTACACAAAAACTGGGGAATCCAGTCCAAGGCAAGGTCCTGGAAGCTCCATAGCCACATCCAAACTCCCTGAGGGACGGAATTGCTGGTCTGAGGGCTGTGGGGACCATGGTCTCCGGGAACATTTAGCTCAACTGGCATAATATCACTTATAAAGAAAATATTCTACATTCTACTTTGGTGAATAGCGTCTGGGGTCTTAAAAGCCTTTGAGCAGCCTTCTAGGTCTCACCCCTTTGGGAGCAAGGAAGAAGGAAGAAAACTAAAGGTACAAGGGAAAGATTAGTCCAAAGGACTAATGGACCACATCTACCAGGACGTCCACCAGACTGAGTCCAGCACAACTAGGTAGTGCCTGGTTATCACCACTGACTGCCCTAACAGGAATCACAACAGAGGGTCCCTGACAGAGCTGAAGAAAAATGTGGAACAAAATTCTAACTCAAAAAGAAAGACCAGACTTGCTGGCCTGTCAAGAGACCGCAAAAACCCTGAGAGTATGGCCCCGGGACACCCCTTCAGCTCAGTAATGAAGTCACTCCTGAGGTTCACCCTTCAGCCAATGACTGGACAGGCCCATATAACAAAATGAAACTGAAGAAGCACACCCGCCCAGTGGCAAGGACTAGAATGCAGGAGGAGACAGGAAAGCTGGTAATAGGGAACCCAAGATTGAGAAGGGAGAGTGCTGACATGTCATAGGGTTGTTAACCAATGTCAAAAAACAATATGTGTACTGTTTAATGAGAAACTAGTTTGTTCCGTAAACCTTCATTTAAAGTACAATAAAATAAGAAAAATAATTGAGAAAATCAATTAAACCGAAAGTTGCTTCCCAGAAAAGGTTGTGGAAACGCCTAAGTCATTAGCCAGAATGATCAAGAAAAACAAGAAGACACAAAATAACAATATCAAGAAGGAAAGAGCAAACATTACTACAGACTCTGTAGACATCAAAGAATATTATAAGCAACTTCATACCGTCAGAAGTCCTTGAGTGGTGCAAATGGTTAAAATACTTGCTGCTAACCAAAAGGCTAGAGTCCACCCGGAGGCACCTCAGAAGAAATGCCTGGTGATCTACTTTTGAAATTTCAAATCCTATGCAGTATAATTCTATTCCTACAGTGGGTAACTGTGAGTCAGAATCAATTCACTGACAACTGGTTTTTCTGGTTTTACATCCTCATATTAAATCAAAATTAAATGAAATGAACCAATTCTTTGAATGACACAAACTACCAAAGCACACTCAAGAAAACAAAGATAACCTGAATGGCCGGATACTATTTGAATAAATTGAGTTTGTAGTAAAAAGGCTTCCGACAAAGAAAGCTCCAGGCTCATATGGCTTCACTGGAAAACTCTATCAAAACTGAAGGAAGAAATAATACAAATTTTATACAATCTCTGCCAGAAGATAAAAGGAGGGATCACTTTCTAACTCATTTTATAAGGTCATCATTATCTTGATTTAAAAATCAGACAAAAGCATCAGAAAAAGAAGAAAGAGAAGTAAAAGAAACTTCATGAGCAAAAAGCTGGAAAAAAATATTAGCAAATCAAAACCAAAAATCAAAACCCACTGCCATCAAGTCAATTCTCATAGAGATCCAATAGGACAGAGCAGAACTGCCCCATAGGATTTCCAAGGAGCAGGTGGTGAATTCAAACTATCCACCGTTTTTTTGTTGTTGTTGTTAGTAGCCGAACTCTTAACCACTGCGCTACCAAGGCTCCAAATCAAATCCAACCAAAAACCCGAATCCCTTGTCGTCAAGCTGGCTCCAACTCATAGTGACCCTGTGGGACAGAGTAGAATTAATTGTCCCATAGGATTTTCCAAAGAACGACTTGTGGACTCAAACTGCCGATCTTTTGGTTAGCAGCCAATTTCTTAACCACTGTACCAGCAATGTATAAAAAAGATAATATATCACAACCCTGCTGGGTTTACCCCATTCCCAGTAGACACACAGATCAGTGGAACAGAACAGAGGGCCACAACATTCGCCCACACATACACGACCAAATGATTTTTGACAAAGATGCAAAGGCAATTCAAAGGATACTACTCCCAACAAATACACACACACACACAGTGCTGAGATAATCAGCTATTTTCTTGCAAAAAAATTCAACATTCAGAAATCAAACAATATAGTACACCACATGAGCAGATTAAAGAAAAATAACCATATAATCATCTCAATAAATGAAGAAAAAGCATCTGAAAAAGAAACAAAATCCTTTCATAATAAAAACTCTCAGCAAACTAAGAATAGACGGGAACTTTCACTATCTGATGACTCAGTTTTATCTAGTGCTTCTATAACGGAAATACCTCAAGTAGGTGGTTTTAACAGAAATTTATTTTCTGAGGCTAGAAGTCCAAATTCAGGGTGCCAGCTCTAACTTTGTGGAAAGGTCCTTGTCTGTTTTCATCTTCTGTTCTAAATTTCTTGGCAATCATGTGACATGCATCTTACCCTCCTTTTGGTCTTCCTTGCTTGCTTGCTTAATCTGCTCTTTTCCATCTCAAAAGAGATTAAGACACACCCTAAGCAAATATTTCCTCATTAAAATAACAAAGAAAACCAATTGCCAAATGGAATTATAGCTACAGGTATCAAAAAAAACCATCCAGTTGATTCTGACTCATAGTGACCCTACAGGACAGAGTAGAACTGCCCCATAGAGTTTCCAAGGAGCGCCTGGTGGATTCGAACTGCTGACTTTTTGTTTAGCAGCTGTAGGGCTTAACCACTACGCCACCAGGGTTTCCAAACCACAGGTATAGGTGTTAGAATTTACAACACATAATGGGGGGGGGGGGGGGCGGCAGGGGCACACAATTCAATCCTTAACACCTGATCAAGGCAATCTTAAAAAAAAAAAAAGCCATCAGATTAGATTATATCATACTTAATGATGAAAAACTGAACAATCTTCATCTAAGATCAGAAACAAGGCAAGAATATTAGCTTTCACCACTCCCATTTAACATCCTGATGGAATACCTAGCCAGTGCAATAAGACAAGAAAAAGAAATTAAAAAAAGTTTTCATATTGGAAAGGAAAAAATAAAACTGTCTCTTTTGTAATATGCCTACAAAGAAAATTCCAAGAAATCTACAAAAGAGTTCCTAGAACTCATTTTGTGCTTGACAAGGCCACAGAATACTAGCTGAGTACACAAAAATGAACTGCATTTCCATATACTAAAAATGAATAATTGGATATATAATAATGCCAAAAACATGAAGTACTTAGGTACAAATCCAACAACATACGTGCAGGATCTGTAAGCTAAAAACTACAAAAGATTGCTGAAAAAAATCAAAGAAGAACTATAAAATGGAACAGAGTACCAGGTTTATTAACTGGAGGACTCAATATTGGTAATAGGCCCATTCTCTCCAAATGGATCTATAGATTCAACACAATCTTAATCAAAATCCCAGCAGGGCTTTTGATAGCTGATTCTCAAATATATTTTTAAAAAAAGGAACTAGAATAGCCAAAAAAGTTGGAGTAATCCGCATTTGTGAAGCAATAGACATAAAGCTCAATGAAGCAGAAGAGAGAGCCAAAAAATTAACCCAAACATATACAGCCAAATAATATGAATAAATTTCAGAAGCATTACTCTGAGTAACCAAAATGCAAAGACAATTCAAAGGATAGTATTTTCAACAAATACTGCTGAGACAACTGGATATTCTTCACAAAGAAAAAAAAAGGACAAACAATCACAACATATTCTCACAGTTGACACAAAAACTAACTTAAAACGGATCATAAACCTAAGTATAAACCCTATGGCCTTAAACTCATAGAAGAAAACATAAGTGAAAAGATTTGTGATGCTGGAACTGGGCAAAGATTTCTTAGATGTGACACCAAAAGCATGCTCTCATAAATGTAGACTTAAGATTTGTTCACATTATTGTATGCAAATTTTGCATAAAAATAACAAAACTGTATACAAACATTAAACTCCAGTTAACGTGTATGTTGAAGTATTTAGTGGGATGTATACTGATACTTCCAATTTACTTTGAAATGCACAAAAAATGAGATGGTTTGGCAGATGAGTGTTGTTGTTGCTATTGTATGCCTTTGAGTCGATTCCAACTCATTGTGGCCCTACAGAACACAGCAGAACTGCCCCATAGGCTTTCCAAGGAACAACTGGTGGATTCGAACTACCGATCTTTTGGTTAACAGCCTGAGGTCTCAACCACTTCGCCACCAGGACTCCGACAGATGGATATGGATATGCCATAAAGTAAATGTTGTTGTTGTTATTAAGCAAATATAGTAAAATATTAATAGTGAAATCTTGGTGTTGGGTATACAGGTATTCACAGTAAAATGTTTCCAAAATGCTGTATGAATGAAATTTCTCATAATAAAATATTGGGGGGAAAGTTAATGAACAAGACAAATATCAAGAAGTTATGAGTACTATGTAAAGATTTATAATATGGTTATAAAAGAGAATGAGTGGGTGGCAATACAAGGGTATTTTCTCTTGTGGTCATGACATTTAAGCGAAGATATTAAAGTTTACAAGGAGACAACCATGTGAAGATGTAAGCAAGATCATTTCAGCCTTCCCCCTACCATTCCCCTCGCCAAAAAATTATTTTTCAAAGGCCCTGAAGTAGCAGCAAACTTGGTATGTTCAAAAAAGTCAATGAGACTAAAGAATAGTAAGCAAGAAAGGGAGCCTTATAAGATGAGACAGACAGTCAGGGGTCAAATGACTCCAGGGGCTTGTCCTCATGGTAAGGAATTTAATTTTATCTAAGAGGAATGCAATGGGAAATCATTGATGGTTTAAAGCAGGGATGAGATGGGATGGAATGTGTTATTACTTACATTTTTAAAATACCACACTCGCTGCTATGTGAAGGATGGTTTTGAAGTGTTCAAGAAAGGAAAAGGAAGGCTCCAGCAATAGTCCCTGCAAGACATGATGGTGGCTCAGAGGGGAGTGGCAGCAGGAAGATCCAAACCAAACCTGTTGCCCTTGATTCCGACTAAATACAGGATATGTTTTGAAGGAAGAACTGACAGTGCTTACAGATCAATTTACAATAGGATGGTAAGGCAAAGAAGCATTCAGGATAAGTCTCAGAAACTTATCCAGAAATTGAAAGAGGTGATATTTACTGAGATGTAGAAACGGCGGGAGAAGTAGGTTTCGGAGAAAAGTGGCACCAGGCATTTTAAAGTTAATTTCATTTGGGCACTATTTGTGCTAGTGAGAAAGATAATGAAAAGAATCAGGAATTAAAACATAGGCTTTAGGTTTATAAGTTCTTTTCATTTCAAGAATCAATTTTGTATCAAGTAACTTTGGTCCCGTAAAAAGCTCAACGTTAATGATAATCAAGCTCACCGATTGTTGTCCTGTATCACTAGGGTTAAAGATAAGTTAAGGAATAATGGCCTTGTATCTCTAAAGCTGGAGAAGTCAAAAAATCAGGAGTGATCATGAAGGAGACAAGGAGGGCACAGAAAACAAGTACATAGATATAACCTATTAAGTCTTAACTGTCTCTCACCAGAGTCAGTGATAAGAGGCTGTCTCCTTCTGCATAGAAATTGCTTAAGCAGTACTTTGCACAGAGTGGTAGCCCAAACTTTAGCTCTCATCCTCTAATCCCAATAATTTTACCAAAGTATAATGAAAAAGCTATGGAAACCCTGGTGGCGTAGTGGTTAAGAGCTACCCCTGCTAACAAAAAGGTTTGCAGTTTGAATCCACCAGGCTCTCCCTGGAAACCCTATGGGGCAGTTCTACTCTGTCTGATAGGGTATGAGTCAGCATCAACTCAATGGCAACGGGTTTCGTTTTGGTTTTTTGTAGTAAAAAATCCATGGTTTTAGGAGTCCAACACACCTACATTTAAATAACAGACCGAACACACTGAAGCTCTGGGACTCTGGGCAAATTATTTAACCTTTTTAAGCCTTAGTTTCCTTAAATGTAAATCAAAACAATTAAACCCAAGAATTAGCATTAGAAATAACATTTACAAAGTGCCTATCACTTGGAACAAAATGATCCCAAAATGACAGCTACTGTTATGTAAAAGCCTAACAGCACCAAATTCATCAATGCTCAATACATTTCAGTTTTTTCCCTTGGCAGCATCGATTTGTTTCCAAAAGAGAAGTAGAGCAAAGATATGAAAGAGGAAGGGAACCGTAGAATACATGATCAATTTTATTTTCACCACGTGACAGTAAAAAGAAGCAGCAAAAGACAGAAATCTTTGAGTAGATACAACACATGAATGATCCACAACTTATAACTGAAAACACAGATCCAAAAGTTTAGCTCTAATTATAAACAACTTGTAAGTTGTTTGGAACTAGGAACATTTTTCCATGGGATCAGTGCTCCGTGGTTCAACTCTCAGATTAGTTTACAAAGGTCCATTTAAATCACAATACAGTTAAAATGCGATGTATCTCAATAAAATTAGTAAAAAACAAAATGATGAATCACCAAACAACACAGAAATCCAACAGACTTTAATATTATACAATGTAATTTATTTTAGAAGCTTCCCCTTTGAGTGAATAGGTTTTATGGGAAGTTTTTTTTTTTTTCCACGGTGATTCAGACAAGGGCTTCAGGGAAATCCCTGAAACGTTATAAAAGCTGATGATCCTGATTCTTTATTATGTCTAATTTCACCTCAAATTTATGGCTTTCCCTTCTTTCAGAACACCAAAACACCAGCACTCATACCAGCCAAGATTAGGATCATTTATTTCCAGAGGAAAACGAGCAATTCGGTAAGAATTAGAAGAAAGATTGGAAAAAGCAAGGAGTTATAAAGAATGTGTCCAAATATAAAAAGAGAGGCTTAGATTAAAATAGGTAACCTCAGTAGTTTAAAAAAACAATGAGGAGGTGGAGCCAAGATGGCGGAACAGACAGATGCTTCCGGTGAGCCCTCTTCACAACAAAGACCCGAAAAACAAGTGAAACGAGTATATTTGTGACAAGCTGGGAGCCCAGAGCATTAAAGGCAAGCTTAGACAATGAACTGAGGGGCAAGGGGAGGAAGAGGCCTTTCAGAAGTGGAGAGGAGTTACCGGCCCTGAATCCCGGGGAGCCCTCAGGCACCAATCCCAGAGAGGAGGCCGCGGGGGCGGCAGGCTGGTCCTAGCGTTGGGCTGCAGTTTCCTCAGGGAGAAGCAGCCAGCCACACAGCCCACTCACACCTCCGAAACCTGAGGAAAACAGCGCTCCCAGCAAAAGTTAAGTACTTATGAATATTTTACCACGCCACCCCACCCCCAAGCTGGCTTCAGCAGCTGAATCCCTGGGCCTCAGACAGACCCTGGTAAGCACCTAGAGCCATCCTCCCGGCCTTGGGGAAGGAAAAAATTTGCAACTGGGGGGAAAACATAATTTGCTAGCTCCATTAACGGGGGGAGCTCAGGACAGAAGCCATTCCTGTCCAGGCATAAATCATCCATGGGCCTTAAGCACCTTTCCCTTCTGCGTGGACAGGTGTGGGCCAATTTCGTGAGAATAGGCCCTTGTTGGCAAACTCCAGCTATTTCAGCTGTGCGGTGGAGAGGTGGGTGTTTGAGGTTTGACATTGCTTTGCCTATTAAACAAGGTCCTCACCTACCGACATCAGGAACCTAAGGACTGCTAGCTCCACTAAGGTCACCCAGCCACCCGTGACAGGGGTCCAAAGATAACTGGTACCTTCCAGTCCTTACAACCAAAACCGTTGGGTGCCCATGACACCCCTGCAGAACCCACCCACCAGCACGCTCTATGGAACAGAGACGCGTTTTCCTCAGAGACACTCGGAGGTCGGTTCTCAGCCCCATGCCTTGTTCAGAGCGTAACGCCCTGCTGCAATAAGATACTGGTATATATGACAATCACCCCTGCCGCTCTAAGACTGTAGGACAGAGCCTGTACCACACACTTGATGATCAGCTACCTGGAAACCTGAGCTGAATTCATACAACAAAAGTGAAGGGACTCCTACACTGATATACCTGATAACAGCTCTAGCCACCTGGGGACAGGACACCAGGGCTCCAAAGGAGAAAATAATCAAGCCAGCTCACTCAAGCAACCCATAGGAGTATGCCAAAACAAAACAAAGCAAGCAGCTACAACACAGTAAGCAAGCACAAACTAATACAATAACTTATAGATGGCTCAGAGACAACAGTCAGTATCAAGTCACATAAAGAAACAGACCATTACCGCCTCAACAGGCTCTCAAAACAAAGAATCCAGGGATCTTCTACATGAAAGTGCATTCCTGGAATTACCAGACGGAGAATACAAAAGTTTAATATACAGAACCCTTTACGACATCGGGAAGGAAATGAGGCAATACACAGAACAAGCCAAGGAACACATGGGTAAAGCAACTGAAGAAACTAGAAAGATTATTCAGGAACATAATGAATAGTTTAACAAGCTGGAAAAATCCATAGACAGACAGCAATCAGAAATTCAGAAGATTAATAATAAAATAGTAGAATTAGATAACCCAATACACAGAGGACCAGAATTGAGCAAGTAGAAGCTAGAAGTTTGGAACTCAAAGATAAATCACTTGGCACTATTATATTTGAAGAAAAATCAGATAAAAGAATTTTTTTAAATGAAGAAATCTTAGGGATCATGTGGGACTCTATCAAGAGAAATAACCTATGAGTGATTGGAGTACCAGAACAGGGAGGGATAACAGAAAATACAGAGAAAACTGTTGAAGATTTGTCGACAGAAAACTTCTCTGACATTGTGAAAGACGAGAAGATATCTATCCAAGATGCTCATCAAACTCCACATAACATACATCTTAAAAGAAACTCTCCAAGACATATTACAATCAAGCCTGCCAAAACCAAAGATAAAGAGAGAATTATAACAGCAGTGAGGGATAAACGAAAAGTCACCTACAAAGGAGAACTAATAAGAATAAGCTCGGACTACTCAGCAGAAACCATGCAGGCAAGGAGGCAATTGGATGACATATTTAAAAAATTGAAGGAAAAAATTTCCTGCCAAGAATCATATACCCATCAAAACTGTCCCTTAAATATCAAAGTGAAATTAAGACATTTCCAGATAAACACAAGTTGAGGGAATTCGTAAAAACCAAGCCAAAACTACAAGAAATACTGAAGGGAATTCTTTGGTTAGAAAATCAATAATATAAGGTATCAACCCAAAACTAGAACACTGGGCAGAGCAACCAGAAGTCAACCCAGACAGGGAAATCCAAAAAAACAAAAGTTAAAAAAAAAAAAAAAAGCCCAACACAGGGTAACGGGATGTTATTATATAAAAGAAGACAACATTAAGATAATAAAGAGGGACTAAGAAATGTAATCATACACCTTCCATATGGAGAGGAAGATACGGCGATACAAAGAAATAAAAGTTAGTTTTAAATTTAGAAAAATAGGGGTAAATAAGAAGGTAACCACAAAGGAGACAAACTATCCTACTCAACAAAATAAAATACAAGGGAAAAATACAGACTCAGCAGAAACAAAATCAACAACAACAAATATGAGGAAAGGACAGTATATAAAGAAAATCTACTCAGCACATAAAATCAAGTGGGAAAAAGAAACTGTCAACCACACACAACAAAGACATCAAAATGACAGGACTAAATTCATACCTATCCATAATTACCCTGAATGTAAATGGACTAAATGCACCAATAAAGAGACAGAGAGTGGCAGAATGGATTAAAAAACATGATCCATCTATATGCTGCCTACAAGAGACACACCTTAGAGACACAAACAAACTAAAACTTAAAGGATGGGAAAAAAACATATCCTGCAAACAACAATCAAAAGGAGCAGGAGTGGCAATATTAATTTCTGACAAAATAGACTTTAAAGTTAAATCCATCAGAAAGGATAAGAAAGGACACCACATAATGATTAAAGGGACAATATACCAAGAAGATATAACCATATTAAATATTTATGCACCCAATGACAGGGCTGCAAGATACATAAAACAAATTCTATCAGCACTGAAAAGGGAGGTAGACAGCTCCCCCATGATAGTAGGAGACTTCAGCACACCACTTTCGGTGAAGGACAGGACATTCGGAAAGAAGCTCAGTGAAGACACGGAAGATCTAAATGCCACAATCAACCAACTGGACCTAGCAGACATACACAGAACACTCCACCCAACCAACTATAGCCACCAACTATACTTTCTTTTCTAGTGCACATGGAACATTCTCTAGAATAGACCATACTATACTCAAACAAATTTGAAAACCTAGAGGAAATGGATGAATTCCTGGAAACACACTACCTACCTAAACTAACACAAACAGAGGAAGAACTACTAAAGAGACCCATAACAAAAGAAGAGATTGAAAAGGTAATCAAAAAACTCCCAACAAAAAAAAACCCTGGTCCGGACGGCTTCACTGCAGAGTTCTACCAACCTTTCAGAGAAGAGTTAACACTACTACTACTAAAGGTATTTCAGAGCATAGAAAAGGACGGGATACTCTCAAACTCATTCTATGAAGCCACCATATCCCTGATACCAAAACCAGGTAAAGACACCACAAGAAAATTATAGGCCTATATCCCTCATGAATGTAGATGCAAAAATCCTCAACAAAATTCTAGCCAATAGAATTCAACAACATATCCAAAAAGAATCCACCATGACCAAGTGGGATTCATACCATGTATGCAGGGATGGTTCAACATTTGAAAAACAATTAATGTAATCCACCACATAAATAAAACAAAAGACAAGAATCACATGATTTTATCAATTGATGCAGAAAAGGCATTTGACAAAGTTCAATACTCATTCATTATAAAAAAAAACTCTCAGCAAAATAGGAATAGAAGGAAAATTCCTCAACATAATAAAGGGCATTTATACAAAGTCAACAGCCAACATCACCCTAAATGGAAAGAGCCTGAAAACATTCCCACTGAGATCAGGAACCAGACAACGATGGCCTTTATCACCACTCTTATTCAACATTGTGCTGGAAGTCCTAGCCAGAGCAATTAGCCTAGATAAAGAAATAAAGAGCATCCAGATTGGCAAGGAAGAAGTCAAAGTATCTCTATTTGCAGATGACATGATCTTATACACAGAAAACCCTAAGGAATCCTCCAGAAAACTACTGAAACTAGTAGAAGAGTTCGGCAGAGTATCAGGATACGAGACAAACATACAAAAATCACTTGGATTCCTCTATACCAACAAAAAGAACATCGAAGAGGAAATCACCAAATCAATGCCATTTACAGTAGCCCCCAAGAAGATAAAATACTTAGGAATAAATCTTACCAGAGATGTAAAAGATTTATACAAAGAAAGCTACAGTACACTTCTGCAAGAAACCAAAAGAGACTTACATAAGTGGAAGAACATACCTTGCTCGTGGATAGGAAGACTTAACATTATAAAAATGTTTATTCTACCAAAAGCGATCTATACATTTAATGCAATTCTGATCCAAATCCCAAGGACATTCTTTAATGAGATGGAGAAACAAATCACCAATTTGATATGGAAGGGAAAGAGGCCCTGGATAAATAAGGAATTACGGAAAAAGAACAAAGTGGGAGGCCTTACTTTGCCTGATTTTAGAACCTATTATACCGCCACAGTAGTCAAAACAGCCCGGTACTGGTACAACAACAGATACATGCACCAGTGGAACAGAATTGAGAATCCAGGCATAAACCCATACACATATGAGCAGCTGATATTTGAAAAAGCCCCAAAACAATTAAATGGGGAAAAGACTCTTTTTAACAAATCGTGCTGGCATAACTGGATATCCATCTGCAAAAAAATGAAACAAGACCCATACCTCACTCCATGCACAAAAACGAACTCAAAATGGATCAAAGACCTAAATACAAAATCTGAAACGATAAAGATCATGGAAGAAAAAATAGAGACAACGTTAGGAGCCCTAATACATGGCGTAAACAGTATATAAAACATTATAAAGAATGTAGAAGAAAAACTAGATAACTGGGAGCTTCTAAAAATCAAACACCTACACTCATCCAAAGACTTCACCAAAAGAGTAAAAAGACTACCTACAGACTGGGAAAAAGTTTTTAGCTATGACATTTCTGATCAGTGCCTCATCTCTAAAATCTACATGATACTGCAAAAACTCAACTGCAAAAAGACAAATAACCCAATTTAAAAATGGGCAAAAGATATGAATAGACACTTCACTAAAGAAGACATTCAGGTAGCTAACAGATACATGGGATCATTAGCCATTAGAGAAATGCAAATCAAAACTACAATGAGATTTCATCTCACTCCAACAAGGCTGGCATTAATCCAAAACACACAAAATAATAAATGTTGGAGAGGCTGTGGAGAGACTGGAACACTTACACACTGCTGGTGGGAATGTCATATGGTACAATCACTTTGGAAATCTATTTGGCGCTTCCTTGAAAAGCTAGAAATAGAACTACCACACAATCCAAAAATCCCACTCCTTGGAATATATCCTAGAGAAATAACAGCCTTTACACGAACAGATATATGCACACCCATGTTCATTGCAGCACTGTTTACAATAGCAAAATGCTGGAAGCAGCCAAGGTGCCTATCAATGGATGAATGGATAAATAAATTATGGTATGTTCACATAATGGAGTATTACCCATCAATAAAGAACAGTAATGAATCCGTGAAACATTTCATAACATGGAGGAATCTGGAAGGTATTATGCTAAGTGAAATTAGTTAGTTGCAAAAGGACAAATATTTTATAAGACCACTATTATAAGAACTTGAGAAATACTTGAAACTGAGAAGAAAACATTCTTTTGTGGTTACAAGATGGGGGAGGCAGGGAGGGTGGAAGAGGGGCATTCACTAATTAGATAGTAGATAAGAACTACTTTAGGTGAAGGGAAAGACAGCACACAATACAGGGGAGGTCAGCACAATCGGTCTGAACCAAAAGCAAAGAAGTTTCCTGAATAAAGTGAATATTTCAAAGGCCAGTGTAGCAGGGTCAGGGGTCTGGGGACCATGGTTTCAGAGGGCATCTAAGTTAAGTGGCATAATAAAATCTATTAAGGAAACATTCTGCATCCCACTTTGAAGAGTGGCATCTGGGGTCTTAAACACTAGCAAGCAGCCATCTAAGACGCATCAATTGGTCTCAACCCACCTGGATCAAAGGAGAATGAAGAACACCAAGGACATAAGGCGATTACGAGCCCAAGAGACAGAAAGGGCCACATGAACCAGCGACTATATCATCCTGAGACTACAAGAACTAGATGGTGCCCAGCTACAACCGATGATTGCTCTGACAGGGAACACAACAGAGAGCCCCTGAGGGAGCAGGAGAGCAGTGGGATACAGACCTCAAATTCTCCTAAGACCAGACTTAATGCTCTGACTGAGACTAAAGGGACCCTGGTGGTCATGGCCCCCAGACCTTCTGTTGCCCCAGGACAGGAACCATTCCCGAAGCCAACTCTTCAGACATGGATTGGACTGGATAGTGGGTTGGAGAGGGATGCTGCTGAGGAGTGAGCTGCTTGGATCAGGTGGACACTTTGAGACTATGTTGGCATGTCCAGCCTGGAGGGGAGATGAGAGGGTAGAGGGGGTTAGAAGCTGGCGAAACGGACATGAAAAGAGAGAGTGGGCTGTCTCATTAGGGGGAGGGTAACTGGGAGTGTGTAGCAGGGTGTATATGGGTTTTTGTGTGAGAGACTGACTTGATTTGTAAACTTTCACTTAAAGCACAATAAAAATTATAATAATAAAAAAAAAATGAAAAAGGGGTAAGCACAGCATTGAGACACTGAGAGAAGAAAGCGAAATGATGACAACTGGTGAGAATCCCACCATGATTAAGTGGTTATTATTTTAAAGATCACAGATTATAAAAAAGGTGAAGGAAAGACATGAAAACTTGAAAAGCAGTCTGAACCCGGCCATTCATATGAAGGAAATGCTCGCGATTTCAAGTGTATCATACCAATGTGATCCTGTATTCTTGAATCCTTTTTTATTTCTCTAAATTTCTCCAAATAAGCTGAACTCTTCATCTACCGTATGTTGTTTTGTTAGCTGCAGTGGAGTCAGCACGACTCCTGGCGACTCCACGTACCCCAGGGAACAAAAGGTTGCCCGGTCCTGCACCATCCCCATGATCAGCGGTGGATAGGACCTCTGTGATCTATTGAGTTTGCACTGGCTGATCTATCTACTTCTGAAAATCAGACCATAAAAATCTTATGATGTTAATAATATTTAAACTAGAACTAGAAAGGAGAACTGTGAAATTTAAAGGTATATGATGGGGAAAAAAAAAAACATTTTAGAAAACCCTCCCCAAAAGCCAGCAGCGCTGTTACACGCCTCATAGACTATGAGGAATGCCAATGGTTTTGAGCCCACGATATAAGCTTTCAGTTGATCATGAAGTAAACCACAGAATCTGTTTCATGTAGGTAGGATCAGTTCCTTCAGCATCTAGCATATCTTCCTGTGAAATTAAGTACTTAAATGCTTTTTTTTTTAATGATGATAATTAAATAACTAGTAATGAAGCCAAATGCAGTGAGATCAGTTAGACTCTCTATAACCTTTTCTTAAGGAGCTCTGGTAGTACAATAGTTAAAGCACTCAGCTGCTAACCGAAAGGTCACTGGTTCAAACCCACCAGCCACTCTGAAGGAGAAAGCTGAGGCAGTTTGCTTCCTTAAAGATTTACAGCCCTGGAAACCCTGCAGGGCAGTTCTGCTCAGTCCTATAAGGTCGCTATGAATCAGAATCCACTCAACTGGAATGGGTTTTTTGGTATACCAGTAAGAGAAACTGTTGCAAAACAAATACACACTTAACAATAGACAAAATCCAAATAATTTAGCCAGACCTAACTACAAACAGGGATGCAACAAGCCAAAAAGCTTTTCAGACCACTCACTGAAGAACTGCTAAGTTAGCCTGTCCCGTTTGCAATGAATATACTTATTGACGCAAGTGGTCACTTTCATATCACAACTATGAAAACTTTGTCAAATCAAATGTTCTTCAAGTATATAAAATAATTCTAAATAATCAACCCTCATGAGGAAACAGGACTAAAGAAATATTAATGGGGAGGATGCTGTAAAGCTTGGACCTAGGACTCTTGAAATGCTAAGAAAATGCTATGAACCCAGCACTATTATCTCTCATATATCTACAAATATTTGTGGAATGTATGCAGATGCTGATTTGATTAGTAAAACAAAGTTATTTCATAGCAATCCTAACTCATAATAACAGTATACCCTTATGTAGTTTCTTAATTAGCAGATAACTGAAGATACAATAGCTGTCATGAACATCAGAAATATTTTTTAAATTAAAAGTTGGGAAGCACTGCCCAAGTACAATTATACCTAAAACTGCCAATTAAGGTGGTCATTAAATTGTCCTTCAGTTTAACTTTTGCACCAATTTAAACTACTAGGTTCTATTTCCATATTCTATTTTCTCTTTCCTAGCAAGATTGTTAAACTGATATTTAACATCTTGGGAAAAGGTAAAAACTCAGAGAACCTTTTCAAATATATCTTCATTTTAATCACAAATGACCTTAACTTTAGTAAGATACATTCAACTATGTACATATAAATTTACATTATATTCAAGTTCAAAAACTTTTAAGACAATTCCTTCTTTTAATTAGCCAGTGATTTTATCTTACAAAAGAGCTATAATTAAGGTCACATTATCCTTTAAAGTCTACTTTAATAATTAAAAAAAAATAGAATATGTTTATTCAGCTGATCAATTCTTCTAGAGTGATAATCAGAAACGTAAACTATTAAAATATGATTTGCTCTATAGGAGTTACTTATAGGTTTAGTTAAGCGTATCTGCTAAAAGACATAGAAACCCCACCAGACTTAATTTAAGAACTTACCAATTTCCCTTGCAATTCTGACGGCTTCATCTGCATCCTGTAAAGGCAGGAAACGAGACTCAACATTAATCCCATCAGCCATTGCACAATGTCTTTAGGGCAGTCATATATTGCACTACTGTCTCCTCTGATTCATTTAATGTTCAATTTTACAACCTTCTAACCCTTTTCACTTAGAGAAATGTAAAATTAATTCCATAAGTGGAATGTAAATTCTACCTCATCGTTATTATATTAAGAAACTCAAAGCAGTTTGAAATGAGCTGGCAGGAAACACCACCAGAATTGCCAAATGATTTGGTGCAGTTGGAGGAATTTAATGGCAGAATTTAGAAGTTTACAATCAATACTGAATCATAAATCAGATCATTAAAGCTTGTCCACAGCCAGCTTGTTTCTGTCTCTCTGATATTTATGTCATGTTTTCCTAGATTCTGTCAGCAGGGGGAGTTGATTGTCTATTGTTTGGGAGAAACTCAATAGATTTTTCCAGAAATCACAAAGTAAAATTCCAGTATCTACAAGAATTACTAATGGGGGGCGGGGGGACCCCTTTGGTAATCTCCATTACCCTTTCTTTTTTATTTCATCTTTTTTTTTTTCCAGGTACATACTTAATCTTTGCCGGGTACATCTTTTTACACAAATTAAAAACTTAACATCAACGAACCAACTACAGAAATAAAAATTCCAAAAAGCCACAGGAAGAAAACATCCTCCGAAACCGTACAAGCTGAGAGTTTATCAACATAAAGATTAGTTATTGCTCAACATCGCCAAGCATAGCTTATGCCCTAGGCAGCTACAAGGAGAAAGTTTACCTTGAATAGAAGGGTTTCGCTGATCGTTAACTCCCACCTCACATACCCAACATAGGAAACAACATTCCACCTTTTCGTACGTAAGAATAAAGAAGCTGTGAAGATGTTCAATCCAAGCCTCCTTCTAAGTTTCTGAATTATTTTTTTATGATTCAGTGACACAAACTAAACTATCACAAGGAAAGACAATGTTTTAAAACCACTAGTTATTAAGTATACTTGAATTTTTGGAAAATGTCTTAAAAACGTTAAAGTGAAATCAGTATTTTTTAAGCTAATACATTTTAAATGTTGAGAACAATCATGTCAGAATCCCCCACCCCATACACGCACATGCAGGGGGAGGGGGGTGTTTATATCTGGTTCATTTATGTCTAAAAAAAAATCTTCCTTACAAGTCTTCAGTACCTAATAACATTCCCTGAAGAAGGAGGCTGGCAGGGGAAGTTGTCAGAAAAATTTAATTTCCTTTCATTAGCCAGTCTGCTCCACAAATAGGTGCTTGTTAAGTTCAAAGCAGTCCTGAAAGCAACATCAGTTTCAAGTCTTTTTCAACTCCAAGCAGTCACATCTGCTAATGAGATTTTCCAAATAACAATTGTTCTCAAGTCAGAGATAAATCTATACCTCCCACCCTACCCCTACCCTCCAAAAAAATCAAGGTTTACTGCTTTATTACACCAAATTTTAGCTTAAAGGGATAAAATCCATGAAATGGGTCATTTAAGAATGTTAGCAACTTCCACACATTGAGTTTGAAAGTTCTTTGTTCGACCCACTGACAGTTATTCGAGAATACTTCCCCTTAATAGCCTCTCAGTCAGGAAGTGTTAAACCTGCCAAATGCGGACAATTAGAGCCTCTTGAACAAAATACAGGAAGAGTGATGACTGATGAAGACTTGATTATAATAAGCCTAGAAAGAAACTTTTAACGTGTCTTGCCATTCAAACATGTAATAGTATACTTGCAAAAGATACTCTGAGAAAATAAACTGCTGTCTAAAAAGTTAACCTTGAGAGACCTAATAGGCAAGTTGTAATGGATAATTCATAGAGTTCATCACAGATATTTTGTTTTATATATATGTGTATATATATATATACACACCCACAAATGTTATAGATGTGCGTGTATAAATATGTGTGCATGTGTGTGTAAACATATATATATATTTATATACTTACACAAAGCAAAGCCTTTTAAGATTATTTAACTACTACAAATTCAACCCTTCTATAAACTGCCACGAAACAACCTTGTCTTTTAACTAATCCATGTGGTTAAGTCTTACTGTGAAAACAAAATTCTACTAAATGAACTTCAAAGCAAAATCAAACTGCCTTAAAAATTAACTTTTTGCTGTCATTCATTCATTCCAAAAAATTTTATTGAGGACTTATGTACTAGGCATATTAAAAACTCTATTATGAGTTTCAATAATAAACTACTAAATACACTCAGCTCCAATACGCTCTTTTAAGACATTTAGTTTTATTATCAGGCTATATAAAATTACTGTTAAAGAGATTTAAAAAAAAAAAAAAGAGCCTCATATAGTTTCATATTCAATGGCACTAATTCACACGTACTGTATAATTTCCCTATAAGCCTACAGGTAGAAAAAAAGAAATTTTAATAGAAGCCTGAATCAACCAAAAAGAAGGCCAACAATCATTAGGAAAAATGGGGAAAGGATTAAGTTAGAAGTTCACAGACAAAGAAAGCCAAAAGGATAATATATGAAATATATTTAACCTTGGCTATAACTACAGAAATGCAAATTAAAACAATGAGATACCATTTTTCATCTATCAAATAAGTGAGCCACAAAAATACATAAGACCTAACAAAAACTGTGTGCCTTTTCCACAAGTCTCAATTATTTGTCAATACACCACAGCACACCTGCCACTGAGGCAGCAAATTATACTGAATAAGAGCATAGGCCCTGGGGCCAAAATGCTTCAGGGCTCTGTCTTAGCCATCTAGTGCTGCAATAACAGAAATACCACAAGTGGATGGCTTTACCAAAGAGAAGCTTTTTCTCTTATAATCTAGGAGGCTAGAAGTCCGAATTCAGGATGCCAGCTCCAGAGGAAGGCTTTCACTCTCTGTTAGCTCTGAAGGAAGGTCTTTGTCATCAATCTTCCCCTGGTCCAGATGCCTCTCAGGCGCAGAGACCCCAGGTCCAAAGGATGCGCTACTCTCCTGGATCTTATTTCTTGGTGGTATGAGGTCCCCATGTCTCTCTGCTCGTTTCTTTTATATCTCAAAAGAGATTGGCTAAAGACACGATCCAATTTTGTAGATGGAGTCTGGCCTCATTAACATAACTGCCGCTAATCCCATCTCGTCAGCTTCAGAGGGATAGGATTTACAACATACAGGAAAATCACATCAGACGACAAAATGGTGGACAATCAGACAATACTGGGAACCATGGCCCAGCCAAATTGATACACGTATTTTTGGGAGAGACAATTCAACCCATGACAGGCTCCAACACTGGCTCTGTGACTACGAACAAGCTACTTACATGCCTCTCTGGGATTCAGTTTCTTCATCCGTAAAATGGAGATAATAACAGACTCTAGCTCATGGGACTGAGAAAATCAACTGAGTTATGGCTGAAACGCACTAAACAGTACCTGGTACACAGTAAGCAATTAAAAAATGTTAGCAATCTGTGAGAAAATTGGTAGTCTACCACCCCAAACTACCAAGTTTGTTGTTTCCTGCCTCAGTGGCTGCATCCTGTGGTCACTACTCATCCTTTGAAGCTGTAAAATACACAACTAATACCAGCACTACAAAACTGCAAACCACGTACACTGCATCTCCTATAACCCGCTGGATCACATGATCTGTGTATACATTATTGCAGGTGGGCAAGGAAGGGAAAGAAAAACAATAGCAAAGAAAGGCAAACTCAAATAGCTCGCCCCAGATGCTAAATACCAAAATATTTCTACAGAGATGCTAGTGACAAATACTGATTACCACCCATAATTCCGACTACAATTCTCCCCTCTGGCTTCCTACAGCACACCACGTGGAGTCGAGTGGACTCTGGCTCATATCGACCCCACGTGTATCTGAGCAGAATTGTGTTCCGTGGGGTTTTCAATGGACAGTGTTTCTAAAGTAGATCACCAGACCTTTCTTCCGAGGCATCTCTGGGTGGACTCAAACCTCCAACCTTGAGGCTACCAGTTCACTGGGAGCGCATTAACCTTTTGCACTGCCCAGGGACTCCAGGCCTTATCACCCCTTGCTTGTGAATTCCCATAATGAGAATCCCACTACTCTTTCATATGGGAAGCTACTTAGGAGTTTACTTTCCTCAGTTGGTTCTAGAAGGGAATCTGTGATTATTTTTGAAAAAGACAGATCACTGCTTCAAAAGATTGTTAAGAACTGTATCTATACACAAGAAGCATCCTCGAATTATTCTGCATTCACATATAAAATTTAGCAAAATTTTAAATAATCCTGGACTCAGGAAATGAGTTGCAGCTGATTGGGTTTTCCAGATAATTCAAAGTTAGGCAGGCTACTCTTTCTAAAAGTTAGGAATTTCCATACAATTGGAAAGACAGCATAGTAAACATACCTGGATCTATAAACGAACAAAGCCTCTGAGCCATTATCAGGAAAATCAACCATTATTTTTGGTTTGTTGTTGTTAGGTGTTGTCAAGTCCATTTTCAACTCATAATGATCCCATATGACAGAGTGGAATTACCCCATAGATTTTTCCAGGCTGTCACTACTGAACCAATAAGCAACATCACGGTAAACGGAAAAAGTATTGGAAGTTATCAAGAATTTCATTTTACTGGGATCCACAATGAATGCCCATGGAAGCTGCAGTCAAGAAATCAAATTAAGTATTGCATTGGGCAAACCTGCTCAAAAAACCACTTTAAAGTGTTAAAAGTTAAAACAAACAAAGATGTTGATTTGAGGACTAGGGTGCACCTGACAGGAGCCATAGTATTGTGAATTGCCTCATATGCACGCAAAAGCTGGACAATGAATAAGGAAGACCGAAGAAGAATTGATGCCTTTGAACTGTGGTGTTGATGAAGAGCGCTGAATATACCATGGACTGCCAGAAGAATGAACAAATCTGTCTTGGAAGAAGTACAGCCAGAATGCTCCTTAGAAGCAAAGATAACAAGACTTCGTCACACGTACTTTGGACATGTTATCAAGAGGAACCAGTCCCTGGAGAAGGACATCACGCTTGGTAAAATAGAGGGTCAGCGATGGACATGTTATCAGGAGGGATCAGTCCCTGGAGAACGACACCACGTTTGGTAAAGCAGAGGGTCAGAGAAAAAGAGGAAAACCCTCAAGGATATGGAGTGACACAGTGGCTCCAACAATGGGCTCAAACACAGCAACAATTGCAAGGATGGCATAGCACTGAGCAATGTTTCATTTTGTTGTACATAGGGTCACTATGAGTTGGAATTGACTTGACAGCACCTAAGGACAATGATCTTCACAGGAGCAGATGGCCAGGTCTTTCTCCCATAGAGCCACTGGGTGGTTTCAAACCCCCAACCTTTCAGTTAGCAGCCAAGTGCTGAACCGTTGCACCACCAGGGCTCCTTATTTTTGGTTTAGCCGGAGAAAAAATATATATAATGTTTAATATTGTACTTTCAAATTACTAGGGCACAGCTTTTCTTTTCTTTTCTTTTTTTTTTAATGATTCTCTTGACACTAGCTTCTTTATTAATTTGCCTCTTCCCGCTAAAGCAAGAATGCCTTTTTAAAAATCTGGTTAATTAGGTAATAAAAACAATTATTGCTTTAAACGTACACTGCATAATTTTCAAAACTCATTTAAATACATTACCATACTCTGCTCAAGGATGTAAACAAGTATTACTATTTGCTCTTAACAAACTAAGAATTCTGAGAAGTTCAAGGAGTTTCTCTGAAAATTGGTATGCTGGTAGGGTATTGCAACCAGGTACAGCAATACAGTCACTGGGAGTCCTCCCTCAGCTTCACATCTGACATTTAATAGATCACATAATCCTAGAGACTCAATGTTGGCCATGTGTCTTAACACCATCTACTTTGCTCCATCCCAAATGCATTCGTCTAGGGCCCTGTTGTCTTGCCTGGTTAAAGGAAGATTTGCCCACGCACATCAAATTTTACACTGCTCCAAACTATTTTCACAAAACAAACCAAAATGGGCTTTCTAATTTCACAATTTTATCATGTTAACTCGTCTTCAAGAAACCATTCAAAGGCTCCCAGAGCCACAAGAATAGCCTCCAAAACCAGGTGTATAGCACAGAAACCAAACCAAACCCACTGCAGTCAAGTTGATTCCAACTCATAGTGAACCTGTACGACAGAGTAGAACTGCCCCCATAGGATTTCTAAGGAGCAGCTGGTGGATTCGAACTGCCGACCTTTTGGTTAGCAGCCACGCTCTTAACCACTAAACCACCAGGGCTCCACAGCATGCAAAGCCATGCATATCTGGATCTTAATCTTCTCTCCAGTTTTTCTTTTACCACAGCCCCTCAGAGTACATACCTGCAGCATTCTCAAGCTTCCTCCTTGTCTCTGCTGCAAATTTTTGGATAACACGTTTTCAGTGGGGTATAGCTGTGGCTCCACCAGCAGCCTCACTTTTTAGCTAACTCTCCATTACCCAGACCTCAGGTCTCACGTAGGTATCACTTACACTGGAAGATCTGCCAGGACACCCAAAAGCTGTATTGGGCCCATACACCCTGAGTGTAAGATTATTGCAATGCATTAAATTGTCTGTCTACTTTCCAGTCTACCTACGGGACAGTCTATGATAGGTCCAGAAGGAAAACTGTTTCAGAAGACTACTTAAGTATTATTGCACGTAAGTGTTCTAAGATTGTGGTAAAACAGTTCCATATAACATCCATACAATGTTCTAAACATTCAAATGGGAAAAGAACAAAGTTTTAATGAGAAATGTAGCAAATTGAAACCACATTAATTTACTCAAGTTGGTGGTCAAGATTACCTGGAGAAAAAAAAGTAGAATATAATAAATATAGTTGCTGGGAAAAAGAATTTTGTCTTTAAAATACCACGGGCTAATTTTAAAGAACCCTGTGGGTGAAAAAAAAAAGATAGAATTATCTATTATTAGCACATACATTCTTTTCATGCAAAACGATTGCTAATTGAGTTGCTAAAGCCATATGATATTCCAAAATATGTATATTATTTATTTGCATCAGTAAACCTCTATCTGTATAGATACTTTCTCAAAGGTAATCTACCCAATAAGTTTAAACTATAAAATTTGGAACTTAGTGGTTCCAGATGAATGTGGAGTTACTGCACTAGAAATATAAATTACTAATCAAATTAAAAAGATATACATGTATACATGGGTTGTGGGTTATACATTATATACATATACAGCTTCTTGCAAGTCTCAGAAATAACCAAAGGCAAATGAGAATTAAAACCAGTACTAAAAAGTATTTTCCCAGAGAAACGAAAGAACATTTCTCAAAAATTCTTTCTTAATGCTTACCTGGAACCACAACTTACAGGTTCAATTGTGGCTTAACAAATTAATTCAAATAATACCTGATTCGTACTGTGTATGTACCATGGTTAAAGTTAACACAGATAATGACAATCTATCATTATTTGAGAGTGTAATCAATTCTTAGAAATCGCCTAATGCATATAAGAAGACAAAATTGATAAGGGATTTCTTTTCTTCTACTTTCTACTTTTCTGTATTTACTAGAATAGTTTGCAAATCTAAATGCCAAGAATAGTCAGGCAGATTGTTAAATCTAGTGCCCCTGAAAATGTTGCCAAGATAACCTATTGAAAAAACAAAACCAAGTTTATTACCTACTGCAGTAAGGGATGCCATCACTGTGAGACAATCTTGGAGGTTCTACTGAGGTTTATTCAGAACTAGCTAATAGCCACAGAAATTCTAGATTCGGAAACGGCATGCTCCTCGGATGGCCACTAGGCATTCCATTTGGAGTCTCCCTTGCGATGGGAAGTAAGTCTCACAGTGGGTTGAGCTCCAATTTCCTTTTCAGGAACCCTAGGAATGAAGAATCCTTTCATTTTCTGATTAGATTTGAAAACTTTTATTATTAAAGGACACTTCCTTATCACTAACAAAATGCCCTCAACATTTTTTGTTCTAAGTCTGTAAGACAAAGCTCATAGGAAAGAAGAAGACACACATAGGAACTTTAAGTCCATCTTCATGCTGGCTCTAGGGGTCAACGAATTCAGAAAGTTTCATCAGACTGGGATCCAAAAAGGACAAAACTTGCATTGGGACTCATACCATCAAAACCTTAAGACTTTCCTGTATCTTGTTCATGGCAGTCTAGGCCTGGGAGACATCCCCTCTCGAAGCCTTAAATACACAAGCAATTACTGACTGTCAGATCTGCAATTGGAGATGGCCAACCATTACGTAGGGGACCCAAGGTACGAAGTACATAAACAACACATTTGATGTGCCATTGCAAAATTCTCATGAGTATACCTCAGGTTAAGGCCTGTGCTTTCACAGAGTTAGACTTACATTCCTTACATGCATTAATCCTATAACTCAAATTCATGTTTATTCTCAATAAATACCATGATTTTATCAAGGAAGATTTAGAATTACACTAAATTTGGGGGGAAATGTTTGATATGAATAAAATGGTTCAATTAAGATGCACCTTAGGGGAAAAAAAAAAAAGGAAACCCTGGTGGCAAAGTAGTTAAGAGCTACAGCCACTAACTATAAAGTCAGCAGTTCGAATCTACCAGGCACTTCTTGGAAACCCTATGGGACAGTTCTACTCTGTCCTATAGGGTCGCTATGAGTCAGAATTGACTCAAAGGTGGAGGGTTTTTTTTTTTTTTTTTTAGGAAAAAAGCAGAAGCAAAATCTTAAACACTCAATGGCCTCCATTTTTTTATTAACATGAGGAAGTTTCCAAGAAAATTTCAGATTCCAAAATTGTCTCCTTGATAAAATGATAGACATATAGACCAGTGGGATAGAATTGAGAGTCCAGAAATAAACCCATATACCTATGGTCAACTGATTTTTGACAAGGGTGCTAAGTCCACTCAATGAGGAAAGAATATTCTCTTTAATAAATGGTCCTGGGACAACTGGATTTCCACATGCAGAAGAATGAAGCTGCATCCATATCTCATGCCATATACAGAAATTCAAAATGAATCAAGTGCCTAAATGTGAGATCTAAAACTATGAAACTCTTAGAAGGAAAACAAGGGGTAAATGTTTTAGGGCATAGTTTTTTAACAATGGATTCCTAGATATGACACCAAAAGCATAAGCAGCAAAAGACAAAACAAATAAATTGGACTACATCAAAAATTAAAAACATTTCCGCAGCAAAAGACTTTATCAACAAAGAGACAACCTACAGGCTGGGAAAAAATCTGGGGAACCATTATCTGATAAAAATTTAATATTCAGAACATATAAAAAATTTCTACAAATGGAACAAGAAAAAGACAACCCATACAAAAAATGGGAAAACAACTTGAATAGACATTTCACCGAAGAGGATATTCGAATGGTCAATAAACATATTAAAAGATTCTCACAGTCATTAACCAAACCAAAGCTGTTGCTGTCGAGTCAATTCTAACTTATATCAGCCTTATAGGACGGAGTAAAAATACCCCACACGGATTCCAAAATGCTGGTAGATTTGAACTGCTGAACTTTCGGTTAGAAGCAAAGCTCTTATACACGGATTCCAAGATGTTGGTAAATTTGAACTGCTGAACTTTCGGTTAGCAGCCAAGCTCTTATCCACTGTCCCATCAGGGCTCCTCACAGTCATTAGTTATTCCAAAAAAGCCTACTGCCGTGGAATTGCTTCCAACACATAGGGACCCCACAGGACAGAGTAGAACTGCCCCACAGGGTTTTCAAGAGTGTAAATCTTTAAGAAGCAGGCTGCCACACCTTTCTCCTGTGGACCTTTCAGTTAGCAGCCAAGTGTTTTAACCACTGTGCCACCAGGGCTTTCTCCATTAATTATTAGAGAAATGCAAATCAAAACCACAATAAGATAACACTTTACCCATACTAGAATGGCTATGATCAAAAAAAAAAAAAAAAAAGAACAGGTGTTGGCTAGGATGTGGAGAAACTGAAACCCTCCATCCACTGCTGATGGGAAGACAAAACGCTACAGCCACTGAAGAAAACTGACAGTTCCTCAAAAAGTTAAACATAAACAACCCAAGTATCCATTAACAAATGAACAGATAAACAAAACGTGGTATATACATACAATGCAACACTACTCAGCCTTAAAGAAAACTGAAGTCCTGATACATGCTACAACATGGATGAGCCTCGAAGACATTATGCTGAGCAAAAGAAGTCAACCACAAAAGCACAAATATTGCACAATCTCAGGTATATGAAATGACAAGAACAGGTAAATTATATAGAGACCAATGGTTACTAGTGGTTACGGGGGGAGAGGGGATCACTCCTTGGGAAGTAGTGAACTTTTCTGCTTGGCGATGGGAAAACTGGCATCAACTATGGGCAATGGTAATACAACCAGACTAAAGTAACTGTTACCATTAAGCTGTACACTAGGAAAAATGGGGGGGGGGGGGGGGAATGGCAAATAAAGTGTTTTATATACTGTTAAAACAGCAGCCAGAAATAAGAAAAAAAAAGCTGTGCCTGATGATACTACTTAAACCAAACCCAGTATACTGGAAACCCTGGTGGCGTAGTGGTTAAGCGCTACAGCTGCTGACCAAAAGGTTGGCAGTTTGAATCCGCCAGGCACTCCTTGGAAACTCTACGGGGCAGTTCTACCCTGTCCTATCGGGTCGCTATGAATCAAGATCGACTCAACGGCAGTGGGATGATACTACTTAGGTACAACTAATATACTTCAAGGGATTAATTTTCTTGGTTCATGGGTCTATCCCATCAATTGGCCTAATGTTGTTTTTAGAGTTTCTGTTCTACATCCTAATTTGATGAGTGGTGCCTGGTATCCTAAAAGCTTGTGAGTGGCCACCCAAGATAAAACAATTATTCTCTACTTGCCTGGAATGGCAGAGGAAGGAAGAGACCCAGGAATCAGAGAAGAAAATGGACTGCAGACTTAATTACTTCCAAAAACTACTACCTCCATCACCTTAAGACCAGAAGAAATAGATGGTACCTGACTACCATTATTGAATGTTTTGATCAAAGAATTAACAGATGGAATCTGATCAAAAGGAGGAAAAGTGTAGAACAGAACTTCAAACTCACATGGAAACCAAACTTACTGGATCCATTGAGACTGGGGAAATGCCTGAAACTAATGCTCCAAAATAACCATAAACCATGAACCAAAACTATCCGATGAAGCCGTCATTAAACTAAACAACAGTTTGGCCCAATTAATAAAACTGTTTGCCTCAAGCACAGCTCTTATAAAGAATTATCTATTTAAGCTTAATCTGACAACTGTTAATTTAAAGCACAGATGAGAACTTTAAGGGGCAGAGAGCCTAAATTAATGGTAATGAACCAATATGGGTAGAGACAGTGAGAATGGTGACACAATGTGAAGTATGTAACCAATGTCATTGAACTGTTCATACAGAAGTTGTGAACAGATGTATGTTTGGTTGTGTATACTGCCACCAAAAATAAATATATATTTTTTAAAAAGTTAAACATAGAACTGCCATATGGACCCAGCAATCCCAATCCTAGGTACATACCCAAAACAACAGAAAGCAGGAATGCAAACAGATACATGTACACCGATGTTCAATGCAACAGCATTCATAACAGCCAAAAAACGGAAACAACCTAAATGTCCATCAAGAGATGAAGGGATAAATAAACAAACTGTGATATATACACACAATGGATTACTACTCAGCCCTAAAGAGAAATGAATTCCTGATACATGCTACAACATGGATAAACCTTGAAGACCTTATGCTGGGTAAAATAAGTTAGTAAAAATAGGACAAATACTGTATGATCCCACTTATATGAAATATCTAGATTAGACAAATGTATAGAGACCAAAGTTTATTATGGTTACCAAGGGAGGGAAAGAGGAGAGAGAGGGAGTCATTGCTTAGGGGGCGCTGAGTTTCTGTTAATGGTGGTGGAATCATTTGGAAAAGGAGAGAGGTGATGGTTCCACAACACAACGAATATAATCAATGTCACTGAACTGTACAAATAAAAACAGCTGAAATGGCAAATGTTTTGTTATAAATGTTTTTACCACAAAAAAAAAACATAAGAAAGACTAAGTTCATAGGGAAGAGGACAGGCAGAGAAAAACATCAAACGAAAAATGTGGAAAGCTGAAAACTTCCTTGAACCTGATGGTCTTTATCCTACCTCTTCTACCATCTTGTGCTTCTTCAATTCCTTCTACCCTTATCTCTTCCTTTGACCTGCTTGTTCCCCTTCTCTACTGACTGACCCAAAACCCTGAAAAGCTACATTACCTCTTAAAATAAACCCCTATCAGAATATGGCAACTCCCTTACAGGTAGTTTTCTTTTCACATAAGCATTTTTATTATTCACAATTAGTGAATAAATCAACCATCAATAAAATAAATCAGCAGTCAATATTGATGCAGAGGTAATAACACATGTAAAATCTACTAAGTTTTTAAGTTTTTGGTCATCTCACAGATTAAAAATTATTCCCTAACTTGAAACATTTGGGGGAATCGGAATCAGAATTTGGTAAGCACCTGCCCTTTGTGTCCACATATGGAGTATTTGGGATTTAGAAGCATTCTAATAGATTCAGAAAAATGACTTCTCTTGAACACACTAGAAGGCTAAGCTATTGGTGTCTGAGAAAATACAAACTTCAAAATAAGAGACATAAAACCAAAAAACCAAACCCAGTGCCGTCGAGTGGCTTCTGACTCATAGCGACCCTATAGGACAGAGTAGAACTGCCCCATAGAGTTTCCAAGGAGCGCCTGGCAGATTGCAACTGCTGGCCCTTTGGTTAGCAGCCATAGCACTTAACTACTATGCCAGCAGGGTTTCCATAAGAGACACAGATTTATAAAAAGGAATGGAAAAGGCATTAAGGCAGAGGAATGGCAGGGCTAGAGAAACCAATAAAGTACGAGTGCCTCAGTCCATGCCCAACATGGCACAGAGAGCCTTCTGCCACTGGTAAGACGGTGAGACAGCACCAGTGGGAAATGTTTTCTGAGTTTCAAAGGACTGATTAACAACGTTGAAGACTACATTGTTACTAGCTTCTACAGAGTTGGCCCCAACTCATGGCAACCCCAGGCACAACAGAATGAACACTGCCCAGTCCGGTGCCATTCCCATGACTGCATATGGATCGAACCATTACGATCCACAGAGTTTTCATTGGCTGATTTTCAAAAGTAGGTAAACAGGCTCTTCTTCCTAGTCTTAGTCTGAAAGCTCCACTGAAACCTGTTCGGTATCATAGCAACATGGAAGCCTCCACTGACAGACAGGTGGTGGCTGTGCATAAGGTACACTGGCCAGGAATCCAAACCAGCTCTCCCACATGCAAGGCGAGAACTCTGCCACTGAACCACCAGTACCCTCTTGAGTACTGACAGCTAATGTATATTAAATTCAACTAACATTTATTGAGTACCTGCTATGTACAGCCTCTGTTCTAGGTGTTAATATACAACAGTGCATAAAACAAACAAAATCCCCATCCTTACAGAAATTTCATTCCAATGGGAAGGGCACAGACAACACAAAGTAAATACAATGAGAGAATTATATGGTAAGTTAGAAAGTGATCCATGCTACAGAGAAATTAGAGGAGTGAGGTGGCTTAAGCAGTTTGCTATGTGCTGATAACTGAAAGGCTAGCAGTATGAACCCACCCAGCGACTCAGTGAAAGGAAACACCTGGCAATTTGCTTCCATAAAGATTACCAAGAAAACCCTTTGGAGTAGTTCTGCTCTGTAACAAACACATGGGGGTCACCATGAGTCGGGACTGAACTGACAGCAGCCTTACGGCTGAATTAAAGCCCTGGTTTCATTCTGAACAGGGAGCCGTTGTCAACGACTTTCTAAAACCTATGCAAGATACACAGACATTTACAGAGAAATTGAGAATATTCTAGGAATGCATAACGCAGGGTCCCCAGACTTATATCAGTTGTTTCATATTGCTAGTAAGAACCTCAGATAGAAAATATGGGATGAAAAGGGAAAAGATGGAGATCCTGAGAGTACCTTGGAACCCCAAATCACATGGGAAACCAGAGAGGGTTAGAATCACTGTAAATAATGAACTAGGTCTTTTGAAGGCTATCATCAAACTATTTCCTATGAAAATAGACTGGTCTCTAATCCAGTTGTGCTATAAAAGAAAAGGATGAGTCTATTGGAAACTTCGGAAATACGCTCTTTAATACTTTCGGGTACATTCAGGAGTAGATCCTGAGCAGGTGTGAACCGAGCTCTCTCCTCGTTTTTTGTGAGCAGCCTTGAGCCAACCAAAAAAACCAAACCTGTTGCTTTTGAGTCAATTCTGACTCATAGCAACCCTACAGGACAGAGTAGAACTGCCCCATAGGGTTTCCAAGGAGCCCCTGGTGGATTTGAACTGCCGACCTTTTGGTTAGCAGCTGTAGCTCTTAACCACTACACTACCAGGGTTTCCATACATTTTGAAAGAGTCTACAAACAAAAGCAGGTTAAGACCCAGAATAAACTGATGGCCTCACAGTTAAAAATAGATGCTCCCACTCCAGTAATTAAACACCAGCGTCTTTTGCTAATAACACCTTAGATACTGTAAACAGAAAAAAACATTAAAAAACAGTTGTGTGTTAGCCAAGAAAACAAAGGAAGAAATACAGTGGGCAATGTCACAACAACAAATCAAGCACCCAATTTCCCATTTTACTTTTAAACCCACAAGGAGAAATTTCACTATTTATTAACGGACGAGTGACTGTTTTATTGATTTTTTTTTATAGATACTATAATATTAACCTTAAATTCTGTTATTGTTACACAAATTCTCCCTCAGAGCCAACAAACTACTTAAGAGATGGGTGTCTCTAATGTCACTCACAATTCCCATGTCCTAGCCCACAACTGTCACCCTTGACCCTTTAATCAAGGAACATTCCTTCTTCCTATTGGACACACTAACAACTAACTGAATAAGAAAGAATCTACTGTTTGCTTTATAGTGCCATCCAAGGCATGAAAATTAGTCTCTACCCATCTGCAGCAGCAGAGGAAGGACAGTTAGGAATAGGAGAAGGATATGGAATGTGTGGCTAATTGCCTCAAAGAACAACTGCCTCCTTTGCCATGAGACCAGAAGAATTGGAGGGTGCCTGGCTAGCATTACTGAACATATTCATCAAAGATTCTATAGAAGAATTCTGACCAAAAGGGGGAAAATGCAGAATACAATTTCAAATTCTCATGGACTCCAGACTTCCTGGATGAACCCATGCAACTATTATCCTGAGATAATCTTTAAACCTTAAACCAAAAATATACACTGAAGTCTTCTTAAAATCAAACAATAGTCTAGCTCTGCTAGTAAAAAAAAAAAGTCTGTCTTAAGAATTATGCTCTTTTAAGAACTATTTGTATGGGATCAGAGTGACAACAGCAACTATCAAAATATTAGATAAGAACCTTAGGAGGCAGTGAGTTTATGTTAATGGGGGAGAAACAACTCAGAAACAGAGGGTGAGGATGGTTATACAACTTGAAGAACGTATCAATGTCAATGAATTGTATGTGTATAAACAGTTGAATTGGTGCAGGTTTTGCTGTGTATCTTCTCAGCAACAACAAAATTAAAAAAGAAAAGAATCTACTGTGCAAATGGAATTCCCAGATCAAGTGTTCTCCTGATTGTCTCTTCCTTGAAATCTCTGAGGACTCTCCTATTCATAGTCAAGCTACAATTAATTTGAACTGTGACTCATCAATACCTTTGTGACTATATTATAAGATCTCAAAGCGGCTGAATTTGTCAGGAGAAAAAAATTGCCATTACGCTGGCAGAAATATTAGGGCTGAATAGATCAAGGTTCATGATGACCCATCCAAACCAGTACCCAAACTTGGACAACTCTAAAACAAGATGGTAAAGAAGACTAAAAAACCCAATAGCTGAAGCCCTAAAAAAGAAAGGATTTGTCACACTTTGTAATAATCCTTCCAAATGGTATCTGCTCCTAGGTTCTCATAGCTGCATTCATGTACCCGTTGGGATACCAATTTCTTCTTTACCATTTCCATTTTTTTAAACATCAAAACATAAATATTTAATAATTATACACATAAACAAAGGAGTACAAAATTTAAAACAAGAGTGAAGAAAGAAGTATTTGAATATTTGTGACACTTTCCTTACATTCTTTTTTTTTTTTAGCTCTCCATTCTCCCTTCCCCCCCAGCCTCTGGTAACCACTAATCTACTTATGCTTCTATACATTAGTCTTACTTTAAATATTTCATGTAGGTGAGATCATACAGTATTTGTCATTTTTTGTCTGGCTTATTTCATTTAGCATAATGTCTGCAGGGTCATCCATATGCTATCATCTATCACCACTTCTCTTTATGGCTGAATAATATCCCATTATATTTTATACACATACATACACACACCACATTTTGATCATCCATTCATCTGTTGGACAACATGGTTGTTTCCATCTTTTGGCTACTGTGAATGCTACAGTGAAAACTGGTACACAAGTATCTATTTGAGTCCCTACTTTCTAGTCTTTGAAAGCATATACAAAGGTAAAAATACCTAGGAGTGTTATTGCTGGGTCACATGGCAATGATATGTCTGACCTTTTGAGGAACAGCCAAACTTTTCCACAATGGCCACACCATTTTACATTCCCACCAACAAAGCACAAGACTTCCAATTTCTCCACAGCCTTGCCGACACTTGTTATTTTCCATTTTAGAGGTAATAGCCATCCTAGTGGGTGTGAGGTAGAATCTCATTATGGTTTATTTTTATTTTGGGTGAAAATATATACAATAACCAGGGTTCCTTTATTAGTCATAAGGAAAATGCAAATAAAAGTAAATCATAATGAACCTCCTAGTTCAGAGAGTAGTACACGGGATCTTAAAACCTTACCGGTGGCCATTCCATTGGTCTCTATTTGCCTGGAGCAACAGAGGAAGAAGGAGTTCCAGGAATCTGAGAAGGAAATGATCTACGGGCCTAACTGTCTCCATGAACTCCTACCTCCCCTGCCACGAAACCAGAAAAGTGGATAGCAACTGGCTACTATTACTGAACATCTACCCAGCAGACGGATGTTGATCAAAAGGAGCAAAATCATGGAATGGAATTTCACATTTTTATTGGAAATCAAACTTGCTGGATACATTTAGGCTGGCGAAAACCTCAAATCTATTAAGAATAGCTTCGAAACCTTGAACTTAAACTATCCCATGAGGTCATCCTTAAACTAAACAGCAGTTTAGCTCAATTAATAAAGAATGCTGCCATGACCTTTATGCCTTTTAAAGAATTATCTACATGAGATCAATTTGACAAGAACTCTAAAGCACAGATGAGAACTTTAAGGGGCAGAGAGTGTAAGTTAACGGTGGTGAAATAATATGTGTGGTGACAGTGAGAATGACGACACAATGTAAAGTATGTAAACACAGCCAGTGAACCGTACATGTAAAAACTGGCAAATGAGTATACATTTTGTTGTATATTTTCACCAAAAATAAAAATAAACCATAATGAGATTCTACTTCACACACAAACCAGGGGCAAGGCTGCCAGCTATCCTATAATGGATGAAGTGATCCTGCACAATGAAGAACTGTCCAACCCAAAATGCCAACAGCAATGCTTAATAAGCAACACTGAGATGGAAAGCTCTTACAGTATAACTAAAATCATAACATACACTGCCATCAGAAGAAATACAGAGATTTCAGGGCACATTTTTCAAACATCAAGTTGTTTCCTATGAAAATATGAGTCAATACTGATTTATTAAATACAATGCTAAAATGTCTTCTCATTTTTTAAACTTACGCCATTTAAAATAACCAAGTGTAAGCAACACTGATTTTTAACCTACATATAGATCTTAAAAGTAATAATGATAATCACATTTTATCTTACACTTTTGACAAAACGTTTGACTTGAGGTCATATACTATAAAGATCATAGTAAAATAGTTCCTCACCTTGACTACCCCATCAAAGCCAGGGATTGTGTTGACCTTTGCTTTCTTAGCTAATAATTTGCTTTCGATCTTGTCACCCATGGCTTGAATAGCATGTGTGTCAGGTCCAATGAAAATGATATCTTCCGCTGCCTGTGGGGAAATACAAGTTGAAATTTATACAGGGCTTGGTATGAAGACACAATTTCATAAAAAGAAAAATCCATACACATACTTATTAGTTATTCATATAGCAAAAAGCAACTTAAAAGCATTTAAGACAATACATTAAAGTATATAATACTGTATTACACATAGTACATGTGTACGTAAGATATATAAAACAAACTCAAATCAAAGAAAAATAGCTAAAAGTAATGAAGAGCTCTTGCTTAATATTAACAGTTTCCTTTGAAAAAGCAAACTCTATGATGTTATATTTATGTATAATACCATGCCACTCAATATAAATAATGGGTCTGCCTTTAAAATGCCTCATAAATCTTTGTATTCTCAATACTCGGCAACAGAACCAAACCCATTGCCTTCAAGTCAATTCTGACTCATAGCAACCCTATAGGACAGAGTAGAACTGCCCACAGGGTTTCCAAGTAGCGGCTGGTGGATCTGAACTGCTGACCTTTTGGTTAGCAGCGGAGCTCTTAACCACTGTGCTAATAGTGCCTGGTATAACACAAACATATGTATTTATTGAATATCAACTCCATGCCAGGTGTTGCACTAAATGTAAGGGATAACAAGGGATAAAAACCATAGGATGTCAATTAATTCAAGGGAAAATGAACAGATCACCAATACCTCAGAGGAACAGACAGAAGTTTATATCCTTGCGAGTACAAGAGATGAGTCAAGAATACGGTGGTCATTTAACCAGGTAGACTTAGAGTTTCAACAAAAACTGTTGTGTACACATCACAGTTAGTTTTCCAGCAATGGGTTCACCTCTCCATGTTAAAGTCATTCTAATAAACAAAATGCAAACAAAGTAAATACTATCTGGAGACAAAACAAAATATGATCTAGTTAGTTCCACTGTAGGGCAAGGTCTAGAGAGAAGTAAGGGTGGGATTTGCTGCTATGAAAGAGAAGGTCATCAGGTAAAAAATTAAGATATGAAAGAGAAGGTCATCAGGTAAAAAATTAAAACAGAAAATAGGCAAAAACAGACCCATATGCTAAGCATCCTAAGAGTAAGATGTATAACTTGATTCTCCCGTAGTCTTTGGTCAAAGTCAATGAAACAATAAATCCCTTATTTGTATACTACAGGGTTTTTTTAATCACATGTTCTACCTTTGGCATTACTACCTGAAAAGAATCTCAGGCTGGGAAAGGAGCTTCATTCTCCCAGTGACCGGAGTTAACTTCACAGCATGACGCTTGGATTGTTCTTTGGCCACTGTGGCCTGGGACTATGAAGCTCACCCAGAGCAGGATATGGAAGCAGAAAAGGGAAATCAACAAAAGGAGCAAATGAGGGACAAATATGTGGATAAGATGAATCATGCACAAGCTGAGTTGAAATGCCTGTGTGACTGTCAAGAACCCATGTTCAAGAGGCAGATACAAAGGTCCTGAGGTTTGAGACCAAGTACAAAATGAGACACAGGTTTTTAAAGGCATCAAGTAGTAGGGGGGCTGTGGGGGGGAGGGGTGGGATTAAAAGCTATGAATGAAAAAAAATGTATATTAAATTTTAAAAAAGCCAATGCCTTTAAATTCAGGATGTATACTTTCCCTCCTTTCAAAAGCCAGACAGAAGAAAAGAGAAAGTACACATTGTGAGGTTAAAGTCTATGAACATGTTTCTTTGTGTGATATGAAGTAACAGCTACCTGGCAAGTATGATTGAAGAATTAAATGAAATTATAATGTAAAGCACTATGCAGAGTGCCAAAATTGTCAGTTTTTTTTTTTCTTTCCCTATAAGGTCCTAACAAAAAGAGAACATTAGAAGAGTAAGAGAGCTCGATCTATAGGACCCCTTATATTATAGGATTCAAATACAATTACCAGTGTTCAAAGTACAAAACTGTAGCTAAGAAACCTCTTCAGCCCCAACAGATGCTCATAAAATTCTATTCCATCAAGTGTTTGTAACCAGTTTTTAATAGCAGAATCTCATTTTTTCAATGTACCCTGTGCCAAACTACAAAAATGTAAAACACAGCAAGTGGATCTGCTATGTGTGAGGGTGAAATGGTGGTGGGCCTACATCCCCCCACACCTGGCTGACCTATATCTCCAGGTGGATAACTAACCATTTCAGGACACTGAATAATTATGTTCATTTTTCTTTATCCCAAACATGCGACCCACTAAACACTGTCAAGTCAAGCAGAAACAATCATGCCTCAACTATCGACTGTTTTTCCATATTCTCATATTACTTCCTAAGATCCCACCACCAAACCACTAACTTGCTAAGATAGAAGAACTTTATTATAAATGCTGTTTTAAAAACCACTAAGCCACGGCAGTTGTAGTCAATAAAAATATACACACACAGAGAGGTGAAGAAATAACATAAATGAGAACACCTAAAATATGTTATACAGTAAATTTTCTGATTATCGGGACCATTGATTAACGTGATTTTTCTCACACATTCTACCTTGAGGAAAATTACTCCCCCACAAATGCAAAATTAAGAAAAAAAGTTGACATCAAATATTCAGTGACTATTCTTTGTCTCATTCAACACAAAAGAAGACAGACAGCAGTGAGCTGGGTAACTACTCAGACAAGGTTTCAGTGGACTACCTGTTTACCTACAAGCTTCAGTAATGCTCCTGTGAGCTGGGTAACTACTCAGACAAGGTTTCAGTGGACTACCTGTTTACCCACATGCTTCAGTAATGCTCCTCCGACCTAGGCAGTAACACCTTTAAACGTAATTGAAGCAAAGTGAAAAAGCGGCATCCTAGCTCCTGACTCCCACAATTCTGTGGCAAAACAGCAGTGCTGAAGCAGTTTCAAAAGCTCTAAGTTCTTGCCCTAAGTCAGTTGTGACATTTAGAACTTAAATCTAGAATTTATCCACTAGTAACTTTTTGATACTCTTCCGTTAACCCTGTATCGTTCTTTCGCTATACATCTAATTAACCATTGTCCTTACCATGACACGGCATAGCAATTAGATTTATTTCTAAAAACACGCTTTTATAAGTCTTTTAGAATTTATCATGAATGATAGATATAACACTGGGATGCATGTAATGTCTTATGGTCATTTAAAAAAAGGTAGGACTTAGTTTTTCATTCTCATTAGACGATAGTAATGATTTGTACGAAAAAAAGATTATAAAAAGCTTTAATCACTGCTCTCAGATTCCTTTCATTTCCTAAATTCTGTGATTTTATGGTTCTTGTCAAAGAATGAGGGAAAGGGTTGGGTTTGAAGGGTATTTGGAGAGAAATAATGAAATATTGTTTAGGAAAGGCTTTATGATGGGATTGAAGGATAAAAGTAACAAACATGTAGAAATTAAGATGCACGATATTTACATAATTTATTGCTAGAAAAATCACAATAGTTAGGGCAAGCTGTGCTATGACTTCAGGTTTTTTAATGTACAGGTATGCATCATTTGGAGCCCTGGTGGGGAAGTGGTTAAGGGCTCATCTGCTAACCAAAAGGCTGGGAGTTCCAATCCACCAGCCACTCCTTGGAAACCCTGAGGCAGCTCTATTCTGTCCTGTAGGGTCTCTACTGGGTCTGAGTGCACTGGACTGCGACAGGTTTGATTTTGTTTTGTTTTCTTTTTTGTTTATGCGCCACTTAACATTCAGGATACATTCTGTGAAATACGACATTACGTGATTTAGACGTTGTGCAAATACCATATTGTATACAGGAGAGAGGTCCGCAAATAGTCACCGGTCAGGCCTGGGACCCCTGTCACTGTCACCCGGTCGAGGGACTGTGAGAAAACATTGTGCTGCCTCCGCCAGTCCTGCGTGGTCCCCTCCGGGTCTCTGAGAGGGGCACCCAACCCACCCATGGGCTGTGGCGTTGTCCAGCCAGCTGGATCCCTTTCCTTAGTTCCTCCTTACCTTCCCCGCCCCCAACATGGCCTGCCCCTCCTCCGCCTCCTGCTCCACCTTCTCCTCCAGGTGCCTTTCCTCCTCCTCCTCCTGCCAGCGCTGTAGCCTGGACCACTGGTGGCCGCCACCACGGGAGGAGCCGCAGCCTCGGGTCCACACCGGGCATTACACACAGAGCGCCCTGGCCAAGTGGGGTAGCGGCCTCGGTGCAGTCTCTGAGGCGAGTGCAGTGGGACAGGCAGTTACAGATGGGCACCTGGACCCCTCTCCCTGCTGCCCCAGGGCCAAGGGGGTACTGACCAGAGAGCTAGTGAAAGATAGATCAGATAGATCTCTGTACTTAGCAAAGTACATCCACTACGTCCCATTCTCTGATCAGGTTAAAAGTCCTACTGTCTTGAATTTGAATTGGCAGTATCACTATGAACACAAACCAAAAACCAAACCCACTGCCGTTGAGTTGATTCTGACTCATAACGACCCTACAGGACAGAGTAGAACTACCCAATAGAGTTTCCAAGGAGCACATGGCGGATTCGAACTGCTAACCCCTTGGTTAGCAGCCGTAGCACTTAACCACTATGCCACCAAGGTTTCCAATATGAACACAGGAGGCATTTTATCTTACATAAGTATGGGCTACGTTCTTATATCATGTTACATACATTACGTATGCGGAAATAAGTTATGTGTGTTTTATTAATACAGTGTGCTTATCCATCTATAGTACAGACTACATTTGTATTATATACATACCCTATTTGGGTTTGGGCCTGGGGTTAGGGTTATATCTAAATACATTTCTATATTAAATATGCTGAAATATGTGATAAAGTCTGCTAATATAGTTAACATAACACATATGTAACATATACTATATTTTTATACTATATATATAACATATATGTTACAATTCCATTAATACACGTATTTTATTTCTTAGCTCTATCAACAAAAAAGGACTAGAAAAAATGACCGATCAGCTATCAGTGACTATGCCTAGCACTCCAACTGTAATCTCCAAATACCATTAAAAGAAAACCAAGGTGTCTTGAAAAGATGGCTGATTATAGGCCTGGGGCAGGAAAGGTAAAAGATTAGTCTAGAATATCTTGCCTGACCAGGCAGCAAGGAAGCTATAAAAGACTTTAAGGGTCATGTCAAAAAAATTCACAAGCCAACCTGATAATGCTCTCATTAGCCAAACAGGGACAATTTGAGCTTCAATACTAATAATCCCAACAGATTTAAAGCTACCAAATGTGTTGAAATGTGACTTCATACATGATACATTAAAAAAAGGAATCGGTTAACTTTGAAGGATGAAAAGGAAACAATTATCTCAAAAATTAGTAAATAAAGGTAAATAATTAAGCATTTATCTTTTCTTATATGAATTGTATGGCTGGGTTATCAAACAGTAGATGAGTGAAGGGATCTTTTTTATAAACATATTCCAATTAATTAATGAAAAAATGTTAGAATTAAAATATCACCATTTGCAACCCAGCAAATTACTAGACATAGACAGTAAGCATCAAAGCCTGCTTAGATCTAAAAAAAAAAAAAAAAAGGGATAAAACCAGACATTCTATGCCTCCTACAGTCTTGGCTAAAGGGATCAAACTTGAATTTCATCCCATCTGAATCCAGGTGACAATTTGTAGGATATGCCAACAACAGAGGAAAACAATGAACTACACCAGGACTGTAAAATCAAACTGAAGGCCAGGTTCTTCAGTAGGTAAATTATAAGTAAGAAAGGTATGGAAGGGGAATCCATGAATTAAGAGAAATTTTAAACACATATTAACATTCAAAATGAATATCAGCTTCACTGGGTTCAACATGGACAACCAGACAGACCATTCTCTGTGGCGTTTCTACTTCAAAAACAGTCAATTTTTGCTCTTTGAGTGGGCACAATATGAAGTGTGTGACGAGGCCCAAGAAGAGCTCATGAGTATGGAGGAAGAAGTGATGATCGGAGCTACTATCTTACTAGTGTTAGTAAAGACAAAGACAAAGGATCTTCTCAATGCCATGAGTGCTGCTAAAATCACAGAGGAGCTGGGACTGCATTCTCTGAGCAACAGAAACTGGTCCATCAGGGAACATATACTACTGGGGTGACAGTTCTGTGAAGGACTGAGGGCTGTCCAATCAGTGATGAAACCAGAAATGAATGGGGAGAGATCGTCCTCCTCCCTTTCTTCTACTTAAAAAAAAAAAAAACCAAATTACCTCCACTTTATTCTCAGGTGACAAACTGTTATTCTGTGGATCTAGTGCCAGAAGCTGTGTGTCATTATGCTTTTAAACCCATTGCCATCGAGTTCATTCCAACTCATAGTAACCGTATAGGACAGAGCAGAACTGTCCCTTAGGGTTTCCAAGGAGCAGCTGGTGCATTCGAACTGCTGACCTTTTGGTTAGGACCCAAGCTCTTAACCACTGCGCCACCAGAGTTCCCATCATGCTTTGGTCATAGTATATTACATTATGCTGTTAATGTGGCAGACACAACCTGTAAACAGATTTCTTACTTAATGTCAACAGTTTTTGTTCCCAACTAAGCCAATTTTGGCACTCATATGCAGTATTACTCAGGTTTTTTTGCTCGTTTGTTTTAAAACAAAAACAAACCTTGGCTTAGTACCATGAAGGAATTCTAGGCACCTTGGAACCTAGGTTTAGCAGTTAGAGGAAAGTCTCCACCTCTTGGCTTATGGGCTATATGTTGAAATCTATTTTGGTGGTTGGTTTTTAATCTCAACCCAGTGTACTGTTTTTAATAATCATTTAAAATAAAAGATAAGAACATCTGGAGATGCAGAAGGGAGAAATGTTCCTAGTGTAGTTTTTCCCGTAATAGGAAAATACCAGTCCGTAGACCCTTTACCTGAAGATTGAGAATAAGGTAAGGATGAGCACTATCACCACGTCTAGTCAACATTGTACTGGAGGTCCTAGTCTGGGCAATATGACAACGCATGATTAAATAAGACAAGAATATAAATCCTAACTAATTCACCCCCCAACGCAGACTGTGCAACATCAATACAGGGAGAAAGGAGCAGAAAAACCCTGGAAACCCTGGTGGCATGGTGGTTAGAGCTATAGCTGCTAACTAAAAGGCAGGCAGTTCAAACCCACCAGGCACTCCTTGGAAACCGCATGAGGCAGTTGTACTATGTCTTACAGGGTCACTACGAGTCGGAATCAACGGCAACAGGTTTTCAAAAACCCTAGAGTAGGATGCCCTCAGCCTCCAACCCCCACATTTATGGGAGCCATTTTCTTGAACTGCTAGTCAACTAACAGTAAATTAAGAACACAATTTATGTGACTCATTAAGATAAGAATGTAAAGGAATCTGATTGCTATGAGGAATGTGTAGGGGAGAAAGGCAAGGGTTCCATTTTTTTACATTTCCAAACATAAACTTATAAGCAAACACAGTTTTTCAATTTGTTTGGGATGCTATTTGCAAGTTCAACTGAAATCCAATGACACACTTACAAAGTACACTTAGTTTACTGTACGTCATGTACGCTGTGACTTAAGTTTAACCAAAGGAATCTGTGTCTTTCTCTTTCAAAATTACTGGTATCTGGATTTCATTTAGTCTAATGTGTATTGTGTAAGAAATATCTACTTGGCACAATGTATCAAGTAAAATTATTGCTTCCAGGTGATAGCCATGTACAGTATTTAGCTTGAGAAAGAGTATTGTTAATTTTGCTCATTGTAATTATTGGCAGAAGTCAAGTTTTCTAGTTGAGTACATTTTAAGGAAAGGTCTCTGGATGGTGCAAACCATTACCTTGCCCAGCTGCTGATGGAAAGGTTGGAGGTTCAAGTTCACCCAGGAGCACCTGGGAAGAAAGGCGTGGCAATCTACTTCTAAAAAATCAGCCATTGAAAACCTCTGGAGAACAGCTGAACTCTGACACACATGGGGCTTCCATGAGTCAGAATGAACTTGACAGTGACTGGGATTTTCTACTTTAAGGAATATTAGATATAAAACCTTGCTTTTCAGGCATTGGGAGTGGGCATTACAGCAGTAGAATGCTTTCAATTTCTAACATCTGGCAATGGGGTGATCTCTAGTTCTATTTTTTTTAGCTGATATTGTTAAGTCAGAAAACTGATAAATGCCTTTTATTAAACATTTTTGGGATCTCTGACAAAGATACTTAGGTTAGAAAAGGTTTTTTTGGTACTTATTAATTAAATAAAAACTATTTAAGCAAACAAACCATAAACCCCTGAATATCTTTGTATTTTGCAAGTAAGCTTTTCAAGGTATATGGAAGAAATATTTTATCTTTAAATATTCTATTTACTATAAAGCCAAAAATCCGTTGACGTCGAATCACCGGCAACTTATAACAACCTGAAAGGACAGAGCAGAACGGCCTCATCGGGTTTCCAAGGATCAGCTTGGTGGTTTCAAACTGCTATCCTTTTGGTTAGCAGCCGAACTCCTAACCACTGTGCCACCTGGGCTCCTCTATTCACTATAAAAAAAAAAAATATATGTATATATATATATATATATATATACATATTTTTTTTTACTATATTCTATATTAATTTCGAAAATGTTCTTTCCATTTTTAGGAGACTAAAATTACAGTTTGTTTGAGTCTGTCATTTCTTTTGTGCATATCTGATTTCTTCTTTTTATCTTCCTGAGATCAGCACTGAGGCCTATTTCCAGAGTCACTGGTTTTAACTGACGGTAAAGAAGAAAGCGGCTGGGTGGTTAAAGCTTCAACAGTCTACACTCTGTGCAGATCCCAAACCCAAACCGACTGCGACTCAGAGCGACCCCTACAGGACAGAGAAGAACTGCCCTGTAGAGTTTCCAAGGAGCGCCTGGCGGATTTGAACGGTGGACCTCTTGGTTAGCCATAGTATTTAACTACTAGGCCACCAGGATTTCCCTCTGCAGATGAGTAGACTAAAAGGAGATGATGAGTTAACATAAACCTGAGTGGGCTGTTAACCTTTTTTCTCTTCCAGAAATGTAGACGCAATAACATTTGCAGCTGAAAGGCTCCTTCTGAATTCCTGATGTTTAAGAATGCAAATTAAGTATTTTGTGCTTTCTGTGCCTGGAGGTATTAGACAGGAAAACAGAAGGGTTTCTAGGATTAGTCCCACAGTTTCCCTTTATCATGTAAAATCTTAGACAAGTTGCACTGGCAAAATTAGAGAAAAGCAATACAGAAAATTCCAGAGAAAATTAATTCATTAACTTATCAAGAACACTGAGAAAATAAGAGTTAACTAAAATGTCAGTCTTTGGGATAATTTTAAGCCTCCCTCCTTTAAAGAAACTCTAGTTTTAACATCTAAAGCATTTAAAAACAAAAAAAAAAATTCTTAAGATATTGATAGAGTTAAATAATACTAAATTCCTTGGATGAAACTGTTAACTTTATTACTCAGCTACCTGGAATTTTTGAGAAGTTACATTTATTTTTTATTTATATATAGTGATTAAGCTTCACTTACAGATTCAAACACCATTTTAAATATTTTCCTTTAGTGTATCATTTAAGAGCACAGGTAAAAAACTTCACATTTAAATTTGGTATGTAATGTTAAGGCCCTCCTTATAAAGACTGATCACAGGAATGATTTATTTTTGAAGTGGTAATGACTTTCTTTCCCACTTCATGTAAAACACATTTATTTTATATCTGTACAATCTGGATATTAAAAATGAGTTGTTTTCACTTCTTCCTGCTGTAATTCTTTTGATTGTTTCATGAATACTAATATGAATTGGTACTTTCTTGGTTGGAAAATATTATTTTTCCAGTTCAATTTTGGAATATAACTTATAATAATTATAAATTTAGATTAGCAAGTTTACAGTGTGAGCAAAGAAAATTAACATTTAACAACACAGGTTAGCATGAGAGGGTGTTGATGTAGATGCTGATGACACACCTTCCTATTCATTCGTCACAGTCCACTAATATTTATGGAACTGTTAGTGGCTGGTAAACTGGTAACAGGGTACAGGTGTTTTCTTTAGTCCATTTATTAAATTTAATTTTAGAACTTTTAAAATTGGTCTTAGACATTTTTATCTGAATTATGTACTTTTTCTACTTCCTTTTTAAATATTAATGAATTTCTCTTAAAATTTACTAAAAGTCCTTCCACACTCCTTGCTTAATTTACTACTTTCTGCAATACATCAAGTTTTCCATGACACTGTTAGATGGAGGCAAAGAGCCCACCGGTTTGAATAAAGTATGCTGTGTCTGGAGTTGGGGTACTCTTCTTTCTTAGCACATTTAATTGCTGTGATCTGGTATAACCTATATCATAAAGCTTCTTTCAAATACTGAATGGAAGATTAAGAAAGCAGAGATCATGATTTCTGATTAACTGCCTTGATTGACTAAATAATACTTCCTCACACAGTAATACTCAGCACTATTCTAACCCTACGACCTGCTACTTTCACTGTTTATATTTTGGTTAATAATGATGATGTAATACAGTTTAGGTAACAATAAGATGGAGTGGAATGACCCAAGTAGAATTTTTAAAAGTTACAGGAAGGAAAAAACAAGGAATCTAATAACACTTAAAATAACAATAATATTTATTTATTTAGCACTTACTCTTTTCAAGCCACCATACAAACCCAGTGCCGTCTAGTCGATTCCAACTCATATGAGTCGATTCCAACTCATAGCGACCCTACAGCCACTATATTAGGGCTTAAAAAAACCTGTTGCCGTCAAGTCGATTTCGACTCATAGCGACTCTATAGGACAGCGCAGAACTTCCCTATGGGATTTCTTTATCTTAAAAACCATTTTACAGATAAACATTTTCAAATTCTAACTTGTTTACAAAGTTAGAAAGACTTTAATTTATTCTAGAATGACACAGTAATATCCCACATTTGTATAAAATTCCACAGTTTTAACAGGTGTTTTTACATCTTTTCTTCCTCAAAAAAGACCTAGAAACCAGCAAGGCACGAACAATCATCTTTAACATATCAGTAAAATGAGGATCTGAGAGGTTAAATAAATTGTCCAAAGTCACTGGAGTGGCAAAGTAGCACAAACCCATGTTTTTATTTCCTACTCTCTGCTGCCTTTTCTGCCCATCTCACACAACTGTGAACACCTTCAGGTGGCCACTGCTTATGCAAGAAGTCAATGAGCATGTGCCAACTGTTGAGGCGTAAAGTGATCAAACATCCCAGGTTTGCCTGGCTCAGTCCATGTATGCATCTACTATCCCAGCCTCCCACCTGATTTCTACCCTTTTTCACTCTCAGAAGTACGCTGGTTTGGACAATGAGTTAGTTTGTTCACCTGTGTATAAGACATAGTTTTTACAAACAAGGAATTTACAGTCTAGTAGAACAAATAATACTTAAAATACTTACCAAACAATAAAAGCAATACAGGACAGAAAGTAATAAATACACTAAGAGGGAATGGCAGGCATTCACTGTGAATAGAGTCCAACAGGGAAATCAAAACACGCATCATAAAAAAGGGAGCATTTGAAGAAGAAAAAGACAACTAGGATTTAGAAAAGTAGCATGGGAACCCAACCACTTAAACATACAGGCAAACATCTCTCTCACTGGTCTGCTGTAAAAGTCCTTTGAGCTATGTGCCTCAGAAAGTGATGAGGAGGCTACACACATCTAGTACTCTGTCCACAAAGCTCTCCTCTCTGTCTTAAGACCTACAACAACCAGCTCTCAATTTTCTACTTCTTCAGTATACTACGTGACACTCAAGAGTACACTAACCAAACACTTGTCATACAAAGAATGTCCATTAAAGTCATTCATTTATTCTAAAACCTGCCAAGTATGTGCTAAGTCTATCGACACAATGATGCACAAGATACAGATGTATCAATGTCCTCCCTGAGTTTACAAACCAACTAGGAAGACAACGAGCACTTAAAATCACAATAAAGTATAAGTACTGTGATAGAGGAAGCACAGAGTACTGTGGCAATCTAATAATTGTAACTGAAATAGAGCAAAGATAGATGGAAACTTTGTTAGTCAACTCAATACAAGTTTATCAAATACGTCTGTGTGTGAAGTGATAGTATTCCAATTACCAACTGCATAAATAATAAAAGACAAAGGGATTCTTTCCAAGACAAAAATTCCCTCCCCTTTGCTTCATCAGAGAATTTCTCCCTTCAATATTAAATTCTGATAGAATTGAACATGTTCGGGTACCTGAGGTTTCTATAAAAAAAAAATTTCCAACCAGTGCCATCCTAATCTTTCAGTTAATGAAACCTGAGAATGTAATCTTCTCCTTTCATTGAAGTCTAGTCTTGTATCTGATGAAGGAAAAAACTGATACAGTATGTAAGGCTAAGCTTCATGTTACATCAACTATTAGCAAGTGTAAACAATCTCAGCAAAATGGTGTTCTGAATGTGACTCTCCTCCAATGTATATTCTATCACCATCCCTTACATACATAGCCTTCTGAACTTACGACTGACATCAACCTCTAACACGCCCCCATGCCCCGTGAATCTTAGATAACAATTCTTGAGCAGAGTTTCAAAGTATACACTTGTATAAAGGAAGAGTTTCTCATTAGAAGCAGTGTAGAGTAATGGTTCAGAGCAGGGACTTTGGAGCCTGACTGAATCCCAGGGCTGCCATACTCTAAAGTTGCCTAACCACACTGAACCTCCGTTTCCTTATCTATAGGGTAACTGTCCTGGGGAGCAAGCGAATTAACATCTGTAAACCCTCCAGGACAGAGGTGGAATCACTGCTGTACAACTGTTGAGTGTGTGAGCAGTTCACCCTGCCCTCATGCATGCAGATTTGTAATGCATTCCACCAGCCTTGTTCCAGAGGCAGAAATACCGCTGCTGGGCTCTTAAAAAAAAAAAAAGCCACGAATAAATCAGAACAATCCTGAAGGGACTAACGCTGCCTCTTCTCCACATCTTTCATATCTTCCTCTCAACTGGCTCATTCCACTCAGCACGAAACCATGCTTACTTGGACACCTGTTCTGCCTTTTACCACACTGTTCAAGTACAGGCAGGAGCCCTCTGCCTAAAAAAGAGGAAAAAACTGTTGTCAAAAGAAGGAAATGTGCAGCAGAGACAAAATAAAAAATGCCTAGCACAATATACCCGCTGCTGTCGAGTCGATTCCGACTCATAGCGACCCTATAGGACAGAGTAGAACTAACTGCCCCATAGAGTTTCCAAGGAGCACCTGGCGGATTCCAACTGCCAACCTCTTGGTTAGCAGCCGTAGCACTTAACCACTAGGCCACCAGGGTTTCCTAGCACAATACAGCAGCCAGGTACCCTATTGTAACAGGAATTACGGAGAGGCATAATTACAATTGTATCGGAAGACAGATGGAAATCAAATTATAGTAAATGCCAGTTTGAGTAACGAAGGCTCAAGACAATGTAACCACAGAAGAATTCTGAAGTACTTCAGGAAAATCAGTCCGGCCACGGTACAAAGATGGCTCCAAGGAGGAAAGATGGATGTGAAGACATCAGGAGTCCCCGTGTTAAGGGAAAAAATGCCGTAAGTAATGTAACAGTGTGGGATTTCATAAAGAGATGTGGTAGAGAACAGGTGAGAAAAACTGCAGTCATACTAATAGTAGACCTGGCTATGGATCTAGGGAGGATGAATAAATTACGAAGTGCAAAGGAGAAGTAGTAGTCAAAGGTGACTGTAAGGTTTTCAAGCCAGAAAACTTAACTGAAATAGAGACTGGAAAAACAGGTTTGGTTATAAACGGAATGAGTTTCATTTCAAACATAAGCTTAACTTGTTAGCAGGACAACCATGGGGAAATTTCCATGGAGGTGTTAGAAATGTCTTGAGGAAAGCAGACACCAAACCAACCAATAAGTAGCACTCTTTCTTGCAATAAAGTATTCTGCACTTGCATCCTTAAAAAGCTTATGATACCACATTTAACTATATAATCACCACTGTCCCATGCTGATAAGTTGTTGTTGTTAGGTGCTGTCAAGTCAATTCCGACTCATAGCAACCCTATCCCGGTCCTGTGCGATCCTCACAATCATTGTTATGCTTGAGTCCACTGTTGCAGTCACTGTATCGATCCATCCCATCCAGGGTCTTCCTCTTTTTCACTGACCCTCTTACTCTACCAAGCATGAAGTCCTTCTCCAAGGACTGGTCCCTCCTGATAACATGTCCAAAGTATGTGAGATGAAGTCTCAGCATCCTTGCTTCCAAGGAGCATTCTGGCTGTATTTCTCCCAAGACAGATTTGTTCATTCTTTTGGTAGTCCATGGTATATTCAATATTCTTTACCAACACCATAATTCAAAAGCATCAATTCTTCTTTGGTCTTCCTTATTTATTGTCCAGCTTTCACACATATATGAGGTGATAAAACATGCCACGGCTTGTGTCAGGCGCACCTTAGTCCTCAAAGTGACATCTTTGCTTCTTAACACTTTTTAAAGAGATCTTTTGCAGCAGATTTGCCCAATACAATGCATTGTCTGATTTCTTGACTACTGTTCCATGGGCATTGACTGTGGATCCAAGTAAAATGAAATCCTTCACAACTTCAATATTTCCTCCATTTATCATGATGTTGCTTACTGGTCCAAGTTTTGAGCATTTCTGTTTTCTTTATGCTGAGGTGTAATCAATATTGAAGGCTGTGGTCTTTGATCTTCATCAGTAAGTGCTTCAAGGCCTCTTCACTTCCAGCAAGCAAGGTTATGTCATCTACATGTGGAAGATTGTTAAAGAGTCTTCCTCCAATCCTGACGCTACGTTCTTCTTAATATAGTTCAGCTTCTCGGATTATTTCCTCAGCATACAGACTGAATAAGTATGGTGAAGGGTACAACCCCGACACACGTCTTTCCTGGCTTTAAACCACACAGCATCCTCTTGTTCTGGTCAAATGACTGCCTCTTGATCTAAGTGCAGGTTCTTCATGAGCACAATTAAAAATTCTGGAATTCCCATTCTTCGCAACGTTATCCATAATTCGTTATGGTAAGTACTTACAATTTGTTGACAAGTACTTCTGACAAATTTTAAATAGTTTACTCACTTTATTATTACTTTAAATACTTCACTTTCAAAACAAAAAGAGAATTTGGAAAGTACTATTTTTCATGCTATAAATCTGCGCCGTTTAGATGGCTTTTCTACTTCAAAAGCTCAATTTTGACAATGCAGTAACTACTTGACCAAGGGCTTCAACTCTTTAACAATGCTATTTAATTACAAATAAACTTCAGAAGTCTTTTTGAATTTTTGGTATCACCATCCATGCTAAAAGTTAAACACAGACAGTGTTAGAAGATGATATAACATTTAAACAGCCTTCCAAGAGTAAATCCATGAGCTTGATATGACATGCCAGGACACTGCCACAGGACACTAAGGCCCACACACCATGGCAATCAGAAAACAGTACTCTGATCATATAGTTTTAATAGACTTCAAGCAATTTTCAACTATTGAAAGAGGAGGACAGACTCTAGTAAAACCCGGTAAGAAATAAAGCCAGCTACCTCATGAAATGACAACTAATTTGAAATATATTCCTCTATCCTCGTTACATCACCAGCAATACAGCCCTAAGGAGATCCAAACCAAAAAACCAAGCTCACTGCCATCAAGTCGATTCGGACTCACAACAACCCTACAGGACACAGTAGAACTGCTCCATAGACTTTCCAAGCAGTGCCTGGTGGATTCGAACTGCCAGCCTTTTGGGTAGCAGCAGCAGCATTAACCACCACGCCACCAGGGTTTCCAAAGTAAGCCAGTCTGTCTCGAATATAGCTGTCCAATCTACCAAAGAATTTTCAAGTTAATAGCATATAAATCAATTTCAGGGTTTTTTGGATAATGAGGCAGAACAGAAATAATCCTAGGCTGGAAAGATGTAATTCAATGGTTTAAAACTAGTAAACAATAAAAAATTATACTAGTAAACAATAAAAAATTATAATCATTGTTTACACAACTAAATGTTCAAGACGTACCTGCAACATAATTATTTCAAACTTACTTATATGTAAATTTCTAAGTGACATAGCAAACTGTTCTTTAAAATTATTTAAATCTCTACAGCAACAACTCTGGCTGACTCGACAGGTCATCCAGAGAATAAACACAATATATTATCTCCACCTTGTGGTCGGCTTCATGAAAATTAACAGAGTAAAGGTACACTATCTCTCTGATCTGCCTAAAAACCTCTTCTGGATTTCACAGGTCCCCTTTGACTTTCATTTCCAAGAGTTTCTTTCTTCCCGTTTAAGTCTCAATGTGCGAAGACAAAATTCTGGTTCCTTCTTCAGTGTTTACTCTTTCTCTAATTTTTTCACCACAGAAGATATTAATCCACAAATTCAAAAATTAACAATCAACAGGTAATAAATGAATAACTTGTTCAACATCTATAAAATGGAGTACTTTAAAATCTCTGTGTTTAACTCTATATCCACTAGGCTGCCAAATTCTGCACTGCTATAGCTACGTATGGGTGAAGCTCTTGCCTCTTCTAAGGCGTAGTTCAGATCTTTTGGGAAAACTAGGGACTTTATCAATCTAGTCTCACACCAATGTTTACATAAGCTACCACATTTTACATATATTTATCATTGTGATTAATTCACAATTATTCATGAAAAATTTTAAATTCTGAAAATCATTCCTTTACAGCATTTCTGAATTCACTGTTCACATTCTCAACTGACATGTACTAAGAATGTAAATCTAAAGCTATTAAATACAATAATTACTAGAAGATACATATTGAAATCGCACAACACGTACTCAGACTGCTTCTACATTTTATATCTTCCACACTACTACATACTCCCTACTCATTCGCAGAAATGACTGTACCATGTGCTGTTTTAATTCATAATGTTGCCTAAAATCTCTTTATAATAGCCATAACTACATATGTGCTTATGGAAAGGATAGAGAAATGTATATCAGATTATAAAATACTTACACAGATACAAAGCTATTTCAAACACCATACCCAGACTGTAGGATATCTCTGTCCAACAAAAAAGAAGTCTTTCCCGACGGACATTTTTAGTAAAGATTTGCTTGGATAAAGTCATATGTAAAGACATTTTATCATTCAACTCACTGATGAGCCAAGGCTGAAAAAGAATCACAAAATACTGAGTTATCTAAACTAGATAGAAAAATAAGACTGACACCAATGTGATAAAACTGAAAAAAGCAGAGCAAAGAATATGTGAACTGAAAAGTCAATTGTGTATTTTAGTTGATCAAAGCTCAATTAAGCTGAAGCTAACATAAACTTAGGATGCAAAAGAACACTACCCAGCTACTCTAGACTGGTCAGATGCTTCCTAAAGCATTTTATTCATTCCTGGACACCCATAAGACAGCAGGATGAGCAACAAATGGAAGGAGTTTCTATTTCTAGTAACAATGGATTAGGGGAAAAAACCTAAAGACCTATATGAAATATAGTTTTTAATCTTCCTAAAAGCTTAAGGAACTGAAAGATAGTGAAGAACACAAACCAAAATCCAAAAGTAGATGAAAGTCCACAGAGGTGAGCCTAGCAATGGGGGAGTTTTGTAAAGGGGGCATCTGCCAATCTATAAGATCAAGGTGAGAGGCTGAGCTGCACTTCTGACAGCCTCATAGAATGAGGGGGCAAAAGTCGACTGCAAGGCTTGCTAACGATGAGAGTCTAAAACAACTCATACTTAGGGTTAGGACCCTGATAAGAATGAACAACAAGTAAATCAGTCCTCCTATGAACTATAATTCAGCTTCAAGTCACATGGGCTGCCCAGAAAATCTGAAACCCTAAAAATAAATTGCCATGATCCAGAAAGATGTGCTACCAGGTACTGGCACATGCAAGCAAAGTCCTAACTGAAGGAAGGTAACGGAGTCCTAGATCACAAGTTATTTCTAAAAATATTTTTCAAATCAAATGTGCAGTACGCAACCAAATTAGACAAATTACATTAGGAAAGAGATAACAGAAACATATCTAAAGGAATTCTAAATAGTGGAGATACCAAAGTCAGATGATCAGAACAATGCTCACAAAGATAAAGGTAAGTATGAAATTTTAAAAAGACATTGGTAACTATAAAAATTGACATTGCAGGCTTGAAAAAGAATAACCAGTATATTCTAGAAGTAAAAATACAATAACTGAAATTAATCACTCAAGAAGCAGGTTTAACAGAAAATTAGAATAGAAGTGGAAACCATTTCCCTATTTGGTGCCCATTATGTCCCCAAAAGACCCCTGGTGGCACAGTGGTTAAGAGCTCAGGCTGCTAACCAAGAGGTCGGCAGTTCAAATCCACCAGCCACTCCTTGGAAAGAAACCCCGTAAGGCAGTTCTACTCTGTCCTATAGGGTAGCTATGAGTCACAACTGACGTGACAGCATTGGGTTTGGTTTGGTATATGTCCCCACAGGATGCCAGCTCAGTATTAAGAAGAAATATCACATAATAGAAAGGGCGTTAAGTTAAAATTAATGTGTTTGAAAAAACTAACCAAAATAAAGCGCAAAGGGAAAAAATATTTAATAGAGTATGCTAATAATAGAGGGAGCTGTGGGAGGGGAGGGGGAATATGAGAACTCTCTGTAGATTCCCTGCAATTTTTCTGTAACCTAAAACTGCCCGAAAAATCAGACTATTCTTTAAAAAAAAAATAAATAAAAATAGGCCAATATGCAAAAATCAATTGCATTTCTATATATCAGAAAAAAAAATTTTTTTAAGGTAATTTTTAAATACTATGTGGTAATAAGGAAACCCTGATGGCGTAGTGGTTAAGTGCTACGGCTGCTAACCAAAGGGTCGGCAGTTCAAATCCACCAGGCACTCCTTGGAAACTCTATGGGGCAATTCTACTCTGTCCTATAGGGTCGCTATGAGTCAGAATCAACTCGATGGCACTGGGTTTGGTTTGGTTTTAGTTTAAGTGGTAATGAATCGCCTTACAAAAAAAAACAATTTGGCTTTTGCCCTTGATTATTGAGAGTTGACCCTTGGAATTTCCTTGGTAATTTAGGTGTCTTTAATATCTAAAACCTCCAGACCACGCCTGAGCACTTATGAGTGAGGTCTGAGCAGTTGAAAAGACCACCTGGGAGCCTGATATGAACTTACCTCAGGAAGCATGACTCAACCTACCATACATATGCAATGAGGCCTCAATCCTGATTATGTACTGAAACCAAAAAGGTTCTGAACATGGAGGCTCTGAGAGCTTCCTGGTTGGAGACAGGACGGTGACATGCGCTCTTTGGGTTTGTAAGCTCCAGACCTTACCCATGCTTCCTTATGACTATTCTGATTTGTACCCTTTTGCTATAATAAATCTATAGTCAAGTATGGTACTTTTTGTGAAATCTGTGAATCGCTCCAGCAAATTAGCGAACCCAAAAGAGAGTGTGAAAGTAAGTGAACCTCCAGATTTGTGGCTGGCATCCTGAAGGGGTAGTAGGAAAACCCCAAATTTGCACCCACCAGGTCAGAAGTAAGGGTGACCTGTGGACTCCGGAGTCTGCAGTTGGTGTCTGTTTACTAGCACTCTAAAGGACGGTGTCCTTTTATTTGTGAGCTCTGACCTAGCTCCAGGTGGCTAGGGGCACCTAGCTGCATGGCAGCTGCTGTCGTTATGCTTGAGAAGTGGAAAACTGGGGATCTGATTAATCTTCAAATTTGGGGGATTGGATTTATGTTGATTCTTATCTATGAAAATACTATTTACAATATAATTCGAAAAAAATAAAATCTCTAATATGGTGAAAAATGTACAATACTTCTAAATAGCAAACTAATAAATGTTTTTAAAGAAAATTTTTAAAACTCTAAATGAATAGGACAATATACAATGTTCTTGGGTTGAAATAATATAAAGAATGATGTCATTTCTCCTCTAATCGATTTACAGTTTCAATGCACTCACAATCAAAACCACAACAGGTTTTTGTTGTTGTTTCATAGAAATTGATAAGCTGTTTCTAAAATTTATTTTGAAAATAAAAAGGCTCCAACATCCCTTGAAGAAGAAAAAGGCTGATTATACAGCTTCAGTGCATGTGGTGAGGTGATGAGCTGCTGGCATGGCAAAGACACACGGACCAATGGAGCAGAATAAACAGCCCAGAAACAGACCCACACATATACGGACTCTTGATCTATAACTAAAGGGACGCTCTAGAGCAGTGAAGACAGGATCGTCTTTTTTAATAAATGGGACTGGGGCAACTGGATAGGCATTCGGGGAAAAAGTTTAATCCTTATCTCAAAACATACAAAAATTTGATTTATGTTGACCTGAATGTAAAATCCAAAACAACAAAGCTTCTTAAAAGCTAACACATGAGAATATATTCATAAACTCAGGTGCAGACAGGATATTTTAAACACCCCACTAAAAGTACTAACAAAAAAAAATCTGACACATTTTATAATATTGGCTAGAGAACTTCTGTTCATCAAAATGAGAGTGAAAAGGCAAGCCACAGAGTGGGAAAAGATATTTGTAACACATATAATCAACAAAGACCCATATGCAGAATATACAAAGAACATTTACAAATCAATATGAAAAAGACAAACCAGCCAATAGAAAACTGTTAAGAAATATCATCTTAGCTATCTAGTGCTGCTATAACAGAAATATCACAAGTGGGTGGCTTTAACAAACAGAAATTTATTTTGATACAATTAAGGAGGCGCGAAGACCGAATTCAGAACACTGGCTCTGGGAAATCCTTGTCTCTTCAGATTCTGTTTCCTGGTTCCTTGGAGATTTCCATGTGGCATAGCATCTATCTTCTCTCATCTGTGCTTGCTTAATCTGCTCCCTTTATATTTTGTAAGAGATTAGCTAAAGACACACCCTACACTAATCCTACCTGATTAACAAAACAAAGACAACTCATTCCCAAATGGGATTATAACCACATGCATAAAGGTTAGAATTTACAACATATTTTTAGGGAACATAATTCAGTCTATAACAAATATGAAGAGACAATTCACTGAAGAGAATTTCTAAATGGCCAATAAGCATATGAAAAGGCTCAACTTCAAGAGTCATAAAAAATGCTATTTAAGCAAAAAGCTGGAAGCAACCAAGGTGTCCATCAACGGATGAATGGGTAAATAAATTGTGGTATATTCACACAATGGAATACTACGCATCGATAAAGAACAGTGACGAATCTGTAAAACATTTCATAACATGGAGGAACCTGGAAGGCATTATGCTGAGCGAAATCAGTCAGAGGCAAAAGGACAAATATTGTATAAGACCACTATTATAAGATCTTGAGAAATAGTATAAACTGAGAAGAACACATACTTTTGTGGTTACGAGAGGGGGAGGGAAGGAGGGAGGGAGAGGGTTTTTTTTACTGATTAATTAGTAGATAAGAACTGCTTTAGGTGAAGGGAAGGACGACACTCAATACATGGAAGGTCAGCTCAACTGCTCTGGACCAAAAGCAAAGAAGTTTCCGGGATAAACTGAATGCTTCAAAGGTCAGCGGAGCAAGGGCGGGGGTTTGGGGACCATGGTTTAAGGGGACTTCTAAGTCAATTGGCAAAATAATTCTATTATGAAAACATTCTGCATCCCACTTTGAAATGTGGTGTCTGGGGTCTTAAATGCTAACAAGCGGCCATCTAAGATGCATCAATTGGTCTCAACCCACCTGGAGCAAAGGAGAATGAAGAACACCAAGGTCACACGACAACTAAGAGCCCAAGAGAGAGAAAGGGCCACATGAACCAGAGACCTACATCATCCTGAGACCAGAAGAACTAGTTGGTGCCTGGCCACAATTGATGACTGCCCTGACAGGGAGCACAATAGAGAACCCCTGAGGGAGCAGGAGATCAGTGGGACGCAGACCCCAAATTCTCATATAAAGACCATACTTAATGGTCTGGCTGTGACTAGAGGAATCCCAGAGGTCATGGTCCCCAAACCTTCTGTTGGCACAGGACAGGAACCATCCCCGAAGACAACTCATCAGACATGAAAGGGACTGGACAGTGGGTAGGAGAGAGATGTTGATGAAGAGTGAGCTAATTATATCAGGTGGACACTTGAGACTGTGTTGGCATCTCCCGTCTGGAGGGGGGATGGGAGGATAGAGAGGGTTCGAAGCTGGCAAAATTGTCACGAAAGGAGAGACTGGAAGGGCTGACTCATTAGGGGGAGAGCAAGTGGGAGTATGGAGTAAGATGTATATAAACTTATATGTGACAGACTGACTTGATTTGTAAACGTTCACTTGAAGCTCAATAAAAGTTAATATAAATAAATAAATAAATAAATGCTATTTAAAACTATACTGAAATAGTACCAAGAGGCCAGCTTCATGGGTGTCCAACCTGTGCAATCACACACATTGGCTTTCATACTCTGCTGTAGTCATTGTGAAAGTCTTAACAGGGAACCTACATTTCCTTTTGGGACTGAGCCTGTCGCCCACCAGAAGGGTTAAAATGAAAAGACTCTTAGCATCAAGAGCTGGTAAGGACGAAGAGCAACAGGACCTCTTATACCTTCTACACTGTTGGCTGAAGTTCTATATGCCCTGTAACTCTGCAATTCTACACCTCGACAGATACCCACCAGAAATGTATATAAATGTATACCAGGATCTGGTCCTTTATTTAAAAAAAAAAAAAAAAGTTTGTCAACCCCTAGCCACTATGATAAAAGAGTTTAAGATTTCATTCATTATAAGCTTGACCAACAGCTGAGTAGCCATCTTGCAGAGATGCCCTAGAAGAGACTTCTGCATTTACAAATGGCTGCCTATTTAAGAAAAAATTAAGCGTCAAATCTGTAGCATGAATGGCCTAAAATAAAGTTAGACAACCCACTTCTTATTTATTTGTTCGTTAACCAAATATATATGAGTTGGACATTGTTCTAGGCACTGAGTAGTATTAATCAAAAGAGACAAAAACTCCTGCTTTCATATAGGTTACATTCTAGTGAGGGGAGAAAAGCAAGCAAAAATAATTAAAACATACATAATCCTAAACCAAACCCTCTGCTGTCAAGTCAATGTGATTCCAACTCACGGCAGCCCTGTATGACAGAGAACTGCCACATATGGTTGCCTAGGCTATAATCCTTACAGAAACAGACTGCCACATATTTCTCCCACGGAACAGCTGGTGGGTTCCAACCACTGACCTTTAGGTTAGCAGCCGATTGCTTAACCAGTGCACCACCAGGGCTTCTTAAAAATACGTATCAGGCACGCTACTGACCAGTCTGAATGGGATCACAACAGAGCGTCCCAGACAGAGCGGGAGAAAAACTGTAGAACAAAAAATAAAATTCGCAAAAAAGACCAGACTTACTGGTCTGACAGAGCCTGGAGGAATCCCCAAGGCTATGGCCCTAAGACGCGGCTCTGACTGGAACTGAAGCCATTCCCAGAGACCAACTTTCAGCCAAACAACAGACAGGTCCATAAAATAAACAACACCGGAGAGGAACATGTTCCTTAGAACAATTAAATTTTCCAAGATCCAAAGGACAGTATTTACCCAAAAGCAAAGAAGAGAAGGCAGAAAGGGGTACAAAATCCAGAGGAAAGGAACAGGGAACTCAGGGCAGAAATGGGGACAGTGCTGACACATTGTGGGGAACACAACCAATGTCATGGAACACTTTATGTACAAACTATCGAATAGAAAATGAATTTGCTGTGGAAACTTTCACCTAAAGCACAATAAAATTTTCCAAATAAATAAATATATGTATATACACATATATCAGGAAAAATAAATGAGAAAAGGGATTAAGAGTATGAGGTGGCAGTATACGGTAATTTGCAATTTTAAGAATAGTCAGAGTAGACTTCTTCGACAAAATGACTTTGAATAACACAGCCTAAAGAAGGTAGGGTAAACCATTTAAAAAAAAAAAAAAAAGGCGCTGTACAGTAGATTCTGACACTGTGAATGGCTATGAGTCAGAATCAACTTGACGGCAGTGTGTTTGGGTTTTTTTTTTTAATATCTGGATACACAGCATTCCAGGCAAAGAAACTAGCAAGTGAAAAGCCCCTGAGATTATAAATATACAAGGAATAGCTACAGCACTGTGATGGCCATGATCCTCAGTGTTTATATTTGATCACTCCCATGACTAAATCTGCTGTGAGTAGCCAATCAGTTGAAAGGGATTTTCCTTGGAGGTGTAGCCTGCATCCAAATATAAGCAGACGTCCTGGCTTCTTTGCTCACTCTGGATCCTGCGGCTGTCTCCTGTTCGTCTGACCTCTGGTTCTCGGGACTTGAGCTATCAGCTTATCTGCTGATTTGGGGATTCGTCAATCTTTACAGGCTGTGAGCAAGAGCCCTACTCTCCAACCTACCGATCTTGGGTTCAACGGCCCCTGCAGCTACACAAATCAAGAGAAGCTTCTATCTTGATCCATGGACTTGGGATGTTCCAGCCTCTACAATCACATGAGCTGTTTCCTTGATATAAATCTCTCTCTATATATATTTATGCACTTTATCGGTTTTGCTTCTCTAGAGAACCCAGCCTAAGACATTTGGTACCACGAGTTGGGTGCTGCTCTAACAGATACCTAAATTGTGGAAGCGGTTTTGAAACTGTGAACGGATAGAGGATTGGTAGTGGCACAGAAGCGGCAGCTGCGGAAAACCTGCAGCAACAGAGAAACGGCAGCAGTAGCAAACGGGTAGCAGCAGAACCAGAAGACCAGCACCAGACAGTGTTGCAGCTGACCCACACAGCAAGAGAGCTAAGCGCCTGTGTGCAGGAGGCTTCCTGGCGGAGTAGGATGGCTCCAAGCACTTATCGGTGGAGCTAAGGAGCTTTGGAACACTTGCCCCAGCAGGGCAGATGTGGGTGTGAGGCCCAAGGAGCCCAGAGGCCAAGAAACCAAGCAGCAGAAGCTAAAGAGACAAGCAACACAAGAAACCAAGCTGCCTCAGTCTCAAAAGCCACTCTAGGGTTTCAAAGGCTGGAACCATGGCCTCTGGTGTTTCTATGGGTAGAGTCGCCACTCGGATGGACTAGGAGAACGGTGAGCCTAAAGCCGAGGGGCAAAGTTGCCATCCCAGTGGGCCTGGAAGGCAGAGCTGAAGCCCAGGGCCAAGGGGCCTCTATACATGCAGAATCCAGAGAGTGTAGCCAATACCTAGAGTCTGGAGGGCAGGGCCATTGTGTAAATAGTCTCAAAGAACAGAGGATTATTTTCAAGCCTTGAGGGCTAATGTAATGTGTTCTGCTAACTTGCTTGGTGTCTATTATGCCTTCTTTCCCTCCAATATCTCCCATTTGTAATGGAAATGTCTAGCTTGTGCCTGTTCTGCCATTGTACTTTGGAAGCAGATAACTTGTATTCCAGATTTCACAGATCAAGAGGAATTTTTGGATTTTGGACTTGGAGTTGATTCACAACTTTTGCTATGATATGATGGGGTAAATATGCTTTGCATGTTGCAAGGATGTGACTTTTCTGGGGCCAAAGGTTGGAATGTCATGGATTGAATTGTGTATATTAATTTGGCTGGGCCATGATTCCCAGTATTATGTGATCATCCCTCCATTTTGTGATTTTAATTTTATATTAAAGAGGATTAGGGTGGGATTGTAACACCCTTACTAAGGTCACAGTCCTCATCCAACGTAAAGGGAGTTTCCCTGGGGTGTGGCCTGCACCACGTTTTATCTTACAAGCGATAAAAGTAAAGAGAAGCAAGCAGAGTGGGGAACCTCACACCACCAAGAAAGCAGTGCCGAGAGCAGAGCACGTCCTTTGGACCTGAGGTTCCTGTGCCGAGACGCTCCCAAACCAAGGGAAGACGGATGCATCACAAGAACCTTCCTCCAGAGCCGACGGAGAGAGAAAGTCTTCCCCCAGAGCTGGCACCCTGAATTTGGACTTCTAGCCTACCAGACCATGAGAAGATAAATTTCTCTTTGTTAAAGCCATCCACTTGTGGTATTTCTGTTATAGCAGCACTAGATGACCAAGAGAACCACAGGAGAAAGACAGGAAAAGTTTAGGTCAGAGAAAGGGAGGTGAGGTGAGGTCAGATATGTAGGGTCTTATAAGATATTTTTTTTTTTTTTTTTTTTATAAGATGCTGGCTCTTTCTTGGAATGAAGTAGGGAACCATTAAAGGTGTTTTGTTGTTTCTGTTCTAGCTGAGGAATGCTATGATATCTGACTTACATGTTCAAAGATCACTCTGACTGGGTCTTGAGAATTACTTACAGGGAGATAAGGAGAACAAATAAGGAGCTATGGCAATAATCCAGATGAAAGATGCTGGAGACTCTGAAATAAATGGTAGGACTGTCAGTGGCGATTAAGTGGTCAGATTCTAAATATATTTTGAAACCAAGAAAATTACTTAAATGTGGTCTGTTAGAGAAAAAGGGAAGTCGAGGATGACACCTTTTTTTGTTTGTTTGTTTGTTTGTTTGTTTTGGGGCCATTTACAAAACTGAGCAGGCCTCATACGTACTTAATTTCTCTGAAACATTTCAATGCTCATATGGGTTTTCTGAAAACCTGGAATGGTATAAACTAAGCTGAAGGCCTTTCAACATCTGAATGCACTTTTACATCACACTCAAAAGTCCATCAAAATTTACCGTTTTAAGAAAATAGCTCTTCTTTTCCCATAGCTACACCACTACTGACATTGCACCCCTTTTTAGAATGTCCTTTCCCCCGCTTATCTCCATTTCTCTCTATCACCTTCTCCTTTATGTAAATACTACCTATCTTCAAGGCCGAGTTCAAATGTCACCTTTTTATTGAAACCTTCTAGACACTCCTCCCCCATCAAAAGTTATTACTTCCTCACCTCATCAACTTCTCCACAAGGTCATCTGTACCTAACTCTTTTATGAGTTAGATAAACATTTTTATCTCCTTCCCTATAAACTTCTCTAGGGTAATAAATCTTCTTCATCTTTGTATTCATCAATATCTGCCATATCAAAAGAGATATGTCAAACTAATCAAACTGATGATTTCTAAGGTCCTTCTAGCTCCAAAAAATCCATGATTCTCTTCTGTATTATGTACTTCATAATTCCAATGATGCCACAGTAATGAAACTCAGCTTCACGGTACATAGAGTTTTTTGTGATGGGGCAAATTCCTATAGAGAAAGCACATCACCTACACAAATATAAAATGCCCTTCCTCGCTAACTCTTCCATTCACAAACACACCCATAGGTATACGCGCGCACATACACACATCTTAACTCGCAGCTGTACCCATCTCCCAACCTACCACAGTTAACCACTATCTTGCTGCAATACCTACACTAGACGTACTTTGATTGTGGCAATTACCCGACTGTCCCACTGTTATGTGGTAGAGCAGACAATCTGTGGGAGGGGTACCCAGCCCAGCTGACAACTGTCCTGAACTGCCCTTTCCCCAATGAGAGCAAGAAACTCCCCCACTTTCCCACTTGAGTCCTTTTGACTGATGTGATCCTGAGTCCCTAAACATGAAATACAGCTGACCCACACAGATCTATCAGGGGCCCTTTGATAGGAACTGGGACTGGCATCCCAGAGAAAAAAGACTCACTCTTTTCAGGATGCCAAACTTATAGCCTGGAAGCCCAGAAGCTATGGATCCAGCACATTCCACAGGGTCACATGAGCCAGAAATACATAGAGAGCTGGTGTGCAGAAAGATAGCAAGGAATGAAGCATAAACACAGAGAAATAAAAGTGAGGAAAGACAGCTGACAGTTGGCAAGTCTCTGAGTCTTAAGCTTCCTGTTGCCTGGCTATCCTCTCACTCTTGCATTCCTCAAAACAGCCTTGTATAATATACAGATAGTTCTGGGTGTCCAACAACGTCATTACAGGCAACTCACAATCTTGATCCTGGGTTCCCAAAAAGTTTTAAGCCCTGGGTTTCTAAAATTTTAAACTGAGAGTTTTCTTTCAGTCCTCTACTCCAAAACCAGTGACAGTCACGGAAGGAATTCAAGACACAATACCAAGGGGCAAGTTTCCTGGAAAGACAAGTCCTGTGCCCTACTTTTTTGTTTTTAAACTAAGTTCCTCAGTGTCTAGCACAATACCAAAAACAACCCGTTGCCGTCTAGTCAATTCCGACTCATAGCGACCCTACTGGACAGAATAGAACTGCCTCACAGGGTTTCCAAGGAGAAGCTGGTGGATTCAAACTGCCAACCTTTTGGTTAGCGGCTGAGCTCTTAACCACTATGCCACCAGATCTCCCAGGATACGAAAAGTTCAATATCTGATTTAAAAAAAGAAACATAATGCTGTTTACCCATTAAACATTCTACTCTCCCCCCTACACACAGACACACCCCACCAACACTTTTAGACAGAAATTCTTCTAAAGATGTATCTCCTCAGTCTCTGCCTTAGTATCTCCTTATACTTATTAGATGCTCGGTACCAGATGTTAGAGCCTCTGAAGGGGCCCAATAAATGGCACTTCCCTCTTCCCTATCTAGGTTCACAACAAATTGAGAAATAAAACAAGAGTAGCAGATAGACCACCACCCATCTGTCAAGTCTGTCATACTGTGGTGGCTTACACATTGCTATGATGCTGGAAGCTATAGCAATGGTACTTCAAATACCAGCAGAGTCACTTATGGTAGACAGGTTTCAGCAGAGCGTCCAGGACTAAGATGGGCTAGGAAGAAAGGTCTGGCAATCTACGTCCAAACATTAGCCAAAGAAAACCCTATGGATCATAACAGAACACTGATACAGTGCTGCAAGATGAGCCCCTAGGTTGGAAAGCACTGAAAATACACAGTGGCCCCAACAATGGACTTGAGCACAGCAATGATCACGAAGATGGGACAGGACCAGGCAATGTTTCGTTCTGTTGCACATGGCGACATCAAGAGTCGGAGCTGACTCCGCAGCAAGAAACAACAACAGGCAGACAGAAGTAAAGAACTACCATGTTTATAATGGATACAGGCCAAACTGGGGAACCTACCTGAGTGTGAGAGCTCGTTAAACCAAACCCATTGCCATCAAATCGATTCAGATTCATAGCGACCTTACAGAGCAGAGTAGAACTGCCCCATGTTTTCCAAGGAGCAGCTGGTAGATTCAAACTGTCGACCTTTTGGTTGGCAGCTTGAGCTCTTAATCAGTGCGCCAGAGAGCCAGTTAGGCCTGCTAGATGAATCCCAGAATTAGGCATGCTAATCCCTGCCACCACCACGTAGTCAAAGAGAATTGCTGTAGAGGTCAGGTAGAGCAGAGCAGATTTCCTCCTCTCTCTGGGCAGACTGGCTTCCAAAAAAGAAAGATGGAAATGCTCAGCAGAGCACGCCTAAACTGATTCCTCCCAAATTTACAGTCAGGTAAGTCAGCTGAAACGAGTACAGGAGAAGAGGTATGCCAAGTATACGTAATGTTAACAGCACTCCATCCACGTGGAAGGAAATGTTAGGAGTAGAGAAGAAACATTCTCCCCTAACAATAGGCAGATAAAAAAAATGAACAAAACATAGACGCTGTCCTTAATGAACCTATTTTAACAAGAACAAAGCCATAGTTCCAAATGGAAATTGAAAAGTGGTCTTATCTTAACTAAGACCTTACCAAGGATGAGTTCTAACTTTGGACAGGAGTTCAAGTAGCTATGAGAGAAACAATGGACCACTTTCTTATTCTCTAAAGACCCAACGGGGTGCACTTTGAAAGAGACAGAAGGACTGACAGAGAAACAAACATTATTCTACATAATAAACAATCTCCATGGTGACAGTTAGCCTTATAATATTTCTTTTTCCTTCCTATTGATTTAGAAAGTTCTGCCTCTGAAAATTAAGCGGCTACCTTTAGGAGATACAAGTGGATCTGTGAATTAGGATGACTTGGGCTCTAAGTAACAGAAATACAACTGAAAATGGCTTGAACATTAAGAAATTTACTGGTTCAAATAACTGAAGTACAGAGACAGAGCAAATAAGTATGATTTGATGAGGTCGCCATCATGGTTTTCTCTGCCATTCTCTCAGCTCTACTTCTGTAAATCAGCTTTATCCTTGCCTAGCTAGCCTCATGTCACAACGTGACTGCCAGCAGCAACCACCACACCATACTCTCTTATTCATAGAAGAGATGGAATGCCCTGCTCCCACTGACTCTGGTTAAATATGAGAAAGTTTCTTTCCCAGAAATCCCAAATAAGTCTCTTACCATGTATCACTGGCCCAAATTGCCTTAAGCCTTCATTGCTTCATCCCTGAATCAATAACTGTCATGGAAGATAAGATTATCATCACTGGTTTAAACAAATCACCGGTGGAGGAAAGGATGTTGGAGAGGCACACTGTCACTAGAACGTGAGTGTATGTGTGTGTACATCTGGGCCTGACGATATACAAGCATTCATGTAAGCATATTTGTGTAATGCAGCCACCACCTGCTAGCCACATAGAAAGTTAAAGAGGCATATCGGTAATTAAACTTGGTGCAAAGATACGAAAAGAGAAAGAATTTAGAGTGGTCAACTTAAAATGGAATACCACATACTCCTTTTGTATCCACATTTACCCCCTAACTGCTCTTAGGACTTTAAGGGTCAAAGGTCCTCATGGGCTGTGCTACTAGGATGTTTTTCAAGATTGAGTAATTGAGACTTCAGGAAAAACCATTGTGAGAAATGGAATGGCTCTTGGTATCAGATTAACCCATAGAGACAAGGGCGAGGTTTACTGAAAAGCAGATAATTTGCAAAGTATAGACAAGAAGATAGCTTAGTTTTCACAGAGAGATAGGGTCCTAAGAGCAGTGGGACAAACTTAAGGAGTAAAGACTTCTGTAGGTTGACTCCCCCATGAGAGTTTAGCTTCTAAGGCTCTGTTTTCTTATCACATTTAGTATATAGCTTAAAATTTTTCCACTCTTATATCTTACCTGGAGCCCTGGTAGTCCAGTGGTTAAGAGCGTGGCTGCTAGCCAAAAGGTCAGCGGTTTGAATCCACCAGCCGCTCCCTAGAAACCCTATGGGGGAGTTCTACTCTGTCCTACAGGGTTGCTATGAGTTGGAGTCGACTCGACGGCAATGGGTTTGGTTTTGGTTTTGATTATATCCATAACTGCTTTTAATTACATAATTCTTCAGTCTAATACACATTTCTATTAGAGTTGTCGTCGTGTGCCATCAAGTCGATTTCATCAAGTAGGGTCTCCAAGGCAGATTGCCACATCTTGGGTGGTGGGTTCAAACTGCCAGCCTTTTGGTTAGCAGCTAAGTGCTTAACCACTGCGCCACCACGGCTCTGTTCTTATATTAGCATAGAAGTGCATCACATTATGTCATTATATGATTAAACACCCCAGTGGCTTCCCAATGCACTTAGACTAAAATTCCATCCTATTACAATGGCCTTGAGGGCCCTAAATGATTGGCCCTGAGCCTACGTTTCCAACCTCATCTTATTCCACTTGCCTCCTCAGTCACTATTCTCCAGCCACACTGGCTTCTTTCTCTATGTCCAACATGCCAAGCTCATTCCTGCCTTAGAACATTTACACCTGCTACTCCCTCTGCCTGGAGAGTTCTTCCCCAAGATCTTTACATGGTGGCTCGCTCCCTCACATCATTCAGTTATTAGTTCAAATGTCTAGCCTTCTCTGCACTCCTACCACCATCCACCACTTCGATCACACTTCCACTCCCATGGGCCAACAACCTTTCTTCCCTTCTATAGATGACCACCTTTGGGTACGGCACAAATTTCTGATTCAACAATTGTCAATTACAGCACAGTAATTTAAACAATAGGAATTGAATGCAGAGAGGCAGAACAGAAGAACATAAGCAGCCAAGTAAAGTTAGCGACCAAACTGAGCTGAAAACACAGAAATGATTACCAAGAGAGTTCACCATGGTCTGAGTTTTCTGAAAGATCATGTAAGCATTTAAGACCAAAAAAAAAAAAAAAAAAAAAAGGCACATTATAACTCCAATTCAAACCCAGCTGTAAGTTTTCGTCTCCTTTCTGGTAACATACAGAGATCATCTGTGTCTCTGATGCCTTACTGACAGAGCGAGGATGAAAGGGTGGCATGACAGTCATTTTGAGCACCTCTAGGAAAATGCAGGCTTGAATTATTCACCAGTATTTTTCATCAGTATACAAATTATATTTACTATCAAAGTTATTTATGGAAGAAATAATCTATAGCTTTAGTAGACTCTGAGGTACAAATGTTTAACTTTAAAATTTAAGATTAAAAAGAAAAGTCCATACATATAAGCACTAATTTACATTTTAAAAAAATATACAGTTAAATCTCCTGTCAAATTTTTTTAATACAGCACTAAAATAGGATTCAAAAAAAAATATATATATATATATATATAACAGAAAACTGTAATTCTGCTCTCCAAAACAAAACAAAAATACTTAGTATTTGACACAGGAAGATGCTGCCTGAACCTCCCAATTTTCTAACTGTGGGGCTTCTTAAGAGATCCTCTGTCAGCAATCAAGGCCAGCGCTGACGCACACCAGCAACAGTCTACTCTCAAAATTCTTAAAAATCCATTTGGGGCTTGTCGGTAGGGGGCAAATTAAAGCTTTATGTATTAAGAAGCAAATAATTTGAAAAATGTACAGGGGCAGTGAACCCTGAAGTTATCAGGCATCGAAATGCCTCTAACAGTGTTTTATATCATTTAAAGACTTAAACTTTATATTTTCAACTGTTTTTTTAAATATTTATAGGAACAGCTAAACTTAGCCTTAAGGTTTAAGATGATGCTCATAAACTGCATGTAAAACTCCTAACGTAATTTGTATAAACACCTTTTCTTAAGTTTAAATAAAATCTACACAACGTCCAAGTAAGTAGATAGGACAGACTTCTTGAATCAAATTAAATAACCCAATGATATTCTGGTAGCAAAAATGCATTACTGCATAAAACATTATCCGCTAATTCACAAGTGGACAGCAGAAGAGAAAATCCAAATTAAACTGAAGTCTGGTAATGGTGAGAAACTCATCTGAGAGATGCTGCTACAAATCCTACCTTTAAAACAAAATCTTACCTCTAAATATACAGAATCGTTTAATTGAAAAAGAAGAAACTTCACTTTTATATTAACAGCAAAAAAAAACTTCATAGTTGACTTTTTGAAGACACACTTTATGGAAACAGGCTATTAATCCCATGTTTTAATCTTCAGTAACTAAAAAATTAAAATTAATAAATATGATGGGAATAATTTCTTTGGATCTTTTACAGTTCTGAGAATGTTGGAAGTCTTGAGTTTATTTCTATATGCTCTTCTTGAAGGAACTGATTTCTTTATCCTTATGTTTTACATCTTAAAATATTCTGAAGACAGTAAAAACAGGAATAATCTCTTTTTATTTTAAACAAGAGCCAGTGCAACACTTCCTTTGCCAAGATTCAAACAAATATTCCCTTCTCAACACAGGATGAGTATATAAGAGAATATCAACTTTATAGCTCACTTTTAGATTTTTTTTACTAAAAAGACTTTAACTAAGATGTTTACTACTTAAACAATAAATTTGAGAAGCAGAGGAATTCTACATTGCCTTATATGACCCTAAGTCCACTAGACCAAGCATCACTAAAACTAGTTAAATGCTCATTATACAGAGGCAATTTGCCAGTGATTGAGAAAAGCCTGCAAAATTAACAAATGAATACTATTCTGACACTAGAAAGCTGGCAATGGTTATATAAGCTTTAGCCTTCAAAAACCACAATCAGAACTCTGGACAATTAATCAAAATTTGAACACTTCCCATCTGTACAATTGTTCAAGGTAGTGCTCACTGTCACTTGACAAGTTGCTTAGCATTGCAAAATTTGATAATTCATGTCTTACTGAATTTTTACTGACTTGGAAGGAAATAAAACACCAATTAAAAGCAGATGTCACCTTTAATGCTAACTGGCTGACAAACTTAATTTTTTTTAGTCAATGTGGAGACAGAATGCATGTACATGACACTTGGACAGTTAAATATTTAAAGTCACTGATATTCCTCACAAATTTGCAAGTGATTTTCCAGAACTTGAATCCCATGGGGCTTTTATCTGGCAAGCATCCAAAAGCAATAGCTTCAAGTACTCATCTGGATGGTAAATTTACCTTCTTAAGATTAGAACATTATAAAACTTTCTAAAGATTTGCATCTTAATCTTCATACACATAAAATTTGTCAAAAACCCATGGTCTTCTACTGAAACTCTAGCTAATTAACAAAGAACTGATGTAAAAACTTGATGAACTGTGCTTTACAAGCTTTTATATTTAAATGACCCAACTGCTAAATCACTGTAAAATAATCATCTGAGTACAGCCATTTTTTCAGTGTTTTTCAACACTGTATTGTGAAATTCACTCACTTTTGATTCTACCCATAAATTTTGAACAAAACTTCTTAAATGCAATGTTTTGACTAGGAATCAGTCAATCAACCTCTATACAAACACATACAATTGGCAACATTAAAACCTACTGTGTTGCAATAAATCCCAAATTTCATATACAATTATTAAACTTAATACATATAATGAATTATAAGGTTTTTCATCTTCTAAAGATAGTATTTTCTAATACTAATCCCTGCATGCATGCAGTAACTTGAAGCAAATTCTGAGTTAAAAAATATATCACTGGAATATGTTAAGCTTTTTTATAAAAAGAAAACTTCTAGATTTTCCCAAATCCCACAATTTCAAAAGTAATATTGATATATGTCTTGTCCCCATGCCCAACAACACTACCCACTGCTTCCACAGATTCTCTTAACGATCTGTGCGAGCCTTTAAAAGCTCGAACAAGTTTTTATCAACCAGGCAAAGAGGGGAAATGAATTCTCGAATGAATAATCACAGGTATCCCAACCCCAGCAATCTGATCCATGGGAGCTGTACGGCTATCGAGCCTTCCGCATCTATAGACTTACTGCATGAAGGCTGATACGACATTGTTTACTTCCTATGTCTAATACAGTATGTTTTAGCTTTAACAGAAAGCCTGTCACAAAAGAAGAACCTGGGGAAGATGAAATGGAAAAGTAGTCACAAATGGGATTTAGTGGAACAGCCTACCTACCTGTGACACCTTCTGTAGGCCTGGCCTTATCTTTGCATTTTCACCCAGCTTCATGCATTGCTAATCAGAGATCCACTGGAAACTTCAGAACCAGCTGAAAGGCCTGGCAGGGTATTTGGCTTTCGATTTTTCTACTCTGTTTATTCCCAATACAAGTATATTCACCAGGCTTAGAAACAACTCTTGAACAAGGGCAGCCACTCAGCAATGAAATGTAAATTACTGACATGTGCTGAAACCTGGATTTGCCACCGCTAATGAGCACACTAAAGTAAAAATGCTCACTAGATAACTGCAACCTTTTTACTTAACCCTGTCGGAATCTGCTCCACGGCACTTGGTCTGGGTTGGGTGTGAACAGAGGGCCACAATTCAATATCAATTAAAAAAGCTGCCTAAAAAAATTGTAACAGTACACTGCAGCCCTGTCATGACTTTTAATACCTTGTATACCCAAAAGACAAATAGGAGATTTTAACACTTCATCTACTAAAAGCAGTGTGCAAACTATCATTGTACACGCAGTCAGCTTTGGTTAAAATTTGTGAAACTTGTGTAAAAGTCGACGTTATTTCAAGCAGTGCCCTATGTGTACAAACAGGGTATCTGATTATGGAAAAAACAAAAAGTCAACAAAGTTACGAAGTATTGGCTTATTCATGAATTCCATCAAAAATTCTAGACTTAGCTATCTAAAGCATACCAGGAGCTTAAGACTCTAAATGTTTAGATGTCTGTCAAGAAAAAAAGTATGTCCTATAAATCAGCAATTTAGACATCAAAATATATAAACTCTCTGGTTTAAATAAGCAGCAACACATTTTTTGAGGCACAGAATATTAGAACGTTACTTAGTCCACTCACCAAAACCCAGTCTGCAATTTTCAGTGGGGACTCAAGTGAAATGTGAAGAACAGACAATATCTACTCTTTCCTAATAAAGTATGATTTTCATAATTAAAGTAGATTTAAAAATTTCTGATGAAAACTTCATTAAGCGTGGCCCTAGAATGAATGCATAAAGGGTATTGTCAATATGTTAATTTACTATTTTAAGTTACTGTCTGACATGGGAGCTCTCAATTTTTCCAAAGAACACTGCAAATACAATTAAGCACTTGTGACATTAACTTGATCCCCAGGAGCTGTAAGACCTATCAAGCCCTTTCTGTATGTAAACTTACTGCATGATCGTCCGACTTAGCGCAAGAGTTAAAAAGTTGATCACTAGTTTCAACATAACTTTATCTTTCTCTAAGGATTTAAAAAAAATACCAGATTCTGAAAGCCTCTAAAGAGTAATCCCAACAAATATTGTACAACGACATAAAAATTCTCGGTATTTTCTTTCTGCGGTTTCTGGTTAAAGTTAAGTTTTCCAGGTAATAGTGTGCAGTTATAGTCTACCTTTTAAGAACACGCAAGGTTTGAAAAAACAATAGACTTCAATCAAAAGAACCTGGGTTCTAGTCACAACATGCTGATGAGATCTACTAGCATGTGTTTAATCACCTTAAAAAAAAAAAAGAAAATCACTTTATTCCTCTGTGATTGAGTTTCTTCATTTACACAATGGGGATAATGACATTATAGGGTATTCTCAGATTAAAAGAGGCTGCACACATGAGACAGCTTCATTTACGGAATCTGCCAATCTGCCACATGAGAGTCCTCAGGTCACTGAGAACCCGTCCTCAACCTTCCCCTACCTGAGACCCACTCGACACCATCTTTTGGCTTATTTAGAAGTGCACTTGTTTATACATCAGAAGTTCAAGTGATTTGACTTTCTTCTACACTGAAGAAAATGTACACCCATCCAAGTAATTTCTCCAGAAGGTAAAAACAGCAGTTGTCTACCTTCTATAGGAAATGTACTTCTGCATTGGTGGTGAATTTTTGGCACCTCAGAGAGAATTGTTCTATCCTCTATTTCTTATGACTTACTCTTTATAATATCTGCAGCTCATCTTCCCCATTGCTGTTTAATCTCTACCAACTGTTGTCACTGCCACTAAGCCCCCTTTGCCCCAGTCACTAAAACCATACTAGCGAGGGCATCTGAAAAGCGACTCTTCCAACATGCATATTCTTGATTGCTGATATGGCGGCCACATACTGACTCAACAGCTACCACACTGCAGTTCTACTACAAACCACTGTTCCTGATCTCCACTATTTCGTCTTCTATGTGCTTTTCTTACCTCTTCTGCGTCTTTTTCTCACTTTTAGATTTCTGGATAAGCAGGCATTTTAAACATTCACTTTTGAGTCTAGGAATACTCTACATGCTAGAGATACTAAGAAGCTGAACAAGATATAGTCTTACAGAAAAAAATGATAGATGAGAGAAAAGAGTTGAAAAAAATTTTAAGGTTTTATTTTCTTTGGTCCCGTAATTACTTCTATAATCTCTTCTTCAGAGGCAGTACAGCCCAGTAGTTATGAGCATGGGCAATGCCTGGGTTTGAATCCTTGTCGTGCCACACTAATAGCAGTGACCTTCAGCAACTTTTTTAATCTGTGACCTTCAACAACTTTCTTAAGCCTTCTTTCCTTCCATTTCCTCACCTATAAAGTGAAAACAATAAAACCGACCTAAACTTTCACCTAAAACCCAACAAAATATTTTTTAAATATTATTAAGATGGGTACGTAAAATGGTGGAAACCCTGGTGGTGTAGTGGTTAAGTGCTACAGGTGCTAACCAAGAGGCCAGCAGTTCGAATCCACCAGGTGCTCCTTGGAAACTCTTTGGGGCAGTTCTGTCCTGTCCTATAGGGTTGCTATGAGTCAGAATCAACTTGATGGCAGTGGGTTTTGTTTTGTTTTGATTTAAGTAAAATAGTAAAAAACAGGATCTCAGAGATTGAATAAGGTGAGGTCTTTGACTTAACATGTAAATAAGCATAACATAATAAAAAATAGAATAAGACCAAAAACAGAAATGTGAAGATTGGGTGGGATGCAATAGTCAGGAAAAGCTTGATCCTTTTACCTAAAATGTTCTTTCCCTCATCAGATCTCAGTTTAAATGTCGTCTTCTCATAGGGGTTTTTCCTCATCACCTAAAGAGGCCACCTAGTCACCCTCTGACAGTGTTTCTCAAACTTTTGAGGCTAAGAATTCCTTTATAGTCTTGAAAACTGAAGATCTCAAAGAGCTTTTGTTTATGGGTATTTTGTATATGGGTATTATACCTGTCAGTATTTGCCATTTCAAAATAAGAAACTTTAAAAATATTCATTAATTCATTTAAAAATAATAAAACCACTTAAAAATTAACAATTATGAATAACATTCTTATGAAAAATGAATTAGTAAGAGTGACAATGTTCTACATTTTTGCAAGTCCCTTTAATGGTTGGCTTAATAGAAGATAGACGGATTCTCATCTGCTTCTGCATTCAATCTGCTATGATAACATCCATCATGTAGCCTCTGGGAAACTCCACAGCACAACCATGAGAACGACAGGGGAAAAAACTACTATGAAAATAGTTTTTAATTCACAGAATTTCTGCAAGGGTTTCAGGAACCCCAGAGCACCAAAACACACTGAGGAACACTGCTGTATTGCATCATCCACTTTTCTTTTCTTTATAGCACTCATCATGCTCTGACTTTTTGTTTATTCATTTATTATCCATCTCCCCGTACTAGAAAAAAATTCAGTCGGAACAAAAACTTTGTCTTGTTCACCACTGGGTATATTTAGTATCTTCAACAGTGTCTGGCACCTTTCAACTTATAACAGAAAGTGATAAACCTTTTAAGTAAATAAAATAATGATCTCTTTCCTAACTTTGTAATCCCTCTGAGGCACATATATTCTCACCCTTTGCTAGGTGAACTCAAGTGAGTTAACCTGTTTGGTTCTTTACAGTTCAAAAAAAGCCAGGGCTTTGAACCGGTTCATTCTGGTTCGAATTTTTTCAAATCAGTAAGAATTTCCATATCTAACAAGTTCCCTGCAAGAAACTTGTGTTTCTACCCCCAAATATACTGAATCCGGATCTACATTTTAACAAGATCCCCAAGCGATTCGTAGGTATAACTTCCTGGCAACTCATTAGAAATGCATGGAATGAACCGCTTCAAAGCCCTGAAAAAATAAAAAATACCAACAGTGGAAGCTGCTCATCTTACTGTACTACCTCGGACTTCCGGCCAACATGGAGCCATAGACACAAGCACCACGCCGTCCCCCCACAGCAAAGACCTGAAAAACTAAGTAAAACGTCATTCCTGGAACCTGAAATGTCAAATGAAGGGATAAAGAGCTCAGCCAAGCACCGAATGAAGTAAGAAACTGACAGAGGACAGAGAACGAGAAGAAATAGGTGTTGAGGGCCCATGAGCTAACGCAGCACGGATCCACCATCTTGGACTCCTGTCGGGGATGGGCAAACAGGGAGCACAGGAAAGCAGCTTTCTTTGTGCAACTCCCAGGCAGACAGTGCACCGAAACCAGCAGAACACACTTTCCCACCCCCGATTCCTTCCCTGCTGCTCTACCTCCGAGCTTCCTGGCTGCCTGTGGTGGCTCGGCTGGCCAGGAGGTACAGCATCCCTGCCGCTTGGATTCACCCCACCCACGTCGCAGATCTACAGACAGGGAGTTTGGGAAAGCAACTTCACGAAGTTCCCAGAAGGAGACAGAGCACCCAGTAGACAGCAATATACGTTTTCCTAACCCCTCCTCCTTCCCACCCCCTCGGCCTCCAGTGCTTCCCAGCGGCCACACCGTCTCTTCACCGGGAGGCCACTGTTCCGGCCTCAAGCTGCTTGGATTCGCCCTGCCCACACTGGCAGGACCCCTGAGCTACTATTGGTTCTTTCCATCTCGTTTGATTTCTTCTGTGCTTCTTACCACCTCCCCCTCCCTTCTCTGGAACACCTGCGTCCGTGTCCCATCTTTGCTTCTTCTTGAAAGGCTGTGAAACCACACTCGACTGGGGAACCACTCCCCCGGCCGGTGACACCAAGCTGGTGGGATCCCTGGGTCTTCGCCCCTACCCCCCGTTTTGCTTTGTTCTGTTTTGTTTGCTTTTTCTTTTTGTAGCTTAGGAGCCCCTTCTAGCGGGGCTGCACTGCACAGCTTAGGAGCCACACCCACAATCTACACAGCTGGTATGTGGAACCCCTAGGAGCATTCTTTTTTCCTTTTCTCTTCCCCTTTCTGTCTGTCTTCATTTCTCAGTTCTCATCTCTCTACACTTATCTTCTTTTCCTATCTCCTGAATACCTGGTGCCATGTGACATCTGTACCCCCTCTGGCCAGGCTATACTGCACAGCCTGGGAGCCACTACCTGGATCTTGGCAGCGCCACTGGTGGGACTCCAGGACTCCTGGGAGCTTTTCTTTTCCAAATTTTTATCTAGTTCTTTTTTTCCTTTCCTTTTTTTTCTTTTCTACATTTCTCAGTTTCTCATCTCTCCACTGCAATGGCAAGCTCACTTAGCACATTTTTTTTCTTTTTACTTGCTTGTCTGTTTTTGGCTACTGTTTCTCTCTTCTCTCCTCTTTCCCATATCCCTAGTACCTCCACCCATCACAACCTCCCCCATCTTTCCTGTCTACCTGCACTGTGCAAATAACTACCAAAAAAGAGCAGGAGTGGCAATACTAATCTCAGATAAGATAGACTTTAAAACAAAATCCACCATAAAAGACAAAGAAGGGCATTATATAATGATTAAAAAAGGATGATCCATCATGAAGACTTAACCATAATAAACATCTACACAGCCAATGACAGGGCTCCAAAATACATAAAACTAACAGCACTAAAAACAGAAATTGACAGTTCCACAATAATAGTAGGAGACTTCAACACACCACTTTCAGTAAAGCACAGAACATCTAGAAAGAAACTCAACAAAGATACAGAAGAGCTAAAAAGCACAATCAGCCAACTTGATCTCATAGACATATACAGAACACTCCACCCAACAGCTGCAAGGTACACATTCTTTTCCAACGCACATGGAACGTTCTACCATAGTACATCATCTTTCCAAAATGTGCCAAGATTTGATATGATGTAAGTGCCAGGAATTAACAGGTTAACACAATAATATGACAAAATAAAGGACTTAATTTCTATTAATTTTTATTAATTTTTATTCTATCATAAGTAAAATGCAAATAAATTCAAAATTTATTATTTCTTATGGCAACCGATTTGTCCTCGAGATAATTTTGTCTACCTTAAACCAAGCACATGTCCTAACAGCAGAGCATATTAAAAGACTTTTGAGAAATGTGGTCCTATATAACAGCCTTAGCAGTAGTAAAAAAAATAGCTTACCATAATGGGACATAAGGCATAAATATTTTAATGTGATGCATGAAATTATGAAAATTACTCTTTACTACTCTAGGTTAAGCCCTGACACTTTCTTTGTAACTGACATCACCCAGGAAATGGTTTCCTTTTAAGTTTCCTCTCTGATCTAATAACTAGTTTATATACATGTGAAACATACTTCTTTACTTTTTATATGGATTGTGCTTGAGTCAAGAGGATCTGCAAGACCAAGAGGATCTGGAAAAATTTAATGTTTTTAGACAGATTTTTTTTTAATTTAATTTGATGTCTATTCTATAATTACTAACATTACATTTGTCACTGGAAATGAAGGCTATACAAAATCTATATTCAAGGAAAAACAGGAAGAAAACTATTGTTTTGGCCTGAATATAAAATATAGGGCAAGATTCTCAATTTTACAAGGACATTTGAGGAAGAAAAAATAAGCATTCCTTATTAAAAACTTATTGAAAGAGATTTTAAAATGGCTTCATAAGGGTAAATGTTTATTTAAATGCAGTATTTTTTTAAAGATTTTTTTAATTGTAACTTAGATGAAGGTTTACAGTAGAAACTAGTTTCTCATTAAACAGTTAGTACACACATTGTTTTATGATACTGGTTAACAACCCCACAACATGTCAACACTCTCTTTTCTCGACCTTGGGTTCCCTGTTACCAGCTTTTCTGTCCACTCCTGCCTTCTAGCCCTTGCTCCTGGGCTGGTGTGCTCCTTTAGTCTTGTTTTGTTTTACGGGCCTGTCTAATCTTTGGCTAAAGGGTGAACCTCAGGACTGACCTCATTACTGAGCTAAAAAGGTGTCCGGGGCCATACTCTTGGTCAGGCCAATAAGTTTGGTCTTTTTTGTGAGTTAGAGTTTTGTTGTACATTTTTCTACAGCTTTGTCTGGGACCCTCTATTGTGATCCCTATCAGAGCAGTCAGTGGTGGTAGCCAGGCACCACCTAGTTGTACTGGACTCAGACTGGTGGAGGCCGTGGCAGATGTGGTCCATAAGTCCTTTGGACTAATCTTTCCCTTGTATCTTTAGTTTTCTTCTAAATGCAGTATATTTTAAGTAGCAAATCTGGCTCGTGCTATGTGTGCCATGTAGGCGGTCCAATGAGATGATTCAGATAATCCAAGGTTCCACTTGGCATCAAACCCATCTATTAAGTTTTCAGAGGTGGATCATTCATCTCTAACACACACAAAATACATCCAAGATAATACTTTAACGCTTTTCTGGAGTGGGGGGGATGCAGTTTGCACCTTATAAATAAGCAAATACTATGTGACTGTCAGAAACTCTACTGGCATAGTGCTATGGCTGCTAACCAAAAGGTCAGCAGTTCCAATCCACCAGGCACTCCTTGGAAACCCCACAGGGCAGTTCTACTCTGTCCTACAGGGTCAGTATGAGTCAGAATTGACTTGACAGCGACAGGTTTGGTTTCTGGGTTTTTTTAATGTAACTGTCATATGCTATTCACATGTCATGCTGGTACATTAACACTTTCTTTTCACAATAACATTTCAAGGGAAAGATCTTTTTTTTTTTTTTTTTTACATAAAGAAACTGAGGTCTGCTGTAGAAAGAATGAACACATTATGCAAAGTATAAGACTTCATAAGAAGCAAAGATGAATTTGAACCTCGATGTCCTGACACTACTGACACTATCAAACACTCTGAATTTATCAAATACATTGTATTTGTAAGCTTCCATTATTTCAAATAGTAAGTTTCAGAATGCATAAATTATATTCAAACATTCATGCAAATAACTTTTTAAGCAGATTTTTTTTTTTAATTTCTCACAATGAATTAACAATTTAACTATCACATAAGAATGAAAGTTTAAGATATAGGTAACTTCATTTGAACAAAGAGTAAACTAATTTGTGCTGCATACACATTCACATTTTTTGAAGACACAGATTTTAATAAATTCAATAAAAAGACAAGGATTCTGAATAACTTTTAAAGTGACATATACAACATTTTTGGGTACCAGAGTAACCTTTCAGAAGACTCCAGGGCAAAAAAAAAAAAAAATAAGATGAGTTATAGGAAAAGTGAGCTACAGAGCTAAGTCCTAACAGCCCAAAAAAACCCAAAACCTGTTGCCATCAAGTCAATTTTGAATCATAGATACCCTATGGGACAGAGCAGAACTGCCCCATAAGGTTTCCAAGGCTGTGAAACTTTATGGAAGCAGAGCGTCACATCTTTCTCCCATGGAGCAGCTGGTGGGTTTGAGCTGCTGACCTTTCAATTTAGCAGCTGAGATCTTAACCACTGCACCACCAGGCCTTCTTAAGACCTGACTCAAAAAAAACAAGGGGGGGGTTCTAACTCATAGCGACCCTATAGCACAGAGTAGAACTGCCCCGTAGGGTTTCCAAGGAGTGCCTCGTGGACTCAAACTGCCAACCTTTTATGGTTGGCAGCCGAGCTCTATCCACTATGCCACCAAGGCTCTAGAATCCTTCAAATAAGTGGGCATTTTTAAGGGATAAAGATAAAACATTATCCTCTTTCTCCTGATCATGAAAATATGAAATATAAGGGGTAAAGAGTAAATCAGGTATCTCTGACAACAATGGCTGAAATGTCCTGATAGAAGTTTTAATGTCTCCAAGTTTCATACATGCTCCAAGACAATCAAGCCAATGCTGAATTTTACATACTCTATACCAATCACGAGCATTCCAGAACAATAAGGCATTCAGTTCCAGACCATTACTATAAAGCGAATATTGCAATAAAGCAAGTCACATGAATTTTTTGGTTTCCCAGTGCGTATAAATGTTTATGTTTATACTATACTGTAGTCTATTAAGTATGCAATAGCATTATGTCTAAAAAAAACACAGTGGCTCAGCAGTTAAGCGCTCCGCTGCTAACCAAAAGGCTGGAAGTTCAAATCCACCAGCAGCTCCTTGGAAACCCTATGGGGCAGTTCTACTTTTTCCTGTAGGGTCACTATGAGTCAGAATGGACTTGACGGCAACAGGTTTGGGTTTTTGGTTTTATTGCTAAAAAATGGTAACCATCATCTGAGCCTTCAACGAATAGTAATTTTTGCTGGTAGAGGGTCTTGCCTCGATCTTGATGGCTGCTGACTGATCAGGGTGGTTGCTGAAGGTTGGGGTGGCTATGGCAATTTCTTAAAATAAGACTACAATGAAGTCTGCCACATCAATTGACTCTTCCTTTCATGAAAGATTTTCCTGTAGCGTGCGATGCTGTTTCATAGCATTTTACCCACAGTGGAACTTCTTTCAAAACTGGAGTCAATCCTCTCAAACCCTGTCACTGTTTTGTCAACTAAGTTTATGTAATGTTATATATCCTTTGTTGTCATTTCAAGAATGTGCACAGCATCTTCACCCAGAGTAGATTTCATCTCAAGAAACCACACTCTCTTTGCTCATTCATAAGAAGCAACTCATCCATTAAAGCTTTGTCATGGGTTTCCAGCAGTTCAGTTACATCTTCAGGTTCCACTTCTAATTCTAGTTCTCTTGCTATCTCTACCACATCTGCCAGTTACTTCCTCTACTGAAGTCTTGAAGTCCTCAAAGTCATCCATGAGGATCAGAATCAACTTCTTCCAAACTCCTGTTAATGTTGATATTTTGACCTTCTCCCATGAATCACGAATGTTCTTAACAGCATCTAGAATGGTGAATTCTTTCCAGAAGGCTTTCAATTTATTTTGCCCAGATCCATCAAAGGAATCACTATGTATGGCAACTATAGCCTTACGAAATGTACCTCATAAATAGTAAGACTTCAAAGTTGAAATGACTTCTTGAACCATGGGCTGCAGAATAGATGTTATGTTAGCAGGCATGAAAACAACATTAATTTTCACTTGAGTAGCATTTTCAGTTTGCTTCAACAACTTTTCCTTCGCATTCACAACTTGGCTAACTATTTGGTACAAGAGGCCCAGCTTTTGGCCTATCTCAACTTTCGACATGCCTTCCTCACTAAGCTTACTCATCTCTAGCTTTTGATTTAAAGTGAGAGACATGCAACTCATCCTTTCACTTGAACACTTAGAGGCCATTGTAAGGTTATTAACTGGCCTAATTTCAATATTGTCCTGTCTCAGGGAATAGAGAAACCCGAGGATGATAGGGAATCAGGGGAACAGCCAGTCACTGGAGCAGTCAGAACACACACAACATTTATCAATTAAGTTTGCTGCCTTATATGGGAATGGTTTGTGGCACCCCAAACAATTACAGCAGTGACATCAAAGATCACTTACCACAGATCACCACAACAGATATAATAATAATGAAAAAAGTTGAAATATTGTGAGAATTACCAAAATGTGACACAGAGACATGAAGTGAGCACATATTGTTGGAAAAACGTCATCAATAGTCTTGCTCAATGCAGGGTTGCAGCAAATCTCCAATTTGTAAAAAATACAATATCTATGAAGCATAATAAAGCTAAGCACAATAAAATGAGGTACACCTGTATAGGATATAAGAGCACGCTGCTTCTGGGCTTAGTGGTTTCATTATATAGATTTTTTTTTAATGGAAAATCTCAAACACACTCAGAAGTAACAGGATAGTATAATAAACCCTCGTGTACCTATCACCTACCTTCAACAATTATATTAAAATTATTTTAAATTTGTATATCAGGTGTACTATTACCAAGTTAGCCTTCTAAATATTATGTCATTATACGATATTAATAATATCAAACATTGAGTTAATACACACTACACTAGTGAAACATATTATTTGTATATGTAATGTAAATATCTAACCAGTTCTCCTTACATATTCAATGTATTTTATATAAATTATGGCATTCTCATTAACAACAGCATATCTAAAGGTTGTCATTAATTAAACCATTTCCCCATAAATAAAATACAGTGGTTAAGAAATACAACACATTATTTTTATTATATGTTAATGTTCTTGTTTCTCTTAACACCTGTATTCATCAATCAACTATCTCATGAAGGACTGAATGAAAAGCTAAGAAAATATGCAAATGTACACACACACACATACTCACACCTTAAGTATCTTGGAAAATGTGGACACCCAAAAAAAGAATCCCCTCCACTTAGCAAATTAGCATATTACATACTGTGATTCAATATGGTACTGTGTGACAATACCCTTAGACAATGTCCAGTCCAAAAACAAAGCCCAGCAATCATCTCATTATCTCTGCCTCTTTGCACATTTTAGAAAGCATGCACTTAAAAATTAAATTTAGAATGTATTTGTGGCAATAAGAACCATTAACCATATACAAAATTTATAATGTTTTTTTCATTTAATCCAAAAGAACTCTCAAACAATATCATACCTTCATTAGAACAAAATAAAATCTTTCCTACTGAATTTTATGCTTAGGGTTTACATACGAATAAATCGATGAAAATAATTTTTAGAAACAGCATTACACACAAAAATACAAGCAGACTTCTCAAAATGCTCTTGCTGCATTTACTTCCAGTATTTCAAATTTTAATTTATCAACTTCTTGCATCTAAAAAATAGTTACCGACCATATGCTTCAAGTTCCTTGAGTGATGTAAAAGAATTAAAAAACTTAATTTCAGTCTTCTACTTTGCATACAATTTGAGTGATAATCAAAATCTACATATATTATCCAAAACAAATAAGAAATGCCAGTGCGTGGGGGGAAAAAAAGAAAGACAAATATACTCAGCCTATATATGATGAAAAGAGATAGGGAAAAATGTCCAAAAGGTATATAATTTGAATCTTCTATTAAGAGCTACAGCTGCTAACCAAAAGGTCAGCAATTCGAATCCACCAAGCGCTCCTTGGAAACCCTATGGGGCAGTTCTACTCTGTCTTATAGGGTTGTTACAAGTCAGAATCGACTCGACAGCAAGGGTTTTCTTTTTTCAGTCCATTACAAGAGAAGAGATTAATTTTTAAATAAATTAAGGAAAATTAAAAAACTATTCTCTTTATAATTGAAGAATGCCCTATTTGCCATGTAGTCCATAAATAATTGTTCCTGAGTAATTTCATAAAATTTATCACAAGAATCCAAAGACACATATTTGAAGAGTCAATAGAATACCAACTCATAATGCATTCATCTTTCTGCCAGGTAGTTTTGGCAAAAGTAAAAAACAACAACAGTAACAAAAGCAATGACAAAAACCCTCAGTTAAATAGCTTAAATAATAAGAAAATTTTGAGACTGCATACAAAGAAATCTAAAAGTAGCTCAATTACATCATACGAGGATCTGATTCCTTCTCCAAAGCAAAAAGACCATCCTGGTAACAACCTGGGTTCAACAGTTCTATTAGTCAAATATGGAATATTAACACCCAGCAGAAGAGAAAAACTTTCTTCATGTATGTCTACTTTTGAGTTAAAAGAAACCTCTTCCTGGAAGCACCCCTCACTTACCGTTAGCCAAACTGGGCAAATGCCTATTCCTAAACCAATCACTGGCAAGGGGAAGGGGGCTACATGACTGGCTTTCGCAAATCAAGATTTACCACCGTGACACGTGCGGAAGAGGTGGTCATCAGTCTCAAAGGTGACACTGACGACTGGGCAGAAAAAGTAGGCGACAGAACAAACAAGGCCTGTTCCATAGTCCCATTGCAAACAGGAGTTCAAAAGTCTGCTAGAATATCTTCCCGTAAAACTGGTAGTGAGAAGAGGCTGGTATTCCTCTGGTTATTTTAGCCTTGGCTGCACTGCTTGGAATATGACCCATGCATGTGTGCTCCAGAATTCATTCAGTGAACTAAACAAAAATTTCTCACAAAAAAAAAAAAAGGAATCTACCCCAGTGCCATTTCCTTTCCCAAAGGTAAGTTCCCTTCCTGTTTCTACCAACTTTTGGTTGTTCTCTAGTCCCTTCAGGCAGTAACTTTTTCTATTTTGTCAAGAGTTTATAGCTGTTAATTAGTGGAGGTTAGGTCCATTCAACACAGCTGAAGCAAAATGGGCAGTTTGTACTATTTTCCCCCTTGGAAAAAGAGAATTCTAAAGAGAAAAAAATCTTTGCCTTCTAATACAATATTTCTTAGTGTCCATCCATATTGATTGTCTTTTTTCGTGACTATGCATCATGTATTATGAACAATATTCTAATTTTAGAGAACTAAATTCTTGTTCCTATCACAATCATTTGCTTTAGCAGGACATTAATTCATCTGGACTCAGTATTTCCTAAGTGACCAATCTACAGAGTCAATGCAATCATCATCAAAATTTTTTTTGAGAAACTAGTAAATGAATTCTATAATTTATATGGACACGCAAATGAAAGAGAAAAGCCAAACCAACTTCAAAAAAGAGGAACAAAGTGGGAAGACATACATTACTTGGTAGGCAGTCCAGAAATAATATCCATATATGTATATATATGTTCTGTTGTTTTTTGAAATGGTGCCAACACAAATCAAAAAGGAAAGGACTGTATTTCCAAGAGATGTATGGAAAAACTCAACAGCCACACTCAAAAAACTGAATTTACATCCTTACATCACACCACATACAAAAATTAACAAAATATTAATTGTAGAATCCAGGTGGTGGGTATACTGGTATTCATGGTAAAATTCCTTAAGCTTTTCTGAATGCCTTAAGTTTCTCAATAAAGAAAATGTTGGTGGAACTTCCGGCCAACATGGTGCCATAAACAGAAGCACCACGCTGTCCCTCCATAGCAAACACCCGAGAAACTAGGCAAAACAGAGACAAACATCAGTCCTGGAACCCAAAGTGTCAAATGAAGAGATAAGCAAGCACAGAATGGAAAACGAAACTGACAGAGACCAGAAAGAGAGGAGAGATATGTGCAGAGGTCCCCTATCAGCAGCTTCAAGAAGCTCCCAGGAGGAGAAAGAGCACCCTGTAATCAGGGATACACACGTTCCCAGACCCCATCCTCTCCCCACTGCTCAAACTCTGTGGTTCTCAGCTGGCAATGGTGGCTCAGCTGGCCAGGAAGTGCAATAACTGTGCCACTTGGATTCGCCCCACCCACACCGGACAATGTGGGAGAGGGAGTACAGAAAAGCAGATTCAGAAGTTCCCAGCAGGAGACACAGTATTCAGTAACCAGTGATATACACTTTCCGAGTCCCCACCCTTCTCCTCTCCCCCTGCCTTGGCATCATCCTCTGCCTCCTGCGGGCCACACTCTCTTGGCCCAGAGGCAACTGCTTCATCCCCAGACTGCTTGGGTTCACAACACCAACACTGAGTGCCATTTGTCTGTTGCTGGTATTGCTTTTTCCCGTTTCTTTTGGTTTCTTCCTTGCCTCCCACCACCTCCCGCTACTTTCTCTCAAACACCTGGTTTTGTGTGCCAATTTGCTTCCAGCTGAAACGCTATGAAGCCACATTCAACAGAGGAACCACTCCCCCAGCCCATGACACCACACTGGTGGGATCCTTGAGGTTTTTCTTTTTTTTTTTTTTTTCGCTTTGTTTTGTTTTGCTTTATTCAGTTTTGTTTTATTTGTTTCTTTTCTTTTCTTTTTTGCAACTTGGTAACCCCTTCTAGCCAGACTGCACTGCAAGGCTTAAAAGCCACTTCCCCAATCTCCACAACCTCATAGATGGGATCCGTGCAGGCACTTTCTTTTTTTCTCTTCTTTCCTTTCTTTCTCCAGTTCTCGTCTCTCTCTACTGACCTTCTTTTCCTGTCTCCTTAATACCAGGCACTGTGTGACATCTAAATCCCCACTAGCCAGGCTATATTGAGCAACCTGAGAACCACATTACCAGTTTGAGCAGCCGCCCAACTAAGAACCCTGGGGGGCTTTTATTTTTTTCCCTTAAAAATTCTTATCTAGGGGGCAGGGCCAAGATGGCGGACCAGGTAGACACTACCTCGGATCCCTCTTGCAACAAAGACTCGGAAAAACAAGTGAATCGATCACATACATAACAATCTACGAACCCTGAACAACAAACACAGATTTAGAGACGGACGGGGAAGCAGCAACTGTTTTCGGAGCCTGGAGCCAGGGTCCCAGTCAGTGATGGCTCGGAGACAGCAGTCGATATCAAACCACATAAAGAAGCAGACCATGACAGCTTCTACAACCCCTCAAACAAAACAATCAAAATCTTTCCCAAATGAAGATACAATCCCGGGATTATCAGATACAGAATATAAAAAACTAATTTACAGAATGCTTCAAGACATCAGAAACGAAATAAGGCACACTGCAGAAAAAGCCAAGGAACACACTGATAAAACACTTGAAGAACTCAAAAAGATTATTCAAGAACATAGTGGAAAAATTAATAAGTTGCAAGAATCCATAGAGAGACAGCATGTAGAAATCCAAAAGGTTAACAATAAAATTACAGAATTAGACAACGCAATAGGAAGTCAGAAGAGCAGACTCGAGCAATTAGAATGCAGAGTGGGAAATCTGGACGACCAGAGAATTAACACCAACATAGCTGAAAAAAAAATGAGATAAAAGAATTTAAAACAATGAAGAAACCCTAAGAATCATGTGGGACTCTATCAAGAAGGATAACTTGCGTGTGATTGGAGTCCCAAAACAAGGAGGGAGGTCAGAAAACACAGAGAAAATACTTGAAGATCTGCTGACAGAAAACTTCCCTGACATCATGAAAGATGAAAGGATATCTATCCAAGATGCTCATCGAACCCCATTTAAGATTGATCCAAAAAGAAAAACACCAAGACATATTATCATCAAACTTGCCACAACCAAAGATAAAGAGAAAATTTTACAAACAGCCAGGGAGAAAAGAAAGGTCTCCTACAAGGGAGAATCAATAAGTTCAGACTACTCAGCAGAAACCATGCAGTCAAGAAGGCAATGGGATGACATATACAGAGCACTGAAGGAGAAAAACTGCCAGCCAAGGATCATATATCCAGCAAAACTCTCTCTGAAATACGAAGGTGAAATTAAGATATTTACAGATAAACACAAGTTTAGAGAATTTGCAAAAACCAAACCAAAGCTACAAGAAATACTAAAGCATATTGTTTGGTCAGAAAACCAATAACATCAGATACCAGCACAACACAAGGTCACAAAACAGACCATCCTGATATCAACTCAAATAGGAAAATTACAAAAACAAATTAAGATTAATTAAAAAAACAAAAATGCACATAATAGGGAATCATTGAAGTCAAAATGTAAAAGATCACAATAATCAAAAAGAGGGACTAAATACAGGTGGCATAGAACTGCCATATGGAGAGAGATACAAGGCGATATAGAACAATACAAGTTAGGTTTTTACTTAGAAAAAAAGGGGTAGATATTAAGGTAACCACAAAGAGGTATAACAACTCCACAACTCAAGATAAAAGCCAAGAAAAACGTAACGACTCAACACACATAAAGTCAAACACTACGAAAATGAGGATCTCACAATTTACTAAGGAAAACATCTCAGCACAAATGGAAAAATGAAATTGTCAACAACACACATAAAAAGGAATCAAAATGACAACACTAAACACTTATTTATCTATAATTACGCTGAATGTAAATGGACTAAATGCACCAATAAAGAGAGAGTCTCAGACTGCATAAAGAAACACGATCCGTCTATATGCTGCCTACAAGAGACACACCTTAGACTTAGAGAAACAAACAAACTAAAACTCAAAGGATGGAAAAAAATATATCAAGCAAACAACGAGCAAAAAAGAAGAGGAGTAGCAATATTAATTTCTGACAAAATAGACTTTAGACTTAAATCCACCACAAAGGATAAAGAAGGACACTATATAATGATAAAAGGGACAATTGATCAGGAAGACATAACCATATTAAATATTTATGCACCCAATGACAGGGCTGCAAGATACATAAATCAAATTTTAACAGAACTGAAAAGTGAGATAGACACCTCCACAATTATAGTAGGAGACTTCAACACACCACTTTCGGAGAAGGACAGGACATCCAGTAAGAAGCTCAACAGAGACACGGAAGACCTAATTACAACAATCAACCAACTTGACCTCATTGACTTATACAGAACTCTCCACCCAACTGCTGCAAAGTATACTTTTTTTTCTAGCACACATGGAACATTCTCTAGAATACACCACATATTAGGTCATAAAACAAACCTTTGCAGAGTCCAAAACATCGAAACATTACAAAGCATCTTAGACCACAAGGCAATAAAACTAGAAATCAATAACAGAAAAACTAGGGAAAAGAAATCAAATACTTGGAAAATGAACAATATCCTCCTGAAAAAAGACTGGGTTACAGAAGACATCAAGGAGGGAATAAGGAAATTCATAGAAAGCAACGAGAATGAAAATACTTCCTATCAAAACCTCTGGGACACAGCAAAAGCAGTGCTCAGAAGCCAATTTATATCGATAAATGCACACATACAGAAAGAAGAAAGAGCCAAAATCAGAGAACTGTCCCTACAACGTGAACAAATAGAAAGCGAGCAACAAAAGAATCCATCAGGCACCAGAAGAAAACAAATAATGAAAATTAGAGCTGAACTAAATGAATTAGAGAACAGAAAAACAATTGAAAGAATTAACAAAGCCAAAAGCTGCTTCTTTGAAAAAATTAACAAAATTGATAAACCATTGGCCAGACTGACTAAAGAAATACAGGAAAGGAAACAAATAACCCGAATAAGAAACGAGATGGGCCACATCACAACAGACCCAACTGAAACTAAAAGAATCATATCAGATTATTATGAAAAATTGTACTGAAACAAATTTGCAAACCTAGAAGAAATGGATGAATTCCTGGAAAAACACTACCTATCTAAACTAACACATTCAGAAGTAGAACAACTAAATAGACCCATAACAAAAAAAGAGATTGAAACGGTAATCAAAAAACTCCCAACAAAAAAAAGCCCTGGCCCGGACGGCTTCACTGCAGAGTTCTACCAAACTTTCAGAGAAGAGTTAACACCACCACTACTAAAGGTATTTCAAAGCATAGAAAATGACGGAATACTACCCAACTCATTCTATGAAGCCACCATCTCCCTGATACCAAAACCAGGTAAAGACATTACAAAAAAAGAAAATTACAGACCTATATCCCTCATGAACATAGATGCAAAAATCCTCAACAAAATTCTAGCCAATAGAATTCAACAACATATCAAAAAAATAATCCACCACAACCAAGTGGGATTTATACCAGGTATGCAACGCTGGTTTAATATCAGAAAAACCGTTAATGTAATCCACCATATAAATAAAACAAAAGACAAAAACCACATGATCTTATCAATTGATGCAGAAAAGGCATGTGACAAAGTCCAACACCCATTTATGAGAAAAACTCTCACCAAAATAGGAATTGAAGGAGAATTCCTCAACATAATAAAGGGCATCTATACAAAGCCAACAGCCAACATCACTCTAAATGGAGAGAACCTGAAAGCATTTCCCTTGAGAACGGGAACCAGACAAGGATGCCCTTTATCACCGCTCTTATTCAACATTGTGCTAGAAGTCCTAGCCAGAGCAATTAGGCTAGACAAAGAAATAAAGGGCATCCGGATTGGCCAGGAGGAAGTAAAATTATCTCTATTTGCAGATGACATGATTATATACACAGAAAACCCTAAGGAATCCTCCAGAAAACTACTGAAACTAATAGAAGAGTTTGGCAGAGTCTCAGGTTATAAGATAAACATACAAAAATCACTTGGATTCCTCTACATCAACAAAAAGAACATCGAAGAGGAAATAACCAAATCAATACCATTCACAGTAGCCCCCAAGAAGATGAAATACTTAGGAATAAATCTTACCAAGGATGTAAAAGACCTATACAAAGAAAGCTACAAAGCTCTACTACAAGAAATTCAAAAGGACATACTTAAGTGGAAAAACATACCTTGCTCATGGATAGGAAGACTTAACATAGTAAAAATGTCTATTCTACCAAAAGCCATCTATACATAAAATGCACTTCCGATCCAAATTCCAATGTCATTTTCTAAGGTGATAGAGAAACAAATCACCAACTTCACGTGGAAGGGAAAGAAGCCCCGGATAAGCAAAGCATTACTGAAAAAGAAGAAGAAAGTGGGAGGCCTCACCTTACCTGACTTCAGAACCTACTATACAGCCACAGTAGTCAAAACAGCCTGGTATTGGTACAACAACAGGCACATAGACCAGTGGAACTGAATTGAGAACCCAGATATAAATCCATCCACATATGAGCAGCTGATCTTTGACAAAGGCCCAGTGTCAGTTAATTGGGGAAAAGACAGTCTTTTTAACAAATGGTGCTGACATAACTGGATATCCATTTGCAAAAAAATGAAACAGGACCCATACTTCACACCAAGCACAAAAACTAACTCCAAGTGGATCAAAGACCTAAACATAAAGACTAAAACGATAAAGATCATGGAAGAAAAAATAGGGACAACCTTAGGAGCCCTAATACAAGGCATAAACAGAATACAAAACATTACCAAAAATGATGAAGAGAAACCAGATAACTGGGAGCTCCTAAAAATCAAACACCTATGCTCATCTAAAGACTTCACCAAAAGAGTAAAAAGACCACCTACAGACTGGGAAAGAATTTTCAGCTATGACATCTCCGACCAACACCTGATCTCTAAAATCTATATGATTCTGTCAAAACTCAACCACAAAAAGACAAACAACCCAATCAAGAAGTGGGCAAAGGATATGAACTCACACTTCACTAAAGAAGATATTCAGGCAGCTAACAGATACATGAGAAAATGCTCTCGATCATTAGCCATTAGAGAAATGCAAACTAAAACCACGATGAGATTCCATCTCACTCCAACAAGGCTGGCATTAATCCAAAAAACACAAAATAATAAATGTTGGAGAGGCTGCGGAGAGATTGGAACTCTTATACACGCTGGTGGGAATGTAAAATGCTACAACCACTTTGGAAATCTATCTGGCGTTATCTTAAACAGTTAGAAATAGAACTACCATGCAACCCAGAAATCCCACTCCTTGGAATATACCCTAGAGATACAAGAGGCTTCACACAAACAGATATATGCACAACCATGTTTATTGCAGCTCTGTTTACAATAGCAAAAAGCTGGAAGCAACCAAGGTGTCCATCAACGGATGAATGGGTAAATAAATTGTGGTATATTCACACAATGGAATACTACGCATCGATAAAGAACAGTGACGAATCTGTGAAACATTTCATAACATGGAGGAACCTGGAAGGCATTATGCTGAGCGAAATGAGTCAGAGGCAAAAGGACAAATATTGTATAAGACCACTATTATAAGATCTTGAGAAATAGTATAAACTGAGAACACATACTTTTGTGGTTATGAAGGGGGGAGGGAGGGAGAGGGTTTTTTACTGATTAATTAGTAGATAAGAACTGCTTTAGGTGAAGGGAAGGATAACACTCAATACATGGAAGGTCAGCTCAATTGGACTGGACCAAAAGCAAAGAAGTTTCCAGGATAAACTGAATGCTTCAAAGGTCAGCGGAACAAGGGCGGGGGTTTGGGGACCATGGTTTAAGGGGACTTCTAAGGAGATGGTGATGAAGAGTGAGCTAATTATATCAGGTGGACACTTGAGACTGTGTTGGCATCTCCTGTCTGGAGGGGGGATGGGAGGATAGAGAGAGATGGAAGCCGGCAAAATTGTCACGAAAGGAGAGGCTGGAATGGCTGACTCATTAGGGGGAGAGAAAGTGGGAGTATGGAGTAAGATGTATATAAACTTATATGTGACAGTCTGACTTGATTTGTAAACGTTCGCTTGAAGCTCAATAAAAGTTCATAAAGAAAAAAAACATAACAAAAAAAATTCTTATCTAGTTTTTTTTTTCTTTTTACCTTTTTTATTTCTTTTTCCTATTTTTTTTCTCCATTTCTTGGTTTCTCATCACTCCAACAGCAAGCTCAGTTAGCACTCTTTTTTTGTTTCTCTCTGTTTGTTTCTGGCTCCTGTTTCTCTTCTCTCTGCTCTACCCCATACTTAAATTAGTTCCACACTTGCAGGCTTCCCCCTCCTTCCTGCCCACCTGCTCCGTGAGCTAAACATCTCACCCCCAAGCAACACAGGCACAGCTTACTAGAACCTGTCTAGCACTGATTTCTGGCCCATCCTGTCAGCCCTAATATGTGCCAAAAACAACCGATCCCAGCCCCTTCTCTTCAGCTGGATCTGCCGTGCTGCACCATAGCTGAGTGACAGGCCCTGCCCATTAGAAAAGGAGGTAAAAAGTATTGTGACCACAGAAGGCTAAAGAACACAGAATGCAAAGCCTGCCTGCTCAGGCACAACCAAATAAAAAAGCAGGACAAAACAAACAGATAAACAATCAATGAGCAAAGAAAATAACTGCTGAATGTCCTAAAGAAAGCAGACAATATCAAAACATATTTAAAAAAAAAAACAGGATAGGATGGTTATGGTATGCATCCAAAATAAAACACCAAATGACTTTTCAATTTTCTACCTGATAGAAAATTCAGTTCTCTAATATTCAGAGCTATCCAAGAGTTGAAGCAAAAATCAGACAAAAATGAGGAAAAAACCAGACATATTCGTGGAAAAGGCAGACAAATTCATGGAAAACGTAGACCAAAAAATGAAAAAACTCAGGAAAATGATACAGGAACAAAATGCCAAAATAAATTCACAACTAGAAATCCTACAAAAATAACAATGAGAAATCCAAAAGATAAACAACAAGATTGCAGTAATGGACAGTGTCACAGAGGGACTGAGGAACAGGTTTCAAATGATGGAAGACAGGATCAGTGAATTTGAAGACAAATACTTAGGTACAATTCTGAGGAAAAATCAGAAGAAACATGAAGAAACAATGAGAATTAAATGGGATACAATCAAAAGCAAAACTGTGTGAGTGATCAGAGTTCCAGAACAGAGTAAACAGAAAACAGAAAGAGGATCATTGAAAAATTGCTGACGGAAAACTTCCCTAATATCATGAAAAATGAAAAGGCAACCATCCAAGAAGCTCAACAAATCCCATACAGGATAAGCCCCAAAAGAAAATCAACAAGACATATCATAATCACAGTCACTAAAACCAAACACAACAGAAAACTGTGAGCAGCTCGAGAAAAACAAAAAGTCACATACAGAGCAGAAACCGTAAGACTAAACTCTAATTATGCAGCACAAACCATACAGGCAAGAAGGCAATGGGAAGACATATATAAAAGCATGAAAGAAAAAAAAATTGCCAACCAAAAATAATACATCCTGCAAAACTCTCATTCAAATATGATGATGAAATTAGGACATTTCCAAATAAACAGAAATTAAGAGAACATGTAAAAACCAAAACAGACTTACCAGAATTATCAAAGGGAGTCCTTCAGTTTGAGAACAAAAAACATCAGACCACAGCCTGAATCTATGATGCAAGATTGCGCCAGACAACAACCTAGGAAATGAACTCTCAAGGACTATCTACAATCAAAAGGATTACAACAAGGAACCAGAGAGCTTAATCTGTAAATGGCAACAACATCAGAATAAAAGAGGGAAAAAATGGTGTAGGTACAGAACTTTCGAAAGGAGAGGCAGACAAGGCGATACTAGGTAATAATAGACTGCTTTAAAGCTTTTTTTTTTTTTTTTTAAAGCTAGGAAGATAAGGGTAAATTTCAAGGTAACCACAAAGAAAGTTAACAAATGTACTCATCAAAATGAAGGAGAAAAACAAAGTCTCTACAAAAACTCTACAAAAACAAAAAAATGAAAAAGAAATCCACAAGCAAAAGGATTCAGCACAGATTAACAGAAACAAAGAAAATGTCAACACCACAAAAAAAAAGCACTACAAAATGACAGCAATAAACTCACACCTATCAATAATTACACTGAATGTAAATGGCCTACATGCACCCATAAAGAGGCAGAGAGTGACAAAATGGATTTTAAAAACAGGATCTATCACTATGGTGCCTACAAGAGACACACCTTAAGAAACAAAGACATAAATTTATTAATAATCAAAGGATGGAAAAAAGTATATCAAGCGAATAACTCCCAAGAAAAGAGCAGGAGCGGCAATATGAATATCAGATAAAACAGACTTTAAAACAAAATCCACCCTAAAAGACAAAGAAAGGCACTACATAATGATTAAAGGGATGATCCATCACGAAGACTTAACCATAACAAATATCTATGTACCCAACAACAGGGCCCCAAAACACATAAAACAAACTCCAACAGCACTGAAAAGAGAAATGGACAGTTCCACAATAATAGTAGAAGACTTCAACACACCACTCTCAGTAAAGGATAGAAAATCTAGAAAGACACTCAATGAACATACAAAGGGTACAATCAGCCAACCTGACCTCACAGACATATATAGAACACTCCACCGAACAACTGCAAAGAACACATTCTTTTCCAACACACATAGAACATTCTCCAGAATACACCACATCTTAGGGCAGAGAGCAACCCTCAACAAAATCCAAAATGCTAAGATAATACAAAGTATCTTTTCTGACCACAAGGCCATCAAAGTAGAAATTAACAGCAGGAAGAATAAGGGGAAAAAAATCAGTTACATGGAAACTGAGTAACACCATGCTTAAAAGTCACTGGGTAATAGAAAAAATCAAAGATGGAATAAAAAAATTTCTAGAATCAAATGAGAATGAAAACACATCATACAAAAACCTTTGAGACACGGCAAAGGCCGCCCTCAGAGGTCAATTTATAGCAACAGACGCACACATCAAAACAGAAGGGACAAAATTAAAACATCAGCTACACAACTCGAATAGAAAGAGAACAGCAAAACAAGCCCAGTCACCAGAAGAAAGAAAATAATAAAGATGAGAGCAGAAATAAATGAAATAGAAAATCAATAGAAAGAATCAATAAAACCAAAAGGTGGCTCTTAAAAAGGGTCAATAAAATCAACAAACCACTGGCCAAACTGATCAAAGGAAAACACACAAGGACACAAATAACCCAAATAAGAAATGAAGCGGAGGATATTACAACAGACCCAACTGAAATGAAAAGGATCGTAACAGAATATTATGAAAAACTACACTCCAACTAATTTAAAAATCCAGAGGAAACGGGCAAATTCCTAGAAACACACTGTCTTGGGCATCTAGTGCTGCTGTAACAGAAATCACAATTGGGTGGCTTTAAAAAAGAGAAGTTTATTTTCTCACAGTAAAATAGGCTAAAAGTCTAAATTTAAGGAGTCAGCTCAAGGGAAAGGCTTTTTCTCTCTGTCAGCTCTGGAGGAAGGTCCTTGTCCTCAACCTAACCATGGTCAAGGAGCTTCTCAGGTGCAGAAACCCCAGGTCCAAAGGATATGCTCTGCTCCCAGTGCTGCTTTCCTGGTGGTATGAGGTCCCCAACTCTCTGCTTGTTTCCCTTTCATCTCTTGACTGATAAAAGGTGGTGCAGGCCACATCCCAGGGAAACTCTCTTTACCATGGATCAGGGAGGTGACCTGAGTAAGTGTGGTGTTACAATCCCAACCTAACCCTCTTAACATAAAATTACAATCACAAAATGAAGGACAACAACACAGGGCCTAACCAAGTTGCTACACAGATTCTTGGGGGGACATAATTCAATCCATGACACACACTACCCACCAAATTAATACAAAATGACGTTGAAATTTTGAACACACCCAAAACAAGAGAAGAGACTGAAAAGGTAACTTAAAAAACTCTCCAAAAAAAAAAAACCCTGGCCCAGATGGCTACACTAGAGAATTCTACCAAACATAGTGAGAAGAACTTACGTCAGTACTACTCAAACTATCTCAGAACACAGAAAAAGAAGTGATACTTCTGAATTTATTCTATAAAGCTAGCATAACCCTGGTACCAAAGCCAGGCAAAGACACCACAACGAAAGAAATTTACACACCAGTATCTCCCATGAGGAAACTCTGGTGGCATAGTGGTTAAGTGCTACAACTGCTAAGCAAAGGGTCGGTGGTTCGAATCTGCCGGGCGTTCCTTGGAAACTCTATGGGGCAGTTCTACTCTGTCCTATAGGGTCGCTATGAGTTGGAAACGACTTGATGGCACTGGGTTTGGTTTGGTTTGAGTATCTCCCATGAATACAGATGCAAAAATTCTCAGAAAAATTCTAGCCAACAGAATTCAGCATCATGTCAAAAAAATAACACACCATAACCAAGTAGTACTCATACCAGGTATGCACGGATGGCTCAACATTAGACAATCAACATAATCCACCACATAAACAAAAGGAAAGAAAAGAATCACAGGATCATCCCAATCAATGTAGAAAAATGCATTTGACAAAGTCCAACACCCATATTGAATATACTGTGGACTGCCAAAAGAATGAACAAATTTGTGGTAGAAGAAGTACAACCAGAATGCTCCTTAGAAGCAAGGATGGTGAGACTGCATCTTACATATTTTGGACATGTTGTCAAGAGGGATCAGTCCCTGGAGAAGGACATCATGCCTGGCAGAGTACAGGGTCAGTGGAAAAGAGGAGGACCCTCAACAAGGTGGATTGACACAGTGGCTGCAACAATGAGCTCAAGCATAACAATGATTGTAAGGATGGCTCAGGACCATGCAGTGTTTCATTCTGTTGTGCACAGGGTCGCTATGAGTCAGAACAGACTCGACGGCACCTAACAACAACACCCATCCTTACAAAAACTCTCAATCAAATAGGTATAAAAGGGAAATTTCTCAACACAAAAAAGCGTGTCTTTGCAAAACCAACAGCCAACATCATTCTTAATAGAGAGGGGCTAAAAACATTCCCCTTGAGAACAGGAACAAGACAAGGATGTCCTTTATCATCACTCCTATTCAACTTCATGCTGGAAGCTCTTAGAGCAATAAAGCAAGAAAAAGAAATAAAGGGCATCCAAACTGGTAATGAAGAAGTTAAACTGTCCCTATTTGCCGATTATATGATACCATACATAGAAAACCCAAAAGACTCCACAAGAAAACTACTGGAACTAATAGATTCTCCAGAGTAGCAAGATAAAAAAATCACAAAAATCAGTAGGATTCCTATACACCAATAAAGAGAACAATCAAAAGGAAATCATGAAAATAATACCGTATATCATTGCCCCTGAAAAAATAAAATACTTAGGAATAAATCTAACCACCGATGTAAAAGACCTATACAAAGAAAACTACAAAACACTACTGCAAGAAACCAGAAGAGATCTACATAAATGGAAAAACATACTATGCTCATGGATAGGGAGACTCAACATTGTGAAAATGACAAATCTACCCAAAGCAAATTACAAGTACAATGCAATTGCAATCCAAATACCAAAAACATTCTTTAAAGAGATGGAAAATCACATCATTAACTTTATATGGAAAGGGAAGAAGCCCTGGATAAGTAAAGCACTACTGAAGAAGAAGAAGAATAAAGCAGAAGAACTCACATTACCTGACCTGAGAACCTACTATACAGCTACGATACTCAAAATAGGCTGGTACCAGTAAAACAACAGATACATTGACCAATGGAACAGAATTGAGAATCCAGATGTAAATCCATCCACCTATAGTCACCTGATATTCAACAAGGGCTCAAAGTTCATTAAATGGGGATAAGACAGCCTTTTTAATAAATGGTGCTTGCAAAACTGGATGTCCGTCTGCAATAAAAAGAAACAGGACCCATACCTCACACCATATACAAAAACTAATCCAAAATGGATCAAAGACCTAAATATAAACCAAAAAACTATGAAGTTCATAGAAGAAAAAATACGACCAACACTAGAGGCCCTAATACACAGCATTAATAAGATACGAACCACAACCAACAACATACAAACTCCAGAAGGTAAACTAGATAACTGGGGTCTTCTAAAAATTAAACACTTATGCTCATCAAAAGACTTCACCAAAAGAGAAGAAAAAGAACCTACAGACTGGGAAAAAATTTCTGGCTATTACAAATCAAAGGTCTAATCTCAAAAATCTACAAGAAAATCCAACACATCTACGCAAAATGACAAATAATCCAATTAATAAATGGGTAAGGGAAACGAACAGACACCTCACCAAAAAAGACGTTCAACCGGCCAACAAACACATGAGGAAATGCTCATGATCACTAGCCATTAGAGAAATGCAAATCAAAACCACAATGAGATCCCATCTTACCCCTGCATTAATAGCAAGCATCAAAAAAAACAGGAAATAACAAATGTAGGAGAGGCTGCAAGGAGATCGGGGATCCAGGAGATCGCAACTCTTATGCACTGCTGGTGGGAAAGCAAAATAGTACAACCATTTTGGAAGATGATATGGCACTTCCTTAGAAAGACAGAAAGAAAAATACTATATGATCCAGCAATGCCACTCCTAGGAATACAGCCTAGAGAAATAAGAGTCGTCACACAAATAGACACATGCACACCCATGTTCACAGCAGTATTGTTCACAATATCAAAAAGATGGAAACAACCTAGATGCCCATCAACAGATAAATGGATAAATAAACTGTGGTACATACACACAATGGAGTACTATGCAACGATGAAAAACAATGATGAATCTGTGAAGCATCTCGTAACATAGATGAATCTAGTGGGCATTATGCTGAGTGAAATAAGTCAATCACAAAAGGACAAATACTGTATGAGACCACTACTGTAAAAACTCAAAAAGAAACAATCTTTGATGGTTATGAGGGAGGGGAGGGGTTGGGTTGGTAAAACACTTAACAGACAAGGGGTAATTGGTAACTTTGGTGATGGGTAGGACAGTACACAATACCGGGGGAGCCAACACAACCTGTAAAAAGTCACGGAAGCTCCACAGACACATCCAAACTTCCTGAGGGATGGAACTGCTGGGCTGAGGGCTGTGGGGACCATGGTCTCAGGGAACATCTTGCTCAATTGGCGTAATGTTAGTTAGTACAGAAAATGTTCTGCATTCTAAGTTGGTGAGTCTGGGGTCTTAAAAGCCTGTGAGTGGCCATCTAGGATACTCCACTGGTCTCACCCCTTCAGGAGCAAAGAAGAATGAAGAAAACTAAAGATACTAGGGAAAGATTAGTCCAAAGGACTAATGGACCACATCTACTACAGCCTCCACCAGGCTGAGTCCAGTACAACTAGATGGTGCCCAGTTACCACCACTGACTGCTCTGAAGGGGTTCACAATAGAACGTCCTAGACAGAGCTGGAGAAAAATATAGAACAAAATTCTAACTCAAAAAGAAAGACCAGACTTGCTGGCCTGACAAAGACTGGAAAAACACTGAGAGTATGGCCCCCGGACACCCTTTCAGCTCAGTAATGACGTCATTCCTGAGGTTCACCCTTCAGCCAAAGATTGGACAGGCCCATAAAACAAAACAAGACTAAAGGGGCACGCCAGCCCAGAGGCAGGGACTAGGGGCAGGTGGGAACAGGAAAGCTGGTAATAGGGAACCCAGGGTTGAGAAGGAAGAGTGTTGACATGTTGTGGGGTTGTTAATCAGTGTCATAGTACAATATGTGTACTGACTGTTTAATGGGAAACAGTTCTGTAAACCCTCACCTAAAGAAAAATTTAAAAAAAAAAAATGCTGGGGAAAAAATATTAATGACTATCCATGGACCATGGTTCCAATGCTCCCATAACTCTTGCCAATGGGTCTCAGCAGCAGTTAATACCAGACTAACAGTGTCAACGTATCGGTTAGGTAGACATTATCATAAAACTAAATGTTTTAAACTTTAAGTTAGATTTACATTACAAATATCCAATAAGTCAATTAATTAATTAAAATTCAAAGTCCATGCATTATACAATAAATTAGGTGTCATTCATTACACAGAGATTTTGTAACTTTTCCACCTTTATAATTACTGTTCGAATCAAAATTTGGGTTTCAGAGCAAAAGCTCTTCACTTTTTGCAAACTATTATCAAAGAAATGTTGGGTTAATAAAAATTCTCTAATGCATCATTACCGATATTTAACAAAAGCCATGACACTACACTGCTCTCTGAAATAAAAGTTAACCGTTTCTGACTAACTACAAACTCACCAAACATTTGGCAAATTCTTTGTTTTCTGAAAGGAATCCATAACCTGGATGTACCTTGAAAATAAAAACAAAAAGCATTTTCAATTTTATTATATTGCAAAAACTTTACAATCAAATTACAGAGTATACTGATGTGTTTATTGTTTAAGGCCACCTGAACGTTACTTCTCTTAAATACTGATTCAGCTCTCCATCACATTCCTCATGGACAGACTCAAACTCAAAGAGCTGCCTCCGACACTCACTGCCTACACACTACCTGCATGCTTCCTGTCCGCCTGCATTTGACTGCATTATGCAACAGAATTCAAATTCCCCCCTACTCTCCCTAAAGCTATCTTCAATCACAGGTTTAGAGAATTTTATAACAGCTGGTGGGTCAAAGAATATGTTAAAATAAATCTTTCGCAAGATACATGAAAAACTCTATACTCTCCTTCTTTATAGTACCAGGAACTACTTTCCAAAACCCTGGCTACTAAGCCAACCAACAAACCTATTCCTGATGGAATCCATATATATCACACACTACCCAATGAGCAATTTCTGTCAAACTGAACTAAAACAAAGGTTCGGTCTTACTTTTACTTTGTACTCTGAACTTATTTCTTCTAATATCTATTCTTCTTTCCCTCCTCACTCCAAACTTAGCCATTCAGGATACTTTTTGTTATCCTCTCTCAGAAGCCACATTTCTACAACCTAAATTTTACCAATCTTTTCTAATGAGATAATTTGTGACTCTCCCACACTGGTCAACATAAATTTAGCTGCTCTAGTCAGTGTTAAGCTCATTTCTAGTAAAATAAGTCTACTATGAGAAAAGTCAAACTTCTGAATAAGCCAACGTCCTAATCTAGAAATAACTATATACCAGAGATTTTCTAGTACAGAACTGGTACAAAATAATTGCAAACTGCCGCATAATGAAAGAGTTTCACTCCACCAATTTCATTTTATATAAACATTCAACTAAAGATTGTACTCTTATGAGCCATAGTTAAAAGGTTAAAAGAGTTTTATCTTCATTAACTGTGCTAATAAACTGTAAACATCTATAATATAGGTTCGTGAATTCAGTTTTTTATTTAAACATATGCATCTTACTAAAACATTTCTTTCATTCAAAAGGAATGTGAACGCTAATGGAAGCACTCCAGGCTAATTACTAGTGTTAGCTGCTTCTACTCAATTTTAGAGATAACGCTGCATAGTTTTAACATTATATGTAATTAGTTCTCTGATATTGAAAAAAAAACAACTACCACTACTACCTAACCCTGTGATGAACCAGTTTTTTCCCTAACGTCCATACTATTTAAACAGAATTAGGGATGGGGTAGAATACTATATTTATCCATCTAAGCCAATGTCCATTCTATTAACATGATCAGACTAAAATAATCACCAAATTCTTGTTTTTATTTCTGGAAGTATAATTCAATGTACATAATGTTTACATGATTAAAATGGAATTTCAAAAAGTGTCTTTTGGATCCTGTGTATAATACAGAATTCAAAACCAAAAAATACTGTTATTACACTGAAAGGGTTAATATACAAACCTAATTGGGATTTCTTTTTTTCTAGCAAATTTGGAAATGAACTGAAACTGCTCCCTGGTGTGAGAGCTGAATCCAGCAGCCACCTGCAGGATCAGCGACCAACACTGCCAGATGCTACAAAGCCTTTGATTTCCAGTAGCCGGTTCGGCCACAGTTAACTCGTATGACATGAACTAACTGCAATAGCATTTTTAATCATTCTTTTTTATTTTTTTAATACCAACTCTGGCTTTCAGTTCACTACATATAAGACAGCTGCAACAGATAGATTTATTCAGACTCACAGCTTGGGCCCTGGTTTTCCTAATGGCTTCCATGATGGCATCCATGTTGAGGTAGCTTTTACTGGTGGGAGCTGGGCCAACACAGACAGCCTCATCGGCCATTTTCACGTGAACCTGACGAGACAAAAACTCTAGATTAACAGATGCTCCCAGCAAAAATAGCTACCACCAATAGCAAATACATACAAAATTGCAAATCTGATTGTTTCGCGTGTCACTTATATGGTCAGATCTCTTTTTGAATATGCACTACAAAACAACAACGTAAAAAATATGCTCAGGGACCATATTAACCATGATTTCGTTCATTACAAGCCTAATCCATTGTCTAACCAAATAATTTCAATAACATCCCCTCCTTATGTGATTAAGTAAAATCACAACAAACAATGTTCGCTTCCTAGTTTGTTAATCTATATAGAAATCTTTTATCAGAAAATATTTTGTTAGAAATAAAAAAATTTAAAAACTACTTTGTTACATGTAGCCAGAGTCGCCAGATATTTTAATAACAAACACTCCTGGCTAGTTCTAAGCAAGCTCCCCAGGAAGTTGGGTAATTAGAGGGAATTGAATGAAGGGCTGCAGTGAGTGTCCCTGCACAGCATCAGGTCAGCACCAGGCACAAATTAAAGCCTAGGACTAAAGACTTCACCATCACTACACATGAACCAGAAAATCTTGAGAATCATTTAAATAATCTCGCATTTGATCCAGGTCCATTTTTGTATCCAGGTCCATTATTTATTCCTTAAAATAACTGATATGTCCATTAAGTTCTAAATCAACTCAGAAATCAGGAATGTGTACTCCATTATTAAGGTTACTCACTCTACAACGTTTTAAATCTATTTCTATTTGTTTAATAGAGGCTAAGTATTCAATACCGAACAGGGTAAGCTGTTTAGTACTGAAAGGAATTTTTTTTTTTTAAATGATGAAGGGACTGGTATTTTTTGAAATGGCTTTTCCTAGCGGTTTTCCAGTTTAAGGAACTCCCAACCAGCTTAAAATTATATTCCAAGGCAGATATATAAAACTGGGGCACAAACATTTATGACAAGAAAAAAAGTCTAAGGTGGCAAATACTTCTGAGTATTTCTAAGTTATATTCAGCTGTGAAATAATTTTTAAAAGCACACTTTGTTTTAAATGAGACCTATCCTCCCCCCACAAGAAAAAGACTAATAAAGCCAAAAGCTCAGAATCCTCTTTAACAATTCAATAAATATTTCCCAATTAGGTAAAAAATTCTATTGTGTATTGAAAAGTATAAAATATCTGTCCTCAAGGAATTTAATATCAATATCTTAATAAGAAACAGTCATATATATACGCTCTGTAATTCCTTTAACATCACCTTCAAGGAAAGGCAGCCAGGCTTAGGAAAGATCCTAAAGACACATATGTTCAAAGCAGGGCTCCCCCCGGTTGTCTCTGCCTTGCTTACTCCCAGCCTCAAGTTGCCTTCTTCCCCTCAGACGGGAATACCCCCTTCCATCACCCTTTGCCCATTTCAGATCCTATTATTAGCAATTTTGTAGTTGTAATTGTGGTTGTGCGTTTTTCTCCGTAAGGAATAAATTGAGAAATACTTTAAAAACCTTTAGAAAGAACACATTAGCCAGGTGGGAATAAAGTATTTAACGTCAAATCCATAGTTATTATGTAGAGTTAATTCCTCTCAGATCCCAGGTACCTATGATTAAAGACGTGCTGAAAGTTTCACTTCTACCGCTGGGTATTTCCCAAGGACTTCAGCTTCAGATGAATCTAACCTGAACTCCTATAGTACTCACTGCGAATTCTGGCACCTAATCGTACCCTGCCCCGCAACGTCATGTAATTGCTTTCCAGATGAACGTCTGCTGTGATTTACACACTCTCTCCACCAGATCACAAGGCTTCAGCAGGCAAAGGTCACGCTTTATGTTGCCTTTTTCACAAACATCTCTCCAACACAGCGTTCATGTGCTAAAGCAATATTAATTGAAAGCTTCACATAAATGGCAATTCATTTAATAACTTTCATTGTTCAACCATTGTCTTTGAGATAAAAACTGAACTAACTATATCCAAATTAAATCTTTTCTAACATTAGCAATACATACAGCAAATGAGGGTTGTATAAGGTCAAAGAAACTAAAAGATACACACATGGGCAAAGGACATGAACAGAGAGTTCACCAAAGAGGACACTCAAGCCTCGAACAAACACATGAAAACATGCTTGCAATCATTAGCTATTAGTGACATGCAAAGCAAAACTACAAAGAGATACCATCTCACCACTGTAAAAACAGCACTAAACAAACAAACAAAAGAAAAAACACAGAAAAAAATAAATGCCGGTGAGGTTGTGGGGAGACTGGAACTCTTATACACTGCAGGTGGGATTGTAAAATGGAACAATTACTACGGAAAATGGTATGGCACTTCCTCGGAAAGCTAGAAATAGAAATACCTTATGATCCAACAATCCCACACCTAGGTATATACACCAGAGATCCAACGGCAGTGACACAAATAGACACATGCACACCTATGTTGATTGCATCATTATTCACAATAGCAAAACGATGGAAACAATCTAAGTGTCCATCAATGGAAGAACGGATAAATAAATTGTGGTACATACACACAAGGGAATACTATGCAGCTATAAAGAATAATGACAAATTCTCAAAACGTAACGTGGATGAGTCTGGCAGATATTATACTGAGTGAAATACATCAATCACAAAAGGACAAATACTGCATGGTCCCACTTTTATAAAAAGACAAGAATAGGTATACACACAGCAATGTTCTCTGATGGTTATCATGAGGGGGGAATCGCTTTCTAGATAGTAGATGCTTGTTATTTTTGGTGATAGGAAAGGCAATACCCAATATGGGTGAAGTCTGCACAACCTGACCAAGGTAAATGATGCCATTAAGAAGTACACAAGGGGCAATTTTGGTAAACGGTATAACACATACAATTTTGGAACAGTAATAACCAAAAATATGTGTGTGGCTACACAGGTAGATACGTATGCATATACGTGAATAGGAAAACACATGGAGTATATGGGTGTGCATGTACAGGTATATCTGTAGGCATACATATATATATACACACATACATGTTTGTATATATATATATATATATACACACACACACATACATGTTTATATATACATAAAACAAAATACATAGGTGACGCAGTTAGGGATGTTTCCTAGACACAGCCAAACTAAAAGAACTGTTTTACTGGGTTTGAAGGCTTAGGACCACAGTCTCAGGGGACAACTCAGTCAATTGGTATAAACAGTTCATAAAAGACACGGTTCTACATCCTAGTTTGGTGAGCAGCATCTCGGGTCTTAAAAGCTTGCAAATGGCCATCTAAGATACAACCATTGGTCTTTACTTCACTGGAGCAAAAGAGAATGAAAGAAACCAAAGACTCAAAGAAGATACTAGTATACGGGGCTAACAGCCCATACAGACCACAGGCTCGACTATCTTGAGACTAGAAGAACTAGAAGGCATCCGGCTACCATTAACAGCAGTTCTGACGATGGTCTGTACAGAATGGGAGAAAAACATAGAGAACACTTCAAATTCATTAAAAAAAAAAAAAAAAGGAAAGAAAGAAAGAAAAAAGCCAGATTTAATGAACTGGTAGAGATTAGAGGATCCCCCAAGTCTACTGCCTTGAGATACTCCCTATGAACTTGGAACTGAAGCTACTCTGAGAGGTCACCATTAAGTCAAATAATACATTGGCTCATAAAATAAACAATATTACCCGTGAGTACTGTACTCCTTTAAATAATTATCTATATGAGTCCAAACAGTCAATATTTATCCTAAAGCAAAGATGAAACAGAAAGGGGGACAGGGAAGATAGATTAATGGAAACAGAACAACCAGGATGGAAATAATGAGAATGCTGACACATTGTGAAGAATGTAGCCAATGTCACTGAAAAACATGTATAGAAATTGTTAAATGGGAACCTAATAAAGAAAAAAAGATATACACACACATGCATATGTGTTTTTATGTCCAAAATTTCCATAATGAACACGCATCAAAAAGTAAAAAGGAAAGATCATTCAAACCACATTTTGACTTATTTAACTATTTGAAAAGTGAGCTGTTTTGTTCTAAAGGGAATCTAGCCTTTTAAAATGATAAATTCTAACAGTATTTCGACTTATTTACTTCCAGTCTTTTCTCTAAGTACACTCTGTAACCATACTTTTTATATAATTTAGCATCCATTTATTCTTTTAACTAACATTATAAGAGACATTTTCCTACCTTATTACAAACTACTTAAATACACTGTGTATCTAGCTTGTTGTTGTTTTTGGGTGCTGTCGAGTCACTTCCAACTCACAGCGACCCTATATACAACAGAACAGAACATTGCCTGGTCCTGCATCATCCTCATAATCGTTGCTATGTGTAAGCCCACTGTTGCAGCAACTCTGTCAATCCATCTCGTCGAGGGTCTTCCTCTTTTTTGCCGACCTTCTACCAAGCATGATGTCCTTCTCCGGGGACTGGTCTCACCTGATAATATGTCAAAACTATATGAGACAAAGTCTCCCCAGCCCTACTTCTAAGGACCATTCTGGCTGACTTCTTCCAGGGCAGATTTATTTGTTCGTTCTTCTGGCAGTTCATGGTATATTCAATATTCTTCGCCAAGTTCATAATTCAAATGCATCAATTCTTCCTCAGTCATCCTTATACACTGTCCAGCTTTCACATGCATATGAGGCGATTGAAAATATCATGGCTTGGGTCAGGTGCACCTTAGTCCTCAAGGTGACATCTTTGCTTTAAAGACGTCTTTTGCAGCAGATTTGCTCAATGCAATACCTCGTTTGATTTCCTGACTGCTATTTCTGTGGGCGTTGATTATGGATCCCAGGAAAATGAAATCCCTGACAACTGATCCATTTATCATGAATGTTGCTCATTAGTCCAGTTTAGAGGATTTCTGTTTTCTTTATGTTGAGGTGTAATTCATACTGAAGGCTATAGTCTTTGATGTTCATCAGTAACTGCTTCAAGTCCTCTTTGCTTTCAGCAAGCAAGATAGTCCATAATTTGCCATGATTCACACAGTCAAATGGGTAAACATCTTTCTGGCATTCTGTGTTTTCAGCCAGGACCCATTTGACATCAACAGTGATATCCCTCATTCCATGTCCTCTTCTGAATCCGGCTTGAATTTCTGGCAATTCCCTGTCAATGTACTGCTGCAACCACTTCTGAATTACCTTCCGTAAAATCTTACTTGGGTGTGATATTAATGATATTGTTCCATAATTCCTGCATTCAGTTGGGTCACCTTTCTTTGGAATGGGCACAAATGTGAATCGCTTCCAATCGGTTGGCCAGGTAGCTGTCTTCCAAGTTTCTTAGCATAGACGAGTGAGTGCTTCCAGTACTGCATCCATTTGGTGAAACATCTCAATTGGCATTCCATCAATTCCTGAAGCCCTGTTTTTCACCAATGCCTTCAGTGCAGCTTGGACTTCTTCCTTTAATATAATCAGTGCTTGATCATACGCTACCTCTTGAAATGGTTGAATGTCGACCAATACTTTTGGAACAGTGTCTCTGTGTATTCCCTCTCCTTTCTTTTAACGCTTCCTGCGTCATCCAATATTTTGCCCATAGAATCCTTCAAAATTGCAACATGAGGCTTTAATTTTTTCTTCTGCTCTTTCAGCTTGAGAAATGCTGAGCATGTGTCTTCCTTTTGGTTTTCCTTCTTCAGGTCTTTGCACGTTTCATTATAATACTTTGTCTTCTCAAGCTGCCCTTGGAAATCTTCTGTTCAGCTCTTTAACTTCATCATTTCTTCCTTTTGCTTCAGCTACTCGACATTCAAGAGCAAATATCAGAGTCTCTTCTGACACTCCTTTTGGTCTTTTCATCCTTTCCTGTCTTTCTGATGACTTTTCATGTAGGATGTACTTGATGTCATCCCACAACCTGGCCAGTCTTCAGTCATCAGTGTTCACTGTATCAAATCTATTCTTGAGACAGTCTCTTAATTCAGAAATTTGCATTTCTAACAAGTTCCCAGGAAGCTGTTATACCTAAGAATCGCTTGGGGATCTTGTTAAAATATAGATTCTGATTGAGCATATCTGGGATGAAAATTAAAATTCTCAGCAGGAAACTTCTTAGAAATGCAAATTCTCAGCAGAGGTTTGAACCAGAACGAACTGATTCAAAGCTCTGATACTAAGCAGTCCAAACCAAAAAACCAAACTTGTTGCCCTCAAGTTGATTCCAACACATAGTGACCCTGTAAGACAGAGTAGAACTGCCCCACTGAGTTTCCAAGGAGCGTCTGGTTGATTTGAACTGCCATCCTTTTGGTCAGCAGCTGTAGCACTTAACCACTACGCCACCAGGGTTTCCAGCAAAGCAGTCAGTCCTCATAAACTTTTCCATTCTCAGAAAACCAACAGACGTTTCCGAAGCAGAAGTTATTAGTTTCCTCCTCAAACATTTACAGTTTTATATTTGAGTGGTTTTCTATTCTTTAATTAGAGGAAAATTACTTATGAAAGCCTATTATTTTCCAAATAATGAACTAGCAGAACGAGTATGTTTTTCAAATTACAGGAACTGAACAATCATCTGAATTGGTGACTTTTTAAAAATAAATGGAAACACGTGAACACACAGGTTAAAAACCGTGCCTGAATTTTTAAAACTGTGGACTAACAGAAAACTTCGTATTGGTAAATTAGACCAGAAGCTCAAAACATACTGTACTTAGTCCTTATCCTTATCAAACAGATTGCATCTTACTGTTAAAAAGTAAACGAGAACCAGATGGTATATTAGCATATAACTCAAAGGTCTGAGGGAAAGCATTTAAATACCTTCTCAACTATTACCTTCTGAAGTTAAACACACTGAGAAAGATAAGGACAAGCTGCTCTAAAGATGTTATTTCATACCTGAAGATTTATTTAAAACCTATTACTCAATGAGATCTGCACTCAGGGGCACTATTCCCCATGACCATGAATACCTCAGTTTTCCTTGTTCTTCAGTGGAAGACACTCAGTAGAAAATACGAAGATTACACAATACAGATTAGATATGCTCATTGCCTGAGAATAAAAATGCCTCCCACCATCTGGACAAACTTTGGTATCCAACAAATCTAGCCAAATTATTTTTAACCTTACCAACAAACAAACATTACCCTAAAGACTGAAAACATAAAGAAAGGGAAAGCAACCACGGTAACCTTCATTTGAAGCACTAGGGGGAAAAAAAGATGATTCCAACAACCAGAGAAAATCCTATTTCTTTAAAAAAACAAATGACAACAACAAAAACAAAATCTCTTCTACTTATTTTACATACGATGTTTAAAGAGACTGATACAAGCTTCAACAGACTAGCATTCTGCCCTGTGCTTTCTAGAAAGACAATCCGACCCTTAAAAAACTAAGAACAAAATTTTTTTAAAGGCAGTAAATATTACATTCATTTTGATTCCATTGTGTAAAACCATGTGTAGCATCATGGAACATTTAACCACAATTATTTTTGGATTGTATACTTACAACGACTTTACTATTTTTCTTCTGTTATAATTTAGATTTGCCAAAGTGATGAAACCAAACATTAAAAATTATGGGGAAAGAAGAGAACAGGTTTCTTCCAACTGAAAACTCCTATCCCATTTTCTACAATCCTGTTTTAATAACACTTTCTGTCAGTTCCTCAAAAAAGGCTAAGTATAGAGGTACCATATGACCCAGCAATTCCAGTCCAAGGTATATAACTAAAAGAAATGAAAACACATATTCACACACAAAAAAAATTGTGCAACTATGTGCACAGCAGCATTATTCATACTAACCAAAATGTAGAAACAACCCAAATATCCATCAACTCATGCACAGATGAACAAAATGTGGTATACCCATACAATGGAATATTATTCAGCCATAAAGAGAAGTGTTCTGATACATGCTACAACATGGATGAACCTTGAAAACTTACTAAGAGAAAGAAATCAGCCTCAAAGACCACATATTGCATGACTCTATTTATATAAAATGTTCACAACAGGCAAATCTATACAGACAAAAAATAAATTTGTGGTTGCCCAGGGCTAGGGATTGGGAAGCGGTGACTGCTAATGGGCACAAGTTGTTTATTTGTTTGTTTTTTCTTGGGGGTGGGGGGATGAAGTTATTTCAGGTGATGACTGCAAAAATCTGTGAATATACTAAAAGCCATTAAACTATACACTTAGGTGAATTATGTGGCATATGAATCTCATGCAATAAAGCTGTTATTAAAAAAAAGGAGGTAGGGCCAAGATGGCAGAATAGACAGACACTTCCAGCAAGCCCTCTTAGAACAAAGACCAGAAAAAACAAGTGAAATGAGTATATTTATGACAAGCTAGGAGCCTTGAACATCAAAGGCAAGGTTAGAAAACAAACTGAGGGGTAGAGGGAGGAAGAGACAGTTCAGATGCTGAGAAGAGTTACCGGGCCTGAATTACCAGGAGCCCTCAGGCACCATTCCCAGGAGCAGTGGTGGCAGGTTGGTACTAACGCTCGGCCACAGTTTCCTCAGGGAAAAAGCAGCCAGCCACACAGCCTACTCTCACCTCCGGAACCTGAGAACGGCGCTCTCAGCAAAAGTTGAGAATTTGAGTATATTTCACCATACCCCCCATCACCAAGCCGGCTTCAGCTGCTGATTTCCCTGGGCCTGAGATAGGCCCTCTTGAGCACCTAGAGCCATCGTCTGGGACTTTGAGAAGGAATAAATTTGCAAGTGGGGGAAAAGATAATTTCCCAGCTCCACTAACTGGGGGAGCTCAGTACAGAAACGGCTCTTATCCAGGCATAAACGGTCCCTGAACTTTGAGTACCTTTCCCCTCTGCCTGGACCTGTGTGGGCCTATTTCAGGAGAATAGGCCCTTTTTGGCAGACTACAACTGTTTCAGCTGTGTGGTGGAGGCGTGGGTGTTTGATGTTCGACTTTCCTTTGCCTATTAAACAGGGTCCTCACCTACCCACATCAGGGGTCTAAGGAATGGTGGCTCCACTCAGGTCACCCAGCCACATGTGACAGAGGCCCAAAGACAACTGGTACCTCCCAGTCCTTACAACCAAAAACCCTGGGTACCCATGGTCCATGTGTAGAACCCACCCACCTGTACTCTCTAGGGAACAGGGACATGCTTTCCTCAGAGACACTTGAGGGACAATTCTCAGCCCCCTGCCTTGTTCAAAGCATGAAGCCCTGCTGCAATGAGATACCAGTACCTACACCAATCACCCCTGCCCCTCTAAGACAGAAGGGCAGAGCCTGTACCACACACTTGATAATCAGCTATCTGGACACCTGAGCTGAATTCATTCAAGAAAAGTGACTGGACTCCGAGACTGATACACCTGATAACAGCTCTAGCCATCTGGGGACAGGATGTCAGAGCTCCAAAGGTGAAAATGATCAAGCTAGCTCACTCGGGCAACCCATTTGGGCATATCAAAACAAAACAAAGTAAGAAGCTACCACACAGTAAGCAAACATAAAATAAATTAATACGATAACTTACAGAAGGCTCAGAAACAACAGTTAATATCAAATCACATAAAGAAACAGACCATGATCACCTCTACAAGCTCTCAAAACAAGGAAAGTGCCTCCCTGGAATTATCAGAGGCAGAATACAAAAGATTAATATACAGAACCCTTCGAACCATCAGGAAGGAAATCAGGCAACACGCAGAACAAGCCAAGGAACACACAGATAAAGCAATTGAAGAAATTAGAAAGATTATTCAGGAACATAATGAAAAATTTAATAAGCTAGAAAAATCCAGACACATACAGCAATCAGAAATTCAGAAGATTAACAATAAAACTACAGAGACAACTCAATGGGAAGTCAGAGGAGCAAAATTCAGCAAGTGGAAGGCAGAATTTCCGAACTTGAAGATAAAGCACTTGGCACCAATACACATGAATAAAAATCAGATTAAACAATTTTAAAAAATAAGAATCATATAGGACTCTATCAAGAGAAATAACCTACGAGTGATTGGAGTATCAGAAGAGGGAGGGATAACAGAAAATACAGACACAATTGCTGAAGATATGTTAGCAGAAAACTTAACTGATATCATGAAAGACGAGATGTCTACCCAAGATACTCATCGAACTCCACATATGGGTAGATTTTAAAAGAAAGTCATCAAGACATATTATAATCAAATTTACAAAACCCAAAGATAAAGAGGCTTATAACAGCAGCTAGGGATAAAAGAAAAGTCACCTACAAAGCACAGTCAATAAGACTAAGCACGGACTACTCGGCAGAAACCACACAGGCAAGAAGGCAATGGGATGACTTATATAAACCACTGAAGGAAACAAATTGCCAGCTAAGAACCATACATATAGCAAAATTGTCTCTCAAATATGCAGGTGAAATTACGACATTTACAGATGAAAAAAAAGTTTAGGGAATTCGTAAAAACCAAACCAAACCTACAAGAAATACTAAAGAGAGTTTGGTTAGAAAATCAATAATATCAGGTATCAACCCAAGACTAGAACGCTGGGCAGAGAAATCAGAACTCAACCCAGACAGCGAAATCTCCAAAATAAACCAAGATAAAAAAAATGCTCAAAACAGTGAAACAGCGACGTTATTATGTAAAAGAAGACAACATTAAAACAATAAAGAAAGAGGGACTAATAAGCGTAGTCACGTATCTTCCATAAGGGGATGGAGACAAGGCAATACAAAGAACTAAAATTTAAGTTTAAATTTAGAAAAATAGGGGCAAATAATAAGGCAACCACAAACAAGACAAACTATCCTACACATCAAAATAAAAGAAAAAAATAGAGACTCAGGAGAAACAAAATTAACAACAATCAATATGAGGAAAGGGCAATATATAATCTACTCAGCACATAAAATGAAGTGGGAAAAAGAAACTGTCAACAACACACAAAAAGATATCAAAATGACAGCACTAAATTCATACCTATCCATAATTACGCTGAACGTAAATGCCCTAAATTACCAATAAAGTGACAGAACAGATTAAAAAACATGACCCGTCTATATGTTGTCTACAAGACAAACACCTTAGACTTAAAGACACAAACAAACTAAAACTCAAAGGCTGGAAAAAAAATATATCAAGCAAACAACAATTAAAGAACAGAAGTGGCAATATTAATTTCTGACAAAATAGACTTTAAAGTTAGATAGATCATAAAGGATAACAAAGGACAGTATATAATGATTAAAGGGACAATATACCAAGAACACATAACCATGTTAAATATTTATGCACCCAATGACAGGGCTGCAAGTACGTAAAACAAACTCTATCAGTATTGAAAAGTGAGATAGACAGTGCCACAATAATAGTAGGAGACTTGAACACACCACATTCAGTGAAGAACAGGACATCCAGAAAGAAGCTCAACGAAGACACGGAAGATCTAAATGCCACAATCAACCAACTTGCCCTCACAGATATATACAGAACACTCCATCCAACAGCAGCCAAGTATACTTTCTTTTCTAGTGCACATGGAACATTCTCTAGAATAGATCACATATTAGGTCATAAAGCAAGCCTTAGCAGAATCCAAAACATTGAAATATTACAAACCATCTTCTCTGACCATAAGGCCATAAAAGTAGAAATCAATAACAGAAAAAGCAGGGAAAAGAAATCAAACACTTGGAAGCTCAACAACACCCTGCTCAAAAAAGACAGGGTTATAGCAGACATTAAGAATGGAATACAGAAATTCATAGAAACCAATGAGAATGAAAACACTTCCTATCAGAACCTTTGAGACACAGCGAAAGCAGTGCTCAGAGGTCAATTTATATCATAAATGTACACATACAAAAAGAAGAAAGAGCAAAAATCGAAGAATTATCGCCACAACCAGAACAAACACAAAGAAAGCAACAAAAAAAAAACCCTCAGGAACCAGAAGAAAACAAATAATAAAAATTAGAGCAGAACTAAATGAAATAAAAAAATAAATAAAAAACAGAAAAACAACTGAAAGAATTAATAAGACCAAAAGCTTGTTCTGAAAAAAATCAACAAAATTGATAAACCATTGGCCACACTGACAAAAGAAAAACAGGAAAGGAAGCAAATAACCTGAATCAGAAATGAAATGGGTGATATTACAATGGACCCAACTAAAATTAAAAGAATCGTATCAGATTACTATGAAAAATTGTACTCCACCAATTTGAAAACCTAAAAGAAACAGATGAATTCCTAGAAACCCACTACCTACCTAAACAAACACAAACAGAGGTAGAAAAACTACATAGACCTGTAACAAAAGAGATTGAAAAGGTAATCAAAAAACTCCCAACAAAAAAAAAAGCCCTGGCCCAGACAGCTTCACTACAGAGTTCTACCAAACTTCCAAAGAAGACTTAACACCACTACTACTAAAAGTATTTCAGAGCATAGGAAAGGATGGAATATTCCCAAACTCATTCTGTGGAGCCACCATATCCCTGATACGAAAACCAGGTAAAGACACCACAAAAAAAGAAAATTACACACCTATAGCCCTCATGAACACAGATGCAAAAATCCTCAACAAAATTCTAGCCAAGAGAATTCAGCAACATATCAAAAAAAAATAATTCACCATGACCAAGTGGGACGCATACCAGGTATGCAGGGATGGCTCAACATTAGTAAAACAATTAATGTAATCCACCATATAACTGAAACAAAAGACAAGAATCACATGATTTTATCAGTTGATGCAGAAAAGGCATTTGACAAACTTCAACAACATTCATGATAAAAACTCTCAGCAAAATAGGAATAGAAGGAAAATTCCTCAACATAATCAAAGGCATTTATACAAAGCCAATAGCCAACATCATCCTAAATGGAGAGGACCTGAAAGCATTCCCCTTGAGATCGGGAACCAGACAAGGATGTCCTTTATTACCACTCCACTCTTATTCAACATTGTGCTGGAGGTCCTAGGCAGAGCAATTAGGCTAGATAAAGAAATAAAGGGCATCCAGATTGCCAAGGAAGAAGTAAAAATATCTCTATTTGCGGATGACATTATCTTATACACAGAAAGCCCTAAAGAATCCGCAAAAAAACTACTGAAACTAATAGAAGAGTTCAGCAGAGTATCGGGATACAAGATAAACATACAAAAAACAGTTGGATTCCTCTACACCAACAAAATAACATGGAAGAGGAAATCATCAAATCAATACCATTTACAGTAGCCCCCAAGAAGATAAAAGACTTGGGAATAAATCTCACCAGAGATGTAAAACACTTATACAAAGAAAACTACAAAACATTTCTGCAAGAAACCAAAAGAGATCTCCATAAGTAGAAAAACATACCTTGCTCATGGATAGGAAGACTTATTGTAAAAATGTCTATTCCACCAAAAGCAATCTATACATTTAATGGAATTCCGATCCAAATTCCAACGACATTTTTTAATGAGATGGAGAAACAAATCACCAACTTCATATGGAAAGGAAAGAGGCCCCAGATAAGTAAAGCATTACTGAAAAAGAACAACAAAGTGGGAGACCTCACTCTACCTATTTTTAAAGCCTATTATACCATCACAGTACTCAAAACAGCCTGGTACTGGTTCAACAACAGATACATAGACCAATGGAACAGAATTGAGAATACTGACATAAATCCATCCACATATGACCAGTTGATATTTGACAAAGGCCCCAAAGCAGTTAAATGGGGAAAAGACACTCTTTTTAACAAATGGTGCTGGCATAACTGGATATTCATCTGCAAAAAAATGAAACAAGACCCATCCCTCACACCATGCACAAAAACTAACTCAAAATGGATCAAAGACGTAAATATAAAATCTAACACAATAAAGACCATGGAAAAAAAATAGGGACAATGTTAGGGGCCCTAATACATGGCATAAACAGTCTACTAAACATTACTAACAATGCAGAAGAAAAACTAGCTAACTGGGAGTTCCTAAAAATCAAACACTTATGCTCATCCAAAGACTTCACCAAAAGACTAAAAAGATTACCTACAGACCAGGAAAAAGTTTTTAGCTATGAAATTTGGATCAACGCCTGATCTCTAAAATCTACATGATACTGCAAAAACTCAACTACAAAAAGACAAACAACCCAATGAAAAAATGGGCAAAAGATATGAACAGACACTTCACTAAATAAGATACTCAGGTAGCTAACGGATACATGAAGAAATGCTCACGATCATTAGCCATCAGAGAAATGCAGATCAAAACTACTATGAGATCCCATCTCACTCCAAAAAGGCTGGTATTAATCCAAAATAAGAAATGTTGGAGAGGTTGGAGAGATTGGAACACTTATTCACAGCTGGTGGGAATGTAAAATGGTACAACCACTTTGGAAATCGATTTGGCACTTTCTTAAAAAGCTAGAAATACAATTAGCATACCATTCAGCAATCCCACTCCTTGGAATATATCTTAGAGAAATAAGAGGCTTTACACGAACAGATATATGCACACCCATGTTCACCGCAGCACTGTTTACAACAGCAAATAGATGGAGGCAACCAAAGTGCCCATCAACGGATGAATGGATAAATAAATTATGGTATATTCACACAATGGAATACTAAACACATCGATAAAGAACAGGGATGAATCTGTGAAACATTTCACAACACAGAGGAATCTGGAAGGCATTATGCTGAGTGGAATTAGTCAGTTGCAAAAGGACAAATATCGTATAAGACCACTATTATAAGAACTTAAGAAACAGTTTAAACAGAAAAGAAAATATTCTTTAATGGTTACGAGAGGGGGAGGGAGGGAAGGTGGGAGATGGGTGCTGACTAATTAGATGGTAGATAAGAACTACTTTAGGTGAACGAAAGACAACACACAATACAGGCGAGGTCAGCACAACTGGACTAAACCAAAAGCAAAGAAGTTTCCTGAATAAACTGAATGCTTCGAAGGCCAGTGTAGCAGGGGCAGGGGGGTTGGGTACCATGGTTGCAGGGGACATCTAAGTCAATCGGTATAATAAAATCTATTAAGAAAACATTCTGCATCCCACTTTGGAGAGTGGCTTCTGGGGTCTTAAATGCTAGCAAGCGACCATCTAAGGTGCATCAATTGGTCTCAACCCACCTGGATCAAAGGATAATGAAGAACACCAAGGACACAAGGTAATTATGAGCCCAAGAGACAGAAAGGGCCACATAAACCAGAGACTACATCATCCTGAGACCAGAAGAACTAGATGGTGCCTGGGTATAACCGATGACTGCCCTGGCACGGAACACAACAGAGAACCCCTGAGGGAGCAGGAAAGCAGTGGGATGCAGATCCCAAATTCTCATCAAAAGACCAGACTTAATTGTCTGACTGAGACTAGAAGGACTCCAGTGGTCATGGCCCCCAGACCTTCTGTTAGCCCAGGACAAGAACCATTCCCAAAGCCAACTCTTCAGACAGGGATTTGGCTGTACAATGGGATGGAGAGGAATGCTAGTGAGGACTGAGTTTCCTGGATCAGGTGGACACACGAGACTATGTCGAGGGGTTTAGTAGCTGGCAGAATGGACATGAAAAGAGAGAGTGGAGGGAGGGAGCAGGCTGTCTATTTAGGGGGAGAGCAACTGGGAGTATGTAGCAAGGTGTATATAAGTTTTTGTGTGAGAGACTGACTTGATTTGTAAACTTTCACTTAAAGCACAATAAAAATTATATAAAAATTAATAAATGAATCCAGAGATTTGAAATACACATTTTAGTTGTCCATTTATGTTCTTTACAATGATATAGCAACATGGAAGTAAAAAATCAACAAATCAAAAGTAATAATCATAATACTAATAGAATGCATGCTATTAATCTAATACATATGTTTAATATTACTAGTTTATAATTTTTATATGGCCCTGATAAGTTATAGTTTTGAAAAATAAATCTTTTAAAATAAAATAAAAAATTAAGAAAAAAAACACCATTAAATAAAATGAAAAGACTAGCCAACAGCTCAGAGAAAATATGTACAAAACATTTAACTGGTAAAGGATTTCTAGAATATATAAAAAATGTCTACAAGTCAATAGTAAGTAGAAAAATCACCCCCCACAAAATGGGCAAAAGGTTTGTATAAACAGTTCACCAAAGGAGATATACAAGTGGTCAATAAACACATTAAAAAATGCTAACCATCATTACACTTTACAGAAATGCAAATTAAACAATAATGAAATACCACTACACCCCCACTAGAATGCTTAAAATTAAAAAGACAGACATTACCAAGCATTAGCAGGGGCGTGGAAAAATCAAATTCCCCATACACTGCTAGCAGAAATGTAAAATGTTCCAGCCACTGTGGCTGAGCATACAGTTGCTTAAAAAGTTAAATACACACTTTTCATATTACCCAGCAATTCACTCCTACATATCTACCTAAGAGAAATGGAAACACACATCCACTCAAAGATATATACACAAATGTTCACAGCATTATTCACAGTAGTAAAAAACTAGAAACAACCCAAATGTCCATCAACTGATGAACGGATAAACAAAATGCATTATATTCATACAATGGACTATATTCAGCAGTGAAAAGTAACAAACTACTGCCAATGAATAGAATAGGGTATTATGTTTGGTAAAGTAGAGCGTCAACAAAAACAAGGGAAATCCTCGATGAGATGGACTGACACGAAGGTGACAAGAACGGATAAAAATATACCAACAATCGCGAAGATGATGGAGGACCAGATAACATTTCATTCTGCCATACATAAGGTCTCCATGAGTCACAGCTTACTCAATGGCAACTAACAACAAACTGATGCAACAATATGATAGATCTCAAAAACATTATGCTAAGTGAATGAAGCCAGACACAAAAGACTACATACTGTAAGTATCCATTTACTTGAAATTTCTAGAGAATCACATCAATGGCTGCAAGGGTCTGGAGGTGGGAATATGGAGTGAGTGCAAATGGACATGGGGGGTCTTTTTGGGGTGATGGAAATCGAAGTTCTCAAACTGGACTGTAGTGATAGCTGCACAACTATATAAATTTACTAGAATTCTTTGAACTGTACACTCAAAAAATGGGTAAATTTTATGATACGCAAGTCATCCCTTAATAAAGCTGGACGATGAATAAGGAGGACTAAAGAAAAATTGATGCCTTTGAATTATAGCGTTGTCGAAGAGTATCGAATGGACTGCCAGAAGAACGAACAAATCTGTCCTGGAAGAAGTGCAGCCAGAATGCGTCTTAGAAGTGAGGACGGCGAGACTCTGTCTCATGTACTTTGGATATGTTATGAGGAAGGACCAGGCCCTGGAGACGGACATCACTCTTGGTAAAGCACAGGGTCAGTGAAAAAGAGGAAGACCCTTAATAAGATGGACTGGCATAGTGGCTGCAATAATGGGATCAAACATAGCAACGATTGTGAGGATGGAACAGGACGAGGCAGTGTTCTGTTCTGTTGTTTTCAGGGCCACTATGAGTCAGAACCAATTCAAAGGCACCTAACTACAACAACAACAAAGCCATTAAAAAATAAAAATGAGAAAATTTCACATTAAATTGATTTTAAATCTACTACACAATAAGTTCTGCTATATGAAACATTCCTGGTACCATAACTTATAAATGTTTGACTAATGATCAATAAAGAGAAAGAATTAACCAGACAAAGAAGATTCCTGAGAGAGAAGCATCTGGGAAGAGCATTCTAGCAGTTAAAACTGCATATCGAATGTATGAAGGGCTCGAAGAAACTAGAAGATGGAAAGGACTACAAAACATCAAAAGAGGGGGAACAGTCATCAACAGTGTATGCTGCACACAGACCAAGTAAGATGGATGGTTTGAAGTAGCTACAATATTTTTAAAAATTCAGTATATTATCTGGTGACCTTGGGGATGAGATAGAAGCCAGACTTCCTTCTGTTGAAAAGCTAATGGAAAGTGGGAAAAAAAAAATAGTAATCGAAGACTATTCCTTCAAGTTGCTTAGCTGTAATGCTAGGGAAAACAAGGATAATTTATTTTCTCTGTAACTGTTAGCAAAGTACAGTGTGCATACAAGAGACTCAAGAAAACTTTTTTATTGCAGGTTGGTATAAGTTTTCAGTCAGATCATTTCTCCTCAGAGAAATACCTAATAAATGTAAGTATTTGTGCCTGCCCAGGTTCACTAACCTGACTACAGGAAGCCCCTAAGATGGAAATAATACCTCTGTCAGTAGCCATACATACAGCCTTGAAGACAAAAGACAACCTAGAAAGAGATCCTATAAAATCATGTAGACTCATCACAATTTCCAGCCTGATACTGACAATCAATATGAAAGAAAACGCTAGTTTAAATAGTTATATAAACCAAAACAAAACCAAACCTCTTGCCGTCAATTCGATTCTGAATTATTGTGACCCTATAGGACCCTATGGGACAGAGCAGAACTGCCCCACAGGGTTTCCAAGGAGCACTTGGTGGATTTGAGCTGCCGACCTTTTGGTTAGCAGCCATAGCTCTTAGCCACCATGCCACCAGGGCTTCCATACAGTTATACAGTAAAGCATAAATAAATAGTACCAAATAGGTAAAACTGTATGTAACAAGGGGGAAAAAATGGGAAAAAGAAAATACCACTAGTGAGAGTATGAGCTCAGCTTTAGCTCTAATTATTAAGATCATTTTCTTAATAATATCGAACAGAAAGCTATCCCAAATGCATTCAGGATTCTAATGAGGAAGACTGAACAAATACACAAGCATATTTCTGAATACAGATTTTTAAAACAACAGCAGGGTAAAACTCTAGGAATATGATTAAGAAATAATCTCCACTGTATAACAAATTACAAACCCATTATTACAAAAAAAAGTTTCCAAGCCATCTAAAGAGCTAAATGTCAGTTCCAATAAAATAAGGATAGCCACCAGAGGCCATGAGGTCTCAAAGCATTGCTAGAGTTCCATTAGCAACTATGGTCTGTCTAATATTTGCCACTAATTGATGATGCCATACACAGAAGCTATTTACCTAGATGTTCTTAATTTTTCTAATTTTATTTGAATTACTCAAGTAATGTATAAATACACTATTTTGGTGTTTTTTTTTTTTTTTTTTAGTTTGAATAGTACAGATAACAATTACTCCCCACCCTATGTTAAATATGACTCTCAACCCCAATTCCTTCCCCAAAAGCAACTATTGTCAGTTTTGCAGAATGTCCCTCCAGACTTATTATGCATTATCACATGTATATGTACACATAAAAGTGCATGTTTTTACGCTGTTTAAGATTTTCTTGACACATATTGTATCACAGCATTATTCTACAATTTCCTTTTCGCTGGTATTATTGCTGAGGTCACAAAAGACCCTTGAATTACAGTCTATGGCTAGTTTCTTTCCAAAGCTTCACATGAATATGAAAAACAGCAGCCAAATCAACCACCCAAATGCTCCCTGCCTCCTGCAGATTCCTGGTACCCTACAGCTTGCTCCCTTACATTAAACAGCAATCATCAAAAGCAGTTAAGGAGCTCAGGAAGTTTTTATTAGTGCAACTATTCTCTCACTGAGCACGGAGGTGAAACCTGAAGATACCAAAAGCAACTGAGAGTGTTTTTTTTTTTTTTTCCTCTCCGAAAATAATCTTCTCTTTCATCACCTTCCAGAAATGAAAATTCTTGTAAATTGCAAGACAAGACGAATACTTCTGAAAGAGCTCCAAAAATGCTTTTGATTTCTCCCTATTCTAATACTTACCTCAGTAGTTAAAGAGCCAAAATTATTATGCCATTTAGTGAATTCACCATGAAAAGGACCAGCTACCTACCAGGAACAGAACGGAAGCTGCAAAGTTTCACTTTGGGACCTTAGTCTAGAAAGCCTATGCGAACAATGCGCAAGTAAATTAGGGCAAGGATATCAAGACTGAGACAAAGGAGAGTATTCAATTCCTTGGAATTGAAGCACAAGTCAAGGTGGAAAACAAGAGTCAAAAAAGTGGGAAAGCACATAAACATGTCAGGGGAGGGCAAGTTACATGGTAAATGGAAACAGGACCCATCTCATGTGGCATGCCTCTTACAGGGAGCCTGATACGCTCTGCTAGGCCATCAGCTGCATGCACCAAAAAAAAAAAAAAAAAAAAAAAACACCCCATTGCCATTGAGTTGATTCCGACTCATGGTGACCCCCCACCTGACCAGCTGAGTACATTCACCAGTTTCCTAGAAGTACAAGGGCATAGATTCTAATCTTTAGGAGGGCTCATTTTATCTCGCACAGAGATTTCAAAATGAATCATTTAATTCTTGGAAATAGATTTGTGACAGAATATACCATAAAGACAGGGGTAAAAAAGTACCCTACCTGACAGCAACAATGGACGAGAAGAAAAACAAATGGTTTAATAAAGGGCTATAAGGTGCTTGTCTTTTACTTCAAAATCCAACTTTTCTCCAAATCCAAATGCCTGGCTGGCTCAGGAAAAACACTTGGTGTGGCTGTCAGCATGCCTCTTTTAGGTAAAAGAGTAAATAAATGTATTCAAATCAAAAGGAACATCTGGATACAACATAGGTAGAAAAACCTAACCTTGTAAGAGGTGGCAGCTGGCTCTCGGGAGAGAAAGAACTAGAGAAAAAGCTGCTTGACCAAAAAAGAAGAAAAAAAAAAAAACTATATAATAAAAAAAATTTTTTAACGGATATCCAAGTTATTATTTCCCAAACTCAAAGTAATCCAAACATTTTCCCCAAAAATGTTAGCTCCTAATTCCATTTATACAGTACTTGTCTCTGCTTTGTACTCTATTTTCTAATGCAACTATTTTGTTTCACCTGCCACATCCTTTTAAAATTAACTAAACCCTGAACACTTCCCTCTCCCTCCCGATTCATTCAAACATTCATCATAGGTACTCAGCTAAAGCAGAGTATAAAAAGATGGTAAGTCAGTCATCCCTCTCTTCCAGAAGTTTAGTCCAGTGGGGAAGACAGGCATCTAGGCCAACTGCAATTAAAATTAATAAAGATTATAATAAAAGTATGTCCCACTTGCTAATATAGAAGACGTTTAAATAAAGAATAGGTTACTGGAGGATAAAATCGTATTTCTAATAAACAGGAAAAACTGAACTACCAACAGAGGAACAGCACATTCAACATTACGGAAATATGAAAGGTCCCGACCTATTTAGAAATCTGCAAAATGGCTTGAAAACAAGGTACATGAGGAGAAGCTAACAGGAGAGAATGGTGGCAGAGAATATGCTAGGAAGACTAGATGAAGCCTGCTGGAAAAGAATCCTGAATGACATAGTAAAGAGTCTGGACTTTAACTGGGAGGACAGTGGTTCTCAATGATTTTCTCCTTTGAAAAGACAGTAGTATTTCTATAAGCAGTGTTATACTCCATCATCAATAGCAGCTTACTATGGATGGCTGCAGAGATGAGACAGAGTGTGGACTGTGGGCCATTCCAAGCAATTAATTGTAAACACTCCCCTTTCTCTTCCACTAATCTTAGACAAGGCTTAAGAAGGGGTGCTTTCAACAATGAAACTTCTTTTCTTTTCCTCTAATGTTATCTAACCAACTTTTCCCATTTAATACACAGAATATACAGCATAATATATAGAATACAAATGCTCATTCAGCTATAACAAATTCCTTCCCACACTTGTTTTTAAGTGATTTAAGAAACATGAGCAGGCATTCTAATTTCGGGTAGGATAGAGTAAGCATACTCCATCCTGTCTCTCTCACTGCATGCTCCTTTAAAACCTGAACAGAGTATATCAGTCAACTATTTCAGAGCTCCAAAAAGCCAAAGGTCATAAGCAGACCAGGGAGAACAGAATTCAAATCATAATTAACCACTACTGAGTTTTACCATTTTCTTTTCCTCCATGATCCACCCTCTGATCTCAACAGAGACTGAAGCCCGGAGTAAGTGCTGCAGTTCAGAGAGCTCCACGAGAAGCCTACAGCTCTGGAGCAAGTGCCAGGAAAGACAACTGAAACACTTAGAAAAATACAGAATAGCCCAGGTTTTAAAATTATTATTATTATTCTGTTCTTTTCTGCCCCAGCCTGTGAGCAATCCCATAGCAGCAGACACAGTCAGTAGTAGAAATGGGAGCCCATAGGAACCAAAACAGTAAGGAAAGGGGCATTTTGCTCCAACTGAAGAAACTGCAATCCCAAAAAAGTAGGGTGAACCTAAATTGCTTTCTCATCTTCCTCCGTATTCTCAACACTTGGCCATTGACACAGAAGTACACAAAAGAGCATTAGGTCTGAAAATAGAACCAGAAAGAAAAGATAACAGAGACAAAGAAGGTAGGGAAAGTGACCCAATAAATGAATACCTATGCTCACTCCTGGTTTGGGCATATACGAATATGATCCTAATAAGCACACTAAGGAATCTGAAAACTGAATCGACAGAAAGACCACTGCACAGGTATTAGACCAACCAACTGGTAGTACGCATGTGGGATGGATAAAACAGCACTGAAAAGGCTTTGAAAACTAAACCAGTATTAGAACCATAGCCCACAGGAAAGAGACTAGAATGTGTACTCTGAAACCAACCCAGTCAATTGCTGCTAAATCAAAAATTTCAACATTTTCCAAAGGATTTAAACTAGATTCAGAGTCTCATAATATTCAAAATACCCAAAATACAATAGGAAATTACTTGGTACATCCAGAAGCAAGTAAATTTCTACTCTCAAAGCGAAGAACAAGCAACAGGCACCAAGACAAAGATAACAAGGAAGGTATTTTAAAAATTCTCTAACAAGAAATTGTGAACACTCTTGAAACAAATGAAAAATAGAATGTGTCAGAAAAAAAAAAGAATTTATAAAAAAGCAACATGGAAATTTTAGAATTGAAAAAGATACAATAAACAAAATTTATAAACTTAATATATGAGCTTTTTTATGACACAGTGGTTAAGCATCTGGCTGCTAATCAAAAAGTCAGCAGATCAAATCTACCAGCTGCTGCTTGGAAATCCTATGAGGCAGTTCTGCTCTGTCCTGTAAGGTCGCTGTGAGTCAGAATCAACTCAACAGCAATGGGTTTGGGTTTTTTTGTTCTTTTTTTTTTTTTTTTTTTTGGTTTTTACAGCTGAATTTGAAAGGAGCTCTGGTGACACAGTGGTTAAAGCGTTTGACTGCTAATCAAAGGACAGTGGTTCAAACCATCAGCCACCATGCAAGAGAAAGGCGTGACAGCCTGCTTTTGTAAAGATTATAGCCTTGGAAACCCTATGGGGCAGTTCTACTCTGTCCTATAGGGTTGCTATGACTCCGAATCAACTCAACAGCAATGTATTTGGGTTTTTTTTGTTGTTGTTGTTATTCTCTGTTTGTTTTATGTTTGGTTTGGTTTAATAGCAGAAGGAGTCCTGGTAGCGAAAATGATTAAGCACTCAGCTGTTACCCAAAAGATTGGTGGTTCGAACCCACCCAGTGGCTCCATGGGAAAAAGACCTAGAGATCTGCTTCCATAAAACAGCCAAGAAAACCCGATGAGGCAGTTCTGCTCTGTCACATGGGGTCACTATGTGTTGAAATTGACTCGACAGCGCCTAACAACACAGAACGGAGATGTCAGAGGGATGTGTCAGTAAACTTAACTATGCTATTGTTGTGACCTTTCAGAAGCAGATCACCAGGCCTGGCTTCCAAGGCACCTCTGGGTAGGTTCGAACCACCAAACTTTTGGCTAGCACTTAACTGTCCGCACTGTCCAAGGACTTCAAACTTAATGATACCTCAATAGGAAATTATATAATCTGAAACAGAGAGAAAAGAGATTTAAAAAATGAGCACGGCTTCAGAAAACTATAGAAAATTAACAAAATGTATAACATACATGTCATCAGAGAACCAGAAGAAAAAGAGAAACAGTGTGGTGCTAAGAAAATATTTCAAGAAATAATAATGGATGAAAATTCCCCAAGTTTGGCAAAAGACATAAAACTACAGATACAAAAGGCTCAGTGAACCCCAAAGAGGATAAACAAAGAGAAACTGATAACCAGACACATCAGAATCTAACTGCTGAAAATGAAAGACAAGGAAAAAATCTTGAAAGCATCCAGAAAAAAAAAAAGATAAACTATATATAGGGGAAAATTTACTCAAAGGACTGAGAATTTCACATCAGAAACCACAGAGACTAGAAGGAAGTGGCACAGTATTTTTAAAGTGCTGGAAGGAAAGAACTGTCAACCCAGAATTCCACTGAAAATATCCTTCAAGAATGAAGGTAAAATAAATACACTCTTGGATGAAGGAAAATCAAGAGAATTAATTGCCAGAAAACCATCTCTAGAAGAAGTGCTAAAGGAAGTTCTTCAAACAGAAGGGAAATAGCATTACAAGGAAACTTGGAATGTCAGGAATAAAGAGCAGCAGGAAATGTAAATATCTTGGTGAATATAACAATTCTTCCCCTTTTGACTTCTTTAAAATACATCTGACTGTTGAGATAAAAATAGTATAACATTGTTTAATGGATTTTCAATGTATGTAGATACACCAAACCAACCAAACCCCATGCCATCAAGTCAATTACAACTCATAGCAACCCTATAAAGCAGGGTAGAACTGCCCCATAGGGTTTTCAAGGAAAGGCTGGTGGATTCAAACTGCCAACCTTCTGGTTTGCAGCCGAATGCTTAACCATTGCATCATCAAGAACACTGTAACACAAAGGGGGAAGGTAAAGATGCCTATATGGTGGTAAGGTTTCTACATTCTAATTGAGGTGGTAAAATGTAGATTCTAAATAGACTTTGAAAAGTTAAGGATGTATACTGTAATCCACAGAGTAAGCATTTAAAAAACAAAAACCTACCCAAGATATAGGCAGAAACACAATAAATAAATTTATAAGGAATGCATAAAAATGATCAAATAACCGAAAAGAAGATACGAAAGGAGAAACAGAAAAGCCACATGGAAAGATAAAATACTAACATGGTAGCCTTAAATTCAAACATACCAATACTTACTTTTAAGTGTCTAACCACAACAATTAAACAAAAGAGACAGGCAAAGTGGTTAAAATAACATGACCTCATATATGATGTCTATAAGAAATTCATGTCGAATATAATGATATTAAAAAAAAAACCAAACCCACCACCGTCAAGTCGATTCCAACTCATAGCGACCCCATAGGACAGAGTAGAACTGCCAGATAGAGTTTCCAAGGAGCGCCTGGCAGATGTGAACTGCTGACCTCTTGGTTAGCAGCCATAGCACTTAACCACTATGCCACCAGAGTTTCCTTAATGATATAGGTAGGTTAAAAATAAAACAATAGAAAAATATATCATGCAAACACTACGAAAAGGGGGGGGGGTGCTGAATGTCTAATATCACACAAAGCAGACCTCAAAATAAAGAAAATTAAAAGGGATAAAGAGGAAGATTACAGAATGATAACAGGTGTATGCACCTAACAACAGTGTTTCATAAAGCAAGGACTGAAAGGAGAAAAAGACTACGACCCCATTATTGTTGGAGACTTCAACACTCCTCTCTTGGTAATAGATTAATACAGTTAAACCAGTGAGAACCAGAACTCGACAGGACTGCTTTGTTTTTCTGTGCCTTACAAGCTTTCCACCTTGACAGGGTGAGGTCTTACCACTTTTCTAACGCTCTTATTAGTGGAAAGTATTATAGTTTTCCTTCTCTAATGGTTTCTGCTACCATAGGTTCTGGCTTTTGCAGGTTATACTGTAGATAGAAAATCAACACAGATATAGGGGAACAAAACAACACCATCGAACAACTATAACTAATTGACACTGACAGAATACTCCACAGAAGAACAGAGGAAGACAGTCTTTTCAGTTTCACATGAAACAGTCATTAAGATAAACCATATGGAAATCATACAAAACACATCCTCTGACTACAATGGAATTAAACTGGAAATCAGAAACAGAAAGATTAGAGTAGCCAACATGGTTCTACTGACAGAAGCACCATGCCATCCCTCTGCAGGAAAGACCCAAAAAAAACGAGTAAAGCAGAAACAAATGTCAATCCTGGAACCCTAAGCACCAAATGAAGGAATAAAGAACTCAGTCAAGCACCAAATGGAATAAGAAACAGAGAAGAGAGAACCAGAAGTGCTATGGAGTGGAGGTGCCCTATCACCTAACACAGGGATTTGCCACCTTGAACTACAGCCGCCAAGGAACACAGATACGGAATATGAGAAGGCAACTTCAAGGAACTCCCAACGGGAGACAGAGCACTCAATAACCACGGATACATACTTTCCCACCCTCCACCTTTCTTCCCTGTATAAGGCCTCCGCCACTTTCCAAGAAGCCACAATTGCTCCACCAGACAGATGCCAGCTCACTGCCACCGGGATTCGCCATCTTAGACCTCAGCCACCGAAGACCAGGGACATAAAGTACAGGAAGGCAACATCACAGAGCTATGAACAGAAGACAGAGCACCCAGTAACCATGGATACACGCTTTCCCATTCCCCAGTCTTCTCAGCCAGAGAGACACAAGCTCACTGCTGCTGGGGTGTGCACTGCCCCCACCAAAGCCAGCCCCTTCAGTACTCTTTTTTTTCTGTTTGTTTTGGGGAGTTTTGTTCGTTTTATGACACTGTTTTTTTTGTGTGTGTGTGTGGTGTCGTAGTTTTTGTTACTTCTGTCTCTCTCCCTTACTTCCTTTACTTTCTCCCACTCAGCTAGCCCTGTCTCCAGTGCAACTCAGCTGGAGAATACCTGCATGCAGCCCCTCAGGGTCTGCACCGCCATCACTGACCAGTGCCCTTTTATTTATTTGTTTAATTATTTTTGTTTTTTTATTGTTGTTGTTGTTCTTGTTTGTCCTCTCTCTCTCTCCTTTTCTTCATTTCATTTCCCCCATCCACCTAGCCCTGTGTAATGTGTTGAAGATTTGCTGACAGAACACTTCTGTAGTATCAGCAAAGATGAAAAGGTGAGCATCCAAAAAGCCCAATGAACCCCATATACACCATGAAAGAAAATCACCAAGACATATCATAATCACATTCACTAAAACCAAAAAGAAAGAATCCTGAGAGCAGCTTTAGAAAAACGAAAAGTCACATACAGAGGGGAAACCTCTGATTAATTGGCAGAAACCATACAGGCAAGAAGGCAATGGGATGACATATACAAAACCTTGAAAGAAAAAATTCCCAATCAAAAAAATATATCCTGCAAAACTCCCACTCAAATATAGTGGCAAAAGTAGGACATTTTCTGATAAACAGAAACTAAGGTAATATGTAAAAACCAAACCAAACTTACAAGAATTATTAAAGGGAATTCTTCAGTTAGAGAACCAACAACACCAGACAACAGCCTGAATCTAGGATGCAAAATCACATCAGCCAGATACCAACCTAGTTAATGAACCCTCAAAGACAAAACAAAAGATTTACAACAGGGAACCAGAGAGATCAATCTGTAAATGACAACAACGTCAGAACAATAAAAAAGGGAGTAAACAGTGTAAGTATAGAACTTTCAAACAGACAGGAAGTCAAGGCAATATAAAGTAATAAAAGACTGGTTCAACATAGGAAGATAAGGATAGATTTCAAGGTAACCACAAAGAAAAGAAATCTCATCAAGATGAAACTAAAAGAAGAAAAACATAGTCTCAGTAAACACAAATTCTAGAAAAACTAAAGAAACAAAAAATATATATACAAACAAAACGAATTCAGCACACAAGAGTAAGAGCAACAAAGAAAATGTCCACACCATAAAAAAGGCACAACAAAATGACAGCAATAAACTCACACCTATCAATAATCACCCTGCAAGTAAATGGCTTGAACATACTCATAAAGAGAGAATGACGAATGGAGAAAAAAACAGGACCCATCATTATGCTGTCTAAAAGAAAAACACCTTAGAAACAAAGACATGAATTTATTAAAAATCAAAGGATGGAGAAAAAATATATCAAACCAACAGCTACCAAAAAAGAGCAGGAGTGGCAATATAAGGTAGACTTTAAAACAAAATCTACCATAAAAGAAAAATAAGAGCATTACATAATGATTAAAGGAACAATCCAGCATGAAAACAAAAACATAAAAATTGCTAAGTACCCACTGACAGGACTCTAAAATACGTAAGACAAACTCTAACAGCACTGAAAAGAGAAACTGATAGCCCCACAATAACAGCAGACTTTAACACACGACTCTCGGTAAAGGCCAGAACATCTAAAAAGAAACTCAACAAAGATACAGAAGATCTAAAGGCCACAATCAACCAACTTGACCTCATAGACATACATAGAACATACCACCCAACAGCAGCAAAGTACACATTTTTTTCTAATGCACATGGAACGTTCTCCAGAGTACACCACATCTTGGGCCACAGAGCAACCCTCATCAAAATCCAAAACAGTGAGATAATACAAAGTATCTTTTCTGATCACAATGCCACAAAAGTAGAAATAACAGGAAGAACAATGAAAAAACACGAAAACTGAATAACACCTTGATTTAAGCACTGGGTAACAGAATAAATCAAAGATGGAATAAAAAAATTCCTAGAATCAAATGACAATGAAAACATCATACCAAAACCACTGAGACACAGCAAAGGCAATGCTCAGATGTCAATTTACAACAACAGATCCACACATCAAAAAAGAAGAAAGGACAAAATCAAACCATTAGCTACACAACTCAAACAAATACAAAGAAAACAGCAAAAGAAGCCCAAAGTCACCAGAAGAAAGGAATAATAAAGATCAGATCAGAAATAAATGAAATAGAGAACAGAAAAATAATAGAAAGAATCAACAAAACCAAAAGTTGGTTCTTTGAAAGGATCAACAAAGTTGACAAACCACTGGTCAAAATAACAAAAGAAAAACAGGGGAGGAAGCAAATAACCCAAATTAGAAATGAAATAAGGGATATTACAACAGACCCAAATGAAAAAAAAAAAAGGTATAACAGAGTACTATGAAAAACTATACTCCAACAAATTTGAAAACCTAGAGGAAATGGACAATATTCTAGAAACACACTACCTACCCAAATTAACACAAACTGAAGTTGAATATCTTTACAGACACACAAGAGAGGAGACTGAAAAGATAATTTTAAAAATCCCAGAAAAAAAAAGTCCTGGCCCAGATGGCTTCAATGGAGAATGCTACCAAACATTCAAAGAACACTTTATACCAGTACTACTCAAACTATTTTAGAACAAGGAAAAAGAAGCGATACTGCCAAATTCATTCTGTGAAGCCAGCATAACCCTTATACCAAAACCAGGCAAAGATACTTCGAAAAAACAGAATTACAGACCAATATCTGTCATGAATACAGATGCAAAAATTCTCAACAAAATACTAGTGAATAGAATTCAGCATCATATCAAAAAAATAATACAGCAAGACCAAGTGGGGTTCATACCAGGTATGCAAGGATGGTTCAACATTAGAAAAATCAATGTAATTCACCACATAAAAAAAAAGAATCACATGATCATCTCAATCGATGTAGAAAAGGCATTCGACAAAGTCCAACATCCATTCCCGATAAAATCTCTCAATAAAAGACGTATAGAAGGGAAATTTCTTAACATAATAAAGAGCATCTATACAAAACTAACAGCCAACATCATTCTTAATGGAGAAAGGCTGAAATCATTTCCCTTCAGAGGAGGAACAGGACAAGGATGCCCTTTATCACCACTCCTATTTAACACTGAGCTGGAAGTCCTAGATGGAGCAATAAAGCGAGAAAAAGAAATTAAGGGCATCAAAATTGGTAATGAAGAAGTAAAACCATCCCTACTTCCCAGTAAGAAACTATACATACGGAACCCAAAGCACTCCCTGAGAAAACTACTGGAACTAATAGAAAGATTCAGCAAGAGTAGCATAATACAAGATAAACATACAAAAATCAGTTGGATTCCTAAACACTAATAAAGAGAACAATGAAAAGGAAATCAAGAAAACAATACCATTTCTAATAATCCCTAAAAAAAAAAAACACTTAGGAATAAATCTAACCAGGGGTCTAAAGACGTATACAAAGAAAACTACAAAACACTACTGCAAGAAACCAAGAGACCTATATAAATGGAAAAACACACGATGCTAATGGATAGGTAGATTCAACGTTGTGAAAATGTCAATTATGCCCAAAACAATCTACAGATACAATGCAATCCCAATCCAAATACCAAGAGTATTCTTTAAAGAGATGGAAAAACTAATCATTAACTTTATACAGAAAGGGAAGAGGCCCTGATAAGTAAAGTGCTATTAAAGAATATAGCAGGAAGACTCCCACAACTTGACCTCGCAATGCACTATACAGCTACGGTAGTCAAAACAGCCTATTGCTGGTACAACAGGCACACTGACCAATGGAAAAGAATTGAAAACCCAAATGTAAATCCAACCACCTACGGTCACCTGATCTTCAACAAAGGCCCAAAGTCCACCAAATGGGGAAAAGAGTCTTTTTAATAAATGGTGCTGGCAAAACTGGATGTTCATCTGCAAAAAAATGAAACAGGACCCACACCTCACAGCATACATAAAAACTAATTCAAAATGGATCAAAGACCTAAATATAAAGCCAAAAATTACAAAGATCATAGAAGAAAAAATGGGGACAACGCTACAGGCCCTAATACACTGCATTAAACAGGACACAAACCATAACTAATGACACACAAACACGAGAAAGATAAGCTAAAACAATTAAAAATTAAACCATTACATTCCTCAAAAGACTTCACCAAAAGAATAGAAAGAGAGCCTACAGACTGGGAAAATATTTTTGACTATTACAAACCTGTCAAAGGTCTAATCTCTAAAATCTACAGGAAAATAAAACACCTCAACAACAAAAAGACAATCCAATTTAAAAATGGGCAAGTATATGACAGACATTTCACCGAAGAAGACATTCAGGCAGCTAACAGACACATGAAGAAATGCTTGTGATCACTAGCCATTATTAGAGAAATGCAAATCAAAACCACAACGAGATACCACCTCATCCCAACGTTACTGGCACGAACCAAAGAAACAGAAAATAACAAATGCTGGAGAGGCTGCAGAGAGATCTGAACTCTTGTGCACTGCTAGTGGGAATGCAAAACGGTACAACCATTTTCGCAACGATATGGCGCTTCCTTAAGAAAGGTGGAAATAGAAATACCATATGATCCAGCAATCCCACTCTTAGAAATATATCCTAGAGAAATAAGAGCTGTCCGACAATAGACATATGCACACCCATGTTCACTGCAGCATTGTTCACAACAGCAAAAAGATGGAAACAACCCAGATGCCCATCAACAGATGAATGGATAAACAAACTGTTGTACATACGCACAATGGAGTATTAGACAACGATAAACACTGACCCTCTACTTTACTAAGCATGATGTCCTGCTCCAGGGACTGTTCCTCCTGAAAACATGTCCAAAGTACATGGGATGAAGTCTCACCATCCTTGCTTCCAAGGAGTATTCCGTCTGTACTTCCTCCAAGACAAATTTGTTCATTCTTCTGGCAGTCTATGGTACATTCAATATTCTTTGCCAACACCATAATTCAAAGGCACCAATTCTTCTGTCCTGCTTATTCATTGTCCAGCTTTCGTGTGCATGTGAGGCAACTGAAAATACCATGGCTTGGGTTAGGTGCACTTTAGTCCTCAAAGTGACATCTTTGCTTTTTAATACTTTAAGAGGTCTTTTGGACCAGACTTACTGGTCTGACAAAGACTGGAGAAATCCCAAGACTATGGCCCCCGGATACCCTTTTAGCTCAGCAACAAAGTCACTCCTGAGGTTCATCCTTCAGCCAAAGATTAGACAGGCCCATAAAACAAAACGAGACTAAATGGGCACACCAGCCCAGAGGCAAGGACGAGAAGGCAGGAGAGGACAGGAAAGCTGGTACTTACATGTAGTGGGCTTGGCAACCAATGTCACAAAACAATATGTGTGTTTAGTGTTAAATGATAAACAAATTTGCTCTGTAAACCTTCATCTAAAGCACAAAAAAAAATTATGAAAAAAAATAGGAAAAGAAGAAAAAATTCTCCAAAACACTTGGAAATTAAGCAATTACAAATAATCCATGAATAAAAGAAGAAGTCTCAAGGAAAATTAAAAAAAATATTTTGGACTGACCAAAAAATGAAAACACAATGTATTAAAAATTTTGGGACACACCTAAATCAGTGCTTTGAGAAAAAATTACAGCATTAAGTGCTATGTAAAGAAACCTCTCAAATCAATTATCTAAGTTCCTGCCTTAAGAAACTAAAAACAAACAAAAAAAAAAAAAATCAAAATAAACCAAAAGTAGAAGAAAGAAAATAATAAAAAACAGATATCGACAAAATCAAAAAGAGTAATACAATAGAAGGAGCCCTGGTGGTACAATGGTTAAGCGTTTGGCTGCTAACCGAAAGGTGACGGTTCAAACCCACCCAGCAGCTCTGTGGGAGAAAGACCTTGTAACTCGCCTCCACAAAGATTTCAGCCTAGGAAATCCTACGGGACAGTTCTACTCCGTCACATGGGGTCACTATGAGTCAAGATCAACTCAATGGCATACAAAAACAACCATTTAAAAAAAAAAAAAAAATAGAAACCAATCAAACCAAGGGGGAAAACACAGAACACAATTTCCTACTCTTATGAAATCCAGACTTTCTTGAGCCTCGGAGGCTGAAGGGAATCCCTATAACTATTGCCCTGAAACAATCTGGAAACCTTGAACCAAAAATATCCCCTGAAATTTTCCTAAAACCAAACAATAGTTTTGCTTAACTAGTGAAGAATATCTGCCTTGAGCATCACGCTCTTTTAAGATCTGTCCATATGGGATAAGACCGACAACAGCAACTTGAAAGATTAGATGAGACCCTTAGGGGGCAGTGAGTTCATGTTAATAGAGAGGAACAACTCAGAAAAGGAGGGTGAGAATGCTTGCACAACTCAAAGAATATAATCAATCTCACTGAATTGTGCATGTACAAACTGTTGAACTGGTATATATTTTGCTGTGTATACTCTCAACAACAAAAATAAAATAAATTATATTTTTTAAAAAATCAATCATACCAAAAGCTGGTTCTTCAAACATACCAATAAAATTGATAAACCTCTAATAAAACTAAAAGAGAAAACATAGATTACCAGTATCGAAAATAACAAAGGGGTTATCACTGTAGACCACATAAACATTACAAGGAAAATAAAGGAATTTTAAGAATATCTCTACATACATAAACTGAACAACTTACATGAAATGAACCAAGTCATCAAAAATGACAAGCAAAACTCACTCAAGATGACACAGGTGACCTGAATATTCCTAAGACTATTTAGCAAATTGAACTCACAGTTTATTATCTTCTTAAAAAGAAATCTGTATGCCTAGTTGGTTTCACTGGAGAATTCTACCAAACATTTAAGGAAGAAATCAAACCAATTCTATGCAATCTCATATAGAAAAGGGGAAAAAGAGGAGAGAAGTACTACTTCCCAATGCATTTTATGAGATCATTATCCTGATACTAACAACACTACCCAAAGGAAAAATTACAAACCAACACCCTTCATTAACACTGATGCAAAAATCCTCAAAAAGATAATAGGAAATCTAACGCAGTAATATGTGTCTCATATAGGGAGAGAATAGTGGTCTTTCAGTGGCAAAATTCTCTTGCTTTTCATTCAGAAGGCCTGGGTTCAGCTCCCAGCCAAGGCACCTCATAAACAGTCACCATCCATCTGTCAGTGAAGACTTGTATGTTGCTATGACGCTGCACAGGTTTCAGCAGAGCTTCTAGACTAAGAAAGGCCTGGCAACCTACTTCTAAAAATCGGCCAATGAAAACCCTCTAGATCACAACAGTCTGATCTGTACCCAATCATGGGGATGGCACAGGACCAGGTAACGTTTCATTTCATTGCGCATGAGGTCATCGTGAGTCACTGTGTTCTGTTGTTAACAGCAGCAAACAACAACAACAATATATTTAAAAAGAATAATTAAACACTACAACCAAGCAGGATTTTTTATTTATCCTTGGAATGCAAGACTGGTTCAATATTTTTAAAAATCGATCATTCTTTCAATGCAAAATGTCATATTACATTGGGGAAAAAAAACACAACATCATATCCATTGATTCAAACAAAGCATAAAACAAAATTTAACATTCATTTATGATTTAAAACAAACTCTTGGCAAACTAGGAGAAGACAAGATTTTCCTCAACCTGATAAAGGGCATCTACAAAACATCTACAGCTAACAGTATACTTAACGCTGAACGAATATTTTTCCACTAAGATCAGTAACAAGGCAAGAATGGGCACTCTTACTACTCCTTTTCAACACAGTTCTAGAATTCCTAGTCAGAATATTAAGGAAAGAAAAAAAAAAGGGCATACACATTGTTAATGGAAGAAATAAATCTGTCCCTGTTCAGAGGCAACACGATTATCTACACTGAAAATCCCAAGGAATCTACCCAAAAACTCCTGGTGAGTTTAGCAAGATCACAAGATACCAGGCCAACACAGAAACATTAATCATACTTGTGCTACTGGTAATGTTCAACTGGAATCCAAAACTTAAAAACCAATACAATTTGAAAAACCTCCAAAATTTTAAAACACAGGTGTAAATCTAACAAAACATGTACAGGATCTGCATGTTGAAAATTATCAAACACTGATGAAAGAAATCAAATAAGATCTAAAGAAATCAAGAGACATACCATATTCATGGATTGGAAGACTCAACATAGTAAAGACGATAATTTTCCCCAAATGAAATGATTTTATAATCAACACAATTTCAATCAAAATCCTGGCAGGGTTCTTTGTATATAAAGACAAGCTCATTCTAAAATTTATATGGAAAGGCAAAGGAACCAGAATAAATAAAACAACTCTTAAGAAATAAAAATAAAAAAGAATAAAATTGGAGGAACCCAATATAACATAGACTCTAAAAATGCAGTGATCAAGATAATGTGGCATTAGCAAAGGGAGAGACACACATGTATCAATGGAATAGAAGAGAAACATTTCATAACATGGAGGAACCTGGAAGGCATTATGCTGAGTGAAATTAGTCAGATGCAAAAGGACAAATACTGTATAAGACCACTATTACAAGTTCTTGAGAAATAGTATAAACTGAGAAGAACACATTCTTCTGTGGTTACAAGAGGGGGGAGGGAGGGAGGGTGGGAGAGGGTTTTTTACTGATTAGTTAGTAGATAAGAACTACTTTAGGTGAAGGCAAGGACAATACTCAATACACGGAAGGTCAGCTCAACTGGACTGGACCAAAAGCAAAGAAGTTTCCGCGATAAACTGAATGCTTCAAAGGTCAGCAGAGCAAGGGCGGGGGTTTGGGGACTATGGCTTAAGGGGACTTCTAAGTCAATTGGCATAATAAACCCTATTATGAAAACATTCTGCATCCCACTGTGAACTGTGGCGTCTGGGGTCTTAAATGCTAACAAGCTGCCATCTAAGATGCATCAACTGGTCTCAATTCACCTGGATCAAAGGAGAAAGAAGAACACCAAGGTCACACGATAACTATGAGCCCAAGAGACAGAAAGGGCCACATGAACTAGAGACTTACATCATCCTGAGACCAGAAGAACTAGATGGTGCCTGGCCACAACAGATGACTGCCCTGACAGGGAGCACAACAGAGAACTCCTAAGGGAGCAGGAGAACAGTGGGATGCAGACCCCAAATTCTCCTAAAAAGACCAGACTTAATGGTCTGACTGAGACTGGAAGAATCCCGGCGGTCATGATCCCCAAACCTTCTGTTGGCCCAGGATGGGAACCATTCCCAAAGACTACTCATCGGACATAAAGGGGACTGGACAATGGGTTGAAGAGAGATGCTGATGAAGAGTGAGCTACTTGTATCAGGTGGACACTAGAGACTATATTGGCATCTCCTGTCTGGAGGGGAGATGGGAGGGTAGAGAGGGTTAGAAACTGGCAAAATGGTCACGAAAGGAGAGACTGGGAAGAAGGGAGCGGGCTGACTCATTAGGGGGAGAGTAAATGGGAGTATGTAGTAAGGTGTATATAAGCTTATATGTGACAGAGTGACTTGATTTGTAAATGTTCACTTAAAGCACAATAAAAATTATTTTAAAAAAAAATGGAACAGAAGAGAGTCCAGAAATAAATCCACACAAGCAGACCCACACAAGAGCCGCTTGTGTGTCTAATAAAATAGAGAAAGGACAGTTTCTTCAACAACTAGTATTAGGAAAAAAGATTTTTTTCTTAATCTATATACATACACATCCCCCCCCAAAAAAAAACTTGACTAAATTTCAAACTTCACATAAAAATTAACTCCAAATGGATCATATATGTAAAAGGTGAAACTATAAAACTTTTAGAAGAAAATCTTCATAGCCTGGAACTATGTACAGGTTCATAGTGGCACTCCATAGAAGAAAAAAAATGATAAATTGGGCTTCATCAAAATTAAAAATGTTTGTTCTGCAAGAGAATAAAAAGACAAGCTACGGAATGGAGAAAATATCTGCAAATCATATATCCAACAAAGGACTTGTATTTGGAATATATAAAGAACTCTTTAAACTCAACAGCAGGAAATAAAAAAAAAAAAATTTAAAAAAGGGCAAAACGGGGACAGAGACTTCACTGAAAAAGATATAAGGATGGCAAATATGCACCTGAAAAGATGTTCGACATCATTAGCAATTACAATAACACAAATTAAAACCAAAATGAGATACCACCACACACCTATTAGACTGGTGAAAATTTAAAATACCGACAATACAAAGTGCTGGAGAAGATGTACAACAACTGGAACTCATACATTACTAGTAGGCATACAAAATGCTACATCCACTCTAGAAAAGTTTAGAAGTTTCTAGTAAAGTTAAACATATACTTACCATATGACCCAGCAACCCCACTCCTAGTTATTTACTCTAGAGAAATAAAACCTTATATTCATATAAAAATCTATCACTGTACTGGAAGCGACATGAGGACAGGGACCATATATCTGCCCAGCTCAAAAGACATGGGACCTTCGCATAGTAGGGGCATAATCAACATTTGTTAAATGTTCATTACTTGTCACTGCCTATAAAATACAAGCTAATATTATAAGAACAGACAACTCTTTTGGAACACTCTAACACGCCTTAAGAAATAAAACACAGTATCTTAAGATCGATATCTGGAAACATTTCTTATTGAAAAGAAACCCTTCACAAATAGGTTTCTGCAGTTGTAAACTGAATTCCTCTGCCACGTGCAGGGAATCTCAGTTGAGTCTCACAGTGTAGCCCAGGGATCCATAACACTTAATTAGAACAGTTCACTGAAAATACCGTTATGTTTAATTATAAAGTCTCTTTTATTAAAATATCTAATAACCATTCTGGGAATGCAATATAGGCTTGGAAACAAAACTAATATATGATTAATGTAAGCTTGGAAACAACTAAACACTAAGTTGTTTACAAAATAAGACATTTTCAAATACTATTTATAAGGAATTTTATCTGAACTTAACACTCTCACATTAAAAAACAAGCTCCCTGCCCTTAGAAAGCCTACAAATTCTTCCCCGAAGACACCACACCCTAATTCCAGCATCCAAACAATGCTTTTCAGTGCATCTGTTGAATAAATTAATGACTGAAGATGGCAAGAGTGTGCATGTATCTGTCTTCCTTAGTAGACGCTCCAACTCAGATGCTTGCAGGACTTCTCCCTTTGCTACCCTAATTTGGCAGCTATCACTGCGGCCACTTAGAAGTAGCAGCAGCACCCATCAAAGGAAGCTGTCCCAGGTCAGCCAATGCACTGCTTACATAGCTAGAGAGCTAGAGTTAGCGAAACAGTGTCCAGACAAACTAAGCAGTGCTGATTCACAGATTAGGTCCCAATCTACCCTGTAACTAATCACTTAAAAAACAAGTTAGATTATCAGCTAGGTAATTTAGATAAACTAATGCTTGATATTGAGCAAAACTACCAGTATGTGCTCTGGCATTTTTCTCTAGTCTTTGAAGACTTCATTAAACTTAGCACACACATACACAAAAAGATGTCACAGTGAGCTCGTACTTCAAAAGCACTTTCTATTCTAAAGGTACAGCAATGACAAATAAAACCCAGAAAAGAAAACCAAGAAGAAAGGCCAGTGGAAATACATGGTAAACATTTTGTGAACTCAAAACAGGAAAAAACTGCAAAAAACAATGAACTAGAATTATAGGGCCCCAGATCCCAAAGCAGGAGCTGTCAAATCCAAAATGCAGACACTGAAGTTCTGCAGGGGCCAGCCTAAGGTGCAGCCACCCCATCCCTGAAAGGAGCCACTAGCTCCTGAAGAGCTGTGAGACTAGGGAGGTAGAAAACACAATCCGTGTCACAGGGTCAAAATCCGAACCAGCTCTATGCCAAGCTCTGTCATGTGTTCAAACTATCATCATGAAAAATGGATATGGATTGAGAATATAAAATCCCAGGTGAAGGCAACTACAAAACTCCTGATCAGGGAGAAGTCGGATTTTTTGGAAAGGGAAGCGGTGTGAGGAGCAGGGATGAGGTAAAAAAAAAAAAAAAGATACCAGGAAAAGAGAGGAAAGGGCAGGAAGGAGGAGGAGGGAAGGTGAAAGAGGGAGGGAAGAAAAGGAAGAAAAAGAAAACAAAAATTATAAACTTTCACTAAAAAATGAACCTACAGACCAAAATTTCAAAACGCGTTAAGAAATCTAATGCTAAGACAGTCAAAAATTTGGTAACTGAAAGCATGAATTAACTCCAGATAAAGTTATATTTTTATCAAAAGACTTTCCCACAGCTATGTTGTGTATATAAAGATACAAATCAAAGCTTATTTTCCATTTCAAAAAAAAACCAATGATGACATAAAAAGAGACAGAAATAAGAACACATGGATATGAAAGAGTCAATTAAAAAATCTTGGGAGGGGGGATAGTCACTGGAATTTTTTGAAATGCAATTGACCAGGTAATCCCTAGGCTGGACAGACGGAGTCTGTTAGGGATTTGAAAGATAGCAAGATGGAATTCATGTAAAACTCAGCAGAGAAAATGAGATTCATAAATAGAAAAGAGGAGTTAAAGGCAGGAATGGACAAAATAAAAAGAATATTTTAAATACATAATTGCTGAGAATTTTCCTTTTGCTGAGAATTTTTTCCTTTCCATAGATTTTTAAAAGAACTTAGAATGTTTTTATTAAAGTTTAATAGCAAGGTACAAAAACATATATGAATAAAATAATTCGTACATGAAGATACTACTATAAATCCTGCTTTTCCTGTCCAAATTTTATTTTCCCCTGACTGCTGAATAAAGGCACAGCCTTTCCTGACTGGAATGACTGGTATACCTTTAATCCCATGAGGCTTAAATTATGTGTCTTTTAAGAAGATTTGACAGTTTTTTTGTTTGTTTTTTGGTTTTTTGACAATTTAACCTGCTAAGCTCACAGCACCCAAAGAAGGGTCTTGGTTGCAGTTTTACTTCTGATGCTGCAACCACTAATCCTGACTCCACAGATAATGAATTTCAGCAACAACGAGCCACAGGTTAACACTTTCGAGTATTGCCCAGAATATTCCTTTAATTAAGATAATACATGAACGTCACATTTGGTAGAAAGTTTTATTAAATTTGGCAGTACTTATAATAAAAAATAAACTGTATTTGCTCATCCGTATAGTAACTCTATAAATTTGCCTACAGATATAACCCAGTTTGCTCATGGATTTACCCTGCAATTTCAATTTATTTTCTAAAAGGCAACATATTAGTTCCAGTTCCCCCAAATACGTACATGTCTCGCATTTCTAATGGATAGCTGCATGACAGGTGGTTCTAACCATGCTGGGCACACAATGGGTCTACCTGGCACAGAGACCACCCACTAAAGGAAAGGAGATTTCCACCAACACGCCACTCTACCCTGATTCTGAAGCATTTTGATGGGGGAAAAGATTAACGCTTTGATTTGTCATAGCTTCATGCAGTCAAATATTTATGTCTCTCTGGAATATTAGAATTATTTTTTCATCTTAAAAAATAAAGATGCATAAATCTAACTTTCAAAACCAAATCCTTTACACCGTAAAAATAAGCCAGAGTATTTACAACAAATGTACAAAAAGGCAAAGCAAATAATTTTTCAAATGAATCTGAAATTAAAGGTTTACATTAAAGTGTTAAAAAGAAAAGAGATACTGTACTTTAAAACACAAATCGCACTGTCAGCACAGTTGGCAATCTGTATTATAATGTAATTTGAGGTTACTTTATTGGAAGCCAAAAAAATGGTGGCTGAATTCAGTTCAGATACACACTGAATTCAAAAATAACTGTATTTTTTAAATACGCAACCTGACAGGCACGATAGCAGATAATAATGAAGCAGCATGGGAGCCATTTAATACACTTCTTGATTAACTCATTGCCTGTCCGGTTCTCACACAGACGTGCTTACATGTCATCATCGTCATAATTCCCATCATTCCCACTCTTAGCACTCAGGCTCCTTGATTAGCGCACAACTCCCAGACGAGCCATTACTAAAGCTAAATAATTCTCTTCAGCCTCCCACCACTGTTCTGCAGGGTCACCAATTAAATATAATGTCTCTGATGAGCCATATTAACGTGAACAAATACCTACCAGGAACCCTATCCTATTCCCATTTTAGCCAAAAATGTAGGGAAAGTAATTTCAGCAAGCCAAAGACAATCAAAACATTTAAAATTGATACAGCATAATGTTCCCATAAAATAAGTTTTTCCAAAGACAATAAAAGCAAAAATGAAACGAAAAGGAAATGTCTATACACCTTAAACGCTTTCTTCTCGTGATGAAGTAGCTCTTCACTGAAAGTCCAGTGTTTCAAACTTGCATAGGTAGATACATTGTATTCTTAACCTAAAAGGGTTGCTAAAGGCTAACTTTTAAGAGTAAAGTGAACAATACCAAGTTTTAAAGCAAGCATGCCTTTGAAAACCTTTTAATTACCAGAACTCAAAATCCGTATTAATAAAGCCAGTTCTTCCTTTCCCATTAAATGCATTATTACGAACACTATTCAGAGGCTTCTCCATGGGACTTAAAGTTGTTGATAAGGAAAATTAATATTAAACATGAATATTAATATTAAATAATGACAATGTGTGTGCGTGAGAAGGAGAGAATGAGTGAATTAAGAATTTTTATTGCAATCTCAATGACTTGAAATTCTTCTGACCTATTTAAGGACCAACTGGGAAACATGGACTATGTCTGCCATCCTCTTAAAATATCCACTACTAAGAAAGATAATTTAAGAAAGTGTTATTTAAATAAACCATTGAACTACACACACACACACACACAGAGAATAAAATTTTTCAGCTATCACCCAAAAAAGAGCTTACGAGCCTGACCCTAGAAACAACTCGAGGATCAATGACAGCATTAACAGCAAGTCCATTCACAGATTTTGTGATTCTTTTCTTCAAATTAAGAACTTGAACTATTTTCAAAAATTAAAAAGGCTGAAAGTAAATCATATAAAGTAGAAGAAGTAAATGCATGAGGTTTTGACCTTAAATTAGTGTAATTCCTATGGACACCTAGGGTAAACCTGAAGATGTTCCAACGATGCCACAAAATTTTGATGACTTTTTCCCTCAGGTCTTTTCCACCTTAGCCTACATTAACGTATTCTATCTCCATTTACCTGATCATTACACTCCAGTTTGTTCAACTGGAACCAACTAATTACGTAGACATCACGAAGTAGGATCTCCCAGGACAGGAGGGAAATATATATATAATCACGGGTAGGCATGGTGATGACTCCCTCACCTTCCTGTCAATCATCAAGAATACTCACAGGAAAACCCACTCCATCTCAATACTGAATTCTAAGGCGAAGCAAGGAGCCCTGGTGATGCAGTGGTTAAGTGCTCAGCTGCTAGCCAAAAGGTCAACAGTTCAAAACCATCAGCCGCTCCATGAGGGAAAGATGTAGCAGTCTGCTTCCATAAAGATTACCAACTTGGAAACCCTGTGGGGCAGTTCTACTGTGTCCTAGAGGGTCACCATGAGTTGGAATCTACTCGACTGTAATGGTTTTGTTTCTTCTTGTTTTTGTTTTTTTTAAGGCTAAGACTACAACGGTCACCAGGAATCATATTTTAAATAGTAGGCTGCCTAGGTAAATATGAATTACAGTGAATACTTCACTGATTTTAAGGTTTGTGTTTCAATGTGGCAAATAACAACTATTCCTCATCTATACCCAACATGACTGCACAAAGACAAAGCAACAAAATGCTGATAAATTCCATTTAGGAGAATAGACAGAAAATACACTTACATGGTTGAAGTACAAAAGCATTTTCCTAGTATAAAATGAAGACTCTTTCCATTCAACTCAACGAAATTCTGATTAAAAATAAAAACCATAACTTTAGAGATTTGATAAAAATGCAACAATTTTTTTTGCTATTTTTCTGGGGAAGCATACTAGTCTTTTTACCTGAAAACAATTAATTGTACTTTTTAAACTAGAGGTAATCCAATGTGCACTTTGAGGAATATAAGTCCAATAATTCTCTAATTATTTGCTTCCACTATTAGCCAAATAATGAAGTGAGACCCACCTTCCCAGTCAGAAACTCCTAACTGCTAGAGCCATTAAACATTTATTCTTTATATTTCTTAACTTTCTTGAGGCTACCAAAAATCACAGCAGATTAGAGCCATGTCGTTGTGCTGTTGTTAGGTGCCCTTGAGTTGATTCCAACAGCAACTCTATGGACAAAAGAACGGAACACTGCCCGGTCCTGCCCCATCCTCACAATCATTGCAATGTTTGAGCCCACTGTTGTAGCCACTGTGTCAATTCATATCCTTGAGGGTCTTCCTCTTTTTCGATAACCCTTTAATTTACCAAGCATGATGTCCTTATCCAGGGACTGGTCCCTCCTGATAACATGTCCAAAGTATGTAGAACAAGTCTCGCCATCCTCCCTTCTAAGGAGCATTCTGGCTGTAACTCTTCCAGGATAGATCTGTTGATTGTTCTGGCAAACCACAGTATAATCAATATTCTTCACCGACCCCATAATTCAAAGGTATCAATTCTTCTTCGGTCTTCCTTATTCACTGCCCAGCTTTCGCATGCACCTGAGAAGATTCAAAACACCATCGCTTAGGTCAGGCACACCTTAGTCCCTGACACATACCCTTCCTGATTATAAACTATGCAGTATCCCCTTGTTCTGGTCAAACAACTGCCTATTGGTCTATACACAGGTTCTGCATGAGCACAATTAAGTGTTCTGGAATTTCCATTCTTCGAAGTGTATCCATAATTTGTTATGATCCATACAGTCAAAGCCTTTGCGTAGTCAATAAAACACAGGTAAGGGTCTTTCTGGTATTCTCTGCTTTCAGTCAAGATCCATCTGCCATCAGCAATGATATCCCTCATTCCACATCCTCATCTGAATCCAGCTTGAATTTCTGGCAGTTTCCTATTAATGTACTGCTACAACCATTTTTGAACGACCTTCCACAAAATTTTACTCACGTGTAATGATATTCAATAATTCGCGCGTTCTGTTGGATCACCTTTTTTGAAATGGGCACAAATAAGGATCTTTTCAGTCTGCTGGCCACGAAGCCATCTTCCAAATTTCTTGGCACAGACAAGTGAGCACTTTCAGCGCTGCATCTGTTTATTGAAACATCTCAACTGGTATTCCGCCAATTCCTGGAGCCTTGTTTTTCGCCTATGCCTTCGGTGCAGCTTGGACTTCTTCCTTCAGTACCATCAGTTCCTAATCATACACTGCCTCCTGAAATGGTTGAACGTTGGCCAATTCTTTTTGGTATAATGACTCTGTATTCCTTCCATCTTGTTTTGATGTTTTCCTGCATTGTTCAATATTTTCTCCATAAAATTCTTCAATATTGCAACTCAAGGCTTGAATTTTTTCTTCAGTTCTTTCAGCTTGAGCAATGTTGAACATGTTCCTCCCCTTTGGTTTTCTAACTCCAGGTCTTTGAACATACCATTATATTTAACTTTCTCTTCTCAGGCCTCCCTTTCTTATCTTCTGTTAAGTTCTTTTATTCACCATTTCCTCCATTTGGTTTAACTACTGGACGTTCAAGAGCAAGTTTCAGAGTCTCTTCTGATATCTACTTTGGTTTTTTCTTTGTTTCCTGTTTTTTAAAAAAAACCTTTTGCTTTCTTCATGTATCATATCCTTCATATCATTCCACAACTTGTTGGTCCTCAGTCATTGGTGTTCAGTACGTCAAATCTATTCTTGAGATGGTGTCTAAATTCAGGTGGGATATACTCAAGGTCTTATTTTGGCTCTTGTGGACTTGCTCTAATTTTCTTCAGCTACAACTTGAACTTGCATTTGAGCAGTTGACTGTTCCCAAGTCAGCCCTGACCTTGTTCTGACTGATGATACTGAGATTCTCCATTGTCTCCTTCTACAGATGTAGTGAATTTGATTCCTGTGTATTCCATCTGACGAGGTACACAAGTATTGTTTATGTTGTTGAAAAAAGTATCTGCAATGAAGAAGTCGTTGTTGTTATCGTTAGGCCATCAAGTCGGTTCTGGCTCATAGTGACCCTATGCACGACAGAATTAAACACTGCCTGGTCCTGCGCCATCCTTACAATCCTTGTTATGCTTGAGCCCATTGTTGCGGCCACTGTGTCAATCCACCTCGCTGAGGGTCTTCCTCTTCTCTGCTGACCCTGTACTTTACCAAGCATGATCTCCTTCTCCAGGGACTGATCCCTCCTGACATGTCCGAAGTATGTAAGACGCAGTATCGCCATCCTTGCTTCTAAGGAGCGTTCTGGTTGTACTTCTTCCAAGACAAATTTTTTCGTTCTTTTGGCAGTCTGTGGTATATTCAATATTCTTCGGCAACACCACAATTCAAAGGCGTCAATTCTTCTTTGGTCTTCCTTATTCACTATCCAGCTTTCACATGCATATGATGTGATTGAGAATACCATGGCTTGGGTCAGGCGCACCTTAGTCTTCAAGGTGACAGCTTTGCTCTTCAACACTTTAAAGAAGTCCTTTGCAGCAGATTTACCCAATGCAATACATCTTTTGATGTCCTGACTGCTGCTTCCATAGGTGTTGATTGTGGATCCAAGTAAAAGGAAATCCTTGACAACTTCAATCTTTTCTCCCTTTATCATGATGTTGCTTATTCGTCCAGTCGGGAGGATTTTTGTTTTCTTTACGTTGAAGTGTAATCCATACTGAAAGCTGTGGTCTTTGATCTTCATTAGTAAGTGCTTCAGGTCCTTTTCACGTTCAGCAAGCAAGGTTGTGTCATCTGTGGAACGCAGGTTGTAAATGAGTCTTCCTCCAATCCTGATGCCCCATTCTTCTTCATATAGTCCAGCTTCTCGGATTATGTGCTCAGCAAACAGACTGAATAGGTATGATGAAAGGATACAACCCTGATACACACCCTTCCTGACTTTAAACCACTCAGTATCCCCTTGTTCTGTCCAAACAACTGCCTCTAGGAGTTTCTAGGAGTTCCCTGTTGATATACTGCTGCAGGCGCTTTTGAATGATCTTCGGCAAAATTTGCAAGTGATATGAAGAAGTCATCAGTCTTGCAAAATTCCACCAAGTGTTTGTTGTTTCTATCTCCAAGGCCATATTTTCCAACTACTGATCCTTCTTGTTTCCGATTTCCGCGTTCCAATCACCAATAATTATCAATGTATCTTAACTGCATGTTCGATCAATTTCAGACTGTAGAAGCTCGTAAAAATCTACCATGTATCAGCACTCTTATTTTTTTTATTGCCAAATAATATTCCATTGTAGGTTTATACCACATTTTGCTTCTCCATTCATGATGTACCTCTGGGTTGTTTCCACTTTTTGTGTGGATATGTTTTTGTTTTTATTGTTGAACTGTGAGAGTTCCTTATATACTCTAGATCCACATCCTTAGGTTTGTTATGTATTTATTCCATTTAACACTTTTATCATGACTAGCATCCCTGTTTATCTCCAGTAATACAATCTGGCTTAAAGTTCACTTGTCAGATAATTTATGTAACTATACCACCTTGTCATGTATAAGTAGATATAGTTTTACTTCTTTCCAATATGAGTGTTTTTGCTTTTTTTTTTTTTTTTTTTTTTGCCTAATTTCTCTGGCTCTAACCTCCAGCACAGTGTTGAACAGAAGCGGCAATACAGTGAATCCTTAGCTTCCACCTTATTTTAGGGGAAAAGCATTCAGTATTTCACCATCAAGTTTGTTGTAGGCTCTGAGATTTTTGATGATACCCATTAGCAGGTTGAGGATGTTTCCTCCTATTTCTAGTTTATTGAGTGTTTTTATCACAAAGATATTGGACTTTTAAATGCTATTTTTATCTACTGAAATGACCATGTAGTTTTTGTCCTTGATTCTACTGATGTGGTATACTACTTGAATTGATTTTTGGACGTTAAACTAGTCGGGCATTCCTGGGATAAATACTACTTGGTCATGGTGAATAATCCTTTTTATATGTTGCTGGATTCAGTTTGGTAGGATTTTCTTGTAGATTTTTGCACCTCTGTTCATAGGAGGTATTGGTCTGTAGTTTTCTTTTCTTGACATATCTTTGGTTTTATAACAGAGTAATATGGGCTTTACATTACATGTTGGTAAGTGTTCCCCCACCTCTTCTATATTTTTGAAGAGTTTACAAAGGATTAGTATTTATTCTTTAAATACTTGTTGAAATTCACCAGTGAAGCCTTCTCGGTCTGGGCTTTTCTCTGTGGGTAGGTTTTGATTACTAATTAAGTCTCTTTACTCATTATTAGTCCATTCCAAGTTTCCATCTTTCTTAAGTCAGTTTTGGTAGGTTGTGAGTTTCTAAGAATTTGTCCATTTCATATGTTATCTAATTTCCTGCCATACAGTTGTTCACAGCATTCTTTTTTAATCATTTTTATTTCTGTAAGATTGATAGTAATGTCCCCTATTTCATTCCTGATTCTGAACATTTGAGTCTCTGTTTTTTTCTTCGTTGGTCTAGCAAAAAGATCTGTCAATTTCACTGCTCTATTCAAATAACCAACATTTGGCTACACTGATTTTTGCTCTTTTTTTTTTTTTTATTTCATTTGTTTCTGCTGTATTTTTTATTATTTTTCTCCTTTTGCTTGTTTTGGGTCTGGTTTGCTTTTCTTTTTCTCATTTTTAGGAATAAGGCTAGATTGTGGATTTGAGATTTTCCTTCTTTTTTAATATAGTTATTTAAAGCTGTAACATTCCCTCTAAATATGGCTTTAGCTTTATCCTATATGTGTTGATATGTTATATTTTCATTTACATTTGGGTCAGTATTTCTAATTTCCCTTTGCTCCACTGTTTACTTAGGTACTGTAATTTTCACTTATTTGTGAATTTCCAAGATTTTTTGTTATTGATTTTTAATTTAATTCCATTGTGACTGGTGAATATACTTTGTGTTACTCCTCTCCTTTTAAATTTATTCAGGTTTGTTTTATAGCCTAACATATGGTTTATCCTGGAGAATACTCCACGTGCACTTAAGAAGAATGTGTATTTTGCTTTTGATGGGTGAAGTTTTCTACAGTTGTCTTTTAGGAGTAGTTGGTTAACAGTGTTGTTCAAGACTTCTACTTCCTTGTTCACTCTCTGTCCAGTTCTATGCATTATTTACAGCGGGATTTTAATAGGTTTTGAAAGCATCTGTGGTTTCCTTTTCTCCTATGAAGTATTTTGTTTTGCACAATCAAAAAACTTTCCCCTATGAAGTACGTATTTTGTTTTTCTCAATTAAAACATAATTATGTATAGGCCTGTAACATTATCGGTTAGAGAGCCTGAATAAAGTAAATGACTCACTGAGGGACTCCAAGTTTGTATGGAAGGAATAGAGGGAGTGTCTAGGCCTAGATAACCTCACAGGAATAAGAACTTTCAAGAAATGGGTAATTCTGATACTATTTAAACTGTCCTAAAACGTAGAGAAAAATAGGCGCTGTTTCTATGAATCCAAAGTAACAACACAGATATAAAAATCTGATCAAAGATAGTAAGCAGATAATAAAATTAAAGTGGCTGTTACTAGATCAGGTATTAGGAAACAGAATAAAACAGTTTATTTAAAGAAACTACTGTAACCATGCAGATTGTATTCTCGGTGTTTCATTATGGTGCAGTATTAGAAACCGTAATCATTTAATTAAATATATTCATAGATCAGTGGAGGAAAACTACATGACCATCTCGATAAAGGACTAAATGTCATCTGAATTTCTTCCAAATGATCTTCAGGTGTCTGCACGGAACACCAGCCAAACCAGTCCCACCTGAGTCAGCGCTGCCTCACGGCGACCCCACGGCTGTGGCCCAGGGTTCCCAACGGCTGGGATCTCCCGACACAGATCACCAGGGCTTTCTGCTCAGGCACCTCGGGGCAGATGGGAAACCCCAACCTTTCAGTGAGCAGCCTAGCGCTGAACTGTCTGCACCAACCAGGGGCTCCGACTTCATGAAAAGCTTTTAGTACGACAGGATTAGATGAATGCAACCTTTCTATAATAAAAATGCTAATACCTCATAACAGAAGCATTCTTTAAAAAGTCAGGATGGAGACTGATAGTTTACTATTGGTACTATTATTTGATAACATTCTGGAAATGGTAGCTAAGGCAATTAGGCAAGACTTATAAAATGGCGCATGGGAAAGGTAAAAATAAGATCGTACTGAGTTTTCAGTTATACAATCAATTGAATAGAAACAGTAAAAAAATTCAGTATGGTTGTTGGTTAAGAATATAAATTATATAAGTTTACAGTTTATATATATATGTATCAACAAGTTAGAACACAGGACTTCAAAATATATAACTTTGTAGAAGTAATGGATAAGATAAAATATTTTATGAAATTAATTTAACAAACTTTGTAGGATTTACATGAGGGTTCCCTGTTTTTGTATAGAAAAACTCAGTATTATAAATTCTTATGTAAACTTCTCTATTAAATCCTAATATATCTAACAACATAATATTTTAGGGGAGACTGACAAATGAGTAAGCATGAGATAACAGCCTAAAAAATTCTGAGGGATTCTGAAGGGTAAGTAGCATAAACTACATACGACATATTAAAATACATTATAAAGTGAAAATAAGGCAGCCTGACTGCTAACCAAAAGGTCAGCAGTTCGAATCCACCAAGCGCTCCCTGGAAACCCTATGGGGCAGTTTCTACTCTGTCCTATAGGGTTGACTCAACGGGAACAGGTTCAGTTGTAGCCGATGTGGATTCAAGGGTTATATACCTCTAATACACAGAGTCACTGTACCAAAAAGAACTGGTCAATGTTCAACCATTTCAAGATGAGGCAGCATGTGATCAAGAACCAAACAAGTGAATACTGCATGGTTTAAAGTCAGGAAAAGCAAGCATTAGGGTTGTATCCTTTCATCGTGCTTATTCAATCTGTATACTGAGGAACTAATCCGAGAAGCTGGACTGACTATATGAAGAAGAACGCAGCATCAGAACATGGCACTATAGACAGATGCACCATGCCATCCCTCTGCAGCAAAAAACCAAAAAAGTAAGTAAAACAAATACAGATGTTATTTCTGCAACCCTGAGCACCAAATGGAAAACCTGGTGGTATAATGGTTAAGAGCTATGGCTGCTAAACAAAAGGTCAGCAGTTCGAATGCACCAGGTACTCCTTGGAAACCATATGGGGCAGTCCTACTCTCTTCTATAGGGTCACTACGAGTCGGAATTGACTTGACAGTAACAGGTTTGGTTTTTTGTTTTTTGTTTTTTTTTTTTTGGTTTTGGTTAAGTATCAAATGAAGCGATAAAGAACTCGACCAGGCACCAAACGGAAGAAGAAACTGACATTGAATGGAGAACAAGGAGAGCTATAGACTGGAGGTCCCCTTCCAGCTAACATGACACAGATTCACCATCTTGGACCACAGCTACTAAGGGCCCCAAACAGGGAGTACAGGAAGTCAATTTCTCGGAGCTCCCAACAGGAGACAGAGCACTTGATAACCAGGGATACACACTTTCCCATCCCTCACCTTTCTGCCCTGTATGCTGCCTCTGCCGCTTTCCAACTGACATGGTCACTCAGCCAGAGAGTCATCAGCTCACTGCTGCCCTGGGTACGCACCATCCCAATGACCAGTTCCCCAAGCCCCATATTTATTGTTGCTATTATTATTGTTTTTTTGTTTGTTTCTTTTGAGTTTTTCTGTTTCTTCTCTCTCTCTCTCCCTTCCTTGCTTTCCTTTCTCCCACCCACCTATCTCTGTGTGCCAACCCCACCCCTTCTCGATAGGCCATATTGCACTGCTCAGCTAGAGAGCCACCAGAACATGGCCTCCCCAAGTCTACGCAGCCCCACCAGCTGGCTCCCTCACCATCATCATACTTTGTTTTTGCTTTAGTTTTGCGTCTTCTCTCTCTCTGCCTTTCCTTTCTCCTGTCCACCTAGCCCCATGCATCACCCCCGCCCCTTCTCAATGGCCCATGTCACACTGTTCAGCTAGAAGGCCACCAGCACACGGCCTCCCCAGGTAGATTTTAGAGATCAGATGCTGATCACAACTGTCATAGTCAAAAACTTTTTCCCAGTCTATAAAAGTACACATTCTTTTCCAAAGCATATAGAACATTCTCCAGAACAGACCACATCTTAGGCCAGAGAGCAAACCCCAACAAAATCCAAAACACTGAAATAAAACAAAGTATCTTCTCTGACCACAACACCATCAAAGTAGAAATTAATAACAGGAAGACCAAGCAAAAAAAATCAATTACATGGAAACTGAGTAACACCCTGCTTGAAAACTACTGCGTAACACGAGAAATCAGAGACGGAATCAAAAAATTCCTAGAATCAAAGGAGAGTAAAAATACATCATACCAAAACCTTTGGGACACAGCAAAGGCAATCCTCAGAGGTCAATTTATAGAGACAGATGCACACATCAAAAAAGAAAAAAACAAAATCAAAACCTTAGCTATACAACTTGAATAAACTGAAAAAGACCAGCAAAAGAAGCCCACAGCAAAGGATAGGAACACGCACTTCACTAAAGAAGATATTCAGGCGGCTAACAGATACAGGAGAAAATGCTCTCGATCATTAGCCATTAGAGAAATGCAAATTAAAACTACAATGAGATTCCATCTGACTCCAACAAGGCTGGCATTAATCCAAAAAACACAAAATAATAAATGTTGGAGAGGCTGCGGAGAGACTGGAACTCTTATACACTGCTGATGGGAATATAAAATGGTATAACCACTTTGGAAATCTATCTGGCGTTTTCTTAAAAAGTTAGAAATAGAACTACCATACAACCCAGAAATCCCACTCCTCGGAATATACCCTAGAGAAATATGAGCCTTTACACGAACAGATATATGCACACCCATGTTTATTGCAGCACTGTTTACGATAGCAAAAAGCTGGAAGCAACCAAGGTGTCCATCAATAGGTGAATGGTTAAATAAATTACGGTACATTCACACAATGGAATACTACGCAGCGATAAAGAACAGTGACGAATCTGTGAAACATTTCATAACATGGAGGAACCTGGAAGGCATTATGCTCAGTGAAATTAGTCAGATGCAGAAGGACAAATACTGTATAAGATCTTGAGAAATAGTATAAACTGAGAAGAACACATTCTTTTGTGGTTACGAGAGGGGGGAGGGAGGGAGGGTGGGAGGGGTTTTTTACTGATGAGTTAGTAGATAAGAACTACTTTAGGTAAAGGGAAGGACAATACTCAATACACGGAAAGTCAGCTCAACTGGACTGGACCAAAAGCAAAGAAGTTTCCGTGATAAACTGAATGCTTCAAAGGTCAGCGGAGCAAGGGCGGGGGTTTGGGGACTATGGCTTAAGGGGACTTCTAAGTCAATTGGCATAATAAACCCTATTATGAAAACATTCTGCATCCCACTTTGAACTGTGGCGTCTGGGGTCTTAAATGCTAACAAGCGGCCATCTAAGATGCATCAATTGGTCTCAACCCACCTGGATCAAAGGAGAAAGAAGAACACCAAGGTCACACGATAACTATGAGCCCGAGTCAGAAAGGACCACATGAACTAGAGACTTACATCATCCTGAGACCAGAAGAACTAGATGGTGCCTGGCCACAACAGATGACTGCCCTGACAAGGAACACAACAGAGAACCCCTGAGGGAGCAGGAGAACAGTGGGATGCAGACCCCAAATTCTCATAAAAAGACCAGACTTAATGGTCTGACTGAGACTAGAAGAATCCCAGAGGTCATGGTCCCCAAACCTTCTGTTGGCCCAGGACAGGAACCATTCCCGAGGACTACTCATCAGACATGGAAGAGACTGAATAATGGGCTGGAGAGAGAGGCTGATGAACAGTGAGCTACTTGTATCAGGTGGACACTGGAGACTGCACTGACATCTCCTGTCTGGAGGGGAGATGGGAGGGTAGAGAGGGTCAGAAATTGGCAAAACAGTCACGAAAGGAGACTGGAAGAAGGGAGCAGGCTGACTCATTAGGGGGAGAGTAAATGGGAGTATGTAGTAAGGTGTATATAAGCTTATATGTGACAGACTGACTTGATTTGTAAACTTTCACTTAAAGCACAATAAAAATTATTTAAAAAAGAAGCTCACAGCCACCATAAGAAAAGAAATAATAAAGATCAGAGCAGAAATAAATGGAACAGAGAATAGAAAAACAATAGAGAGAGTTAACAAAACCAAAAGTTGGTTCTTTGAAAGGATCAACAAAATCAACAAACCACTGGCCAAACTGACAAAAGAAAAACAGGAGAGGATGCTAATAGCCCAATTAAGAAGTGACATGGGGGATATTACAACGGACCTAGCTGAAATAAAAAGGATCATAACACAGTATTATGAAAAACTATACTCCAACAAATTTGAAAACCTAGAGGAAATGGACAAATTTCTAGAAACACACTACCTACCCAAACCACCACAAAAATGATGTTGAAAATCTGAACAGCTCCATAACAAGAGATCGAAAAAGTAATTTAAAAAACTCCCAACAAAAAAAAGCCCTGGCTCAGATGGTTTTGCTGGAGAATTCTACCAAACATTCAGAGAAGAGCTTAAGCCAGTACTACTCAAACTATTTCAGAATGCAGAAAAGGAAGCGATACTTCCAAGTTCATTCTATGAAGCCAGCATGACCCGGATACCAAAACCAGGCAAAACCAAACCAAAACCAAACCCAGTGCCATCAAGTCAATTCCGACTCATAGCAACCCTACAGGAGAGAGTAGAACTGCCCCATAGAGTTTCCAAGGAGCGCCTGGCGGATTCAAACTGCCGAGCCTTTGGTTAGCAGCCATAGCACTTAACCACTACGCCACCAGGGTTTCCAAACCAGGCAAAGACACCACAAAAAAAGAAAGTTACATATCAATATCTCTCAAGAATATAGATGCAAAAATTCTCAACAAAATTCTAGCCAAGAGAATTCACCATCATATCAAAAAAATAACACACCACAACCGAGTAGGATTCATACTAGGTATGCAAGGATCGTTCAACCTTAGAAAATCAACATAATCCACCACATATTAAAGGGAAATAAAGGAATCACGTGATTATCTCAATAGACACAGAAAAGGCATTCAACAAAGACCAAAACCCATTCTCAATAAAATAGGTAAAGAAGGGCAATTTCTCAACATAATAAAGACATCTATGCAAAACCAATGGCCAACATCATTCTTAGTGAAGAGAGGCTGAAAACATTCCCCTTGAGAACAGGAACAAGACAAGGATGCCCTTTATCACCACTCCTATTTAACATTGTGCTGGAAGCACTAGAGCAATAAAGCAAGAAAAAGAAATAAAGGGCATCCAAATTGGTAATGAAGAAGTTAAACTGTCCCTATTTGCGGATGATATGATACTATACATAGAAAACTCAAAAGACTCCATAAGAAAACTACTGCAACTAATAGAAAGCTTCACCAGAGTTGCAGGATATAAGACAAACATACAAAAATCAGTTGGATTCCTATACACCAACAAAGAGAATGATGAAAAGGAAATCAGGAAAACAACACCATTTATAATAGCCCCTAAAAAAAAAAATACTTAGGAATAAATCTAACTTGGGATGTAAAAGACCTATACAAAGAAAACTACAAAACACTACTGCAAGAAACCAAAAGAGATCTACATAAATGGAAAAACATATCATGCTCATGGATAGGGAGACTCAAAATTGTGGAAATGAAAATTCTACCCAAAACAATTTACAAATATAATGCAATCCCAATCCAAATACCAACAACATTCCTTACAGAGATGGAAAAAAATTATCATTAACTTCATGTGGAAAGGGAAGAAGTCACAGATAAGTAAAGAACTATTGAAGAAGAAGAATAAAGTAGGAGGACTCACACTACCTGACCTCAGAACCTACCATGCAACTATGGTAGTCAAAACAGCCTGGTACTGGTACAATGACAGATACAGTGATCAATGGAACAGAACCGAGAACCCAGATGTAAACACATCCACCTACAGTCACCTAATCTTCGACAAGGGCCCAAAGTCCAACAAATGGGGAAAAGACAGTCTTTTTAATAAAGGGTGTTAGCGAAACTGTTATGCCCACCTCCAAAAAAATGAAAACAGGACCCATACCTCACACCATATACAAAAACTTAATCAAAATGGATCAAAGGCCTAAATATAAAGCCAAACAGTATGAAGTTCATAGAAGAAAAAAATAGGATCAAAGCTAGAGGCCTTAATACAGGGCATTAACAAGATACAAACCACAACCAACAACACATAAACTCCAGAAGATAAGCTAGATAACCAGGATCTTCTAAAAATTAAACACTTATGCTCACCAAAAAAAAGACTGCACCAAAAGAGAACCTACAGACTGGGAAAAAAATTTTGGCTATTACAAATCAGACAAAGATCTAATCTCTAAAATCTACAAGAAAAAGACAAATAATCCAATAAGAAATGGGCAAAGGAAAAAAAAAAGAAATAGGCACTTCACCAAAGAAGACATTCAAGCGGCCAACAGACACATGAGGAAACGCTCGTGACTGCTAGCCATTAAAAAAGCCATTAGAGTAATGTAAATCAAAACCACAATGAGATACCATCTCACCCCTGGCATTACTGACAGGAATCAAAAAAACAGGAAATAACAAATATTGGAGAGACTGTGGGGAGATCGGACACTTATTTATGCACTACTACTAGAAATGCAAAATGATAAAACCATTTTGGAAAACAATATGGCACTTCCTTAGAAAGCTAGAAATAGAAATACCATATGCTCTAGCAATCCCACTGCTAGGAATATATGCTAGAGAAATAAGAGTCATCATGAGAATAGACATATGCACACCCATGTTCACTGCAGCATTGTTTACAATAGCAAAAAGACAGAAAACAACCTAGATGTCCATCAACAGATGAATGGATAAACAAACTGTGGTACATACACATAATGGAATATTTCACAATGATAAAGAATGACAATGAATCTGTGAAGCATGAGTGTGACTAAGATGTCATTAAAAATGCTCACATTTTTAACAGTACTTCAGTGATAACTGTTAAGTGAAACCACTATTAAAATCCACCCATTCTAAGCACGTCAGTAGTGAGAAAAATATAGCAAAAAAAGGCATAAGCTTTTTACAAATGTCAAGAGCTAAACATCGTTGAAGTTCAACTTAGAACAAATGACTTGATGCCTCCTGCTCCCTGTGTCAGTTTACTATTTACTAATTTCATGGGAGCATCCTCAAAACATGAGTCCCTATAGACTGTGCATGGCAGGTCAGAGTTTATTCTTGTGTATTTAGGTGTGTGGAACCCTGTCTCTGTTAGTGACTCATTACTCTACTGGACAGAAAAGCATTATTTCTCCTGTGGGCACTCTTCCAGCCACTAATGGAGACCGGCTTCCTGTGACCTTCCCTTCTCCTGTGTGCGGCTGTCCACAGTGCCCACTTCTAGTATGTATAATTTTGCCACGTTATGTAAATTCTTAGCCAGCCTGTCCTGTTTCGATTGTATATGTGTTATAGCTAACTTCTTGTAACTACTGTGTGACCGGTAAGATTCCTATAAAAAATTGTTTTGGAAAAAAAAAAATACCATGCCAAGATGGGTGATTTATATCCCACATGACAGTAGCAGGTGGTCATTTTTGTTTATATGATCTTTGAAATACTTTTAACACAATAAGGTGAATAAACAAAAAAGGAAAAAAAAAAACATGTTCTCCTCTGGGGTCTTAAAAGCTAGCAAATTAATGCCTTTGAATTATGGTGTTGGCAAAGAATACTGAATATACCATGGACCGCCAAAAGAACGAACAAATTTGTCTTAGAAGAAGTACAACCAGAATGCTCCTTAGAAGCAAGGGTGGTGAGACTGGGTCTCACCTCCTTTGGACATGTTATCAGGAGGGATCAGCCCCTGCATAAGAAGATCATGCTTGGTAAAGTAGAGGGTTAGTAAAAATGAGGAATACCCTCAATGAGATGGACTGACACAGTGGCTGCAATAATTGGCTCAACCAAAACGACGACTGTGAGGATGGGGCAGGACCGGGCAGTATTTCATTCTGTTGTACGTAGGGTCACTATGAGTTGGAACCAACTCGACAGCACCTTACAATAGCAACAATCCAAACAGAAAAAATTTACTAACCCCTGATCTAAAATCCAACAATTCCACTCCTAGGTATTTACCCAAGAGAAGTGAAAGTATGGCCACAAAAACTCATACAAGAATATTTATAGAAGCCCTATTCATATTAGCTAAAACCTAGAAATAATCTAAAAGTCTACCAACAGGAGAATGAATAAATAAATTGTAGCTTGTCCATACAGGAGAATATTATTGAAGGGGAGTAGGCAGGACAGACTACTGATACACACAACAACATGAATGAGCCTCCAAAACATGATGTTAAGCAATGAAGGACGCCAGACACAAAATAGTACTTGATAAGTCCTTTTACACAAAATTCAAAGGAGGGCAAACTACGGAGATAGAAATAAATGAGACGGAGATTTAGGGGGATGGAATTGACTGGAACAGGACATGAAGGAACTTTCTGGGAGGGAACGGAAATGGCCTCTAGCCCATTTTAGATGCTGATTAGACAGGTAAATACAAATGCCAAAACTCATCGAACTGAACACTTAAGATCTATATATTTTATCAAAATTTCTAAAATATAAATAAGTAAACAGTACTCTTGGTCCCATTTTTTTCTTGATCCCTTTCATCTCCTGCTCCCTGAAACACAGATGAGTAAACCATCAACCATAAAAAGGGCCACACGCTAGCAATAGCAGAACAGAGAGGTGAAGCTGCCTGAGACCCTAAGGATTTTATGGAGCACTGCTGTCATACAAACTGCACTGAATTGCCTACCCCAGATTTTACACTGGTGAGATACAAAGATGGCAAAGAATGGGACCACTACCTTCTTTAAAACACTGCTATTTGGCATTTCTATTAGTCACGATCAAACTTAATCTCAATTAATACATCCCCTAATTCATTTTTTTGAGACTACTATTGTGTTGATATCAAAATCAGACAGAAATAGTTTGAGAAAACAAAAAGACAGCCCAGTCTCACTTATAAACTTTGACAAAATATTAGCAGCAACATAGTAAAAACAATTAATTCCTAACTAGGCTGAGTGTATCCCTAGAATGGCAAAATGGTTTAACTTTCGAGAGAAAATAAAATCTATTAATGTAATGCATCAAATTGGTAAAGGAGAAAGACCATTTATAATAAAAACTCTTGGTAAACCAGGGCCAGCAGGAAATTTCCTTAAACAAAGAACTGTACCAAAAACTTACAGAAAGCATCATAATTAAGGATAAAACTTTCAAAGCATTCGTTTTCCAATTTAAAAAAGACTGCATCTATTCAAGATTGTGCTGGAAGCTCTGGCCTACACAGCAAAATAAGAAAACTAATATAAGCAAATGATTTCCAATACGGGGTATACAGAAACAAACTTTTAGAGCAAATAAAAATATTCGGCAAAGTTGCTAAATATAGGATCAGCACACAAAAATAAAAATGCCCCACACAATAACAAAAAAATTTTCAATGTGATTTTTAAAGATAAAATCTATTTAAAAATAATAAGATAACCTAAGAGTCAGTAGAGCGAAAAGGCACACAAGTTCTATACGGAAAAATTATAAAATATTATTGGATAACAAAAAAAAAAAAAAGACCTATTTATAAATGGAGAGAGATACTATCTTCCTGGATGGAAAGCCTTGGAAGGCAGGCCTGAATGTCTGCTTCCAAAAGTTCACCCTTCATTAAAAAAAAAAAAAAAACCCACTGCCGTCAAGTTGATTCCGACTCATAGTGACCCTAGAGGACAGAGTAGAACTGCACCATAAAGTTTCCAAGGAGCACCTGGCAGATTCGAACATCCTTCATTACTGTTATAAAATGCCTGCAGTGTTAAAAATGCTAAATAAAATTATATAACATTAACTGCTTTATACCTTCTTTTGCTGATGTACAATTAGCATCAGCCTATCCATTAGGAAACCCTGGTGGCATAGTGGTTAAGTGCTACAGCTGCTAACCAAGAGGTTGGCAGTTGGAATCCACCATGCGCTCCCTGGAAACTCGATGGGGCAGTTCTACTCTGTCCTATAGGGTCGCTATGAGTCGGAATCGACTCGACAGCAGCGGGTTTTTTTTTTTTTATCCTTCATTAATCAAGCTTTCAGCTGAACACATTAAATCACGTAGGAAAGTTAAACAATTATAGGATTCCCTCAGTAATACTGCAGTTAAGCTATGGGGAAAAGTGCTCTCATAAAACCACATTGTATAAACATTTAATTAATCTCTGATTCTAACTTTCCAATTCTTTGCTTAAATGTACTCAGTGACCAGCAATTATTCTGGCGATTTTTTAATTTTCTTCTAGGTTTTTAAAGCTTCAGGGGAAAAAAATATTTAAGACACTTACAGAAGACATTGTGATACTTCTACTTTGCTTAGTACAACAATGAACAATTAAATTGATTTTTTAAATTGAATGTACCCTTTACAGGCCAAAAATAACACACAAAAAAACCCTATACCTTTTTCACTTTTTTCTATTTGACCTAAGATGAAGTCCTGATTTAAATAAAGCAAAAATATACTTACAGAACTAGCATCAACATCACTGTGTATGGCAACCGTCTTAATGCCCATCTTCTTGCAAGTTTTAATAACCTATTTTAAAATACATTCATGTCATCTATTAACAATGATTCATATTTAGAGGGACTTATTAATAAAATTCATAGAGTAAAAAAGAAAATAACATTAAAATTCTACTTACCCTACATGCAATTTCTCCTCTATTAGCAACAAGAATTTTATCAAAAGTCTGGAGAGAAAAAACACATTAGAAATTATTCCTCATGTGCACACACGCACATACACACACACACCAACTAAAAGTTAACTCTATTCTCCAGCAAGACAAGGATATCAACGTTATTTTTATTCACATAGTATTTACGATTAAAGTCAAATTACATAAAATATGTTACTAATGTTCTAGTCCTAAAAAAATGAACTTCTAAACATTATTGTTCTTAATGCCTTATTTAATATCTTTAGTCATTTATGAAAACTCTGAGACCAGAAAACACCAAGTTTTTCCATAATTAACAATGGACATGATCCTACTAAATATTGCTTCCTGAGTAGTATTAAAAACTACAAACAACATGTTCACAAGCAAATGGAGCTACTGAACTCATCTAGTGAGAGTTGGCCCTATAGTTATTTTATTAAAACATCAATTGACTAGGTTAATTTATACATAAGGAGACCAAGGGATTATTTATAAATTCTCTCACCAAAAAAAATCTACAAAAGATATTTCAGAATTCTGAAAAACTTTACACAAAATTGCTTGACAATTTACCTGATATAATTTATTTTTCTAAATTCAGGGAAATTATAGATGTCGTAAATTGATCAATGTTATGGATTGAACTGTGTCCCCAAAAAATATGTGTTGTAAATCCTAACCTCTTTGCCTGTGGTTATAATCCTATTTCAGAATGGGCTGTCTTTGTTATGCTAATGAAGAAGGATTAGTGTTGAGTTATCTTTAGTCAATCTCTTGTGAGACATAAAAGAGATTAAACAAGCAAGTAGGGAGAGACGGGAGAAGACAGATGTCAAGCCACATGACCACCTCCTAGGAGAAGAGGCTCAAAGAGACAAGGATCTTCCTCCAAGCCACCAGAGAGACAAAGCCTTCCCCTAGAGCTGGCACCCTAAACTGTGAGAAAAGAAATTTCTATTTGTTAAAGCCATTCACTTGTTGTATTTCTGTTATAGCAGTACTAGATAACTAAGGCAGACTCTGGTACTGAGAAATGGGGATGCTGCTGTAACAGAAACCTAAAATATGGAAGCAGTTTTGGAAATGGGTAGAGGGTAGAGCTGGAAGAGTTTTATGACGCATAATAGTAAAAGCCTTGATTGCCCTGAAGAAGCTGTTGGTAGCATTATGGATATCAAAGGTGATTCTGATGAGGGCTCCAAAGGACGTTAGGAGAGCTATACAGAAAGTCTCTTTCACCTCAGATAATACATATGGTATCAGAAACAGAATGCTGCTAAACTGTGGTCAATTAATGTGCTTCAGGTAAGGCTTTAAAAGAAAATGATGAAAATCTGATTGGACAATGGAGGAAGGGTCATGCTTTTTATGCAGTGGCAAAGAACTTCTCTGAGTTACATTCAAATGTTTGGTGGAAGGTAGAACTTGTAAGTGTTGAACTTGGATATCTGGCTGAAGAGATTTCTAAGCTTAATCTTAAAGGGGCTGCACGGTTTCCCCCTATCACTTATAGTAAAATGCAAGAGGAAAGAAGTGGACTTAAAAAATGAACTGTGTAAAATTAAACCGGAACGTAAAGATTTGAAAAATTCTGTTCTACAAACTAAGGACATGCGTCCCAGAATGTTCACCAAGGACATGGCCACACAACCTTTTGTTAAAGAGATTAAGCCTGCAACTGATGGATCTAACTAACTACCACAGCAGAAACCCATCAGCTTAGACTGAATGAGGACAGAGAAAGAAAAAAGGAAAAAATGCTGTCAGCCTCTTAGAATTCTATAGGCAGGAAACGGGCCAAAGAGCTCCATCTGCTGTCCTCTGAGGAATAAAAGAAAAAAAAAAGGACCATTCCTGGAGCAGCTCGGAGATCAGCAGAACTATTGGAAGGAGAATAGGAAGCAGGGCCTTCTTAGTTTCAAAGGGTGGGGCACATCCTCCTAAAGAGTCAGATCTTCACCACCTTGGTTCCAGAGAGTGCGGCTCCCATTAAGGTGTGCCAGGGGAATGGGACCACAGCCCAAAGCTGAGGGGGCAGGGCTGTAATATCCAAGGTCAGAAGAACAGAGCCTCCCAGAGCCAAATGGTGGGGATGCCACTCAGATGGACTAGGAAAACAGGAGAGCCTAAACTGAGGGAGTAGAGTTACCATCCTAGAGCCCGGAAGGCAGAGCTGAAGGCCAGGGCTGAGGGGCCTCTACCCAGAATCCACAAGGCATGGCCAACATCCAGAGTTTAGAAGGCAGGGACATTATCCAGATGGTCTCAGAGAACAAAGGATTATGTTCAAGCCTTGAGAGCTAGTCATGTGTTCTGCTGGGTTTTGGACTTGCTTGGTGACTGTTATTTCTTCTTTTCCTCCAATTTCTTCCATTTGTAATGGAAATACCTACCTTTTGCCTGTTCCACCATTGCACTTTGGAAACAAACAACTCATAGTCCAGATTCCAGTTTTACAAATGAAAAGGAATTTTGCCCCAGGATGGAACATGCCTAAAGGCTCACCCATATTTGATTTAAATGATTCAGATGATGAGAGGTTAGACTTGGAGTTGATTTAAGACTTTCGGGATGATGTCATGGGGGTGAATGTTTTTTGCCTGTGGCAAGGACATGAATTTTGGGGAGCCAAAGGGTGGAATGTTATGAATTGAATTGTGTCCCCAAAAAATATGTGTTGTAAATCCTATCCTCTATGCCTGTGGTTATAATCCCATCTGAGAATAGGTTGTCTTTGTTATGTTAATGAGGCAGGATTAGTATAGGATGTATCTTAAGTCAACCTCTTTCCAGACATAAAAGAACTTAAACCAAAGCTAGAAGCAGAGATGAGGAATGAGAGATGCTAAGCCATATGCAGACTGTCGAGGGGCAGAAGTTCAGAAGAGACAATGACCTTCCACCAGAGCCAACAAGGGGAGAAGCCTTCCTTAGAGCCGGCACCTTGAATTTAGACTTCTAGCCTCTAAACTGTGAGAAAGTTAATTTCTGTTTGTTCAAGTTATCCACTTGTAGTAGTTCGGTTATAGCATCAAGAGATAAGACAATTACCAAGCGAAAGTCTGATATAAGTATAATTTATATACCATCTCTGTTGGGTTAGGACATAACATTAAAGGATACTTTCCTTAACTCAGAACAGATACCAGTTGTACATACATTCAGAAGTTCTCAGACCAAACAGGATATACCATTTGAATACACTGTTAGACAAGAATAACCATCAAATTTTGAAGCAGCTGAGCCAGCATAATAGGGTAGGTCCATCCTGTGTGAATTTAGAGACTTAAGTTCTAACCCCAGCTTTGCCACTAAAAACCTTTTTGGTTTTAAACAGAGTAATAAAAAATAAATAAAATTTTTTTTTTAATCTCTGTAGGTCTTAATTTCCATACATATAAACTGGTAGTAGTCTAGTGGAAACTACTTACTATGGTTCCCTCCCTCCTATAAAATGTACAGATTAATCCTTTAAGAAACAACAACAATTTTAAGTAATTTGTATGCCACACATATTCGTACACAATTATTTCTGGTAAATGAACTGTTGTGAGTTAAAAAGAACTATAGGGCCAGTGGTAGTTCAGAGGTAGACTTCTCACCTTCCATGTGGGACACCCAGGCTCACTACCCAACCAATGCACCTCATACGCAGCCACCACACATCTGTCATCAGAGGATTGCATATTGCTATGGTGCTAGAAGTAGTATGGCCAGAATCCTCCTCGAAAGCAAGAGCGGTGAGACTGTGCCTCACTTACTCTGGACATGATATCAGAAGGGACCAATTCCTAGAGATGGCACGCTTGGTAAAGTAGAGAGACAGAAAAAAAGAGGAATACAGCAATGTGGATTGACATAGTCGCTGCAACAACAGGCTCAAACAGCAACAATTGTGAGGATGGCAAACCGCCCAGGAACACTGCCTTCTGTTACACATAAGGTCGCTGTGAGTTGGAACCGACTTGACACCACCTAACAACACGATGCTGAATAGGTTTCATGAGAGTTTCAGACTAAGACACTAGGAAGAAAGGCCTGGTTAACTTCTTCCAAAAACCAGCCAAAAATACCCTATGGATCACAACAGTCAGATCTGCAACCAATGATAGAAATGATGCAGGAAATGACAGCATTCCCATCCCTTGTGCCCGGAGTCACTATGAATCCGGGGTGACTCAACAACAGCTACCAATAACAACAATATGAAACTATTAAAAAAAAATTTCACTTCTGTTTCTAAAACATAAGTTAATGTTATACATGATCTTACACATCCATATAGAGAAAGTCACAGAACAGCAATTGGAAAAGGCCTTAAAATTCGTTATTTAATCATTATTCTACCAACTCTGTGGAATGTTGACAAGCCTCTACTTCATAAATCAGTAAATTCCTACTTTGATAATACCCTGGGCCATCAGAGCCCAGTTCATATGGGCACATCATTGATCCCACCCCCACCTCAGTCTGAGACTGTGAATAATCTGCTTTTGTACCCAAACAGCCATGTTAAAGCCCTGTGAAACACTAAGCATATACTAAGAAAAAATAATTACACTTCCTTGAACTGGACTGCAAAATGTTAAGCTTTCTTAAATGTGTAATAGACTGTATCCAATAAAAGCAACATAATCTGGGGAAGTGGAGCCAAGATGGCACAATAGACAGACACTTCCGGTGAGCCCTCTAACAACACAGGCTCAAAAAAACAAGTGAAACAAGTATATTTATGACAAGCTAGGAACCCTGAACATCAAAGGCAAAGTCAGAAAACGAACTGAGCGGCAGGCGAAGGAAGAGAAGGTTCAGGAGCCCAGAGGAGTTACCGGACCTGAATCTCCTGAAGCCCTCAGGTACCATTCCTGTGAGAGGCGACGGCGGGCTGATTCTAGCATACGGCCACAGTTTCCTCAGGGAAAAGCAGCCTACTCACACCTCCGGAGCCAGAGAAGAACAGCGCCCTCGGCAATAGCTTGGGATTTGCATACATTTTACTGCGCATCCCCAACCCCCACCCCCAGGCTGACTTCAGTGGCTGTTGATTTTCCTGGGCCTGAGATAGGCCCTCTTGAGCACCTAGAGCCATTCTTCCACCCTCGAAGAAGGAATAAATTCCCTCGAAGAAGGAATAAATTCACAATTGGGGGAAAGATAATTTGCCAGGTCCACTAACCAGGGAACTCAGGACAGAAGCAGATCCTGTCCAGGCATAAATGGTCCGTGGACTTTGAGTACCTTTCCCCTCTGCATGGACCTGTGTGGGCCTATTTCAGGAGAATAGGCTCTTGTTGGCAGACTACAACTGTTTCAGCTGTGTGGTGGAGAGGGATGTATGATGTTTCATACAGCTATGACTATTAAACACAGTCCTTACCTACCCACGTCAGCAGCCAAAGGACTGGTGGCTCCACTCAGGTCACCAAACAACACATGACAGGGGTCCAAGGGTAACTGGTACCTCCCAGTCCTTACAACCAAAAACATTTGGTGCCCATGGTCTATCTGCAGAACTCACCCACCTGTACAATCTGGGGAACAGAGACAGGTTTTCCTCAGAGACACGTGGGGGACAATTCTCAGCCCCCTGCCTTGTTCAGAGAATGACCTGCAGCTGCAATCAGGTACCAGTACCTACACCAATCACCCCTGCCCCTCTAAGACTGCAGGACAGGGCCTGTACCACACACTTGACGATCACCTACCTGGACATTTGAGCTGAATTCATACAAGAAAAGTGAATGGACTCCTAGACTGATAAACCTGATAACAACTCTAGCCATCTGGGGACAAGACATCAGAGCTCCAAAGGCGAAAATAACCAAGCTACCTCACTCAAGCAACCCATCTGGGCATATCAAAACAAAACAAAGCAAGAAGCTACGACACAGTAAGCAAACATAAACTAAACCAATAAAATAACTTGTAGGTGGCTTGGAAACAACAGTCAATATCAAGTCACATAAGGAAACAGACCAGGATCACCTCAACAAGCTCTCAAAACAAACAATCAATGGATCTTCTAGACGAAAGTTCATTCCTGGAATTACTGAATGCAGAATACAAAAGACTAATATACAGAACCTTTCAAGTCATCAGGAAGAAAATCAGGCAACACACAGAACAAGTCAAGGAACACACAGATAAAGCAGTAGAAGAATTAAAAAGGTTATTCAGGAACATAACAAAAAAATTAAAAAGCTAGAAAAATCCATAAACAGACAGCTATCAGGAATTCAGAAGAATAACAATAGAATTACAGAATTAGACAACTCGAAAGAGAAGCAGAATTGAGCTAGAGGAAAGCAGAATTTGTGAACTTGAAGATAAAGTACTTGGCACCAATATATTTGAAGAAAAACCAGATAAAAGAATTTTAAAAAATGAAAAAACCTTAAGAATCATGTGGAATTCTATCAAGACAAATAACCTAAAAGTGACTGGAGTACCAGAACAGGGAGGGATAACAGAAAATACAGAGAATTGTTGAAGATTTGCTGGCAGAAAGCTTCCCTGGTATCGTGAAAGGTGAGATGATACCTGTCCAAGATGCTCATCAAACTCCACATAAGGTAGATTTTAAAAGAAAGTCACAAAGACCTATTATAATCAAACTTGCCAAAACCAAAGATAAAGAGAGAGTTTTAACAGCAGCTAGAGATAAACAACAACGACAAGTCACCTACAAAGGACAGTCAATAAAAATAAGCTCGTACTACTTGGCAGAAACCACGTGGGCAAGAAGGCAATGGGATGACTTGAATGAAGCATTGCTGTAAAAAAAAAAACTGCCAGCCAAGAATTATATATGCAGCAAAATTGTCTCTCAAATATGAAGGTGAAATTAGGACATTTCCAGACAAACACAAGTTTAGGGAATTTATAAAAACCAAACCAAAACTATAAGAAATACTAAGGGGAGTTCTCCGGCTAGAAAATCAATAATATCAGGTATCAGCTCAAGACTAGAACACTGGACAGAGCACTCAGATGTCAACCCAGACAGGGAAATCAGAAAAATAAGATTAAAAAAATGCTCAAAACAGGGAAACAGTGATGTTATTATGTAAAAGAAGACAACATTAAAACCGTAAAAAGGGACTAAAAATGTAGTTACAGATCTTTCATATGAAGAGAAAGACAACGTGATACAAAGAAATGAAAGTTAGGTTTAAATTTAGAAAAATAGGGGTAAATATCACGGTAACCAAAAAGGAAACAAACTATCCTACACATCAAAATAAATACAAGGAAAAAAATACAGACTCGGTAGAAACAAAATCAACAACAACGAATATGAGGAAAAGACATGATATAAACTACTCGAGACAAAAACTTAAGTGGGAAAAAGAAACTGTCAAAAACACACCAAAAAAGACATCGAAATGATAGCACTAAAAATTCATACATATGCATAATTACATAAAATGTAAATGGACTAAATGCACCAATAAAGAGACAGAGACTGGCAGAATGGAATAAAAAACACAATCCATCTGTATGTTGCCTACAAGAGACACACCTTACACTTAAAGACACAAAATAAAACTAAAAGGATGGAAAAATATATATATATCAAGCAAACAATCAACGAAGAGCAGGAGTAGCAATATTAATTTCTGACAAAACAGACTTTAAACTTAAACCCATCAGAAAGGACAAGAACACTATATAATAATTAAAGGGACAATATACCAGGACAATATAACCATATTAAATTTTTATGAACCCAATGACAGGGCTGCAAGACATGTAAAACAAACTCTAACAGCACTGAAAAATGATACAGACAGAAACACAATTACACTAGGAAACTTCAACACACCACTTTAGGTGAAGGACAAGAAATCCAGAAAGAAGCTTAACGACGACATGGAAGATCGAAATGCCACCATCAACCAACTTGAACTCATACACATATACAGCCCAGTATACTTTCAATTCTAGTACACATGGGACATTCTCTAGAATAGACCACATATTAGGTCATAAAGCAAGCCTCAGCAGAATCCAAAACACTGAAATATTACAAAGTATCATCTCTAAACATACTGCCATAAAGGTAGAAATCAATAACAGAAAAAGCAAGCAGGGAAAAGAAATCAAACACTTGGAAACTCAACAATACCCTGTTCAAAAAAGACTGGGTTACACTTTGAAGTGTGGTGTTTGGGGTCTTAAACACTAACAAGCAGCCATCTAAGATGCATCAATGAGTCTCAACCCACCTGGATCAAAGGAGAATTAAGAACACCAAGGTCACAAGGTAATTATGAGCCCAAGAGACAGAAAGGGCTACATGAACTAGAGACTACATCATCCTGAGACCAGAAGAAATGGATGGTGCCTGGCCACAACCAATGACTGCCCTGACAGGGAGCACAACAGAGAACCCCTGAGGGAGCAGGAGAAAAGTGGGATGCAAACCTCAAATTCTCATAAAAAGACCAGACTTAATGGTCTGACTAAGACTAGAAGAATCTCAGCGGTCATGGTCCCCAAAGCTTCTGTTAGCCTAGGACAGGAACCATTCCCAAAGACAACTCATCAGACATGGATTGGACTGGACAATGGGTTGGAGAGAGATGCTGATGAGGAGTGAGCTACTTGCATCAGGTGGACACTTGAGACCATGTTCGTATCTCCTGCCTGGAGGGGAGATGGGAGGGTAGAGGGGGTTAGAAACTGGCAAAACAGTCACGAAACGAGAGACTGGAAGGAGGGAGCAGGCTGACTCATTAGGGGGAGAGTAAATGGGAGTGTGTAGTAAGGTATATACAAGTTTATATGCAGACACTGACTTGATTTGTGAACTTTCACTTAAAACACAATAAAAATTATTTTTTAAAAAAAAAGACTGGGTTATAAAAGACATTAAGAACGGAATAAAGAAATTCAGAGAATCCAATGAGAAAGAAAACACTTCCTATCAGAACCTTTGGGACACAGTGAAAGCAGGGCTCAGAGGTCGATTTATATCAATAAATTCACACATACAAAAAGAAAAAAGGGCCAAAATCAAAGAATTATCCCTACAACTTGAACAAATACAAAGAGAGCAACAAAAGAAACCCTCAGGCACCAGAAGAAAACAAATAATAAAAATTAGAACAGAATTAAATGAAATAGAAAACAGAAAAACAATTGAAAAAATTAACAAGACCAAAAGCTGGTTTTTTGAAAAAAATCAACAAAATTGATAAACCATTGGCCAAACCAACAAAACAAAAACAGGAGGACAGAAAGCAAATAACGTGAATAAGAAATGAGAGGGGCGATATTACAACAGACACAACTGAAATTAAAAGAATCATATCAGATTACTATAAAAAATCATACTCTAACAAATTTGAAAACCTAGAAGAAATGGATGAATTACTAGAGACACACTACCTACCTAAACTAACACAAATAGAGGTAGAACAACTAAATAGACCCACAACAAAAGAAGAGATTGAAAAGGTAATCAAAAAACTCCCAACCAAAAAAAGCCCTGGCCCAAACGGCTTCACTGTAGAGTTCTGCCAATCTTTCAGAGAAGAGTTAACACCACTACTGCTAAAGGCATTTCAGAGCATAGAAAAGGATGGAATACTCCCGAACAATCTATGAAGACAACATATCCCTGATGCCAAAACCAGGTAAAGTCACCACAAAAACAGAAAATTACAAACCTATATCCCTCATGAACTTACATGCAAAAATCCTCAACAAAATTCTGGCCAATAGAATTCAACAACATATCAAAAAAATAATTAACCATGACCAAGTGGGATTCACATCAGGTATGCAGAGATGGTTCAACATTTGAAAAACAATGTAATCTATCATAAAAATAAAACAAAAGACGAGAATCACATGATTTTATCAATTGATGCAGAAAAGGCATTTGACAAACTTCAACACCCATTCATGATAAAAAAAACTCTCAGGAAAATAGGAATAGAAGGAAAATTCCTCAACATAATAAAGGGCATTTATACAAAGCCAACAGCCAACATCACCCTAAATGGAAAGAGCCTGAAAACATTTCCCTTGAGATCAGGAACCAGACAAGGATGCCCTTTATCATCATTCTTATTCAACATTGTGCTGGAGGTCCTAGCCAGAGCAATTAGGCTAGACAAAGAAATAAAGGGCATCCGGATTGGTAAGGAAGAAGTCAAAGTATCTCTATTTGCAGAGGACATGATCTTACACAGAAAGCCCTAAGGAATCCTCAGGAAAACTACTGAAACTAATAGAAAAGTTCAGCAGAGTATGCGGATACAATATAAACACAAAAAAATCAGTCGGATTCCTCTACACCAACAAAAAGAACACCGAAGAGGAAATTATCAAATCAATAACATTTACAGTAGCCCCCAAGAAGATAAAAGACTTAGGAATAAATCTTACCAGAGATGTAAAAGACTTATACAAAGACAACTACAAAACATTTCTGCAAGAAACCAAAAGAGATCTACATAAACGGAAAAACATAGCTTGCTCATGGATAGGAAGGCTTAACTTTGCAAAAATGTTTATCTACCAAAAGCCATCTATAGATTTAATGCAATTCTGACCCAAATTCCAATGACATTCTTTAATGAGATGGAAAAACAAATCACCAACTTCATATGGAAGGGAAACAGGCCCCGGATAAGTAAAGCATTACTGAAAAAGAAGGACAAAGAGGGAGGCCTCACGCTACCTGATTTTAGAACCTATTATACCTCCACAGTAGTCAAAGCAGCCTGGTACTGGTACAACAACAGATACATAGACCAATGGAACAGAATTGAGAATCCAGGCATAAATCTATCTACATATGAGCAGCTGATATTTGAAAAAGCCCCAAAACAATTAAATGGGGGAAAAGACAGTCTTTTTAACAAATGGTGCTGGCATAACTGGATATCCATCTGCAAAAAAATGAAACACGACCCATCCCTCACTCCATGCAAATAAAATTAACTCAAAATGGATCAGAGACCTAACTATAAAATCTAAAATGATAAAGATCATGGAAGAAAAAATAGGGACAACGTTAGGAGCCCTAATACATGGCATAAACAGTCTACAAGAAATTACTAACAATGAAGGAAAAAAACTAGATAACTAGGAGCTCCTAAAAATCAAACACCGATGCTCATCCAAAGACTTCACTAAAAGAGTAAAGAGAATATCTACAGACTGGGAACAAGTTTTTAGGTACAACATTTCCGATAAGCGCCTGATCTCTAAAATCTACATGATAATGCAAAGACTCAACAACAAAAAGATAAATAATCCAATCAAAAAATGGGCAAAAGATATGAAGAGACACTTCACTAAAGAAGACATTCAGGTAGCTAACAGATATATGAGGAAATGTTCACAATCATTAGCCATTAGAGAAATGCAAATCAAAACCACTATGAGATTCCATCTCACTCCAACAAGGCTGGCATTAATCCAAAGAACACAAAATAATAAATGTTGGAGAGGTTGTGGAGAGATTAGAACACTTATACACTGCTGGTGGGAATGTAAAATGGTACAACCACTTTGGAAATCGATTTGGCACTTCCTTAATTCCTTAAACAGCTAGAAATACAATTACCATAGGATCCAGCAATCCCACTCCTTGGAATATATCTTAGAGAAATAAGAGGCTTTACACGAACAGAGCACACCCATGCTCACTGCAGCACTGTTTACAATAGCAAAAAGATGGAAGCAACCAAGGTGCCCATCAAAGGATGAATGGATAAATTATGGTATATTCACTCAACGGAATACTCAATGGAATACTACACATCGATAAAGAACAGGGATGAATCTGTGAAACACTTCATAACATGGAGGAACGTGGGAGGCATTATGCTGAGTGAAATTAGTCAGTTGCAAAAGGACAAATATTGTATAAAACAATATTATAAGAACTCGAGAAATAGTTTAAACAGAGAAGAAAATACTCTTTGATGGTTATGACAGGGGGAAGGAAACAGATATTCCCTAATTAGATAGTAGATAAAAGCTACTTTAGGTGAAGGGAAAGCCAACACACAATACAGGAGAGGTCAGCACAACTGGACTAAAACAAAAGCAGTTTCCTGAATAAAGTGAATGCTTCAAAGGCCAGCGAAGCAGGGATGGGGATTTGGGGACCATGGTTTCAGGGGACATCTACGTCAATTAGCATAATAAAATCTATAAGAAAACATTCTACATCCCACTTTGGAGAGTGGCGTCTGGAGTCTTAAACGCTAGCAAGCGGCCATCCATAATGGATCAATTGGTCTCAACACACCTGAACCAAAGGAGAATGAAGAACACCAACGACACAGGTAATTACGAGCCGAAGAGACAGAAAGGACCACATAAACCAGAGACTACATCAGCCTGAGACCAGAAGAATTAGATGGTGCCTGGCTGCAACCGATGACTGCCCTGACAGAGAACACAATAGAGAACCCCTGAGGGAGCAGGAGAGCAGTGGGATGCAGACCCCAAATTCTTGTAAAAAGACCAGACTTAATGGTCTGACTGAGACTAATAGGACCCTGGAGGTCATTGCCCACAGACCTTCTGTTAGCCCAAGACAGGAACCGTTCCCAAAGCCAACTCTTCAGACAGGGACTGGACTGGACAACAGGTTAGAAAAAGATGCTGGTGAAGAATGAGCTTCTTGGATCAAGTAGACACTTGAGACTATGTTGGCATTTCCTATCTGTAGGGGAGATGAGATGGCAGCATAATCACCACTGCTAAAAATTAACCACTAAGCAATTGTCATGCTAAATAAAACAAATTATGATAACACTACAGGGATTAAGTAGAAATTCCATTCTAATTTCTATTCAAGAAACAATAGTGGTTAAGAGCCAGAAGTTTGGCTAAGGGGCCAAGGTTGGAATCCTGACACCACTTGTTTTTGTGTGTTTTGCCTTGGGCAAGCCATCCTTCTTGACCCTCATTTTCTTGTATATAAAAAGAGTATCTTAAAAGCACCTGCCACAAAAGGTTGTATGAGTGATATGAATTAATATAATTCAGGTGTTTAGAAAAAAGGAACATCTTGATAAACAAAGACAAGACCGAAGTTGTCAAGGACTGTTGTTTACCTGGATCCGCAATCAACTCCCATGAAAATACCAGTCAAGAAATCAAACAATGCATTGCACCAGGTAAATCTGCTGCGAAAGACCTCTTTAAAGTGTTGTTAAACAAATATGGGACTTCCAGGCAGCGTGGTGCCAAAGACAAAAGCACCATGCCGTCCCTCCCACCAAAGACCTGAAAAATTAAGTAAAACAGAGACCGACATCATTGCTGGAACCTGAAGTGCCAAATAAAGAGATAAAGAACTCAGCCAAGCACTGAATGGAATAAGAAACTGACAGGACAGAGAACAGGGAGAGATACATGCTGAAGGCACCATCAGCTAACTGCACCACGGATCCGCCACCTTGGACTCCTGTCAGAGGTCGGCTGACAGGGAGCACAGGAATCCAGCTTCATGGAGCTCCCAGCAGGACACAGAACACCCAGTAACCAACCATACACGCTTTCCCGCCCCCCATTCTCTTCCCACTGCCCTACCTCCGAGCTTCCTGGCTGCCTGCGGTAGCTCAGCTGGCAGGGAAGTACAGCATCCGTGCCACTTGGATTCACTCCACCCACATCAGAGATCAGCGGACAGGGAATATAAGAAAGGAGCTTCACGAAGTTCCCAGCAGGAGACAGAGCACCCAGTAACAAGCGATTTACGTTTTCCTAACCACTCCCCCACCCCCTCGGCCTCCTCTGCCTCCCACCAGCCTCAATCTCTTGGCCAGAAGGCAAATACCTTTCCCTCACGCTGCTTGGACTCACCCTGCCTATACTGGCCAGGCCCCTGAGCAGGTGTTGTTTCTTTCCATCTCTTTTTGGTTTCTTCTGTGCCTCCTACCCATTCCCCCTCCTTCCTCTGGAACACCTGGCTCCATGTGCCATCTTTGCTTCTTCTTGACAGGCTGTGAAGCCACACTCAAATGGGGAACCACTCCTCCAGCCTGCGAAACCACGTTGGTGGGAGCCCCAGGGCATTTTTTTCCTTGTTTTGCTTTGTTCTGTTTTGTTTTGCTTTGTTTGTTTTCATTTCTTTTTGCAGCTTGGGAGCCCCTTCTAGCCGGGCTGCACTGCACGGCTTAGGAGACACTCCCCCAATATGCGCAGGCATTTTTTTTTCCCCCTCCTCTCTTTTTCTCTGTCTTTCTCCATTTCTTACTTCTCATTTCTCTACACTTACCTTCTTTTCCTATCTCCTGAATACCTGGTGCTAGAAGCCACTACCCCAGTCTTAGCAGCTCTACCTGTGGGACTCTAAGGCTCCTGTGGGTTTTTCTTTTACAAATTTTTATCTAGTTTTTTTTTTTTTCTTTTTTGCTTTCTCCCTTTCTCTGTTTCTCATCTGCCCATGCCAACGGCAAGTTCCCTTAGTGCTTTTTTTTTTTTTCTTTATTTGCTTGTTTGTTTTTTGGCTCCTATTTCTCTCTCCTCTCTCTTCTCTTTCCCATACCCTTATTAGCACCACAAATGACAACCTCCCCCTCTTTCTCACCTATTTACAAGGTGTACTGGGCATTACACCCCCAAGCAGCACAGGCACAGCCTACTGGAACCTGTCCACCATTCATTCCTGGCCCACCCTGTTGGCCCTAGTACATTCCACAAACAACCCGTCCAAGCCCCTCCCCTTCAGCCGAATCTGCCCTCCTGCACCATAGCTGAATAACTGGCCCCGTCCATTGGACAAAGAGGTGAAAAAGTACTGTGACTACAGAGGAGCAAACAACAAAGAACACACAGCCTGTCTGCTCACACATAACCAAAGAAAACAAAAAAGCAGGCCAAAAAAAAGAAACCTGCAATCAAGAAACAAAGAAAATAACTACTGAATGTCCCAAAGAGAGCAGATAATATCAAAACACATAAAAGCAGAACAGGAGGGTTCCAGTAGGCATCCAAAATAAAACACCAGATGATTTTCCAGTAGGGGAAAAGGCACTAGAAATACCTAATAGGGAATTCAAATCTCTAATATTCAGAGCAATCCAAGAGTTCAGACAAAAAATGAGAAAAAAAAGACAAATTTATGGAAAACGCAGACAAAATCATGGAAAATACAAACCAAAAAATGGAACAATTCAGGATAATACGAAAGAAAAATAAAAATGGCAAAAGAAAAACAGGAATGGATGCAAATAACACAAATAAGGAATGAAGCTGGGGACATTACAACAGACCTAACTGAAATAAATAAGATCATAACAGAATATTATGAAGAACAATACTCCAGCAAATTTGAAAATCTAGAGGAAATGGACAAATTTCTAGAGACACACAACCTACCCAAACTAACACAAAATGCTCTTGAAAATCTGAACAGACCCATAACAAGAGAAGAGATTGACAAGGTAATAAAAAAAACGCCCAACAAGAAACAGCCCTGGCCCAGATGGATATACTCGAGAATTCTACCAAACATTCAGAGAAGAGCTTACATCAGTACTACTCAAACTATTTCAGAATATAGAAAAGGAAGCAATACTTCTGAATTCATTCTATAAAGCCACCATAACCCTGACACCAAAACCAGGCAAAGACACCACAAAAAAAGAAAGTTACAGACCAATATCTCTCATGAATACAGATGCAAAAATTCTCAACAAAATTCTAGCCAATAGAATTCAGCATCATATCAAAAAATAATACACCATGACCAAGCAGGATTCATACTAGGTATGCAAGAATGGTTCAACCTTAGAAAATCAATCCAAGTAATCCACCACATAAAAAAAGGGAAATAAAAGAATCACATGATCATCTCAACAGACCAAAAAAGGCATTCCACAAAGACCAACACCTATTCCTGATAAAAAAAACTCTCAATAAAATAGGTTTAGAAGGGAAAGTTCTCAACACAATAAAGGCATCTATGCAAAATAAATGGCCAACATCGTTCTCAATGGAGAGAGGCTGAAAACATTTCCCTGGAGAACGGGAACAAGACAAGGATGCCCTTTATCACTACTCCTATTTAACACTGTGTTGGAAGTTTTAGCTAGAGCAATAAGCAATAAACAGAGATAAAGGGCATCCAAGTTGGTAAAGAAAAAGTTGAAGTGTCCCTATTTGAGGATGATATGATACTATACTTAGAAAACCCAAAAGAATCCATGAGAAAACTACTGGAACTAATAGAAAGATTCACCAGACTTGCAGGATACAAGATCCAAAACCAAACCCACTGCCGTCAAGTTGATTCTGACTCACAGCGACCCTATAGAACAGAGCAGAACTGCCTGGTAGAGTTTCCAAGGAGTGCCTGGTGGATTCGAACTGCTGACCTTTTGGTTAGCAGCTGCAGCACTTAACCACTACACCACCAGGGTTTCCGGATACAAGATAAACGTACAAAAAAATCAGTTGGATTCCTATACACCAATAAAGGGAACAAAGAAAAGAAATCAGAAAAACAATACCATTCATAATATCCCCTGAAAAAATTAAATACTTGGAAATAAATCTAACCAGGGATGTAAAAGACCTATACAAAGAAAACTACAAAACACTACCGCAAGAAACCAAAACAGATCTGCATAAATGGGAAAACATACCATGCTCATGGATAGGGAGACTCAACATTGTGGAACTGTCAATTCTACACAAAGTGATTTACAAATACAATGCAATACCAATCCAGATACCAACAACATTCTTTAAAGAGATGGAAAAACTTATCCTTAACTTTGTATGGAAGGGGAAGAAGCCCCAGATAAGTAAAGCACTATTGAAAAAAAAATAAAGTAGGAGGACTCACACCACCTGAACTCAGAAGCTACTATACAGCTACAGTAGTCAAAACAGCCTGGTACTGGTACGACGACAGATATATTGACCAACGGAACAGAACTGAGAACCCAGATGTAAATCCATCCACCTAGGGTCACCTGATCTTTGACAAGGGACCAAAGTCCATCAAATCGGGGAAAAGACAGTCTTTTTAATAAATGATGCTGGTAAAACTGGATGTCCATCTCCAAAAAAACAAACAGGATCCATACCTCACACCATATATAAAAACTAACTCAAAGTGGATCAAAGACCTAAATGTAAAGCCAAAAACCATAAAGTTCACAGAAGAAAAAAGAGGATCAAAGCTAGGGGCCCTAATACACACCATTAACAGGATACAAATCACAACCAATAACACAAAATCTCCAGAGGGTAATCTAGACAACTGGAATCTTCTAAAAATTACGCAATTATGCACATCAAAAGATTTAACCAAAAGAAAAGAGTAAAAAGAGAACCTACAGAATGGGAAAAAATTGTTGGCTAGCACAGCTCAGACAAAAGTCTAATCTCTAAAATCTACAAGGAAATCCAACACCTCTACAACAAAAAGACAAATAATCTGATTAAAAAATGGGCAAAGAAAATGAACAGGCAATTCACCTAAGAAGACATTCCGTGGCCAACAGACACATGAGGAAATGCTCACAATCTCTAGCCATCAGAGAAATGCAAATCAAAACCACAATGAGAAATCATCTCACCCCAGCATTACTGGCATGAATCAATAAAACAGAAAATAACAAATGTTGGAGAGGCTGCCAGGAGATCAGAACTCTTATGCACTGCTGGTGGGAATGCAAAACGATACAACCCTTTTGCAAAACAATATAGTGCTTCCTTACAAAGCTAGAAATAGAAATACCATTTGATCCAGCAATCCCACTCCTAGGAATATACCCTAGAGAAACAAGAGTCACCACGTGAATAGATATATGTACACCCATGTTCACTGCAGCATTGTTCACAATAGCAAAAAGATGGAAACAACCTAGATGCCCATCAACAGAGACTGGATAAACAAACTGTGGTATGTACACACAATGGAGTATTACACAACAATAAAGAACAACAATGAATCTGTGAAGCATCTCATAACATGGATGCATATGGAGGACATCATGCTGAGTGAAATCTGTGAGTTACAAAAGGACAAATCTTGTATGAGACCACTACTGTAAAAACTCATGAAAAGGTTTACATACAAAAACAAACAATCAGCATGGTTAGGTTCCAAAGTCCAGGCTGTTATGCAAAATCGGTATTATGTAAGGATGGAGGATGACCACCAGACTGAGTCCAGTACAACTAGATGGTACCTGGCTACCACCACTGACTGCTCTGTCAGGGATCACAATAGAGGGTCCCAGACAGAGCCGGAGAAAAATGCAGAACAAAATTCCACCTCAGAACAAAAGACCAGACTTGCTGGCCTGACAGAGACTGGAGAAACCCTGAGAGTATGGCCCCCTGACACCCTTTCAGCTCAGTAATGAGGCCACTCCTGAGGTACATCCTTCAGCCAAAGATTGAACAGGCCCATGAACAAAACAAGACTAAAGGGACACACCATCCCTGGGGCATGGACTAGAAGGTAGGAGGGAACAGGACAGCTGGTAATAGGGAACCCAGGGTTGAGAAGGAAGAGTGTTGACATGTCAGGGGGTTGTTAACCAATGTCATACCACAATGTGTGTACTGTCTGATGAGAAACTAGTTTGTTTTATAAACCTTCATCTAAAGGTCAATTAATAAAAAGATAATAAGAAATAAAATAAAAAGCAAAAATGTCATCTTGAGGACTAAGGTGTGCCCGACCCAAGTCATGATATTTTCAATCGCCTCGTGCATGTAAAACCTGGACAATGAATGAGGAAGACCAAAGAAGAATTGATGCCTTTGAATTATGGTGTTGGTAAAGAATATTGAATATACCATGGACTGCGAAAACAAATCCGTCTTAGAAGAAGTAAAGACAAAATGCTTGTTAGAAGCATGGATGGCAAGACTTCACCTCACATACTTTGAACATGTTAACAGAAGGGACCAGTCTCTGGAGAAGCACATCATGCTCGGTAAGGCAGAGGGTCAGTGAAAAAGAGAAAAATACTCAAGGAGACAGATTGACACAATGGCTGCAACAATGGGCTCCAACATAGCAAAGATTGTGAGGATGGTGCAGAACCTGGCAGTGTTTGTTTCTGTTGTACACAGGATCACTATGGGTCCAAATCGACATAACGGCACCTAGTAACAGCAACTTGTTTAGGATAGTGCCTAGCTCTAATATATACTCAACAGGTATTAGTTAGTTATAGCTATTGTTATTTACCCCTTTGGGCCTAATCTAGGAACGCGTCCCTATTTTTTTAATTAGGAAATTTGTTTAACTACATTTCCTATTTGTTTAACTATATTTCCTATTTTTTTAACTAGAAAAAACCTGTATCACAACAAATATTTGCACTTGACACCTGGCTATCAATGTACTACCAATTAGTGTGTGAACTCAATAAAGCTAATCAATCTTCCACACATAAAATTTCCTTGTAAAAATCAATAATAAATGTATATGGTTCAAAATTTAAAAGGTATAGAAGAAAATACACCCTTTCTTCCCTTACCAACATGGTTAGGTTCCAAAGAACAGGCTGTTATGCGAAATCAGTGTTATGCGAAGACAGGGGATGACTATATCAGATCACAAAATGGAGGAAGACCACATCATTACATAGGTGCCAAATTATATCATTACATAACTGCCAAGTAACACTGTTGCATAAGTGCCACATCATATCATTGCATAAAACCCAAACCACTGAAATCCAGCCAAGATGACACATAACCTTAACCACCAAAGCCAGCATTACTCTCACCTGGCACCTCGGCATTCATTACTGCCAAATGTATGCCATTAATGCACGAAATAAGTGGACAGTAGATTTTTTACTGTTCCCATAAATGCAAGTTGTCAGATGAGATAGTCGATAAGTAAGGAGAACATTTATATTGTAAAGACACCTCACCCTGCCCCAAAGCAAGTGTTATTACAATTTTTCTGTATAATTTTCCAGATAGACTACATGTATAAAAGAATACGCAAACCAATAAACTTAAACCAACTTTAAAACATGTGCAGAGAACGTCATGAGTAGAGGCAGCTACACCCAAGGGGGTAGTACTAAAAACTACAAATATTATCTTTGGGTAGCTCAAGCATGAAGTAGGTATGGGGGAGTTACAGCAAATACAGATAGGGTTTAAAAAAAAAAAATAGCCAGCTTATAAAAATAGGTACACATCACTTAACGACCTGAACTTTAACCTACTGTGGAGAGTCACATAAAATACACCCTGAAGATACTCTAAAAAATATATATATACATATATATACACCTATCGTAGCAATTATGAAGACAGAGAGGCATGAGTTACCATAACAGATAATAAGGGCTTTTACAGCAGCTGTTCTAAAATTGTGCTAATGAAGTCATCTGGGGTAAAAACGCTGGAAGTTTCCTGAGGGGACAAAACAGCTACGCTCACAAACCACAGTACGAACACACTATGGAATACTATGCAAGAATAAAAAACGATGATTAATCTGTGAAGCATCTCACAACATAGATGAATCTGGAGGGCATTATGCTGAATGAGAGAAGTCAATCACGAAAGGACAAATATTGTATGAGAGCACTATTATAAAAACTCAAGAAAAGGTTTATAAACAGAAAAAAACAATCTTGGATGCTTATGAGGGAGGGAAGGGGTGAAGAGAGAAAAATACCAACTAGATAGTACATGAGCGGTAACTTTAGTAAAGGGTAAGACAGTACACAATACTAGGGAAGTCAGCATAGCTTGGCCAAAGCAAAGCCAAAGACACTTTACAGACACATCCAAACTCCCTAAGGGACCAAGTTACCAGGCTGATGGCTGGGGACCATGGTCTCCGAAGACATCTAGCTCAACTGGCCTAACAGTTTATAACGAAAATATACATCCTACTGTGGTGAGTAGTATCTGCGGTCTAAAAAACCCGCGAGCGGCCATCTAAGATATATCTACTAGTCCCATCCCAGCTAGAGCAAGGGAGAATGAAGAAAACCAAAGACGTAAAGACTAGTCCAGAAAACTAATGGAACACAACTACCAGAGCCTCTGCCAGGCTAAGCCCAGGACAACTAGCTGGTGCCCAGCTATCACCACTGACTGCTCTGACAGGGATCACAACAGAAGATCCCAGACAGAGCACAAGAAAATGCAGAACAAAATTTAAATTTACAATAAAAGGACCAGACTTGCTGATCTGACACAGACTGAAGAAGCTCCAAGAGTATGGCCCCCCGACACCCTTTTAACTCAGTTACTCCCAAGGTTCGCCCTTCAGCCAAAGATTAGACAGGTATATAGAGCCACTATGAGTCAGAATTGACTCAACGGCAACAGGTTTTTTATAGGCAAACAATAACACACGTGAGGAATGTACTTCGCAGTTCAATTATGTATATGAGACTAAATGGGCACACCAACCCAAAAACAAAATGAGAAAGCAGGAAGGGAGAGGAAAACTGGACAAAAGGAAAGCGAGAACTCAGGTGGAGAAGGGGAGAGTGTTGACACATCACAGGGTTGGCAACCAATGTCACAAACAATTTGTGTATTAATTGTTCAGTGAGAAAATAATTTGCTCTGTAGACTTTCACCAAAAGCACAATTAAAAGAAAAAAAAAAGGCCACCCCATGTGGAGCAAGGGAGAATGAAGAAAACCAAAGACACAAGGGAAAGATTAGTCCAAAGGACTAAGGGACCACAGCTACCACAGCCTCCACTAGGCTGAGTCCAGTACAACTTACTGGTACCTGGCTACCACCACTCACTGCTCTGACAGGGATCACAATAAGGGTCCTGGAAAGGGCTTGAAAAAAAATGTAGAACAAAATTCTAACTCACAGAAGAAAAAAAAAAGACCAGATCCCACTCCTCGGGGTTTTTTGTTTTTTGTTTTTAATAATTTTTATTGAGCTTTAAGTGAACGTTTACAAATCAAGTCAGTCACATATAAGCTTATATACACCTTACTCCATACTCCCACTTACTCTCCCCCTAATGAGTCAGCCCTTCCAGTCTCTCCTTTCGTGACAATTTTGCCAGTTCTAACCCTCTCTACCCTCCTATCTCCCCTCCAGACAAGAGATGCCAACACAGTCTCAAGTGTCCACATGACACAAGTAGCTCACTCTTCATCAGCATCTCTCTCCAACCCATTGTCCACTCCCTTCCATGTCTGATGAGTTGTCTTCTCCTTGGGGTTTTTAAAGCTGTGACTTTCAGGAAGCAGACTGCCAGGTGGGTTTGAAAATGTATTCAATTTTCTTTATAGATACAAATGCAAAATTAAATAGTCTCAAGTTTTGGCCCACGAAGAAAAATAGAAAGATTGAGCACTTATGAAACCTAAGATGCTGGAGCAATAAATGATTGCACAGCATTAATAAAATTTAATCTGTCCACTGAACACAGTGTAGAGAAAGTTAAACCATTGTAAATCAGCAGTTAAGAGCATGTTTTAAATACTTACTTTTTCATTATGATCGTATTCCACGGAAGAGAAACTACGGGACACCATTAAGCGCAATCTTGAATAGTGTGGAACATGCTACAAAAAAAAGGAAAATAAATTACAGAAATGTAAACGAACAGCATCAGACCTCCTCATCTGATCTCGAGAGCTGAAGGAGAAGCACCATCAGCATCAGCAGCTCAAGGCTGACTGCTATGAAACAGAGGTGAAACATACCCTCCATCCCTTTACCAATTCTGACATCAGCCATCCCTCCCACAGCATTCTCCACTTCTCTGCTGGGTTTGATAATCCGCTGCAAGGGCCACAAAGAACTCACAGACAATTCTGATGATTATGGGGCTTATTAGGGAAGTGACAGGTTACAGTGCAGGATCAGGAATGACTCAGGATACAGTTCTTCAGTCAGGACGCCTTCTTGGGCGTGCCATGGAAGGCCTCTCCCTGCATCTCGGGCTAGCCGCCATCGCAGGCCGGCCTAGCCTCTGCCCTATTCGGGCAAGTGTTACAAAGTTCTTTAGCTCCACCAACACCAGAGTCACCCCACTCCACCAGTAAACCTCCTAAGCGACTCCATGGGTCAATGAGCTTAGCTCTGCCAAGTGCCTGGAGGCACCCTACTCTGCCAACAAGCCTCCTGCCTGAAAGTCCTCAGATTTCTCACTCTGTAGGCTGGGAAGCCCACTGCGCCACCTCCTACTGATCTCCTGGTTTTTCTTCTAAAAGTTTTCTGTCATGTTTGCCATGGCTTCTCGCTGTTTCCACCATTTCTGGTGTTATAGCTCCCTGTTTCCTGGGCCTAGGAGGTTCTCAGTGCATAGAACCCAGATCTAAAGGACGTATTCCACTCTTGGCTCTTCTTTCTTGGTAGTACTGAACTCCCCCCTCCACCTCTGGGATGATTCATTTTAAGCCTAGCAGGGGGGCAAAACTGACCAATCCCCTCATTACAGTTCCATACACCTTATTTGCATAGTCCTACCCCAACAAGGGCACCATGTACCCTATCTGCATTATAAGCAAACTACGCAATCCCCTTGGTGGGCCTCAAGCACTCATTTTTTCACCCCAACAAGGGCACCATGTACCCTATCTGCATTATAAGCAAACTACGCAATCCCCTTGGTGGGCCTCAAGCACTCATTTGCATAGTTGCACTCAATCACTGTGTGGGAATCACAAAGACTGTGGCGAGAAGGGCCATATTAAGTAATCCACCACACCACATTAGGATACTTTATGCAATGTACTTCTGGTAAAAATATTCTATCAATCAATACATGTACTACTAAGGAATATGCCATATTTGTAGAAGATAAATCACCACAATAGACACATCACGTTGGCACACAAGAGAAAATAAAGCATCAAAACAATTTCCGAAGAACTGTAAGAGGCAACGTACCAAGAAAAATTTGAAGAAAGATCTTTCTAGTCATGTAGACTAATATACTAGGGTTAAAAATGTCACATACCACAAAGGCGGAGCCAAGATGGCGGAATAGTCAAGACGCTTCCAGCGAGCACTCTTGACAACAAAGACTAGAAAAAACAAGTGAAACGAGTATATTCGTGACAAGCTGGGAGCCCTAAGCATCAAAGGCAAGCTTAGACAACGAACTGAGGAGCAGGGGGAGGAAGATGCCGTTCAGAAGTGGAGAGGAGTTACTGGACCTGAATCACGGAGAGCCCTCAGGCACCATTCCCGGAGCGGCAGCGGGCTGGTACTAGCGTTCGGCCGCAGTTTCCCCAGGGAGTAGCAGCCAGCCACAAAGCCTACTCACACCTCAGGAACCTGAGGAGAACGGCGGTCTGGGCAAGAGCTAAATACTTGTGTATACTTTACCGTGCCCCCACCCACCCAGAAGCAGGCTTCGGCAGCTGAATTGCTGGGCCTGAGATAGACCATGGTGAGCACCTAGAGCCATCCTCCCGGCCATGGCGGAGGAAAAAATTTGCAACTGGGGGGGAAAGACAATTTGCTAGCTCCATTAACCAGGGGAGCTCAGGACAGAAGCAGCTCCTATCCATGCATAAAGCATCCTTGGACCTTGAGCACCTTTCCCTTCTGCACGGACCTGTGTGGGCCTATTTCGGGAGAATACACCCTTGTTCACAAATCCCAACCATTTCAGCTGTGCAGTGGAGAGGTGGGTGTTTGACGTTTGACATTGCTTTGCCTATTAAACAAGGTCCTCACCTACCGACATCAGGGACCTAAGGACTGGTAGCTCCATTCAGATTACCCAGCCACCCACGACAGGGGTCCAAAGATAACTGGTACCTCCCAGTCCTTACAACCAAAAACTTTGGCTGCCCATGGTCCCTCTGCAGAACCCACCCACCAGCACGATCTAGGGGACAAAGACGCGTTTTCCTCAGAGACACTTGGGGGAAGATTGTGAGCCCCCTGCCTTGTTCCGAGTGTGACCGCCTGCTGCAATCAGATACCGGTATATACACCAATCACCCCTCCCCCTCTAAGACTCTAGTACAGAGCCTGTACAACACACTTGATGATCAGCTACCTAGAAGCCTGAGCTGAATTCATACAAGAAAACTGATTGGACTCCTAGACTTATATATCTGATAACAGCTCTAGCCAGCTGGGGACAGGACACCAGAGCTCCAAAGGTGAAAATAATCAAGCTACCTCACTCAAGCAACCCATATGGGTATACCAAAACAAAACAAAGCAAGCAGCTACGACACAGTAAGCAAGCATAAACTAATACAATAACTTATAGATAGCTTGGAGACAATGGTCGATATCAAGTCATATAAAGAAACAGTCCATGATCACCTCAACAGGCTCTCAAAACAAAGAATCCAGATGCAGAATACAAAAGTTTAAAACACAGAACCCTTCAAGACATCAGGAAAGAAATGAGGCAATACGCAGAACAAGCCAAGGAACACACAGATAAAGCAAATGAAGAAATTAGAAAGATTATTCAGGAACATAATGGATAGTTTAATAAGCTGGAAAAATCCATAGATGGCAATCAGAAATTCAGAAGATTAACAATAAAATTACAGAATTAGAAAACTAAATAGAAAGTCAGAGGAGCAGAATTGAGCAAGTAGAAGCTAGAATTTCTGAACTTGAAGATAAATCACTTGGCACTAATATATTTGAAGAAAAATCAGATAAAAGAATTTTTTTAAATGAAGAAACCTTAAGAATCATGTGGGACTCTATCAAGAGAAATAACCTACAAGTGAGTGGAGTATCAGACCAGGGAGGGATAACAGAAAATACAGAGAAAATTGTTATAGACTTGTTGGCAAAAAACCCTCCCTAATATTGTGAAAGATGAGAAGATATCTATCCAAGATGCTCATAGAACTTCACATAAGATAGATCTTAAAAAAAAAGTCACCAAGACATATTATAATCAAACTTACCAAAACCAAAGATAAACAGAGAATTATAAGAGCAGCGAGGGATAAACGAAAAGTCACCTACAAAGGAGAGCCAATAAGAATAAGCTCGGACTACTCGGCAGAAACCATGCAGGCTAGAAAGCAATGGAATGACATATTTAAAAAATTGGAGGAAAAAATTGCCTGCCAAGAATCATATATCTAGCAAAACTGTCTCTTAAATATAAAGGTGAAATTAAGACATTTCCAGATAAACACAAGTTGAGGGAATTTTTAAAAATCAAACCAAAACTACAAGAAATGCTAAAGAGAGTTGTTTGGTTAGAAAATCCATAATATCAGGTATCGACTCAAGACTAGAACACTGGGCAGAGCAACCAGAAGTCAACCCAGCCAGGGAAATCCAAAAAACAAAGCAAGATTTATAAAAAAAAAAAAAAAAGCCCAAAACAGGGTAACAGCGATGTTATGATATAAAAGAAGACAACATTAAAAAAATAAAGAGGAACTAAGAAATGTAATCCTACACTTCCATACGGAGAGGAGGATACGGCGATACAAAGAAATAAAAGTTAGTTTTAAATTTAGAAAAATAGGGGTAAATAATAAGGTAACCCCAAAGGAGACAAACCATCCTACTCATCAAAATACAATACAAGGGAAAAATACAGACTCAGCAGAAACAAAATCAACAACAACAAATATGAGGAAAGGACAGTATATAAAGAAAATCTACTCAGCACATAAAATCAAGCGGGAAAAAAAAATTGTCAACCACACACAAAAAAAGACATCAAAATGATAGCACTAAATTCATACCTATCCATAATTACCCTGAATGTAAGTGGACTAAATGCACCAATAAAGAGACAGAGAGTGGAAGAATGGATTAAAAAACACGATCCATCTATAGGCTGCCTATAGGCTGCCTACAAGAGACACACCTTAGACTTAGAGACACAAACTAAACTTCAAAGGATGGAAAAAAATATATCAAGCAAACAACAATCAAAAAAGAGCAGGAGTAGCAATACTAATTTCTGACAAAATAGACTTTAAAGTTAAATCCATCAGAAAGCATAAGGAAGGACACTATATAATGATTAAAGGGATAATACACCAAGAAGACATAACCATATTAAATATTTATGCACCCAATGACAGGGCTACAAGATACATAAAACAAACTCTATCAGCATTGGAAAGTGAGATAGACAGCTCCACAATAATGGTAGGAGACTTCAACACACCACTTTCAGTGAAGGACAGGACATCCAGAAAGAAGCTCAATAAAGACACACAAGATCTAAATGCCACAATCAACCAACTTGACCTCATAGACATATACAGAACACTCTACCCAAAAGCAACCAACTATACTTTCTTTACTAGTGCACATGGAACATTCTCTAGAATAGACCACATATTAGGTCATAAGGCAAGCCTTAGCAGAATCTTAAACTTTGAAATATTACAAACCATCAAGGCCATAAAAGTGGAAATCAGTAACGGGAAAAGAAATCAAACACTTGGAAACTGAACAATACTCTGCTCAAAAAAGACTGGATTATAGAAGACATTAAGGATGGAATAAAGAAATTCAGAGAATCCAATGAGAATGAAAACACTTCCTATCAGAACCTTTGGGACACAGCAAAAGCAGTACTCAGAGGCCAATTTATATCAATAAATGCACACATACAAAAAGAAAGGGACAAAATCAAAGAATTATCCCTACAACTTGAACAAATACAAAGAGAGCAACAAAAGAAACCCTCAGGCACCAGAAGAAAATAATAATAATTAGAGCTGAAGTTGGTGATTTGTTTCTCCATCACTTTAAAAAATGTCATTGGAATTTGGATCAGAAGTGCATTGTAAGTATAGATGGCTTTTGGTAGAATAGACATTTTTACTATGTTAAGTCTTCCTATCCACGAGCAAGGTATGTTTTTCCACTTATGTAGGTCCGTTTTAGTTTCTTGCACTAGTACTTCGTAGTTTTCTTTGTATAGGTCTTTTACATCTTTGGTAAGATTTATTCCTAAGTATTTTATCTTCTTGGGGGCTACTGTGAATGGTATTGATTTGGTCATTTCCTCTTTGATGTTCTTTTGTTGATGTAGAGGAATCCAAGTGATTTTTGTATGTTTATCTTGTAACCTGAGACTCTGCCAGACTCTTCTATTAGTTTCAGTAGTTTTCTGGGGGATTCCTTAGGGTTCTCTGTGTATAAGATCATGTCATCTGCAAATAGAGATAATTTTACTTCTTCCTTGCCAATCGGAATGCCGGAATGCCGTTTATTTCTTTGTCTAGCCTAATTGCTCTGGCTGGGACCTCTAGCACAATGTTGAATAACAGCGGTGATAAAGCGCTTCCTTGTCTGGGTCCCGTTCTCAAGGGAAATGCTTTCAGGCTCTCTCCATTTAGAATGATGTTGGCTGTTGGCTTTGTATAGACGCCCTTTATTATGTTGAGGAATTTTCCTTCAATTCCTATTTTGCTGAGAGTTTTTCTCATGAATGGGTGTTGGACTTTGTCAAATGCCTTTTCTGCGTCCATTGATAAGATCATGTGGTTTTTGCTTTTTGATCTATGTACAGGTTCCTCATGAGCACAATTAATTGTTCTGGAATTGCCACTCTTCTTAATGTTATCCACAGTTTGTTACGATCCACACAGTCGAATGCCTCTGCAAAGTCAATAAAATACAGGTAAACGTCCTTCTGGTATTCTCTGCTTTCAGGCAGGGTCCATCTGACATCAATAATGATAACTCTGGTTCTACATCCTCTTCTGAATCCGGCCTGAATTTCTGGCAGTTCCCTGTCAATAAACTGCTGCAGCCACTTTTGAATGATCTTCAGCAAAATTTTACTTGCATGTGACACTAATGATATTGTTCGATAATTTCTGCATTTGGTTGGATCACCTTTCTCGGGAATAGGCATAAATATGGATCTCTACCAGTCCACTGGCCTGGTAGCTGTCTTCCAAATTCCTTGGCATAGATGAATGAGCACTTCCAGCACTGCATCCATTTGCTGAAACATTTCAATTGATATTCTGTCAATTCCTGGAGCCCTGTTTTTCACCAATGCCTTCAATGCACCTTTAACTTCTTCCTTCACTACCATCAGTTCTTGATCATATGCTACCGCCTGAAATAGCTGACTATTGACCAATTCTTTTTGGTATCATGACTGTGCGTATTCCTTCCATCTTCTTTTGATACTTCCTGTGTCATTTAATATTTTCCCCATAGAATCCTTCACTATTTCAACTCAAGGTTTCAATTTTTTCTTGTTTTTTCAGCTTAAGAAATGCTGAGCATGTTCTTCCCTTTTGGTTTTCTATTTCCAGCTCTTTGCACATGTCATCATAATACTGTACTTTGTCTTCTCCAGCCTCCCTTTGAAATCTTCCGTTCAGCTCTTTTACTTCATCATTTCTTCCTTTTGATTTACCTACTCAACGTTCAAGAGGAATTTCAGAATCTCTTCTGACATCCATTTTGGTCTTTTCTTTCTCTCCTGTCTTTTTAATGACCTCTTGTTTTCTTCATGTATAATGTCCTTGATGCCATCCCGCAACTCACCTGGTCTTCAGTCACTAGTATTCAACGTGTCAAATCTATTGGTCTCTAAATTCAGGTGGGATATACTCAAGGTTGTACTTTGGTTCTCGTGGACTTGTTCCAATTTTCTTCAGCCTCAACTTGAACTTGAATAGGAGCAATTGATGACCTGTTCCACAGTCAGCCCCTGGCCTTGTTCTGACTGACAGTAGTGAGCTTTTCCATCGTCTCTTTCCTCAGATGTAGTCGATTTGATTGCTGTGTATTCCATCTGGTGAGGTCCACATGTACAGTCGTAGTTTATGTTGGTGAAAAAAAGGTATTTGCAATGAAGAGGTCTTTGTTCTTGCAAAATTCTATCATGCAATCTCCAGCATTGTTTCTACCACAAAGCCGTACTTTCCAGTTACCGATCCTTCTTGTCTCCAGCTTTCGCATTCCAATCACCAGTAATTATCAAGGAATCCTGACTGCATGTTCTATCAATTCCAGACTGTAGAAGCTGGTAAAAATCTTCAATTTCTTCATCTTTTGCCTTAGTGGTTTGTGTGTAAATTTGAATAATAGTCGTATCAACTGGTCTTCCTTGTAGGTGTATGGATATTATCCTGTCACTGACAGCATTGTAGTTCATGATAGATCTTGAAATGCTCTTTTTGACAATGAACGCAATGCCATTCCTCTTCAACATGTCATTCCCAGCATAGTAGATCATATGATTGTCCAATTCAAAATGGCCAATAACAGACAATCTCAGCTCCCTAATGCCTAGGATATCGATGTTTATTTGTTCCATTTCATTTTTGACAATTTCCAATTTTCCTAGATTCATACTTCATACATTACATGTTCTGATTATTAATGGATGTTTGCAGCTGTTTCTTCTCATTTTGAGTCATGCCACATCAGCATATGAAGGTCCTGAAACCTTGACTTCATCCACGTCGTTAAGTTCAACTCTACTTTGAGGAGGCAGCTCTTCCGCAGTTGTCTTTTGTATCCGTTCCAACCTGGGGGAGGTGCTCAACTTCCGGCACTATAGCAGACAATGTTCTGCTGCTACTCATAAGGTTTTTACTGGCAATTCTTTTCAGAAGTAGACCACTGGGTCCTTCTGTCTAGCCTGTCTTAGTCTGGAAGCTCAGCTGAAACCTGTCTGCCATTGGAGACCCTGCTGGTATTTTGAACAGCAACACACAAGCCCCAGAGTATGACAAACTGCCAGATGCGTGCAAAGTAGCACTAAGATATTTACATAAGAAACAGCATATACCACCTTATCAATTTAATAAAATAGAATAACAAAATACTTTATATTTTAAAAAATTCTTCCTAAGATTTTAAAGCCCATAATGGTCCATTGCGGGAACATATTAGCATAGTCTTTTACAAAAAGCAAGAATCGTACACATTTCTTTAATCACCACCAAATAAAGGGTATAACTGATTCCATTGCAGCTATTGTACCTGATAGCAGAAGCCAACATAATATAGGACAGACATTTTAGGTACCGTAATTTAGCTTTGTCTCTGGGTGGCACAAACAGTTCATGCTCACTGACTAACCAAAAGTTTGGCAGTTCAAACCCACCCAGTGGCACCACAGAAGAAAGGCTGGCGATCTCCTTCTGTAATGATTATGGCCAAGAAAACCCTATGGAGCTCAGTTCTGCTCTGTAACACATGGGGGTCACACATGGGGTCACCATGAGTCAGAATCAACTTCTTGGTAATGGCTGAACTTAGCTTTAGAGTTAAGAGAGTGATAATGAACAGTGATGTTTATGTGTAAGGAAGGGACTTCCTCAGAATGCAGCATAATGCCTGGAAAATAACACTGGGCGAAAAAATCACGGAACCTGAGTTCTAATCCTAGCTCAACTTACACGATTTCCACGACTTGGACAAATCACTTTAACCCCTTTGCTCTCTGCTAAGAAAAAAGAAAGCTTAAATGACTTGACTCTAAAGTCCATTACTAACCTAGGTAGGCAGGCAGAGACAGACAGCTGCTATCCAGACGATTCCAACTCATAGTAACCTAAGGTACCACAGAACAAAATGTTGCCAGGTCCTGCATTATCCTCATGACCACTGGCATGTTGCAAATCCATCACTGCAGCTATCGTACCAATGCATCTTATCAAAGGTCACCCCAGCCCTCTGCTTTACCAACAAAGATCCTCCTCCAGCAATTGATCCCTCTAGTTGATACATCCAAAGCAAGCAAGTCAGACAATATTCTGTTGTGATCCATGAGGTTTTCCCTGGCTAATTCTCAGAAGTAGATCACCAGGCCTTTCTTACTACTCTGTCATAGTCTGGAAGCTGCGCTAAAACCTGTCTCTCAGGGGCAATCCTGCAGGTATTTGAAATATTAGTGGCACAGCTTCCAGTATCACAGCAACATGCAAGCCACCACAGTGTGACAAGCTAATTGTTTTAGGTGGGTTACTAACCTAAAAACTGTATTAGCCTAAAAGCAAAAGTTTAGTGAGGAGTATCTGACGTGTGCATAAGAGCCTTGAGGATTTATTTAAAGATAAGCAGTTAATTTAGACAAACAGAATATATGGCCCAAGAAGAAAGTAACACAAATCTCACTTATTGTTGATTGCTCTGAGCTGAACAACAAAAAATGCAGAACTATTTGGTGGAAATAGAGTTAATTCTATAGGACTTGAAAAACTATGCATTAAGTTTCTAGGGTGCCTTTTGGAATACAAACCTCAGGACATATGGACTCTATCTCATTAGATGGGCTCATGAAAGATAAACTAAGCTATAGTTGGCTGAACAGAAGAGATAAGTTTCTATTCCAGGAGTATTCTGGAATTTCTGACTAAGTGGCCAAGGTCTACAGAATGTTTAGTTAGGTCAGCTGACTCTAAATTTACTTTCATGAAACTAACAGTAACATAAAGCTAGAATACATAGTGTCTATACCACATATTTCTTAAAACTAAATCCAGTCTTTGTGGTTACGAGGGGGGGGAGGGAGGGAGGGTGGGAGAGGGTTATTTCCTGATTAGTTAGTAGATAAGAACTACTTTAGGTGAAGGGAAGGACAATACTCAATACACGGAAGGTCAGCTCAACTGGACTGGACCAAAAGCAAAGAAGTTTCCGGGATAAACTGAATGCTTCAAAGGTCAGCGGAGCAAGGGCTGGCGGTTAGGAACTATGGCTTAAGGGGACTTCTAAGTCAATTGGCAAAATAATTCTATTATGAAAACATTCTGCATCCCACTTTGAAGTGCGGTGTCTGGGGTCTTAAATGCTAACAAGCGGCCATCTAAGATGCATCAATTGGTCTCAACTCACCTGAATCAAAGGAGAATGAAGAACATCAAGGTCCCACGATAACTATGAGCCCAAGAGACAGAAAGGACCACGTGAACCAGAGACTTACATCATCCTGAGACCAGAAGAACTAGATGGTGCCCGGCCACAACAGATGACTGCCCTGACAGGGAGCACAACAAAGAACCCCTGAAGGAGCAGGAGAACAGTGGCATGCAGACCCCAAATTCTCCTAAAAAGACCAGACTTAATGGTCTGACTGAGACTAGAAGAATCCCAGAGGTCATGGGCCCCAAACCTTCTGTTGGCCCAGGACAGGAGCCATTCCCGAAAACAACTCATCAGACATGGAAGGGACTGGACAATGGGTTGGAGAGAGATGCTGATGAAGAATGAGCTACTAGTATCAGGTGGACACTTGAGACTGTGTTGGCATCTCCTGTCTGGAGGGGAGATGGGAGGGTAGAGAGGGTTAGAAACTGGCAAAACCGTCATGAAGAGAGAGACTGGAAGGAGGGAGTGGGCTGACTCATTAGGGGGAGAGTAAGTGGGAGTATGGAGTAAGATGTATATAAGCTTATATGTGACTGACTTGATTTGTAAATGTTCACTTAAAGCACAATAAAAATTATTTAAAAAAACTAAATCAAGTCTACACAAGTTCTTAAGATCTGTTCAAAATATAGGAGAAATCTGTACTACACCTAATCAATTAAACTGTTTCTTGAAATATTTTTTAAAAAAGACTTAGCTCTAAAGATAGACTATTTTACAATCATTATCAAAAAAAAAAAAAAAGATCTGCTTCAAAAAGCTTCTTTAAAGGGTTAAAAAGCAAAGACATTACTTTTAAGACTGAAGTGCACCTGACCCAAGCCATGGTATTTTCAATCATCCCATACACATGTGAAAGCAGGACAATGACTAAGGAAGACTGAAGAACAACTGATGCCTTTGAATTATGGTATTGGTGAAGAATATTGAATATACCATGGACTGCCAGAAGAATGAACAAATCTGTCCTGAAAGAAGTACGGCCAGAATGCTCCTTAGAAGCAAGGATGGCAAGGCTTCGTCTCACATACTTTGGACATATTATCAAGAGGGACCAGTCCCTGGAGAAGGACATTGTGCTTGGTAAAGAAGAGGGTCAGCAAAAAAGAGGAAGACCCTCAACGAGATGGACTGACACAGTGGATGGAACTATGAGCTCAAACATAGCAACAACTGTGAGGATGGTGCAGGACTGTGCAGTGTTTGGTTCTGCTCTACATAGAGTTGTTATGAGTCAGAACCACCTCGACAGTACCTAACAACAAATACAACACCAAAAAAGAAAGCACATAGCATGTACGCATAAGAATTTGTGATAATGTGGTTCAAATTTTTTTTAAAAAACATGGATGCCACTGGTTAGCCAGTAACTAGAACTAGAAATCATATACTATCTACAGAAACATAACAGAGCTACTGTGGAAAAACAAGAGTGTGGGCCATTCCCACAGGGAGTCTGAACTGGTTTGGACTGAGCCCCATCAAAGTTCTGTTCCTATTTGCTTGTGGCAGATCTTCCTGGAAGTGCAAAGTTATAAATATATATGGGTCAGGAATCAGACAATTTTTTAGAGCTACAAAATATGTTTTCCTTTTTAAAAACAAGGGAAAAAAGAGAAATTTGCTCATTTGGACCTCTATATGGAATTTTAAAGTTTGCTGATTGTTAACATTAGGTGGCTACAAGCTCAGACTAAAATTCTTTTAAGATACTTATTTTAGTCATCTAGTGCTGTTGTAACATAAATGCCACAAGTGGAAGGCTCTAACAAAGAGAAATTAATTTTCTCACAGACTAGTAGGCTACAAGTTCAAATTCAGGGCATCGGTTCCAGGGGAAGTCTTTCTCTGTGTTGGCTCTGGAGGAAGGTCCTTGTCATCAATCTTCCAGGAGCTTCTCAGCACAGGAATCTCCAGTCCAAAGGACAGGCTCTGCTTCCAGCACTGCTTTCTTGGTGGTATGAGGTCTCCCTGTCTCTCTACTCACTTCTCTCTTCTATATCTCAAAAGAGATTGGCTCAAGATACAATCCAATCTAGTAGACTGAGTCCTGCCTCATTAACATAACTGCTGCCTATCCCACCTCATTAACATCATAAAGGTAGGATTTACAACACACAGGAAAATCACATTCGATGACAAAATAGTGGACAATCACACAACACTGGGAATCACGGCCTATCCAGGTTGATACACATATTTTAGAGGGACACAATTCAATCCATGACAATACTTAAGATATTTCCTAGCAAAGAGGTTTAGAAAAACTTTAATCAACTCCATTTATAAAGATTATGAAGTTTATCACTGCCAAAAAGTAAAAAGTTAGGCTATGCAAAATGACTTCTCAATAACACACTGCAACTGGTCCCCTTCTGCAAGAATAAGGATTACCCATATTTTCCACACTTAGAGAAGAAATAACTGCTAAGAGCATGGTACATGGGAATTAGCAAGAAATTTTTTTCAGGGTCATGAGAGCTAGGTCAAGCCTTAGCTCCACTGTTTCATAGCTTTGTGACACTGAACAAATCACTTCTCTGGACCTGTTCCCATCTATGCAGTGCAGGTGATGACACCTCTCCTGTTTCCCCCCCGAGTTGTCAAAAGGATCAAATGAGTCCTTATAAAGCTCATAAAACACCAGAGTATTATACAAAACTAAGCCCAATTATGCAATCGCCCTCTTCTTAGGATTACACCAGAATGGTCTGGAGTTACCATGAGAGTAATAATGCAATAATTAAGAGCTCTGGCTAGACGGAGACAAATTCTGACCTGGGTTCAAATCTTGACTCTTTCTTAGGTGCATACGAAATCTCCTCATATGTACAACAGGGATAATAACAGTACTTATCTAGGACATAAGGCATGTTAACGGGGATTAAATCAGAATGAGCAAAATGCCTAGCACAGTCTAAAATACAATAATCATACAACTGTTAACTAAAACTGGAGGGGATGATGGTAGAGCTTTTAGACCATCTAGATGCATCCCTTCCAGCCATGCTAAAACAGTACCTACTTTCACACTCTAGAAGTGGCCTCAGGTGGCAGCTAAGATGATAAACCCACCAGTCAATTATCTCAAAGAACAATTTAAACACTAGTTCTGCCACAGCCAAGACTATGGTCCTTAACATATTCGCAGTGACACTGAGATGAATACTACTAAAACAAAACTATTAACAGGTTAATTATCAGAAAAAGAAACTGATCCAAATTTGGGGGTAATGCTGTAACATATACCATTTTGCAACAACAGTAAAAATAATCAAAAATATGTGTGGAGTTACATGAGTAGTTACAGATGCATTGTGTATAGAAAGGCATACGTGAGTAAATGCTCGCGCATGTATAGGTGTACCTGCAGGAATATGTACATACACATTTGTATATGTGGCTTATATACCCACATAAATAACACCACCACATAGGGTGCACAGTTATGGAGGCTTTCTAGACATATCCAAACAACTCGTGGTACTGGTTTACTAGGTTAGAAGGCCTGGGACCATAATCTCAGGGGACGACTTAGTCAACTGGTATAATATAGTTCACAAAGATAATATTCTACATTCCAGATTGGTCAGTAGCATCTAGTCTTAAAAGCTTGCAAGCGATCATCTAAGACACAACTACTGGTCTCTACTCATATGGAACAAAAGAAAATAAAGGAAATTAAAAGTTCAAAGAAGAAACCAGTCCACAAGACTAACAGCCCACACGAACCACATCCTACCCTAAACAGACACCAGAAGAACTAGATGGCACCCAGCTACCACTACCTATTGTTCTGACCACATACACGATAGAATGGGAGAAAAATGTAGAACAAAACTCAAATGCCTAAAAAAGGCCAGACCTACAATCCCTGAAACTATCACCACAAGATAACCTTTGAACTTGGATTTGAAGCTATTTCTGCAGGTCACCTTTCAGTCAAATAACAGATTGCCTTATAAAATAAACAATAACAACCATGAGCAATGTTCTCACTTAAACAATTAACTGTGCGAGACCAAATGGCTGACATTTACCCAAGAGCAAAGATGAGAAGGCAAGGAGGGGAAGAGAAGTTAGCTCAATGGAAACAGTATAGAATAGAAATGAGAATGCTGACACACTGTAAAAATTGTAACCAAGGGCAGAGAACAATTTGTACGAAAATTGTTATATGGAGACCTAATTTGTTGTGTAAATTCTCACCAAAACACAGTAAAATAATATTAAAAAAAAGAATACTCAAGGAAAAAATAACACACAGTGCCCATACATACACATCCCATCTCATAAAGGTAACACTAATATGTTATCAAATGAAGTCAGAAATGTAACAGCAACAAAATAAACAATTGCAATATTAAACAAAAAAAAAGCTGTGGGGCAATAGAGCCATAATATGCTCTTACTAAGGTAAAAGCAAACATCAGCTAAGGATTAACCAACGTCATGACCATCCAGGCTAAGGCCCTCTCTCCCATGTGGTGTGATATGAAGTTAGAGGCATCAACTGATTACTTATTTCAGCATTTAAACAGACCCACACTGACCTTCTGAGGGAATGTCCACTCTTAAGGTACTAGTGTCGTCAGGCTTTCTAATTTAAGCATAGCTTTTCTTTCAAACAGACATTAAATATTTAGTCTTCAGGGCCTCAGTATCCACCCCAATTTTGTGCTGTCTGCCAAAAACTTCTGTAAAAAGCCAAGGCTAACACCTAAGATTTGAGAGAAATGGTCAAAAGGATACATCCATTACTCAAATCTCAAGATTCTCTGGGTTCTGCCTCCATACTAAGTAAGCTAGTGCATCAGGAAGGAAGCTTTCCACATCAACTGTGACGCTTCCTCATCCCATCCCGGCTCCTGACCCACCAATCCTCTCACCACAGCTGGAGCAGATGTTGTTGAAGCCCATCTAGACCCTCTTTACAAGGCAGCACACCATCACCCAGCTGCTGTCCTGGCTACTAGTGGCTCACCCTTGCTCCTAGTCTGGAAATTTCTTCTCAAGCATATGGCTGACAGACAACCAGTGACTGACCAACAATGGGTTCAAAAGGCAGAACCCCTCACCTCCAGGTGGAACCATTCCAGTAGCTACTAAGCACATGCAGCTACTGAGCACTTCGAGTGCCTGGTCCAGACTCAGATGTGCTGTACGTGGAAAACACACACCAGATGTTAAAGAGTTGCTACGACAAAAAGTGTAAAGTATTTCATTAATAATTTTTTCATTGATTATATGTTGAAATGACAATACTTTTTTAAGTCTCCTGGGTTAAATGAAATACATTCTTAAAATTAATTTTATCTTTTTCTTATTTAATATGAGTGCTAGAAACTTTTAAATTACATCTGTGGCTTGCATTCTATTTCTGTTGGATAGTGATGATCTAGAGCAGTGGGTCCTCAAACCTTCCTGTGCATCAGAACCACGTAGAGGAATCTTTAAAACACATGGCTGGGCTCCACCCCTACATGTTCTGACTCTGTATTTCTAACATATTCCCAGGTGGTGCTGCTGCTTCTGGCTGGGGTACCACACTTTGCAAACCACTGCTCTAGCACTTCCCTGTGGGATGAGACTGCAGGTAGTCTCCAGGTAGGGACCCCCTCCTTGCTTAGCTTTGTCCCTCTGCCCTACGCTGCTTTCTTCACTCCTCTTCTCCCAAGCACACTAATCCCTTACCAGGCTCCACTTCTAGGGAATCCGACGACCTCACCTTCTTAGAACTGTTTCATACAACAATAACTTTCACAAAGTGCCAGATTAATAACAACCAAGTACATGGGAAATATCTGTTTTTTTTTTTTTTTTTTTTTGGAGGGGGTAGTGGGAGCCCTGGTGGATCAGTGGTTAAGAGCTCAGCTGCTAACCAAAAGGTCAGCAGTTCGAATCCATCAGCCGCTCCTTGGAAACCCTATGAGGCAGCTCTACTCTGTCCTACAGGATTGCTGAGTCGGAACTGACTCGATGACAGTGGGATTTTTTTTTTTTTTTTTAACTACTAACAAAGATGTTATATATTGGATTTCTAGTAGCCGATGTGTAATGTATTCTACACATTCCAGGCTAGTTAAGGTTTGTTTATCCTGATGAACTAATGGGACAGCTATACCACCTACTGTTTTCTTTTTTCCATGCTAGTTTTTGTGCCCAAAAGGTATAAACTTGCACTTTCTCCTTTTTACTACTAGGTTTGTTAATATGGCAAAATAAAGGCTTTGACATCAGACCTGGATTTGAATCCTGAATCTACCACTTAATTGCTGTGTGACCTTGGGCAAGTTACTGAACTTCTCTATGCCTCAACTATAAAATCGGAATCATTTGAAGGTGGTTTAAACTTTAAACGAGATAACAGGTGTTAAATCAGCTTTCGTCCTCCATCATTCTGAGTAATCACAGAAGCACCTACCCATCTGAGGAAGTGGTTTCAGGCCTTTTAGACAACCATTAGACAATCCCTCCCCCAAACAACAAATAACATCAACCATTAGACAACCCCTCCCCCAAACAACAAATAACATCAACAATCCTTCTGGATTTCGTGATTTCAATCAAAACAGTTATTTTCACTGTTCTCTGGATTTCCCTTCCCAAGACTCAGCCTTCTCTATCACCCAGCAGCGTAGGCTTAAGAGTCATTCTTTTTTATTGAGATATAACTCATATACCATAAAATCCACCCCTTTAAATATACAATTCAGTGGCTTTTAGTATGTTCAGAAGGTTGTGCATAACCATCACCACTATCTACTTCTAGAACATTTCCATCACCCTAAAAAGAAACATATTACCCATTACCAGTTGCTCTCCATTCTGCCCTTCCCCCATCCCCTGGCAACCTCTAACAAATCTACTTGCTGTCTCTAGGGATTTGCCTCTTCCGAACATTTCATATAAATGGATTCATGTAATACGTAGCCTTTCGTGTCTGGATTTTAAAAGTCATTCTTGATTCCTTTCTTTGTATCTCTCTTCTAAGCCAACAGAACTACTATTGTCTTAGGCTGGATTTTCCAGAGAGGCAAAACCAGTAAAGTGTATAAATACACACAGGAAAAGATTTATATCAAGGAAATGGCTCATGCGATTGTAGAAGCTGGAACATCCCAAGTCCGTGGATCAGGACAGAGGCTTCTCCTGATTCATGTAGCCACAGGGGCTGGCGAACCCAAGATCGGCAGGTTGGGGAGAAGAGCTCTTGCTCACAGACTGTGAAGATTGACAAATCCTAAGATTAGCAGGTAAGCTGCTAGCTCAAGTCCCAAGAACCAGAGGCCAGATGAACAGGTGCCAGCTGCAGGATCCAGAGCAGGCAAAAGCCAGAACATCCACTTATATTCAAATGCAGGCCACACACCCATGGAAACTCCCTTTCAACTGAATGACTACTCACAGCAGATCCCATCATGGGGCTGATCACATATAAACACTGAGAATCAGGGCCCAGCCAAGTTGACGCACAATCTTAACCATCATAATATTCCAAATCTAACCAGTTCTCACCAACGCCAGTGCTACCAACCTAGCAAAGTTATCATGATCTCTAGCTTGGACTTCTACGTTAGCCTCCCGACTGGTCTCTCTGCTTCCACTGTTCCCACCCACCTGCACCCCCACCAAAACATTCACACAGTTGTTGGAGTGGTCTTTTTAAAATGTAAATCTGGTCTGCTTAAAACTCTCCAATGGGCTCCCCATTATTAAAATAAATCCCAAATACAAGTCCCTAAATGACTGTCCCTACCTACCTTCCCTACCCCATCTCCTAGCATTCCCCCCCACGTTCACTTCGCCCCAGCCACACTGGACACATCCAATCCTGATCATGTCAAACGCAATTCCCATCTCAGCCTTTGCCTTTGTGCTCCTTTTATATGGAATGCTAGTCCCCCAGGTTGTCACATGGCTGGCTGCTTCCTGCTCATCATTCGGGTTTCAGTTCAAATGCCACATGCTCAGAAAAGCCTGCCCAGTTCTCCTTAGGGTAACAGGCCCCACCCCAACACTACCACCACTCTATCCCATTATCTTATTTTTCCTTTCCTAATACTTAGCACTATTTGAATTCATCTGTTTATGTAAATACTGTCAGTCTCCTCTACTCAAATATAAGCTCAATGACGGCATAGACAGTCACCATCATTATTCCAGCTCTAAACAGTATCTGGCATACAGTAAGCATAATGGGTTGAATGGTGGTTCCAGAAAAAGACACATCTATGTCCTGGAACATGCAAATGAGATCTTAATTTGGAAAAAGGGTGCTTCTGGATGAAATTAATGTATTACAGAGTGTAACTGCTCCATAGGGTTTTCTTGGCTTCAAACTTTATGAAAGTAGTTCGCCAGGCCTTTCTTTTGCAGAGTGGCTGAGGGGGTTCAAACCACCAACCTTTAGGCTACCAGTTGATCAAAAATCACTTGCACCACCCAAGCTCCTTCATATGTCATTACCAAACCAAACCTATTGCCATGGAGTCGATTCCAACTCATAGCGACCCTACTGGACGAAGCAGAACTGCCCCATAGGGTTTCCAAGGAGAAGCTGGTGGTTTCGAACTGCTGACTTTTTGGTTGGCATCCAACTCTTAACCATATACATCAACAAAGAATTACAAATCAAAATAACAACGAGGTACCACTACATACCTACTAAACCAAACCAAACACATTGCCATCCAATTGATTCCGACTCATAGTGACCCTACAGGACAGAGTACAACTGTCCCAAAGGAGTGGCTGGTGGATTCGAACTGCTGACCTTTTTGGTTAGCAGCCAAGCTCTTAACCACTGGGCCGCCAGGGTTCCACACACCTACTAGAATGAGAATTCCTATTGTCCCACATCCTTGCCAGCATTTGGCATTGTCACTATTTTAGCCCCACACCGACTAGAATGGCCAAAAACCAAGATACTGACAACACAAAATGCTGGCAAGGATGTGAAGCAACAGGAACTCTCATTCTTTGCTGGTGGGAATGCAAAATAGTACAGTCACTCTGGAAGACAATCTGATAGTTTCTTAGAAAGCTAAACTCAAGTTTACCATACAATCCAGCAATCACACTCCTAGGTATTTACCCAAATGAGACAAAAACATGTCAACATAAAAATCTGCACACAAATGTTTACGTCAGCTTTTTTCATAACTGCCAAATATTGGAAGCAAACAAGATGTTCTTCAATAAGTGAATGGATAAACAAACTGTGGTACAGCCATACAATGGAGTATTAGTCAGCAATAAAAAGAATTGAGCTATTAAGCTGTGAAAAGTCATGAAGGAACCTTAAATGCATACTGTTAAGTGGAAGACACCAGTTTGAATAGGCTGCACACCATATGAGTCCCACTATATGACATCTGGAAGAAGCAAAACTATAAACACAGTGAAAAGATCAGAGGTTGCCAGGAGTTCAAGGGGAGGGACACAGGAGTAACAGATGGAACCCAGGGCATTTTTAGGGCAGTGAAACTATTCTGTATGATATTGTAACAGTAGACACATGACATTATGCATTTATCAAAACCCACGGGTCTGCACAACACAAAGCGTGAACCCTAATATAAACTATGGACTTTCGTTATTAATAATGTATCAATTCTGATTGGGCAATTTTAGTTACTGATAATATATCAATACTGATGGAGCAATGATAACAAATACCACAGGAATGCAACATGTTGGTAATAGGAGAAAGTGTAGAGGGAAGAGGGGGTATATGACAACTCACTGTACTTTCCGCACAATTTTTCTTTAAAACTGCTCTAAAAAATAAAGGCTACTTTTAAATGCCAACAAAACCAAAAACCAAACCCGCTGCCGTTGAGTAAATTCCAACTCATGAACTATTACAGGACAGAGTAGAACTGTCCCATAGAATTTCCAAGGAGCAGCTGGTGGATTCAAACTGCCAACTTTTGGTTAGTAGCCAAGGTCTTATCCACTGCACCACCTGGGCATTTAAAATAAACTATTATTTTTTAAATCATGCAACACGTTTACAGAGTATGTTTTCCTTTCTATTATGGGAGACTATATTCAAAACAACAGCAATATTTCTGCATATGACACTTCATTACACTACTGAAATTCTCATTAAAGATACCAAAGACCTTCTTATCAAATTCTTTCTTCCATCTTTTTTTATTTTTTACTGCTTGACCTCTCTTTACCCAGAACATGATGAGTGACAATGCTTTCATTTCTTTGGTCTCCTCACTGCATTTCACAGTGCCCAGTACTTAGTCGAAGCTCCATAAACATTTTTTTTAATAATTTTTATTGTGCTCTAAGTGAAAGTTTACAAATCAAGTTACAAATCAAATCAAAAACCCATATACACCTTGCTACACACTCCCAATTACTCTCCCCCTAATGAGACAGCCTGCTCTCTCCCTCTACTCTCTCTTTTCGTGTCCTTTTCGCCAGCTTCTAACCCCCTCCACCCTCTCATCTCCCCTCCAGGCAGGAGACACCAACATAGTCTCAAGTGTCCACCGGATCCAAGAAGCTCACTCCTCACCAGCATCCCTCTCCAACCCACTATCAGTCCAATTCTTGTCTGAAGAGTTGGCTTCGGGAATGGTTCCTGTCCTAGGCCAACAGAAGGTTTCGGGGTCATGACCACCAGGGTCCATCTAATCTCAGTCAGACCATTAAGTCTGGTCTTATGAGAATTTGGGGTCTGCATCCCACTGCTCTCCTGCTCCCTCAGGGGCTCTCTGTTGTGTTCCCTGTCAGGGCAGTCATCGGTTGTAGCCAGGCACCATCTAGTTCTTCTGGTCTCAGGATGATGTAGTCGCTGGTTCATGTGGCCCTTTCTGTCTCTTGGGCTCGTAATCACCTTGCATCCTTGCTGTTCTTCATTCTCCTTTGATCTAGGTGGGCTGAGATCAATTGATGCATCTTAGATGGCTGCTTGCTAGCGTCCATAAACATTTTTTGAATGGACAGCTAGATCTCTGGACAAACGAAAGAATGCTAACTACTTCTTGAAAGTTCTTCCATTTGTTTGGTAACACTACACTATATTAGCTCCTCTCCAGCCATTCCTCTAAATCCTATTGTCTCTTCTTCCTTTGTCCAAATCCTAATATAGGGTTCAACATTGAATATTTGGTTAAATAGTAACTGATCTACTATAGCCTTCAGAGTTTACATAACACTCCAACTTTATCTCTTATGACTGACCCAAAAATCAGCCACTGATTTTCCTTGTCTCCCAACACCTCAGCATGACTCATCTAACTCCAGATATCTAAAATGAAACACTGTTTCCACCAAAAAACATATTTTCCTTCCCAAATTTCCTTTCTCATACCTGTTCTCCTACCTAGAAAGATTTTAAAAAAAAAAAAAAATTTGAAATCATCTTAAACAAGTGCTTCTTCTTGATCAAAAATGTTCCCTACTTTCCCTTATTCCTGTAGCAGTTTTTATGAATCACTCCTCTGTTCTGAAACTCTTAAAAACAGAATGAAATCCAAAAAGTAGATGCATAAATACACAGATTTCTACCAAGATTTTATTACACCAGAAACTACAACTGGTTTCTGCAATAATCTTGGATTTTTTTTCCCAAATGATTTGTCAGAAATTTATTAGCCTGTTGGAAAGGTTTACCTCCAGGCAATTCTAAAGCATTCAAGTGTGCTTTTTTTCCATGTTGACTGACCAGAAAAGACAATTACCAATTTCAAGGAACATAAAAGGTAAGCAAAGAGCCCTAGTGGCTAAAACAGTTTAGCACAGTTAAGGACTCAAGTGCTAAGTGAAAGCTGGCAAATCAAACGCATCCAGTGGTTCCAAGGGAGAAAGACCTGGCGATCTTCTGTAAAGATTACAGCCAAGAAAATCCTACGGCACAGTTCTACACGCATGTCATGTACAGCCACCATGAGTCAAAATCAACTCCACAGCACCCAACAGAAGGTACGCATGCAAATCAGGGACTGCACCGGACAAGACCATCACTCATGTGAGAGACAATTTGTAATCGGAAAAGCAAGGCTTTGGAATCAGACTATCCAAGGTTTTAATTCTGCCTTAGCCAACTGTGTCCTTAAGCAAGTTACTCAACTGCTCTGAGCTTTGTTTCCACCTCCGTAAAACTGGTTTGTTTTGTTTTTCACCTAGTTGTTACATGGATAAGAGATGGTATGTGAAAAGCATGTGAAACAAACAAAAATTCCATAAATTATAGCACTTACCATAAAACCAATATCCTAGACCCACTGAAAAAACGTAGACAGAAGAAAAATCTAGGTATTTAAACCAAATCTCTCAAAAAAGCTGATACAGAAACCAAATAAGTAAGCACTAAAAAGTGAACTCTACATATACCCTAAAATTAAACAACATCTGTTAACTGGCTAAAAGAACGGTTAGAATTCTTTAGAGTCTAGAGTTTGCTGTGTGCTTTCCAACAATCTAAAAAGTTTGCAGGGGTGGAGGAAGGGTTTACTTTCTCTGCTGCCAAAAAAAAAACTCAAGTCCATTCTAACTCATAGCGACCCTACAGAACAGAGCAGAATGGCCCCATAGGACTTCCAAGGAGCAGCTGACGGATTCGAACTGCCAACCCTTTGATTTGCAGTTGTAGCTCGCCATAGCTCTTAACCACTGCACCACCAGGGCTCCAGAGGAGGGTAGGAGAGGTTAAAAATCTTCAAAAGCTTCTACCACAAACCTAGAATCAGTGAAGCACATTTGAAGTTCATAGAAGGAAAACACTACGACAAGCAAAGAAGCAGCTGAAGTCCCCTTATGCGTTTATGAACTTCCAGGATTCTTTCCACCTCAAGGAGGAATTCTTTGCCAGTACAAACATAACTCTATTCCAATCACTATAGTCACACATTTGGCACCTATTTTGCCAAACCTTGTGCTAAGAACACAGAAACAGACAAGACACAGTCTCTGCCAACACAATTAAAAGGAAGGAAAAAAAAAATCCTGGGGGGCCAGGATGGCTGACTAGGTAGAAGCTACCTTGGATCCCTCTTGCAACAAACACTCGGAAAAACAAGTGAATCGATTACATACATGACAATCTATGAACCCTGGCCATCAAACACATATCTAAAGAGTTGACCTGAGTGACAGAGACTCAGCCTGCACAAGCAGGCTGCACACTGACACAGCTAATGAGAGAACAAGTAGCCACGGGGAAGCAGCGACTCTTTTCAGAGCCTGGAGCCAGCGTCCCCATTAGAAAACCTTGGCACCGGGCTTTGGACTGGGCGCAGGGGAGCTGAGCACGGCTTCCTGAGATGGAGAAACATGGGACGCAGCCCTCGCCCCCAGAAGTGACCTCAGGGGAAGCCCAGCCAGTGCACGCAGGCAGCACAACGATGCGGCTGACACGAGGAGAAGTCACCGGGAGACAGCGACTGGTTTTGGAGCCTGAAGTGCGGCTTCCCAGCTGGGGAACCTTGGCACTGGCTTTGGACTGGGAGCGGAAGAACTGACCACGGATTCTGAGACAGCACAAGCACAGGACGTGGGCCTAACCCTCAGGGACAATCTGGACCCAGCCAACACACACAGGCTACACACCCCTCGGGAATCTCAAATAAAAGTCATCACCAAGCAAGATAAGCAACTTTGTCTATATTCCTGGGTGCTACTCTCTCCTATCTATCTGATCCCTCCCCTCCCCGTCCCAGGCAGCTTCATTGGAATTTCCTGGGCCAGAGAGTGAAGTGCTCTGCGGTTCTGTTTGTTTGTTTGTTTGTCTTTTCCTAACCCATTCTCCTGGCCTGAGAGAAGCAGCTACAAAAAACCCAGGGACCAAAAATCCTTCCCTGACTTCCCGAAATTGGACTAAAAATACAGAACCAGCTCCAGCCAAGCATATGAGATCCACAGTCTTGGGCTTTCATCCCTACAGGGAACAAGGTGGCTATTATAATGCAAAGGCAATTCTGATACTGATCTGACTGTAATCGTTTTAGCGGATTACTGGAAAGACAAGTTTCCCAGCTCTAATATCTCTACCTATTAAACAGAGCCCTCACTGACCCACAACGGGGAACAAGGGCTGAAGCTCCACCCAAACCACGTATAGCCTCCTGCCATAGGGGTCTGAGGATAGTGACACCTACCATTCTGTAGAGGTACATACATTGGGTGCCTAAGGTAAAGCTGCAGAGCCCACCCACCAAAGTGCTTTAGGAATAGAGACACACCTACCTCACTGCTACTTGGGGGAACCCTGTCAGCATCCTGCCCCCACTGCAGTGTGCCTCCTGCTGCTACTAAAAGCTGGTACACACAATTATCACCACTACTCCTCTAAGTGAATAGGTGACAGTCTACACCACACACTTGGTAACCCAAAATCAGATTCTACTCAAGAATAGTGAATGGACTCTTAGGCTTATATATCTGGTAACAACCCAAACCACCTGGTCACAGGACATAAGAGAATCAAAGGCTACAACAATCAAGACAGCACAATCTAGTAGCCCATCTACATATATTGAAAGAAAACAAAACAAGATAAGACTCAGTGAGCAAATATAAAAATAAATCATTACAATATCTTATAGATGGCTCGGAGACAGCAGTCGATATCAAACCACATAAAGAAGCAGACCATGATTGCTTCTACAACTCCCCAAATTAAAGAATCAAAACCTTTCCCAAATGAAGATACAATCCTGGAATTGCCAGATGCAGAATACAAAAAACTAATTTACAGAATGTTTCAAGACATCAGGGATGACCTCAGAAATGAAAAAAGGCAACCTACACAAAAAGCAAAGGAACACAACGATTAAGCAGTTGAAGAAATCCAAAAGAATATTCAAGAACATAGTGGAAAAATTAATAAGCTGCAAGAATCCATAGAGAGACAGCATTCAGAAATCGAAAAGATTAACCGTAAAATTACAGAATTAGACAACTCAATAGGAAGTCAGAGGAACAGAATCAAGCAACTGGAACGCAGAGTGGGGGAGCTGGAGGATAAGGCAATTGACACCAGTGTAGTTGAAGAAAAATCAGACAAAAGAATTGAAAAAAATGAAGAAACCCTAAGAATCATGTGGGACTCTATCAAGAAGAATAACTTGTGCGTGACGGAGTACCAGAACAGGGAGGGATAACAGAAAATACAGAGAGAACAGCTGAAGATCTGTCGGCAGAAAACTTCCCTGACATCACGAAAGACGAAAGGATGTCTATCCAAGATGCTCATCGAACCCCATGTAAGATTGATCCAAAAAGAAAATGACCAAGACATATTATCATCAAACTTGCCAAAACCAAAGATAAAAAGAAAATGTTAAAAGCAGGGATAAAAGAAAGGTCTCCTACAAAGGAGACTCAATAAGAATAAGTTCAGACTACTCAGCAGAAACCATGCAGTCAAGAAAGCAATGGGATGACACATATAGAGCACTGAAGGGGAAAAACTGCCAGCCAAGGGTCATATATCCAGCAAAACTCTCTGTCAAATATGAAGGTGAAATTGAAACATTTACAGATAAACACAAGCTTAGAGAATTTGCAAAAACCAAACCAAAGCTACAAGAAATACTAAAGGGAACTCTTTGGTCAGAAAATCAATAGTATCAGACACCAACACAACACAAGGTCACAGAACAGAACATCCTGATATCAACTCAAATAGGGAAATCACAAAAACAAATTAAGATTAATTCTAAAAAGAAAGAATGCTCAAAACAGGGAATCACTGAAATCATTATTTAAAAGATCACAATAATCAAAAAGAGGGACTGAATACAGGAGGCACAGAACTGCCACATGGAGAGGAAAACAAGGCAATATAGGATGATACAAGTTAGGTTTTTACTTAGAAAAATAGGGGTAAATATTAAGATAACCACAAAGAGGTCTAACAATTCCATAACTCAAAAAAAAAAAACAAGAAATTCATAACGACTCAGCAAACATAAATTCGACTACTATGAAAATGAGGAACACACAATTTACAATTTACAAAGAAAAACATCTCAGCATAAAAAAGTGGAAAAATGAAATTGTCAACAACACACACAAAAAGGCATCAAAATGATAGCACTAAACACATAAAAAAAAAAATACTTATCTATAATTACGCTGAATGTAAATGGACTAAATGCACCAATAAAGAGACAGAGAGTCCCAGACTGCATAAAGAAACACGATCCGTCTATATGCTGCCTACGAGAGACACATCTTAGACTTAGAGACACAAACAAACTAAAACTCAAAGGATGGAAAAAAATATATCAAGCAAACAATAAGCAAAAAAGAGCAGGAGTAGCAATATTAATTTCTGACAAAATAGACTTTAAACTTAAATCCACCACAAAGGATAAAGGACGACGCTACATAATGATAAAAGGGACAATTGATCAGGAAGACATAACCATATTAAATATTTATGCACCCAATGACAGGGCTGCAAGATACATAAAACAAATTTTAACAGAACTGAAAAGTGAGATAGACACCTCCGCAATTATTGCAGAAGACTTCGACACACCACTATCGGAGAAGGATAGGACATCCAGTAAGAAGCTCAATAGAGACACAGAAGACCTAATTACAACAATCAACCAACTTGACCTCATTGACTTACACAGAACTCTCCACCCAACAGCTGCAAAGTATACTTTTTTTTCTATTGCACACGGAACATTCTCTAGAATAGACCATATATTAGGTCATAAAACAAACCTCTGCAGAATCCAAAACATCGAAATATTACAAAGCATCTTCTAAGACCACAAGGCCATAAAAGTAGAAATCAATAACAGAAAAATCAGGGAAAAGAAATCAAATACTTGGAAACTGAACAATATCCTCCTGAAAAAAGACTGGGTTATAGAAGACATTAAAGAGGGAATAAAGAAATTCATAGAATGCAACGAGAATGAAAACACTTCCTATCAAAACCTCTGGGACACAGCAAAAGCAGTGCTCAGAGGTCAATTTATATCGATAAATACACACATACATAAAGAAGAAAGAGCCAAAATCAGAGAACTGTTCCGACAACTTGAACAAATAGAAAGAGAGCAACAAAAGAATCCATCAGGCACCAGAAAAAAAACAAATACTAAAAATTAGAGCTGAGCTAAATGAATTAGAGAACAGAAAAACAATTGAAAGAATTAACAAAGCCAAAAGCTACTTCTTTGAAAAAATTAATAAAATTGATAAACCACTGGCCAGACTGACTAAAGAAATACAGGAAAGGAGACAAATAACCCGAATAAGAAACGAGATGGGCCATATCACAACAGACCCAACTGAAATTAAAAGAATCATATCAGATTATTATGAAAAATTGTACTCTAAAAATTTGCAACCCTAGAAGAAATGGATGAATTCCTAGAAAAACACTACCTACCTAAACTAACACAATCAGAAGTGAAACAACTAAATAGACCCATAACAAAAAAAGAGATTGAAAAGGTAATCAAAAAACTCCCAACAAAAAAAAAGCCCTGGCCCGGACGGCTTCACTGCAGAGTTCTACCAAACCTTCAGAGAAGAGTTAACACCACTACTACTAAACAAAGGTATTTCAAAGCATAGAAAATGATGGAATACTACCTAACTCATTCTATGAAGCCACCATTTCCCTGATACCAAAACCAGGTAAAGACATCACAAAAAAAGAAAATTACAGACCTATATCCCTCATGAACATAGATGCAAAAATCCTCAACAAAATTCTAGCCAATAGAATTCAACAACATACCAAAAAAATAATCCACCATGACCAAGTGGGATTTATACCAGGTATGTAAGCTTGGTTTAATATTAGAAAAACCATTAATGTAATCCACCATATAAATAAAACAAAAGACAAAAACCACATGATCTTATCAATTGATGCAGAAAAGGCATGTGACAAAGTCCAACACCCATTCATGAGAAAAACTCTCAGCAAAATAGGAATTGAAGGAAAATTCCTCAACATAATAAAGGGCGTCTATACAAAGGCAACAGCCAACATCACTCTAAATGGAGAGAACCTAAAAGCATTTCCCTTGAGAATGGGAACCAGACAAGGAAGCGCTTTATCACCGCTCTTATTCAACATTGTGCTAGAGGTCCCAGCCAGAGCAATTAGGCTAGACAAAGAAATAAAGGGCATCCGGATTGGCAAGGAGGAACTAAAATTATCTCTATTTGCAGATGACATGATCTTGTACACAGAAAACCCTAAGGAATCCTCCAGAAAACTACTGAAACTAATAGAAGAGTTTGGCAGAGTCTCAGGTTGGATTCCTCTACATCAACAAAAAGAACATCGAAGAGGAAATAACTAAATCAATACCATTCACAGTAGCCCCCAAGAAGATAAAATACTTAGGAATAAATCTAACCAAAGATGTAAAAGACCTATACAAAGAAAACTACAAAGTACTACTGCAAGAAACTAAAACGGACCTACATAAGTGGAAAAACATACCTTGCTCATGCATAGGAATACTTAACATAGTAAAAATGTCTATTCTACCAAAAGCCATCTATACGTACAATGCACTTCCGATCCAAATTCCAATGACATTTTTTAAAGTGATGGAGAAACAAATCACCAACTTCATATGGAAGGGAAAGAAGCCTCGGATAAGTAAAGCATTACTGAAAAAGAAGATAGTGGGAGGCCTCACTCTATCTGATTTCAGAACATATTATACAGCCACAGTAGTCAAAACAGCCTGGTACTGGTACAACAACAGGCACATAGACCAATGGAACAGAATTGAGAACCCAGATGTAAATCCATCCACATATGAGCGGCTGATATTTGACAAAGGCCCAGTGTCAGTTAATTGGGGAAAAGACAGTCTTTTTAACAAATGGTGCTGGCATAACTGGATATCCATTTGCAAAAAAATGAAACAGGACCCATACCTCACACCATGCACAAAAACTAACTCCAAGTGGATCAAAGACCTAAACATAAAGACTAAAATGATAAAGATCATGGAAGAAAAAATAGGGATAACCTTAGGAGCCCTTACACAAGGCATAAACAGAATATAAAACATCACTAAAAATGACGAAGGGAAACCAGATAACTGGGAGCTCCTAAAAATCAAACACCTATGCTCATCTAAAGACTTCACCAAAAGAGTAAAAAGACCACCTACAGGTTGGGAAAAAATTTTCAGCTATGACATCTCCGACCAGCACCTGATCTCTAAAATCTATATAATTCTGTTAAAACTCAACCACAAAAAGACAAACAACCCAATCAAGAAGTGGGCAAAGGATATGAACACGCACTTCACTAAAGAAGATATTCGGGCAGCTAACAGATACATGAGAAAATGCTCTCGATTATTAGCCATTAGAGAAATGCAAATTAAAACTACGATGAGATTCCGTCTCCAACAAGGCTGGCATTAATCCAAAAAACACAAAATAATAAATGTCGGAGAGGCTGCGGAAAGACTGGAACTCTTATACACTGCTGGTGGGAATGAAAAATGGTACAACCACTTTGGAAATCTAGCTGGCGTTTTCTTAAAAAGTTAGAAATAGAACTACCATACAACCCAGAAATCCCACTCCTCGGAATATACCCCAGAGAAATAAGAGCCTTCACACGAACAGATATATGCACACCCATGTTTATTGCAGCACTGTTTACAATAGCAAAAAGCTGGAAGCAACCAAGGTGTCCATCAACGGATGAATGGTTAAACAAATTATGGTACATTCACACCATGGAATACTACACATCGATAAAGAACAGTGACGAATCTGTGAAACATTTCATAACATGGAGGAACCTGAAAGGCGTTATGCTGAGTGAAATTAGTCAGAGGCAAAAGGACAAATATTGTATAAGACCACTATTATAAGAACTTGAGAAATAGTATAAACTGAGAACACATTCTTTTGTGGTTATGGGGGGGGAGGGAGGGTGGGAGAAGGTTATCTCCTGATTAGTTAGTAGATAAGAACTACTTTAGGTGAAGGGAAGGACAATACTCAATACACGGAAAGTCAGCTCAACTGGACTGGACCAAAAGCAAAGAAGTTTCCGGGATAAACTGAATGCTTCAAAGGTCAGTGGAGCAAGGGCGGGCAGTTAGGAACTATGGCTTAAGGGGACTTCTAAGTCAATTGGCAAAATAAATTCTATTATGACAACATTCTGCATCCCACTTTGAAGTGCGGTGTCTGGGGTCTTAAATGCTAACAAGCGGCCATCTAAGATGCATCAATTGGTCTCAACCCACCTGGATCAAAGGAGAATGAAGAACACCAAGGTCACATGATAACTATGAGCCCAAGAGACAGAAAGGGCCACATGAACTAGAGACTTACATCATCCTGAGATCAGAAGAACTAGATGGTGCCCGGCCCAACCGATGACTGCCCTGACAGGGAGCACAACAGAGAACCCCTGAGGGAGCAGGAGAACAGTGGGATGCAGACCCCAAATTCTCATAAAAAGACCAGACTTAATGGTCTGACTGAGACTGGAAGAATCCCAGAGGTCATGGGCCCCAAACCTTCTGTTGGCCCAGGACGGGAACCATTCCCGAAAACAACTCATCAGACATGGAAGGGACTGGACAATGGGTTGGAGAGAGATGCCGACGAAGAGTGAGCTACTTGTATCAGGTGGACACTAGAGACTGTGTTCGCATCTCCTGTCTGGAGGGGAGATGGGAGGGTAGAGAGGGTTAGAAACTGGCAAAAGGGTCAGGAAAGGAGAGACTGGAAGGAGGGAGCAGGCTGACTCATTAGGGGGAGAGTAAATGGGAGTATGTAGAAAGGTGTATATAAGCTTATATGTGACAGACTGACTTGATTTGTAAACTTTCACTTAAAGCACAATAAAAATTATTTTTTTTAAAAAATCCTGATGAGAAAAATCAAAGCTTATATAATTATAAAGTAAAAACCAGCTGCCAAGGAGTCAATTCCAACTCATGGTGACCTCGTGTGTCAGGGGAGAACAGTGTTCCATAGGGCTTTCATCTGCTGATTTTTCAGAAGCTCCTTTCTCTAAGGTGCCTCCAGGCAGACTCCAGCAGCCAACCTTTTGGTTAGCAGCATTAATCATTTACACCAAGATGTAAATAAATTTTAATACGAGAAGCCCCTTAACAACAACAAATTAGAAACGGAGAGAAACAGGGCAGCTAGTGCTGTCATGTTTACAGCAACAATAAGTGACATATGATAAACATGAGCCAGGAAAGCTATAAAAAGCAGATACCTGAACTCAGAACCCTTGAATTTAAAGATCCTAAGCAGAAGGCCAACAGCGGAACACATCTCAATACTCCCCAAACGTACCACTATATTCTAATAGTTGATGATCCTGAGTCATCAAGACAAGGATAAATTATGTTCAAAGTACCCTGTTCAAAATGACAAATATCCTTCCAACAAAATATTTACAATAGTAAAATAATAACAACAATAGCAATAATTAAGAGCGGTTGTAGGACCTGCAAGGTGAGGCAATGAACTGTTACTTTATTTCTCACAAGTATCAACCATTGCTGTAATCCAAGCAATTAACAGGTCTCCTACATCCTTTCTTAGCCCCTCCAATCGAAAATATATCAGTCAACCCTCCCACCTCCAACATCCGTGGCTTCCCAATGCTCTTAAAATAAGGATCAAACCCCGCAGGTGACCTACAAGACCCCATATGGTCTGACTCCTCATGTCTCTGCACCAGAGCCTCACAGACTTTTCTCAGTTCTTTTAACTTGTCATTCCCTCAGGCCACAGGACCTTTGCACATACTGCTACCTCACATAGATATAACACTCCTTGGAAACTCTATGGGGCAGTTCTACCCTGTCCTATAGGGTAGCCATGAGTCAGAATTGACTGGATGGCAGTGGTTTTTTAATACTGTGATATAATACAATTAAAACAGGCTTTCAACGCAAACGTAAAATTTACTAGGAAAACTGATATCAACATCATATTTTGAAAGTTAAGATAAACTCATAACCCTAATTTTACTCCAGCAGCAGTTCATACTATTCCTTCAAACAAGCTGAAACAGGCAAACAAAAATGGAAACCATAGCACTTATAATCGCTCTGGAAAGCTGAAGAGCAGGCCGACATCCAAAGCACAAGAACTGCAGTGTGAGGAAATACGTTACTGCCGGATGGCTACGGCCGCTCCAGGGATGCCTCCCGAGCCCCTCCACCCTCCACGGGCCAAACGGGCCACAGCTGCAGCGAGCTCCCAGGCGTGAGAACGGCAGTCCGGGGCGCACGTCAAGGCGGACGCCGGGTCGGGCCGCGCGCGGGGCCGCGCGGGGACGGACGTGAGGGTCGCGCGACGCCGCCCGGCCGGCCGGCCCGGAGGCTCCAGGGGGAACCGACCGGGAAGCCGGAGCCGGGGCGAGCCTGGACTCGGCTCTCCGAGAGGCGGTGCGGGGCCGGAGGCCAGGTGAAGCCCAGGCCCGCCAGGGTGCCCGTCGCCCCTCACCTTCAGGCTCCACAGCACCGCGTTGCGCATCAGCAGCTGCGACGGCCGCGGACCGCGCCGTCCGCTCGCGACCAACGACACAGCGCCCACCCAGATCCCCGCCATTGCCGCCCCTGCCGACAGCGCTCTGCCTGACCTCTGACCCCGCCGAGGGGGCGGAGAAGGGGAGCCCCTGAGCTTCGGCCAATCACGAGCCGCAGCTCCTCAGCCCCGCCCCCTGCCTCGCGGAGGCAGGCGCCCGAGGGAGATGGCGCGGAGCCGCGGGAGCCGGGAGCCAGGGCCCTGGCGGGAGCGGGCTAGGGCCCGGAGGGAGGCGGGGAGAGGGGAGGAAGGCCGGCCGCCGGATCCGGCCCCCTGGTTGGGAAAGACTGGGAAGAAACGCCTGAGCTCTGGCGAGAGTTTATCGGGGCCTGTTTGGGGTAAACCCCTTATGACACCAGCGTCCACCTAGCAATCAACATGCAGCTTTCGAATTAAGGTCAGCGAGTCACCTCCACCCCGTAACTGCCCCGTCACCCCACAGCCAACCTGGAATCATGAGTGTCCTAAATTCCAGATACTCGCGCAAACTATGCTTCTATATATATATTTGAAAGTGTAAATTCCAAAGGACCAAACCTAGATAAGTTTTCGGACAAATGTAGTAACAGTAAAAGCTCTAGGTCTAGACCTTGATATCTGAGTTCGAATCCTACGTCTGTCACTTAATATCTGCATACCAGGGGAATTAGCCAAAACTTCAGTTTCTGTTGCTTGCAAGCAGGAACCCTTCTTAGTACAATAGATGTCGTACTAGATGCCTCAGGTTTTGTCTGATTTATACAAAAATCTTCAGAACATATATTATTCTCGTTTTGAGAAACTAAAAACTATAGAGATGTGAAGTCGCTCAGCTAATAAATGGTGAAGCTGGCATTGGAACCCAGCTCTGACTGTCTTCAGGGACTCGGGTTTTGTTTTGACTATGGGAAATTTAAAACCTACACAAAAGAAAGTAGTAAACACCCATGTGCCCATTGCGTAGCTTCAACAAATCAACTTTTTGTCAGTCTTGTTTCATCTGTTTCCACTTTTTTTCAGTTTTTGCTGGAGTATTTTAAAGCAAATCTCAGACATCAGGTCATCTTGCCTATAAATACTATCAGGCGCTCTGCTCTTCACTATGTACCTCTCCTACACAGTCACCTTGAGAAAGTTACCAAGCCAGGAATGACTTAGAGTGTGTTATAGCGTGTGCAGTGTGATGGATCACTTGTGTGTGTGGCCTTTCTAGCCATGGTCTTGTAACTTTCACCCAAGTGATTGGGTGGGACTGTGTGATAGGGTAACTGTGGCCCACCGAGAGGATTGGTCAGTCTTGCCATACCACCGGGCTTGAAATGAGCCTCCCCAGAGGCAGGAAAGATTCCACCACTACCAAGGAAGGTGAGACCCACAGGAGATGGCACAGTGGGCTTCCCAGCCCATAGAGCAAGAAAGCTGAGTCCCTTTGGTCAGGGACTGAGGGCCAGGGAGAGGTGTGCCTGTGAGCACGGCTGGAAACCAGAGGCTGTCCTGATGGAAGAACTGTATCCTTGAGTGTTCCTGAGCCTGAATTGTAACTTGTTACTTCCCTAATAAATCCCATAATCGTGAAATGGTCTGTGAGTTCTGTGTGGCCATTCCAATGAATTACTGAACCCAGGAGAGAAGTAGAGAGTGCTGTGGGGGGATGGTTGGTGTCAGAATTGGTAAAGAAGGTGGGCATGTCTGACCTCTGCCTCACAGGAATCAGTCTTGGGCTCTTAATCTTGACTCTCCTTCCCCCTTGTGAAGTTAAAGGAGGTTAGACATCGCCACCAAGCCGTTTCTGCAGCATGGTAAATTCCAAAAGAGCTGTAATGACATCTCTGAAAATTCAGATTTTTATCCCCTAAACTCCTAATCTCTCATGTTGGTGTCCATAATCCTTTCACTAAAAAGGAAATGGACATTTGCCAGGCATGTATCAGGATCTCTGCTTGATAATTTCACACTTAAGAGCCCATTTGATCCTTGCAAAAATTATGCACACACGCTCCCTTGCGAGGTGGTTATTGTTGTCCTCATTTCCCATTTTTCATATGAGGAAACTGAGACTCACAGTGGCCACAGTTGAGCCAGGATTCAAAGCTTGATTGTCTGACTTCCTGTGTTGTCATTTTCCCACCCATCCTACCATGTTGCTTCTGGGGGGAAAAAAAAGAAACAACCTGGGATTAAAAGAGTAAATATCAAATCTTCTAATAATTAGTCTGTAAAACTAGACAGAGAAGAAATTAGCTGCAGAGTTAACAAGAAAATAAAATTTCTCCCAAGGTCAAGTCTAGGGTGACCAATCATCCCAGTGTTAGAAATGAAATTCCTACATCCTGGGAAACCTCTTAATCACAAGCAACCCACCTCAACTGTAAAAACTAACAAACAAGCAGACCTCCTTTTTTTTTGTAGGGCTTACTGCTTTCTTCCTAGGTCAAGGTCCTTACCACCACTCCCGCTTTTGGAAATTTGCTAGAGGACTCAGCATATAGTTGTACTCATAATCAAGATTTATTACAGCAATGCAGTAAAGATGCAGAGCAAGATCAAAAAGGACAGACACAGACAGAGTCTGCACAAATCTATGTACAGATTTCCTTACTACACTGTCTCCCTCCCGTGAGGAGTCACGCAGAACACACTCTTCCCCCACCAACAAAAACGCGTATGTATGATGTTTCTGCCCAGGGAAGGCCATTGGAGATTCAGTGCTCAAGGTTTTTATTAGGGGGGGAGCCCTGGTAGTGCAGTGGTTAAGAGCTACGGTGTGCTACAGCTGCTAACCAAAAAGGTCAGCAGTTCAAATCCACCAGCTGTTTCTTGGAAACTCTATGGGGCAGTTCTACTGTGTTCTATAGGGTCGCTATGAGTTGGAATCGAATTGACGGCAATGGGTTTCATTTGGTTTTGGTCACGAAGGCACCCTCTACCTAGCACGTATCAAAACTCCAGACTACAGAAGGAAAGCAGATGTTTAGCATAAACCACATTATTTCCACATCCTAGGCACAATGAGCTACCCTTATAAGTTAAGAAGCCATGGAACCACTACTCCCAAGATCGACACCAGTCATGGGCCAACTTTGCAAGGAGGCCCATCTAGAAACAGCTACTTCAGACCTGCTATCTTAACTCTTTTCTGCAGACTTACCAGTCATCTCCCCAGCTGTGCTTCACTGCTCCCGTCTCCTGAATAAAGATCGCTGAGATACCCAACTAATGATCACTAAAACTGGTACAATAATATTCTACAAATTATTTTGATTCTGTTGTTGTTAAGTGCAATCAAGTTAGTTCTGACTCATAGTGACCCTATGGACAACAGAACGAAACACCGCCCAGTCCCGCGCCATCCTCACAGTGTTGCTATGCTTGAGCCTACTGTTGCAGCCACTGTGTCAGTCCATCTTGTAGAGGGTCTTCCTCTTTTTTGATAACCTACTTTACCAAGCATGATGTCCTTCTTCAGGTTTCCAGACTTCAGTATTCTTGTTAATCAAGGACCATCATAGTATACTTTTGATTTAAATCAAAAGGCCCCGGAGGTTTGTCAATGTGATTGTTAAGGTTGTATGTCATCTTGGCTGGGCCATGATTCTCAGTGATTTGGCAGTTTGATGTAGTTTGGCAGTTACATAATGATGTAATTAGGTAATTATGTAATGGCGTAATCAACTCCATCTTGAGATCTGCTATGAGCAGCCAATCAGTTGAAAGGGAGTTTCCTTGAGGGTGTGGCCTGCCTCCAGTATATAAATGGATGTTCCAGCAAGGCTCTTGCTCTGGATCCTGTATCTGGCTTATCATCTGACCTCTGGTTTTTGGGACTTGAGCCAGCAGCTTACCTGCCAGTCTTGGAATTCATTGGCCTCCACAGCCTGTGAGCCGGCAGCCTGCAATCTGATCTGCCAATCTTAAGTTCGTCAGCGCCTGTCACTATGTGAGTCATGAGAACCTCCAGCCTGATACCTGACCCACAGACTTGGAACTTGCCAGCTTCTATAACTGCATGAGCCATTTCCTTGAGATAAATCAATCTCTCGCTCTCTCTCCATATATATGTGTGTGTCTGTGTGTGTGTATATATATATATGTGGGTGTGTATGCTTCACTTATTTTGTTTCTCTGGAGAACCCAACCTAAGACAGTCAATATAACTATCATTCATAACTTGTTTCTCCCAAGGTAATCATTGATTATATCTTTTAAGTAATAATCAACACAAAGCCGTTCCCCAAAATGTGTAGATAATTCACATCCCTGCTTCCCCACTTCTCCATGTCTGACATCAGTCACCCATGTGGCGTTTTCTCCCTTTTACTGTAGTCACCCAGAGTTAGTTCTTTACAAACGACTGCCTGCACAGCTCTGTTCTGTCCACCAGCCACCCAAAGCTGGTTCCTCACAAGTTAGGACTCTGTCTATCTACTGTGAAATAGGCAGACGCCAGGCCCTGCTGGCTGTCACTACCCTCAGTGGTTTGGTGATTAGCTAAAATGACGCAGAAAACTCACAGAGACTACCTGTAAAAACGGCATGGCGTCAGACCTCCTCTAACTTCAGGGGGAGAGAGGAGAGTCAATATCAGCATCAGCCCAAAGCTGATTCCAATGAGGTGGAGGTCAGACATACCTCCACTCTTCAAACTTTTTACCAATTGTAACCACAGCCATCCCTCCCATGGCACTCTCTACTTCTCTGCTGGGTTTGATAATTCATTGCAATGGGCACACAGAACTCAAGGACCATATTCACAGTCAGGGGGGTTTATTAGGGAAATAACAGGTTGAAATTCAGGATCAGGATCAAATTGGAAGTAACGAAATGACTCAGGATACAGTTCTTCGATCAGGACAGCTTACTCTCAGCCGTGCCTGCAGGCAGGCCTCTCTGTCATCCTCAGCCATTGGTCCTGCTCAGGCAAGTGTTACAAAGCTTTTTAGCTCTGCTTGTAAGTTCCCAGAGGCACCCCACTCTGCCAGGAAGCCTCCTGCATAAAAGCACTCAGCTCTCTTGCTCCATGGGTCAGCAAGCCAAGCCTGCCAGTCCTGTGCTGCTTTCCTCTCATGCGATCTTCAGGGTTACAGTTCTGTCTCCTGGGTCTAGGAGGTTCTCAGTGCAGGGACCCTGGGTCCAAAGGACACGCTCCACTCCCAGCTCTTCTTCTTGATGGTAATGAGGTCCCCCCTCAGCCTCTGGGACTGGCTTCTTTTAAGCTTAGCAGAATGGCAAAACTGACCAGTTCCCCACAAGGGTTCAATGCAGCTTATTTGCATAGTCCCACCCTGAAAGTGTTCCATGCGCCTTATCTGCATTAGAAAACTGTCCAATCCCCTTGGTGGGCCGTAAGCACCTTATTTGCACAGTCCCACCCAATCATTTTGTGGGAGTTACACAACCATGACTAGAAGGCTCATATAATAGTAATTCATTTTACTATACTATACCTATGCTACAATTACCCATTTATTATAATCAAAAAAGATTCAATCAAGGAGACACATCAGACAAAGTCTGGGAGAGGTTGCAGCACATGACTTCTATTGTCCTCAGGAACTTGCTATGCTCCCCCGAGTATGGATGTTCTCGCCACTTCAGGAAGCCATAAAAGGAAGCTCCAAAGTCCAATGTCCCTTAATCATTGGAACCTCAATGAATATGCATGGTTGGGACCTTAATGCATAATCATGATCCATCCAATCAATGAATATGCAGGACTGCGTCATGCCCCCTCTCTTCCTGAAGTCAGTTCATCAGGTATGGGGCCTGTGTAGCACCTACTTACCTACCTAATTTAGAAAGGCAAGGAGCACCTTAGTCACTCAGACTATTTTCATAAACCAGATACAAAAGGCCAAATCTAATTCTTTGTGCCACAATACCAGTTTTAATTAATTGTGTGTTATATTTAAAAAGAGGATCACATACTTTTCCATTCCAACCTTTCTGATTAAAAATGCATTATGAAAAAGGTCAATAATTACTCTAATACAAAGATCAAGGGACGGAAACAAAAGTACTGTAAATTGAAGAACCAGAATGCAATTAAAGACAATGTTGACACGTTGTGAAAAATGTAACTAATGTCATGGAACAATTTGTGTAGAAATTTTCAAATGGGAACCTAATTTTCTATGTAAACTTTCACCAAAAGTACAATAAAATATAATTTAAAAAATACATTAGGTAACAACACAAACAATAACCAAAAAACAAGTGTGTAGGTATATATGTGTACAGGAATTTATAGGTGTGTACATACCTGTGCACACAGAGATGTGTCTATATGTATGTATACGTATGTGTATGTGTATGTACTGATATGTGTTTTCCTCACATATATTCATAGAGAACACAGTTATAGATACTTCTCAGACATAACCAAACACCTTGAACCATTTGTTCTCTGGATTTGGTGGCTTAGGCTGGTTATCTAGAGAAATAAAAGCAGTAAAGCATATAAATATGTAGAGAGAGATTTATACCAAGGAAAGGAAATGACTCACAGGGTTGTAGAGACTGGAACATACCCAGTCTGTGGGTCAGGTTGGAGGCTTCTCCTGATTCACATAGCCGCAGGGACTGGTGAACTCAAGATAAGTAGGTCAGACAGCAGGGCTTTTGCTCACAGGCTGCAAATATGGATGAACCCCAAGATGAACAGGCAAAATGGCAGGTAAGCTGCTAGCTGAAGTCCCAAGAACTGGAGGTCAGACAAATAGGAGCCAGCTGCAGCATCTAGAGCAAGCAAAAGCCCACAAGCTTTGCCAGAAAGTCCACTTATATTCAATGCAGGCCACACCCCCAAGAAAACTCCCTTTCAACTGATTGGCCACTCAGAGCAGATTCCATCATGGAGGAGATCACATTTTATCAAATCTCATCATGGAAGCGATCACTTCATCATCCAAAAAAGGAAAAAAAACAAACAAGTTGTCATTGAGTCGATTCCTACTCATAGTAACCCTAAAGGACAGAGTAGAACTGCCCCATAGGGTTCCCAAGGAGTACCTGGTGGATTCAAACTGCCGACCTTTTGGTTAACAGCCATAGCTCTTAATCACTACACCACCTGGGTTTCCTCACATCATCACTCAACTGCCAAACTACATCATAACTGCCAAACCACTGAGAATCATGGCCCAGCCAAGTTGACACACAACATTAATGATCACAGTGCACCCCTTATCAACATGGCACCTGTATACATCTCCTTAAACCATACATAATCTCTGAATAAAGGCAATTATAAAGTTACACCTGCGCCTAAGATGATACAATGAACACATATAAAACCAAATATACACTAGCCCTGTTTACATCTTTTAAGTGAATAAAAGAAAAATATTTGATGCACACATACAAGGCAGAAATACTCGTAACAATTACAGTTCTCATTTCTGCAACTGGCCACATGGTCATAACTGGCATTTAGAGCTACCTTCTTCCACCACCCATTCCCTATTATCTTTGCCCTCAGCAAGCACCTCTGCTGGTCGTGGTTCTTTGCTGGAGGGAGAGACCCAAACTTTCATTTCTGAAGGGTCTGGGCCATTAGCAATCATGTCATAATTGGATTGCTGTAGTTTTCCATTGACTTTAATCCAGGGCGTAGTAGTGCTAAGAAACGCCCTAAGGAATCTCCTGCATTCCAGACATACTCTTCTTTACCTCCATTATGTAATACCAATCTGATTTCCTCTTGGTAATCAGGATCCATCACACCAGCCAGTATGGTAACTCCCTTCTTTGCCTGTTGATCTAGAGGCATAAGGAGCCCAAAGTGTCCAGGTGGCATTCTTAACTTCCAGTTCAATGGAATCAGTGATTTGTCTACATTCCTTCTTTTGGAAATAAGGCCTCTAGAGCCACAGATCATAAGGTCACAGGGACAGGAAGCAAAAATTTTGTGAGTGGGTCACTAGGGATAATAGTGAGTAGTACCACTCCCATATTCACTCTTTGATTCCTGCGTATGGGAGAATCAGCACCATACACTGGACACTGGTTTAGAGCAAATACATCGTCCTGGAAAACACTGCACCAATCCTGCAGGATATTGCCACCCAGTTGGCACCGCAATTGTGTCTTTAGAACGTCATTCCACCGTTCTATCAAGCCAGCTGTGTCACGATGATGGGGAACATGGTAAGACCAGTGAATTCCATGAGCATGGGCCTACTGCCACTTCATTTGCTGTGGAGTCCCTTGATCTGAGGCAATGCTGTGTGGGATATCATCACAGTGGATAAAGCATTCTGTAAGTTCATGGATGGGGGTTTGGGAAGAAGCATTGCATGCAGGGAAGGCAAATCTGTACCCAGAGTTAAGTGTCTATTCCAGTAAAAACAAAATGTTGCCCTTTCCATGATGGAAGCAGTCCAATGTAATCAAATTGTGAACAGGTTGCTGGCTGATCACCTCGAGGGGTGGTGCCATATTGGGAAATCAGTGTTGTTTTTTCCTGTGGCTGACCAGGCACTCGGCTATGGCTGCAGCCAGGTTGGCCTTGGTGATTGGAAGTCCGTGTTGCTGACCCCATGCATAACCTCTATCCCTGCCACCATGGCCACTTTTTTTCATGAGCCCATTGAGCAATGACAGGAGTGGCTAGGGAGCGAAGATGACTGGTTTCCACAGAACATGTCATCCTATTCACTTGGTTGTTAAAATCCTCCTTTGCTGAGGTCACCCTTTGGTGAGCATTCATATGAGACACAAATATCTTCACTTCTTAAGCCCATTCAGAGAGGTCTACCCACATACCTCTTCCCAATACCTCCTTGTCTCCAATTTTCCAATCATGCTCCTTCCAAGTCCCTGACCGTCCAGCTAAACCATTGGTCACAGCCCATGAATCAGTATACAGTCACACATCTGGCCATTTCTCCTTCCAAGCAAAGTAAACAACCAGGTGCACCGCTTGAAGTTCTGCCCACTGGGATGATTTTCCTTCACCAGTGTCCTTCAGGGAGGTCCCAGAAAGGGGCTATAATGTTGCCACTGTCCACTGCAAGTAAAAAAAAAAAAATCCCCACTGCCATCGAGTCGATTCTGACTCATAGCGACCCTATAGGACAGAGTAGAAATGCCCCATAGAGTTTCCAAGGAGCGCCTGGTGGATTTAAGCTGCCAACCTCTTGGTTAGCAGCTGTAGCACTTAACCACTACGCCACTGCAAGTGGTGCCCACGTATCGTGCAGAACCATCTGTAAACCAGGCACAAGTTTCTCTTCCTCAGGCAACTGGGAGATGGAAGGTAATGTGACAGGATTGGAAACCATGGGCATCTGTGCCACTTCCTCATGCAACTTATTGTGCCTTCAGAACCTGCTCGGGCCTGATCTTGTATATACCACTTCTTATAATCAATCTTAATGATGGAGTGCCGCTGTGCAAGTCTAACCTTATGGCTCTGTGGGTCAGACAACACCCAGTTCATGAGGGAGAGCTCAGGCCACATGGTGACTTGGTGGCCCATAATTAAGCATTCAGTCTATACTAAGGCCCAGTAACAAATCAAAAGCTGTTTCTCAAAAGAGGGTAGTTATCTGCAAAGGATGGCAGCACTTTGCTCCAAAATCCTAACGGTCTGTGCTGTGATTCACCAAAGACTCCAAACAGCAGCTCTATCTGCTACTGACACTTCAAACACCATCGTATCAGCCAGATCATACGGCCCAAGTGGCAGAGCCACTTGCACGGCAGCCTGAACCTGTTGCAGAGCCTTCTCTTGTTCTGGGCCTTACTCAAAACTAGCAGCTCAAAGTTGTTTTTTTCCATGGCACAAACTGTCCTTTTTTGAAGGCACCCTAATGAGACTAAAAAAAGTGTATTACTGTGAGAACTTGTAACTGATTACAGAGACATATTTAAATACATTTTGTTTGGAATAAACATGTATGAACTGGAACACTTGTGGCAATACTTTTTGACTTACCCTCATATGTGCTATGAAAAATGTTAGTTCTATGTTCCAAAATTATTTTAATTAAATATTTTCCCTGTGTGATTAGGTTTAACATTCAATTTAGTTCATTGGTTTCTGTCCCTATTTCCATTTTAGGATTTTGTTTTTTGACTGTATTTTTTTTTTCTAGATTTTATTTTGTTATTATTGAGCATATACACAGCAAAACATACACAAATTCAACAGTTTCTACCTGCACAATTTAGTTACACTGACTATATTCTTCAAGTTGTGCAACCATTCTCACCCTTCTTTTCTGAGTTGTTTCTCCCTCATTAACATAAACTAATTGCCCCCTAAGGTTCCTGTCTAATCTTTCGAGCTGCTGTTGTCAATTTGATCCCATACAGATAGTTGTTATAAGAGCATAATGCTCAAGGCAGATCGTTTTAACTACTTAAGCTAAACTATTGTTCCATTTTAAGATGACTTCAGATGTTTTTGGTTTAAGGTTTTGGGGGAGCTGCCCCCACTTAGGTGACCCATCTCCTGACTCCACTGTAGGGAACCTTCTGTAGGAGTTTCTATCAGTCCAGCAGCCCTCAGTTACTGGTTGGGGGAGGGGTAGTCACACTCCAAACAGACCCCCTGGGAGGTGTACCTTGTTGCTATCAGAGCTTGCCCCGTAGTAGCCTCCCCTCAAGATGCCTGTTTCCTAACACACGGCAGTCTCAGTCAGCAGTCCCCAAAGCCAACTGTAAGGGGAAGCAGACAGGCCAAACTGATCTCCAGGGAGGTCTGTCCTGTTGGTTTCAGAAGCCTGAGCTATGGGGTACACAGGGAGGCATGTAGAGTGCTGACTATGGGAGCAGGTTCCTGTGCAGGGGCCTTCTGTAGCAGTTTGCAACAGCCTGACAACCAACAATTACTAGTTGGGGAAGGGGGTGTCATGCTTTGGTCAGATTCCCATGGAGGTCTGCCTTGTTGCTATCAGGGTACCCCTGGTAGATTATTGCCTGTGAGTGCAGCCACCACTCAAGACTCCTGCTTCCTAACACACAGCAGTGTCAGTAGTCCTCAGCGCCAACTAGAAGTGGGGACACACTAACCCTAATTGACCCCCAGGTAGGTTTGTCCTATTGGTCTCAAATGCTAGGGTTATGAGGCACATGGGGAGGCAGGCAGAATGCTGACTATGAGAGCAGACTCCACTGCTGGGCCCTTCTGTAGCAATTCACAGCAGATTTGCTGGTGACAGTGTCCAGGTGGGGGAGGGACTGTCTCAATCCAAAGAGACCTCCAGGGAGCTTTGCCTTGTTGTTAGCAGAACTCTCCCTGTAGTACGTTGGCTGTGGATGTAGCCTCCACTAAGGATGCCTGCTTTTTAGCACACAACAGCCTCAATGTTGACTGAAAGGGAGAGCAGACAGACCTGAACTGACTCCCTGGGACATCTGTCCTGTTGGTTTCAGAGGCCTGAGCTATGGGTTGTGCAAGGAGGCCAGTGCGTGTTTACTGTAGGAGCAGGCTCCACTGCACAGGCCTTCTGTAGCAATTCACAGCGGGTTTACAGCCGATAATGTCCAGGTGGGGAGGTGCTGCCACACTCCAAATGGAGCCCCACGGATGTCAGCATTGTTGCTATCAGAGCATCCACTGGAGCATGTTGGATGTGGGTGTAGCTTCTACTAAAGATGCGTGCTCCTTCGCACATGGCAGCTTCAGTCAGCAGTCCTCAGCACTGACTGAAAGGGGGAGCAGACAATCCAGAACTAACTCCCTGGGAGATCTGTCCTGTTGGTTTCACAGGCCTGAGGTATGATGTGAGCAAGGAGGTAGGTAGAGTACTGACTATGGGTGCAGATTTCACCGCACAGGTCTTCTGTAGCAATTCACAGTAGGCTTGCAACCAACAGTGTCTGGGTGGAGAGGTGCTGGCACGATCCAAACAGACCCCAGGGAGGTCTGTCTTATTGATTTTAGGGCAGAGGCTTGGGGTCTTGTCTCCTTGTACAGGCAAGGGCTTTGGTCGTTAGGGAAGCAGGCTCTTTTAGTAGTGCCACTACTCCAGTTCACAGCAGCTGGCTGCCCACATGGCTGGGGGAGGGGTGGATACAGAGAGAGAAGTGATTTTTCCTACCATATGCAACTTGTTTCTTATTTGTTGATTCTTGTCTGTCTGCAGTTCCCCCACTGCTTTCCTCTGCTCTCCGATTCAGAGTCCATCAAAGCCGAGGATTGTTTCCTTGTATTTCTTGTTGTGTTTGTGGGGAGGGTCAGAATGATGGTTTGTTCGTGCCACCATCTTCCCAAAATCTTAACTTTATTTTTTGAATATGTAAATAACACAATTCAAAAGTCAAAACTATACACCTATTCCTCACTTATCAACTATCTCATTATCCAGTATTTCCCATTTATGACAATAGTAAAAAATCTGTTAACCGACTATTTTGTGCATTAATGAGGCAGCAGGTATGGCAGCAACGGCTGCAGAGCATCCCCTTCCCTCAAGGAGAGTCTCTAGGTGGCCTCCGGGAAGCTGAGCCTCACTGCCCTCCACCCTACACTCCCTCCTCCCAGCACGGGTGCCACACCCAGCTGCCACACTGGGCCAGCCTCCTCCATGGCTATGGCCTCTGGGCAGACACACAGGAAGCACGGAGCCAGCAGGTGCCTGTCCTGGGTTCCAAACTCCTGTGCAGCCTGAGGCCCTGCAGCTCAAAATTGCTGTGGGGTGAGAAGGGAGGAAAGTAAGAGTCATCAGAGAGGGTGTTTGAAAGAAATGCATGTGAGTTTAATGACATGCCAAAGTGAGCTGAACTGGGCCTGAAGCCTAGGCCTCTGTGGGGCTAGGTACACAGCCAGGCTCGCAGCTCCCTTGAAGGGATCCCTGAGCCTCAGTGACTCACTAGGACCAGAGCGCAGAGCAGGCTCCTGGATCATGAACACAGGGCTTGCAGAAGGGAGAGTAGAGCCCTGGAGGCAGCTCCGGGAGGGAAGCTCTGACCCAGCACAAGAGGAAGGTGAAGTAGTTAAACCGTAGGCCCTCCAGTCACACAGCCCAGCATCATCCAGGCTTTCTTGTCTCCTCCAAGCCTCCTTCTCTGGAGAGAAATAATCTATAACCGTACTCGTCACGATGATGAGCACATCAGTAAATCTAAGCTGCTATAATTTCTATGATATTTTCTGTATTTAAAAAATCAGACAAATGGATGATCTGAAAACAGAAAAAATATCCTCTATTTTTGCATAATGCTGATTTTCACGTAATGACCTGGTCTTTGGAACCTAACCGTGTCGATAAGTGAGGAGTGGGTTATAAAACTTAAGAGAATTCTTACTCCCATGCCGATTCTCTATACCCATTCACTCATCCTCTATAAGTAATCAATGATTTCTTATTATTCCTATCTCTCACATAGAATAAATCTTTTCCATTTTCCATAAAAATAAGTATATATTCATATGTATAAGTATATATGTGTGTGTGTGTGTGTGTGTGTGTGTGTGTACTCTACTTTATTCAGTCAGTTTCCTATTGATGGATACTTATATCTTTTTCAAGATTTTCCTATTACAAATAATTTCACTGTAGTATTGTACACATCATATTTTGCATTTGTGGTGGTGTATCTTCAATTGGACTTCTAGAAAGATTGTTGAATCAGAGTAAATACATGCATAAACCTCTTCTTAAGTATTGCCAAATTTTGTTCCAGAGATATCGTGCCATTTTGTAATCCCAAAATCAATGTGCAAGAATGCTTTTTTCTCCCCAGCCTTACCAGCACAGTGTGTTGTAAGCTTTTGGACTTCTGCCTGCAAGAGTTGCAAAAGATCTGAGATTTCACCCTCCTGGCAAGCTAACAAGTTAACCTGTCACAGTTTCATGGGTACTGGCAAAAGACACTAGGCTCTTCAAAGGACTGTGTTATTTTTTAGGCAACATGACTATCCTCCAAACGTCTGTCAGTTTGTCATACTGTGGGGGCTTGTGTGTTGCTGAGATGCTTGAAGCATATAGTTATAGTCTACTATGCTGGGAATGACAACTTGAAGAGGAATGGTGTTGCATTCATCGTCAAAAAGAACGTTTCAAGATCTATCCTGAAGTACAATGCTGTCAGTGATAGGATAATGTCCATATGCCTACAGGAAGACCAGTTAATACGACTGTTATTCAAATTTATGCACCAACCACTAGAGCCAAAGATGAAGAAATAGAAGATTTTTATCAGCTGCTGCAGTCTGAAATTGATCGAACATGCAATCAAGATGCATTGATAATTACTGGTGATTGGAATGTTAAAGTTGGAAACAAAGAAGAAGGATCGGTAGTTAGAAAATATGGCCTTGGTGATAGAAACAATGCCGGAGATTGAATGATAGAATTTTGCAAAACCAACGACTTCTTCATTGCAAATACCTTCTTTCACCAACATAAAGGGCGACTATACACATGGACCTTGCCAGACGGAACACACAGAAATCAAATTGACTATATCTGTGGAAAGAGACAATGGAAAAGCTCAATATCATCAGTCAGAACAAGGCCAGGAGCCAACCGTGGAACAGACCATGAATTGCTCATATGCAAGTTCAAGTTGAAACTGAAGAAAATCAGAGCAAGTCCACGAGAGCCAAAATATGACCATGAGTACATCCCACCTGAACTTAGAGACCATCTGAAGAAAAGATTTGATGCATTGAACACTAGTGACCGAAGACCAGATGAGTTGTGGAATGACATCAAGGACATTATACATGAAGACAGCAAGAGGTCATTGAAAAGATGGGAAAGAAAGAAAAGACCAAGATGGACGTCAGAGGAGACTCTGAAACTTGCTCTCGAACATCAAGCAGCTAAAGCAAAAGGAAGAATTGATGAAGTCAAAGAACTGAACAGAAGACTTCAAAGGGCACCTCGAGAAGACAAAGTATTATGACATGCGCAAAGAGCTGGAGATGGAAAACCAAAAGAGAAGAACACGCTCAGCGTTTCTCAAGCTGAAAGAACTGAAGAAAAAATTCAAGCCTCAAGTTACAACAGTGAAGGATCCTATGGGAAAAATATTAAAGGACGCTAGAAGCATCAAAAGAAGATGGAAGGAACACAAAGAGTCATTATACCAAAAAGAATTAGTCAATGTTCAACCATTTCAAGAGGTGGCATATGATCAGGAACCAATGGTACTGAAGGAAGAAGTCCAAGTTGCTCTGAAGGCACTGGCGAAAAACAAGGCTCCAGGAATTGATGGAACATCAATTGAGATGTTTCAGCAAACAGATGCAGCGCTGGATGTGCTCACTTGTCTATACCAAGAAATATGGAAGACAGCTTCCTGGCCAACTGGAAGAGATACATATTTATGCCTATTCCCAAGAAAGGTGATCCAACTGAATGTGGAAATTATAGAACAATATCATTAATATCACATGCAAGCAAAATTTTGCTGAAGATCATTTGAAAACGGCTGCAGCAGTATACTGACAGGGAACTGCCAGAAATTCAGGCTGGTTTCAGAAGAGGACATGGAACCAGGGATATCATTGATGATGTCAGATGGATCCTAACTGAAAGCAGAGAATACCAGAAGGATATTTACCTGTGTTTTATTGACTATGCAAAGGCATTTGACTGTGTGGATCATAACAAACTATGGATAACACTGCGAAGAATGGGAATTCCAGAACACTTAATTGTGCTCATGAGGAACCTTTACATAGATCAAGAGGCAGTTGCTCAGACAGAACAAGGGGATGTTGATTCGTTTAGAGTCAGGAAAGGTGTGCGTCAGGGTTGTATTTTTTCACCATACCTATTCAATCTGTATGCTGAGCAAATAATACGAGAAGCTGGACTATATGAAGTAGAACAGGGCATCAAGATTGGAGGAAGACTCATTACCAACCTGCGTTATGCAGATGACACAACCTTGCTTGCTGAAAGTGAAGAGGACTTGAAGCACTTACTAATGAAGATCAAAGACCACAGCCTTCAGTATGGATTGCACCTCAACATAAAGGAAACAAAAATCCTCACAACTGGACCAATGAGCAACATCATGATAGAGGGAGAAAAGATTGAAGTTGTCAAGGATTTCATTTTACTTGGATCCACAATCAACAGCCATGGAAGCAGCAGTCGAAAAATCAAAAGACGCATTGCATTGGGTAAATCTGCTGCAAAGGTCCTCTTTAAAGTGTTGAAGAGCAAAGCTGTCACCTTGAAGACTAAGGTGCGCCTGACCCAAGCCATGGTATTTTCAATCGCATCATATGTGTGTGAAAGCTGGACAATGAATAAGGAAGTCCGAAGAATTGACACCTTTGAATTGTGGTGTTGGCCAAGAATATTGAATATACCATGGACTGCCAAAAGAACAAACAAGTCCGTCTTGGGAGAAGTACAACCAGAGTGCTCCTTAGAAGCAAGGATGGCGAGGCAGCGTCTTACATACTTTGGACAAGGTATCAGGAGGGATCAGTCCCTGGAGAAGGATATCATGCTTGGCAGAGTACAGGGTCAGCGGAAAAGAGGAAGACCCTCTATGAGGTGGACTGACACAGTGGCTGAAACAATGAGCTCAGGCATAACAACGATTGTAAGGATGGCTCAGGACTGAGCAGTGTTTCGTTCTGTTGTGCATAGGGTCGCTATGAGTCAGAACCGACTCGACGGCACCTAACAACAACAACCATCTGGTAAGGCCAGTCTCCTGTAACTGCTCTTCCTAGTGAGGGTGTTTGTATGTATTCTTGCTTATTTATTTTTCCATGTGAAATTTAGGATCTAGCTTTATAAGAAAATTCTGTTGGCATTTTTTTAATTGTAAAAATATACATAACACAACATTGCCAATTTAATATTTTTCATCTGTACAATTCATTAACACCAATTACATCAATCTCGTTGTAGAGCAATCATCAGTATACATTCCCAAGTTTTCCTTCACCATAAACAGAAACTCAGTACTTCCAAGGCAGTGTTTCACCTTTCCTCCTTACTCCCGCCCCTGGCATCCATTATTAAACCTTGGTCTGTATACATTGCCTATTCTAGGTATTTCGTATAAGTGAGATTGTACAATATTTGATCTTTTGTTATTGACTCACTTTACTCAGGATGATTTTTTTTCAGGGTTCATCTATGTTGTAGCATATACCAGAACTTCATTTCTCTTTATGGCTGAATAATATACCACTCCATGTACATACTACAATTTGTTTATCCATTCACCTACTGATGGACATTTAGGCTGTTTTCACCTTTTGGCTATTATGAATAGTGTTGCAGTGAACATGGGTGTACAAGCGTCAGTTTGTGTGCCTGCATCCAATTCGCTGGGGTATATACCTAGGAGTGGAATTGCTGCGTTTTTTATGGTAGATCTATGTCCAACATTTTGAGGAATCACTAAACCGTTCTCCATAGCAGCTGTATCATTTTGCATTCCCACAGCAATGGATGAGGGTTCCAACTTCTCTACATTCTCACCAACGCTTGTTGTTTTCCTTTTTTTATCGTAGCCATTCTAGGGAGGTAGTGGTATCTCACTGTGGTTTTGATTTGTAACTACTTAATGGCTAATGAAATTGAGCATCTTTTCACGTGCCTGTTGATCATTTTTATATCCTCTTTGGTGAAATGTCTATTCAAGTCCTTTGCCTATGTTTCCATTGGGTCGTTTGTCTTTTTCTTGTTAAGTTGTAGGAGCTCTTTATATAGACTGAATATTAATCCCTTATCTGATATGCGGTTCCCCAAAATTTTCTCCCCGTCTGTAGACTCTCTTCACTTTGTTAATAAAGTCCTTTGATATACAGAGGTTTTTAATTTTGATGAGATCCCATTTATCTGTTTTGTCCTTTGGTGCTTGTGCTTTGTTGGCATTTTTTATAGGGATTACATTAAAATTATATATTAACCTGGGAAGAATTATCATTTTTATGATGTTGATTGGTCCAAAAAATTTGTTTCTATTTGTTGAATCCTGTTTTTGTGATTTTTCAGGACTATTTTAAAAATTTCCTCAAATAAGTTTTGTGCATGATATTTTAAAACACAGTGATCCTATCCTCTATTAGTATGACTGGGTCAATTGAATATGACCAATAATATTAGCAGCTCTTCTGTTTGAGGAGAGGTGAGCAATGGGGCTGACAGAAAAGTAAGCAGAAGAGCAGACATCTATGTCTACATTCCCAGATTTTTGTTCTACTCACTCCACCGAGGGTGTTACATATGTTCATTCTGCTGACTATGCTATTATGTACTCATTGAAAAACTGTCCTTAGTAAGCTTTATTGGACAATATGGCTGAGCATAACACAAGAGGAGAAATAGAGTAAAGGGGGAATTTTGGGAATCTAATAACAGTGTCTTTGAGTTAAATTATATTATTTTTTTACTCAATTCAGCAGCTTCTGAAGGGGACACCTGATATGCCTAATTCATTGATTCCACAAGGATTCAGAAGAGAAATTAACAACCATCAGGAAAATGCTCTCATAAAGGTAAGAGCAGGACTTCTCTGATACTCCATTGGATGCCTCTCTGTGAGAGATAACTGTATTCTAAGTAAACTCCAGGCTTGGCTTTAAAACCTACGGGGAGAATAAACTGCAAGACAATATAGAGAGAAAGGAAAGAGCCTGCTTCTTTTAATCCTCCCAGCTCACTTTCACCTCAGAGAAAAAAGAGCTTTATTAAGTAGGGCCAGTAACAACCTTGTGTTAATAATGTCCAGTCATCTCTCTGTCAGCACCATCATCTCAGCCTCTTCTAGAGCACTTGAGTTACCCATAGGTTGACTAAAATAAAGGGCCTCCCTCTTCCAGAAGGTTCCCATACTTTAAACCTTTTCTATTACCCTATTCCCTCTTAAAAATATATCAGAACATCCACACATTTGCGTACTATGCACCTGTAAAGAAGCAATGAGAAATATCTCTAAATACAGCTATAGCGTGATTGCCAGTACATATTGTCGAGAGAAAAAAAGAAAGGTAAAGAAAAGTGTGTACAGTTTGCTACGATTTATCTGAGAAAGGAGGAATATAGCTACAGACATACAGATATATATTTGCTTATATTGAAACACAATGGAAAATAAATTATAAAATTAAAAATAAATGGTTACTGTCATTACTTAAAGGACACTGAATTTCTGTTAATGGTGGTAATCTGGAAAAGAATAGTGATAAGAGTTGCACAACATGATGAATACAATCAGTGTCACCCCCCACCCCATCCCTGGTAACCATCAATGAGCACTGGTCTCTGTATATGCATCTCTTCCTTTTTTTGTGTGTGTGCTTTAAATGAAAGTTTACAGTCCAAGTTAGTTTCTCATCCAAAAATTTATACACGCACTGTAATGGGACACTAGTTGCTCTCCCTATAACGCGACAATACACTTCTCCTTTCCACCTCAGATTTCCCATGTCCATTCAGCCAGCTTCTGTCCCTTTCTGCCTTCTCATCTCACCTCCAGGCAGGAGGTGCCATTTAGTCTCATGTATCTACTTGAACTAAGAATCATTTTATGTCTTACAGTCCAGTCAAATCTTTGTCTGAAGAGTTGGCTTTAGGAATGGTTTTAATTTTGGGCTAACAGAGAGTCCGGGGGCCACGTCTTCTGGGGTCCGTCCAGTCTCAGTCAGATCGTTAAGTCTTTTTACTAGAATTTGAGTTCTTCACCCCCCTTTTCTCCTGCTCTGTCAGGCACTCTCTGTTGTGTCCTGTCAGGGCAGTTGCTGGTGGTAGCTGGGCACCATCTAGTTCTTCTGGTCTCAGGCTAATGGAGTCTCTGGTTTATGTGGCCCTTTCTGTCTCTTGAGCTAATATTTTCCTTGTGTCTTTGGTGTTCTTGGTTCTCCTTTGCTCTAGGTGGGTTGGGATCAATTGGTGCATCTTAGATGGCCGCTCACTAGCTTTTAAGACCCCAGATGCCACTCATCAAAGTGGCATGCAGAACATTTTCTTAATAAACTTTGTTATGTCAGTTGACCTAGATGTCCCCTGAAGCCATGGTCCCTTGACCCCTACTCCCACTACTCTGTCCCTTGAAGTGTTTGGTTGTATTCAGGAAACTTCTTAGCTTTTGGTTTAGTCCACTTGTGCTGACTTCCCCAGTACTGTGTGTTGTCCTTCCCTTCACCTAAGATAATTCTTGTCTACTATCTTGTTAGTGAATACCTGTCTCCCTCCCTTCCCATCCCATAACCGTCAAAGAATGTTTTCTTCTGTGTTTAAATCTTTTCTTGAGTTTTTATAATAGTGGTCTCAAACAATATTTGTCCTTTTGTGATTGACTAAGTTCACTCAGCATAATGCCTTCCAGCTTTATCCATGTTATGAGATGTTTCTCACATTCATTGTTACTTTATTGTTCTGTGGTATTCCATTGTGTGAATATACCATAACTTGTTTATCCATTTGTCCGCTGACAGGCACCTAGGTTGTTTCCATCTTTTTATGCATCCATTCTTATTTTCTTATAAAAGTGCAATCATACAATATTTGTCCTTCTGACTTATTTCATTCAGCATAATGTCCTCCAGATTCACCCACATTATAAAATGTTTCAAGGACTCATCATTATTCTTTATGGCTGCATAATATTCCACTGCATGTATGTACCACACTTTGTTTATCCGCTCATCCATTGTTGGGCACTTAAGATTGTTTCCATCTTTTTGCTATTGTGAAAAACACTGCAATGAACATAGGTGTGCATATGTCTGTCCATGTCTCTTTTATCAGGCCCTTAAGGTATATATCTAGGAGTAGGATTGCTGGATTATAAAGTATTTCTATTTCTAGCTTTTTGATGAAGCACCATACCATTTTCCATAGACGTTTATCATTTTACAATCCCACCAGCAGTGGATAAAGTTTGCATCTCTCCACATCCTCTCCAGTATTTGTTGTTTTCTGTTTGTTTTTTTTATCAGTGTCATTTTTGCAGGGGTGAGATAGTATCTCATTTTAGTTTTGTTTTGTATCTTTCTAAGTTGCTATGAGTCAGAATTGACTTGACAGCAACGGGTTTTCGGTTTTAATGGGTAATTGGAAAACCTGGTGGCGTAGTGGTTAAGAGCTCTGGCTGCTAACCAAAAAGTCAGCAGTTTAAATCCACCAGGCACTCCTTGGAAATCATATGGGGCAGTTCTACTGTGTCCTATAGGGTTACTATCAGTCGGAATTGACTTGACAGCAACGGGTTTGGTTTTTTTAATGGCTAATTATCATTAGCATTTTTTCATGTGTGTGTTAGCTGCTTGGATGTCCTCTTTGGTGAAGTGTCTCTTCATGTATTTTATCTTAAAACAAAGAAAAACATTTCACCTATCTCCGTTTACCGAAAAGGCCAGAGCAATGACCAATCCACTAGCAATAAACATGCCTACCACTCAGACTGTGGCCTCTAAATGCCATTTTTCACTAAAAGATACTAGCCTTGGACAAAAGGCCCATTCCAAGTCAGACCAGGACATGCTCAAGAAGTGCCTCAAACAACTCCACCTCAGAAATGATATTTAGATGTAGGGGCTGGGGGACTGGGGAGACTATTAATGTGACCTCCTGGTAACAGAGTAGAATAGTCCTCAGATCCACACAAATTCAGGCTCTGGCTCTTCTGTTGGTATCCACTGATAACATCAGTGTGCTTTAAAATTACAGTATCTCATTTCTTAACTCAGCCATGACATAGTGGCCTATTTGGATGACTCAGCCTCTCCCTTCTGCCTTTGCTGGGATATGAACCTCTATGATTGCTGCTATATTCTCCAGTCCATCTCCGATCTCTGAACACTTAATTCAATGATCACACTGAAGGAGAATCAAGGAAGGCTCAGAAATGCAAAAAAAGATTCTCTTTAACCATGTTTCCTATCCACTTAACTATGCTAAGGCAGCCAGGTTTTCTCAGAGTCACCCTGCATAGCAGTCTCTTCTAAAATCTCCATTGAAATGCCTCGAGTAGTACAAAGTCCATTAAGGCCTACTCTTATGTAAATGAAAACCCTGGTGGCATAATGGTTAAGTGGTGCAGCTGCTAACCAAAAGACTGGCAGTTCGAGTTCATCAGGAACTCCTTGGAAACTCTATGGGGCAGTTCTACTCTGTTCTGTAGGGTCACTATGCATCAGAATCAACTTAAGGGCAATGGGTTTGGTTTTCGGGTTTTTGTTCTTATATAAATAATAATGCAGCAGTTTGACTTATTATATATTTGACTAACTTATTATTATTGTTTGACTAACCAGTGTATATATACATATACAACATAGGTAACACTCTTATTCAAGGCACTGAGGGAACAATTTTATAATCTTCAATAAACACACTCTGTCTTGGTCCTGTTGTGAAAGAAGATACACATACTGTCATAGACTGAATTGTGTCCCCCCAAAATATCTGTTAACTTGGCTAGGTCATGATTCCGTTGAATAATTGTATGATTGTCTACCATTTTATCTTCTGATGTGATTTCCCTGTGTTGTAAATCCTATCACTATGATGTAATAAGATGGATTAGTAGCAGTTATACTGATGAGATCTACAAGATTGTTCTTGTTGTTGTTAGGTGCCATTGAATCAGTACCACAGAACAAAATGCTGCCCATTCCTGTGCCTTCCTTACAATTGTTGCTATGCTTGAGCCCATTGTTGCAGCCACTGTGTCAATCCATCTCGTTGAGGGTCTTCCTCTATTCCGCTGACCCTGTACTTTACCAAGCTCTACAAGATTAGGTGGCATCTTAAGCCAATCTCTTTTGAGATATAAAAGAGAAAAGCGAGTAGAGAGACATGGAAACCTCATACTACCAAGAAGGCAGCACTGAGAGCAGAGTATGTCCTTTGGGCGTAAGGTTCCTGCACTGAGATGCTCCCAGACCAAGGGAAGACTGATGACAAGGATCTTCCTCCAGAGCCGACAAAGACAGAAAGCTTTCCCCTGCAGCTGGTGCCCTGAATTCAGACTCTTAGCCTACTGAACTGTGAGAGAATAAACTTCCCTTTGTTAGAGCTGTCCACTTGTGGTATTTCTGCTGTATCAGCACTAGATGACTAAGATACGTTCCATACCCACTTGCCAAAACAAGTAAAAGCTGGATAAGACATACCAAAATGGGCCACTTTATTACTCATTACAAAAATTACAGGCCTCTGTTTAATACAGAAATAAACTCCATTGCATGACAGTCCTTGACTCATTGCCTCAAATCACATATTTGAAATCAGCACACAGACAACACCTGATTGCTTTTTCTCTGCTAAACATAGCACCTACACCAGAAAGCAAGTCTCAGGAGCAGAAAGTGTCTTTATCTCTCTCTTTAGCTCCCATGTCTCACGTAGAATCTGGCCCATCTAACTTCAAAATCACCTCTTCCCTTTTCCACACCACCCCAGGCTAGTTTTGAAAGAATTAAAGTTAGAGCCAAGGAGGTCTAGCCAGTTATTTCTTTTTGTGTGCATGTATTAGGTGAAAGTTTACAGAGCAAATCAGTTTCCCGTTTGATAGTATGTACATAAAGTGTTCCATGGCACTGGTCTCATTCCCCAAAATGTGTCAGCATTCTCCCCATTTCCACCACAGTTTCCCTGTTTCCTTACGTCCTGATTTTCCACTCCTTCCTACCTTCTCATCTTTGCCCTTAGGCAAAAGCTGCCCTTTTGATCTCATATAATTGATTGTTCTAAGGAACACATTCCTCTTGGATGTTGTTTATTTTATGGGCCTGTCTATGCTTTGGTTGAAAGGTGGTCTCTGGGAACGGCTTCAGTTCCAGTTCAAAAGGGTGTCTTAGGGCCACAGTCTCAGGGGTTTCTTCAGTCTCTGTCAGACCAGTAAGTCTGGGCTTTTTTGTGAATTTGATTTTTTGTTTTACAATTTTTCTCCCAATCTGTCTGGGACCCTCTGTTCTGATTCCAATCAGAGTGGTCAAACTTTTTTTTTTTTTTTTAATACTTACGTTGTGCTAAACATAACACTAGATTATTTGATTAAATAATTTATTTTATTTAATCCTCAAAAGAACTCTATGAAGTCAGTATTTTCATGCTTTACAGATCCGTAAAGAAATGCCTCCGAACTACCAAACCCACTGCCGTAGAGTCAATTCCAACTCCTAGTGACACCGTAGGACAGAGTAGACTTGCCCCACAGGATTTCCAAGGATGTAATACTTACAGAAGCAGACTGCCACATCTTTCTGATGTGGAGTGGCTGTGATTTTGAACCACTGATCTTTTGGTTAGCAGCCAGGCGCTTAACCACTGTGCCACTGGGACTCCTACACAGACTTACTAAAAAAATTACTAGGGGTGCAATAACGAACAAAGAGTTGAAAAAAATGTTTAGAGGATTGTGCTTGAGCACTGGAGTTGTTTTGCCCATAAGGAGAGCCAGAAGTGCCTGGAAGTTTTAAATTCTCCATCCAAGAAGGGGGCACATCAAGTAGCTAAAACAAATGATGAAGCAAAAGAACTGAACAAAAGATTTCAAAGGGTGGCTTGAGAAGACAAAGTAAAGTATTATAATGACATGTGCAAAGACCTGGAGTTAGAATATCAAAAGGGAGGAACACATTCTGCATTTCTCAAGCTGAAAGAACTGAAGAAAAAATTCAAGCCTCGAGTTGTAGTATTGAAGGATTCTATGGGGAAAATATTAAACGATGCAGGAAACATCAAAAGAAGATGGAAGGAATATAGAGTCACTGTGTCAAAAATAACTGGTCAACGTTCAACCATTTCAGGAGGTAGCATATATTCAGGAACTGATAATACTGAAGGAAGAGGTCCAAGCTGCACTGAAGGCACTGGCAAAAAAACAAGGCTCCAAGCATTGACAGAATACTAATCGAGATGTTTCAAAAAGCCAAGGCAATGTTGGCAGTGCTCACTCGTCTATGCCAAGAAATCTGGAAAACAGCTACCTGGCCAATCAACTGAAAGAGATCAGCATTTACGCCTATTCCCAAGAAAGGTAATCAAATTATTGAACAATATCATTAATGTCACATGCAAGTAAAATTTTGCTGAAGATTATTCAAAAGCGGCTGCAATAGTATATCGACAAGGACCTGCCAGAAAATCAAGCTGGATTCAGAAAAGGACCTGTAGCCATGGATATCATTGTTAGTATCAGATGGATCCTGGCTGAAAGCAGAGAATACCAGAAAGGTGTTTACCTGTGCTTTATTGACTGCACAAAGGCATGCAACTGTGTGGATCATAACAAATTACAGATAATATTGCGAACAATGGGAATTCCTGAACACTTAATTGTGCTCATGAGGAACCTGTACATATATCAAGAGGCAATCCATTGAACAAAACAAGGGGATACTGCATGGTTTAAAGTCAGGAAAAAAATGTATCAGGGCTGTATCCTTTCACCATACTTATTCAATCTGTATGCTTAGCAAATAATTCGAAAAGCCGGACTCTGTGAAGAACAATAGGACATCAAGATTGGAAGAAAACTCATTAACAAGCTGCATTATGGTGATGAACGAACCTTGCTTGCTGAAAGAGAAGAGGACTTAAAGCACTTACTGATGAAGATCAAAGACCACAGCCTTCAGTATGAATTACACCTCAACATAAAGAAAGGAAAAAAAAAATCCTCATAACTGGAACCAATAAGCAACATCATGATAAATGGAAGAAAGAATGAAGTTGTCAAAGACTTCATTTTTTCAATGCACAATCAACACCCATAGAGCAGCAGTCAAAAAATCAAAAGACGCGTTGCATTGGGCAAATCTCCTGCAAAAGACCTCTTTAAAGTGTCAAAAAGCAAAGAAGTCACTTTGAGGACTAAGGTGGGACTGACCCAAGCCATGGTGTTTTAAGTCACCTCATTTGCGTGTGAAAGCTGGACAATGAATAAGGAAGACCAAGGAAGAACTGACAACATTGATTTACAGTGTTGGCGAAGAATATTGGATACACCATGGACTGCCAAAAGAACAAACAAATCTGTTTGGAAGACGTACAGCCAGGATTCTCCTTAGAAGCATGGACAGTGATATTTTGTCTCACATACTTTGGACATGTTATCAGGAGGGATCCGTCCCTGGAGAAGGACATTATGCTTGGTAAAGTAGAGGGCCAGCGAAAAGGAGGAAAAGACCTTCAATGATTTGGATTGACACAGCATCAACAATGGGCTCAGGCATAACAATGATTGTGAGGATGGCGCAGGACCAGGCAGTGTTTCATTCTGTTGTACATGAGTCAGAAGCGATTCGACAGCACCTAACAAGGATGGGGAATAGCCAGTGACTGACTATTTGGAATACAAAAACTCAGCTCCTTTGTCTCAGGTTAAAACAAACTCAAAGGTGGGAATTGATGTTTCAGAGCATTCCAGACATGAGGCTGAGTCTAGGTCTTCACCTAAATTGTACCCTTCCTTGATTTCTTCCCCTTCTTCCACTCGCTTAATGGCTTATTCAAGGAACACATTCTTAATTAATTATTGCATTAAATCCTTGGTTTAGGGTCTACTTCTGGGAGAAACCAAACTAAGACAAATTGTTTGAAGGCATTAGAAAGCAAAAAACACAGGCAGTGAGACAGGTCTGGGGTCCTGAGGTAAAATTAACCTTCTTGTGAACAGAGGCTGTAGAAAATTACAAAGCAAACAAGATATGGTGTAGGGCCAGATACAAGGAAACTGGTATCTCAACCTGTGGCTAAATTTTAAATGATAAGCAACCAGATTTCCCTTAACGCTTCCTCAGAGGATTGTTATTCAAGCAAACCAGCTAAAACCAGAATCCCGAGCAGGCATAGAAGTGATTTGGTTGGCTGCTGGATGTCCCCATCCCATAATGAGTTCTGCCTAGGAACCAAGAAACTCATGTCAGGGAACTAAAAATGCCAGTCACGCATCACCAGACAGTAGCCGGACCCAACTCAGAAACGAGAAGTCCAACACCCATTTCCGTGCTAAGTCTCAGCCCAGCCCTTTTTTAAAATATGCATGCTATTTCCCTGCAGTTTAATGAATATATATAACTTCCCTTTTATTGCATGGTATAAAACTTCTCCCAGCCCTTTGTTCTGAGAGACAGTGTTTTTAAGAGTCATCTCCCTATCTCCTATTTGCTGTGAGTATTAAGCTATGCCTGCTTTAAATCCACTTGACTCTTTAGTTATTCTCAAGGAGAATACAAGCAGCATACCCACTGCATTCGGTAACAAATTGCCTGGCAACCCAGATGGGACCCTAATTGGGGGTCCCCAAGTCAGCTACTGGAGTGGACTGAACCTTCCCTGGATGAACGAAGTGACCACCTGGACTCCTTTGGCTTGGTGAGTTCTGACTCCGAGAGTTTACTTTCAATTTGGCTAACAGGCAGGCATAGTTTCTCTGTGATTGTCTGTCCTAGTCTGTCTCTGGTTGTATCTGTCTCTGGTTTGTGCACCCTGGTTCTGGGGAGTGGGTGTAGACATCTCCATCAGTGCCTGATTGGGAGATTGAACCCCCCCACCCTGGTCTGGTTCCAGGGAGCGGATGTAGACATCCCCATCAATGCCCGAATGGGAGATTGAAGTCCCTCCATCTGGTATGGCGGGTACGAGGTATCCAGAAGACTGGAGCAGGGTCTCAGACATACCCGGTAAGAGGAGACTATACAGTTCCCTTTCTTTTCTTTGGCTTGCCTGATCCGAGCGCTCTCTGTCTGCCTGTGCATCATGTGCGCATGTGGTCTTTGTGTGTTGTATGGAAATTAATTGGAGAAAGGAGATCTAGGTTGAATTAAAGCATGGACATAGGGATTCCTGGAGATTTGTTGATTAGACTAAAGAAAGAAAGACACAGGGAGGACAGATTTTTAGTTTAGACTGGGAGTTGGATCATAGTTCAGGGAATGTGCCAGACTGTTAAAATTCCAAAAGGAGGTTCTCTCCCAAAGCTGGGAAAGCTCTTAGCTGCAGCATGAAAGAAAAATTTCTATTGGACTAAAAAGAAAAAGCTGGTGGTAGTACCATTTTACAGTTAGATTTATTTTGTAAGAGGGGAGAAATGGGATGAAATCCCCTATGATCATGCCTTTAAGGCTCTATACCAGAACAAGAAGTTGCAAGTGAAATGTAAACTGACCCATGTGGCCACGGCCACCGAGGACAACCAAAGGACCCTCCAGAGGAATCTGGGGAGTCAGATCTTTTGGAAGACCCCCTCTTAAATCGAGGTCCTGCGCTGGCCTCAGCAGTTCCCCCACCTGACCCCCCAGCATACCTCCCTCCCAACTCATCCCGTCCTACTGTTTCTGACCCAGTTCCCAGCACCCCACTGCCCCACCTTCCCTTACCTCACATTCAGGACCCATGGTATCTCTTATACTGGGCCCTAACGAGCTCCCTCCTATTCCTATGGTCCTCCATCCTCAAAATCTTCATCCTCCCCTCTCAGACTCTAACAAAGTTTCAGGGCGTTTTAAGCTCTGCAAGAGGTAGTGGATGGACAGTATGGGGTAGTCTGGGTACAGGTCCCCTTTTCAGTTTTAGATTTAAGTATGTACAGAGAAAAGCTAGGAAATTTTTCAGAAAATCTAGAAAGATTCAGAGAAGGGCTTGTTAAGCTTAATTTTAACTTTGCTCTTACCTGGCAGGATGTGATAGTAATCTTAACCACCTGTTGCACTACTGAGGTGAAAAATAGAATACTTGCAAAGGCAAGAGAACATGCTAACAGCTTTATCCCCACTAACCCTAGCACAGTGTTCTGAGATCAGGGCACGGGGCAGTTCCCAAGACACACTCTAGATGGGATTATCAGGACTGACCAGATTGGGCAAAAATGAAGCATTTTTTGACCTGCAGAGTTGAAGGAATGCAGAAGTGCACTTATAAGTCTGTTAACTATTTAAAAATCAACAAGGTAACTCAAGGAAAGGATGAAAACCCAGCAGCTTTCTTGAGCAGGCTGACAGAGAATTTTAAGAAGTTTACTAACATATACCCAGAGGCACCAGAGTCTGACCCCCTGCTGGGTCTACATTTTTGTAACTCAGAGTATCCCAGACATTAGAAGGAAGCTCCAGAAGTTAGAGACTGAATGTCAGACCCTGCTGTCCAAACTGGTATAAGCTTTTAAGGTTTTCAACAACATAGAACAAACCTATTGGCCAACTCTCCAGTCATGATTGTGTGATAACGGGAGTCTAGGGACAGTCTCAGACCAAGAGGTTTACATTGCCCTTATCCTGTGCGGTTGGTACACGTACTTTAATCTCATTCTTTCCTATATGTACCTGAATATCCGGTCCCTTTGCTTGGCAGGGATCTGTTAACTAAATTAGGGGCTACTGTTTTCCTTTCTGGGAATCGTGTCACTTTGGAAATAGATAAAAGTCAAGGAATGGGACTTTTAGCACTCCTTGAGACAGAGGGCTGTGCACAAAAGACACCCAATATCCCTCAATATAACCTAGCAAAAGTAAATCTTCTAGTTTGAAATGTGAATCAATCAGGAAGAATTAACAACGCCAATCCTGTCTGGGTTGAACTAAAACCAGGAGCTGCTCTCCCTTAGCAAAGGCAATATCCTCTTACGCTAGAGGCAAGAGCTGGGATTAAGCCAGTATTAGAAAGGCTCCTTAGACAAGGACTCATTGAGCCTTGCCAATCCCCTTGTAACATTCCCATTTTATCTGTTAAAAGATCTAATGGAAAATATCGCTTTGTGTAAGATTCAAGAGCAGTAAATGAGGCTGTAGTGACGATCCACCCACTGGTCCCCAACCCATACACCTTGCTTGCTCAGGCTGCCTCCTATTCTACTGTGTTATATTTAAAAAATGCTTTCTTTTGTGTACCTCTACACCCTGACTCCCAAGAGTGATTCACTTTTAAACGGGAAGATCCAGACACCAGGGGAAAAACCCAGTAAAAGTGGATAGCTCTCCCTCAGGGCTTTAAAAATTCTCCTCACCTAACTTTAGCTAAAGATCTCAGAGACTTAGCACTAGAAGGAAAAATAGTGCTCAGTATGTGAATGACTTATTGATAACCAGTGAAGACCAGGATACTTCAAACCATAATACCATTAAAACCTTAAACCACTTGGCGAATAGAAGTTATAGAGTTTTCCTGAAAAAGTCCAGATTGTACAGAAAGAAGTAAAATATTTGGGGCTTCAAATCTCTCCAGACATGCAACAATTGCTGCCTGAAAAAAAGAAAAAAATTAGCCATAACTTCTTTTCTAGCGCCTACCACATGAAAACATTTCTGGGCATGGCTAAATTTTGTAGGATCTGAATACCCAATGTTGGGCTAATAACAAAAACCTTATATGAGTCCCTAAAAGGAGACGAGAGTGGACCTTTAGAATAGACACAAGAGCGTAAAGCAACATTTGAAACCATCAAATTAAAATAAGGTAGAGCCCCTGCATTGGGTCTTCCAGACTTACTGAAACTTTTTGGTTATATGTTCATAAAAGACAAGGACAGGACCTGGGAGTACTCACCCAACAAATCAGCTCTCTCACTGGACCAGTTGCCTATTTCTCCAAACAATTAGACCTGGTGGTGCAGGGCTGGCTGGCCTGTTTGTAGACAGTCACTTCCACTGTGATCCTGGTTAAAGAGGCATCTAAATTTACTTTAAGACAACCTATGGAGGTGCTCGCACCCCAGCAGGTTCAAACTGTTTTAGAAGTTAAAGGAGAGAATGGGCTTTCAAGAGGCAAAATAACCCAGTACCAGGCCATATTATTAGATTCTCCTGACATGCCTCTAAAGGTGTATCAGGTTCTAAATCCTGCTACACTGCTGCCTGTTATAATGTTAGAAGACAATGAGCTAGTCCATAACTGTACTAAAACAATTGACCACGTCTATTCCAGCAGGCCTGATTTGAAAGACAGTCCCTTAGAAAACACAAATGAAGACTGGTTCACTAATGGGAGTAGTTTTGTGGAACAAGGTGTCCCCAGAGCCGATGTGAAATAGTAAGTTTACATGACATTATAGAGGCACAGCCCTTACCCCTCAAATGTCTGCACAAAAAGCCAAGCTTGTTGCCATCACTCAAGCACTACAATTGCTGAAAGACAAAAAATTAACATACATATAGATTTCAAATATTCCTTTTCTATCATACATGCTCATGGTACTATTGGGAAAGAAAGAGGGCTTTTAAACTCAAAGAACTCACCCATTAAGTATGATAATCTCATTTTAGAACTCATATAGGCAATACAACAACCCCCTAAAGTGGCTGTTATACATTGTAGGGGACATCAGAAAGAGAACATTCCAGTTTCTCTGGGTGACAATAAAGCCAATGGTGTCACTATAAAAACAAAAAAAACACTTGTATACAGTCCTCAGTAACCCAGAGGACCCTCATTCCTGACATCAATCTTTCAACCATTAACCCCCAATATAGCCCTGAAAATATTCAGGATGAAGAAATTCAGAGATTTGAGAAGCAGGCTGATGGTTGGTAACAGAATGAAAATAAAAGGGTTTACATTCCCAGCAATGAACTCTGGAAGGTGGTTAAGATGAGCCATGAGGCCAGCCATCATGGTCAAGAGACATGGCATCTTCAGCTTAAAACCCTAATACAGGCAAAAAAAAAAGCCTTAAAGAAAGTGATACAGCAGGTTCCCAAAGGCTACAAAATATGCTTAAGAAACAATCCAAATACTCACCCAATACCTCGTCCCCTACTAAAACCTGTTCACCATGAGGGAACAAACCCAGGGGAGGGCCAGCAAATAGATTTTACAATAGTGCCCCCATGTTGAGGGTTCAAATATCTGTTGGTTTTTACAGATACCTTCACAGGATGGGTAGAGGCCTTCCCTGCTAGGACTTAAAAATTACAACAGTCTGTAAATGGCTTCTGAAAGAGATCATACCCAGGTTCGGCATACCCTGGTCCCTCCAAAGAGACACTGGCCTGCATTTACTGCTAAAATAACTCAAAATTTATCCTAATCCTTGGACATCACATATAAGTTCCACTCAGTGTGGAGACTTCAGTCCTCAGGAAGTATGGAGAAAATGAACCAAACTCTGAAAAAAAAAAAAAAACCTTACAAAACTATGCCAAGAAACTCAAGAAATCTAGGTTAATACGCTGCCTCTTGCTTTGATCAGGATACGGGCTGCCCCAGAGAGGTTCTAAAACTAAGCCCATTTGAGCTGACTTACAGAAGACCTTTTCTCAAGGCAGATAATCCTTTGGATCATGGGACTCAACAAACATTAAAATATATCATTACCCTGAGAGAAATTCAGACACCACTCCAAAAATATGGCAACCAGATACTCCCTGAACCTACAAAGGGTGACTTGCAATTCCAACCAGGAGACTTGGTGCTTTTGAAAACATGGCCAGAAGAGAGCCCCAGAGATCAACTGGCTAAAAAATGGGTAGGCCCATATCAGGTATTATTAACAACCCCTTCTGCTTTCAGGTTAAAAGGAGTCACTCCGTGGGTCAATCATTCTCAAGTCAAGCCTTTTTCTCCACCTGAAAAATTCTGATGAATCTTCCATAAATTGAGAGTCATATACCTGTGAAACAGTTAAAGGGCCTAAGTGGCTATTCAGGAGATAAAACGAAGACGGGCAAGTAAGTATCATGAAAACAAGTGCTATAGAGGTATTAAGAATTGTTTTTGCTCTAGCCCTTTTATTACTTTTTATTTTAACCTTTGCTTGTGTTGTTCCTCTTTCTAGACAAACATCTGTGTCTTGGTGTGTGCCTTAATGAACTGGTGCCTTCTCCCCAAACAGTAGAGTCATTTCAAGTGATTAAAAAGTTCCAGCTCCAAATGATGGTTGCTCAGGGATTTCAAACCATCCCTTATCAAGAGGAGAGACAAAAGCCTAGTAAAGGGCCAATGTAAATACGAAAGAGATATGACAGTTTAGCTCAGACAACACGAGAGTTCCACACCTCTAACCTTTAGGCTTCTACGTCCCATGCTAGCAGGAAGCAGTTTCAAAAGAAGAGACCTCTGTCCCCACACCACTCAAGAATGAGGAGTGTGAATTTCTCCAGGGGCAGTGAGACAGGTCTGGAGTCCTGAGGTAAAATTAACCTTCTTGTGAACAGAGGCTGTAGAAAATTACAAAGCAAACAAGATATGGTGTAGGGCCAGATACAAGGAAACTGGTATCTCAACCTGTGGCTAAATTTTAAATGATAAGCAATCAGATTTCCCTTAACACTTCCTCATAGGATTGTTATTCAGGCAAATCAACTAAAACCAGAATCCCGAGCAGGCACAGAAACGATGTGGTTGACCGCTCGATGTGCCCATCCCATAATGAATTCTGCCTAGGAACCAAGAAACTCATGTCAGGGAACTAAAAATGCCAGACATGTGTCACCAGAGAGTAGCCAGACCCAATTCAGAAACGAGAAGTCGAACATCCACTTCTGTGCTAAGTCTCAGCCCAGCCCTTTTTTAAAATATGCATGCTATTTCCCAGAAGTTTAATGAATATGTATAACTTCCCTTTTACTACATAGTATAAAACTTCTCCCAGCCATTTGTTCTGAGAGACAGTGCTTTGAGAGTGATCTCCCTGTCCCCTACTCACTGCGAGTATTAAACTATGCCTGCTTTAAATCCACTTGAATCTTTTTTTTTTTTTAATTAGTTTTTATTGTGCTTTCAGTTAAAGTTTACAAATCAGGTCAGTCTCTCATACAAAAATTTACATATACCTTGCATACACTCCTAACTGCTCTCCCTTCAATGAGACAGCACAGTTCTTCCCTCTGCTCTCTCTCCTCGTGTCCATTCAGGTAGCTTCTGGTCCCCTCTACCCTCTCACCCCCCTCCAGACATGAGATGCCAACATAGTCTCATGTGTCCACTTGATCCAAGAAGCTCGCTCTTCACCAGTATCATTTTCCATCCCCTATTCCAGTCCAATCGATCCACTTGAATTTTAGTTATTCTTTTTTTTTTTTTAAAGACACATTTATTCAGCATCATGATCAGACTATTTAGCAATCAACAGCATGGGTGAAAAAATCTACATTAAAACCCTTTGTTGGAATGCTTTACACTTTCCATAGAACAGAAACTAAAATAACCTGTTATACAATTAGTCACAAATACAGTCCTCGAGTTTTTTGCCCATACACATGAGTATTGTCTAAAACATGTCTTCTTTGTAGCCGGTAGGCCCTGCCACGACTGGGCTTGGCTGAGTTCACAGATCTGTTGTAACCTGTAGCTTCCCCGTCACTTCTCTGGCTCTCCTCTCCTGCTAAGCTTTGTTTCCTGGCAGTCATGAAAACCTTCTGCCACTGCCATAGCTACTGCTGCTGCTTGAACGGCCATAGCCACCTTGGTTTCGTGGTTTGGCAAAGTATTGACCTCTATCACCATAAGGGCCAGAGCTTCTGCCTCCAAAGTTTCCTCCCTTCATGGGTCCAAAATTTGAAGACTGATTGTTGTAACTGCCAAAATCATTGTACTTTCCACCACCTCCAAAATTGCTTCCACTACCACCGCCAAAGCCGCCTCCGCCTCCTCCATTGTTATAGCTGCCACTCCCGCCATAGCCACTGCCCTGGTTTCCATAACCCTGTCCACCACTTCCATAGTCTCTGCTTCCTTCAGAGTAACCAGGAACGCCTCCTCCTCCATTACCACCATCATTACCAAATCCGTTATAACCGTCCCCACTGCCTCCATATCCACCACCACCGTGGCTGCCACCAAAGCCACCACGCCCACTGAAGTTTCCTCCACGACCAAAGTTGTCATTCCCACCAAAATCACCTCCACGGCCGCCACCAAAGTTTCCAGAACCACTTCGACCTCTTTGGCTGGATGAAGCACTGGCCATCTCTTGCTTTGATAGGACTTTCCTTACTTCACAGTTGTGTCCATTCACAGTATGGTATTTCTGAATGACAATCTTATCTACAGAGTCATGGTCATCAAAAGTAACAAAAACAAAGCCCCTCTTCTTGCCACTGCCTTGGTCCGTCATGATTTCAATCACTTCAATTTTCCCATACTGCTCAAAATAATGTCTTAGATGATGTTCTTCAGTGTCTTCTTTAATGCCACCAACAAAGATCTTTTTCACAGTTAAGTGGGCACCTGGTCTTTGAGAGTCTTCTCGTGAGACAGCCCTCTTTGGTTCCACAACTCTTCCATCTACTTTGTGTGGCCTTGCATTCATGGCTGCATCCACCTCCTCCACAGTAGAGTAAGTAACAAACCCAAAGCCTCTGGAGCGCTTGGTGTTTGGATCTCTCATTACCACACAGTCCGTGAGCGTCCCCCATTGCTCAAAATGGCTCCTCAAACTCTCATCCGTTGTTTCAAAGCTCAAACCTCCGATGAAGAGTTTCCGCAGCTGTTCGGGCTCTTTAGGAGACTCTGACTTAGACATGACGGTAGTAAGAAGAGGTTACTTAACGATGTTTCCTTGGCGGCGTCCACAAGCAGAAAGGAGCGAATTTTAGTTATTCTTAAGGAGAGTACAAGCAGTGGACCCACTGCATTCGGTAACAACAGATCTTAAGGTTTATGAACAATTAGAGAAGGGAAGCATATGAGAATCATGATGATACACTGGTATTTTATCTGTCAGCCAGAAAAAAATATATAAACTGTCATTAACAATGTCCACCATCCAAAGAAAACGTTGTAAAAAATGAAACCAAGTAATCCAAAATCTAAGAAAAAAAATAGATGATATTAAAAGACCCACAGATGAATTAGATATTGAAATTACCAGACAGGGAAGGGACATTAAAAGACCTGTAATTATATCCAATAGAAGAAAAAATGTAGAATTTCACCAAAAACCAAGAATCAATCCATCTATTGATCTATCTATATTTTTTAAATCATGGCAAAATATAAACAACATAAAATTTGCCATTTTAACAATTTTCCAGTGTACAATCCAGTGGCATTAATCACACTCACAATATTGTGCAACCATCACCACTGTTTCTTAAAATTTTTCATCACCCCAAATGGAAACTCTGTATTTGTTAAGCAATAACTCTCCATCCCACACTCCACCAGCCCATGGTAACCATCAATCTACTTTTTTGTCTCTATGTATTTGTCTATTCTAGATAATTCATAAAAATGGGATCATACAATATTTGTCCTTTTGTGTCTGGCCTATTGCACTTAGCATAATGTTTTCAAGGATCATCCATGATGTACCATGTATTAGAACTTTATCCCTTATTATGGCAGAATAATATTTCACTGTCCATATATATCACATTTTGATTATTCATTCATCTGTTGATGGACACTTGAGCTGTTTCCACATTTGGGCTATTCTGAATAACGTGGCAGTGAACATTTGTGTAGAAAATCTGTCTGAGTCCCTGCTTTCAAGTCTTCTGGATGTATACCTTGAAGTGAAATTGCTGGGTCATGTAGTAATTCTATAGTAAACTGCTGTGTATTAAGTATAAAATATATATATAACAAAACATACACCAAGAACATGTACAATTCAGTTACATTCTTCAAGTTGTGCCACCTTTCTCAATGTCCTTTCCCAAATCATTTCACCACCATTAACATAAACTTACTGCCCTGTCTTGCCACACTTTTTGAGGAACTGCCCAACTGTTTTCCATAGTAGCTGCACTTTTTGTCATTTCCACTCGCAATGTGTAAACATTCCAATTTCTCCACATCCTTACTGATAATTGTTATATTCCTTTTTTTTTTTTTTTATAATAGCCATTCTAGTGAGTGTGAAGTGGTATTACATTGTGCTTTTAATTTACATTTCCCTATCGGATCTCTATGAGGCAACAAGTTTGGTTTTGGTTTAAGGACTAATGACATTGGGCATCTTTTCATATGCTTACTGTAAATTTGCATATCTTCTTTAGAGGAATGTCTATTCACTGTTTTTTGTTGGTTTGTTTTTAAATCAGGCCGATTGTTTTTTTGTTGTTGAGTTGTAGAATATGTAAGGGAGTTCTTTATATATTCTGGATATTAAACCCTTATCAGATATATGATATCCAAATATTCTCTCCCATTCTCTATGTTGTCTTTTCACTTACTTGATAATGTTCTTTAACCCAAAAAAGATTTTATTTTGATGAAGTCTAATTTATTTTTTCTTTTACTGCTCTTGATTTTGGTGTTGTGTCTAAGGATCTATTACCAAATACATGGTCATAAAGATTTACCTCATGTTTCCTTCTAAAACTTTTATGGCTTTACTGCTTATATTTAGGTTATCGATTCACTTTGAGTTAATCATCATATACAGTATAAGGCAGGGGTTTATTCTTCTGCATGTAAAAATCCAGTTGTCCCAGCACAATTTGTTGAAAAGACCATTCTTTCCCCATTGAGAGACTTGGCATTTTTGTCAAAAATCAATTGGCCATAGATGTATGGGTTTATTTCTGGATTCTCAATTCTATTCCATTGGTTTATATGTCTTTCTTTATACCATTAGCACACAGTTATGATTACCATAGCTTTGTAGTAAGTTTTGAGATCAGGAAGTGCAAGTCTTCCTAGTTTGTTCTTTTTCAAGATGGTTTTGACTATTCAAAGCCCTTTGAAATTCCATACAGATTTGAAGATAAGCTTTTCATTTCTGGGAAAAAAAAAAAAGGCTATTGCAAAGACTTTATATATTTCTAATAGGCAAATGAAAATTTGGTAACAAAGAGTGATTATACCTGAAATTAATAATTCAATTGATAGACTCAGTATCAGATTAAATCCAACAGAATAGGAATTAGTGAATTAAAATGCATATCAGTAGAAAATATCCAAATTGAACCATATTGTTGTTGTTGTTAGGTGCCATCATGTTGGTTCTGACTCATAGCTACCCTATGTACAATAGAATGAAACACTGCCCAGTCCTGCCCATCCTCACAATGGTTGTTATGCTTGAGCACATTGTTGCAGCCACTGTGCCAATCCATCTTGTTGAGGGTCTTCCACTTTTTCACTGGACCTCTACTTTATGAAGTGTCTTAGTCATCTAGTGCTGCCATAACAGAAATACCACAAGTGGATGGCTTTAACAAAGAGAAATTTATTCTCTCACAGTCTGGTAGGTTACAAATCCAAATTCAGGGCGTCGGCTCCAGGGGAAGTCTTTCTCTGTCAGCTCTAGAGGAAGTTCCCTGTCCTCAATCTTTCCCTAGTCGAGGAGCCTCTCAGGCGCAGGGACCCTGTTTCCAAAGGACACGCTCTGCTCCTGGTGATGCTTTCTTGGAGGTAAGAGGTCCCCAACTGTCTGCTTGCTCCCCTTTCATCTCTTAAGAGATTAAAGGTGGTGCAGGACACATCCCAAGGAAACTCCCTTTACCTTGGATCAGGGAGGTGACCTGAGTAAGGGTGGTGTTACAATCCCACTTCATCCTCTCAACATAAAATTACAATCACAAAATAGAGGACAACCACACAACACTGGAAATCATGGCCTAACCAAGTTGATACACACATTTTTGGTGCGACATAATTCAATCTATGACACCAAGTATGATGTTCTTCTCCAGAGACTGATTCCTCCTGATAACATGTCCAAAGTATGTGAGACACAGTCTCACCATCCTTGCTTGTAAGGAGCATTCTGGTTGTACTTCTTCCGAGACATATTTGATCGTTCTTTTGGCAGCCCATGGTATATTCAATATTCTTTGCCAACACCACAATTCAGGCCTCAATTCTTCTTCAGTCCTCCTTATTCATCATCCAGTTTTCACATGCACACAAGGTAACTGAAAACACCATGGCTTGGGTCAGGAGCACCTTAGTCTTCAAGGTGACAGCTTTGCTTTCAATACTTTAAAGAGGTCTTTTGCTGTAGATCTGCCCAATGCAAAGCATCTTTTGATTTCTTGACTGCTGCTTCCATGGCTGTGGATTGTGGATCCAAGTAAAATGAAATCCTTGACTTCAATCTTTTCTCCCTTTATCATGATGTTGCTTATTGGTCCAGTTGTGAGGATTTTTGTTTTCTTTATGTTGAGGTATAATCCGTACTGAAGGCTATAGTCTTCGAGTAGGAATAATTAGGGCTTATTGACTAATAGCTGGAAACTAAGCATGGGCTACCTTAAGAGATAAAAACTTCTGGAGGGAGTGAACATGGTGCTATAAACAGAAGCACCACACTGTCCCTCTGCAGCAAAGACCTGAAAAACTAAGTAAAACCGATACAAATATCCTGGAACCCTAAGTACCAAACAGGGGAGTAAAGAGCTCAATCAAGCACTGAATGGAATCGAAATTAGGACATTTCCAGAAAAACAGAAATTAAGGGAACATGTAAAAACCAAACCAAACTTACAAGAATTATTAAAGGGAGTTCTTCACTTAGAGAACCAACATCAGAAAACAACCTGAATCTAACACATAAGACAGCATCAGACAGATACCAAACTAGATAATGTACTCTCAAGCATAAAATAAACTAAAAGATTTACAACAGGGAACAGGGACATCAATCTGTAAATGACAACAATGTCAGAGCAATAAAAGAGGGAATAAACAGCATAGGTATAGAACTTTCAAATGGAGAAGAAGTAAAGGCATTATCAAGTAATAAAGGACTGGTTTAAACTTAGGAAGATAGGGGTAAATTTCAAGGTAGCCACAAGGAATGTTAACAAACCTACTCATGAAAATAAAGAAAAAAACATAAAGTTTCATTGAACACAAAATCTACAAAAATGAAGGAAACAAACAAAAGGAACTCAGCACACAAGAGTAAAAGGAACAAAGAAAACATCAGCACCACAAACTGGCACAACAAAATGACAGCAATAAACTCACATCTATCGATAATCACACTGAATGTAAATGGCTTAAATGCACACATAAACAGAGAGTGACAGAATGGATGAAAAAACAGGACCCATCATTATACTGTCTACAAGAGACACGCCTTAGAAACAAAGACATAAAGTTATTAAAAATCAAAGGATAGAAAAAAATAATCAAACAGCTACCAAAAAAGAGCAAGAGTGGCAATAGTAATCTCAGGTAAAGTAGACATTAAAACAAAATTTACCATAAAAGAAAAAGAAGGGCATTATATAATGATTAAAGGAACAATCCACCATGAAAACAAAACCATAATAAATATCTACGCACCCAATGACAGGGCTCCAAAATACATAAAACAAACTCTAACAGCACTGAAAAGAGAAATTGAGAGCATCACAATAACAGCAGGGGACTTCAACACACCACTCTTGGTAAAGGACAGAATATCTAGAAAGAAATTCAGCAAAGATACAGAAGATCTAAAGGCTACAATCAACCAACTTGACCTCACAGACATATACAGAACATTCTACCCAACAGCAGCAAAGTACACATTCTTTTCTGATGCACATGGAACATTCTCCAGAACAGACCACATATTAGGCCACAAAGCAACCCTCAAAAAATCAAAACACTGAGATAATACAAAGTGTCTTCTCTGATCACAACGCCACAAAAGTAGATATTAATAATAGAAAAACAAGGGAAAAAAATGAAATAACATCTTGCTTAAAAACCACTGGGTAATAGAATAAATCAAAGATGGAATTAAAAAATTCCTAGAATCAAATGAGAATGAAAACACATATCAAAACCTTTGAGACACAGCAAAGGCAGTGCTCAGATGTCAATTTATAGCAATAGATGCATACATCAAAAAAAGAAGAAAAGGACAAAATCAAAACATTAGCTACACAACTTGAATAAATAGAGAACAGCAAAAGAAGCCCACAGCCACCAGAAAAAAGGAAATAATAAAGATCAGAGCAGAAATAAATGAAATAGAGAACAGAAAAACAGTAGAAAGAATCAACAAAACCAAAAGTTGGTTCTCTGAAGGATCAACAAAGTCAACAAACCACTGGACAAAAGAAAAAAAAAGAGAGCGAGCAAATAACCCAAATTAGAAATGAAATAAGGGACATTATAACAGACCCAACTGAAATAAAAAGGATCATAACAGAGCACTATGAAAAACTATACTCCAACAAATATGAAAACCTAGAGGAAACGGACAAATTTCTAGAAACACACTATCTACCAAACTAACACAAACTGAAGTTGAAAATGTGAACAGACCCATAACAAGAAAAGAGATTGAAAAGGTAATAAAAAAAATTCCCAACCAAAAAAAAAAAGCCCTGGCCCAGATGGCTTCACTAGGGAATTCTACCAAACATTTCAGAGAAAAGCTTACAATAGTACTGTTCAAACTATATCAAAACATAGAAATGGAAAGGACACCAAATTCATTCTGTGAAGCCAGCATAACCCTGATACCAAAACCAGGAGAGTCTCCACACAAAAAAGGGAATTACATACACCAACAAACAGAGCTTCAAAGAGGAAATCACCAAATCAATGCCATTTACGATAGTCCCTAAGAAGATAAGATACTTAGGAATATATCTAACCAGTGATGTAAAAGACCTTTATAAAGAAAACTATAAGACACTATTGCAGGAAACCAAAAGAGACCTACGTAAGTGGAAAAACATATGTTGCTCATGGATAGGAAGACTCAACATTGTGAAAGTATCAGTTCTACCAAAGTGATCTACAGATGCAATGCAATTTCGATCCAAATTCCAATGGCATTTTTTAATGAGATGGAGAAAAAAATCACCAACTTCATATGGAAAGGGAACAGGCCTCAGATAAGTAAAGCATTACTGAAGAAGAAGAACAAAGTGGGAGGTCTCACACTACTTAATTTTACAACCTATTACATCGTCATGGTAGTCAAAATAGCCTGGTACTGGTACAACAATAAATACACAGACCAATGGAACAGAATTGAGAATCCAGACGTAAATTCATCCACCTATGGGTTTTTTTATATGAGTAGCTGATATTTGATAAAGGCCCAAAGTCCATTAAATAGGGAAAAGACAGCCTCTTTAACAAATGATGTTGGCATAACTGGATATCCATCTGCAAAAAAAATGAAACAAGACTCATACCTCACACCATGCACAAAAACAAACTCAAAATGGATCAAATCCCTAAATATAAAATATAAAATGATAAAAATCATGGAAGAAAAAATAGGGACAACGCTAGGAGCCCTGATACATGGCATAAATGCTATACAAACCATAACTAACAAAGTACAAACAACAGAAGAGAAACTAGGTAACTGGGAGTTCCTAAAAGTCAAACAGTTATGCAAAAAGTCAATGACTTCACCAAAAGAGTAAAAAGACAACTTATTGACTAGAAAAAAAATTTTTGACCAAGACAAATCCGATCAGGGTCTAACCTCTAAAATCTACAAGACTGAAAAACCTCAACAACAAAAAGACAAATAACCCAATTCAAAAATGGGCAAAGGACATGAACAGGCACTTCACCAAAGAAGACATTTAGGCGGCTAACAGATAAATGAGGAAATGCTCACAACCATTATCCATTAGAGAAATGCAAATCAAAACTACAATGAAATGCCATGTCACCCCAACAAAAAAAAAAAAAAAACAAGGCTAGCATTAATCCAAAAAACAGAAAATAATAAATGTTGGAGAGACTGTGGAGAGACTTGAACACATATACACTGCTGGTAGGAATGTAAAATGGTACAACCACTTTGGAAACTGATTTGGCACTTCCTTAAGAAGCTAGGAATAGAAATACTATACAAACCAGCAATCCCACTCCTTGGAATGTATCCTAGAGAAATAAGAGCTGTCACACAAATGGATATATGCACACGCATGTTCACTGCAGCACTCTTTACAATAGCAAAGAGATGGAAACAACCTAGGTGCCCATCAACCGACAAATGGATAAACAAATTACGGCATAGTCACACAATGGAATACTACGCAATGATAAAGAACAATAATAAATCTGTGAAACATCTCATAACATGGGTGAATCTGGAAGGCATTATGCTGACTGAAATTAGTCAGTTGCAAAAGGACAAATATTGTATGAGACCACTATTATAAGAACTGAAGGAAAGGTTTAAACCCAGGAGAAAACATTCTTTGATGGTTACGGGAAGGGAAGGGAGGGAGAGGAGTATTCACTAACTAGATAGTAGAAAAGAATTATCTTAGGTGAAGAAAATGACAACACACAATACAGGGGAAGTCAGCACAAGTGGACTAAACCAAAAGCTAAGAAGTTTCCTGAACACAACCAAACACTTTGAGTAGCAGGGGTAGGGGTACGGGGACCATGTTTTCAGGGAACTTCTAGGTCAATTGGCATAAAAAAGTTTATTAAGAAAATGTTTTGCATCCCATTTTGGTGAGTAGCGTCTGAGGTCTTAAAAGTTAGCAAGCAGCCATCTAAGATGCATCAATTAGTCCCAACCCACCTGGAACAAAGGAGAATGAAGAACACCAAAGACAAAAGGAAAATATTAGCCCAAGGACAAAAGGGGCCACATAAACCAGAGATTCCACCAGTCTGAGACCAGAAGAGCTAGATGGTGCCCAGCTACCACCAACTACTGCCCTGACAGGGAACACAAAAGAGAGTCCCTGATGGAGAAGGAGAAAACTGGGGTGAAGAACTCAAATTCTAGTAAAAACGACAGACGTAATGATCTGACTGAGACTGGAGAGACCCCAGAAGATATGGCCCCCAGACTCTCCATTAGCCCAAAACTAAAACTATTCCTGAAGCCAACTCTTCAGATGAAGATTAGACTGGACTATAAGACATAAAATGATACTCATGAAGAGTGTGCTTCTTAGCTCAAGTGGATACATGAGACTAAATGGGCAGCTCCTGTCTGGAGGTGAGATGAGAAGGCAGAAAGGGACAGGAGCTGGTTGAATGGACACAGGAAATCCAGAATGGAAAGGAGGAGTGTGCTGTTACATTACAGGGACAGCAACTAGTGTCATATAACAATCTATGTATAAACTTTTCCATGAGAAACTAACTTAAGCTGTAAACTTTCATTTAGAGCACAATAAAAGAAATTTATAGACCAGTATCTGTCATAAATATAGACGCAAAAATTCTCAAGAAAATTCTAGCCAATAGAATTCAGCATCACATAAAAAAAAATTACACCATGGCCAAGGGAGATTCATACCACGTATACAAGGATGGTTCAACATCAGAATATCAATCAATGTAATCCATCACATAAAAGAATCACATGATCATCTCGATCAATGCAGAAAAGGTATTTGACAAAGTCCAACCCCAATTCCTGATAAAAAAGACTCTCGATACAATATGTACAGAAGGGAAATTCTTCAACATAATAAAGGGCATATATACAAAACCAATGATCAATATCACTCCTAATGAAGAGGCTGAAAACATTCCCCTTAAGAACAAGAACAAAACAAGGATGCCCTTTATTACCACTCCTATTTAACATTGTGCTGGAAGTCCTAGCTAGAGCAACAAGGCAAGAAAAAGAAATGAAACGCATCCAATTTTTTAAATAAGTAAAACTGTCCCTATTTGCAAATGATATGATACTATACATAGAAAACCCAAAAAACTCCATGAGAAAACTACTAGAACAAATAGAAAGCTTCACCAGGGTTCCAGGATACAAGATAAACATACGAAAATCAGTTGGATTCCTATACACCAATAAAGAGAATGATGAAAAGGAAAATAATATCTTTTATAATAGCCCCTAAAAAAATAAAATACTTAGGAATAAGTCTAACTTGGGATGTAAAAGACCTATACAAAGAAAACTACAAAACACTACTGCAAGAAACCAAAACAGACCTACATAAATGGAAAAACATACCATGCTCATGGATATGTAGACTCAACATTGTGAAAATGTCAATTCTACTCAAAGCAATCTACAAACACAATGCAATCCCAATCCAAATACCAAAAACATTCTTTAAAGAGATGGAAAATCCAATCACTAACTTTATATTTAAAGGAAAGGTGCCCCGCACAACTAAAGCACTATTGAGGAAGAAGAAGAAAGTAGGAGCACTCGCACTGCCTGACTTCAGAACCTACTATACAGCTACTGTAGTCTAAACAGCCTGGTACTGGTACAACGACAGACACACTGACCAATGGAATAGAACTGAGAACCCGGATGTAAACCATCCATCTACAGACACCTGTGCATCAAATGGGAAAGTCCATCAAATGAGGAACAGACAGTCTTTCTAATAAATGGCGCTGGCAAAACTGGATTTCCACCTGCAAAAATAAATGAAACAGTACGCATACCTCACACCGCACACAAAAACTAATTCAAAATGGATCAAAGACCTAAATATAAAACCAAAACTATAAAGATTATAGAAGAAAAAATAGGGTCAAAGCTAGAGGCCCTAATACCTGGCATTTACAGGATACAAAGCATAATTAACAATACAAAAACATCACGAGATAAGCTAGATAACTGGGATCTTCTAAAAATTAAACACTTAACGCTCATCAAAAGACTTCACCCAAAGAAGAGAGTAAAAAGAGAACCTACAGCCTGGGAAAAAATTGTTGGCTATGACAAATCTGACAAAGGTCTAATCTCTAAAATCTGCATGAAAATCCAACACCTCTACAACAAAAAGACAATTAATCCAATTAAAAAATGGGCAAAGGAAATAACAGACACTTCACCAAAGAAGACATTCAGGCGGCTAAAAGACACATGAAGAAATGCTCAAGATCACTAGCCATTAGAGAACGCAAATCAAAACCACAATGAGATACCATCTCATCTCAACACTATAAACCAATCCAAAAAAAAAAAAAAAAACAGAAACTAACAAATGTTGGAGGGTCTGCAGGCAGAGTGGAATTCCTATGCACTGCTGGTAGGAATGCAAATGGTACAACTATTTTGGAAAATGTTTTTATGGCACTTTGTTAAAGAGCTGGAAATAGAAATACCATATGATCCAGCGATCCTGGGAATATATCCTAGAGAAATAAGAGCTGTTACACAAATAGATATATCCACGCCCATGTTTATTGCCGCATTGTTTACAACAGCAAAAAGATTCAAACAACTTAGGTGCCCATCAACAAATGAACGGATAAACAAACTATGGTACATACACACAATGGAATACTACACAATGATAAAGAACAATGATGAATCTGCAAAACATCTCACAACATGGATGAATCTGGAGGGCATTATGCTGAGTGAAATAAGTCAATCACAAAAGGACAAATATTGTATGAGACCACTACTATAAAAACTTATGAAAAGGTTTATACACACACAAAGAAAACTATCTTTAATGGTTACCAGGGAGGGGAGGGGTGGTAGGAAAAAACACTAAATAGACAATAGATAAGTGGTAACTTTGATGAAGGGTAAGAGAATACACAATACTGGGGAAGCCATCACAACTTGTCCAAGGCAAGGTCATGGAAGCGCTATAGATACACCCAAACATTCTGAGGCACTGAATTACTGGGCTGAGGGCTGTGGGGACCACGGTCGCAGAGAACATCTAGCTCAACTGGCATAACGCAGTTTACGAACAAAACGTTCTACATCCTACTTTGGTAAGCAGCATCTGGGGTCTTAAAAGCTTGTGAGCAGCCATCTAAGGTACTCCACTGGTCTCAGCCCATCTGGAAAAAGGGAGAATGAAGAAAACCAAAGACACATGGAAAGATTAGTCCAAAGGACTGATGGACCACAACTACCACAGCCTCCACCAGACTGAGTCCAGCATAACTAGACGGTGCCCAGCGACCACCACCGACTGCTTTGACAGGGATCAGAATAGAGGGTGCCAGAGAGACCTGAAGAAGAATGTAGAACAAAATTCCAATTCACAAAAGAAGAAAAAAAAAAGACCAGACTTACTGGTCTAACAGAGACTGGAGCAACCCTGAGAGTGTGGCTCCCAGATGCCCTTATAGCTCAGTAATGAAGTCACTCCTGAGGTTCACCCTTCAGCCAAAGGTTAGACAGGCTCATAAAAGAAGCAAGACTAAATGGACACAGCAGCCTAAAGGCAAGGACAAGAAGGCAGAAAGGAACAGGAAAGCTGGTAATGGGGAATCCAAGTTCGGGAAGGGGAGAGTGCTAACATATTGTGGTGTTGGCAACCAATGTCACAGAACAGTATCTGTAATAATTGTTCAATGAAGAAGTAGTTTCCTCTGTAAACTTTCATGTAAACTACTATTTAAAAAACTAAAAAAAAACTTCTGGAGGCCCAGGCTTGGGGTAGAATGGCATGTTGTGGGGTTTGGAACCAATGCCACAAAACAATATGTGTACTAATTGTTTAATGGGAAATTACTTTGCTCTGTAAACTGTCATCTAAAGGACAATAAAAAATTATTTGAAAAATAAAATAAAAATGGATCAAAACCTAAATATAACAGTTAAATGATAAAACTCTTAGATGAAAGTATAGGCATAAATCTTTGTGACATTGGATTAAGCAATGGTTTCTTAGATATGGTACTTAAAGCACAAATGACCAATTAAAAAAAAAGATAAATTGTACTTCAGCATAAATCTTTGTGACATTGGATTAAGCAATGGCTTCTCAGATATAGTGCTTAAAGCACAAATCACAGAAAAAAAAAGATAAATTGCACTTCCGCAAAATTAATACCCCACACATCAGTTTGCTGTACTGTTGGGGGCTTGCTTGTTGCTGTGATGCTAAAAGCTATGCCACCAGTATTCAAATATCAGCAAGGTCACCCATGGTAGACAGGTTTTAGCAGAGCTCCCAGACTAAGACAGACTACAAACAAGAAATTGGCAGTCTACTTCTGAACGAAAAACTAGCCAGTAAAAACCTTATGAATAGCAGTGGAACATTGTCTGATAAAGTGCCAGAAGATGAGCCCCTCGGGTTAGAAGGCACTCAAAAGGTGACTGGGGAAGAGCAGACTCTTCAAAATAGAGTTGACCTTAACGATGTGCATGGAGTCAAGCTTTTGGGACCTTCATTTGCTGATGTGGCATGACTCAAAATAAGAAGAAACAGCTGCAAATATCTATTAATTATCGGAACGTGGGATGTATAAAGTATGAATCTAGGAAAACTGGAAATTGTTAAAAATAAAACAGAACACATATACATCCAAACCCTAGGCATTAGTGAGCTGAAATGAGCTGGGTTTGCATTTTGAATCAGATAATCATATGGTCTACTATGCCAGGAATGACACACTGAAGAGAAATGGAGTCACATTCATTGTCAGAAAGAATATTTCAAGGTCTATCCTGAAGTACAACGCTGTCAGTGATAGGATAATACTGATATACCTACAAGACCAGTCAATACGACTATTACTCAGATTTACACACCAACCACTTAGGCCAAAGATGAAGAAACTGAAAATATTTTTACCAACTTCTGTAGTTTGAAATTGATCAAACATGCAATCAAGATGCACTGATAATTGCTGGTGATTGGAATGCCAAAGTTGGAAACAAAGAAGAAGCACTGGTAGCTGGAAAATATGCCCTTGGTGATAGAAATGATGCTGGAGATTGCACAACAGAACTTACAAAACGAACGACTTCTTCATTGCAAATATCTTTTTTCAACAACATAAATGGCTACTACACATGTGGCCAGATGGGATACACAGGAATCAAATCGACTCCACCTGTGGAAAGAGACAATGGAAAAGCTCAATATCATTAGTCAGAACAAGGCCAGGGGCTGGCCGTGGAACAGACCATCAATTGTTCACATGCAAGTTCGAGTTAAAACTGAAGAAACTTAGAACCAGCCCATGAGATGCAAAGTACGAACTTCAGTACATCCCACTTGAATTTAGAGACCATCTCAAGAATAGATTTGACGTGTTGAGCACTAATGACCAAAGACCAGATGAGTTGTGGAATGACATCAAGGATATCATACGTGAAGAAAGCAAGAGGTCATTAAAAAGACAGGAAGGAAAGAAAGAAAACACGAAAATGGATGTCAGAAGGGACTCTGAAACTTGCTCTTGAACGTAGAATAGCTAAAGAGAAAGGAAAAAATAATGGAGTAAAAGAGCTGAACAGAAGATTTCAAAGGGCAGCTCAAGAAGACAAAGAATTACATTGAAATGTGCAAAGACCTGAAGTCAGAAAATCAAAAGGAAGGAACACACTCTGCATTTTTCAAGCTGAAGGAACTGAAGAAAAAATTCAAGTCTCAAATTGCAATAGTGAAGGATTCTACTGGGAAAATACTTAAAAAAGCAGGAAGCATCAAAAGAAGACATAAGGAATACACGGAGTCACTATACCAAAAAGAACCGGTCGACGTTCAACCATTTCAGGAGGTAGCATATGATCAAGAACCGATGTATTGAAGGAAAAAGTCCAAGTTGCACTGAAGACACTGGTGAAAAATACGGCTCCAGGAATTGATGGGAATACCTATTGAGATGTTTCAACAAAACGATGCAGTGCTGGAAGTGCTCACTCATCTATGACAAGAAATTTGGAAGACAGCTTCCTGGCCAACAGACTGAAAGGAATCCATCCATATTTGTACCAATTCAAAAGAAAGGTAATCCAATACAATGCAGAAATTATTGAACAATATCATTAATATCACACAAGTAAAATTTTGCTGAAGATAATTCAAAAGTGATTGCAGCAATATATGGACAAGAACCTGCCAAAAATTCAAGCCAGATACAGGAGAGGGTGCGGAACAAAGGATATCATTGCTGATGTCAGATGGATCCTGGCTGAAAGCGGAGAATATCAGAAAGATGTTTACCTGTGTATTATTGACTATGAAAAGGCACTCGACTCTGTGGATCATAACAAATTATGAATAACGCTGTGAAGAATGGACATTCCAGAACACTGAATTGTGCTCATGGGGAACCTGTATATAGATCAAGATGCAGTTGTTCGAACAGAACAAGGGGATACTGCTTGGTTTAAAGTCAGGAAAGGTGTGAGTCAGGCTTCTGCCATACTTATTCAATCTATATGCTGAGCAAATAATCCAAGAAGCTGAACAATATGAAGAATGCAGCATCACGACTGGAGGAAAACTCATTAACAACTTGCAATACGCAGATGACACATCCTTGCTTGCCAAAAGCGAAGAGTACCTGAAGAATTACCATTGAAGATCAAAGATTACAGCCTTCAGTTATGAATTATACCTCAACATAAAGAAAACAAAAATCCTCACAACTGGACCAATAAGCAACATCATGATAAATGGAGAAAAGATTGAAGTTGACAAGGATTTCATTGTAGATCCACAATCAATGCCCATGGAAAAAAAAGAAATCAAAAGATGCATTGCATTGGGCATATCTGCTCCAAAAGACCTCTTTAAAGTGTTGAAAAGCAAACATGTCACATTAAGGACTAATGCGCCTGACCCAAGCCACAGTGTTTTCAATCGTTTCATATGCATGCGAAAGCTGGACAATGAATAAGGAAGACTGAAGAAGAATTGATGCCTTTGAATTGTGGTGTTGGTGAAGAATACTGAATATACCACGGACTGCCAAAAGAAAGAACAAATCTGTCTTGGAAGAAGTACAACCAGAATGCTCCTTAGAAGCAAGGATGGCAAGACTGTGTCTCACATACTTTGGACATGTTATCAGGAGGGATCGGTTCCTAGAGAAGGACAGCATGCTTGGTAAAGTCGAGGGTCAGCAAAAAAGACAAAGACTCTCAACGAGATGGACTAACACAGTGGCTTCAACAATGGGCTCAAGCATAACAACGATTGTGAGGATGGCACAGGATGGGGCAGTGTTTCGTTCCATTGTACATAAGGTCACCATGAGCTGGAACTGACTCGACAGCAACTAACAACAACAAAATTAATAGCATTTGTACTTCATAGTAAACTATCAAGAAAGTGAAAAGAGAACTCACAAAATATTTGTAGATCATATATCTGATAAGGATCTACTATCCAGAATTACAGTTCAACAATTAAAAAAGAAATAACCCAATTTTTAAAATGGGCTAAGAACCATAAGCCAGTTTTAAAAGTGGCCAAAGTGTCTGAATAGACATTTTTCCAAAGAAGATACACAAATGGCCAATAAACACATGAAAAACTGCTCAACAACATTAGCCAGCAGAAAAATGCAACTAAATCAAAAGCTCACTGAGATACAATTTCATAGCCACTTGTTTTTAGGTGACTCATAGCCACCCTGTGGGACAGAGCAGAACTGCTCCATAGAGTTTTATTTCTGTAATCTTTAGAGAAGCAGATCGCACTTCTTTCTCATGTGAAGACCCTGGGTGGGTTTGAAAGCCAACCTTTTGGTTAGCAGCCAAGTGCCTAACCACGTTCCATTCACACCCACTCTGATGGCTACATACCCATTCCTTACTTATCGAAATGGTAAGGTTCCAAAGACTAGGTCATTATGTGAAAATAGATGTTATGCAAAAATGGAAGATGACCACATCAGATCATACAATGGAGGATGACTACATCATTACATAACTGCCATACTGCATCATTATATAACTGACAAATTACATCATTACATAACTGCCGAATTGTTGTTGTTGTTGTTGTTATTAGGTGCCATCGAGTCAGTTTCGACTCACAGAGACACTATGTACAACAGAAGGAAACACTGCCCAATTTTGTGCCATCCTCACAATCATTGCTATGCTTGAGCCTATTGTTACAGCCACTGTGTCAATCCATCTTGTTGGAGGTCTTCCTCTTTTTTATTGACACGCTATCAAGGATTATGTCCTTCTCCAGGGATTGATCTGTTCTGATGATATGTTCAACATATGTGAGATGTAGTCTCCTCATTCTTGCTTCTAAGGAACATTCTGGTTGTTCTAAGACAGATTTGTTCACTCTTTTGGCAGTTCATGGTATATCCAATATTCTTCACCAATACCACAATTCAAAGGTGTCAATTCTTCTTCTGTCTTCCTTATACATTGTTCAGCTTTCACATGCATATGAGGCAATTGAAAACACCATAGCTTGGGTCAGGTGCACCTTAGTCTTCAAGGTGACATCTTTGCTTTTCAACACTTGAAAGAGGTCTCTGCAGCATATTTGCCCAGTGCAATGACTGCTGCTTCCAGGAGTGTTGACTGTAGACTCAAGTAAAGTGAAATCCTTGACGACGTCAATCTTTTCTCCGTTTATCATGATGTTGCTTATTGGTCCAGTTGTGAGGATTTTTGTTTTCTTTATGTTGCGGTGCAATCCATACTGAAGCCTGTGGTCGTTGATCTCCATTAGTGTTTCAAATCCGCTTCACTTTCAGCAAGCGAGGTTGTGTCATCTGCATAACACAGGTTGTTAATGTGTCTTCCTCCAGTCTTGATGTCCCGTTCTTCTTTATAGAGTCCAGCTTCTCGGATTATTTGCTCAGCATACAAGTTGAACAAGTATGGTGAAAGGATACAACCCTGACACACACCTTTCCTGACTTTAAACCTCACAGTATCCCCCTGTTCTGTTCGAATGACTGTTTCTTGCTTTGTGTACAGGTTCCTCATGAGCACAATTAAGTGTTCTGGAATGTCCATTCTTTGCAATGTTATCCATAATTTGTTATGATCCACACAGTCCAATGTCTTTGCATAGTCAATAATACACAGGTAAACATTTCTCTGGTATTCTCTGCTTTCAGACAAGATCCATCTGACATCACCAATGATATCCCTGGTTCCATGTCCTTTTCTGAATCCAGCTTTCTGGCAGTTCCCTGTTGATATACTTCTGCAGCCACTTTTGAACGATCTTTAGCAAAATTTTACTTGTGTGTAAGTAATGTTAATGATATTTTTTGATAATTTCTGCATTCGGTTGGATCGCCCTCTTGGGAATAGGCATAAATATGGATCTCTTCCAGTCGGCTGACCAGGTAGTTGCCTTCCAAATTTATTGGCATAGCCGAGTGAGCACTTCCAGCACTGAATCTGTTGAAACATCTCATTTGATATTCTGTCGATTCTTGGAGGCTTGTTTTTCACTGGTGCCTTTGGTGCAGCTTGGACTTCTTTCTTCAGTACCATCAGTTCCCGATCATATGCTACCTCCTGAAATAGTTGAACGTCGACCCATTTTTTTTTTGGCATAATGACTCCGTATATTCCTCCATCGTCTTTTGATGCTTCCTGCGTTTAATATTTTCCCCGTAGAATCCTTCACTATTGCAACTCGAGCCTTCAATTTTTTCTGCAGTTGTCTTAGTCTAAGAAATGCCGAGTATGTTCTTCCCTTCAGTTTTTTATTTTTTATTGTGCTTTAAGTGAAAGTTTACAGCTCAACTTAGTGTCGTATACAAAAATTTATACACACATTGTTATGTAGACTGCCGGGTCCTTCTTCCTAGTCTGGAACTCCACTAACATCTGCCCACCATGGGTGACCCTGCTGGCATTTGAATACCGGTGGCATAGTTTCCGGCATCACAGTAACTCACAAGCCCCCAGAGTATGCCAAACTGACTCGTGGGGGCAATTACACCATCATCTAACTGCCAAACCACTGAGCATCATGGCCCAGCCAAACTGACACATAAAGTTAAACATCACAGCCAGCATTACTCTTGTCTAACACAGTGCAGCCACTGTCCATCAATTCATAAATGGACAAACAAAATGTGGTATATACATACAATGGAATATTATTTGGCTATAAAAAAAAAATGGGAAACCTTGGTGGCATAGTGGTTAAGTGCTATGGCTGCTAACCAAGAGGTTGGCAGTTCGAATCCGCCAGGCACTCCTGGAAACTCTATTGGGCAGTTCCACTCTGTCCTATAGGGTTGCTATGAGTCGGAATCAACTCAACGGCAGTGGGTTTTATAAAAAAATCTTTCCCTAGAAACTCCTTTTTAAATAGGGTCTGAGTCTAGTATTCTCTTCAGCTGTCACCCACTATTATTATGCGGAGCCCTATCGATTTAGTGGTGAGGTGTGAGGTGAGGGAAAGCGGTCTATAATCCTGTGATTAGGTCTCAGTCTTTTATTCAGTCTGTGACCTTGGGCAGAGATTTCATAAGTGCTTCTCAGGTTCCCCCACACATCCAAACCCCCCCCCCCACACACCCCACCTTAGGTGAGTCAGAAAGGCTTGAGTTAGGTCATTTAGGCTATAGTAAGATGGAAGTTGGTCAGGCTCTAGTAAAATAGTTTCCCTTGAAAGCAGTCCTTTGTGATGGAGAAAATAGTTCTCCGGGCATATTTCAAATTTCACTTTTCCCCTTGCCCTGCCAGAAGCAAGAGAAGATTTTTCTCAGATATTCACCCTGAGATCCTGGTAGGGGTCCCGCAGGTAAATTTAATGAAACTGGGGGGGGCCTTAAGTCTAGGCCCCCCAAAGATTTTAACTCTCAAGCTAGTCCACACTGAGCCTCCCGCAATGCATAAGTTATAGTTTAATTGTTCCCAGTTTTTTTTTAGTAGTACTGCCTCCAATGACAGTCTTCTACTCCTTGACTTTTTGTCTCAGTAAGTTGTGGTTCTTGGTATTCACCTCTCCAGTTTTGGGGGCAACAGTTTGCCCTGTGAACTCAATTCTCTGACTGATATAAGAATTGTTGATTTTCAGTTTGTTCAGGTTTCTATTTGTGGTAAGGATGAGACTGACAACTTCCAGGTTCTTTACATGTCAGACTTTAAAATGGAACTCAATTCAATTTCTTAAAAAATGTTTGAGCCTATAAAATAACAAGAGCTTGGGACTTAATTTAATGTTAGATCTTATCCTCTCCCACAGGTGGGGTCTGCAGGGGGTTAATCCCTTCCAATGGCAAAGGACAGCATGTTCCTCTTTCCCTAACTTCCTACTCTTCCTCACTGGAATTTTCTAGCTTGTTTCTGACACATTCACCCTCCCTCCCCCAGAGGAGGAGAGAAACATTCTTATTTGATTATGATAGTGTCATGTTTTCTGAACCTTACAGATATTCAAAGATGACTTTCTTTTGAGGGGCCCTTCATTGTTTCTTGAGGGGCAGTGGTGGTTCAGTGGTAGAATTCTCACCTGCCATGCAGGAGACACAGGTTTAATTCCTGGCCAATGTACCTTACGGGAAGCCACCACCTGTCTATCAGGGGAGGCTTGAGTGTTACTATGATGCTGAACAGATTTCAGACAGACTAGGAAGAAAAGCCTGGCAATCTACTTCTGAATTTAGCCAATAAAATATTTCTGAAAAAAAATCCAATTAAACCCTACAGATCACAACGGTGTGATCCACAACTCAGCATAATCAATTAGGCCCATAGGGACGGCACAGGACTGGGCAGTGTGTCCTTCTGTTGTACATGCGGTTCCCGTGAGTTGGTGCAGAACTTGATGATGGCTAACAACAACATGGTTTCTTAAGACATAAAAAAATAGCCCCTCAGAAATCATTGTTGGACTATCACCCGTAGTTCCCTTGACCTGAAAGGACGCTCTCTATTCCAGCAGTACCTTAATCACTCCTCAACCCCTAGGAGGTCAATGGGCCTCTGCCAGCTTCTCCTCTGTTAGGCCTGTTCACCCTTTAGGTGGCATTTGGATCAGATTATATAATGACCCCTTGCAGATTCCCTTTCACAACTGGTCCACAAGAAACACTCATTCATTCATTGTCTAACAAACTCTGGAAAAACAGGTTGATTCCAATCTACTAGTAATGCTCCTTTGTTCCATCTTCAAGCAGCAAGCCGGCACTCTTATTCTCCAGATTTCCTGGAAAGGAATCAGACATCATTCAACTGTGACCTGCTAAATTCAAGGAAGAAATATCAAGCTTTTCAAGAGGTCTCTTTGAAGCCTCTCTTGACTTGAGGGGGAAATCACGTTCTTTCCAATGAGGGGGAAGCAGGATTCAAAGCCGGCTAACAGTTCTCTCCAAAGAAAATGTTTAAAAATTCTATTTTCTTACAATGGAGAAAATCTTGACCAAATTACCATAATTAACATTACCAACGATAGGCAGTAGATGTGGTACTCTGAGAAAAATACATCATTTACATAGTATTTTGACTATGGACTCATTACCTGAATATAATCATAAGAAAAACTAATAACGAGAATTGGTCTCTTAAAAAAAAAAAATCTCAATTTTGCAGCGATTACTGCTGATGGAAGGAGCCCTGGTGCTACAGTGGTTAAAGCTCTCAGCTGCTAACCAAGAGGTCGGTGATTCAAATCCACCAGCTGCTTCGCAGGAGAAAGAGGTGGCAATCCGATTCCATAAAGACTTCAGCCTTGGAAACCGTATGGGGCAGTTCTACTTTGTCCTATAAGGTCACCACGAGTTAGAATTGACTCAGCAGCTGCAGTGGGTTTGGTTGGGTAGGGGTGATGGTTGCACAACATGATTAATGTAATTCATATGGTACACTTGAAAAACGCTGAATTGGTAAATGTTATGTTATATATATTTTTATAACAATAAAAAAGCAAATATTGTTTAAAAAAAAAAAAATACTGCCATGAAAGACAAAGAAAAGCTCAGAAACTGTTTCAAATGAAAGAGACTAAAGAAACATTGCAACTGAACATGATATGTATACTGGCAGCCTCTAGTGGAGGAAAAAACAAATGCTATAAAGGACACTGTTAGTTCAGTTGACAAACTGTAAATACGGATGGCGGATTTTTTTTTTTTTTTAATGATAATTTCAATGTTAAATTTCCTGAAGCCAATTATTACAACGTGGTTATGTAACAGAATGTCCTTTTTCTTAATATAAAATGAAATATCTAGAGACAAAAGGGCATGGCACATGTGCTTATTCATAACGGTTTTGAAAAACGTGGCATGCATATATTTATATATATATAGGCAGAAAAAGAGAGCTAATGATAAAGCAGATGACATAATGTGATACCAACAGGTGAATCTGGATAAAAAGTGGATGTTCTCTGTACTATTCTTGCAATTTTTTGTAAGTTTATAATTATCTCCAAATAATGTAAAAATAAAATAAAAATTTTAATGTAAAAAAATAAAAAGGTTTTAATTAAAAAAAAAAAGCAAAAAGGTAAATCTGCTGTCTCTTACATCTCCAAGAACACAATTCATTTGTATCTTTGATAAAGATAAGGGGACCAGGAGTTATATATCTAATTTTTAACTAGTTCTTCTTCTTTAACCATTTTAATGTGAAAAGAAAAAAAAAAAAAACAGTGCACAAATGAAAGAGTGTATATTACGGACACACAGCTTGAAAAATAGTAACGTGAGCTCCCATCTACTCAGGATGTAGCTCGTAAAAAAGAACATTGTCAATATTGGAGAAACTACCCCCACCCCCGCCATGCCTTTTCCAAACCATATAGTAACTATCCTGAATTTTGTGATAACTGTTTCAATCCTTTTCTGTACGGTTTTATCACATATGTTTGTAGAGTTTAACAATGTATAATTTAAATGTCTCTTTTGCATTTTGTACAAATATAACCATACAATATTTACTTTTCTACAACTTGCTTTTTTTGCCCAATGGTACATTTTTTCAGAGTCATTCATATTAATGAGTACAGCAGGAGCTCTGGTGATACAATGGTTAAGCGCTTGGCTGCTAACCAAAAGGTTGGTGGTTCAAACCTACCCAGGGGATCTGCAAGAGAAAAGACCTGGCAATCTGCTCCCATAAAAATTACAGCCTAGAAAACCCTATGGGGTAGTTCTCCGTCCTACAGGGTGGCTATAAGTCGAATTTGACCCAAGGGTACACAATAACAACGAGTACAGCTAAGTTTCATTCATTTTCATTGCTATAAAATAGACCAATGTATGATTATACTACAATTTATTTATCCAGCTTACTATTGATGAACATCTGTCTTGCTTCTAAGCTTTTGCCATTATTAAACAGTCTTGCTGTTTATATTCTTGTACTTGTCTCTTGATGAATTTGTGCATGAAGGTTCTCTAGGGTACATTCCTAAGAGCAGAACTGCTGGGTCATAGAGTACGTATGTTTTCAACTTTACTAGATAATGCCAAAATTTTTTTGAAAGTGATTATAGCAATTTATATCCCCACTAGCTGTGTATGGAGGAGCCCTGGTGGCACAGTGGTTAAAGCGCTCGGCTGCTAACCAGAAGGCCGTCAATTCAAACACATCAGCCACCCCAAGACAGAGAGATGTGCCAGTCGGCTTCCATAAAGATTTACAGCCTCGGAGACCCTCTGGGGCAGGTTTATTCTGTCCTATAGTGTTGCTATGAGTCGGAATTGACTCGGCAGCAATGGGTTTTTGGTTTAGCTGTGTATGAGAGATTATTTGCTCCATAACTCTTATTAACATCTAGTAGTATTCAACTTTTAAATTTTTGCCGTTCTGGAAAATATTATAGTGTTGCTATGAGTCGGAATTGACTCGGCAGCAATGGGTTTTTGGTTTAGCTGTGTATGAGAGATTATTTGCTCCATAACTCTTATTAACATCTAGTAGTATTCAACTTTTAAATTTTTGCCGTTCTGGAAAATACGAATGGAATTTTATTATGGTTTAATTTGCATTTCCCTCATTACTAGTGAGCTTGGCCTCTTTGAATACATTTGTAGGTTGTTTGTATTTCCTTTTTATGAAATACCTGTAAATGTTTTTTACTTTTTTCTGTTGTTTTTTTCCCTTATTCATATGCAAGATTTCTTTATATATTCTAGATATTACCTTATTTACACAAATAACACACACTTCTATATTTGTCTGTCACCTGTGCCCTCCCCCTGCAAGGCATTTTCGTAAGCACCCTAAGGTAATTTTTTTACAGCAACATGTTATTTGTATAGAAACACAGTAATTCGTTGTCAGACATACATGTGTTTCAATTATATTCTCCCAGTTAGATGTCTTTTTTAAATAGAACTTTTTCGTTCTGATGGTGCAGTAGTTCGGCACTCAGCTGCTAACCGGAAAGATCAGTGGTTCGAACTCACCAGCCACTCCGCAGGAGAAAGATGTGGCAGTCTGCTTCTGTAAAGATTTACAGCCTTAGAAACCCTATGGGGCAGTTCTACTCTGTCCTATAGGGTGGCTATGAGTCAGAATTGACTCTACAGCAATAGGTTTTTGTTTTTTTCCGATCTAAAGGGAATGCTACCAATATTTCATAATTAAGTATATTTGTTTTGTTTTGTTTGGAGATATCGTTTATCAGGTTATGTAAGTTCCTCTAACATGCTTAGAATATTCCTTTCCCCCCTGCATTTATTGAGATGACCATGATTTTTTCCCTTTATTCTCCTAATCTGGCAAATTATATATATTAATTATAATAAAATTGATTTTTGAATGTTAAACTTGCACTCCTAGGATGAATCCCAATTGGCATAATGTACTTGTCATTTGTACTCATCAGTAGATTCGGTTTGCTTAGATTCTAACTAGGACATCTGCATCTATGTTTATGAATGAGACGAGTCCATAAAGCTTTTCTTGTACTGTTCTTGTTAGCTTTTGGTGTTGCTCTATATGAATATTTCTTTTTCAAAAAGAATAATGGAAATGTTAAAAACAAAAAAGTTAATGAGACTGACAGTAGATAGGACCCCAGATATTAGAACAACTATTCTCACTGACTTCTCATCACCCCTTTTTATTACCCTTTCCTATTTATAGAGAGTGAATATAAAAGAACAATGATATATACTACACCAGTTTTTCTTCAATTTTTGATACTTTGTAGGAACTGAGCAAATATATGAAATAATTTTTTATGTAAATAATGTTCAACAGAAGGAAACTCTTAAATTCTAATTCCTAGTCTCTAATTAAAGGGCTCACCTGAAATATCTACTAATAAAACCCATTGCCTTCAAGTCAATTTCAACTCATAGCGACCCTATAGGGCAGGGTAGAACCGCCCCATAGGGTGTGCAAGGCTATAATCTTTACAGAAGCAGACAGCCACATCTTTCTCCTGCTGAGTGTCTGATGGGTTCAGCTTGTAGACTTTTCAGTTCGTAGCTGAGAGCTTTAATCACTGCGCCACCAGGGCTCCTTTAACATCTACTAATAAGGAATAAAAATTATACTTTCAAAATAAATTATTTTTCACTGAATTCTTTAGGGTTTTTTCCTTAACACCATGCCGTGCCAACAGCTGTTACATAATTCAAGTTAAAAAGACATGTTGGTGAAAAAAACATGAAAAAATAATTCCAATAAATATTGGTAGGGGGAAATAAAGACACAGACCATGTATTTAGCTATCATTGCTAAATTTATTCATGTGCTCATTCTCTAGTACGGGACAGGAAAGTTTGACTTGCATTGATTTGCATTCGTTAAGTGGAAACAAAGTTGTTGATTCAGTCCTCAAAAGGGAAAAGCAATGTCTTGTCCCAAGAGTTCAAACCTAAAATGAGCAAACGCTATCTGTACAAGCTATCTAACAAAATTTGTAGGAAAATAAGTTAATTATGCTCTAATCTTCTAAGAATTGGCATTTCGACCTAATATAAATACATAAAAATTTTACCTCCTATTATATTATCTGGAGACTCTCAGATATTATTTCCTCAGATTGCTAATTAAAAAGTTATGTAAGCAACGCTAAATCTCTGAGTCATAAATATACAGTACAGTTATTTAGGCATTGGTTCTCATACTCTGGGTCCTTCCATATGTCACATGGCTACACGATATTCCCAAACCATGGATTTTGCTGTTTGATCTCCGATTCAGTTTAAAGGTATTTCAGGGCTCCAGAAGCAAGGCACTTCTCTGAATACACTAAGTATACATACGAAGCAGCTCAAATGTACAAGTGCTCCCATCCACAATCACTTCAAAGGTCATTAATAACTTCCAGGTGGAGAGTGGAAGTGCCCTCTGCACTCCCCTGCCCTCTCCTGAACCCTGGTTTCTCTCTCTGGAGCATTTTCGTAACAGTGAATTCTTAGTATTTCTTTCTCCATTTTCTCTTCCCTGGTTCTGGGGCTCTTAAAGAATCTTCTAGGAAAACACAAAAGCACACAAAAACGCTTCAATGTGTTAATTCTGTTCCTGCTTCATCTTTATATTATTTACTAGTTTATTAAGAGTAGAAGGAAAGTAATTTAAATCCTTAAAAAATAAATGGAAAGACAGGAAAGGTGGGTAGTAAAAATCTGCCTGGTTTGGAATATGGGAAAATTCTGATGTATTCTAACATCTGTTTGATTTCTACCACTGCTGAACATAGCTCTAAAACTTTACTAACCTCTCCCAAACACTCAATGAACTGTGTGTGAGAGAGAAGCTTAACTCAACATCTAGATTAAGGTTTTTCAGCAGCAGAATTACTGACATTCTGGGGCAGAGAATTCTTTACTGTGGGGGCTGTCCTGCGTATTACAGCATGTTTAGGAGCATCCCTGACCTCTACCCACTAGATGCTAGTAACACTCCCTCCCCATTTGTGACAACCAAAAATGTCTCCAGATACTGCCAAATGTCTCTGACAGTCAAAATAACCCAGGGTTGAGAATTACTGATATAGACCGAGGTGTCTTCTGACCTTGAGCTATGAATATGAATCAACTTTGAGTTTGTGTTTAACCACTGCACGAAGGAATATTTGCATAGTACTGAAAACCAAAAAAACCCAAACCCAGCGCTGGTTGAGTCGATTCCGACTCATAGCAACCCCTCAGGACAGGGTAGAACTGCCCCATAGAATTTCCAAGGAGCGCCTGGCTGATTCGAACTGTCGACCCTCTGGTTAGCAGCCGTGGCACTCAACCACTACACCACCAGGGTTTCCAACCTGAAGTATCATTCAATAGATTACCTGTAATAACTACAAAGGGGAAAATGTAGCGTTACAATAGAGAATTGGCAGTCACAACCTTAACCATGTGACCAAATGTAACATCACTAATAATATAAACCGACATTATATATATTTTGTTGTTGTTGTTGTTAGGTGCCGTCGAGTCGGTTCCGACTCATAGCGACCCTATGCACAATAGAGCAAAACACTGCCGGATCCTGCGCCATCCTTCCAATCGTTGTTATGCTTGAGGTCATTGTTGCAGCCACTGTGTCAATCCACCTCATTGAGGGTGACCTTTTCCTCTTTCCAGCTGACCCTGTACACTACCAAGCACGATGTCCTTCTCCAGGGACTGATCCTTCCTGACAACATGTCCAAAGTATGTAAGACAGAGTCTCGCCATCCTTGCTTCTAAGGAGCATTCTGGCTGTAGTTAGTTCTTCCAAGAGAGGTTTCTTGGTTCTTTTGGCAGTCCGTGGTATATTCAATATTCTTCGGCAACACCACAATTCAAAGGCGTCAATTCTTCTTTGGTCTTCCTTATTCACTATCCAGCTTTCACATGCATATGATGTGTTGGAGAATACCATGGCTTGGGTCAGGCGCACCTTAGTCTTCAAGGTGACAGCTTTGCTCTTCAACACTTTAAAGAGGTCCTTTGCAGCAGATTTACCCAATGCAATACATCTTTTGATGTCCTGACTGCTGCTTCCATAGGTATTGATTGTGGATCCAAGTAAAAGGAAATCCTTGACAACTTCAATCTTTTCTCCCTTTATCATGATGTTGCTTATTCGTCCAGTCGGGAGGATTTTTGTTTTCTTTACGTTGAAGTGTAATCCATACTGAAAGCTGTGGTCTTTGATCTTCATTAGTAAGTGCTTCAGGTCCTTTTCACGTTCAGCAAGCAAGGTTGTGTCATCTGTGGAACGCAGGTTGTAAATGAGTCTTCCTCCAATCCTGATGCCCCATTCTTCTTCATATAGTCTAGCTTCTCATATTATTTGTTCAGAATACAGATTAAATAGGTATATCAAAAGAATACAACCCTGACGAACACCTTTCCTGATTTTAATCCAATCAGGATCCCCTTGTTCTGTCCGAACAACTGCCTCTTGATCTATGTAAAGGTTCCTCATGAGCACAATTAAGTGTTCTGGAATTCCCATTCTTCGCAGTGTTATCCATAGTTTGTTATGATCCACACAGTCGAATGCCTTTGCATAATCACTAAAACACAGGTAAACATCCTTCTGGTATTCTCTGCTTTCGGCCAGGACCCATCTGACATCATCAATGATATCCCTGGTTCCACGCCCTCTTCCGAAACCAGCCTGAATTTCTAGCAGTTCCCTGTCGATATACTGCTGCAGCCATTTTTGAATGATCTTCAGCAAAATTTTGCTTGCATGTCACAGTAATGATATTGTTCTATAATTTCCATGTTTGATTGGATCACCTTTCTTGGGAATAGGCATAAATATGGATCTCTTCCAGTCAGTTGGCCAGGAAGCTGTCTTTCATATTTCTTGGCATAGATGAGTGACCACCTCCAGCGCTGCATCTGTTTGTTGAAACATCTCAATTGATATTCCATCAGTTCCTGGAGCCTTGTTTTTCACCGATGCCTTCAGAGCAGCTTGGACTTCTTCCTTCAGTACCATCGGTTCCTGATCATATGCCACCTCTTGAAATGGTTGAATATCAGCTAATTCTTTTTGGTATAATGACTCTGTGTATTCCTTCCATCTTCTTTTGATGCTTCCTGCGTCGTTTAATATTTTCCCTACGGAATCCTTCACTATTGCAACTCGAGGCATGAATTTTTTCTTCAGTTCTTTCAGCTTGAGAAACGCCGAGTGTGTTCTTCCCTTTTGGTTTTCCATCTCCAGTTCTTTGCGCATGTCATAATACTTTGTCTTCTCGAGAGGCCCTTTGAAATCTTCTGTTCAGTTCTTTGACTTCATCAATTCTTCCTTTTGCTTTAGCTGCTCGATGCTCGAGAGCAAGTTTCAGGGTCTCCTCTGACATCCATCTTGGTCTTTTCTTTCTTTCCTGTATTTTCAGTGACCTCTTGCTTTCTTCATGGTTGATGTCCTTGATGTCATTCCACAACTCATCTGGTCCTCAGTCACTAGTGTTCAATGCATCAAATCTATTCTTGAAATGGTCTCTAAATTCAGGTGGGATGTACTCAAGGTCATATTTTGGCTCTCGTAGACTTGCTCCGATTTTCTTCAGTTTCAGCTTGAACTCACATATGAGCAATTCATGGTGTGTTCCACAGTAGGCCCCTGGCCTTGTTCTGACTGATGATATTGAGCTTTCCATCATCTCTTTCCACAGATGTAGTCAATTTGGTTTCTGTGTGTTCCATCTGGTGAGGTCCATGTGTATAGTCGCCGTTTATGTTGGTGAAAGAAGGTATGTGCAATGAAGAAGTCGTTGGTCTTTCAAAATTCTATCATTTGATCTCTGGCATTGTTTCTATCACCAAGGCCATATTTTCCAACTACTGATCCTTCTTCTTTGTTTCCAACTTTCACATTCCAATCGCCAGTAATTATCAATGCATCTTGATGGCATGTTCGATCAATTTCAGACTGCAGCCGCTGATAAAAATCTTCTATTTCTTCATCTTTGGCCCTAGCGGTTGGTGCATAAATTTGAATAACAGTCATATTAACTGGTCTTCCTTGTAGGCGTGTGGATATTATCCTATCACTGACAACGTTGTACTTCAGGATAGATCTTGAAATGTTCTTTTTGACAACAAATGCGACACCGTTCCTCTTTGAGTTGTCATTCCCAGCATAGTAGCCTATGTGATTGTCCAATTCAAAATGGCCAATACCAGTCCATTTCAGCTCACTAACGCCTAGGATATCGATGTTTATGCGTTCCATTTCATTTTTGACGATTTCCAATTTTCCTAGATTCATACTTCGTACATTCCAGGTTCCGATTATTAATGGATGTTTGCAGCTGTTTCTTCTCATTTTGAGTCGTGCCACATCAGCAAATGAAGGTTTCGAAAGCTTTACTCCACCCTTGCCATTAAGGTCGACTCTACTTTGAGGAGGCAGCTCTTCCCCAGTCGTCTTTTGAGTGCCTTCCAACCTGGGGGGCTCATCTTCCAGCACTGTATCAGACAATGTTCCCCTGCTATTCGTAAGGTCTTCACTGGCTAATGCTTTTCAGAAGTAGACTGCCGGGTCCTTCTTCCTAGTCTGTCTTAGTCTGGAAGCTCAGCTGAAACCTGTCCTCCATGGGTGACCCTGCTGGTATCTGAGTACCGGTGGCATAGCTTCCAGCATCACAGCAACACACAAGCCCCCACAATACGACAAACTGACAGACTCGTGGGGGATTATATATTATATATTTAGCCTGGGTCTAATCAAGTCTCTACATTATTATCCAATTTATAGAAATGAGAAAGGATAGAATAAGTCAAATGACACCATGAGGAAACAATCAGAAAACACAGAATGTGGGACATACTATATGAACTGTAGCCTGGATGCCTCAAAAATTTAATATGATGAAAAGGAAAGGCGCAGGACTATTCCAGATCAAAAAAAGACTAAAGAGACTTAGCAATGTAAACACTTTGAATATATTCTCTTTTTAAAAAAGCTATGAAACATTTGTTGAAATAATTGGAAAATCTGAATATGAACTATGTATTAGGTGATATCTAACTTGTGATAACGATAATGTAGTTATATCTTTGCTTCCTCTTGAAAGGCTGTGAAGCACCATTCTTCTGGGTAACCACCCCTTTGACCTGCTACACCATGCGGGCGGGATCCCAAAGCTTTTTTTTTTTTTTGCTTTGTTCTGTTTGTTTGTTTTCGTTTTCTCTGCATGGCTTGGGAGCCCCTTTTAGCTGGGCTGCACTGCACAGCTTAGGAGCCAGTCCCCCAATCTGTGCAGCAGGGTAGGTAGGATTCCTGGGGGCATTTCTTTTTACTTACTTTTTATTTTTGTCTTTCTTCATTTTCCAGTTCTTGTCTCTCTATACTTACCTTCTTTTCCTGTCTCCTGAATACCTGGCACTGAGTGACATCTATACCCTCTCTGCCAGCCTATCTTGCACAGCCTGGGAGTCCTCCCCAGTTTTTATAGCTGCACCGGTGGGACCCCTGGGGCTTTTCTTTTTTCCAAATTTTTATCTAGTTATTTTATTTCTCTTCCCCCTTTTTTTTTTCCTTTTTGTTTTCCTCCTTTTCTTGGTTTCTTATCTCTCCACTCCAACAACAAGCTCTCTGAGCAATATTTTCTTTATTTTGGCTTCTGTTTCTCTCTCCTCTTTCCCATACCCATATTAGTGCCACCCATCACAACCTCCCCCCACCATCCTGCCTACTTATGCCATGCCCTGAACATCATGTCCCTGAGCAGTACAGGCACAGCCTGCTTGAACCTGCCCAGTACTGATTCCCAGCCTGCTCTGTTAGTCCTAGTATGTGCCACCAACTACCCATTGAGGCCCCTCCCCCTTCAGCTGGACCTGCCCTGCTGCACCATAGCTGAGTGACTGGCCCTGCCCACTGGACAAGGAACTGAAAAGTAAACAAAGAACCCACAGCCCGCCCACTCAGACATAACCAAATAAAACAAAAAAGCAGGACAAAAAAACAGATCTACAATCAATAAAAGAAAATAATTTCTGAATGTTCCAAAGACAACAGACAATATCAAAGCATAAAAAAAAAAAAAAAGACAGGACAGTTCCAGTAGGAGTCCAAAATAAAACACCAGATGACTTTCCAGTAGAAGGACAGGCACTAGAACTACCTGATAGGGGATTCAAATCTCTAATATTCAGAGCTATCCAAGAGTTGAAGCAAAAACCAGATAAAAATCAGGAAAAAATAGACAAATTCATGGAAAATACAGACAAAAAATGGAAGAATTCAAGAAAATAATACCGGAACAAGATGTCAAAATAAATTCACAACTAGAAAACAACAATTAGAAATCCAAAAGATCACAACAAGATTTCAGAAATGAACAGTGTCACAGAAGGGCTGAGTAAGTTTGAAATGATGGAAGATGGGATTGCCAAAATTGAAGACAAACACTTGGATACAACACTGTTTCAGGAAAAATCAGAAAAAAGAATGAAAAAACCCTGAGAATTATGTGGGATACAATCAAAAGAAAATATTCGTTAGTGATCAGAGTTCCAGAACGAGGGAAAAAAACAGAAAACACAAAGAGGATCACTGAAGAATTGCTGAGAGAAAACTTCCCTATCATCATTGAAGATGAAAAGCTGACCATCCAAGAAGCTCAACAAACCCCATATAGGATAGACACCAAAAGAAAATCACCAAGGCATATCATAATCATACTTGCTAAAACCAAAGATAAAAAAAAAAAAAAATGCTGCAAGCAGCTCGAGAAAAACAAAAAGTCACACACAGAGGAGAAACAATAAGACTAAACTCTGATTATTCGGCAGAAACAATACAGAAAAGAAGGCAATGGGATGACATATATAAAACTTTGAAAGAAAAAAACTGCAAACCGAGAATAACATATCCTGCAAAACTCTCATTTAAATATGATGGTGAAATTAGGATATTTCCAGATAAACAGAAATTAAGGGAATATGTAAAAATCAAACCAAGTCTACAAGAATTATTAAAGGGAGTCCTTTGACTGGAGAACAAACAACATCAGACCAAAGCCTGAATCTAGTATGCAAGATTGTACCAGCCAGATACCAGCCTAGGAAATGAACTCTCAAAGACTATCCAAAACCAAAAATATTACAACAGGGAACCAGAGAGGTTAATCTGTAAATGACGACAACGTCATAATAATAAAAGAGGGAATAAAAGGTGTAGGTATACAACTTTCTAATGGAGAGGAAGGCGAGGTGATACCAAGTAATAATAGTTCAAAACTAAGAAGATAAGGGTAAATTTCAAGGTAACCACAAAGAAAGCTAACAAACCTACTCACCAAAATAAAGAAGAAAAACAAAGTCTCAATAGAAACAAAATCTACAAAAACAAAAGAAATTAGAAAGAAATCCACAAACAACAGGAATTCAGTACAAGAAAGTAAGAGGGACAAAGAAAACATCAGCACCACAAAAAAAGCACTACAAAATGAAAGCAATAAACTCAGACCTAGCAATAATTACAGTGAATGTAAATGGCCTAAATGCACCCATAGACAGAAAGTGACAAAATGGATTAAAAAAAAAAAAAGGATCCATCAATATGCTGTCTACAAGAGACACACCTGAGAAACAAAGACTTACGTTTATTAAAAATCAAAGGATAGAAATAAATATATCAAGGAAATAAGTACCAAAAAAGAGCAGGAGTGGCAATACTAATTTCAGATAAAATAGTCTTTAAAACAAAATCTACCATAAAAGACAAAGAAGGGCGCTATATAATGATTAAAGGGATGCTCCATCAGGAAGACCTAACCATAATAAATATCTACCCAACCAATGACAGGGCTCCAAAATTCATAAACTCTAACAGCACTGAAAAGAGAAACTGATAATTTTCACAATAATAGCAAGAGACTTTGACACACCACTCTCGGTAAAGGACAGAACATCTAGAAAGAAACTCAACAAGGATACAGAAGACCTAAAGGGCACAATCAGCCAGCTTGACATCATAGACATATATAGAACACCCCACCCGATAGCTGCAAAGTACGCGTTCTTTTACAATGCACATGGAACGTTCTCCAGAACAGACTGCATCTTAGGCCGCAGAGCAACCCTCAACAAAATCCAAAACACTGAGATACTACAAAGTATCTTTTCTGACCACAACTCCATCAAAGTAGAAATTAATGACAAGAAGAGCAAGGAAAAAAAATCAATTTCATGGAAGTTGAATAGCACAGTGCTTAAAAACCACTGGATAACAGAAGAAATCAAAGATGGAATCAAAAAATTCCTAGAATCAAATGAGAATGAAAACACAGCACATGAAAACTTTTGAGGCACAGCAAAGGCAATGCTCAGAAGTCAATTTATAGAAATAGATGCACACATCAAAAAAGAAGGGACAAAATCAAAATATTAGCTACACAACTTGAACAAATAGAATGAGGACTGCAAAAGAACTCCAAAGCCACCAGAAGAAAGGAAGTAATAAAGATCAGAGCAGAAATAAATGAAATACAGAATAGAAAAGCAAGTAGAATCAACCAAAAGTTGGTTCTTTGAAAGGATCAACAAAATAGACAAACCACTGGCCAAACTGACAAAAGAAAAACAGGAGAGGATGCAAATAGCTCAAATAAGAAATGAAATGGGGGACACTACAACAGACCCAAATGAAATAAAGAGGATTGTAGCAGAGTATTATGAAAAACTATATTCCAACAAATTTGAAAACCTAGAGGAAATGGACAAATTTCTAGAAACACACTACTGATCCAAACTAACACAAATGATGTTGAAAAACTGAAGAGACCCATAACAAGAGAAGAGTTTGAAAAGGTAATAAAAGGAAATTCCCAACAAAAAAAAAGCCCTGGCCCAGTTGGCTTCACTGGAGAATTCTACCAAACATTCAGAGAAGAGCTTAGTACTACTCAAAATATTTCAGAACATAGAAAAGGAAGTGATACTGCCAAATTCATTTGATGAGGGCAGCATAGCCCCGATACCAAAATCAGGTAAAGACACCACAAAAAAAGAAAATTTCAGACCAATATCTCTCATGAATATAGATGCAAAAATTCTCAACAAAATACTAGCCAATAGAATTCAGCATCATATAAAAAAAAAAATACACTACGACCAAGTAGGATTCACACCAGGTATGCAAGGGTGGTTCCACATTAGAAAATACATCAATGTAGTCCACCACATAAATAAAAGGAAAGAAAAGAATCACAGGATCATCTCAACTGATGCAGAAAACATACTGGACAAAGTTCAACACCCATTCCTGATAAAAGCTCTCAATAAATAGGTATAGAAGGGAAATTTCTCAACGTAAAAAAGGGCATCTATGCAAAACCAATGGCCAATATCATTCTTAATGGAGAGCTGCTAAAATCATTCCCCTCGAGAACAGGAGCAAGACAAGGATGCCCTTTATTACCAATTCTGTTTAACACTGTGCTGGAAGTTCTAGCTAGAGCAATAAGGCAAGAAAAAGAAATAAAGGGCATCCAAATTGATAATGAAGAAGTTAAACTGTCCCTATTTGCAGATGATATGATACTATACATAGAAAACTCAAAAGACTCCATGAAAAAACTACTAGAACTAACAGAAAGCTTCAGCAGAGTTGCAGGATACAAGATAAACATACAAAAATCAGTTGGATTCCTATACACCAATAAAAAGAAAGATGAAAAGAAAATCACAAAATCAATACCATTTATAATAGCCCCTAAAAAAATAAATACTTAGGAATAAATCTAATCAGGGATGTAAAGGACCTATACAAAGAAAACTACAAAACACTACTGCAAGAAACCAAAAGAGACCTACATAAACGGAAAAAAATACCATGCTCATGGATATGGAGACTCAACATTGTGAAAATGACAATTCCACCCAAAGCAATTTACAAATACAATGCAATCCCAATCCAGATACCAAAAACATTCTTTAAAAAGATGGAAAAATGTATCATTAATTTTGTACGGAAAGGGAAGAAGCCCTGGATAAGTAAAACACTATTGAAGGGGAATAAAGCAGGAGGACTCGCACTACCTGACCTCAGAACCTACTATACAGCTACAGTAGTCAAAACAGCCTGGTACTGGTACAGTGACAGATATATTGACCAATGGAACAGAATTGAGAACCCCGATGTAAATCCATCCACCTATGGTCACCTGATCTTTGACAAGGCACCAAAGTCCATCAAATGAGGAAAAGACAGTCTTTTTAACAAATGGTACTGGCAAAACTAGATGTCCATCTGCAAAAAAATGAAACAGGACCCATACCTCACACCACATACAAAAACTAACTCAAAATGGATCAAAGACCTAAATGTAAAGCCAAAAACCATGAAGTTCATAGAAAAAAAAATAAGATCAACACTAGAGGCCCTAATACACAGCATTAACAAGATACAAACCACAACCTATAAGACAAAAGCTCCATAAGATAAGCTAGATAGCTGGAATCTTCTAAAAATTAAACCCTAGGCTTATCGAAAGATTTTAACAATAGAATAAAAAGAGAACCTACAGACTGGGAAAAAAATTTTGGCTATCACAAATCAGACAGTGGTCTAATCTCTAAAATCTACAACAAAATCCAACACCTTTACAACAAAAAGACAATGAAAAAATGGGCAAAGGAACTGGACACTTCACTGAAGACATTCAAGCAGCCAACAGACACATGAGGAAATGCTCGTGATCACTAGCCTTGAGAGGAATGCAAATCAAAACCACAGTGAGATACCATCTCACCCAGCATTACTGGCACAAATCAAAAAAACAGGCAATAACAAATGTTGGAGAGGCTGAGAGGAAATCAGAACTCTTACGCACTGCTGGTGGGAATGCAAAATGATACAATCATTTTGGAAAACAATATGGCACTTCCTTAGAATCCTAGAAATAGAAATACCATATGATCCAGCAATCACAGTCCTAGAAATATATCCTAGAAAATAGGCGTCATCACACAAATAGACATATGCACACCTATGTTCACTGCAGTATTGTTCACAATTACAAAAAGATGGAAACAACCTAGATGCCCATCAACAGATGAATAGATAAACAAACTGCGGTACACACACACAATGGAGTATTACACAACGATAAAGAACAACGATGAATCTGTGAAGCATCTCATAACATGGGTGAAACTAGAGGATATCATGCTGAGTGAAATAAATCAATCACAAAAGGATAAATACTGTATGAGACAGCTCCAGTAAAAACTCATGAAAAGGTTTACACACAAGAAGAAACAATCTTTGATGGCTACGAGGAAGGGGAGGAGTTGGGATAGAAAAACACTAAATAGACAATAGTTAAGTGGTAACTTTGGTGAAGGGTAAGACAGTACACAATACATTGGGGAAGCCAGCACAACTTGTACAAGGCAAGGTCACGGAGACTCCATAAAAAAACCCATGGACGCATCCAAATTGGCTAAGGAACCGAATTGCTGGGCTGAGGGCTATAGGGACCACAGCCTAGGGGAACATCTAGCTTAGTTGGCATAACATAGTTTATAAAGAAAATGTTCTACATTCTACTTTGGTGAGTACCATCTGGGATCTTAAAAGCCTGTGAATGGCCATCCAGGATACTCCACTGGTCTCACCCCTTCAGGAGCAAGAAAGAATAAAGAAAACTAAAGATACAAGGGAAGGATTAGTCCAAAGGACCAATGTACCACATCTACCAGGGCCTCCACCAGACTGAGTCCAGTACAACTAGATGGTACCTGGCTACCACCACTGACTGCTCTGACAGGGATCACAATAGAGGGTCCTGGACAGAGCTAGAGAAAAACGTGGAACAAAATTCTAACTCAAAAAGAAAGACCAGACTTGCTGGCCTGACAGAGACTGGAGAAACCCTGAGAGTATGGCCCCTGGACAATCTTTCAGCTCAGTAATGAAGTCACTCCTGAGGCTCACCCCGCAGCCAAAGATTGGACAGGCCCATAAAACAAAACCAGACTAAAGGGGTACACCAGCCCAGGGGCAGGGAGTAGAAGGCAGGAGAGAACAGGAAAGCTGGTAATAGGGAACCAAAGGTTCAGAAGGGAGGGTGTTGACATGTTTTAGGGTTGTTAACCAGTGTCATAAAACAATATGTGTAGTAGCTGTTTAATGAGAAACTAGTGTGTTCTGTAAGCCTTCATCAAAAGTACAACTAAAAAAACCCATAATAACCAAGTAGCTTAGCATCTGATCTGAATAAACAGCAATTCTTCAAGAAAATGTCGACAGCTTTTTATTGTCTATCCATTTAGTGTGTTGTACTGGCCATTAACAGAAGCCCACTAGACTGTGTCAGGAGTTCTCAAAATTCATCCTGAATCAATCCTACTCTCTAACTCTGCCGCACCTTGTCTGTCTATTCAATACTCATTCCTACTCTGTCCTACAATTTTTTTTGCTTCAGCTTCTCTCTGGTTCTGCATATTGGTTTATCTGCTCCTATGAAATCCTATCTTCCATTTCACCTCCAGGTTCATCACATGTCTCTTCTCTCCAGGGTTGTTTGGAATGACTCAAAGTCAAGTCTCCTTTGTGAACCTCCTTGTAAACAGGTAGAGAGGGTCCAAGTTTCCCAGAGCCTATCCTCTTTCCTGACTCTAACCTTAAAATTTCAAAGGTGACTTGATTGTACGTATCCTTAGAAAGATAGTAACAACTTTTATTGTCCAGGGTTTGGCCCATATTGTCATATATTTTAATTTGGATACTCTAAACTACCCTGGTATTATTATCTTCATTTCACAGATAAGAATACAGGATCACAGAAATTTAGTAACTTTTCTACTTTCACCTAGCTAATAGCAGAGCTGGGACACAAACCCAGGTCTTCTGCAGTTCTATTGAAATGTACTGCCTAACATGGAAGAAATCAAAGGTATGTGGCATGGGCAGGAAGTATGGTTTTCCAGGCAGGGCTAAACTAAAAAACTAACTTAAGGGTGAAACTGTCTCGAAGATGAAGTTTGCATTTGAGACCTCCCTTTTACTACCAAGCCCTAAGCACTCAAATGCCTTCAAACATTCCCTTAGTTGCCAAGAGTCCAACCCTAGAACATAACGTTGCCTATAACATTTACCACACCCTGATTTCCACTGGAACTTTCCTAACCTGTGAATCATTCCCTCAGGGCTCTCTACTGAGTATTCCATGTAACTGATAATCTAAACTTTAGATTCTAAACCATTTTAAATTCTGAATGGATGATTCTCAAGTCAAAGACTCAAATTAGAAACTTCAGGCACTGTGGTGGCAAGCCAATGGATCAGAATTCCCTTCAAATTAAGCCTTATAAAAAACTGTCTCTTCTTAAGGTCTTATTTTTAATATGTAATATTATTTTCATTATCCAAAAATCAAAATAATATAAAAAAGTATTCATTGAGAAGCCTCAGCTACCTCACTAGGCCCTTTCACCCTTTAGAGATAACCATTATTAATTTTGTTGTTTGTTCTTCCAGTAGTCCTTCATGCAACACAAGTAAAATTTATTTTCCCAGTTATCTAAAACATAGCATACGATATGAAGTATGCAGCTCCTTCTTTTATTCATTTTGACTATAGCCTAGAGATCTATGTATCAGTACATAGAGATCTTCCTCATTCTTTTTTTTTTAATTTTTATTGAGCTTCAAGTGAACGTTTACAAATCAAGTCAGTCTGTCACGTACAAGTTTATATACTGCTTACTCCATACTCCCACTTTCTCTCCCCCTAATAAGTCAGCCCTTCCAGTCTCTCCCTTCATGACAATTCTACCAGCTTCGAACCCTCTCTATCCTCCCATCCCCCCTCCAGAAAGGAGATGCCAACACAGTCTCAAGTGTCCACCTGATACAAATACCTCACTCTTCATCAGCATCTCTCTCCTACCCACTGTCCAGTCCTTTTCATGTCTGATGAGTTGTCTTTGGGAATGGTTCTTGTCCTGGGCCAACAGAAGGTTTGGGGACCATGATCGCTGGGATTCCTCTAGTCTCAGTCAGATCATTAAGTATGGTCTTTTTATGAGAATTTGGGGTCTGCATCCCACTGATCTCCTGCTCCCTCAGGGGTTCTCTGTTGTGCTCCCTGTCAGGGCAGTCATCGGTTGTGGCCAGGCACCAACTAGTTCTTCTGGTCTCAGGATGATGTAAGTCACTGGTTCATGTGGCCCTTTCTGTCTCTTGGGCTCATAGTTATCATGTGACCTTGGTGTTCTTCATTCTCCTTTGATCCAGGTAGGTTGAGACCAATTGATGCATATTAGATGGCCGCTTGTTAGCATTTAAGACCCCAGACTCCACATTTCAAAGTGGGATGCAGAATGTTTTCATAATAGAATTATTTTGCCAATTGACTTAGAAGTCCCCTTAAACCATGGTCCCCAAACCCCCACCCTTGCTCCGCTGACCTTTGAAGCATTCATTTTATCCCGGAAACTTCTTTGTTTTTGGTCCAGTCCAGTTGAGCTGACCTTCCGTGTATTGAGTATTGTCCTTCCCTTCACCTAAAGTAGTTCTTATCTACTAACTCATCAGTAAAAAACCCTCTCCCACCCTCCCTCCCTCCCCCCCTCATAACCACAAAAGTATGTGTTCTTCTCAGTTTATACTATTTCTCAAGAACTTATAATAGTGGTCTTATACAATAATTGTCCTCTTGCATCTGACTAATTTCACTGAGCATAATGCCTTCCAGGTTCCTCCATGTTATGAAATGTTTCACAGATTCGTCACTGTTCTTTATCGATGCGTAGTATTCCATTGTGTGAATATACCACAATTTATTTAACCATTCATCCGTTGATGGACACCTTGGTTGCTTCCAGCTTTTTGCTATTGTAAACAGAGCGGCAATAAACATGGGTGTGCATGTATCTGTTCATGTGAAGGCTCTTATTTCTCTAGGGTATATTCCGAGGAGTGGGATTTCTGGGTTGTATGGTAGTTCTATTTCTAGCTGTTTAAGATAACGCCAGATAGATTTCCAGAGTGGTTGTACCATTTTACATTCCCACCAGCAGTGTATAAGAGTTCCAATCTCTCCGCAGCCTCTCCAACATTTCTTATTTTGTGTTTTTCGGATTAATGCCAGCCTTGTTGGAGTGAGATGGAATCTCATTGTGGTTTTAATTTGCATTTCTCTAATGGCTAATGATCGAGAGCATTTTCTCATGTATCTGTTAGCTGCCTGAATATCTTCTTTAGTGAAGTGCTTGTTCATATCCTTTGCCCACTTCTTGATTGGGTTGTTTGTCTTTTTGTGGTTGAGTTTTGACAGAATCATATAGCTTTTAGAGATCAGGCGCTGGTCGGAGATGTCATAGCTGAAAATTCTTTCCCAGTCTGTAGGTGGTCTTTTTACTCTTTTGGTGAAGTCTTTAGATGAGCATAGGTGTTTAATTTTTAGGAGCTCCCAGTTATCTGGTTTCCCTTCGTCATTTTTAGTGATGTTTTATATTCTGTTTATGCCTTGTGTAAGGGCTCCTAAGGTTTTCCCTATTTTTTCTTCCATGATCTTTATCATTTTAGTCTTTATGTTTAGGTCTTTGATCCACTTGGAGTTAGTTTTTGTGCTTGGTGTGAAGTATGGGTCCTGTTTCATTTTTTTGCAAAAGGATATCCAGTTATGTCAGCACCATTTGTTAAAAAGACTGTCTTTTCCCCAATTAACTGACACTGGGCCTTTGTCAAATATCAGCCGCTCATATGTGGATGGATTTATATCTGGGTTCTCAATTCTGTTACATTGGTCTACATATCTGTTGTTGTAACAGTACCAGGCTGTTTTGACTACTGTGGCTGTATAATATGTTCTGAAATCAGGTAGAGTGAGGCCTCCCACTTTCTTCTTCTTTTTCAGTAATGCTTTGCTTATCCGAGGCTTCTTTCCCTTCCATATGAAGTTGGTGATTTGTTTCTCCATCACATTAAAAAATGACATTGGAATTTGGATTGCAAGTGCATTGTATGGATAGATGGCTTTTGGTAGAATAGACATTTTTACTATGTTAAGTCTTCCTAAACATGAGCAAGGTAGGTCCTTTTTAGTTTCTTGTAGTAGTACTTTGTAGTTTTCTTTGTATAGGTCTTTTACATCTTTGGTAAGATTTATTCCTAAGTATTTTATCTTCTTGGGGGCTACTGTGAATGGTATTGATTTAGTTATTTCCTCTTCGATGTTCTTTTTGTTGATGTAGAGGAATCCAAGTGATTTTTGTATGTTTATCTTATAACCTGAGACTCTGCCAAACTCTTCTATTAGTTTCAGTAGTTTTCTGGAGGATTCCTTAGGGTTTTCTGGGTATAAGATCATGTCATCTGCAAATAGAGATAATTTTACTTCTTCCTTGCTAATCCGGATGCCCTTTATTTCTTTGTCTAGCCTAATTGCTCTGGCTGGGACCTCTAGCACAATGTTGAGTAAGAGCGGTGATAAAGCGCTTCCTTGTCTGGTTTCCGTTCTCAAGGGAAATGTTTTCAGGCTCTCTCCATTTAGAGTGATGTTGGCTGTTGGCTTTGTATACATGCCCTTTATTATGTTGAGGAATTTTCCTTCAATTCCTATTTTGCTGAGAGTTTTTATCATAAATGGGTGTTGGACTTTGTCAAATGCCTTTTCTGCATCAATTGATAAGATCATGTGGTTTTTGTCTTTTGTTTTATTTATATGGTAGATTATATTAATGGTTTTTCTAATATTAAACCAGCCTTGCATACCTGGTATAAATCCCACTTGGTCATGGTGGATTATTTTTTTGATAGGTTGTGGAATTCTATTGGCTAGAATTTTGTTGAGGATTTTTGCATCTATGTTCATGAGGGATATAGGTCTGTAATTTTCTTTTTTTGTGATGTCTTTACCTGGTTTTGGTATCAGGGAAATGGTGGCTTCATAGAATGAGTTAGGTAGTATTCCGTCATTTTCTATGCTTTGAAATACCTTTAGTAGTAGCGGTGTTAACTCTTCTCTGAAAGTTTGGTAGAACTCTGCAGTAAAGCCATCCGGGCCAGGGCTTTTTTTTGTTGGGAGTTTTTTGATTACCGTTTCAATCTCTTTTTTTGTTATGGGTCTATTTAGTTGTTCTACTTCTGATTGTGTTACTTTAGGTAAGTAGTGTTTTTCCAGGAATTCATCCATTTCTTCTAGGCTTGCAAATTTCTTAGAGTACAATTTTTCATAATAATCTGATATGATTCTTTTAATTTCAGTTGGGTCTGTTGTGATGTGGCCCATCTCGTTTCTTATTCGGGTTATTTGTTTCCTTTCCTGTATTCCTTTAGTCAGTCTGGCCAATGGTTCATCAATTTTGTTAATTTTTTCAAAGAAGCAGCTTTTGGCTTTGTTAATTCTTTCAATTGTTTTTCTGTTCTCTAATTCATTTAGTTCAGCTCTAATTTTTATTATTTGTTGTCTTCTGGTGCCTGACGGATTCTTTTGTTGCTCACTTTCTATTTGTTCAAGTTGTAGGGACAGTTCTCTGATTTTGGCTCTTTCTTCCTTTTGTATGTGTGCATTTATCGATATAAATTGGCCTCTGAGCACTGCTTTTGCTGTGTCCCAGAGGTTTTGATGGGAAGTGTTTTCATTCTCGTTGCATTCTATGAATTTCTTTATTCCCTCCTTAATGTCTTCTATAACCCAGTCTTTTTTGAGCAGGGTATTGTTCAGTTTCCAAGTATTTGATTTCTTTTCCCTAGTTTTTCTGTTACTGATTTACACTTTTATGGCCTTGTGGTCTTAGAAGATGCTTTGTAATATTTCGATGTTTTGGATTCTGCAAAGGTTTGTTTTATGACCTAATACGTGGTCTATTCTAGAGAATGTTCCATGTGCGCTAGAAAAAAAAGTATACTTTGCAGCAGTTGGGTGGAGAGTTCTGTATAAGTCAATGAGGTCAAGTTGGTTGATTGTTGTAATTAGGTCTTCCGTGTCTCTATTGAGCTTCTTACAGGGTGTCCTGTCCTTCTCCTAAAGTTGTGTGTTGAAGTCTCCTACTATAATTGTAGAGGTGTCTATTTAACTTTTCAGTTCTGTTAAAATTTGTTTTATGTATCTTGCAGCCCTGTCATTGGGTGCATAAATATTTAATATGGTTATATCTTCCTGGTCAATTGTCCCTTTTATCATTATGTAGTGTCCTTCTTTATCCTTTGTGGTGGATTTAACTTTAAAGTCTATTTTGTCAGAAATTAATATTGCTACTCCTCTTCTTTTTTGCTTATGATTTGCTTGATATATTTTTTTCCATCCTTTGAGTTTTAGTTTGTGTCTCTAAGTCTAAGGTGTGTCTCTTGTAGGCAGCGTATAGACGGATCATGTTTCTTTATCCAGTCTGAGACTCTTGTCTCTTTATTGGTGCATTTAGTCCATTTGCATTCAGTGTAATTATAGATAAGTATGTGTTTAGTGTCATTTTGATGCCTTTTTATGTGTGTTGTTGACAATTTCATTTTTCCACTTTTTTGTGCTGAGACGTTTTTCTTTGTAAATTGTGTGTTCCTCATTTTCATAGTATTTGACTTTATGTTTGCTGAGTCGTTGCGTTTTTCTTGGTTTTTATTTTGAGTTATGGAGTTGTTATACCTCTTTGTGGTTACCTTAATATTTACCCCTATTTTTCTAAGTAAAAACCTAACTTGTATTTTCCTATATCACCTTGTATCCCTCTCCATATGGCAGTTCTATGCCACCTGTATTTAGTCCCTCTTTTTGATTATTGTGATCTTTTACATATTGACTTCAATGATTCTCTGTTTTGAGGGTTTTTTTTTTAATTAATCTTAATTTGTTTTTGTGATTTCCCTATTTGAGTTGATATCAGGATGTTCTGTTCTGTGACCTTGTGTTGTGCTGGTATCTGATATTATTGGTTTTCTGACCAATTTCCTTTAGTATTTCTTGTAGCTTTGGTTTGGTTTTTGCAAATTCTCTAAGCTTGTGTTTATCTGTAAATGTCTTAATTTCGCCTTCATATTTTGGAGAGAGTTTTGCTGGATATATGATCCTTGGCTGGCAGTTTTTCTCCTTCAGTGCTCTATATATGTCATCCCATTGCCTTCTTGACTGCATGGTTTCTGCTGAGTAGTCTGAACTTATTCTTATTGATTCTCCCTTGTAGGAGACCTTTCTTTTCTCCCTGGCTGCTTTTAAAATTTTCTCTTTATCTTTGGTTTTGGCGAGTTTGATGATAATGTGTTTTTCTTTTTGGATCAATCTTAAATGGGGTTCGATGAGCATCTTGGATAGATATCCTTTCATCTTTCATGATGTCAGGGAAGTTTTCTGCCAGCAGTTCTTCAACTATTTTCTCTGTGTTTTCTATCCTCCCTCCCTGTTCTGGGACTCCAATCACACGCAAGTTATCCTTCTTGATAGAGTCCCACATGATTCTTAGGGTTTCTTCATTTTTTTTAATTCTTCTATCTGATTTTTTTTTCAGCTATATTGGTGTTAATTCCCTGGTCCTCCAGATTTCCCACTCTGCATTCTAATTGCTCGAGTCTGCTCCTCTGACTTCCTATTGCGTTATCTAATTCTGTAATTTTATTGTTAATCTTTTGGATTTCTGCATGCTCTCTATGGATTCTTGCAACTTATTAATTTGTCCACTATGTTCTTCAATAATCTTTTTGAGTTCTTCAACTGCTTTATCAGTGTGTTCCTTGGCTTTTTCTGTAGCTTGCCTCATTTCATTTCTGAGGTCATCCCTGATGTCTTGAAGCATTCTGTAAATTAGTTTTTTATATTCTGTATCTGATAATTCCAGGATTGTATCTTCATTTGGGAAAGATTTTGATTCTTTAGTTCGGGGGGTTGTAGAAGCAGTCATGGTCTGCTTCTTTATGTGGTTTGATATCGACTGCTGTCTCCAAGCCATCTATAAGATATAGTAGTGATTTATTTTATATTTGCTCACTGAGTCTTGTCTTGTTTTGTTTTCTTGCAATATACGTAAATGGGCTACTACATTGTGCTGTCTTGATTGTTGTAGCCCTTGACTCACTTGTGACCTATTACCAGCTGATTTGGGCTGTTACCAGATATATAAGCCTAAGAGTCCATTCACTATTCTTGAGTAGAATCTGATTTTGGGTCATCAAGTGTGTGATGCACCCTATCACCTATCCACCTTGAGAAGTAGTGGTGATAGCTTTGTGCACCAGATTCTAGTAGCAGCTGGGGTTCACACTCCGGGGGGCAGGATGCTGACAGGCTTCCCCCAAGTGTCAGTGAGGTAGGTGTGTCTCTAATCCTAAAGCACCTTGGTGGGTGGGCTCTGCAGCTATACCTTAGGCCCCCAATGCAAGTACCTCTACAGATTGGTAGGTGTCACCCTCCTTAGACCCCTAAGGCAGGAGGCTAGGTGGTCTGGGGGGAGCTTCAGCCCTCAGTTCCCTGTTGTGGGTCAGTGAGGGCTCTGTTGAATACGCAGAGATATTAGACCTGGGAAACTTGTCTTTCTAATAAATCCGCTAAAACAAATGTAGCCAGATCCCTATCAGAAATGCCTTTGCATTATAATAGCCACCTTGTTCCCTGTAGGGATGAAAGCCCGAGACTGTGGATCACATATGCTTGGCTGGAGCTGGTTCTGTGTTTTTAGTCCAATTAGGGAAGGATTTTTGGTCCCTGGGTTTTTTGTGGTTGCTCCTCTCAGGCCAGAAGAATGGGTTAGGAACAGACCAAAAAAAAAAGAAAAAGAAAAAACGCGGAGCAGTTCTCCCTCTGGCTCAGGAAATTCCAATGTTACTGAAGCCGCCTGGGAAGGGGAGGGAAGGGTTCAGAAAAACAGGAGAGAGTAGCACCCCGGAATATAAACAAAGTTACTTATCTTGCTTGGGATGACTGTTTTATCTGAGATTCCCAAGGGGTGCCTGTGTGCGCTGTGCGCGCCTGTGTGCGCTGGCTGGGTAGAGATTGCCCCCAAAGGTCAGGCCTGTGTCCCGTGCTTGCACTGTCTCAGAAGCCGCGGTCAGTTCCTCCGCTGCCAGTCCAATCCTCATTCTCTTTTACAGTTGCATAATATTCTATTTTGTGGATGTACCACCCTTTGTTTTTTTAACCAGTCCCTATTGCTGCATGCTTGCATTACTGTCAATCTTTGACTATTAGAAATAATGACACTATGATATCCTTGCATGTGCAGATGTATCTGTAAATAGATTCCAAGAAGGGAAATGCTAGGTCAAAGGGTGTGCACCATTTTGCAATTCCACGGGCAATAGGTGAGTGTTCCAATTTCTCTGTATCCGGCAGTACTTGTTTTTTGTTATAACCATCCTAGCAAAGGGGAACTGGTACCTCATTGTCTTAGTCATCTAGTGCTGCTATAACAGAAATACCGCAAGCTTTAACAAAGACGAATTTATTCTCTCACAGTCTAGTAGGCTACAAGTCCAACTTCAGGCTGTCAGCTCCAGATGCAGACTTTTCTGTCGGCTCTGGAGGAAGGTTCATGTCATCAATCTTCCCTTGGCCTAGGAGCTTCTCCACGCAGGAACCTCAAGTCCAAAGAACATGCGCTGCTCCCAGCACTGCTTTCTTGGTGTTATAAAGTCCCCCTGTCTCTCTGCTCACGTCTCTCTTTTATATCTCAATTGAGATTGGCTTAAGGAACTAGCTAATATTGTAGATCTCATCAATGTAACTGCCACTAATCCATCATCTCATTACATCATAGTGATAGGATTTATAACACATAGGAAAACCACATCAGATGGCAAAATGCTAGACAATCATACAATACTGGGAATCAGGACCTATGAAGTTAACAGATATTTTGGAGGGACACAATTCAGTCCATGACACTCATTATCCCTTTCAAGACCTGTGGGACATACGGTATCTCACCTACTTTTTATGCCTCTGGAGTTCATTGGAAAGGAGGTAGTCCCATTTTAATGTGTTTAGCCTGTAGGTGGGAACCTTTTGAAATTCATGAAACTCAAAAATCCTGAGTGGGAGCCTCATTTTTGTGTAGATTGAGCATTGTCTTAGGTAATGCCTCCCGGTATGTGAATATTCTAAACTTTTGACAGGTTTGCCTTTATTTCTGTGAGATAAGCCTCCTCAATATGTTTCCTAGTTACCACATTCTCATGAGAATGTACTTAACATGAAAATACAATATCCTACCGACAGTCTTCACTCACCCATAGTGGCCATTTTCTCCTTTATGCCATTTGTTTCCAGGTATTACTGGCTCCCTTCTTTTCTAGCTTCTGAACAGTAAGTAATGCCTTTCCAATAAGGAATAATGTGTTGTAGTTGTACTTTTCAAGAGGCTGGAACTCCTACAAGTTATTCTTATCCTGCATTCAATCTTAGGGCCTAATCATTGCTTCCACATGTAGCAGGTGGAATGCACCGTGAGCAGTTCTGCAGTATTCCAGGGCAGCTGTTTCTGCTTCTTAGCTGTTAGTACTGCCTTTGCTATAATGAAGAACATAGCAGTGGTAATTTCCCTGAGATTCAAATACCTTTAGTTTTATTTATTTTTGCCTCTAAGTACTGCTTTTGCAGTAATGAAGAATACTTTATAGTGGTAAGTTTCCGCAGATAAAAAATCCCTTGGGTTTATTTATTTGGGCTATAAGTGCCACTTTTGGAGTAAGAAATACATTGTACTGTGTTTTGAAAACTTTCATGAAAAATAATAAAAAAGCTAAGGAGACTAGAATAAAATATATGTGCAGTCATTGCCAAGAGTTTTACCTCATGTTTTGCAAATTTTCAAGAAATAAAATTTAAAAAATGAACGATTTTATCATTGACTCATATCAGCAGGATTAATGTCACCCAGGGGTTGCTGGGACATACATGATACCAGATAATGAGTATCAAAATCCACAACCCATAAGATAAATTCTGAATTTGTCCTTTAATCAGCATGCCTTCATTAGTGAAAACACAGTACCAACAAAAAATTCAAAGGAGAAAATTGGGTCTTGAAAGGGTTATGGTTTTTATTTGTATTTCCCTAATGACTAACGGGAGCCCTGGTGCCACAATGGTTAAGAGGTATAGCTGCTAACCAAAAGGCTGGCAGTTCAAATCTACCAGTCACTCCTTGGGAACCCTATGAAGCAGTTCTACTCTGTCCTATAGGATCGCTATGAGTTGGAACCGGCTCAGCGGCAACGGGTTTTGGTTTTTTTAATGACTAATGACATTGAGCATCTTTTCATGTGTTTGTTGGCCACTTTATATCTTCTTTGGTGAAATGTCTACTCAAGTTCTTTGCCCATTTTTTGGTTGGTTATTTTGTCTTTTTTTGATGAGTTGCAGTAGTTCTTTGTATGTTCTGGATATTAAACTCTTATCAGATTTATGGGTTTAATACAGTTCCCAAATATATTGTCTCATTCTGTAAGTTGTCTCTTCATTTTTTTAAAGTCCTGTTAAGTGCAGAAGTTTTCAACCTTGATGAAATTCAATTTATATATTTTGTCCTTTGTTGCTGATGCTTTTGGTGTCATGTCCAAGACTCCATTGTGAAAAACTAGGTCCCGAAGAATCACCTTATGTATTTTTCTAAGAGTTTTGTGGTTTTAGTTCTTACATTTAGGTGTGAGATTTGGGTTCAGCTTCACTCTATTGCATGTGGAGGTCCAGTTGTCTCAGCACCATTTACTGAGGAGGCAATTCTTTCCTCATTGGATGGATTTAGCACCCTTGTCTAAAACCAACCGGCAATAGATGTAGGGGTTTACTTCTGGACTCCCGATTCTGTTCCATTGGTCTATGTGTCTTATTATACCAGTACCAGACTACTTTGATTACCGCAGCTTCACTGCATTATTTTGAAATTAGGAAGTGTGACTCCTCCTACTTTGTTCTTTTTATTCAAGATTGCTTTGACTATTCTGGGGCCCTTACAATTCCATATGAATTTGAGGATTGCTTTTCTATTTCTTCAAAGAAGGGTACTGGTTATATACTAGTTCTGTTTTTAATTTTTTGAGGAACCGTCATAGTTTTCCATGACTGTATCATTTTGCATTCTGTGAGATATGGATAAGGGTTCCAATTTCCCCACATCCTCACCAACATATTTTTTAATTCTTTTTTTTTTTTTTTAACCTTAGCCATCCTAGTGGAAGTGAGGTGGTATCACATTGTGGTTTTGATTTGCATCTCTCTGACTGCTATGGAGGCCTGGTGGCAGTGGTTAAGAGCTCAGCTGCTAATCAAAAGATCGGCTGTTTGAATCCACCAGCCGCTACTTGGAAACCCTCGGGGGCAATTCTAATCTGTCCTATACGGTCCCTATAAGTCAGAATCGACTTGACAGCAACAGAGATGGGTTGATTGCTACAGATATTGAGCATCTTTTCATGTGATTGTTGGCCATTTAAATATCCTCCTCGATGAAATGTCAACCCATTTTTTGATTGGGTTTTTTTTTTTTTGTTAAAGTTGTGTAAGTCTTATACATATTTTCGATATTAGACCCTTATCAGATACATCATTCCTGAAGATCGTTTCCCAGTCTGTAGGTTGTCTTTTTACACTTTTTATAATTGGCATAACATAGTTCATAAAGATAATGCTCTACATCCTTGTTTGGTGAGTAGCATCTGGGATCTTAAAAGCTTTCAAGCAGCCATCTAAGACACTACTGGTCTCATCCCACATGGAGCTAAGGAGAGTGAAAGAACCAAAGACTCAAGGAAGCGAGTAGTCCACAAGACTAATGGTACACATGAACCACAGCCTCCTCTAGCCTGAGACCAGAAGAACTAGATGGTGCCTGGCTACCACTACCACTCTAACCAGGGACACAATAGAAGGTCCCGGTTAGAATGGGAGAAAAATGTAGGACAAAACTCAAATTCATAAAAAAAGGTCAGACTTACTGGACTGATAGAGACTAGAGGAACCCCTGCGGCTATTGCCTTAAGATACCCTTTTAACCTGGGACTCCCAAAGGTCACCTTTCAGCCAAATAATAGACTGGCCTATAAAAAAAAACAGTAACACCTGTGAGGAATGTGCCCTTTAGAACAATCAACTATACGAGACCAAGTGGGCAATATTTGCCCAAAAGCAAAAATGAGAAGGCAAGGAGGGGAAGGGTAACTGGAAGGATGGAAATGAGGAAAGCAGAGTGGTAATGGAGAGAATGCTGACACAATGTGGGACAGCAACCAGTGTTACAGAACAATTTGTGTATGAAATGTTGAATGGGAGACTAATTTGTTGGGTAAACTTTCACCTAAAACAATGAAATGTTCAAACAAAAAGTCTTTAGATGAACAAAAGTATTTAATTGTTATGAGTTCCCAATTATCTATTTTGTCTTCTGCTGCTCATGCATTCATTATTCTGTTTGATAAACTATTATTTAAAAAAAAATGGGTCCCACAGCTTCACCCCTATATTTTCTTCCAACAACTTTATGGTTTTAGATTTAATATTTTGGTCCTTGATCCATTTTGAATTTGTTTTTGTGTATGGATCTTGCTTCATTTTTCTGAATGTGGAAATCCAATTTTGCTAGCACCATCTCTTAAAGAGACAGTTCCTTCCCCACTGAATGCACATAGCATCCGTGTCAAAAATCAGTTGACCATAGATACATGGATTTATTTCTGTGTTCTCAATTCTATTCCACTGATTCATGTGTCTATTATTACACCAATAATAGACTGTTTTGATTACTGCAGCTTTGTATGTTTTCCAAGTGTTAAGTGTGATTCCTCCTACTTTCTTATTTTTTTTCAAGACTGTTTTTACTATTCTGGGGTCTTTACAATTCCACATAAATTTGTGGATTGGCTTTTCTTTTTCTGCAAAGAAGGGTGTTGGAATTTTTATAGGGGTTGCACTGAATCTATAGATCACTTTGTGTAGTACTAGTATCTTATCTGTGAATGCTTTAATTTAGCCCTTATTTTTGAAAAACTGTTTTGTCAGATATAGAATTTTTGTTTGCAAGTTCGAGGTTTTTTTTTTTTAATTTATCACCCCACTACCTTCTGATTGCCATGATATCTGATTGTCTTAGTCATCTACTGTTGCTGTAACAGAAATACCACAAGTGGATGCCTCTAACAAAGAGAAGTTCATTTTCTCAGTCTAGTAGGCTAGAAGTCCAAATTCGGGGCATTGGCACCAGGGGAAGCCTTTCTCTCTCTGTCAGCTCTGGAGGAAGGTCCTTGTCCTCAATCTCCCCCTGGACTAGGAGCTTCTCCACACAGGGACCCCAGGTCCAAGAACGTGCTCTGCTCCTGGTGCTGCTTTCTTGGTGACATGAGATCCCCCAACTCTCTCCTTGCTTCTCTTTTTTATATCTGAAAAGAGATTGGCAAAGACACAATCAAATAATGTAGACTGAGTCCTGCCTCATTAACATAACTGCTGCCTATCCCACCTCATTAACATCATAGAGGTAGGATTTACAACATACAGGAAAATCCCATCAGATGACAAAATGGTAGACAATCAAAAAATACTGGGATCACGGCCTAGCCAAATTTATATGCATATTGTCGGGTGACACAATTCAATCCAAGACACTGATAAAAAAAATAGCTAGTAATCTTACTGAGTATACACTGTACATGAAAAATCACTTCTCCCTTGCTGTTTTTAAGAATTGTTGTCTTTGGCTTTTGACATTTTGCTTATAATTTGTCTCAGTGTGGATGAGTTTACCCTATTGCGGGCTCATTGATCTTCTTGGATGTGTAAATCCATGTCTTTTATCAAATTTGTGAAGTTTTAGCCATTTATCAAATACTCTTTCTGCTTCTTTCTCCTCTCCTTCTGGGTCTCCCATTATATATATGTTGGTCCACTTGATGGTGTCCCTCGAGTTCCTTGAGTTCTGTTCACTTTTCTTTATTCTTTTTTCTTTCTGCTCCTTGGATTTAATAATTTCAATTTTCCAAGCTTCAAGCTTGCTGTTTCATTTTTCTGCTTGCTCCAGCCTACTGTTGTACCCCTCTAGTTTATTTTTCAACTTTTGTACTTTTCAGCATCAGAATTTCTATTTGGTTCCTCTTTATAATTCCTATCTTTATTGATATTTTCATTTCACTCATACAACATTTTTCTGATTTCTTTAGTTCTTTGTCCATGTCTTCCTTTAGCTCTTTAACTACATTAAAGACAGTTATTTTAAAGTTTGTGTCATCAATGTCTAGGCTTTCTTAGAAACAATTTCTGTCACTTTGTTTTGTTCATTTGAAAAGGGTCATCCTTTTTCATTGCTTTGTATGCCTTGTAATTTTTTGTTGACAACAAGACATCTGAATATTATAATTTGGTAACTCTGGAAATCAGAGTCTCTGCCTTCCTCAGATTTTGTTGTTTTGTTTCTCATGGGTTTTTGTTTGTTTGTTCGAATGGCGGAAGGCTGTAGTAGCCTACTGGTTTTGTAACTTTTCCAAACTGTTTTTGCCAAGACTGTTCTTGATGTGTGTGGTTAGCTGTGTTCAGCTGGTGTTCTGAAAGAGATTTCTTTAAATGTCAAGAATTTTGAAAAATGCATAAAAGCAAACAAAAACAGAAAAATGCACCTCTCACAGTCTTTGAAGATTGGTCCTGTGCTGGGACACATCTTCAACACTTAACAAGGCACGGAATGAGTGTAGAGATCAGCCCAAGGTGAGATTAGGATTTTTATGTTTTTTTTCTGAGCATGTGACTTGCCCAGGGCATAGGCATGACTTTCTGAACACCCCTGTATACTTGGTGCTTTTGAATACCCTAATTTAAAAAAAAAAAAAAATTCTGCAGTAGTCCTTAGGTAGTCTATTCTGTCTCAACTGCACACTTTTGCCCTAGGAAGCTACAGGATGACAGTTTGCCTTACAGAGTCAATGCCTGCCACTTTTCTGTCCTGAGTTCCTAGATATGTTACAGAAATGAGTGCTTTGCATCAGTCCTTTAGGCTGCCATCCAATAAGTGAGAACACACAAACAATATTTTGTAAGATCTGCTCTGTTCCCTCCAGAACCAAGAACCAGGGTCCCACACTGGGATCATGGCCTGCCACCATTTTAAGACTGACATTAAGTCAGGGAGAAAATGGGGGATGGGCAAATAAAAAAAAACACAATGCTTTCCAACCATTTTTAAGTTGGCTTTTTCTTGATTCAGTGTTCAACCAGTTGCTCAAAACCTTCATTTTCCAGGGTTCTGACAAAGTTAGTTCCTACAGTTTCTTCTTGTTTTTCGGTGTTTCTGTTCGGGGATAGGAATGTGTAACTTTTTATTCTGCCATCTTACTAACATCGCTCTCCTTGTTGCTTTAATTTGCAATTGCCTTAATTAGTACCAAATATAAGCATCAGTGACCACTCAAGTTTCTTCTTCTTTGAAATGGCTGTTCAATCATTTTTCTATTTAGTTGCTCGTTCTTTACTTGTAGGAATGGATGTACATTCTTGACGCCAATGTGCCTTGCAAATAATTTTTCCCCAGTCTTTTGTCTGAATACAAGCAGTCCACAGGTAATGAACATCTGACTTAACATACAACCCCCAGTTAGTAACCAACCCTTGTAAAGCCGATTATATTAAAAAGTCAAGATACAAACAAGTTTGTAATCACAAACAAGTACTACTTTGAGATGTGCATCAAAACATTATTATTATTATTGTATTATTACATTAAAGATACTTTAGTGTATCTGAAGTTTGTTTTTTTTTTTAATGCATAGAAAGGTATGCTACATACTATATACCAAGACAAAAAATTGACTAACTGATGTTAGAGATGAATCATACTTAACTGGTCTGACTTACTTACAAATTCGACTTAAATACAGACTAAAGAACAGAACTCGTTCGTATCCGGGGACTGCCTATATTCAAATTTTTGATGGTATCCTTTATTACGAAGAAACTTTCAATTTAAATGTAGTTACTGTAGAGACATCTAGTTGTCCACCAATCTCCATTCTCCCATTCTTCTACAGTAACAGAGCTGAATCTAGATATATGGCTGCTCAGCTAAGCTACATTTCCCAGCCACCCTTATAGCTTAATGACTAACTTGCCATCAATGGAATGTACTTAGAAAAAATGCATGCTGCTTCTAGGTATGGGCCTTAAGATATTGGGCATGTGTTCAATCACTTTCTCTTCACCTTGCTTCACACTGGCTTGTTAAATGTTAAAACTAGAGCAACCTTTTAATCTACATGCTGAAGATAACAAAGACACCCTGCTATTCTGGGTCACCAGGATATCTTCATGAGGCAAAGTCCAACAACCTACCCTGAAGTATTACATAAGAGAGAAAACTTCTGTCTTATTAGTCACTGAATTATGGGTATCTTTTTCTACAGTATTGTTGTTGTTGTTAGGTGTTATCAAGTTGGTTCTCTTTGCAACCCTACGTACAACAGAATGAAACACTGCCCGGTCCTATGCCATCCTCACAATCATTATGTTTGAGCCCAACGCTACAGCCACTGTGTCAATCCATCTCGTCAAGGATTTTCCCCTTTTTTTGCTGACTCTGTACCTTGCCAACCATGACGTCCTTCTCCAGGGACTAGTCCCTCCTGATGATATGTTCAAAGTACGTATGATGAAGTCTCACCATCCTCATTTCCAAAGAGCACTCTGACTGTACTTCCAAGAGAGACTTGTTCATTCTTCTGGTAGACTATGGTATATTCAATATTCTTTGCCAACACCATAATTCAAATGCATCAATTCTTCTTCAGTCTTCCTTATTCATTGTTCAGCTTTTGCATGCATATAAGGCAACTGATAATATCTTGGCTTGGATCAGGCACACCTTACTCCTCAAAGGAACATCTTTGCTTCTCAACAGTTTAAAGAGGTCTTTTGCAGCAGATCTGCCCAATGTAATATGTTGTCTGATTTCTTGACTGCTGCTTCCACGGGTGTTGACTGTGGATACAAGTAAAATGAAATCCTTGCCAAATTCAATATTTTTTCCATTTATTATCATGTTGCTTATTGGTCCAGGTGTGACAATTTTTGTTTTCTTTATGTTAAGGTATAATCCATACTGAAGGCTATGATCTTTGATCTTCCTCAGGAAGTGCTTCAAGTCCTCTTCACTTTCAGCAAGCAAGGTTGAGTCATGTGCGTAATGTAGGTTGTTAATGAGTCTTCCTCCAATCCTGGTGCTGCATTCTTCTTCATATAGTCCAGCTTCTCGGATCTGCTCAGTATACAGATTGAGTAAGTATGGTGCAGGGATACAATCCTGACACACACCTTTCTTGACTTTAAACCACGCAGTATCCCCTTGTTCTGCGCAAACAACTGCTTCTTGGTCTACGTACAGGCTCTGCATGAGCACAATTCAGTGTTCTGGAATTCCCATTCTTCACAACGTTATCCGTAATTTGTCATGATCCGCACAGTCGAATGCAGTCAATAAAGCACAGGTAAACATGTTTCTGATATTCTCTGCTTTCAGACAAGATTCATCTGACATCAGCAATGATATTCTTTGTTCCACATCCTCTTCTGAATCTGGCTTGAATTTCTGGCAGTTCCCTGTCAATGTACTGCTGCAATCATTTTTGAATTATCTTCAGCAAAATTTGACTTGCGTGTGATATTAATAACATTGTCCAATAATTTCTGCATTCTATTGGATCACCTTTGGAATAGGTACAAAAATGAATCTTTTCCAGTTGATTGGTCAGGTAGCTGTCTTCCAAATTTCTTGGCATGGACGAATAAGCACCACCAGTGCTGCATCCATTTGTTGAAACATCTCAATTGGTATTCTGTCAATTCATGGACCTTGTTTTTCGCCAATGCATTCAGTGCAGCTTGGACTTCTTCCTCCAATACCGTTAGTTCTTGATCATATGCTACCTCCTGAAATGGCTGAACACTGACCAATGCTTTTTGGTACAGTGACTTTGTGTATTCCTTCCATCTTCTCTTGATCTTTCCTGTGTCATTCAATACTTTGCCCATAGAATCCTTGAAAATTACAACTTGAAGCTTGAATTTTTTCTTCAGTTCTTTCAGCTGGAGAAATGCTGAGCATGTTCTTCCCTTTTGGTTTTCTAACTCCAGGTCTTTGCACATTTCATTATAATACTTTGCTTTTTACTTCATCATTTCTTCCATTCACTTTGGCTACTCTACATTCAAGATCAACTTTCAGAGTCTCTTCTAACATCTATTTTGTTCTTTTCTTTTTTCCCATCTTTTTAATGACTTTGTTGCTTTCTCCATGTATGATGTCCTTGATGTCATCCCACAACTCATCTGGTCTTTGGTCATTAGTGTTCAATGCATCAAATCTATTCTTGAGATGGTCTCCAAATTCAGGTGGGATACACTCAACGTCATATTTTGGCTCTTGCAGACTTGTTTTAATTTTCTTCAGCTTCAACTTGAACTCACATTGTAGGCATATGGATATTATCTTGTCACTGAAAGTGCTGTACTTCAGGATAGAGCTCGAAATGTTCTTCCTGATGATGAATGCAACACCATTTCTCTTCAAACTGTCATTCCTGACATGGTAGACCATATGACTGTCTGATTCAAAATGGCCAATACCAGTCCATTTTAATGCCTAGGATATTGATTTTTATGTGTTCCATTTCATTTCTGACAATTTCTAATTTTCCTAGATTCATACTTTGTACATTCCAGGTTCCAGTTATTAATGGATGTTTTTAACTGTTTCTTCTCATTTTGAGTTGTGCCACATCACTAAATGAAGGTCCCAAAAACTTGACTCCATCCACGTCATTAAGGTCAACTCTACTTTGAGGAGGCAGCTCTTCCCCAGTCATCTTTTGAGTGCCTTCCAACCTGAGGGGTTCATCTTCCGAAACTACATCAGACAATCATCTGCTGCTATTCATAAGGTTTTCACTGGCTAATTCTTTTCAGAAGTAGACTGCCAGGTCCTTCTTCCTAGTCTGTCTTAGTCTGGAAGCTCAGCTGAAACCTGTGACCCTGCTGGTATTTGAATACCGGTGGCATGCCTTCCAGCATGACAGCAACACGCATACCCCCACATATGACAAACTGACAGGCGTCTGGGAGCAACAGTTTATCTTAATTAGTAAAGAATTTCTGCCTTGAGCATTATGTTCTTTTAAGAACTATCTATGTAAGAGCAAAGTGACAACAGCAACTCAAAAGATTAGAAAGAAAACGTAGGGGGCAGTGAGTTTATATTAACGGGGGAGGAATAATTCAGAAAAGGAGAGTGAGAATTGTTATACAACTTGAAGAATGTAAACAATACCACTGAATTGTACACGTAGGGATTGTTGAAACAGTGCATATTCTATTGTGTATATCCTCAACAAGAACAAAAACACAAATAAGTAAAGGAAAAAAAAACCAGAAGGAAGCAGAAAGGAGTGGCATCTGTAACAGTAAATCAAAGCTTTTATTTCATCATACAAAAGCTAGCCACAAAGGAGTTTGTGTTAATGTTTTTTTCTGGGTACATTATTGCCCCAAATAAAATCATCTCTCTGTCAGTAACAGAGGAGGAAGGTTGGATTTTTGAATTGTCAACTGGTAATAGCTGTATCAGTTTGGGTACATTAAATTTTTCTTGGAAATTCTCCATTTCACTTAAGTTCCTAAATTTTAATTTAAAAAAATCCCTACTACAGTTTTGCCCCCTTTAAAAATTTCTAATATTATACATTCATGACTTTTAAAATTAATTGTTGCCAAGTTTGCCTATGTTATTAATCTTTCCAGAGAATAAACTGTGGTTTTCTTAAGCCTCCCAATTGTTTCTTTGATTTCTAGTTCATTCATTTCTGCTCTCATTATTATTATTACCTTCCTTTTTCATATCTTTTGTTAGATTCCCCCCGCTAAGTTTTTTGTTTTGTTATGCTACTATAAGTGGCATCTAAAATTTTTCATTTTCCATTTTTGTCTTGCTGGTATACAGAAATATAATTGGCACGTGTAGGTTGATTTTACATCACTATCTTTTTTTTTTAATAATTTTTATTGTGCTTTAAGTGAAAGTTTACGAATCGTCAGTCTCTCACACAAAAACCCCTATACACCTTGCTACACACTCCCAATTACTCTCTCCCTAATGAGGCAGCCTACACACTCCCTCCACTCTCTTTTCATGTCCATTTCACCAGCTTCTAACGCCCTGTACCCTCTCATCTCCCCGCCAGGTAGGAGATGCTAACATAGTCTCAAATGTCCACCTGATCCAAGAAACTCACTCCTCACCAGCATCCCTCTCCAACCCATTGTCCAGTCCAATCCATGTCTGAAAAGCTAGCTTCGGGAACGGTTCCTGTTCTGGGCCAACAGAAGGTCTGGGGGCCATGACCACGGGGGTCCTTCTAGTCTCAGTCAGACCATTAAGTCTGGTCTCATGCAAATTTGGGGTCTGTATCCCACTGCTCTCCTGCTCCCTCAGGGGTTCTCTGTTGTGTTCCCTGTCAGGGCAGTCATCAGTCGTGGCTGGGCACCATCTAGTTCTTCCGGTCTCAAGAAGATGTAGTCTCTGGTTCATGTGGCCCTTTCTGTGTCTTGGGCTCGTAATTGCCTTGTGTCCTTGGTGTTCTTCATTCTCCTTTGATGCAGGTGGATTTACATCACTATCTTGCTAAGTTCCGTTATTTTGATAGTTTATAAATTCTTTTAGGTTTTCTACTACGTAGCCATGTCCTCTGCAAATAAACAGTAAGTTTCATTTCCTGCTTTCCAACGTCTTCTATTTATTTTTCTTGACCTACTGCACTGGCTACAAGGGGGTTATTAAATTTTTTGTATTTTAAATAAAATTCTGTTTTTGTTGATTTTCTCTGTCCATTTTGTATTTCACTGATGTTATGGATTGAATTTTGTCCCCAAGAAATATGTGGTGTAAATCCTAACCCCTGTAACTGTGGTTATAATCCCATTCGGGAATGGGTTTTATGTTAATGAGGCAGTATTAGTGTAGGGTGTGTTTTGAGTCAACCTCTTTTGAGATATAAAAAGAAAAGATTAAGGAAGCAGAAATGTGGGAAGACAGATGCCACATCACATGATGATCACCAAGACACCAAGGACCAAGGACCTTCCCCCAGACCTGACAGACAAAGTCTTCCTCTAGAGACAGTACCCTGAATTCAGACTTCCAGCCTCCTAAACTGTGAGAAAAAAAATTTTGTTTTGTTAAAGCCACCTAATTGTGGTTGGTACTCCTGTTATAGCAGCACTAGATGATGAAGACAATTAGTTTTCTCCTCATTTTTTCCTTCATTTGAGTTAAATTTGTTATTTTTTCTATATTTTTATCATGGAATTTTAAATAATTATTTTTTAATCTTTTTTTTTCTAACATAAGCATTTAGAGCTATAAGTTTCCCTAATAAATACTGATTTAGTTGCATCTCTAAATCCGTTTTTTATTATTCAGATCAAAATATTTTCTAATTTCCTGTGTGATTTTTTTGATCCATACATTATCTATAGTTATGCTGTTTAATTTCCAACTGTTTGGAAACTTTCCATATATACTTGTTTTTTATATCTGATTCAATTTCTTTTAGGTCACAGAATACAATCTGTATGACTCTGATCCTTTGAATTTTGGGACTAGTTCTTTGGCCTGGCATATGGTCTGTTTTGGTGAATGTTTAAATAGCACTTAAAAAGAATGTATATATTACTGTGTGTAGCGTAATACAGAAACCCTAGTGGTGTAGTGGTTAAGAACTACGGCTGCTAAGCAAAAGGTCGGCAGTTTGAATCTACCAGGTGCTCCTTGGAAACCGTATGGCAGTTCTACTCTATCCTATAGAGTTGCTATAAGTCGGAATGAACTCAACGGCAACAGGTTTTTTTTTTTTTTTTTTTGTAGTATTATACAAATGGCAGTTAGGTCAAGGTGGTTGATAGGATAGTTAAAATTTTCTGTATCATTACTGAATTTTTCTTTTTGTTCTTTCAATTACTGAAAAAGGACATTAAACTCTCCAACTGTAATTGCAGATTTGTATGTTTTTTCCTTTACCGAAAAAGGACATTAAACTCTCCAACTATAATTGTAGATTTGTATATTTTTTCCTTTAGTTCTGTCAGCTTCAGGTTATATTCTCTTGATGTTTATTATTACTAAAGGTCCCTCTTTTATCTCTGGTAATATATTCTGCTTGTTTTTCTGATGTTAATAAAGCCACTCTATTTTCTTATGGTTAGTATTCACATGGTCTGTCTTCTTCCATCCTTTTACATTCACTTTACTAGTGTCTTTAAACTCCTTTGTAAACAGCATATAATTGGATCTTGCTTTTTTTTAATTGAAGTCTGACAATCTCTGTATTTGATTTTGTGTAAGTCCATTTATACTTAATATAGTTATTGATTTATTGGGTTGCAGTCTACCATCTCACTATTTGTTTTCTATTAACTCCATGTGAGTTTTTAGGTTTCTTCCCCCCGCCATCTTATTTTGGATTTTTTTTTTTTCCTACCTTGTGTCTTCTATTGGCTTTGTACTTACATCTCTTTGTTTTATTTCTCGCTAGTTTCTCTAGGGATTAAAATATTTATCCTTAACTTATTAATATTAGACCACTTCATATATAACCTTAATAATATTACATTTCCATTTTCTTTCTCCTGTCTTTCGTATTATTGTGGCCACACATGTTACTTTTACAAGTTTTAAAACCCCCATTACATTTTTACCATTTTTTTGTTTTTGCTTTTATTTTCTTTTTTGCCTTAGTCAATTACATTTTAAAGAAATTAAGAAATGGAAAACATCTTTTCTATTTAATCATACATTTCTTATTCCTAGTGTTCATTCCTTCTTGTAGATATGATTTTCCACTTGGAATCATTTTCCTTCAGCTTTCTTTTAACATTTCTTATAATGCATGTTATTAGTGGATAATTCCCTAAGCTTTTGCTTATCTGAAAATATTCTATTCCCCCTTGATTTTAGAAGGTATTTTCACTGGATGTACAATTCTATATTGACATTTTCTTCTGCACATTAAATACATCATCTCTTTGTCTTCTGACTTACGGTGCTTCTGAAGTCATTCTTCTGAATGTTCATCTGTATGTAATGTGGGTTTTTTGTTTTCTACAGTTGTTTTTACATATTTCACTTTGTCTTTTCTTTTTCTTTTTTTTTTTAGAAATTTGACTGTGATATGCCTAGGTGTTGCGTTTATCTTCTTTTGCCAAGCTTGGATCTGCTGGTTATTAGTCTTCATCAAATATGTGAAATTTTTCAGGCCTTTTTTTTGTTGTTGTTGCTACACATCATCAAGTTGGCTCTGAGTCACGGCGACTCCATGTAAAAAAAAACAGAACAAAACACTGCTCAGTCCTGCACCATCCTCACAATCGTTATGCTTGAGCCCACTGGTCAATCCACCTCATTCAGGGTCTTTCTCTTTTTCGCTGACCCTCTACTTTACCAAGAATGGTGTTCTTCTCCAGAGACTGATCCCTCCTGATAACATGACGAAAGCATGTGAGACGCAGTCTTGCCATCCTTGCTTCTAAGGAGCATACTGGCTGTATTTTTTCCAAGACAGATTTGTTCATTCTTTCGGAAGTCCATGGTATATTCAATATTCTTCACCAACACCATAATTCAAAGGCATCGATTCTTCTTCAGTCTTCCTTATTCATTGCCCAGCTTTTGCATGCATTTTAGGTGACTGAATACACCATGGCTTGGGTTAGGAGCACCTTAGTTTCAAGGTGACATCTTTGTTTCCAACACTTTAAAGAGGTCTTCTGCATATCTGCCAAATGCAACGTGTTCTTTTATTTCTTGACTGCTGCTTCTGTGGGTATTGACTGTGGATTCAGTCCTCTTCATTTTCAGCAAGCAAGGTAGTGTCATCTACATAACACAGTTTGTTAATGAGTCTTCCTCCAAACCTGATGCCTTGTCCTTCTTCACAGTGCAGCTTCTCTGATTATTTGCTCAGCATACAAACTGAGTAAGTATGGTGAAAGGATACAAGCCTGACACACACCTTTCCTGACTTAAAACAATGCAGTATCCCCTTGTTCTGTTCAAACAACTGCCTCTTGGTCTATGTACAGGCTCCTCATGAGCACAATCCATTGTTCTGAAATTCCCGTTCTTCGCAATGTTATCCATAACTTGTTATGATCCACACGGTTGAATGCCTTTGCATAGTCAATAAAACACAGGTGAACATCTTCCTGGTATTCTCTGCATTCGGCCAGAATCCATCTGACATGAGCAATGATATCCCTGGTTCCACATCATCTTCTGAATCTGGCTTGAATTTCTGCAGTTCCCTGTCATGTACTACTGCAGCTGCTTTTGAATGATCTTCAGCAAAATTTTGCTTGCTTGTGGTATTGATATTGTTCAATAGTTTCTGCATTCAGCTGGATCACCTTTCTGTAGAATAGGCATAACAGAATCTCTTCCAACTGGTTGGCCAGGTAGCTGTCTTCCAAATTTCTTGGCATAGACGAGTGAGCACTTCACTTCATCAGTTTATTGAAACATCTCAATTGGTATTCCATCAATTCCTAACGCCTTGTTTTCCATCAATGCCTTCAGTGCAGCTTGGGCCTCTTCCTTCAGTATCATCAGTTCCTGATCATATGCTACCTCCTGAAATGGCTGATCAATTCTTTTTGATATAGAGACTCTGTATTCCTTCCATCTTCTTTTAATGTTTCCTGTGTCGTTTAATATTTTCCCCGTAGAATCCTTCAAAATTGCAACTCAAGGCTTTAATTTTTTTCTTCAGTTCTTTCAGCTTGACAAATGCTATCTTCTTCCTTTTTGGTTTTCTAACCCCAGGTCTTTGTCCATGTCATTATAATACTTTGTCTTCTCATGCTGCCCTTTGAAACCTTCTATTCAGCTCTTTTACTTCATCATTTCTTCCTTTTGCTTTAGCTACTCGACGTTCAACGGCAAGTTTCAGAGGCTCTTCTGATATCCATTTTGGCCTTTTCTTTCTTTGCCCTCTTTGTAATGACGTCTTGCTTTCTTCATGTATGATGCCCTTGATGTGATTTCACAAACTGTCTGGTCTCCAGTCATTAATAATAGACTAACTTCTTATATATTCAACTATTCATATTTTCTATACCTTCTCTCAGTTCTGGTAAACTGTGTTCCCACTATGTTTTAAACACACTAAGTTGGTTGTTATTATTATTTTATATAGGCGATAATTGTTTCGATATTCCCACATATTGATAATCAGGCTTGGTTACTCACCATTTCTTCTTGCAGCCTATACCTTACTTCTGGGTTTAATAGACTTGTTCCTCCCGTACCACCTATGCTTCCTGTAATAATTATCAAAGGTCTGTGAGTGGTAAATTCCTACTTTCTTGTCTGAAAATGTCTTCACTTAGCCCTCGCTTCTGAATAACAGTCTGAAAATAATATTCCTTTGTCTTCAGACCTCTCTCGTTCATGTTGAGGAATATACTACTAGCCTAAATGTTGTTTCTTTGAATATAAATCTTGCTGCTTTCTACCATTTCTGATGTTATCTTGTCTGTCTTTGAACACCCTATAACAATTATTGGTATTTCTTTTAAAGCACCTGTGGTGCAGTCAATTACTCATGAGTCAGAATCAGCTCAACAGCAACAGGTTTTCAGCTATGTATGGTCTTATAAATTCTACGCAATGATTGGATGCGACTATGCAAATAAGGTGCTTATGGCCCAGGACGGGGACTGGACAGCTTGCTAATAATGCAAATAAGGTGCATAGCACCCTTGTTGAGGTAGAATCATGAAGTAGGGTGTGTGGATTTGTAACTAGGGGCTTGGTCAGTTTTGCCATCCAATAGCTTAAAAAGAACCAATCCCAAAGGTGAGGGGGGGGATCACAGTACCACCAAGAAAGAGCCAGGAGCGGAGTGAGTCCTTTGGACCCAGGGTCCCTGCACTGAGAACTTCCTAGACCCATGAAGACAGAGAGAGAAGTAACACTGGAAATGGTGAGAACTAGCAGCAAGCATGGCAGAGAAACAGGGGCAGCAGAACCAGAAGACTGGCATAAGACAATGAGGTGGCCACAGTGGGCGTGCTGACCTACAGAGCAAGAGAGCTGAGAGGCCTCAGGCAGGAGGCTTGCTGGCAGAGTGGGGTTCCTCCAGGCATTTACCAGTGGAGCTAGGCTCGCTGACCTACCACGGAGCGAGAGAACTGGCAGGGTGGGGTGCCTCTGGGCACTTTTTTGCAGAGCTAAAGAGCTATGTAACACTTGCTCAGGCAGGGCTGAGGCCAGCCCAAGGGGCCGAGTGGCCAAGTGGCAAGGGCCAAGAGAGAGGTCTGCCTGTAGGCACGGTCGAGCTGTCCTGAATGAGGAACTGTATCTTGAGTCATTCCTAATCCTGAATTGCAACCTGTTACATCCCTAATAAACCCCAGAACTGTGAGTATAGTCTGTGAGCTCTGTGTACCCATTGCAACAAATTAGAGAGTCCAGCAAAGAAGTAGAGAGTGCTATGGAGGGACAGCAGCTGGTGTCCGAATTGGTAAAAAGAACAGATAGAGGCAGTATGTCTGACCTCCACCTCATAGAAATCAGCCTTGGGCTGATGTTGATGATGAGTCTCCCGCCTCATGAAGTTAGAGGTCTGATGCCCCTGCCACACGATTCTTACCACACCTGTTACACTCCTCTTTACATTTAGTCATTTTTTATACTTGCTTTAGCCCTATGATTACAAAATAAGCCTCTTAACACTGTTATAATCTTTTCCCATAGTCGACATGTCCTTTTACGGAAAGGGGATTGGCATATAAAGAAAAAGACCAAAATGTCCTATCTGAGTTTAGCAGCTAAAAAGGCTTGTCTCTGAGTGTCTAAATATGCCAATTTGCTGGCAACTGATGTTCAATAACAAATTAGTAAATTAAGCCTATATTGACTATTCTGTTCACAATTTATTGTTTTTACTTTCAGCAGATGGTTGGCACTCTTACCAGGGACTGTATACACATCAAAAAGGTATTTGCTAAAACTCAGGAAAGTACTCATCTGCCAATTTGGAAGTTTCCCAGTGTTGTATAGATATGTGTCTGAGTGAATGTATTCAGAAAGGGAATAGTCCAACTATTCCTCAATGATACAATCTAAGTTGTTTCCATCAATGGAGTTCATTCATACCAGAGAAAGTCTGAAAAGATAGGAAGACAACCACTTGAAATCTATTTACATGACACTGAAGGATAACCTGGGAGTAAGCTTATTATACCAAGTAAAGAAAAAAAAGAGGTAGCTTGATTTTTTTCATATAGCACCTCTGCCCCAGTAAAACTCTACCCAAATACTTCTAACGTGCTCAAGAGATGTCTTAAGGTATTTAAGCCTTGGTGCTTAGAAGAGATGAATAATTTTGAATGTACCATACTGTCTGACACTAGGAATTATCTTTAGCTCAGACCACCTTGAGATTCAAATCTGGGTTCTAATGAAAGAGGGTTATAAATAAAAATACCTTGTCAAAAAACAACTTGTGCATAAATTTTTGAATGAAAAACTAATTCTCACTGTAAACTTTCACCTAAAGCAAAATTAAATTTAAAAATAAATAAATAAATATACCTGTTTATACCGAAACCATTGACAGAATATATTACAGGCCATTTTGGAACCCTCTGGTGACGTATGTCTCAGATAATCAACACCAAACATTATAGAGCTTTGGCATCTCCATATTACCAGTAAGTATATTCATCACCAGCTGTATCTAGAAAAAGCAGCAACAATGCTCAGAGGAGATGACCAACAGAAGGGGCAACATGCAGCAGAAGTACCAATAGTGCTTGCTTATGAATCGACCACGAGACATGGCAAAACCTACAGAAGGTAAATAGTTGGAAAAGAGAATAAAAATGTAATATACTACCTGGTAGTCCATCAGACTTATTACTGAAAAATACATTAAGACATCTCTTGAGCACAACAGAAATATGTGGATAGAGTTTTACCAGGGACAGGGATGCTATGTGAAGAGATGGGGCAAGAACATCAGTAATACATAGAGCACAAAGATGAGGACTAATATAACAACCTGGTGAAGGCACGAGAGGCATCAACACCCCAAATGAAGAATGTTGGGGGACTACTATTTAGAAAAGTGAATTTGTAACCTATTATTATTTTTCTTTTACTCAAATTTGCAATGTAGTGAATTTTTGTTAACCTACTACACTAAAGATAATTATACTCACTATGAGTACGTTTTAAAATTGAGATACTTCTGACTTCATGAAAACATTTGATTATTTTAATAACTGAAAATTGCTACATTTTCCTCTAGATGTTTTTAAAATAGCTAAAAATAGATCACCCAGCGAAATCTTTCCCTGAATGACAACTGGTATGAAAAATGTCATCCAAGGAATTAAACAGTATGAGGGTAACTCTAAAGTTTAATCTAATTTCCACACAATATAGGTCATTCTGCTATAAAAAAAAAAACTTTGTACTTATCTTCCTCCGAAGTTCTCAGGAAGGTTAGGGCACCGTCTTTTTTTTTTAGCTTTTCCAGATAAGAAAATGAATGAACAAAACGAAAGTTTGCTAGCCCAGATTCAAAATCAAAGCCCAGACCGCATTTTTCCTACTGTCTTTTTTTGCCAAAGACCGAATTTCTCCTACTGTCTTTTTTGCCAGAAGTGGCACTAACACTCACTCTGACAATAGGGGAAGAGGGAAGATGTACACAGCGGTATCACTGCAACAGAAAATTAGAGGGTGAAAGGTTGGAAGGAAAAAATGGGGAAAGGAGGAGATGCTATGAGGAAAAGCCAGAAAAGTAAGTAGATAGTGCATCCCCAAAACACTGAGTAGAGTTATTAACGCTACATTACACAGACTGTGCAGACCATTTGGGAGCCCTAATGGCACGATGGTTAAGAGCTCAGCTGATAAGCCAAAGGTTGGCAGGTGGGATCCACCAGAGGCTCCTTAGAAAACCCTACAGGGCAGTTCTACTCTGTCCTGTAGGGTCGTTATGAGTAGGAATCCAATCCATGGCAATGGGTTTTTTGCAGTCCATTTGAATTTCTTTCAGGAACTGGACAAAGGCTCCTACTAGACATTCCTACGTAGGGATGAGTACAGACTCAAAGTGGTTGAGCTAAGAAAAGGAAAGGTCTCCGTGAGGTGCAGCGTAATCTTCGGGCGGTTTCCTTACTACAACAGCCAAAAATAACCTAAAAGTGAAACATAACTACGCCAAGTACTTCAGGTATCAGTTAAATTTCCTCCTCTTCTTTATGAATTTGTACTATTTTTAAGACACTTGATACATGTTTAAACACTTACATAGCTTCTCTGTCTCAGGAAATATGGCCTGTTCAGCTGAGGGTAAAAAAAGCATGTAATGAGAGAGTTAACAAGGGCTGATATTTTTTTACAACATTCTTTAAAAACTGAAAAGCCTCTTTAAACACCAGGAACAGCTTAAATAATTCACTCTGGGCCTGCGGGCTCCATGTGGGTACTTCCCTCTCAGGTCCCTTCCTGGTCGCCTTCTTCCCGGGTTTCCTCCGCGACGGTGGGCCCGACGGTTCGGCCTGCCACGTGTAGGTTCAAGGCCTCCTCCCCGCCCATCCTAGGGTTTTCGGGGCCCACGGCGGCCGGCGGCTGGGTGCGAGGGTGTGTGACTTCGTCGGGGAACCCAGAGGCGCGAGCCCGAGGCCGTGGGCCAGGCCGGCCCCCCAGGACGGCCGCTGAAGCGGCCCGCGCCCTTTGACCCGTGAGCGCGCAGGACGCCGGGATCGGGCGGAAGTGGAAACCAGTCGGCGCTGGACACAAACCGAGGGCGCGGCCTGTCGAGGCCTGGAGGGAGCGGCTCCTCGGCCTTTGTTCGCAGGCCTAGACGGCTGCTCGGGAAGTGGCAGTGGCCGAGGTGCTCGCTCTTCCGTCTCACCCTGGGGACGTGTACGACCGCCGGAACGAATCCGGGAGAGGCCGGGGTCCACTGCCTTTAGCCCCCCGCCCCTTCCCTTGTTTGCACCGGGGCATCGGCGGGGAAGGGGCCTGCGCAGAGGCCCTAGGGACGGCCTGTCAGCCGGGTTCGTGGGCTTCTGGTCTCCGATGCGGTTGTTGTGCCGGAAGGAGTGTAACGAGAGCTTCGTCCTCTCAAGCCCGCCACCACTCTCGAGGCCGCCGAAGCCAGGCTTGCGGCGCGTGAGCCCGACTCACCCCCGCCGGGCCGGGGTGACGGAAGGGGTGTGAAACGCACCGCCGGGCTAGGCCGGCTCCTCACCCGGGTCCCGCGGCCCCGCCGGCCCCGGCTGAGGACCGCAGAGCGGAGCCAAGCACCTGCCCACGCCCACCATGACCCGGGGGCCCCCGCGGAGGTCCCGGCTCCCTCCCGGGCGCTTTGCTCGGTCGCAGAAAGGGGGGACCCGGAACCTCGCGGCCCTCTAGTCTCCCCTGCCAGCGGGTGGCCCAGGTACCCCGCTCAGACCGGCTTCCCCGGGAAAGTTAGACGCTCCCAAGGAGGAAGCTCAATGGAGGAATTCCTCCTGCTTCGCCTCCACGGTTGAAAGCCCGGAAGCCGTCGGTTCTCCAAACAGGGCTGCTGGGCGCGGGCAGGCAAGCAGCTGATGGAAACAAGTGTCGTCCCACACGCAGCCTGCGCCCAGGGGCGCGCGAGCGCGCGGACACGCACACTTGACTTCTCTGGCTGCCCAACCTTAGTGTGCTGCGCGTGCAGGTCTCAACAACTTGCTTGACACAGTTACAAAGACATTTAAATGCCAGGACACAGACTTCACTTTTTAACCTGCTGAGAGGAGCTACTTTCAAAGCTTCCCCACCATGAATAAACTGACAAAAAATATGGGGTGCACTTAGAAATTAAACACCTTACCTTCAAAGCAACGGGCGTTAATCAGGTTTCTAAGGCAATAGCCATCTCTGTCTTTTCCTATTCACCCAAATAATGTCCCAGGAAGGAACCCCTTTACACAAGAGAAAGCTGGGGGGGGGGCGGGGAGAGTAGGAGAAATGAATTATACCCATTGCTAGTAAAAATCATCTTAAATCAATAGAGCACCACTTGAACTTGAGTTTCCATTGTTTCACTGAATCATCAATGTTTTTAATTAAACAGAGCTACCCTTTCTGTTAAAACATTGCATAAAAGGGTTAGATTTCTACTTTTGTTGAGGCAGCTGGCGTTTGTTGGCTGTTGTGTTTGAGCAACAGACTGTTCAATAGAAGCGAGAAATAGCTCAACACGCTCTTAATAGACCTGTTTCAACAATGCACCTTGAAAAGGAATACATTGTGTTATTGTGTTAGTTTGCTACAAACCTATTAAAAGAAAAATAGCATCCATCAGGTCTAACAAAACGCATTTGTATTATACGTACTTATCTGCTTCAAATACACTTCTTGGCACAATGTCTAGAATTCAACTAGATCATCAAGAGCTGGACAGAAGAACACATACCAGTTAGGTAATGATACACAAGCTAAAAATAATAAAGGAAACTCTAAGCAGACAGTAATCGCTATTTTTTGTTTATCATGAGAAATACAGGCAACCCACTTCAACTGAAAATGTATTCCAAAAGTGTGGATTCCTACGGAAAAACAACACTTTAATATTTGTGACATGGGAGTATTGATTCAAATCCCATATTTGGAACGAATCTGATATACTTTCGATAGCAATTTGTTTCAGAGAAGAATTCGGGGCAGAAGCGATGTATTTTTAAAGCAGAATTAGACAGCGCAAAGAGCTGTTACTTTAGGGACAGGCGTGAAACAAACAAATCGAAAGCAAGGGTTCCAGCCAAGGGGTTGGGGAGCAGCGCGTCTGGCAATGAGAAAGGAAGTGCTTCTTGAAAGTGCTCTCTTCAAAATGATCTTGTGTTTTATTGCTTTACAGTTTAAACACAAAACGAAACTTGAAGCGAAAAAACAGACAGCATTCCCTCTGCAGGACAGGCTGCCACTTAGACCACAAACCTTGGAAAAAACAGCAGCAAATGATGAGGCTAATTTAGCTCTAAGACCCACTTAGCAGAAAAGACATCTAAAGTAGCATCTGTCAAAGGGAGGCATATTTTGCTTCCACGTAAGGCTCTTGGTTTCCAGCCTCACAGTACTCAATATTTGACTCTCAAGAACACGAATATTGGAGGAACAAGAGAAATAGTAGATTGCCTACAAATGAATCAAATTGTCCAAAAAAAAAAAAAAACTTACATAAATTACAATAGCACCATATGCAAGATACCTATGTTTGCAAATAGATGGGGCAGTTTTTTATGAATGAAGTCAATCGCTTTTTACATTTCTGAATTATCACATGATGACTTATTTTTAAAGGTTACCCTGAAACTTTAGATAATAGTTTTGCCATATTATAAAATAGCTATGCTTGGCTTTTCTAGAAGGCATTTGGGAGTCAGATGGCTGATATGACTGCTCTCTTCAGTTGGAACATTTTTGCTTCCCAAGAAGAAGGATGTGTGTGTGTGTGTGTGTGTGTGTGTGTGTGTGTGTGTGTGTGCTGGGAGGTGGTTAACATGTGTTTGATTTAAACTTTAAGACTTTTCATTGACAATGTCTCCTGTCTAGTCCAAATCTATTTGTTTTTAATTAATTCATTTGGATTTAAAAAATGAAAATGAAATAATAAACCTAAAATTGCATATTGTGAGATTAATTCCTCAAATTTATAAGACTGTTGGAAGAGTGACGTTTTCAAGGTGAGACTTTTTAATGTATCTGCTAATCCACGAAAGATAAAAGGAAGTTCACAATAAACTAGTTTGGCCAGGACATGTAATACTACTGAAGCTTTTTAAAGTCTGGTTTGCATTTAGTACTTTTACAAATGTTGGTGTATCAGAAATTAATCTGACTGGAAATTTTTCAATTTATTTTAATTTGAAGAGATTATGCAAATAAGCAAAAAATCAACAAAGAGGTCATCTGAAAGCCCAGCAGAGAAAGACATGTATTTTAGAAGACTGTAATCTGATTCTTTATTTTGTTCATGTATTGAAAACCCTTGATTCTCTACTCTTGCAAAGAATTTTCAAGACTATATGAGAGCTAAGTATATTTATTCATTTCTTTAAAGCAAAAAATATTGGAGTAGAATGTGCTGTAATTTGTCTCCACTTTAAAAACAGGAAAAAGATCACATATAGATTATTTTCTGTATGCCTCTCCATTTTCTCTAAAAAGGAACTTCTAGTTTGTGAGTTCATTGTCATTACTATCTAGAAAAGTTTTAACCAATCAAATCATAAAAAACTGTCATTGTCACTAAGTGGTATTTAATTTGAAAGATTCTTTAAAGTACATTTTCAAAGCATCGAGCCTCTTTCTGGTCCCTAGGTCTGCCTAAAAGATGATCATTTCGGATTTCCTGTTGGTTGACTTCTTTTGCTTTTTAGCTCAGAAGTATAGGAAGTAACAGAGGTTAATACTTTAAAAACATTTCTGCCGTTTGCGATGATTTTAATGCCATTTTCAGGTAGTGTGTCTGAAAAACGGGTGGCCAAGCCCGCTGCCCACAGCGCCAGACATTTGGCCAGACCCACCCCGGGGCACAGTCGTCAGAGGGAAAAGATTCAGCTTCCAAGCTTGATTAAAAACAGCCCAAGAGTTTTTCCACCGTTCAAGAACTGTGTGGCTTGAAAAGCTGAGTAAATTGCATCCAAAAAAGAGATGGCTGAGGTCTATGTCCCTTTCACATGGGAAGAGAGGAAAGCTTGAAAAAAGCAGACGCACAGTGGTCTGCAAAGAGCTGCTTATCTACCCAAAACCACCGTTAAAATCCACTTTACAAGATTTAGGTGCTAAGAAGGAGAATCAGTGATTCTACTTTGTAACTTTTCACCTTAATTTGGAGGGAGAAAAGGAAATATGCACATACCAAAGACCAGCCGAGATACTGGGAAATGTTAACCTGTTTCTGAATTACTGAGAAGCCTTTTGCTTTCCATTTGGCAATACCTCAAAATGTCCTTTCTCCCCCTAAAGTTACATTCTGGAAGGTGTAATTAAAAGAAAAAGAATAAGATGGAAAAAATGAAAACAGTGTAGGTTGGTGAATAAAGTAGATACCTGCTGGTATCTTCCTAGTGATATGGCACAATTTTTTTGTTTTGTTTTTCTCATATATTTTTGTGGTAAAAAACTAAAGACGTTCAAACAGAAATCCAGATATGAAGAGAAGAGGTTTCCTGATGTGTTTCAATAATAAAATGGAAACTGTGCCTGTGTGTTCCCCTTCAATTCAAAGTTTTATTCCAGAAAGTGCTGCAATTTGTCACTTTTTTTTGTGGGCACAGGAGAAGGAAAATATGATACATTTGGGGATTTTTCAGTAGAGCTGTGTTTAGTTTTAATTTTCCTGTATTTTAAAATAAACACTTTGACCAAAGCATGTTTGATCTTTGCAAGAAGGAAGTATACATTGTGAAGGAATGTGCAGCGGCTGGGTATGAAAATGGGGCTGTGACTCACAGCTGCAGGCAGAAAAAAAGGCGTCGTGGTGTCAGTCAGAGGTGTTCAGTCTAATAATTCAAGCTGTAAACTGTATCCCCTAAAATTACCTACATAATAAATCATTGTGCAAAGAAAAAAAGTTTGGGCTGAAAAGTGTGAGTGAAACACTGTGCTCAGGAGATTTCAATCCTGGGACCTATTGGTAATGATATGAAATACGGGCTTATTGTGTCCAAAACTTTAAGATCAAAATTATACTGGAAATTATTCTAGCATTTTTTTTTTTTTGCCTTGGTTTTCAACACATCGATACATAATCTGTGGAAGAAGTGGCCTTACGTTTTTTTCTTCTCCCCTGATCACGCAGCTGAAACTGCTTTATGGGATTTACAGTCAATTTATAGAGTTTCAGGAGAAAACTCAATACGTGAATGGCTTTATTTAAAGTAAAAGTTATGGTAAGTTATCAAATGCATGTTAAAGCAGAAAATTTTCTGAAAATTTCTCTAGGTTCCTGTTCCACATTTCAGTGTTGCTTACAGGTACAAAAAAAAAAAAAAAAGAACCAAATTGATGTGAGCTGGTGAATTCGCTTGCCAGAGAATTCACTGCTAGGTTGAAACACTTAGACACCGCGGTTGGCAAAAGCCAGTGCCAAATACTGGAGACCTGAGAAACCGGAACTTTTGGGGATGGACGTACACCCGTTTAGAGGAGAAAGGAGCTCATTTCAGGGAGAAAAGAGGCAATTGTCAAGAGGAAGTTTAAAGGCCAAGGACACGCGAAGACTTTGAAACAATGAGGATGAGGAAGTCAAGACGCCGACTCGCCAAAGCCACATTGAAACCATTTATTTTATAAGCTTTCCTACATTTCCAGAATTAGTGAGCAGAAGAAACGCCACGCTGAGAACACGGGCTGTGGGTTCTAGCGCTCACACAGGCGCTGCGACAGGAGAAAGTCAATTGACACGGGTTTCTTTCGCCTGGGCATTTCAAAAATAAAATGTAAGGAAGAAAGCGGGGAGGGAAGGTTAGAAAAACGAAGCTAGAATAGCCTGACCCCAGCGAAGTCTGCGATAAAGATTAACTGGAAAAAAGGAAGTCCACAGCAATTAAAACAGCTATCCTGGCTCATTAGTATTCATGACCGAACATCCAGCTTTTCTGTTTATCTTTCTCCCGTGATCAATATCGAAGCAGCGTGGGCCTGGGAGGAGCCAAGTCTGGCCCTGCGAGCGCCTGACCTTTCGCGCCCTCCCTACAGGTCAGAGCATCTTCAGAACCGCCGGGCCCAGGCCGCCCGCGCCCGCGCTCATTAAATCCACCGTTCCATCTGCGGGCCAGGAGGCAGGAGGGCAGGCCAGGGAGCTGGGAGTGGGCAGCGGGCTCGCAGACCCAACGGACTCCCAAGAGTTTAGGGAAACCACACTTGGCCACATCGACCACTGTGGGCCCAGTGGGCAGAGAGAAGGAAGATGAAAAGAACCGGTGTGGTCTTTAGCAAGAGGCTCTAGCGCAGCTCCTGGCCCTGTCTCCACTGGCACGGCGTGGTTCCAGACCCGAGGTTTTGCGGGTTTTTTTTTCGGGGGGGGCAAACAAAAGAGCTCCCCCACACACAAGAACCCCACTGCCACCCTCGGCTCAGGGCAGTCAGGACCCTCCCCGGCCTCTGCCGGCCTCGGAGGAGCGGCGCAGTTGTGAGCGTTAACCACCACGGTTATCTTTGACATTATTAACGTTATTATTATTTCTACCCCCCACCTTCTCTAGCGGTGCTGCCCTTCCTTCCACTCCCCAAGGCCACCCGGCTTGGCCTCAGGGACCGAGAAAATCTCGCTCCAGAAGGTTAGGAGAGGAAGAGATTGAGGCAGGGGTTGGGGAGGGGGGATAGACAACCCTCAATCCTGATTTAACTGAGAGGCGAGGGGCGCCTGTATACACACACACACACATGCACACGCACGCACACGCACACACGCAAGGCGGGTGGAGGGCGCCGGGCGGCCTGAGCAGCCTGGCCTATCACGATCTCTGCGAAGTGGGCCTGGGAGACCCCAACTGCGGGTAGCCCCCACCCAGCCTACTCTCGTGGGAGTGCGGCCCAAGCCATGGACCTTCAAATGCCAAGTTGGACCTAGAGCGCGGGGCAGGCTCGGCCCGCCCTCTGAGGACGGCTGGGAAGGAGGGGAGCTGGGAAAGAGCATGGGGGGAAGGGAGCATCTGTTGCGGGGTCCTACCGCCTCCCCCTACCGATCTCGATGGGTCCTTCTCACCCAAGCGAGCCAGAGGCTGGGGGATGCGGAAGCCACGTGAAGCATATGTGAGTGTACGTGAGTGTGTGTTGGGGTGTAGAGTGTGTGTGTGTGAATATACGCTCGTGCACGCGAGTGAAGGGGCGCCCCCAGCTCCGGCCTCGCTGCTGCAGCGAACCTAACTCCAAAGGGCTGGGCGGGCGGGATGCCGAACGAGGGCAGGATACCGAGCAGGGGAAGGCGAATCGAGAGTGTGGCTCGTCACCTCTTCAAAAGACCGTCGGCCTTCGGGAACGAAACAGATGCGTGGGAGAGTGCCGATGTGGCCCCTGCACTAAGGGCTCCGGGGCTGGGCCTGTGGGGGTGGGGATGGAGAGGGGGAGGGCCCTTGCCCCACCGACTCCGCCGGGGATCTGGGCCACAGCGGCACAAGGGCGGGGTGGGGCGTGGACGCGCTGGCCCCAGTCGCCCCACAGCCTTGACCGTGAACTCGAACCCTCAGGCTACCCTGGTTATGGTTTACAGAAGGTCTTATTTGTAACACCCTGTTCAAAGGGCCACCGATGCCTTTCTGTTCCCTAATCGCTGCCCGCTGCCTGTCCAGACTGGCCTGTGTCTTTATTCCCGAGCAGTTGATCCAGCCTGGAAGGATCTAGATTCTTCCCTAAAATAAAAACCCAGCAACAATCTGCTGGGGGTGGGGGCAAGGGCCCTGTTCTGAGCTGCCAGTTAAAAATAGAAACCGTTCCTAGTGGTCTGCTGGTGCCAAGGAGCTCCACATTTCTGCGGAACCCGAGAGACACCAGATTATAATCAATCAATCCACAGAAATGTATTGAACGCCTACTTTGGATCGCTTTCCGGGGCGGGTCTCCTTTTAAGTAAAAACACATCCGAGGGTTCAACCAAGCCTTGGTGGGGTGTTATCCTGAGGCCTTTATTTCTTAGCCCTTGTTCGCAGGCCTAGCGCTACCCTTAGGGTTATTTCTGTGGCATGATGTGGGGGAGGGTAAGGCTTGGGTTCCCGGGTACCTGGTGGGTCTCTGTGTGTCCCCTCAGGCTACTGGCGCAAGCAGCACAGGGGACACACCTCTCTGTGCTGGGCCAGGGCGACCCGTCATCTTGACAGGACGAGCCTTGTTGGCCAACCCAGGGATGCAGGAGACCAGGGAAACCCGAGCCTCCGGACCAGCATGTGATCTGCTCTTGATCTCAGAGTTTGGTGCGGAAAATAAGACCACTTGAGACTGAAAACATCCGTCTGAAAAACAGACAAAGGGGCTGGGGGTAGGGAGGAGAAGGAAGAGAGAAGGTTCCGGAAGAAACGAAGGGGGCCGGGCAGAGTGAGGCTGGGTGTGCAGGGCCTGAGACCTGCTTCCTTCATGTCTTCCCGCCAGGGTTCGGCCCTAGCAGCCTCTGTTGCCTGCTCCTGTAGCAGAATGGAAGACACTCCTCCTCCCTGCCCGGGACTTGGAGGAACCACACTGAACCTAGGGAAGCTGCTATCAAAGCCACTTATCATTGCGGACATTAATAATGCAGCGAGGATCACAATAATTAATAATAGTAATGATGGCTCTCCCGGGGGGCTCCAGCTGCCTCGGGATACAGCGACTTTCGCGATGGGGGTGTTTATTAGGTGGTAGATGGTGAGCAGTGCGAAAGGAAAGGGCTCGGGCGCAATGAAGTTCAAGTTGACTGCGGTGGCTGGCAGAAACCTTCCTCGGGCCGCTGCAGTCGCGTCTCCCTGCCGGCAGCGAAGCACAGCGCACTCTGGGTCCCTGAGGGAGGCGAAGACGAGCTTCACTCTTGTGGCTCTGGAGTCAAAGCAAGGGCAGGTTAGAATAAAGCTCCGTTTAGGCGGGGACGAGGGGGGACGCCGGCATCCCCAGTCCCAGGCCCAGGCACCTCACTGCGGCGCAGAAGGCTCTAAGGCCTTGAGTCCCCGCGCTCGGTCTACGCTGAATAATTTTGACATTTTTAAAATTCTTACACTTTCACCATCTCCCCCACTCTGTCCCTGGGTTTCGAAGAGCCGAAGAGAGAGGCCAAAGGGAGACTGGGCTATACCGTCGGGTCTGTGGCTCGTTTGGACAAAGCTCTGGGAGGCGACGGTCGGGGAAATGGGAGCCATTTTGCGGGAAAGCTGTTCCCGCTGCCAGGAACATCTCAGGGTGGATTAGAAAACCGTTCCTAGGCAGTGATCTTCCTGCCCACCCCGCGTTCCCTCCCATTTGAATTCCTGACTTAATCGGAGCCCCCGACCTGAAGGGAGTTGCCCGACACTTAGATCTGGAAACTGCTGGAACCAAGCCATGGTTGCTGGTTGCTGTGAGACCATGGAGCTCTTCTTGCTGCTTTCCCTTTTCCCCCAAATGAGAAGACAAGCCCCAAGGCCTTAAGCTAATGCTAAATTTGCCCCCCCATCCGTCCTTCTTAATTTGGGGGGGGTGTCTCAAAGTCAACAATTTCCACCAAAAAATAAAAAGTTTAAAACATTTGCAATGGACCGTTTTATTTTCACACAATAGGTTATGATGAATATTTAATCTAACTCCTTCACCCCCCCCCAAACAGAGCTGGAGGGGTTTTTGGAGAATCCTAAATGATTTTCCTCACAGCTTATTCTGTGTTCAATGAACTCCCCCAAGGATCGGTAACAAATGCCAATTATTTTAATAATTTTGCTTAATATTATTAGGGGTTATAAATTTGATTTTAATAGGCAGTTGATTGCTTCAAAAGTTGGAGCTTGGGCAGCTCGAAGGTCCGCTGGGGAGGGCAAGCCGGTGTGTCACCCTCAGGGTCACACACATGCACGCACACACACACAGTGTTTCCTCTCTGAACAAGTAGGGAAGCCTCGCAGAGGTCAGCCCCCCACCCACGCAAGCAAGAGGCCCTCGGGCTTGGCCTGCCTGGCCTTGCAGCTCAGTCCTGAGGCAGGAGAGGACGGGGAAAGGAGGAGCCGGTTGCCGCTGCAGCCAAGGGTGCTGCTGGTCTGGTGTAGGGCTCTGCCATTCTAACAAGGTGTCGCTGCCGCTGCCCCCGTCTTTGCCACCCGATCTTTCCACCTCACCAAGGGTGGCTTGAGAGCAGCTAGGGCCTCTGGACATCCAGGGAGATGACGTCTTGATGATCGAGATTTAAAATTAACATTTTCCCACCTCTTCCCTTCAACTATTAAAATTATTTCTGCCTTCTTCCTCAGAGCATCTTCTGTTTGAAAACTCTGATAAACTGCAGAGAGTGGGGACAAGGATGTAAAATGCGGAAAAGCTGCTGATCATGGTCATTCTCCACCTGACTCACTCCCACCTGGCAATTTTAGTCTTTATATCTAGTTCAGTTCCATTTTACCGGAATTCCTGAAGAGGCTCTCTTTGGTTTTGGGCTAACAGTCTATTGCTTTCCTATCCATTCTCCCCTCAAAAGAAAATTAAAATGTGGTCCATGGATCACCTTCTCTGCAACATCCTACGTACTGGTGCACAGCAGCTATGCAGATAAGCAAGATTTCTAAAGCAAGCTCTCTGCTTAAAATTTCAAGAAGAAAACTTTTCCTAGAAACAGGCCCTTAAACTTTAAATAATCACAGAGCCAAGTTCAAAAGCAAAGCACTCCCCTCAGTTTTAAACTTGCAATTAAAAATAACTGTACCTCAGCTTTTCAGAAGGAGGGAGAGGAAAGAGGGGGAGGGAACGGGGAAAACAAAGAATAAGGAAATGTTTAGTGCTCTTAAATCCAGTCCAAATAGCTGAAAGAAAGAAAGGCATTCCCTCAGATAATGGAGCCATTAGAAACTGTGAAGGTTCCTGCAGCCATTCCTCACATGGCCTTTCCAAAAATTTAATTCATTCTCAGTTACTTAACAAAGAACGTAGAAAATAATTTTGGGACTTTCTGCCAAAGGGGCAGTTTTTGGCCTTGTTTCTAAGGGCACATACACCTTCCTTCCCAGAATGTGTGGTGGGGCCTCCCATTCACTCAGGCAGGATGATCATACCATACCCTCAGCTGCATTTTCCCTGTTTTTCTTTAATAACATTGCTAAAATTTAATAACATTGCTAGAAAAAAAATCTTCATGCAGTTTCAACACATTTTATTATATTTCTGTATGCATTACTCTCAAAACATATCACAAGAAATGATCAAACCACTTAAAACCTTCAAATAAAAAATCTGGAACAGTTTATGCCCACAATTGTACATATTTATAGTTAAGAAACATTCTTTATAAATATTGTTTCCTCTGTAGCAAGTTAATACCATAATTTAATTACAAATGGATAAATATGGCAAAGGGTATTTACAGAAGGAAAGGTGTTATTAGGGAGAAAAGCTAAGGGCACCACGTTGATTCCCCCCCACCCCCACAATCTTTCATACAGAAACTAACAAATCGAACTTGCAAAAGCACGACAACGGCACATGTAAACCCAGCTAACAGAAAAATACATTCACAAGCATTGGTGGCGGTGGTGTGTATGTGTGTGCTGTGGATTGGTGTGCTGAAGGAACAGGAGGGAGACTTTGGCACGGTTCGTTTTTTCCAGTCTATAGTTGCATGAAGTTTACAATCAAGTTGCCTCATAAAAAGGAACACAATATTCAATACCACAATACAAAAGAAGCCATTTCCTTCCACAGTACTTAAAAAGAAACTGGGTGAACTAAAAAGAGAAAAGAAAAAGGCCATCACTTGGGGAAGGAGAGGGAAGGCAGGGAGGAAGGCAATCTGGAGCTTTACAAATGGACAAACTTCTATACACCAAGAACCCATTAAAACCACCTCAGAGAAGGAAGGAGGAGTCTGCTATGTACACGGTTTGTCGGAAGTCCGGGAAGAGGGCGGGAAGGAAGGTGGGCATGGAGGGGAACCGGAAGGTTTCGTTCAATATTTTTAATTTTTTTTTAATTTTTAATTTTTATTTCTTATTTTATAGTTTTCGTTTCAGAGACTCCCGAAGTGATATTTTTGCTTTTCATGCCCAGATTTGTTTTTTTTTTTTTTTAAAAACTTTTAAAAATCCTCCTGCTGATAAAATCATGTTCATTATCATAAAAATCAGATTCGTGATTATAACTACAAGATCACAAGTTCCCCTTGGCGCTGGCCACCGGGAGGGCGCCGTCGCCAGGGTGGGAACTGGGAGAGGGAGAGAGGCCCCGGCGCCTCACACGTACCATTCATTGAAGTTGGAAGAGAGGCCGCTGTGGCCTCCGGCTGTCCCGCTGCCCCCGCCGCTGCCGCCGCCGCCCCCGCCACCAGCCCCGCCACCGCCCCCGCCGCTGCCGCCACCGGAGCCGCCGCCCGCGCCGCCGCTGCTGGAGCCTCCGCCCCGGTGCACCGCCGACACTGCGGCCGCTGCTGCTGCTGCCGCCGCCGCCGCTGCCGGGGACAGGTTGGAGCTGCTCTGGGGCTCGGCGCTAGGGGACACCAGCCCCGGGGGCGTGGAGGACTCGTAGCCGGAGCTGGCGGCCGGAGAGGACTCAGAGCCCTGCGGGGAGGACTCATGGACCTGCGAGAGAAAAACCGGGAGGGGAGAGCAGAGGGGACTGGGTGTGAGTGCAGCTGCTGTGGGGCAAGGCCCCCGAGGACGAGCGCCCCCCAAGATGCCCACCGCGCCGGGAGCCTGGGGACCGTCGCCCTCCTCCCGGCCGCCCCGGTGGTACCTTCATGTGCTTCCTCAGCGAGCTGGGGTGCGTGTAAGACTTGTCACACATCTTGCAGAGATAGGGCTTGTCGCTCGTGTGCACGTGCATATGTTTCTTCCTGTCGCTGCTGTTGGCGAAGCGCCGGTCGCAGCCCTCGAACTCACACTGGAATGGCTTCTCCCCTGTGGAAGGCAAACACGGGCGCTGGCTGCAGGCACTCACAGAAACAGCCCTCGGAATCTCCATTCAGGCTGTGAGGGAGAAGGGATTCCCGGAGGGGATAAGAGGAGAGAGAGCTGGTCCCTTAAACAGGTGGGATCCCTTCCCCGGCAAACCCAAGATGGAGTTAACCACCTTCCCACCTGACAGCCTTCTTCATTTACTCCACATTCAAGTTCATTCCAAGCTCATGCCCATTTCCTCAAATTGCTAACGAATTTGGGGTAGCACCCAGCCTGCCCGCCTTTCTATAAGGTTTCCTGGATTGGCAGCTTCTAACAAGTTGGTCTCGCCATGGAGAAGCTGTTACTATGACAAAATATTTGGGGCATTATCAAAATCACACAGGCTGCTGGGCTACTGTCGGTTTCTCTTTGCGGCCAGTAGGCAATTACATTTGGAATTGCTGTGTTGTTTGGGGATGGGGTGGTGGACAGTGACTGTGCCAGTAATTTTTCATCCAAAATTCTGCAAATTGGATTAACCACAGTTTTCAGCCTCACCTCTAGTCTTTGAAGAATAAATTGGATAAAAGGTAAATATTAAAGAAAAGGCAGTAGCTAGTGATTGCTGAGAAGCACAGCCTGGGGCTTGGGGGTTAGCAAAGGCTTTAAAATCTCCCCGTTTAATTTTCTGGCGGTTCCTGCATCCTGTTGCCACAATACCAAATGCTTGGAGTCATTTAGAGGTGTGAGAACTCAAACATCGTTCCACTTGGAAAGGGGGCCATTTAACGTTAGATTCCATTAGCACCTAAATCGTTTTTTAAAGACATCCGCTTAGACACAGGACTCAAAACGAGCGTTTCATGCAAATAAATTTCTCAAATTTTAAACCTTGTTAAAAGCTTGTCTCGCACCTCGGCTCCCTCCCTTCCCGGAAGAGAACAATAGGCCGCTGGCTCATCCCCACTTTGGAGTAAATATTGACGGGAGAAGTTGCTAAAACATTTGGCTTTCTTTTAGGAAATCGTCTGGCACGATATTGGCTGGGACCTGGTCATAGATGAATAATCTATGAGGCAGCAGGCACGTTCTTTTGCGGCTCTCTGTTCTCACGCGATTCCCCGGCGGGGCCGCATTGCCCCGGGCTCTGGCTGACCGGGCTGTGTGGGTCCAAGTTTGGAATCTCAAACCCTCTGGTGCCCATTAGAGAATTTCACAAACTGCTGCGAAACCACCGTGAAGCCCAGCGATCCACCCCAAGGCAGGCTTTAAAAACACTTTAAAAATGAGAAATGTTTTACAGCTTCAGACTCATTTAATGGAAAACAGTTCCAGGAAGGGCGGTTGGACCTCAAGTAAAATAAGTGGGAAAACATAGAGCGCTCCAACACAGACACACACCCGGAGCAGAAAAGCACATTCAGACAAGCTGGCAAAATCCTCTCTAGGCTGGATTCCCGGGCACCGAGTGAGGGGCCAGTTTTATTTTGTGCATTCTATTTAAGACGGAAATTATTAAGCAGGGCTGAGCAAACGAAGCCATTCCGTCACCCAAAACATACATTTGATGTTTCCCTGACCATTTAAAACTCAATTTCCGCAAATGGAAAAACTCAGCCCAGTAATAGTCTTTCATTCTCCAACAAAAATAAGCTGCTGGCTCTCTCGCACACACAAAAACATCTCCCATTCCAGGGCCGGGGTTGGCGGCCGGCTCGTTTCTCCCAGCAAACCAAGCACAGCCTCTCTCCCCTCTGCGCCCCGTTTCTGCCCTGGCCCGCGGTTACCTGTGTGGGTCCTTTTGTGGATCTTGAGGTTCTCGGAGCGCGCGAAGACCTTGCCGCAGCCCGGGAAGGGGCAGGGGAAAGGCTTCTCGCCTGTGTGCACGCGGATGTGGTTGACCAGTTTGTATTTGGCCTTGAAGGGCTTGCCCTCGCGTGGGCACTCCTCCCAGAAGCAGACGTGGTTGCTCTGCTCCGGGCCGCCGACGTGCTCCACCGAGACGTGGGTCACCAGCTCGTGCATGGTGCTGAAAGTTTTGTTGCAGCTCTTCTTGGGATTGCTCAGTTGCTCGGGGTCGATCCACTTGCAGATCAGCTCCTGCTTGATGCACTGCTGCCGCATGTAGCGGAAAAAGGCACCGGGGTGGTGGTGATGGTGATGGTGGTGGGCCGCGGCAGCTGCCATATTCATACCCATGTTCATATTCATAGGGCCGTACTGGTTGTGGAGCTGCGCCGCCGAGTAGGGGTCGGTCCGCGGGCTGGCCACCTGGCGGTACTGCTCCGAGCGCCCGAACACCTCGCCAGGCAGTCCGAGGCGCATCTGCCCGTTGAGCACATTCTGCGAGCCGTGCGGCCCATGCTGCTCCGGGAGGCCAGGGAAGAGGAGGTGGCCTTGCGCGTCCGAGTGCGCGTGGTGCAGGCCGCCCGCTCCCGGCCCGAACAGCCCGTGCTGGCCGCCGCCAGGCGCAGAGTCCCCGAAGCCGCGACTGCGGAACAGGAAGTCCCGGGTGGAGTTGAAGGGCGGCCCAGAGTAGGAGCCGACGTGCGCGGCATGGGGCCCGAGCGCGGCGGCAGCAGCCGCCGCGGCAGCGGAACCGGGGTAGGCGCCTGGGCCCTGCGACGTGAACGCCGAACTCTGACCCGGGGACAGTTCGTGCGCGCCCGGGTTGAGCTTGAAAGCGCCCATGTGCGCGGCCGCCGAGTCTACGAAGCCGTTCTGCGCCGCTGCCAGGCTCAGCTCACGGTCCTGCATCTCAGCGGCCGCCGCCGCCGCTGCAGCAGCCGAATGATGATGGTGGCGCGCGAAGCTGCCCACCCCGATGGCCGGGAACTGCGGCCCCGCGTCCAGGAGCATGGCCAGAGCGCCCGCCCGCCCCGCCGGCCCCGGCGAGCCTTGCACCTCCGCGCCGCCCCGGCTCCCGATCTGCGCTCTGTGCGTCCGGCGGCCGCCTGGCTCTGGGCGCAGGCGGCGGTGGTAGCGGTTTCAGCCCTGGGAGCCGCGGTCCTGCGCCCGCCGACGCTGCCGCTGCAGCCTGGATCTGCCTCTGGCGGCCAGGCGCGGAGACAAGACGCGGAGAGGAAGAGGAGGAGGAGGAGGCGGAGGAGGAGGTGGAGGAGGAGAAGAGTCCAAAGCCAGGCGGAGAACCAAAGTGTATTAAAGGAGCTGCGGCGGGGGCGGGCAGGCAGGGCAGGGGAGGGCGGGCGGGAGGAGGGAGCAGGAGGGAGGTGTGGGGAGCAGAGCAGAGCGGAGCGGGGGGACACCGGGGGGCGATCGCAGCGCCGGTGCTGCGCCGCGGCCCCCACCCCTGCGCGCACCCGCGCGCGCACGAACACACTCACTCGCTCACACGGCCGGCGGACCAGGGGGGTCCAGCCGCGCAAATCGGTACCCGGAAAAAAAATCGCAGCAGCGGTGAGGCCACGGAGTCGGAGCGCGGCGGCACTGCGGAGGCAAGAAACGCGGGCGATGCGAGGACGCAGGCGAGCTCTGCGCTCGGCGCCCTGGCCCGGCGCTCCCGCGGCTCCACCTGACCGCGGCGGGGGCGCCGGGGCAGCGGGCGGAGGCCGGGCGCCCTCCCCGCTGCGCTCTCCGCGGCCGCTCCCTCCCCCGAGGCCCTGCTCGCACCGCCCCGCGCGCGGCGGTTATTGTTCGGCGCTGCGGCCGCGCTGTTTATCCCTCCTTGTCCTCCGCGCTTGGCATTGGCTGCGCCTCGTGTAGTAAACTTGCAGCGGCCACGAATTCCCCCAGATGAAGGAAGCAGGCGCGCCGCTCCCTCTTTCTTTAAGTTGTGCCAGAGGAGGAGGCGGGGGAGGAGAGAGGAGGAGGAGGCTGTGGGAGGAGAGAAGGCGAGGAGGGGGAGGGGAGGAGGGGGAGGCTGGCCTGAAAAACAATAACAACAATAAAAAAGTGATCGCCCTCTCGCTCCCTCCTCTCCCGGTCGGCCCTTGGCGCCGAGCTGGGATCGGGTGGCCGCACCCGCGAGGAGCGAGCCGAGCTCGCGGCTTGGGCAGCACACGTGAGGAGGCCAAAGCGGCTTTTCCACCCTTTCGGCTGCGTTGGGCTCTGGATGTCACCCCCTCCTCCGCCTCTGTTCACTTCGGTGGGCGCCGCCACCGCCGCCGCAGCTTTTTATTTTTTACTTTTTGTCTCCTCCTTTTCCTCTCCCCTCCCCCGCGCCCCCTTGTCCTCCCGGCCTCCCCTAGCTCTCCCTCCCGCTCCGGCCCGGCCTCCTGGTCTCACCGCCCCCTTTACAGCGGCTCCCGCCCCGCCCGCCTCCCGGCGCCGCCATTGGTCGCCTCGGTCCCGTCAATCCGGTGTCCCCGCCCCGCGCCGGGCTTGACCCTCCTCCCCAGCGCCCCCGGCTCTCTCCGTCCGCCCAGCCGCAGGCTCTCGAGGCCGCGGGCCCGGCTCGCTAGCCTCCTGCGCCTCGCCGCGCGCCTGGCGCTGTTACTCCTGGTTCTGGCCGGCCGCGGCGCTCTCAGAGTTGGGCGGCTGGTGCGGCGCGGGCCCCGGCCGTGGGGTCACAGCGCCCTCGGCTGTGCCTGGACCGGGAGGGTAATAGCACCACTTGCTCGCGCCCTTCCACGGAGCCCACCGTCTCCTCGGGGATCCGAGCCGCTCCCGGCGGGCACTTAAAATCCTGGGGACGACAGGCCCGGGCACCCGTGGCTGCTCAGTCGGGCCGCCCGGCGGGAGGCACCGCGCACGGGGCCACTGCAGGCCCGGGGCCCCGCCGGGCATGCCTCGGGGAGCTGCCCGGGGCCCCCTCTCATGACAGATGTCACTCTCCCTACACCCCCCTCTTGTAAACTTGTTCTGTGTTATTGAAAACACAGGTACAGGACGGTGGGCACCGATGGAACCAAACATACCCCTTACTGTCTCTCACTGGACACTCATCCAGACACGGTACCCCGGGCCGTGGACCCCACGCCCCTCCTTGCGCGCTTAGCTCCCCGCGCCGTTCGCATCCTGCTCCTCTTACAGCTGTAAACACTGGGCAGCGGCCCCACGAGGTAGGGGGTTGTTTGGAAGTGGTTTACAAGACAGTGTCACCCTCGGGGCGGATGCCTAGAAGCCGAGGCCGCAGCCATCCTGGGGTGGGAAGTGTGGGGACGCCCGCGGCGTGCGGCCAAAGGAGGCTCAGACTGGAGCCTGGCTGCAGGTCAGGCTTAAGGCCTCAGGAGAAGAAAACACGAGACTCAAGTAGGGTTTAAACCTTCTCAGGAGGTATTTATCACTTCTCCGAGAGCGGGGAGCGCCTCCCCCGGCCGTGGCGCCGCCGCGAAGCTGCTACGCGCGCCGCGACCGCCAGGGTCAGGTCAGCCCCGCGGCCCTGATGCTCCGGACGCGCCCGGTGTCCCAGGCTGGCGAACGTGGGTATTTCCTGTCCCGCTGCGCAAAGCTCGCGCTCCCGAGGTAACCGCAGGGTGAAATGGCCAGGCCGGAGACGGCGGAAGTGTGAAGGGACGGCCTGAGGCCAGTTTCTTTCTTCGCCTGGCTGGTGTGGAAAACTGCTTTTATTTATAAACTTCTAGGAGTTGAAATAAAATTTAACTAATATAAAATAGTCAACATGAATTTCAAAATTTCCTGTTGAAATGAAATCAACAAAAACGCAGGAAGACTCCCCTCTGTCACTATTGAGGGCAGATTTGGCACTCTTGCCGGCACAGGCCGCCTCTGTCGGTTTAGGCGGATCTCTGCAGGTCGGAGCTGGCCGAAGCCTCTAACACAAGGAGCCTTACGCCTTCGGGCTGTTTCCCGACTCCCGTGCGTGGGGCCGGGGGTGGGGAGATAAGCAAGAAGGAGGGAGGCCCCGGCATCGTGTCTGAAGGCACGGGGGTTTGCCTGGAAGCTGGAGATCCTCGACTTCCCTGAAAGGAGGAAATTCGCCTCTCTTCCACAGCCCTACATAAAGGGAGAGGGGAGAGCAGATGCCAAACTGGCCCCCTGGACAGAGAGGGACCTGGCAGAGAGAGAGAGAGAAAACAGAAAATCTCCAGGAAGGAAGTCTGCCCTGCTACGTTGAATCAGTTAAAAATGGTCCAACACACCGGTTTTTACCCGTGCTTACTTAATTTATCTGTTGATTAATTTATTTATATTGGAAGGGGGCGAGAGGAGAATAATTGGAAAGGTTTCCTCCAAATATATTTTCAAAAGAAAATACTTTCTTAGAGATTGGTTATGAAAATAGCAGTCCTGCACCTCCAAAGAGTTCACCATCTGACGTCCTCAAGTTTTCTTTCTTCCTCACTTTCTCACTTCCTCTCTTGCCCCCTCCCCACTCTCCCCTCGCTCTCCTCTAAGACCCATTCTCGCCTTTCGCTTTGATTCCTCCTTTTCTGTGCCCAGGCTTGGGATGGCGCTGCTGGGCGCTGGCTGGCGCCGGATTCCCGGAGCTGCGCGCGGCCGAGTGGTGGGGACGCGTTAATTCCCGCCGGAGACCCTGAGGGCTGGGCCCTCCAGGCTATTCTTTCCCGGCTCCAGTTCTCCTCTCTCTGCAGGACACAGAGGAGCTGCGCCAAGTTCAAAGTCACGTCGCCGTCCCTTCTCAGAAGTGCTTTATTTCTCTACAAACCGCAAAACCCCTTTCCCTCATGATAGTTTTTTTTTTTTTTTTTTAAGGAGGGAAAGGAAAGAGCAAGGGGGAAAAAAACTGTAAAGGCTTTCAGAGTTACAGTTATTGCCTCAAAACTCAAAATAGACTTGGGTTCTTTGGTGAAGGGAAAAAAAAAAAAAAAAAAAACGGCCAAGCTGCGTTACAGACGGTATGAGTGAATTCAATTTTTCAACAGGTTTCTGGAAGGGCTGGTCTGAGGCGGTATCTCCATCGGGCAAACACGCCCCCTCTTTGTAAGTTTTCCAAAATTGTTCTTTCGAAATCTCACGGAGCTTGCTTTGGGCTGGGCCGGAACCTGGGGTGGGGGAGGTTGGTGAGGGTCGGTGGCCGGCTTTGCTGTACGTGGCAGGGTTCTGCGTGGCGGGCCCACGGGCAGACAAGCCGGCGCTCATTTCTGGGCAAGCGGAGAGAATGACAGCGCGAGTGAGGATTCGGGCTGTCTTCCAGAAATGGAAAATCCCACCGAACACCCGTGCGTTCGTCAGTCGAGCGCCTCGTTGCAGTTTGTGGACGTCCGTGAAGTGTGGACTGAGTTCTTTTGTTGTACGGTGTGTATTTTGTGTACATATACATAAATACAATGTATACACACATGCAACATACTCTGTCTCACACACAGGTATCTGCTGCAAGACGCGAGGGGGAGGGAACTGGAGCAAAACTGACCATTAAATTGGAAAGCAAAAACCCTTGGTTGCCTACCATTCAAACTTTTGATTCTCTTCTAAAGGCAAGGGATGGAAATGGGAGTAGGAGAAGCTGGGGGAAGAGATAGGAGAAACAAATGTGGAATCAAAATAAATAAATAAATAAAGGATTTCACAGCATTCCAGGGCCATCATCTGTATCACAGACTCATAAATTCAACAAGATCATCCACAGGATATTAAGTTGCAGGTCACCTTTGATTCAGCCGTCTCAGCCACTCCTGGGCTGGACGACCCCTGACCCATGAAAGACCACATGTGTGGTGGGGGAGCCCCCTCTGTAAAACCCACCTAAAACAAAAGTTCTTTGTCAGGGCTTTAGGGAAGTGTAATGTAAAAAAAAAAAAAAGGGGGGGGGAGGAATTGTGAAAATCTCAGCCCAAGTTGTAACTTTTAAGTACCACTTTTAAGGAGGAGGTGGGGAGGTGTCATAGGCTAAGGCAGGCCCTCTCTGGTCAGCTGAAAGGACTCCTTCCAACAGATAAAATTTACTGTTCTCTAACTGGGCTTATAAAAAGTCTCTATATAAAATATGTGCTCAGCAGCAATTTAGTGACAGGGATGGAGACATTTGTGTATTTGTCAAAAGGGACTTAGAAAAAAAAAAGACAACCAGCTGCTCCTGCCTTTACTACTGCATTGTTGATAGCGGTTGTGGTTTTGCAAAAAGAAGAGAACTCACCGTCCTCACTTTGTTGCCCCTTTCCTAACGAGCATGTTTCTACCACTGCGAAAACACAACAAAAGAAAACAAAAAAGTAAAACCGGAGGCATTAGCTTACCTAATGTGTTTAATTATTCTGAGAATCCTCACCCTTCGGCTCTTAGGCGCACTACATCCGGGGAGGTTGAATACCGGTGACAGGCGAGCAGCTTTCCAGTAAACCACAGTATTATTGCAATAGACTTTGTAATACAATTTATGCTGTCATTCATAAATAACAATGCCATATGTCAACCATATTGCTTACACAAGTAAATCCGTCAATGTGTCACTATTTAATTTATCCCAACAGCTTCTTCAAATATTGAAGTATGGATATTGGAAGGGATGTGGGAGTGGGGGGAGGGCTCCCCACGAATTTGAGATTTTTTTTTTTAACTGTACAACTTCTATTTCTCCCTTACTCCCCCATTAAAAAAAAAAAAATCCTAAAGAATAGGGAAAGAAGGGGAAGAGAAGAACATCTCCGGGCCAACATAAATAAATATTGCGTGGTTATATGAACCGTGAACATGAAAGGGAAGTTTTGTGGTTCTTGTTTTGATGTTCTGAGCATATTTTAACACATAACAATGATGAGGCACCCAAGAAATTACCAGTCCTAATGGTCAAATATAGTTCAAGGGCCTTTCTCCAACAACCCCTAATCTCTAAAGGTAAAAAACGATAAGCAAAAGGGAGTATTTGATGATGGGCTAATTTTACTCAACTTTTTCTTTAGCATTGGGGAAGTAGAGAAAATGATGATTTTTCAGTGGACTGTTGTTAACCACTAAGGTGGAAATGGACATGGGATGAGTTCAATTCTTTACTAACAACAACTGTCCCCAATCCAATGTCTCTGTCATGGCCACCCGGCCTCGATCTTCTGCTTTCTTATTGGCATTAAGTCCACATGCCAGGGATCATGAACTTTAGCAAAAGGCACATTTTTGGTTACTCTTAGCCCTACACGTATCCGTGGAGCCTTAGGATTCAGCGGGAGCTCAGAAGAGCGGGGAAGAGGGGCGACTCCGAGGAGCAGCTCGGAGGGCTGCGAACTGTGGGGCGCTTGGGCGCACCCAAGGACCCTGGGCCCGACAGAAGCCCACCAGTTGGTCAGATCGCGAGTGGTGAAGGCCGGAAGTTAGAGAATCAGGTCCCTGCCAAATGCTAGCAGGACAGTCCGCGGGGAGAGGAGGCCCAGGCGGCTCTGGACCTCAGATGCCTAGACACCTGGCTAGCCTGATTTGAACAGGCTTTCGGATCTTGAACCCAAAGTCCCCATCACTTCCGGCCGTGACAAAGATCAACTAAAATGAAGCTTTGCGGGCCCCCTTGCCCACCTCGCCCTGGCTTTAGGGAGCCCGGAGTAAAGAACCATCCCCCTCCGTGTCTGCTAGCAGTACCCCCTCCTTATCCAGCACCCATTTGCCCTCTTGAGCTGAGCTTTAATGGTCCTTTGATCCCTCCAGTAACTCAGGGCTCCCCATTCGCCCTTGAACCTGCCTACAGGGCGGCCCAAAGAGCACTAGGCGCTTCGAGTCCGCCGGGCACCCAGCTCTTCTGCAAGGAGGCCGCCCTCGGGGAACTACGCGGGACCGGCGAGTCGTAAAGCAATTGCAGGGGTTATAAAAGGCGGCCCGTTGTGTTCCCCAGTTCCTTTCTTTTCCACCCCACCGTCCCCGGGGTTTTCCCCTCCCCCCACCTGCAGAAACAATCACAGGCTCAAAAGCCAGGAAATGTCCAATTCACTGCCTTTAGAGTTTATTAATTGCCCACACCCATCACAAGGAAACTTGGCTGTGTTCAGCGATGAACAGAGGGCACCAGGGACCCGTGGGGCCGCCGTACACCCCCCTCTGCGCAGCGGGAAGCCGGGAGCCCCCGCTGGGCATCCCCAGAGACCGGGTCCTGTGGCTTCTAGGCAGCTCAGGGCGACAAACCTGCCGGGTTCGGGCCAGCTCGGCGCTTGCTGTTCCTCTCACTTCCCCAGCCTCCTGGCGCCTTTGTTTGGGGCTGGAAGGAGGTTAGGGTTCGGGCGCAATGTAGAGGTCTGGAAATCGAGCCACCAAGAGCCCCTGTGGACTCCAGAAAGGGCATTTCCAATGCTTACCCTGTTGCTGCGCCCCTCACAAGCACCTTTCCTGCAAAAGCGCAGACTGGGGCGTAAATTTTGGGGATGGGCCCTGCCGGCCAGTGCCACAGTCGGCATGTGAGGCTGGATCCCCAGAAAGAGAGCTGGCCTAAGGATCTCTAGAGCCCCTGTTTTTATTACTATTATTATTCTTTCCTCCAAGGCCCTGGAAATTGTTGGTGTTTATTCAGGAAGTGCAACACAGTTCTAGGTTCTTAGGAACTGGGGATGTTAAGGGGGTTTGATTTGGCTCTCAAATAGCTTAAGAAAGAAACAGCGCACCTGGGGTCAGGGGGGTCATCACAATAACAAAAAGCGCTTCTACAAAATAAAAAGGTCTTTTATAAAGAAAGGCAATCCCGGAAATCCATGGCGAGCCTTCCTGAAGACCATCTAGCTAGGCCTATTCTCTGGTTTAATTGGCATGCAGTTTATTGGCGCCTGATTGGTGTTGATTGAAATTTTGTTCCCAGTCCTTTCTTTTAAGAATTAGCATCTCAAGTCGACTTACCTGAGTCAATTATCTTTTTAGGGTCTGGGTTTGGTCATAAATTTGCAAATATTCATTAAGCTCACTTTGTAAACATCCCTTTTTCCAATCCTCCCCGGAATCTCTATGATTTCCTAAGAAAAGTCTTTGCTTTTTTAAAGGTTTCCATAAAAAGAAATTGATCAGGGAGCTATATTTGAATGAAGACATATTAAATCAATGACAGATACACATCACGCTGAGTTTAACAAGAGTTGGACAAGGAGGCAGGTTCCAGAGTCAGCATGGCCCTGCTGCACCGTTATTCACATTTTTACAGCCTTTCCTTCATGCCTTCACCCATTAAACCATTAAATTCCCCCAATTCGGTAAAACAAAGCAGTTATAATTTTGAGGAAAAGCTATTTTGAGGGGGGGTGGAGGTACCTATTTTTACTACACAATAAAAATACTAAGCCGTCCATATAAAAGGCTAGATTGTGTTGATTTTCTTTATTCATTCATTTTTGGTTTTTATTTATAACCTGAAGGATTAAATGCAAAGCTGCTATTATGCAAGTATTGGTGCTCACTGCCAAGAAGTTCAAATAAAGGAAATACATTTGAGATGTTCTGAGAAAAGGAAGACAATGGTGACCATTCCACGTAAACCATCCTTCATAAACCATCCATAGAGATGGTACAGTCCTCACCCAACTTTTGCCTGATTGGCCTGAGATGTTAAGTCTTTGAAACGAAAATTGTGAATGGACTTGTTTTCTCCAAATATAAATGTGGATTTTGTCACTGTTGTTTATTAAAAATTGTCATTGTGTTGCCACTCTTGCCTTTCTGGTTTCTCCATATTTGAACTTCCATTGAAGCTGAAAGAAAAAGCCCATTCGAAATTTGATTGCAGTACTTTCTTTGTCTGCTTGTCAGTTTTATAAGAGAAATGATGCTCCCAAGGATCATGGAGAAGCTCCCTGTTAAACATTGTTCGGATCAACGTAAATGGTGCTATCGAATCAACTCTTTTGAAAATATTTCTTACTACTTCCCAGGACCATCTCCCAGATGATGGCTTTATGCAGTCTATTTTTAGTTGGACAGCAAGCAAATTAAATTAGTGACATGTTTTATTGCATCAAAAAAAAAAAGTCCAGAATCTAGTCGTTACCACTTAAAGCAAAAACATTATGGAGAGCAGCAAAACCCTTAAAAGAAAACAAACAAACAAAAATTCCTGACTTTGATTTGTGAGCATTTTGGAACTTTACAAAATTTAAAAAATACTTTCTTTTTAAAAACTGAAGTGACATGTTTGGACAGTAAAAACTCTAAATTTTTTGTCCACCCTCCAAAACTGACACAGGGATCTATTTCCATTAAAAAAAAAAAAAAAACTGATATAATAGCAACCAATTTTGAAAGGAATGGGACTATCCGAAAAAAGAAAAATTCTGTTTTTATGGTTGTCAAGTACGTTTTTTTCTTCAGGTAGACTGGCTTATTACAAAAGGATAAGATTAAAGATTATTCCGTTGGCAAATTAATAGTGAAGACATTTTTTTATTTTAAAATAATTATTTTATTGGATCAATTCTAATTTGTGGTCCTCTCAGAAAAACTGAGGCGCTAATGTGGAGTGTGTTCTGAACCAGAAGAAGAAATTCTGCTTAAGACATTGCTTATTTGGCTGATTGTCTGGAGAGTTGCCGTTCGCCCTGTCCTGCCACTGTATTGCTTCCCGATGTCTTCCCACCCACCCCCCACGATAGATCTAATTGAAAGTGGCAGATCTGGAACCGATGAACAGTGAGATTACACTTCCAGCCAACTCCTCTGAACCATGTTGAAAAGGATTCCATGAGCTAAAAAGTGGAGGTAAAATGGGAAAGATTTATTTTGACCTCACCTGGTGTTTTGTGGAACCAAATCACTCGAGTTGTTTTACAACCAATAGAATTTTAATATCCTTCGTCATTATGTCTCCTGTCTGTGCCCCCTACGTTAGCCCTGAGTAGACTGGGTCTCCTTCCCAAATAAGTAGTTTCTAGCATCAACACAGTGGCTGCAACAACGGGCTCAAACGGCGATTGTGAGCATGGCGCAAAAGGGTCGCGCAGGACCCGGCAGTGTTTCGTTCTGTTGTGCACACGGTCGCTAAGAGTCGGTACCGACCTCACGGTACCTAACAACAGCAGCATCAACACTACAGGTATCATGACAGCGTACGTCTGTTCACCCTCTTCCCACCGAGGGCAGCCCAAAGCTCTTCCAGGGCAGAAGAGGGTGGAAAGCGTTTGGTTGCTGTAAGCGGCACAGTGAGCCGTGAAGCCGAGGGTTTTGAAACCGAGGCCCCCCCGCCACCCGCCCTTTGCCGCTCAGGGGGTCCCCAGGTTCCCCCCACCCCGCACCCTCCGGCCGCGTGCCTGCGCACGCTCTCCGCGACGCGCGTTATGGGAGCGCGGGGCGCTGCGCGCGCAGGCCCAGCTCAAACTTTCTGCAAGTGCAACTTGGGCATCCCCGGGGAGGCGGGGACGCGGGGTTCCGGGGGGGGAGGGGGGAGGAGGGAGCGCGAAGCGAAAGCGCAGGCGGCCCCGAGCACGGGGGCGCTTTCCCGCTGGGCCGAGGGCCTGAAAGGGAGCCAATCGGGCAGCCGCGGCTGCTGCCAATCACGCCGCTGCCTCCAATCCCACCCGTGCCATTTCCAAAATCTCGGTCCCACTGCGCAGCTCAAATGTGGTTTTCGCTCTGCCAATCGCTGGAGGACAGAGTGGGAACAGGAATAAGCAGTTAGGAGGCCAGAACCAAATAAGTTAAAGAGCGCTTTATATATACATGTTTTTGAAGGCGGACACAGGGAAAAAAGTCCCCCCAGTGAGGGTCTATGGGCCTGATTATGTAGTTCTGATGGAGCTCCCTTTGGGCAAGAGGAACCCGCCAGAGCTGAGATTAGCGGATTTGGCAACGGCTAAGGCCCAGCCTCTTCAGAATATGACAGGCTTCCTGGCGCTGGCGAGCCCGCCAGCCCACTCCCAACTCCGCGGTGCCGCCGCGTACCTCCACCCGAGGGACCTGGGCGTTGACCCCGGCGTGGCCGTCTCTCCGCTAGGACCGGAGCACATGGCCCAGGCGAGCGCGCTCAGCCTCAGCCCTCCCTCCCAGGCGCTCTTGGCGCAGCCCGAGGCCCCGGCGGCCGCCGCCAGCACTACAGCCACGGTCGCACACCCCTGCGCGGGCACCCACCCCGACAACGGGGGCAGCAGCTGCGCTCAGCTCTCTGAGCCCCCGCCCCCAGCCCCTCCTCTTCCTCCCTCCCCCTCTCCCCCTCCTCTTGCCCTCTCGGGCTACACCACCACCAACAGTGGCGGCGGCGGCAGCAGCGGCAAAGGCCACAGCAGGGACTTCGTCCTCCGGAGGGACCTTTCCGCCACGGCCCCCGCGGCGGCCATGCACGGGGCCCCGCTCGGAGGGGAGCAGCGGTCCGGCACCGACTCCCCCCAGCACCCCGCCCCGCCTCCCCATCCTGTCGGCATGTTCATCTCCGCCAGCGGCACCTACGCGGGCCCGGACGGCGGAGGCGGCGGGGGTCCGACGCTCTTCCCTGCGCTGCACGACACTCCGGGGGCCCCTGGCGGCCACCCGCACCCGCTCAACGGCCAGATGCGCCTCGGGCTGGCGGCGGCAGCGGCAGCTGCGGCCGCCGAACTGTACGGCCGCGGCGAGCCGCCCTTCGCGCCGCGCTCAGGGGACGCGCACTACGGCGCTGTGGCGGCTGCTGCCGCCGCCGCAGCCCTGCACGGTTACGGAGCCGTGAACTTAAACCTGAACCTGGCGGCGGCGGCGGCAGCTGCCGCAGCGGCCGGGCCCGGACCCCACCTGCAACACCACGCACCGCCCCCGGCGCCGCCGCCGCCTCCCGCGCCGCACCCGCACCAGCACCACCCCCACCTCCCAGGGGCGGCCGGGGCCTTCCTGCGCTACATGCGGCAGCCAATCAAGCAGGAGCTTATCTGCAAGTGGATCGACCCCGACGAGCTGGCCGGGCCGCCACCGCCACCGCCACCGCCCCCGGCCGGCGGCGCCAAGCCCTGCTCCAAAACTTTCGGCACCATGCACGAGCTGGTGAACCACGTCACGGTGGAGCACGTGGGCGGCCCGGAGCAGAGCAGTCACGTCTGCTTCTGGGAGGACTGTCCGCGCGAAGGCAAGCCCTTCAAGGCCAAATACAAGCTCATCAACCACATCCGCGTACACACGGGCGAGAAGCCTTTCCCCTGCCCCTTCCCGGGCTGCGGCAAGGTCTTCGCGCGCTCGGAGAACCTCAAGATCCACAAGCGCACTCATACAGGTGGGTGTCTGTCCCAGTCCGCGCCGCTGCCGCCGCTTCCCGCGCTGCCGCCGCTTCCTGCGCCGCCACAGCTTCCGCCGCTGCTTCTCGTCTCTTGCTCGCCTTCATTTTTTCTTCCTTCTGCTGCTTCTCTTCGCATATGTATAACCCGGACATGTGACTTCTTTTTTTTCTCTCTCCCTTCTTTTTTTTTTCTATGAATAAGTAATTCGATAGCACACACAGGCCCCGCGCTGGGTTCCCCCACGGCGGAGTCTCCAGCGCGTCCGCAGCCTCTGCGCCGGGACCGGCAACGCGCTCCAGCCGCCTCCGCAGCCGCCCGGGAGCAGAAGCAGCAGCAAGAGAAGGAAGGTGCCCAAGACTGTCGGCAGCCCCCATCCGTCCAGCCCCAGGAACTCGGGAGCATGGCGGGGAAGGGGTCACCTGGGCGGAAGCCGCCCTGACGGAGCCCCCACCTCCTCGGCCGCAGACCCCACGCGTTCGCCGCGCTCCTGAGAGCGGGCGTGGAGGGGCGCGTGAGGATTCGTTGCTTGTATTGGGGCCACCAGGCCGAGTTCGGTCAGGCCCCTCCTGGAGGGGAGGGGGTTCCGTCATTATGGGGCAGGTGGCGAAAGGCTAGGAGAGGCCCGCGCCCTAGGAGACCCCCCTGCACACACACACACACAATCACACACCCCACACATACATCTTCACACGCACATACCAAACAACTTCACACACTCATACTCGCCCACCCCCCATTCACTGGACGCCCATATGCCTTCACACATTTACCTTCCATATATACTCATTCACATTTCCTCATTTACACACCCTCATGCACACCCACACTCACACACCGTCACACAGTGCCCTCTTATACATTTTATCACACATAGCCCAGAGCGTGCTGGATAAGTTGGCATCTGACCTTTTAAATAAGATTCTAGTTGGGGGAGAACGGGGAGGACTCACAGCCACCGCTCGGTCGTTGGAGCCAACCCTGCCTTGGATCTTGAGGGAAGCCCCAGGCGCCGTGAGAATCCCTCCCATCACCCCCAAAGCCCTGCCTTTGGGGGTGTCATGGCCCCGGGTGAGGGAGGATGCAGCGTAGGGGTGATCGCGTCTATTCGTGGTGTGCACCCCTTTGAACGGATAAGCGCGTTGGATGGAAGCGCTGCTGAGCGCTGGCACGGTCGGAATTTATAGGGACACAGTATTACCCCTCCGAGGATACTTAAGTAACTGGAGTTTACGTTCAGTAATTACTTGGCTGATTTATCGGCGCTGCAGCGACGAGGAGGCAGCCACTGGGCGTGGGCCTCAACACCAGGCCAGCGGCCGGGGCGAGAGGATCCGGTTCGTTTGCAGGAAGAGACGTGTAGGGGCGTAGCCGAGGCTGGAACCCCGGGCCTTGCTCCTGGAGGCCCACACTTGACAGCAATCTTCTTCCAGACAGGGCTGATGATGGGTTGGGAGCATGTTTTTCGAGGAGCCCCATTTTTTCTAATCTGGATCGGTCTGCCTTAATGATTTTTATGAAAAGAAATTTGCCGCCAGCCCCTTAGTAAACCCCCTCCCCGGCCTGCTAAGGCAGCTGGTTGCCCCTGCGCCCAGCACGTGCCCACGGGGTCTGGGCCCGTGAGCATGGGGAGCCCGACGGGCGCGGGGGCGTGAAGCCTTCCCCAACCCGGTCCCAAAAGGGAAGCCGAAAGGCTGGGCCGGCGGCCTCGGGCGCGCTTCGCCTTTCCAGGCCTCGGAGGGGAAGTGCATCTCCTCGCGGCTGCCGGGAGCTCAGGGCAGTTTCCGCTCCCGTAAAGCCAGGACCTGGAAACCCCTGGCGCCCTGGCGCGGAAGCTAAGCCAGAATCCCAGCCTTCCGGCACCTGCCCGGCGCGGGCTCGGCGGGCCCCACCCCTGCGTCGCCAGGCGGGGCGGGGGGGGGGGGCCGGTGCTGCGTGCGCGCGCGCGTGGGGGGCGGGGAGACCCCGGCCACCCTCCCCGGAGACCCACTTCCGCCCGATCGGTGAGGGCACCCATGCGGGCTTGGTTGAGGGCAACAGTACGTGGGGGCCTTTGCATTTCCTGCCCCCCTCTCGCAGCTCCGTGGACCCCCATCGGTGAAGAAATCCGGGGCCCTCGGGCGTCTCGTGTTCAACTTCTGGAGCTCGGTGCCTGTTGTTTTTTAGCTGTCCCTGGGCAGCTTAGCCACTGGGCCTTGTATCCAGAGAGGAACTATCCTGGGACTTCATGTCATTCTCCACACCACACTGCTTTCCCTTTTGAGGGTTACCAGGGATCTTGCAACAGAGCGATCTAAGAAATAACCTGAGCCACTCCTGAAGGCCCATTTCCTAACCCACGTGCCTAAGCCAGTTTTGTTGATAACATTCTTCTGGGCCAGACTCAAAGTTCTCTCAAGAACTGTTAAGACCTGGAAGTTAACCTACAAATAGCTTCCCTAACTTTCCGATGGTCACCACGTCTCTAAAACTCTGTAAATATGTCGTTAAATTCTGACTCTGACGTGACCCCCTGTCAGAATCTGAATTGTAAACACTGGGGTCTTGGAGCCTTTCTAGTTTGGTAGAATTTGCTCACTGCCCCGTAAGGCGTCTAAATAACATGGGAAAGTCTATTACCCCCTTTTTTTTCTCTTCCACTTTCTTCCTCTTCATCCCTAATTTTCTACCTTTTCTTTCCTCTCCATTCCTCCCTTTCTTGGTTCTAATTGCTTCCCTTTATCACGTGCAGTGGAAGAGCCAGTAACGTTCAAAGTGTTTGTCTCCACAATCCGGGATATGTAGGTCGTACAGAAACAAGAGAATTCTAAAAAACGTTCTACGTGTGCATTTTGTGAATAAGTAAAGTGACTTAAATCTCCACGAAGAAAAAAAGAGGAGGCTGATTATAATTTTTTTTTTTTAAAGAATACAGTGTTAAATTAGTATTTTCTCCAACTTAAAGTGGAATACAGAAATCAGGAAAAATAATTGATGTTTTGTTAAAAGGGAATGTGCCACATCATATCCACAAAGAATTTTCAAAGGCTGTGATAATCATTGGGATTGTTGAGTTTTTCCTCTACTTACAGCTCAATGTAGGAGGTATACTTGAATAATGTCTAATTTCATTTGTAAACAAAATTTCCAAGGACAGTAAGGTATATTCTAGGCATCTGAATACTGTAAATGTATTTACATATTTTCATATTGAAGCAATTGTTATTGGTGAAATGTAAAAAAAAAAAACTATACTGAACCTTTGTATAAAGAGAATAAAATTCACCATGGAATTTATGTACAGGAAGCTGAGTCTTTATAATAGAGTTCTTTTTTTTTTTAAAAATAAATGATCCAAAATGAAGAAAAAGGCAATACCTAGCGTGGTACCTGAGTAGCTTCTGAAACATGGACAAAGCCAACTTTCTTTTTTAAATCATCTAAATATAAGAAAAAAATATTATTTTACAATAATATGTACAGCTTGTCAATTGTGGACTCAGATATAAACCTCGAAGATCATACATAAAGTGAGAGGGAAAATTCAGTTACCCTGTTACCTGCTCTCTTTCTTATTGGCTTTTTACCACCCAGGGGTCATGTGGCTGAATTTCTCTAGTTATTGAATAAGTTGACTTGTGGTCTCAGGTAAAGGGTAGGTTTTGGCGTGTAGTCTTCATTAATACTCGTTAGGGTCCTGGTCCCCATGCTCCTAATTGCGCTGTAGGTTGTGAGGAAAACTGGTAGAACACAGAGGCCAGTAACCTATTCTCTGCCCAGCTAGGCCTGTAAAATCTCATGGTGGGATTGTGTGTTTTACACTTGCCTGTATTTCTGAAAAGGATCGTTTTATTTCATTTCCTTCCCCAACTCCACATCCTCCCCACCCCTGCCCCTTCCCATCAGTGAAATCCTGGGGAACACTCTAAAACAAAATGACATTATTTTCTTACAGTTTTACTGAACTCCTAATTTCCTTTTACTGTAGTATGTATGTTTATTTTGTTTTTCTTTTTCCTTGTATTCTTCCCCCTAGCTATGACTTTGGAGGTATCGCTTTATCAGTGTTTATCTCGGTGGAGGGGATCTGCTGTTGATATTTTTGTTTGTATGTATCCTTAGGGGAGTTGGGTTGGTTATGGGGGTCCTAGGTGTGTTTCAGTGTTACGTCCTGGACATTGCTCCAGCTGTTCTGAGACTGACCCCAGTGGTACTACAGGAGCTGACATTATCCTCTTCTAAGCCAAGAGCTGCTACTGTCCAAGGAATGCCTCTAGGCCAATGGACACCCGGCCCATCCCTGAGTTATCCCTTCCCCCATTTCATCCTGCGTCACAGGAATTAGAATGGGAGTTGGGAAAAGGTATCCAAGATTTCTCTGTCAAGTGAGAGCTTTCTGGAAAGCAGTTGTTAATCTTGTCTGCATTTTGTTTCAGGGGAAAAGCCTTTCAAATGTGAATTTGATGGCTGCGACAGGAAGTTTGCCAACAGTAGTGATCGAAAGAAACATTCCCATGTCCACACCAGTGACAAACCCTACTACTGCAAGATTCGAGGCTGTGACAAATCCTACACTCACCCGAGCTCTCTGAGGAAGCACATGAAAATTCACTGCAAGTCTCCACCACCTTCTCCAGGAACCCTTGGTTACTCTTCAGTGGGGACTCCGGTGGGCACCCCCTTGTCCCCTGTGCTGGAACCAACCAGGAGTCGCTCCAGCACTCTATCCCCTCAGGTCACCAACCTCAATGAGTGGTATGTTTGCCAGGCCAGTGGGGCCGCCAGCCACCTTCACACACCTTCCAGTAATGGAACCACCTCTGAGTCTGAAGATGAAGAAATTTATGGGAACTCTGAAGTTGTGCGGACTATACATTAAGAATTTATTAATAATAATAAGTAACGTAATAAGTGGGAGTCCTTAGACTATATCCTGACCTAAGACAATGCTGAGCCTGTGACAGACCCATGACTCAGACTTGCCACCAGGTCTAATTAGCCCTATTTATTCAGTATGAAACCCTATGGTGTTTGTACATTTAATTAATTTAATTAAGATATTTGGACTTTTTTTTTCCCCTTAAAAAAACAAACAGCCCAACCAAGCTGGACTTGTACAGTGCAGGGGGACAGAGCTGGGGGCCAACTGTACCAAGGAAAACGATTGGGAAGATTAGTTAATCAAGATACACACTGTCGACGCAATGTTTTTTTTTTTTTTAAAGGAGGAGGGAAAGAATTAAGTCAGAGTTTAACACAGCTACAAGGCCCTCTGCATTTCCCAGAGTGCCTCTCGAATGCCTTTGACACCATAATGTGGGCTGCTTTTGAGCTTCCCTGTTTGGGGCCCTAATTCTGCAAAGGCCTCGTGATTGTAAACCACATACTTGCTGCATTGCCAACAGATCTTGGACTGTACCTGTGTCCAAAAATATTTGTAAAAACCCTTTGAGTTCTAGTATTTGTCATTTCTAACTTCCACTCTTTTCTCACTGCTCTCACCTTAACTTGGTATTTTTATATGGGATTATTTCTTCAGTACACTATGATTAAAAAAAAAAAAAGGTACAGCAACCTTAATATATCTCCGAATATTTACTGTGCTCCTGTGATTGTTGACGCAAAAGTGAAGAAAAAAGCTGCTGCGGTAGACCAACTGTGAAACTGATGTTTTATACAACAAGAAGTTCAAGTGCTTTCTTTTCTTTCTATGGCTTTTTTTTTCCCCTCCTTTTTTAAATCCATCTGAAATCTCAGATGCCGCCTCTCTATTGTGTCCAAACTTCTTGTGTAATAAAGAGATGTTTTAGATCGTAAGTTCTTTGGGATGCCAAAATTAATAGTCAAGTCTGAGGAGGTGTGATTTGGCTCGTGACTGTTTTTTTGGAAGGCTGTTTTTAAATCAGGCCAACCTCTCTTTTATGCTGTTGTATCAACCTTTTAAAAGTCTTTGTTTTTCAATGCCTGAAACTCCATTTTAATACAGTTTTCCACCTGAGCACTAAGCACACCGGAAAACTCTATTCCATTTGTAAATGACAATGTGTGAAGCATATGACTTACATTAAAAGAGGGGAAGGAATTGCTATACATATTAAAATTTTTAAAAGGTTTATAGTTACCACCAAACACTGATGAATGTGTGACCTTTGCCACAGCTGTCAAGCTGGGAGGAAAAAGGTCAAGGACCTAGGACAATAACTCTTAGTCAATTTATTTTCGGTTGGTACGACACATCTCGTGCAAAATGTAGCCCATCATAAACATCGTACAAATACACTGAAGAGCACTAATTTATCCTTAGAGACCCTGAAGACACCCCCTCCCCAGGGTTTATAGAAATTTGTTTTGTGTGCTGTAAGTGGTTGATGTAGTCTTGTCATTGTTAATAACTTGTATGTGAACACTATTGTTTGTACAGTTGAATTAATTTATTTTCAGAGATCACCTCCCCCCACCCCCCCGGAAGAGTTCAAAGCACACCAAAGAATTACATTATACATTTTGGTGAAAGATTTGTCATTTATGATCCATGGTTTATTAAAAAAAAATGGAAAAAATTATATTTCTAAGCTTACTTGAATGAACAATGTAATGTGAAAACCAAGACTCTTCCTGCATGTATTTTTTTGCATTGTGTTGATGAGATTATATATAGTTTATAGATATATTACTAGTACAGTGCATGGTGCTGTCACTTTGAAAGCCTTTAAATGTTGTCTTCGGATTGCTACCGTGAATACAAAACATGGCAGACCCTCTTTTATAAAGAACATAAAACTTGAATATAAAATAATTCTACATTTAAAAAGTTTATTTGATTTTCATATTACTTTCAAAGCCCTTTCAAATAGACAAAATAAGAAGGTATGAACTTTGGGGGGGGTTAATTTATGTATTGTAAACTTATTAGAACAAAATATTCCTGATTTATAACGAGTTGTTTTATTTATACAACTTTTTCAATGGTAGTTTGCACTATATTATGCTACACGTTTATTTATTATGAAACAAAGGAATATGTATTTTATGTATTTCGCCATGCATAGGTTGACTCTGCCACAGATTTATTGGTTCCTGATACACCTAAAATAAAAACTTAAAATGTGTACCTCCAATAGAAAGAAAGGATGGTTACGAAGTAATAATTTAATAAAGGTATTCTTCCTATGGATTGCTTATGTTTTACATAACGGCACATTTGCCATTTTCTCACAGACAGAACAGGTTGACGTAGTAAACATTTAGATTCTTTTCGTTTGGTCTCTTGATTTCGTAGATTCTTCCCCAAGCAATAAAATATTTTTACAGCTTGGTTTAATTTATGATTTAATCTAGAAAGTGCAATATATGTATGAAGACTAGTCGCTGCAGGTTGCAATACACTAGCATAGATCTTAGGAGTTACCTGCGTTCATTTGTTAAACAGCAAGGTTAAAATTTATATCCCTAGTGACTCTTAAGTCAGTGAAAAGCTGAAAAGTGAATTTTGACATTAGAGTGCCTGGCCTCTAAGTAAAGGAAAGATGGATGGGCTCCCAGACACAAAGAAGGTGAAGGCCAAATCGTTCAGGAGCCGTGATGGGTATTGAGTTAAACACATCCTGAATGAAGTTGGGTAGTGGGCATCGAGTTCCTCTTACATCAGGTAATGAGGGGATAAAACATTGTGGCTTACTTTGGGACTTGAGTGGATGTAAGCACCAGCTCAGAATTTTGGGGCAGGCGTTAGGGAGAAATTAGATTGGTGGCAACAAAATACTCAAGTGGCTTAAACTAGTGAATTTGGTATCCACGTTAACAAGGCTGATCATTTGCTTGTTTTTATCTCTGCTGATACAAAACTGATAAAAGGCAAATAGTGAAACAATTAAAAGTAATGTCAGTCAGAGTTTCTCCAAAAGGTTAGAGTGGTTTTTAAAAGGTTTGTTAAATGTAGTAAAGGTGAAACAGGTTGCAAAGAGTTGTTTTAAGCAAGATGACAATAACCAGCACACGAAGGAGAAAAACACTCATAAATGAGGGCCCCAATCAATGGGAAAACTTATAGCTCTCTAATGAAGTTTCTTGTGAAAAGAAGGGTGACACAAAGCCACCGAGAGACATGAATCATTCATGGGAAATATAAAAGATAAAAGATATCTGACAATGAGCGGAACCTTGTATAGAGTGTATGAAACAAGTTTCCCCTTCTTATTTTCTGCTTTAGAACGCACAATCTCCCACTCCCAGCGTTCTCTGTCCAGTCTATAGAGTTAAAATTGACCACTGCTCGTCCTGCGCCACTTCAAAGTAATTTAGTCCACGACGGAAGGCTTGGCGCTTGGACAATCTTCATGGTGTGTTAAGATTTCTATGGCAATTGGCAAGCAAGACGTTCCCATCTGAGTATGTCTCAAAGAAAGCCACTTATTGACACTAAGTTGGCTATCTTCAAAGACTTCATCTTTCCTAAGCAAAACGTGGCCCTCTCAAACACTATTTAAATCATTCATCTACCTTTGTTTTCCAAGCTAGGAGAGTCTTCAGACACATGATTCTTTGTAGTTGATGTATATTTTTCCCCATTCAAAATGCTCTTTGGGAAAAGCAAATGCTCTAAAATCTAAAGTACTTGAAAACAGCTCGAGGGTGGGAATTATATTCTCTTAAGGAGGTGGAGACGGCCACACAAGTGTGATTGGATTGGGACAGGAAAAGAGGGGGCCCAAACCCCTTGAAAGCCAGGCCCAACTATCTACAGACATATGTGTACTGCAGTCTCATTCTTTACATCCTTCATTTTGTGGAAACTCTTGGAAATGGTTGTAGCTGATTCTATCTACCTACCAACTATCTATCTATCAACTATCGGCTTCTATGAAACGGGACAAGAAATTTTGCCAGAGTATTTTCTATTCCAGTTTGGTTGGGGTGGGGGAGGATTTGGAGAGAATCTAGTTTCTCAAATAATCACCCTAAGGCAGAGGAAAGGGTGGTAGATCCCAAGGGAAACAAAACAACCCAGACACATTTTCACCTGGTCACCTCCTTACCTGCTTGCCCACCCACCCCTAGTATACCAAAACAGGACACATGGCCACGGATACCCACTTTTCCAGGTCTGCGGGATGACTAAGGAGACCCACAGTGAAAACACCCTGGAGTTGGCTCCCGCTTCCCCTCAGTGAACAGAAAACTCATATCAGCTCACATCCCCCTCAAGCCCACGGCACAAAGACTGCTGAGTACACATTCACCCACAAAGCAAGTGGCTAATCAGACAAGGAGTCAGGATTGCTATGGCCATGGGCAGGGCCAGGGCAGTCCCTGGCAGAGCCTCGGCTTCGATTTGAGCCACCGTCTCAGGATACAGGTGCAGCGACCTTTGCTTTCATGCCCTATTAGTTCGGTCAATTTTCACCTCCTCAGAAATATATATTTCTTTTTATATGTGCACATACACACATAGATATACATATCCAGCTACATTTTGGTTAAGATTCTCCCTCCCACCCCCACCCTCCTCCAGCACATCCTAGCTTGAAAGAAAGGAGAGAGGAAGAATGAAGAGAGAAGGAGAGAAAGCTGAGTAGGGGTGAGGGGTGACGTTGGGGGTGGGGGAGGCGGAGAGGGGCAGGGGTGCCAGAGCCCCAGTTCCTCTTCCTTCTCTCCCCACCTAAGTACTTTTATTTGCAGAGCGATTGTTCTTTGTTTATTTAATACAAGTACTGTGTGAATGGTGAAAAATAAACACGATGAAAAATAACCAAACACATGATTCCTCCTAGTGAAAAAGCCCGGACTTAATAAAAGTGCGAAGCAGTCACCGCTGAATGAGAAACTCTTTGAAGTGGAACTTATTATAGGAGGAATACTTTGGGGTTGCCTTAACAACGCCGCTGAATCGAAAAGCGCTCGCCTTTGTCAGCGATTTGTTCTCCTTTGCTGGGGTGCCCGGAGAAATTACTTACACGGGCTGCCTTAACATGCAGCCTGCAAATCAGTAACTTTGCAGCTCAGACTTGGAGACGCCACTTTGCAACGGACAAAAAGAAGTCAGGGGGGAAACGCACCAACCTTTCACGCCCAGGCTCTGGGGATGGGGACGCACGGGTGTGTTGGGGGCGGCAGATAAGTTGTATTACAACTGGCCCCCCTCACCCGGGCTCCCCACCTCCACCCAGCTCTCCGGGGCTGGGGCCTCTGCCTCCCTAGCCTCTCCCGGTTTCCGGGGAGACGCTGGCTTCTCCAGGGCCCTCCAGCGAGGGGCGCTCTTCCGCGCGCTGGCTTGGCGCGGGACTTTCCCAGCAGTCCGGGCCATATTTAATAAGGGTTGTTTATCACTGAGTCGCTTTGAAGGGTCGCCTCCAGCCCTGTGCCCATTAGAAAGGCAGAGGTGACATTTAAACTCCGTTTTCAAGGATCGCGGGGGAACTTCAATGAAAAGGCAACTCGTTTGTCTTATGAGCCTGGAAACAACCCCCTTCTCGCTCCTTTTGACCACATGGCATAACTCAAAAACAATAGTTCAAAAGTGAAATGGCATCGTGGTGTTCACTCAGAGACAGGCCCCCATCTAGCATCACAGAAAAGGGCAAGTTCGCGAGACAATGTGTTTTTTGTGTCCGACTCTGTCACAAGGATTGTGTTGTTTGCTTTGCAGGCTGCGCCTGTTATACTTTCCTGAAAGTGCTTGTGTTAAACAAGAGTTATAAGTCATCCAAAACAACAAACATTTTGATTTTCTTTGCCTAAAGGGCTTTCCCTGGCTATGGGCACCGTGAAAAAATAATGTCCTTACTGAGAAAGGAACACCAGTAGTAGCATTACAAGCGGGCGCATTAAATATTGAATGACACGGGAAAAAGAGCTTGTCCAGGGGCATTCAGCCTTAAAGTCTTTCTTCAACTTTGTCTTCGGTGGCTGCTGGACTATTTAAGATGGTATTAATTAAGGCAGCCTCGGATGCCGCCAAGCCGGCCGGGCCCTCGGCTGCGCTTGGTCAATGGGCCTATGTCCCTGCGCTCTGCTCATGCGTTGGCTGAGACGAGCGCAAATGTCACTTCTCATTTGGAGGCTGAAGAGAAGTGCTCATCCTATATTAGGGGCAGCAGGGACGCAGTCATCAGCAGGCGTTAAAGGAATACGAGGGCTTGGGGGCGAGGAGAGGGGAGGCGGGAACAAAACGGGAACAGCTGCCCCGGGCTAGGGAGGAGAGAGTGGGCCGGCGCGCACCGCTGTTGGCACGTTTTGGAGACTGTTGTTTAGCAAACAAGGATCACACGAAACTCCCTGAGTTTGAGCACCCCCTCTCTTTCGCTCCCGCGTGGGGAAAATTAAAACCCCAGCCCTGCAAAAATCCATTAGGCAAACTGGCACGGCGTTATTTTACAAAGGGACTCCTTTCTACAAAGAAAGACAAAAGCTCGGTGCAAACAGGCCTCTCTCCTGGCTTCCTCCTTCTCCCTAAGGTCCCCCTTCACAGATCACAAATACAGCCCAAAGAACCTCAGCCAAAGATCTCCCAATTCAATTTTACAGATGGTGACACTGAGAGCTCATGCAAGATTCAGCAAAGATTTTTGTCAGTATTCCCCTGAGGAACTGAGACCCTTATGGAGGCCAAAGACCTAGACAGAAGTAGAGTTCTGGTTAAAGTCGCCAACTACCACGCCAAAATAACCCTGTCCCCCAATTTCAAGGGTTGGATTCAAAAGCAAATGGATATTATTTTCAGCAGCGGGTAATTCCTAACCAAAAAAAAAAGGAAAAGAAACGAAGCCTACTGCTAACTAACCGCAGCATACATGAAGTGCATGCTTTAAGAAACTCTGTTAACTATCAATTCTTGATGAGAGACAACACTTGGCTGGGCAGAGGGGTGCAGCGCGCCCAGGCCGGTTGATTTCTGCAGCCAGAGGCCCTACCCGTGCCCCTGTCTCTCCTGGTGTGGGTTCCAGCTGGACACAGGCTTTTTTTTTTTTTTTTAAATCACAGGCCCCTTAGAGGTGGGGGGCGTGGGGAGTGGGGGAGAGGCAGCCAAACGCTCTTTGCTTGGAGAGGGGGATGTGTGATTTGGAGCCTCCTTTGGGCTTAGAGTGGCCGCTTCCCCAGTGGTTGCCAGATACAGGGGTTTAGCGTCTTTAACTCCAGATTCATTTGCCGAGTCCGATTCTCCATCTTGGGTTCCCTCGGGCTTCTTGGATAAGGGACGGTTACAGTCCCTACCCTTCCTACGGAGGCTAGGCTCTAACGCTAGAGGGGAGTTTCGAATTCGTCATCCCTAAGAGCTGCAGGCACCGCTCTAGGGTCAGGACACCGGCAGAGGTGGGGTGTGGGGAGAGTGAGAGGGGGCCTCACCAGCACGGTGCCACCACGCCCCCTCCCCCATCGTGTCTCCCGCAAAACCAGCAGGCCCTATCACCGACCTGGGTGATCTTTTTTCCTGCCTTTCCCCTCTTCCTGCTTTGTTCTTCCTGCCTCTTTCTCCTCTACTTCTCTTTTGGCATGAGCAGGCCCCAGGCCAGGTTAAGGCTGTGGAAAAGGTGCCTTTTGGCCTGGAACTCATGCGCGCGCTCGTGTACACACACAGACACAGACACACACACTCATGCACAACTCAACCCCCAGTCCTCTCCCCCCCCCCCGCCCCAGCCAGTGCACTGGGCACACGCTCGGGCTCCAGGCACCTTGCCAAGAGCGCGCGAGCACCCTGCGTGGCACACTGGCTTGTGTTCCTGCACAAAGTGGCGGGGGTGGGGTAAGGAGGGAGGGGTGGGCGGCGGTAGACGCCGCTGACGGATGGCGGTGCGCACAAGTTCAGTGCTCAACTTCCCGCTTTTAACGAGACCCAGGATCCCTTTGGAGAGACCCTCGGGACCTGGCGGCTGGGCTGGGAGTGGCGTGGGTAAGCTGGCCGCGCGGGGCGCGCGCGGCGGGGCACGAGGGCGCTAGAGGAGGAGGGCGCGAGGGTGCCCGCGGCCGGCCGGGCGCTCCGAGAAGTCAGCGCGAGCAGCTGTGACTTCACCTATTAGCCCCGATGTCTTTCCGAGCAGCCTGGTGGAGTTAAACAGCCCTCAATGGGCGCTCTGGGGCGCCTCCAGCCTGACCTCCACCCGGGTTTAATAGTTTCATAGGAACTTCATTAAATCAATTACTTCGTGAGCACATCATCATTTATTTGTAATTAGCAGCGAGGAGCGCGTTCTCTCCCCCAGCCCGCTGCCCAGGTCCCAGCGGGGTTGGCGGAGTTCTCCAAGCACTTTTGTTTGCTCGAGTGTTGACTCCCGGCATTATTCGGCCCGGGTAATCTTTACGTCTTAATCTAGCATTCAGGGGGCGAAGGGAAAACAAACAGGGCGCAGGCCGGAGGCCAGCCCTGCGGGCTCGGCCTCCCCAGAACGCCGCGCCCCTCTACTCGGGAGCGTTGGGCGCGTCTCCGCGGTTCCCTCTCCTCCCGAGCGGAGCGGGCCGAGGGGCGCAAAGAGGGGAGCGAGGCTGGAGGCAAATGAGAAAGCACGGGGATTCGGAGAAGGCAAAGGGCGAAGGACCAGTGGCTGAAGGCGCGAAAAGAGGAGGAAATCCGAGCAGGAAAAAAAGGAGCGGGAAAGCAAGTCTTGAGAAGCGAGCACAAAAGGGAAACGTTCAGTCTCGTGCGTGTGCGCGGGCGGTGTTGGAGGGGAAATGTGTGTGTGTGTGTGCAGGATGCGCGTGAGGTAACATCCATTTCAGCTGCCGAGGAGCGGGGCGCAGAGAGGGGAGTAGGAGCAGGAGATGCCTGCTTGGCCTGCGCGGAGGCAGCTCGCTGGGTGTCCCGGCTGCAAAAGTGCTTTCATTTGGGGGCGGCAGCCCCAGGCGCAGCTACGCGGCAGCCCACAAATTACGAGCGAATGGTTAGCGAGGAGGGGGAGTTATGGCAAGCCCGCCCAGACCCTGCGCGTGCGGAGCGACGCGAGTAATGGCTCCGCGAGGGGTCGTGATTCCTTTCGAGTGTAATAATCTTTCCCCACACGCTACAGCGCCGTCCAAATACCGTGCGGATCGCAGGAGTCTCGGTTCGCGGTGCCAAAAATGTGGGCGACGCGTTCCCGCGTTCTTCCCCTAGACCTGATTTCCGCTGCAAGTTGGAGAAGTCCCTCCAGCACAGGAAACACTCAACTTCTGCGGACGATCCAAGCTCAGGAAATGGAGGGGGCCTGGGGAGAGCCAGGGGGAGGGCGCGGGAGGTGAGGGGTCATTGATGATCCGGCTCCGATTCTTTCAGGAACAGGGCGGGGCTGTAAGGGCTGTGTGCACAAGTGTGTCGTTAGGAAAAGGCTGTTGGGACATACACCCAACGAGTGGGCTTCCAGAAGAAACAGGGGTCCCAGGGGATCTTTGAGGTCAGTGTATTAGATACACGGTGTATATGTGAGGTTTTGAGGACTGGGTCTTGGATTTCTCAACTGGCTTTTATGGCCAGGCCAGATCGATCTGGGATACTATTTGGAGGCAAAGAATAAGTAAAGGTGGTTATAGCCTTGTTGGTGATTTTGTGACCTCTGGTTTTGATAAAGACCGAATCAGTGTTTGTAGTATTTGTGTTCAAGTGGGCCCAGTAGAAGACTCTTGAGAACACAGTGCATCAGTGGGTGACTGCATGGTGACAGTGTCTGTCCTGGGATGCAGGTGGGAGGACAGGGTGGAGGTATGGCCAAAAGGCTTTCTGATTCTGTGGGCTGTGTCTGGGGGCAGTGGTGTGTGAGGGTGGTTGTGCTCCTGGGAATAGTAGCTTAGCTTGCTAGGGATCCTGACATGGGTTCTCCTGAGGCCTAATACACATGACAGTGCTTTGGGCTCCCAGGTTGGTATGGTAAGGCCCCAGCTTCCTCAGTCCCCCCATTCCTTTCCTGGTTTTCCCCTTTCCTCAGGTCTCACCATCCTCCACTTATTCTGTTCCTCTTTCCGCTCGTATTTTCACCAAGTTGACTTATAGGTCATTTAACCTTCTGCCCAAGGGTCTTATGCATCCTTGTGCCTGCTGGACACAAGGATGAGAAAGAGACAGGGGGCAGCTTGGATCCTGTTTCAAAATAGGCTTTCCTCCCGTCCCTGTGAATTGCAGAGATCTAACTCAGATGCCAGCTGCTGCTGACCCATCAGGTTGGTTTGAAAACTTGAGTCAGCCTGGGAAACAGGAAATGGAACCAGAGAAGGACCACCAACCAGTCTGTCTGCAGTCCTGGGAGTACCTTCAAAATATAAAACCATTTTGCATAAGCCTCTCCTTCCCCTGCCCTTCCCCCTTCCCCCCCCCCAAGGGGGAGTCCACACTGAACTAGTTAAAATGGTCAGGCTTTCAGAATTACCAGGAAAAGCAAATGTGTGCCTAAAGCAAAATACTATTTTCTGGGAAATATCTGGGACCCAAACACTGTAAACACAAACACTCCTTAGAGTCTGTTGTACACATGTCTGCTTGGGTATATGGAACACCTGTGCTAGTTAAATGTATATTTGATCCGACAAGTCTGTATACAATTGTGAAAAGCATTGCCCTTGAGTCGATTCTGACTCATAGCGACCCTATAGGACAGAGTAGAACTGCCCCATACAGTTTCCAAGGAGCACCTGGTGGATTCGAACTGACGACCTCTTGGTTAGCAGCCGTAGCTCTTAACCTCTACGCCGCCAGGGTTTATAGCACATCTAAAATCCAACCTTGCAAATTATCAGGGCCTTACACACCCAGGACCTAAGCAAATTCAGGACAGCTTTGGAAAAGAGACTGAAGAAAGACTACATTTAAAATAAAATTAAAATGTAATTTACCCCTGACTTCTCTCTCCACTCCTCCCCCTCCCTCCCTCCCTCCCTCCCTTCCTCCTTGCCTCCCTCCCTCTACACTGTTTAACAAAATAGCAGCATTTGGAAAAAGAAAGGCAGGGGGAGCATTTTAGGAGCTGGTAGGGTTTTGGGTGAAGTGGTTAATTTAGAAAATCTGGATGCTGGTCACAAAGTTTTCTCGGTAATACTCAAATTATGCGTTTCTCTCTCCACTCCAGATCCTAAAAGCTTTTAGGATTAAAAGCTGGCCTACATCTTGAATATGTTCTGACTCTACCTTATGGGTGTACATCCCTGGCAGCTCCACCTGCAGCTCTCCCCCTATCAGTAGGAGCCGGTGCTCTCCTCCTGGCCTCCTTTCAGTTGGGCTCCCCTGACAGTATATGCTGGACTGTTCTAGCCTGTTCCCCTTACTTGACTGAGGTGCTTGCCATTGGACCCTTTCAGCATGAAAACCAATATCTACGATGCTCATGGTCTGTCCTCACCTGTCCAGGAGGGTTCTGAATAGGCTTCTCTTGCCACCTAGCCACAGGTTTCACCTCCCAACCTGGCAGGAAAAAGAAAAGTTCTGGCACCGAGGTATTGTAGACTCAAAAGCTGGGCAAAAGCCGGAGGGAGGGGATCCTGGAGTCCTTGACAGCCTGGTTTCCGGAAACGGTGCCTAAGGGAAATAGAAGGGAGGGCCCTGGGAAAACTTGGAATGGGAGGGGCTATGCCAATATTTGTGTCCCTTTAGGGGAGAGGGCAAAGGTTTGACTGCTCTGGTCATTTCTTAAATAAACTGACCCAAACAGAGCAAGCCTTAGAAAAATCTATGGTCTAGGTCAAGCGTCTGTTGTGTTATGGAGAGAAACTTCTGGGTGGGAATGGGCCTCAGTCTGGGCCACCTCTCTCTGTTCTCAGACTCAGCAGTTCCGGTAGCTCCCAGGAGAAGGTCTGCTCATTCCTGTGAGGGGCAAAATCATGATGTGATTGTAGGCAAGCCCTTCTCAGGGAGGAAGTCTACCTGAAGACAGAGAACAAGTCCCCTGAAAAACACAGCGATCTACCAGCATCCTCCCTCCCCATATCCTCCAGTTCCCCTGTTATTTCCTTAGACCCTTTATAACCACCCCATAAATCAGAAGGCTTGGGTTGGTTCAGAGACAGCAATGTGCCTTGAAAGGACTTTAGTGTCTTTGGCCATGGACAGGGAGATTGGAGTTTCTATTTTCTGAGACACCTCCAACCTGCCTGATGCCTGTTGGGAAGGAAGTGGAGAAGCTCCATCATGAAAAATGTCATTCTTGGGCACTGGGTTTTTTGGTTCCTTTAGGTTCCTTTTTGAGATTGGGACTGGCTTTAATGGGACGGTTTCCACGGGCCCCATGGGTGTCTGGAGAATTGCAGACACAAAACTTCTCATTTCCTGAAGGGCAAAGGAAGCCCTGCTTGGGTCCTGGACTGAGCTGAGCATCACCCTGCCTTGGAGCTGGGAGCTCTGAGGCCCTGGGGGCAGAGCTGGAAGTCAAGTGTTTTCTAGTTCGGACCTTGCTATAGAGAGAGTACAAGTAGGAAAGGATATGGAAAGTCATAGAGAAGCTTTATATCCATTGCTCACACGCTTCTCTATGTACCTATGTAGTACAGGGAGCTCCAGCCAAGAATTCAGAGGATCAGACTTCTCACTTGGACCTGGCTTCCCATGGTCAGCAAAATTCAGGGGAGAGCCAGACCATTGTCATCCAGTTCCATTACATTCCCATCTTTGCCTGTTGTGTGTGTGTGTGTGTGTGTGTGTGTGTGTGTCCAGCCCTACCCAGTACTCCTGCTTCAGAGGAACTATTAACACATTAATATTATCAATAGCAGGCAGTGCCTGAGCCATCAGGGATTTATTAAAACATCTGAAGCAAGTCGTTTCAAAGCGCTGATTTGTTTTATAGTCAGTATTACATTTTATGACAGGCTCTTTTGCCAGCAAAATGAGTGCATAAGCATCATACACGGCTTGGTAGACTGGAACTGGTGCCCTGGACTGCCCTGCTAATTTGTGTTCCAGGTCCCTTGGGAAGCTTCTGTGATTTGCAGACAACTACTGACCCTTTGCTGACCAACCCAGAACGAACTAGATAGGGAGTGCCCCTCCCTCTCCCCACCACCATTTTTATGGGTAGAAGAACTTTCCTTTCCTTTTCTACCATTTTCCTTAAATTTAAAACGCAATAAGAAAGCCAGTTATCCAGTAGACCCAGGCCAAACATGTTTCCGGCCACTTCTGCTTTTTTGTTATGGTTTTTCCCTATTTCCTGGGTCTCACAGGAGCAAATTCCGGGCAGTTCAACCCTCCTTAAAACCAGGGTACTAAAGGAGAGGCACAAACAGGTCACTTGGAGGAGGTGGGTGTGTGTGTTTGCCCGGGGACTCCCAGCAATCTTGTAACCTCCCTCTCCGTTCAAATGCCCGCACCCCCATCCCACCTTCACCCTTCCACCCCCATCATCAACGGAAAATGAAGAACCTGGTATATAGCTTGGTGGGGTGGGAGAGGAAAACTTGTCAGGGCTGTGATTTGTTGGTCCCCTCCCAGGCCTTCCTCTCTGGGTTGGGAGATAGTGCTCAAAAGTTCCTTCTCAACGTTCCCAGGGAGCAGGGTTTGCAATATTTTACAGCAGCTGTTTAACGTTTCCCTACCTAGTTATTAAACACGAAAGGGAGTAAATTAAAATGGCAAAGTAAAATGAAATAAAAGGCGTCTTTTCTTTCTGTAAAGAGACAACACCTAATTAAGGAATATTTGAATCCCGCAAAAATGCAGACCCTCACGGGTGACATAAAACTTCTCCTTTTAAACTAGGAACAAACCCCAGAAAATTAGGGACAGGCCCAAGAGGGAGTCCTTTAAAACAAAAAGCTCCGTCCTCTTGAGACTTTTGACTTTTTTTTTCCCTTCCTTTTTTCCTCTTCCACAGTCCCGAGGGAGTATTAAACTCAAACGACTCCTTTGAGTTAAAGTTTTTTTGGGCTGTAGCCAACCAAGCACACACAGCCAGCCTTCTCCCCTCCTGCCAACAGCGCCTGGGCTCTCCAGCCCAGAGCATTTGTATTCTTCTCCCCAGCCTCCTCCCCTCCCCCACACCTTCTTTTCAGTCCTTCCTCTCAGTTCCTTCCCAGTTTCTCTTTTGTCCTCCTCTGACTCTGTTTTTTTTCCGCAGCACTTTCCTCTACCTCCCCCCATCTCTTCTGGGAGCTTTCTCAAAGCCTACCCCCCGCTTTACGTTTTCTTTAACCCGTCAGAGCTTGGTGAGAGGGGGGCCTTCTTTCTTTTTCTCCTTGACTCTTGTTGTTGACTAGATACCAGAAGCTTTGGCCTCCCTCAGCTTGATTCCACCCTGGGTCCTATATTCAGTTCCCCAATCTTAAAATCACCCTTCCTCTATTGGGTGTGGTCTCCTTATTATATGCAGAAGCCTGTTTTCTTGTCTTCACTCTCAGGCATTTTTGACACTTGACTTTTATTTAGGAACTGTCTCATCAGGGCACCTGACAGAAATAAAACTCACTGAGTGTTGTTGTTAGCTGCTGACCCCTTGGCGCCGACTCGTGGTGACCTCCTGCACAACAGAACCAAATGCTGCCCTCTTCCTATGCAACATGCCATCCCCATGACCTGTTGTGGATCAGACCATGTGATCCATGGAGTTTAAGTGGGCTGATTTTTGGAAGTAGATTGCCAGGCCTTTCTTCCTAGTCTGTCTTAGTCTGGAAGCTCAACTGAAATCTGTTTAACATCACAGCAACACGCCAGCCTCCAGTGACAGTTGATTGGTGGCTGCACATGAGGTACATTGGACAGGAATTCAACCAGGACCCTGGAAGGCCAGAATTCTGCCACTGAACCACCAATGTCCCTCTACCAAAACAAAACAAACCCACTGCTGTCGGGTTGATTCTGACTCATAGCAACCCCATGTGGAAGCAGACTGCCACATCTTTCTCCCATCGGGTTAGCTGGTGGTTTCGAACCGCTAACCTTTTGGTTACCAGTTGATCACTTTAACCACTGTGCCACCAGGGCTCCTTTCAGTAACTATAAAGGGGATAGGAGCCCTGATGGCGCAGTGGTTAAGCGCTATGGCTTCTAACCAAAATGTCACAGTTCAAATCCACCAGCTGTTCCTTGGAAACCTTATGGGGCAGCTCTACTCTGTCCTATGGGGTTGCTATGAGTCAGAACTGGCTCCATGGCACTTAACAACAAGTGGGGGATAAACCCTACAGAGGTGAGAGCAGCCGCCTTAGGCAGGAACTTTGCCTTCTGCCTCAGTTCTGTGATGGCCAGGCTGTCTCGGAGAACATCAAAGGCAGGACTATTCGATACTTGGGACAGTATTCTTCCTATAATAGTTGCGCATTTAGTTCAGTATCTTTTTAGTTACCCTTTTAGAAGAATATTTGTGTTCCTGCTGTTTAGTTTTGTAGCTGGGAAGAGGGAAAGAAAAGACCCCAGTTAGGATGAGGCTAAGACAACATGAATTAACATGTCTTGAAATGTCCGCAAGTTACAAAAAATTCTTAGGAATGCCTTACCCAAGCTTGCCTTTCTGAGATTATTTTAGGTCTTCGACAGCTTGAAAATTGTGCAAAATTCTCGCCTACACCACAGTGCGTAGGATGGAGCCAGAGGTTCCCAGATTCCTGCTTCTTAGACTAAACAGTAAAAGGAAATCATTTTTTCCCCCTCAAGAAAGAAGGGAGGCTATTTCATTGGCATTTCCTTTTTGGGTTGGATCCTGGGTCTGGCTTTTCCTTTTAAAAGGGTAGACCCAGATGCCACCAAAGTGGTATAAAATAGAAGCAAGTTCTCTTATTCCCTGATCTGCTACAGAAATATTTGTGTGACTGGCTGGGTCCAAGTTCAAGGAACCCAGCTCTCTCAGCCTCAGTTCTGTCTTCTCTTCTCTAAAAGATCTAGATAGGAAAAAAAAAAAAAATTAAGTTCTTTAATTTCTTTCATCTATATTAAAATGTATATAATATTTCTGAGTAATACCTTGGGTGGGATTTTCAGGGAAAGGATTGTAGTCATAAAAGTAATATATCTTTATTATTCCTAACCCTTTAAGTCTTTTGCATATGTTCTCTGATTTGAGTCACATAATACTTCTCAGAATAGAGTGGGTAGGCTTTATTATCCTTATTTCCTGGATGAAGGAACCAATTCAGAATGGTTAGCGTCACACAGTAGTAAGCGTAGAATCAAAGGAGTCCAAATCCCAGGATCTTCTTACCAAAGGGTAATGGTCAGAAATAAAGAAATGGTGACATTGCGATTTCATGACCCGGTCACTCACACCTTCAGAATCAATGGGATCAGCAGATGAACATGGTTCCATCAGTTGCTCTCCTTCAAAAGACTGTTCTTCTTTACTTCAGTGGGTAGACAGAAAAAAACGCAACACTTCAGGTCATGGTGCACCTTCTTTGATGTATAACATAGAGTTGAACTTTTCACTGAGAAGGCCCGCGCCATCTTTCCTATTGAAATTCAACTTATCTCAGAAGTCAGCACTTCCACCATTCCTACCTCTAATCTTATGTGTGATGGTTCCTTTCTTTGAGTAATAGTGGCCAGACTTACACAGTGTCTTCCACAGACATGCACTTGACATGGTATAATACATTTAATCTTCACAACAAGCCAGTGGAGCAGATACTTTCATTATCTCCATGTACCAGATGAGGAAACCGAAGCGCAGAGAGATTAGATAGTTAGCTCAAGGTCACATAGATAGAAGTGGCTGAGGGGGGATTTGAATTTTAGTCTAGTGACCTGGAGTCCTGGTGGCACAGTGGTGAAGAGCTTGGCTGCTAATCAAAAGATTGGCAGTACGAACCCACCAGCTCCTCCTTGAAAACCCTATGGGCAGTTCTACTCTGTCCTATAGGGTCGCTATGAGTCAGAATTGACTCGATGGCAGTGGGTTTGGAGTCTGGTGGTGCAGTGGTTAAACACTTGACCACTAACCAAAAGGTTAGTGGTTTGAACCTACCAGTGGCTCCACAGGAAACAGTTATAGCAGTCTGCTCTAGTAAAGATTACAGCCTTGGGAACCCTATGGGGCAGTTCTACTCTGTCCTATAGGGTGGCTGTGAGTTGGAATTGACTCGAAGGCAATGGGTTTAGTCTGGGCTCCAGAATCCATGCTCCTGACTCCTGTACTATGCTCCCGTTCAATTTTTATGACAGCCTTAAGACTGTTAAGCGCTTTGCATGCATTATCTCACAACTCAATGAACGCCCATAACCACATGTTGCTATCTCTCTACAGCGTGTATCCTAAACCAAAACCAGCTGCCCTGGAGTTGATTCCAACCCATGGTAACCCCATGTGTGTAAGAGCAAAACTGTGCTCTGTAGGGTTTTCTTTTCTTTTTTCTTGCTCTTACAGTGAAGAGTTTTATTTTATGATTATTTTTTTCTAAATTTCATTCATTTTGTTGTTGAAAATACACACAGCAAAACACACCAATTGAACAGTTTCTACATGTACAATTCAGTGATATCAATTACATTCTTTGAGTTGTCCAACCATTCTCACCCTCCTTTTCTGAGTTGGTCCTCCCTCATTAACATAAACTCACTGCCTCCTAAGGTTCCTATCTAATCTTTCAAGTTGCCATTGTCATTTTGATCCCATAATACACAGCTCTTGGAAGAGTGTAGTGCTCAAGGCAGCCATTCTTTACCAGTTAACTGAAACTATTGTTTGATTTTAAGAATACTTAAGGGAATATTTTTGGTTTAAGTTTTAAAGATTATCTCAGGGCAGTAGTTTCAGGGGTTTATCCAGCCTCCATGGCTCCAGAAAATCTGGATTTCATGAGAATTTGAAATTCTGTTCTGCATTTGGCCCCTATTGATCAGAATTCCTCTGCAGAATCTTACATTACAATGTTTAGTGATGGTAGCCAGGTGCCATCCGGTTCTTTTAGTCTCATGGCAGAGGAGACAGTTGTTCATGGTGGCAATTAGCTGCACATCTATTTCTTCCTCCTATTCCTGACTCTCCTTCTTCCTCTGTTGCTCCAGGCAAATAGAAACCAATTGCTGTGCCTTGGATGGCCATTTGCAAGCTTTTAAGACCTAGGAGGTAGAGCAGAAGCACTAAACACATTACTAGGCCAATTAACTGAGATGTGCCCTGAAACCAGGACCCTAAACTTCCAAACCAAGGAGCCAAATCCCATGAGGTGTTTGATTATACATAAGCAGGCTCAGCAGCTACTCTTTTTGTTGATGTTGTTATAAATATATCTATCACACAACTTTTGCCAATTTAACTTTTTACAGGTGTACAACTTACTGGCAACAATGATAATAATTGGCTGACGGCACTGGGTTTTTGGGTACAACCCTACCCTTAGTCAGTGTGGTTTTTCCATCACCGTAAACTGAAACTCAGGACTCCATAAGCAATAACTCCCTCTTTTTCCCTCCCTTTCTCTTCTGGTAACCGCTAATAAACTTTAGTCTCTACATATTTGCTTTTTCTTGTCTTTTTATATAAGTGATATCATACAACATTTGTCCTTTTGTAATTGACTTGTTTCACTCAGCATAATGTCTTCAAGCTCCACTCATAACATAGCATGTATCAAGACTTCATTTGTCTTACTGGCTGAGTACTATTCCATTACATGTGTATGTCCGACATGTTGTTTATCCATCCATCTGCTGATGGGCATTCAGGTTGTTTCCACCTTTTGACTATTGTGAATAGTGCTAAAAGAACATTGGTGTACAAGTATCTGTTTGAGTCTCTGCTTTCAAGTCTTTTGGGTATATATCTAGGAGGAGAATTTTCAGGTCATATGGTAGTTCTATTTTTAGGTTTTTGAGGGACTGCCACACTGTTTTCCACAATGGCTTTGCCACTTTACATTTCCACCAGCAATGGATAAGAGTCATAAGGTTTTTCAATGGCTAATTTTTCAGTAGTAAATAGCCAGGCCTTTCTTCCAAGGTGCCTTTAAATGGACCCTCATCTTCCACCTTTCTGTGCCTTTAAATGGACTCTCATCTTCCACCTTTCTGTTAGCAGTAAAGCACCTTAACCATTCGTAGTACCCAGGAACTCCGCATGTATCCTAAGGTGTACAAAAACACATCCTATCCTTCTTATGAGATCCTAAGCTGCTTGAGGATGGAGACTGTCTTAATTTTAAATGACCTGTAGTTGATACTCACGTACATTTCTGGAATCAAGCTAACTCAATCAGAAAACTCACTTGTTCACCAAATATTTATGGGCACCAACTATGCAACAGGTACTATCAGACCATAGTGAACAAGTCAGATAAGGTTTCTGATATTATAGAGAAATTTACATTTTAGTGGGGAGACACATCATAAGCACATAGATTAGAAAACAAAAAACCTCTCAGGTAGTACATTTGGAAAATTAAGATAGAGAGTGACAGGGGTAGAGGTGCTACTTCGGAAAGGGTGATCACAGAGGGCTTCTCTGGAAAGTGATATCTAAGGAGAGATCTGAATGACTAGAAGGAGTGAGCCATGCAGAGGGCAGAGGAAGGGCATTCTAAGTCAATGGAATAGATTGTGCAAGAGCCCTGAGGTAGAAAGAAGATTGTGCCCACATATCTTTAGCAGTTTGCAGGGGTTCTCAACCTCTGCACTGCTTTCATTTAGGGCCAGATAATTCTTTGTTGTGGGGGTCTGCCTTGTAGAATGTTTAGCAGAATCTCTGCCTCTACCCATTAGATGCCAGTAGCAGCAACCCCCCAAGTAGTAATAATCAAAAATATCTCCAGACATTGTCAAATGTCTACTGGGGGACAAAACAAGTCCTGATTGAAAACCACTGAGTTAGAGGAATAGAAAGATGATGAGTGTGGCGAGAACATAGTGCGTGAGATGGAGTATGGTTCAAGATGAGGCTGGAGAGAGGAAGGCTGGGCCCAGATCAAGAAAAGAGTTTAGGTTTTATTGTAGGTGCAATGGCGGGCCATTGGAAGAGTTTAAATTTTGGCGTAGAGTAATGTCATTTACTGTTTAAAGGTATGGCTGTTGCGTTGGGGCAAGAGTGGGAGAGGCAAGTCCTGGGAGTAAGCTATTGCAGTGGTCCAGGTGATGGTGGAGTGAAGCTGGAGAACAGTGGACAGAGTTAGGATATGTTTTAGATGAACAGTTGGCAGCACTTGCTGAATCAACAGTGAGAGGTGCAGGAGAGAAGGATCAAGGAAATGACTAATGATTTGACTCTAGCAATTGGATGGGTTAATGGTGCCATTAGTAAGAGCAGGAGCAGGCTTGAGACAGAACATCATTTATGTGGAGATGCCAGGCAGACAGTAGGACATAACATTCTGGAGCCCCAGGGAGAGGTGAGGGCTGGAGACACAGATTTGAAAGTTTGGGGCATATTGGCATTTACTGGTATTTAAAATCACCTGACTGTAAGAGATCACCTAGGGATATCGTGTGAATCGACAAAAGAAGGGAGCCCAGAAGAACGTCATAGAGACATTTTAGCAGGTGGAGGAGGCACCAGAAGGAAGACCAAGAAGGAGCTCTCTATAAGGCAGGAAGTAAAACAGGAAAGCGTGGTGTTGTGGAAGCCAAAAGTGTATCCAGAGAGCTGAGTGGTCAGTTGATTTGGTGATATAGAGTTCACAGTTGACTTTTATATGGATAGTCTCCATGGAGATATAAGGGCGAAAGCCTGATTGGGTGGGCTGAGGCAAGGAAAGAGAGAAACTGTAGAGACCCTTTGAAGAGGAGGTGCTGTAGAAGAAACAGAGGAATGGCAGTAGTAGGGGGTGGGTGTAGGATCACAAGACTTTTTTCAACATAAGAGATGGTGGAGCCCACTAGTCGGGGGTAGGAGGAGATAGAACAGGATTGTGAGAGATCGCTGGTATGTGTGCAAGAAGGGACACTTCAGGAATACAGCTCAAATAGCTGAGGGTCTGGGTTTTGTTTTTTAAGTAAGAGATGGACATTTAATCTCTTAAAACAGGAGGGAAGTCACAGAGTGTGAACAGAAGTGAGGGTGGGCTAGTAGTTTTGTGGATGGTAAGATAAAGGGGCTCCTGTCCAATTGCTCATATTTTATCATTGAAGCTTGGGGGTGAGAAAAGGGGTCAGGGTGTAGGAGGAGACAGGAGGAAGTGTGAAATGCCATTTGGAGAGAGAGAAAAAACTAGGGCAGTTTATTAGGATTGATGGTCAATGTGAAATGTCCATTTGCTATTTGTGCACTTGAATTGAAAGTGAGACCATCCTACAAAGTTGGGTGGAGTGGATGGACAGCTGAATTACACAGGGTTGGCAAGACAGACTGGACTAAGGGAGTAAAGGGTATTTGCAAGGTAGCGATTACAATGGTGAACCATGTAACTAAAGCTGGCTTAGCAGGTGGGGGCATGAAGAGGTGACTGATAGAATCTTTGATGTCCCAAAGATGGTGATATCTTCTTTCGTTTTTCTCATGATGCTGTAGATGGCCATGCCGTAGATGGCAGGAGTCAGATTTCATTTAAAATGTATTAATTAATATGGTTGCCTATTGCTCTTGACATCCCTGAAGAATGCTCAACAGAAGGGCCTAAAATGGCCACTTGAATCACCCAGCATTGCTTCCTCACCCTGTGCGCCGTAGACCTCAGAAAACGTTACAGGTCCGTAGGATGCTGTACACCCTGCACCTAATTAGGTAAGAGAAGAGGCATATGGTGTTTTATATGAAGAAAGAGGTACGTTTTCTATGAATAGCCCAGCTATGTGAACAGACAGGCTGACAGATGATTTCACTTTATCTGATCACACAATATGGGCACCCACACTGTGTGAAAACCCCCAAAGCTTCAGAAACTTGCAAACATCCTCCTTGTTTTCTGCGTCTCAGGCCTTACTTTGCCTTTCAAAGCTGAAGTGAAAAGGCCTTTGTCAATCGCTATGGCCTCTCTATCCTGAAATTCCCTCTGAGCTTGCCCCTTCTGTGGTTTTCATACTGCTGGGCTATTTTCTGCTGTGTTGATGAAATCAACTCAGATGCACTGCTTATCCCTTCTGGTAATCATGTTTTCTGATTTTGTCTAAAAAAAAATTATTTTTGGTGCCTATTCCTGAAAGAGGAACTTGCATTGCTTATAGGGCTACACCTTTGAAGTGAATGTTGACTGGGGCTATTTTCAGCACGTGTGCACGTGATGAGAAGACAGAAAGCCTTAGAATTGGGTTTTTCTATAATGGAAGAAGCTGAAGCAGGTCACTTGTTTGGTAATATTGGATTAATTGATCGATAACCCGAACCGAAGCCGTTGCCATCGAGTCGATTCCGACTCATAGCGACCCTGTAGGATGGAATAGAACTGCCCCATGGAGTTTCCAAGGAACACCTGGTAGATTCGAACTGCCAGCCTTTTGCTCAGCAGCCACAGCGCTTAAACACTACGCCACCAGAGTTTCAATAAGTAAGCCTAATCTCACATAGAGTTATGCTTCCAGTAGTACTTTAGAAACATAGGACATCATCAGAAGGGCAGCTTCCTAAATGGTTATAAGTAGAGTGATCCCTCAGGGTTGTCGGTGTTGTTGTTAGGTGCCATCGAATTGGTTCTGATTCATAGCAACCTTATGTATAACAGAATGAAACACTGCCCAGCCCAGCGCCATTGTCACAGTCGTTGTTATGCTTGAGCCCATTGTTGCAGCCCCTTGTCAGTCCATCACATTGAGGGTCTTACCCTTTTTCGCTGACCCTCTACTTTACCAAGCATGATGTCCTTCTGCAGGGACTGATCCCTCCTGACAACATGGCCAAAGTATGTGAGACATAGTCTCTCCATCCTTGCTTCTAAGGAGCGTTGTGGTTGTACCTCTTCCAAGATATATTTGGTCTTTTTCAACACCACAATTCAAAGGCGTCAATTCTTCTTCAGTGTTCCTTACTCATCGTCCAGCTTTCACTAGCATAGGAGACCATTGAAAACACCATGGCTTGGGTGAAGCGTACCTGTCCTCAAGGTGACATCTTTGCTCTTCAACACTTTAAAGAGGTCTTTTGCAGCAAATATGCCCAATGCAATGTGTCTTTTGATTTCTTGACTGCTGCTTCCCCTGTGAGGATCGCACAGGACCAGGCGGTGATTTGTTCTGTGGTACATAGGGTTGCTGAGTTGGAACTGACTCAATGGCACCTAACAACAACAGGAACAAGCTTCTCCATGGTATTACTTTGAGTAGTATATCTACGTTGCTAAACGTTCTGCGATGACGGTAATGTCCAACACAGTAACCACTAAGAGTCGTGTGGCTACTGAACACTTGAAATGAGGCTAGTGCAATGAAGAACCAATTTTTAAATATGTGGCTAGTAGCTACCAGATAGGCCAGCATAGCTTGTAGTGGGTACCAACTCACTATTGAGCTACAAGCTTTTCAATGAACTTAACATAGTTTCAATTAAATTTGTTCCATATCTACATTATTTTGATTGTCCTTGGCTGCAAGCAAAAGGAACCTGAATGACCACGGCTTAAACAGGTAAGGGGTTTATATTTCTCCCGTAACAATTAAACAATTCAAATGATCATACTCACAGCCACAACCACACACAACGCTTGGTTCTATTTTCAAGGGGAACCAGGACACACAAAATTCCAACAGTCACCTTTAGGAGAGGCAGGACGACGTATGGAAAACTGATGGAAGTGAAGCATCTGTGAATGTGCTTTATTTTGTATTTTTGACTTTGGAATCATGTAAATGTTTTTACAGCCAAATGTAAAATAAAAAAGGAGAAAAAAAAAAAGCTTCACCTATTCATTTTCTCTCTCTCGGTACTTTGGCTACAGGAACATGTGGGAAGATCAGTATTTTAGCTGGGTATGTTACCTTTCTGGAGCCCTTGTGGCACAGTGGTTAAGAGCTCAGCTGCTAACCAAAAGGTCAGCAGTTCGAATCTACCATCTGTTCCTTGGATACCCTATGGAGCAGTTCTACTCTATCCTATAGGGTCACTATGAGTCGGAATCAATTTGATGGTGACAGGTTTGGTTTTTGGTTTTGGTTACCCCTCCAAACACAATGAACCCAATGCTGTCAAGTCGATTCTGATTCATAGCGACCCTACAGGACAGAGTAGCACTGCCCCATAGAATTCCCAACAATCGCCTGGTGGATTTGAACCGCTGACTTTTTTGGTTAGCAGCCATAGCTTTTAACTACTACGCCACCAGGGTTTCCCCCAGACACAATGAGGCTTTAGTAAAAGAGGAAAAGAAGAGGGGTCTAGACACTGGGCAGGCAACAAGCAGGGTCTGCCATAGTGTGTGCCAGGGAGAAGGTTGCCTGGCCTGGGAGTGTGATCTGACCACTCTAGGGTTAGTGAGAGCTAGCATTTATTGAACCTTTACTATATGCAGGAGCTATGGTCTTAGCTCTGTATGTACCACCTCACTTCATACTCACAACAAGGCAGGTAGGGAGGTACTGTATTTACCATCCTCTTTTTACACAGTAGGAAACTAAATTGTGGGGGGATGAAGTAACTTGCCCAAGGCAGTGAGTGGTAGAAGCCGGATGTGAATCCATGGTCTGCTACTGCAGCCCAAAGTCAAACCCCTGTACGGTATTACTTTCTAGATCCCACTGACCAAATAATTCCCTGTGACATCATACATTCTCTTACAAAAGGTGATCTGAAAACTATCACATTTAAAAGTGTTTGTTGCCTGAGACCAGAAGAACTAGATGGTGCCCGGCCATGACTGGTGACTGCCCTGACAGGGAACACAACAGAGAACACCTGAGGGAGCAGGAGAGCAGTGGGATGCAGACCCCAAATTCTCATAAAAAGTCCAGACTTAAAGGTCAGACTGGGACTAGAAGGACCCCAGAGACCATGGTCCCCAGACCTTCTGTTAGCCCAAGACAGGAACCATTCCCAAAGCCAGCTCTTCAGACAGGGATTGGACTGGAATATGGGATGGAAAATGATACTGGTGAAGAACGAGCTTCTTGGATCGAGTAGACACATGAGACTATGTTGGCATCTCCTGTCTGGAGGGGAGATGAGAGGGCAGAGGGGGTCAGCAGCTGAACGTACATGAGGAGAGAGAGTGGAGGGAAGGAGTGTGCTATCTCATTAGGGGGAGAGCAATTAGGAGTGTATAGCAAGGTATATGTAAATTTTTGTATGAGGCTGACTTGTTTTATAAACTTTCACTTAAAACACAATAAAAATTAATAAAAAAAAAAACATACCCCCCAAAAAAGTGTGTTGTGAGGAGGATAATGTCTATTAATGGGATAAAAAGTAATTTGGGGATATTTGGCAATGTTTGGAGACATTTTGATTGTCACAACTGGCATCTAGTGGATAGAGGTGCTCGCAGAGATGCTACGAATCATCCTATCAGGCACAGCTCTGTCCCCACAATAAACAATTCGCCGCCCAAAATGTCAATGGTGTCAATGCTGAGAAACCTTGATGTAGAGGCTAAGAAGGAATTTCTTTAATCAATGACTATGTAAGGGTTGTTTTGGGGTTATGTACATAGTAGATACCCAATAAACATTAATTAAATAAATGAACGAACGTTTACAAGAGAAGCATTTGAATAACCCAGGCAGAGCTACTCTTGAGTTGTATCTTCAGTTTACATAACACAAAGAAGAGCAAAGAGAAACACTATTAAATTCGGGTCCCGTAGCTACCCACTGTGGTGGGGTGGGCCAGTAAGGAGAGGACATTCCGGTCAGCATAATGTGATTTTCTTTAATTATCGTGCACAGAAATTATATGTTCTGTGTGTGATCGAGTTTGTGAAAGTATGTTGACTGGTACCGTAGCATTAGGTATGAATTATATGACTATTGTGGGCCATTTGGGCCTGTATTGTTTTCTCAGTAAAAGAGAGGAACCCTGTATAGGTATTTATCACAGAAACAACACATTTTGGTATTTTTCTCCTTTTGTTTTATGAAGCATCTAAGAGACTCAGAAATGAAGAAAGGCGAGGGGTGGCCAGCTCCTAAACATCACTTGAAAATGTAGTTTTGTCCTGGGAGAGTTTTAAATACAGTATATTGAAGAACTGTCAGGGAGATAACAGAAGTGAGAGACTTTTGATATTTAGTTGGAAACAAAGCATAGAGACGTGACATTCAAATATAAGGAAGGGAGAAATTTCAAAGGAGAAGCTGGGCCACATCTCCTGGTTTCTACTCTCACATATCAAATGAAGCCCAATGTAGATAATTGCTAACAGTCTGCTGTCTCAGTTATGCCATGGGACGTACGTTAACACCACAAACCCTTCAGAGGCCCCCTACCCCTTTCTGTTACCTTTTGACGTGTTTAGTATTATACTCAGGGGAACTAGCCGCACTCAGACAGGGTCAAGCATATTTTCTGTATCCTGAAGCTGGTCTGTGTGCCTGGCGTTCCAAACTTTCTTTGACCATACTGAGTCCTACTTACGGTCATCTCCCACGCAGGTGATTCTAGCAGGCAGAAGAACAGAACTAGTAGCTCAAGTTCATGCAAAGAGGAACAAGATTCCATCTGATCGCAAGGACCTCATAGCTGAGCAAAGGAGGCCTGTACACAAACTGTGTGAACCGCAGAAAAGGTGGTTTTTCTTAAAAACGTATTGTGCCCTGGTGGCACAGTGCTTGAGAGCTCAGCTGCTAACCAAAAGGTTGGCAGTTTGAATCCACCAGCCCCTCCTTGGAAACTCTATGGGGCAGTTCTACTCTGTCCTATAGCGCCGCTATGGGTCAGAATTGACAGCAATGGGTTTGGTTTGGTAGTTTGGTTTTGGGACATGGAGGATGGGGCAACTCTGCTGGGGACAGTAAGAGAAAGCTTCAAAGAGGAGGTGGTGTTTAGGCTGGGTCTTAAAGGATGACTAAGAATGGTAACAGGCAAAAAGTAGGGGGAATAGTCCAGGATTAAGAAACAGCAGATGAAAATCCAAGGGGTTGCAAATGGGACTGCTGTGTTTGAGCACTGGGTAAGAAGTTCAGTCTGGCTGGAGGAGTGGGATGAAGGTTGGGGTTTGAATGAGGCTGGAGCTTGACTGTGTAGAGCACTCATAGGTTCAAAACCAAACTTAACGGTCAGGGATGCACAGTTGCACAATTCCAGAAGGTGCCATTCATAGCATAGTCAAAGTGGAAGGTTCCCCTGGAGTTGGGGCATACACTGTCTCAGGGGTGGGTTATCCAATAGGCAAGGTATACCTGGGCTTACTTGTGCTTACTTACTAGTCTGTAGTGAACGATTTCATATGGATTTCACCGTATCTTTGATGTGAAATTGGTCACTCCAAATGATCTGGTAAGTGAGGTAAGCACTGTGCTAACCTTGCCTGTTGGATAAGCTGCCTCTGCATTGTCTGTGTGGCTATACGCATCGGCCTAACTAATGTTTGGTGAGTGATTACTACTAGAAGGTATACTGAGAGCTCTACGTATTCTATCTTATTTAATTCTCGCAACTACCCCCATGAGGTAAGTTCTATTTTTGTTCCCATTTTACGGATGAGGAAACTGAGGCACGCAGAGCTAATCTTGTGCAGCCACTGAGTAGTGGAATCGTTTGCCTTTGGAGTCCAAGCTCTATACTGCCTGCAAAATACGTCTCCCAGCCTAGCATGCGTAGAGGATGGGCTTGAACCTGCTTTGACCCAGGCAGAGTGCTTCCCAGCCATCTTCACATTACAGCAGCATCACAGGAAGTGATGCTCGTATGGTACAATGGGATAAATGACAAAGCTGCTGGAAATCTGAACGGCTCTGGCCTAGGACTCCTGTGTCCCAGGCTGCATTCCAACCATGCTGAAGGCTGAGGGGGTGCTCAGGGTCTTGGCTCACCCATGAACCATTTCTGTACCACACCAGGGTGGTGGGTAGATTTCAGCTCCAGGGAATGCTCTGAGGTCACTTTTCCCAACCAAATTCTTGTTATGATTAGGCGTTTTCCTCTCAAATGGGGGGAGGGGGGCAGGAAAAAATCCTATTTTTTTTAGGGTTCTGGGTTATTGGCTCTTGGTTTTGTAGTTTTATAGATTGAAGGACAATATGGGTTGTGAAGAAAGCATGGGCTCTGGAGACAGATAAATCAGGTCTTCGAGACCAAACTCTAGTTCATTTATGTGACCTTGCACAAGGTATTTGCTGTCTCCGAGCCTCACTTTCATCATCAATGAAACGGGTACAATAAATAGCCACCTCATAGATTTGTTGTATTAAATGTGATCCTTTATGCAAAGCAGGTGCGATGCTGGTTCGGTGTAAGAATTCTCTCACCTTTCAGGTGGGAAACTTGGGTTTGATTCCTGGCCAATGGACCTCATGCACAACTACCACCAGTCAGTGGAGGTTGTGTGTTGCTATGATGCTGAACAGGTTCCAAAAATGGGCTAGAAGAAAGACCTGGCAATCTACTTCTGAAACTCAGCAGGGAAAAGCTCTATGGATCACAAAAGTCCGATCCACACCCAATCATGGGGATGGTACAAGACCAGGCAGTTTGGGCAGTGTTTTTGTTCAGTTGTGCATGGGGTCACCCTGAGTTGGGGGCCAACTTGACAGCAGCTAACAAAAAACAACAATCTAGTAAGTTGCTTTGAAATTATAAGTTAAATACTCCTGTGTTAGGGGTTAATCATAAACTTTTTTTTTGTTTTAATTCCCTACTAGTTGATTTATCCCTAGTGTTCATCCAAATTCCTTAAAAGGTGTATTAATTCTTTTGACATACAGACCAGGCCAAGTACAATTAAATGACTCATTCCTGATGAAAGAGGAAAAGTTAATAGAAAAACGTAAGTATCTGGACTGTCTTCTGATACTGAGAAATACAATAACCCGTTCCCTGGAGTATACCCTGGAGCGAACAGCGCCCCCCAAGCATACCTGTGAACTCCTGGGGGAAAGGAAACAACATGGTATCTCTTGTTGGATTTAATCCCTTGCCCTCAGAAGGGGCTCATACAGGCTAATCAATAAAAGATAGAATGACACAGGGTCAGCTGATTTTTATTGTTTGTTTGTATGGTTCTGGTCAATTCATAGAATACCAATGATGAAATGTCTCATTTTTCTAACAATTTGCTCCAAGAAATAGATACCAGCCCACAACAAATGAATCACCTGAAAAAGGCCTAGCAGGCCATGTGGCAGGAGGCATCGTCTCTGCGCTAACTTAGGGGCTGTCATTTTAATTTTCTCTTTGTAAGTGTTGAAGTTTGTGGTGATTTCCCATCTCCAAGATGTCTTCTTTTTGTCTGTGGATGTTTGTTCTGAGGTCTTTCCCTGGTTGCAATGAGTTGCCTCAACGTTCTGACTGCACAGGGTTGTTTTCTCTGGTAACATGTCTCTGTACTGGTGTGTCACTGGGCCCTGGCCCAAAAGATAAGAATCTGCTTTCCTTGGTTGTCCATACCTCCATTTGTTGTCAGATCCTCCTGTTAACTGATCTGACAGAGACTGGAGGAACCCCTGGAACTATGGGCTCGGGACACCCTACCAACTCAAAACTGAAGCCACTCTCAGAGTCTACCTTTCAGCCAAAGATTAGACAGGCAATACTCCTTCTAGGAAATTACAAACATTTTCCTCTTTCTTAGGTACCAAGTGGAATGTCTCCCTGATAATCTGTTGTTGTGTATCTTTACTATAGGGCTGGTAGAACTTGGAGAGCTGTGGCTTCTCATGGTTGTTGAAGATCAGGGTCTACTTGATCAGGGGTGGGTCGGACCCACTGGGTGCGTAGGCTCTGGGGACCAGGGCGGGGGTGGGCATGCAACCCTGGCCTTAGGATCTCCAGGACCGTCCTTCCCCACCTGCCCCCTCCCAAGCTGTGGGGGGTGGGGTGGGGCTCCCCTTTATATTTGATGTAGCATGTAATACTTTTTATTTGTTTCAACTAACTATTTCAGAATATCCAGTCCAATAGATTCTGCAGGATGCAGCATTCCAAACATAATGCCTGAAGACACATGTGTATTGAGGGCTTACAGTTTATGGGAATGATGGTGTTCCACATTAAGGAGGAGAGTGTTTGCTGAGGCCTGACTCAAAACGCAACGTCTGGTGGGGCCCCGATGTCTTCAGGGCCCTAGATGGTTTTCTAGCTGGCCTTGTGGCAGAGGTGCCTCTGGGCTGATGCAGGAGATAGGGTAGTGGACCTGGGTGAGAGAATATATTTTGGAGCAGTGAGTGTCAAATTTTGTTCTGGTTCCGTATTTTTTAGGAGCTAAGTTAGTGCAATCTGAATTCTATGTGCCTGTCTGCATATGTAGCAAACACTAAGTTCACTTTATTCTATTTAAAATGTATTATTATGATTAATAAACCCAAACCAAACCAAACCCAACCCGTTGCCTTTGAGTCAATTCTGACTCACAGCGACCCTAGAGGATGGAGTAGAACGGCCCTGTAGGGTTTTCAAGGTTGTAAATTTCTACGACGCAGACTGCCACATATTTCTCCCGCAGAGCAGCTGGTGGATTTGAACCGCCAACTTTTGGTTAGCAACCAAACACTTAATTACTGCACCACAAGAGCTCCTATATTTGATTAATACCTATCATTAATTAAGTGCTTACTGTATACACGTGTGCTAGGTCCTTTACACAGTAGCCTCATTCATCCCCAAAATAGTCCTGTTAGGGAGGAATCATATTAAAACCAAAATCGAACCCATTGCTGTGGAGTTGATTCCAGCTCATAGCAACTCTATATGAACTGCCCCACAGGGTTTCCAAGGAGTGGCTGGTGGATTCGAACTGCTCTTGATCACTGCACCACCAGGGCCCCAGGAATCATTATTATTTCCCTTTTACAGATGGTGCCCTGATGGCGCAATGGTTAAGAGCTCAGCTGCCAACCAAAAGGTCAGCAGTTCGGATCCACCAGCTGCTCCTCCAAAACTCTACGGGGGCAGTTCTACTCTTCCATATAGGGTTGCTGTGAGTTGGAATCGACTCCACCTCAACGGATTTTGTTTTGTTTTTTTGTTTTTGGTTTTTTACAGATGAGGAAATAGAAGCCTAGAGGTTATGGAACTTGGTCATAGAATAAGTGGCAGAATCAGGATTTGAACCCATTTCTCTCTGGTTCCAAAGTCCATGCTCATAACTACAAATTAGACTGCTGTTCACTTCGAATCTTTAGGTTTGAATGATTTATTTCCTTTCTGTATTCTCCTTATATCTTTCACTCCTATTGCCCAAACACCTGCCTCCCTCCTCTTCTGCTCAGAATTAATGATGGCAGATAACTGGGATGACATCCATGCGACCTCTCATCTGAGCTCCCCCGGGCTCCCCAGTACAAACCAAATGGTGAGATCAAGCCCATTGGGGGGTGTCATTTCCTCACCCCTCCAAAAGTAATTTAGTTGTTTCTGCTTGTCAAATGCTTCTGTGTTTCCTTGCTAAGCCCGTATTAGTCATTGGGATATGTCAGTATGTGAATGGATTTACTGTGTTCCAACAGCTGCAGACCCCAAACACATGCCCCACACATGGCTGCAGTGTGAACATGGCGGGAGGCCCAGCAGACAACCAGGATCCCCTCAATTATTTCCAGGCTCCAAGACTGGAGAGAGGATGCTGGGGAAGAAACTGTCTTTCCAAAGTTCTGAAGAAGTCCACTCCACTTCAGCCCCCACCCTCTCAAAGCCATGGAGGGTATTTTGTGTGTGGTGAGGACATAGCCCTATAACAAATTTCACTCTGTGAGGTGTGGATTTTCTCTACTCGGAACAGAGCCCATATGTCCAACAGTGTCTGAAATAACACCGGACGGCCAGCAAAGGAGTGTCCATTGTCACATTCACGTTTGTACCGCAGGTAGTCCACATGTGCCCCTATAATTCAAGTCAAAACAGCCTCTTTGGTGACAGGGAGGTGGGGAATGAAAGTGGTGGTTGTGATTCTGACAACCAGGAGGATTGTTTTCCTAAGAATTTCTGCCAGTGGCTGTTGAGGACTCTTTGTGTGTGGCACCTACGGGAGATCTCGAAATTTAGACAGCTATCAGATTCCAAATTAAACACCTAGGTGCTGCCAGCCTGCTGGAAAGGCGGTCTGGTCATACTGATTCGTGTTTGGGGAAGACCAGGGCTTGACTGTAGTTGCTGCTTTCATATTGAAACCCTCCTAACAAGCTTTCCCAAGTTCACAAATTAGATGTTGGGGTTTGAAGCTAAGAGACCAGTGGAGCTGTTGTTGAAAAACTCAAAAATAGTCTGCTTTGAACCTCTGGACTCAAAATTTCCTAAAGTGGGCTATTATGATCCAGTCAGATGGGGACTTTCTTACTGTTTTTATGCGTATTGGGACCTCTCACTGACGTTTGGCCTTTTGTGACCGCTTTTTCAGAGGTGAACACTGCTCAGATTGTAGCAAGAATTTTCTTTTTTCCCGTAAATATTAACTTTAGCATCAGTGAGGGAAAGAATCGAGATGGTCTAGTCCAGGACTTGGGTTTATAAAAGATTTCTCATGGTATAGCATAGAAGTTGCTATGGGTTGAATTGTCTCCCCCCAAATTCATATGTGTTGGGATCCTGACCCTTATACCTGTGGATGTAATACAATTTGGAAATAGGGTTTTATTTGTTATGGTAATGAGGCCATTGTCAGTGTAGGGTATATCCTAACCCTAATCACTTCTGAGTGATATAAAGAGCAGCATAGGTGCAGAAATAAGGGAACACTAACAGGGGGAAGATAGATGCCACTTGAGGATTGCTAAGGAATTGAGGAACGCCAGGGCTACAGAAGCTTCGAAAAGGTCTTCTACCAGAGCCAACAGAGAGAGAGCCTTCCCCTAAAGCTAGTGCTTGAATTTGGAATTCTAGCCTCCTAACTGTGAGAAGGAGCTCTGCTGGCATGGTGCTGCTAACCGAAAGGTTGGCAGTTTGAATCCACAAGCCGCTCCTTGGAAATCCTATGGCGCAGTTCTATTCTACCCTATAGGGTCGCTATGAGTCAGAATCCACTCAACCACAACGGGTTTGATTTTTTTTTTTTTAACTGTGAGAAAATAAATTTCTGTTCTTTAAAGCCACCCAATTTGTGGTATTTCTGCCATGCAGCACTGGCTGACCAAGTAGCTGAACATGAACTGTGAATGAGTGCTGGTTCTGTATTCTAAACCTGCCCTTTCCTGGCTGTGGGACTGACTGTGGACAAGTTACCTGGCATCCTCAAGCCTCAGCTTTGTAATCTATAAAATGAGGTTGATGATAACAATTAGAACTAAATTCTTAGATGATGATGAGATTTAAATGAGATGATCAGCAAAATACTTAGCACAGTACCTGGCACACAGTAAGCACTTAGTGCATTATTAGAGTGTCAACTGAAGATAAAAATGTAAATTTTTCTCAACTTTTTATTATGGAAAAATTTAAACATATACAAAGTAAACATAATAGCATAACAAAATCCCATGTACCCATCACCCAGTTTCTAGAATTTTCAACAGCCTATCCTTCTTGTTTCATCTATATCTCCACCTACTTCCCACCCCTTCATTCAGCTGTTGATCATTTGTTAAGGTCCTCTTTTCTTTGAGGCAACATTTACACATATTGGAACACAAGTCTTAACTGTACACTCTTGATTAAAGCTATGTCCTTGTAATCTACTCCCATCATCATGTAGGACATTTACATCTCCCCAGAAGACCCCTCATGTCCCTTCCCATTCACCCCACCCACCACCACTACTACACACATCTAGACAACCATTATTTTCTTTTTCAACTTAGTTTTGCCGAGCCTAGAACGTCACATAAATCATACGGTATGTACTCTTTCACTCAGCATTATGTCTATGAGATTCACCCATAATGTGATATGTGTCAGTAAGTTAGGGGATTATTTTTTAATTTTTTCTCAATCCACCTTTGCTTCTTGGGGGAGTATAAGGTCTACTCTTTAGTTTTGGGGAGCTGGAGTTTGAGCAGAAGCACAAGCTTCAAAGAGCCAGAAGGCCAAGTCACGATGAGGTCAGCTGGTAAAAGCCGAGGTCTGAATGCTAGGGTGCAGAGGGCCAGGGTTGTGGAACCAAGGGTTCTGTTTGGTGTCAGAGAGGGACAAGGTCTGAACGATGGAGGACAAAGACACTCTGGGGTGAAGGTCCTGGGTGGTTGCTCTGTGGGGTGCATGGATCATTCAGGCTAAGTTTTGGGGCTAGCAGGAATAGGGATTGATTTTAAAGGCCTCATTGAAGAGTCAGTTTATAAACTTGAGACTCTAAACAAAAGACAGCACAGTGCCTGGCATTTACTGAATGGTTAATAAATGTCCCTGCTTTAAAGGACCAGCAATTTGAGTGTATAGGACAAAGTGGTTTCAGCTCACTAGATTCTTTGCTATCTTTAGGGTAAGCCCTATTTGGAGACAGGTGGCAACTTTGGCAATGGGATTTAATGGGCACCAAAATGTCCATCTGAGGTGGTCTTTACCAGGTTGGCCTCGTGGCTGAGATCCCTAGCAGGAAGGTTATCTGTTAACATGGAAACAAGTTACCTGGGAGGAGTAACACAACATGTTAATGTGAGCACAGTGGCTGGCTGTCACCTGGCAGAGAGCCCTGAGAAGGTGGTATGGGACATGCATGTTTGGGAAAGGCAGGGAGTGTGTTTGAAGCTGGAGACTTTGTTCAGGCAACATAGGCCAAGCAGCTTGGGGATAGAAGGGAAGGCCTTGGATAGCATGGGGTGGTGGATTGTTTAGGGTCAACATTTCTGCTCCTGGATCAGTGGCTGTAACAGTGGGAAATGTCCTCACTCCCTGTCAGAATTCCCATGTGAACACCTCTGCACAATTCCCAGTCTCTCCAGTGATCTCTTCTGAGTTTCCTCCTCCTTCTTTCCATCCTTTCCTGAATGTGCCTCCACTTACTTGTCTCTACTTCCTAATTCTTTGGGGCATGGCTCAATGGTTAAGCTAAAAGTTGGTGGCTCAAACCCACTCAACAGCTCCGTGGCAGAAAGACCTGACAATTTGCCCCTGTAAAGATTACAGCCTAGGAAACCCTGTGGGGCAGTTCTACACTGTCACATCAGGCCACTGTGAGTCAAACCTGAGCCCACGGCACCCAGCAACAACCACCCCCACCTGTATTTATCATCACCTGGATCTTATTAGAAAACCCAAATGGATTGTTTCATCTGTATCTCCACCCACTTCCCACCCCTCCATTCAAATGTTGATCATTTGTTAAAGTCCTCTTTTCTTTGAGGCAAAATTTATACACATTAGAGCAGAAGACTTAACTGTACAATCTTGATGAAAGATACACCCATGTAACCTACTCCTGTCGTCATAATCCTTGTTCTAACTGGTGAGTAGCTTTGGGCTAAATGCACTGAATGAGATTTAGAGAGCAAAACAAGGATTCTGGAGAACCCAAGTGTTTGTTCATTCAGCAACATTTATTGAGTGCACTCTGTTAGAGTAACCATGGCAGTTGATGGGAATACGCAGATGGCTAAGACATTCACCCCCGCTCTTGAGGAGTTTGCTGTATAGCCTGGGAGGCAAATGCAAAAACAAAGAAATGTGGACACTATATCGATTGGTGCTATAATGGAGCCCTGGTGGCGCTGTAGTTAAGAGCTCAGCTGCTAACCAAAATGTCAGCAGTTCAAATCCAATAACCACGCCTTGGAAACCCTATGGGGGCAGCTTCACTCTGTCCTATAGGTTTGCTATGAGTCTGTATCGATTCAATGGCAATGGGTTTGTTTCAGGGGTGCAATAATGGAAGTATGTTACAGGATTCAATGAGGGCACAAAGGATCAGTTTGGGAAGGGCGGATCCAGGAAGGCTTCAAAGAGAAGTTGACATGCAGCTCACTAAATGAGGACATATTTGGGGTTTGGACCCTGACAGAGTCAGGGAATATACCATGCTATTCTATACACTGAATTATTTCCCTACTTAATTTTCCTATTGTGGGTTTATATTTTAAGAGGAGAAGTATAATTGAAAATGAAGGGTCATCAGCAGGGGTTCCAGGCTATAGCAGTGGTGTTACATGCTTGCTGTGTCTCCTTACAGGATAGTTAAGAGATTTGCAAATTGATGTTCATAAAGATTTGAAAACTCTGCATTGAAAAATGTATATTAGGTTAGCACCAAGTAGAAAGCATTTATTTACTTTTTTGCTAGCTGCTCTCTAATTGATTTCAACTCATGGTGACCCCATGTGTGTCAGAGTAGAACTGTGTTCTGTAGTTTTCAATGGCTGATTTTTCTTCCAAGGCACCTCTGGGTGGACTCGAACCTCCAGCCTTTTGGTTAGCAGCCCAACGCATCAACCATTTGAACCACCTAGGGACCCTTATTTACTTAGAGATGGTCAAACAATGGAAGTATAATTGAAAGCAGCTTTAGCTATTAGATAGATCAAAAGGAAAATGAAAAGATCTTAAAACATTTTAGTTTTAAACTCATAAGTAAACAAAAAATACAAAAGAAGGAAACTTTCCCTACATATAAACTTTAGCCATTAAAATTAATAGAAAATGGAAACAAACATTACCATGATTTAAATTCAAGTGGCTCTCCTTGACAAAATAAGGAATATTGTTCTCATCAGTATTATGCAATTTTTTTAGGTCCTTGAGAATTGGGACCTGGATATTTGGATCAAGTTAAAACAGCAGAGCCTATATTATATATGATTTGAGTAAGAGACTGATTTTGGGGTGTGCTTATAAAAGAGTTTCATTTATTTATGGTCATCCTGCAAGTCTCTATTATGTGTAAAAAAAAGTAGGTTCCCTCTACCAAAAAAAAAAAAAAATCCATTCTTCTCTTCCTATACACTTAAGGAGCTGCTGGTGGATTCGAACTGCTGACCTTTTGGTTAGCAGCTAAGTTCTTAACGACTGTACCACCAGGGCTCTGGATTTAGGATTAGTTGACAATAATCCACAATTATAATGGCTGTAAATGGAAACTCTATTTCATTTTCTTCCAACTCAACAAATATTTTTAAAACAAGATATAAGTTTCTTGTAGCATGTAAATCTATATGAATTATTTTGTGGTTCTACAAGTGAAAATGTAATGCTTTTATATATATATTTTTATTTTTGGGAAATCCTTCACATAGTCTTTTTGCAACTACAGATTTTGGCTAGAAAATAAATTTTAAGAGCTTCCAGGTTGATGACGTATGTCTTTGGGGATGTGAAGTTCCATGCCAGCAACTCCCCCCAGACCTTGTCCGTGCATGTCTTTCTGTATATCCTATTGTGGTTGTATTAAAAAAGGTTATAGTGAGTATACTCGTAAAAAATAATTAAAAAAATTGTAAAATGACCATTGTGTTTTTCAGACATCCATTCAAATATTTCCCTCTACTTCTAAAATACATTTTCAAAAGTAATATGACTGCTTTCTTAAGGGATTTTCCAGGAATTATATCCTTCAAGTAAAGAGATCCTGAATTCAGTATGACTGTCAGTGTCATTAAAAAGGAAGTAGCTATCAAAATGGGGAAAACGTAGAACAGAACTTCAGGTTCTCATGGGCTCTAGACTTTCTGGAGGCTAGGTGAAACCCTGAAACTATTGCCCTGAGGTAATCTTTTAACCTTAAACCAAAAATATTCCCTGAAGTCTTCTTAAAACCAACAGCAGTTTAGCTTAACTAGTAAAACATGTCTGCGTTGGACAGTATGCACTTTTAAGAACTATCTATATGGGATCAAACTGACAACAGCAACTTGAAAGATTAGAAAGGGACCTTAGGGAGCAATGAGTTTATGTTAATGGAGGAACAACTCAGAAAAGGAGAATGAGAATAGTTGCATAACTCAAAGAATGTAACCAAGGTTACTGAGTTGTACCTGTAGAAACAGTTGAATCGGTGTATGTTTTGTTGTGTATATTCTCAACAACAAAATAAATAAAATTACAAAAAAAAAAAAAAAAAGACAAAGGAAGTAGCTCATCTTGGATAAATATTCTTCAACAATTCCTGTAATGCAGAAAGTAATGCTTGCAAACAGCACCCAGATGGAGGACCTTTTTCTAACCATGGCTGAAAAATATTCTAAGACAAATCATTTTATTATACAGTTAGTAGAAGGTTTTAAGAAAAGGCTTCTTTCTGGGGTTGTGATTTTTCTTGGGGAGCAAGGTGAAATCTGCAAACCTTAGGGTTCTATGACATTAGCAGGACTAGCAGATTCTCCTATTGCTCCCCCAAAAGAAGGCCACACCTACATTCTTGGCCCCACCTTCTTTATTTTGTTTAATATAACCTCCTGATTAATAACACTGTACTTAAGTATTTAGGAAACGTGAGCTTATTTTAGACTCACAATTCCTTATATTTTATCAGAACTAAGGTTTTTTAAAATGATGTGTTGTCTAAAAAGTTATGGGTCAGGTGGCTCAGGTAAGAAGGAAGGAAAAAAGTTTTGAAGATGTTAGAAACCATCTCTGACATTGTGAGATGTCAGCTCACCTATCTGCTAAAATGAAGAAAGTTTCATTTTTTCAGCAGAAATGTGATGTGGGTTAGAGGAGTATCTAAAAATTAGGTGAACAAGCCTTTGGATGGACTGTTGAAGTGCAGCAGAGAGTCAACATTTTGTAGAAGTCATTCAGATAAAAACCTGAATCATGAATTAATTCTGAAGGAATGTCGTACCTCCTTAAGTGGCCAGGATTCTGAAATTTTTAATAGTAAAATGGATCAGGCACTAGGAAACTTGGATGATCTACCTGGTCATGAACCATGAGGACTTTTGTGTGTTTTGGAGGCTAGACAAAGAGGAAGACTTGGAGGAGCACACTCTTTTGGCACACTGGTTAAGAGCTTGGCCACTAACCAAAAGGTCAGCAGTTCGAATACACTAGCCACTCCTTGGAAACCCTATGGGGCAATTCTACTCTGTCCTGTAGGGTCGCCGTGAGTTGGAATCAACTCAACGAGATGGGTTTGGTTTTTGGTTTTGTTTTCTTATTAGCCAGTAGTCATGGGAATTTGCTGCCTTGTTTGTTTTGTCTGTGTTTTAATTTGACTCTACATGGATTCTGTATAAGATTTAAATGCCTTTCTTGGTTGGAAAGAATTTCTGCATGAAGGTACTTTGAGGAATATTTTTAATGAAGCTTAGAGTCAGGCTAGGGAACTGGCATAGAGATTCTTCAAGACATTTGGGCGAGAGACAGCTACCACAGAAAAGGATAAAAGGTGTAGGATTAGAGTGAAAGGAAGGGCACACACAGGAAATGATAATATTTTTATGGTAGCTGGGCAGTTTTTGGCAGGAGATGACCAGCTTGGGAGCTCCAGCCATTCCTGACTGTGCAGATGGGCTGAGAGGTCAGAGGCCCAGGCACACATCTGTGATACATTCCTGCATACTGCTCTGGAAACTGGTCTAGTGTCCACTGCAAATGCACAGTGAAAAGTTGGAGGTCATGGAGCCCTTTGAGAATCTAATGAAAGTTATGGGCTTTCTTCCCAGAAAACCACAAATAAACACGCATATACAATTTCGCGGGATTCATGGAAATGCTCAAATCTGCTTATACACTAGGCTTTGGGATAAAAACTCCTATGTTAGACCATTAATCAAAGAAAGGAAGTTGTTGAAGAAATGAAAGCAAACTCATATGGATACATTTAGCAACTAGGATAAAAAAATTCATCCAAAGAAGGATAGAATCACAGACTCAGGGTTTTCAAAGACTCTTTCTACAAAGCTCTGGCTTTGGAAAAGATTCGAATGCTGTGGATACCAAGTAGAAAATTCCCAGGCCAGGTAATTAGGTACAAACAATCCAGCACCTTGGAATGGTTGAGTGGATTGCTTTGTTCTCTGTTGTCGCCTTTCAGGCGTTAATGTCAGTTTGGTCAGGATTGATTTTTTGCTCTGTAGTTCAGTGACACAAGTTTGATTTTTGGATCGCTCCCTTCCAAACGTTTTTCAAAGAGTATTGTCTCTAATTTCCTCAATGTGTATGGTAGAATGGGGAAGGAAGGGAACGATGGAGTGAGCATGCTCCCTGCATGGACTTCCAAGTTTAACAGGGGCTGCTGGAAGGAACACTTACTGTTCCGAGGACTCTGCTGTTGGCTCATAATCAGTTGTTCTGATTGACTCAATTTAACTTTCCCAAATAAGTCCATATGCACCCTGAAAGCACCTACATTGTTAAAATGACACATACTCAAAATAAAAAGACATTGGGGGCTAAACGCCTTACCAATTATTTCTGAAACAAAATACAAACAAGATCTCGTAAGACCCTAAAATGATGAATAAGGGATGGAGCGTCAGTATTACCTTGAAAAACATATGACTTCTGTTAGTTTAACCTCAGTCCTCACATTATGTGAAAGTTCTGTCTTTGCAAAACAGCCTGGAGGGAAATTTTTCCAGTGTCGTGCTCTACTGAATTAATATGCATTTAAGCAGTTTTATAACAGATTATTTACCAACTGGAACAGAATCCCTTGGCACAGAGATGCCTTTGAGAGCGTCATTCTATTGCACTGGCTAACTCCATATTTCAGAATAATTTCTACATACCTCTTAGTTTATGTATGTTCTCTCAAGTTCTTCCCTCTACTGGTGAACTGGGAGAACTGAAAAATAGGTGAGATTATGTTGCCCTCTGGTGTCTGCCAACCCAAAAGAATAGAACTGGAACTCAGGAAGGGGATAAGTAAGATGAAGGTAGAAAGACAAAGGTACCAAGAAAAAGATGTAGAGATGGAGAGGTAGGGAATGAAGAAGGAAGGGAGGTGAACATGGCATGCTATACCCACTGGACTCTTTTCTCTCTTCTGGTAAACGGTAGGATTCCAACAGCCCCATCCCGGCTGAGGAAGGGAATGATCCTGATATGTGCCTGATAAAGCAGGAGCGTCTCTAATCTGTAATGCAGAAGAGTGAATTCACTGAGGGATGGGATTTGGCCTTTCTCTTTTGGGAACCAATGAGGAGCAGAGCTGGATGGTGGCCAGTCATATTCCCATCCTTCAGGAAATTTCCACGGGGCTGGGAGTGGAGGGAAATTCCTTATCCTTGAGGACAATTCAATGATAAAAAAGGATAAATTACATGTACTTTCAAGATACAACTCACTCATTTAGTTGGGTGTCTGCCAATGGAAGGCCTTCATAGCTTGTAGCAGAGGCCATTTTAGACTCTGTCCCTGGGGGCCCTCTGAAGAACCTCCAAACTACCAGAAATACAGATCAGGAGAGGGAGATAGAGAAAACCTCTTTCCCTCCAGCAAATTTAACCCATCTCCGATGCCCTCAGAATTGCACACCCCTGTTTTTAAACCCATCTCTTCCTTGAAATGAAGGCTGATTCCCATTCCCATTAGGGATCTCCAGTCCTACCCTAGACCTCATTGTCTAGTCCTTCAATATATGCCGAGGCATGAGGGCCTTGATGGGGAAGTGGGGTGGTGGGGACAGTACCACTGGTCCCTGAAGCTTCTCCTTACCCCAGCTCTTCCCCTCTTGCCCCATTGCCAGGCTCTGCCCAATCTGGCTGTGCTTGCCAGGGCACTTGGAGCAGAGTATGGCTGGCTCAACCACACTGTAAGTCTTGAATCATTTTTGGAGGTATTGTCCTTTCATTGAGTTTTATTGCCCTATACAGGGGCAGAGGTTATTTTTCTTGCCACAAACTGTGGAAAGTCAGTGAAATATTGTTGATGATATTCTTTATAAAAATGATCAATTGATAACTATTCAAAGAAACTACTGGTAGCTGAGAACAAAAATGTGAGCAAAGTTTGGGCAGAGGCATGGGTGCTAGAACATTCCATCTTTGGTCAAGACTAGAGGAGAACAACGAATCCTCCGAGAAGCAGAGCCCTATGGGGAACAGGGAGACGACCAACGATGCTTGGTTACTCAGACGGAGGCAGGAAGTGAGACAGAGGAAGGAGGTAAAATTGGGAGAAAGAGGCACCATCAGCTTCAAGTTGCTTTTGTAGATTCACCTGGGTTCCTCAAACCCTAGTCCAAAAGCTAGTAAAGCTGGAACTTCTGATGTATTCCACAGATGGGTGGAATTCTTGAGTGAAAGAGGGGCTACAGCTCTTTGTTGTTGTTAGATGCCATTGCGTCAGTTCCAACTCATAACGACCCTATGTACAACAGAAAGAAACACTGCTTGGTCCTGCACTATCCTCACAATCATTGTTATGCTTGAGCCCGTTATTGCAGCCACAGTGTCAATCCATCTCGCTCAGGATCTTCCTCTTTTTCGCTGACCCTCTAATTTACCAAGCATGATGTCCTTCTCCAGGGATTGGTCCCTCCTGATAACAGGTCCAAAGTATGTGAGAGGAAGTCTCGCCATCTTCGCTTCTGAGGAGCATTCAAGCTGTGCTTTTTTTCAACACAAATTTGCTTGTTCTTCTGGCAGTCCATGGTATATTCGGTATTCTTCGCCAACACAATAATTCAAAGGCATCAGTTCTTCGGTCTTCCTTATTCATTGTCCAGCTTTCACACACTTATAAGGCAACTGAAAACACGATGGCTTGGGTCAGGTGCACCTTAGTCCTCAAGGTGACATCTTTGCTCTTAGCACACAGTAAATTTAAGAAAAAAGAAAGGGAATGAATGAAATATTGCAACTGATTTTCTTGTTTTCAAATAGAGGGCATGTATATGGATGGTAGGTAAGAAGAGAAAAAGGGACAGATTATCTTTTATTTTTTCTTCACTCTATGATCATGTAGAAAGCACAATTTAGAGTTGCAGAAACTATGAAAGACTAGAATATATGAGTTTAAAGGGAGAAAAGAATGCCAGTAGACTAATTTTCCAAGAGAGCTAACCCGTGGATTTGTATTTTAATTCAGCTAATCATTATGCAACTAAAACAGAAATAGGCATAATATTGGCAGTTTTCCCAAACTCTCTATTCTATAAACAGAGCAATACTCAAGAGATGGGGTCAAGAAATCCCACAGAGCTCCCTATTTACCCCCAGATATTTTCCATAAGGTGAGACCAGCTTAGCCTAATGAGTATGAATACCCAGGGCTGGTTCTTAGGGAAAAGAAGCTGAAAAAGGCCATTCTGAGTCCTACATAGTGTGTGTGTGTGGTGTGTGTGTGTGTGTATGAGAAAGAGAGAATGAGACCCATAGACCTCAACCTACTTCCCCTGTTTGTGCTCTCTCAGAGGGAGCGGCTTAGTTTACTCTGCTGTTGGAGTGGCTTTGCCTGGATGCTGGGTGCTCTTTGCTAGAAAAGGGTTTGGTGAGATTCATTGTATTCAGACTAGGTGATGTCCTTAAGAAATGGGTTTATTTTGGCTTTATCTTATTTGTCAAAACAGGAGATACACCGCTCTGGATCACTCATTTTGCTAAATCTTTCTCCTTTATTTCTTTTCTCCCTCTTTCTTTCTCTTAAGTCAAAGCTATTTTGTATTACCCGAGCAACAAAATGATTTACAAACTGAAAGACAGGGACAATCTATTCTAATGGTTAGAAGGCAATAACAAAATATTTATGTGAGCCTGACTGATGTCGAATTTTGGAGACTTCGCTTATAAACCGAAGGCTGAGAAAGCTGAAAGCTGAAAAGCCAGCCCTCTTGGGGTTCCAATTCTGAGTGAACATCTTCTTAGGGGGGACATTTTTTGTTTGTTTCAGTTTCTGCGTTCATGAAATGACGTTATTAGCTTGGACCTCTCTGTCAGTAACGCTGTGCAGAATTGTTAGTTGATTTTCGTCAGCCTGAGTCTCAGAACTTGGGCTTGGCAGTGGCAAGGTTGAAGGTGGCAGATAGGTTCACAGAAGGAAATGCCATAGATTTTCTGGAGCAGGGGTGAGAGGAAGGGTGGGCTGTTCAGCTTGAACTCCTCTTAGGCTTCATTTCTCCCTTTATCTTCCTTCCTCTCCCAAATAATGATGCTCTTGTGAAGAAAGATATTTTTTCAAATTAAAAAACAGCAGCGGGTTATATATGTTTGTCTCAGTTGCCTGCTGGTTTCTTCCACCTTGCAGAATCCTAACGGCAGCCCAGGGTCAGGCTTACAGTAGATTCCAGGGCTGTCGGGGTCAGATTGTAAACCTGCAGGCACCTTGGTTGATGAGTCAGTAGTAGAGCTTTGCTCTGTAATATTTGTACGGAAAATGCAATGTTTGCACAATAAAGCTCTCCAGATTTTCAGGCAGTAGGAGTGAAAGCAGTTTACAATCAATGATAACAGCTTTCCCTCGCCGCCATTACTGCAAATAGTATCTTATTTCAGCAAAATGGTGGCAACCTACAGGAGGTCCAACAATGCAGATTTTAATCAGAAAATTTAATTTTATATACAATTCACAGTTTGTACACGGTGAGAAATGCTTCTCACGGCATCAACTTCCTGGACTCAGCTCCGAGCAAAAGGAGTTTCAATTTATGTCCTGCCTTTCGCAGCAAACAATGCCCCAAAGCACTCCCTGGTAATACATGGCCTGCATTGCTTGGGAAGCTACCGCAGAAGGCTTCCTGAAAATCACCCAGGATGTTTATTTGGAGCAATTAAAACAAGTGGCTGCATTTCACACAAATCCATTTTTAAGGTCGACATTAAATTGGCCAAGATTTCAGTCTCGAGTCTCTCTCTCTGCAAGAACACAGCTGCCTGGTGCCCTCTTTGCGTGGCTTTGCTCCCCTGGAAGGCATGTAAGGCAAATTTCCACCTGGACTGATTTAGTTTTCCCAGTTGACTTATAAACCCTCAGAAGAGAAGCCTATAATGAAAATGTTGACAAAGCCTTTTACATGAAGGTTTAGAGTTGTATCACAGGCTTGGCCCAGGAAGAATGGCCTCGTGTGGTGTTTGCCTTGGTAACTCTTGACCAGCTGATAAAAGTCAATTCCATATCGGCTCACCTCAGGAGGAGAGAAGGGTCACACAGCCGTCGTGTGGAGGACCAAGGGAAGCCAGCCCTTGATTGATTTGCCTCACTTGAGCATGGGCTGGGTCCGAAGGGTGCAGGGCTACCTTCTCTGCTCCTTTGTGTGATGGCGAGGGCCTCATGCCTGTACCTGGCAAGAGCAGGACGAGCTCAAAGGGAGGAGGCTGAGTCAAAGGGAGGAGGCCAAGGCTCAACTTCTCAGGGAACAACCATCCTGGTAGAAGTAGGGACCAAACGAAAAACCCAGACCTGTTGTGTCTAGTCAGTTCCAACTCATGGCAACCTCATGTATTACAGAGAACTATGCTCCATAAGATTTCCAGTCAGAAACAACCACAGTCCTTACGGACGCAGACCATCAGGCCTTCCTGAGGTGCCTGGGTGGGTCCCAACTGCCAACCTTTTGGTTAGCAGTCAAGCGCAAACTGTTGTTGCGAGTCGTTGTCAAGTTGATTCCCACTCATGGCGACCCCATGTGTGTAGAGTAGAACTGCTCTACAGGGTTTTCAAGACTTTGACCCTTCAGAAGCAGATTGCCAGGCCTATCTTCTCAGGCACTTCTAGGTGAGTTAAAATTACCAACCATTTAGCTATTAGTCCAGTGCTTAACGGTTCATACCACCTAGGGACTCCCTTGGAATGGAATATCAACCAAAAAAACAAACCCATTGCTGTCGAGTTGATGCTGTTTCATAGCGACCCTACAGGACAGAGTAGAACAGCCCCATAGGGTTTCCAAGGAGTAGCTGGTGTATTCGAACTGTGGACCTTTGGTTAGCAGCCAAACTCTTAACCACTATGTCACCAGGGCTCCTGAAGTGGGATAAAAACCCCAAACCCGTGGCCGTCAAGTTGATTTCAATTCATAGCAACCCTAAAGGACAGAGTAGTACTGTCCCATAGGGTTTCCAAGGAGCAGCTGGTGGATTCAAACTGCCGACCTTTTGGTTAGCAACCAAGCTCTTAACCAGGGCTCCTGAGGAGGAATAGGACTCATAAATGTCTTGTTCAGATCCTGAGGTCCAGTTGGATGAGTTAATGAGAGTGACCCCAGGAATGGAGAGTCTCAGGTAATGAGCCCTGAATCAAGATGGCAGACAGGAAGAGACATTGTTCACTGGTCCATGCCAGGAGAAGGCACCCTTTCTGCTTATTGGAGCAAAATGCCCCCTCCTCCCTGCTCCCATTGTTTCCTAATGGGGTCTGTGATGGAGGCCCTGTGTCGCCTGCCCCTCACCAGCCTCCACCTCTTCCCAGGAGTACCTTAGCTCAGCTGACCTTGTGCTTATCTGCAGTTCATGCTGTGGGTTTGAGTGGGGGCAACAGGGGCTTAAACAGTAGCACCCCAGCCTCTCTCGGGGATGTTTTATGTTATGCCGGGCTCTGGGGAGAGAGTCATGAAGGCCCTGTGCCCTGCTGGTGGGAAGACAGGCAAAGCTGGGGTTCACACCGATGGCATCAACCATTTATTGAGTGCCTACTCCAGCCAAGTCCATTTGCATACATTAGAGCATCTAATCCTCACAAGGACCTGAGTGAGAGCTCTATTTACTCTCCTATTTACCAAGGAGGCATCTGAGGCTCAGAGAGGTTAAGTAACTTGCTTAGCTAAGGTCACAGGGTTGGTTAGTGGCTGTGGACCGTGTACAAAGCCTGTGCTCGTTCTTCTGCATATTGTGCTTCGACCTTGTGCACTGCAGACCCCAGAAGGGAGGGCAAAGTAGAACCCACTTTACTGGTGCTGTCTCAGGAGTGGGGGCTGGGAGGGCATCATGGGAACTGGACATCAGGTACCGGAGAAGGGCATTTGCTGTGTGGTTCCCGGCAGCAGGGGGCTTGGAAAGCAGCCCTGTGTGTGCAATAGGTAAAGCAACCCCGAGGTTGGCCATAAAGGTAACATATAGGTCAGAGACAACCCATAGGTCCTGTATTATATCTGGTTGATTAGCAGTCACTGCCTGGCCGTGTTCAGAAAAGGTTTCTGACTCAGCTGCAAAGTATACTTAAGTTGATTAACAATGTTGGCTTTGGACCAGGGAGAAGGAAGCATGGGTTGTTTAGAATGTATTTGCAATTCCCAGAGGGGTAGCCAGGGAGGGTGGTTAGAGGGGGGCATTTGCCCCCAGGCGCCCCCTCTACTGAGTAAAAAAAAAAAAAACTCTACTGAGTAAGGGGATACAAATTTAGAGATTGCCCCTGAGCGCTCGTTACCCCTCCCGGTACCTCTGACAATTCCTGGTTTAGGTGTTTCTCTACTTTGGGATTTTTTTCTTTCTCTCAAATTCTTGTTATTTTCCACAAGCAGATAGGAATCTAACCATTCACCCGTTATCAGCCTGAGTCCATAGCTCAGAGGAAAATAACCTGGCATGTACAAAGGAGGACCAGAGTGATGGGTGAAACCTGCCAAACGGAAAGCCAAATGGAAAGTTCTGGATGGGAGTTTCAAATTCAAAGAACACAGGAAAAGATGTATTTATGTTCGCTTACTTAATACGTACTGGGCACTGTCCTGAATGTTTAATGAATATTAACTCATGTAATTCTCATTACAACCCTGTGAGATAGTGATTAGTATTTCCCATTATACAAATAGGACAAGTGAAGCCCAGAGAGATTAAGTAACTTGCCCAAGGTCATACAGCTTTGTGAACACAAGCTGTCTGTCAGCAGAATCTATGTACTTAATCTGCACTGTTCTGCCCATCATGTACATATTTGTTCTGCTTTCCAAGTGGTATTGTACTTTCTTTGCTGCTTGTTTGTTTTCCAGACTAGACTGTGAGCTTTTAAGGGAAGGGATTATTTCTAAGTACCTGACATATAGAAGAAGCTCAAACATGAATCCTGACTATTGTTGTTGTTAGATGCTGACTCATAGCATCCCTATGTACAACAGAACAAAACACCGCACAGTCCTGCACCATCCCCACAACTGTTGCTATGTTTCAGCCCATTGTTGCAGCTACTGAGTCAATCCATCTCGTTGAGGGCCTTCCTTTTTTTCATCTGATAGAGACTGGAGAAGCCCCAAGAGTATGGCCCCCAGATACCCTTTTAACTCAGTACTGAAGTCTCTCGTGAGGGTCACCCTTCAGCCGAAAATTATCAGGTTCATAAAACAAACAATAATACATGTAGCTCAACCATGTATATGAGACTAAATGGGCACACCAGCCCAGGGGCAAGGACAAGAAGGCAGGAGTCCCTTCCCCAGGGACTGGTCCCTCTTGATAACATGTCCAAAGTATGTTAGATGAAGTCTTGCCATCCTCGCTTCTAAAAAGCGTTCTGGCTGTACTTCTTCCAGAACAGATTTGTTGACTTTTAGTAGTATATCAGTAGTATAATTTTAGGAATTAATCACATTCTATTTGAGTCAGTTGTTATTTGTGTGTTTGGCTCCACCACTAGAGTGAACTTCTAGGAGGGGGATCTCTTAGTTACATATTTCTATATCCCAGCATCTGACACACTACCTAGAGGAGAACATTATTCACTTGTTCCTTAATTCATTAGCTCATTCAGTTACTCGGTCAGCAGAAATTGTTCAGGGGCAGGCATTATGCTAGATGCCAGTAATGAATAAAGTAGAAAATTTTCTGCCTCTGTGGTATAAGTCCAACCACACAAGAGAATGATATAGAAAAATGATACCGATAGTCTTTAAACCTGACACATTTATATCCAGTCTACAAAAAATAACGTGTAATTGCAACTTAGCAATTGCCTTTCTCGCATAGTGCATGAGGCAATAAACTTACAAACAGTTATTGTAGTCTTATTTTACTTAGCAAGGGCATTAGTTGCCCAGGTTAGTGAGATCTAATATTTAAAGTGTTGGGAAGGCCCTTTTGGTATAGAGCTGATGGAAGAATGACTGGACTCTGGAAATGTTATATGAAAACCTTCAAGCTGTATTAAATGATGACATACCACACTTGGCTCCTGTAGCATCTCTTTGAGGGCTTGTCTGTAGTGTGCTGCTTAGAGGCAAAAGCAATTCCACAAACGGTCAGGGAGCCAAACCTCCCTTCGCACCAGGTCCAGGTGCAAAAACAGAGCAGATGGGCCCTCCACCCTGGAAGAAGGAATCCCTAGAGGGACAGCTGGAGTGTTTTTCAGGACCTTTTTTTATACCTCTTCTCTACCACCAAGGCTAAAATTCTCTTGACTACTTTCCCAATTTTCTGTTAACTACTAAGGATACAGTCTGTATGCTCTAGCTTGAAAGATCCATAGAGATCCCTCCCTCCTTATCGAGAAGGAAAAGGCTCTTCCCAAGGATCTACAGGGAGTGGGGTATCCCTGGCTGGTGCAACCAGCTGCTAATGGAAAGATTGGTGGTTCGAGTCCATCAGAGGCACCTCAGAAGAAAGGTCTGGTGATCTACTGCTGAAAAATCAGCCGTTGATAAACCCCGTGGAGCACAGTTCTACTCTGACACACACAGGATTGCCATCAGTTGGAATCAGCCCATGCAGGACAACTGGTCACAGGCAGCGAATGGCAGAGCAGGGATTGGAAGGAACTTAGGTTACTTTCTTGCCAGTCCTGGGCACTTTCCACTACTCCACACAGCCAAACCCTTCACTGTGAAGACAAGCAACGTGATGTACAAGCCAGAGGGAGTCCCTTGGAGGCTCATGCCCAGAGTCCTGGCAGCTGGATGCTTCAGACACAACCATACAATAATCAAAAGCAGTGTTTCAACCATCTTTATTTGTAATGAGCTCCAACTCTGTTTTTTTAAAGCTGATATATATATTTAATTAATTTAATTATATATATTTACTATATATTATATTGTATATAATATATTTATATATATCAATTATATATATTTAATTAACTTAATGATATAACTCATTCGCTGTGAGTCGGAATCAACTTCGACGGCAGTGGGTTTTTTTTTTTAATGAAAAATTGGAATATACTTAATGAAAAATTGGAATATAAAAATGTAAAAAGAAGAAAAAAATGTGATCCTATCATCCAAATACAGTAATTGCTAACATTTTCGTGTACTTTTCTTCCAATGCTGTGATTTCTTTTTAACATGGTTGTAATCATACTATAATAATAATATCAGCTAACATTTGTCCAGGGCCTATCATGTTTCAGGCACTGTTCTTTATTGGTATTATTAACTCATTTAGGTTGAGTAACAGCCCTGGGAGTTGCTATCTAATCCTATTATAACCCCACTTTACAGATAATGGAAAACCTGGTGGTGTAGTGGTTAAGAGCTTGGCTGCTAACCAAAAGGTCAGCAGTTCGAATCCACCAGGCGCTCCTTGGAAGCTCTATGGGGCAGTTCTACTCTGTCCTATAGGGTCGCTATGAGTCGGAATCGACTTGACGCCAATGGCTTTGGTTTAGTTGGTTTGGTTACAAATGATAAAATGGAGGCACGGAGAGGTTTGTAACTTGCCCAGCATTGCTCAGTTAATGAGCAGTAAAGCCAGGCAGCCCACCTCCAGATTCTGTGTATGCAGCTTGCTATTTATGTTTTTGAACTTAACTTTATATTAAAAGCACTTTCTTTTATATATATATATATATACAATTTACTTTATCTTTATTGTTGTTGAGAATATACACAGCCCAACATACGCCAAATCGACAGTTACAGCATGTACGATTTAGTAACGCTGATTACATTCTTCCAGTGTGCAACTATTCTCACCCTCCTTTTTTGAGTTGTTCCTCGCCTATTAACATAAACTCACTCCCTCCTGAGTTTCCCATCTAATCTCTTGAGCTGCTGTTGTCAGTTCGATCCCTTATATAGATAGCTCTTAAAAGAACACAGTGGTCAAGGCAGACATTCTGTACTAGTTAAGCTAAGCTATTGTTTGGTTTTAAGAAAACTTCAGGGGATATTTTTAGTTTAACGTTTAAAGATTATCTCAGGGCAATAGTTTCAGGGGTTCATCCAGCCTCCATGGCTCCAGAAAATCCGGATTCCATAAGAATTTGAAATTCTGTTTTCCATTTTCCCCCTTTTGATCAGGATTAAAAGCATTTTTAAAAATTATACATGTGAAAAGCATTGAATTGGCAAATGTTGTGTCATATATATATATATCTACATGTATTTTACAACAAGTTCCACTCAAACTGATGATCAAAGAAAAATGCAAAGTAATACAATGCCATCTTCATAAAAAAGGCATTTTCTTCAGAAACATCAGATTTAATGACTGCCTAATATTTCATCAAGTAATTTTCCCACAGTTTACTTAACCATACCCCTAGAATATAACTAATATTTCTATTCTACAGTAATATCTGTGAATGAAGCTTTCTCTATATTTTGGATCACAATATTTCCTTAGGATAAATTTCCAGATCTAGATTTAAAGGGCAAAAGAAAATGACAATAACTCCGTTGATACATGTTGCCAAATATTTTCCAAGAGGATTGCACTGTTTCATTGTCACCAGGCAGGTGAGTGGCGTCCTTGGAGGTTATCACTCAAAAAAATGATTAATTAACCTGGTAGCCAAAAAACTTATATTGTTTTTAAATTTTTTTCTAGCCTAACTTGTTACTATTATTGTAAAAACAGTACACTGAAAAACTCTGGATGGCTTTTAGTTTTCATTCAAATTCTGATTTTTACCCGGACTTTATTTTTCTCACATTTAAAAAAAAAAAAAAAAAAATTTTTTTTTTTTTTTTTAGTTATTCTTACTAAAAAAATAAGAAGATAAATGTTAACACACATTTTTATGATTATAAGAATTATAGACGTCCAGTTTGGAAAATATGGAAATCCAAAATCCCCTATTTTTTTAACCTTATTTCTTGATTATCACAGTGATATGTGTTTATTGTAGTGAATTCGGGGCAGAGAAGTATAAAGAAACACAAAGTGAAATAATCGAATCCTATTCCTCGGAGCAAAGTTTTTGGCATTTTCTCTTGCCCTCAAAAGTCTTTTCATGAACATTCTCTTTTATGGCTTCATGAGAATCGACCTCTAAGATACTTTAGATTTCTTTCTTTGTATTCCTTTTTGTTTCAGGCATGGCACTGTGTTCTTGGATAATTCGAGTGTTTGTTTTAAAGAATAATGAAGAGTAATTAAAATGGAATGAGGGGGAAACACACACACACACACACACACAAAACAGAATAAGAAAGACCTCAACTGCCCACTCTGCTTTCACTTTGGAGAGAACTACAGACTGAAGGGGCCTCAGTGCTGGCTCTGGGCTTCCCCATCCTTGTCCGTCCCACTTCCCCAGGCACTAACTCAGTGACATCACTTACCACAGGCATATAATAGACATCTGCTGTTGTTGGGTGCCATCGAGTCTAACTCATAGTGACCCCACGTGACAGAGTAGAACCACCTCATAGGATTTTTTTTTTAATGTAAGCTTTATTCTGAGCAGTTATTCTATATGCATATAGGGAGACCATTTTGATTCCAAAAAAAAGCAAAGGCCCCCCCCCCAAGGTTTTCTAGGCTGTAATCTTTACTATAATCTTTATTGGAGCAGATCGCCAGGTCTTTCTCCCGTGGCACTGGTAAGTTCGAACCACCAAACTTTCTGTTAGCAGCCGAGCTCTTAAGCATTGTGCCACCGGATCCGTTGCTGTCCAGTCGATTCCGACTCATAGCAACCCTACAGGACAGAGCAGAACTGCCTCAGAGGGTTTCCGAGGCCGTCATCTTTACAGAAGCAGACTGCCACATCTTTCCCTGGCAGAGGGGCTGGTGGGTTTGAACCACTAACCTTTTGGTTAGCAGTTGAGTGCTTAACGACTGTGCCACCAGGGCTCCTAATTGCACCATTTCGAAACCTAAAACAAAACCCGTTGCCATGGAGTCAGTTCCAACTCATAGTGACCCTATAGGACACAGCAGAACTGCCCCCATAGGGTTTCCAAGGAGTGGCTGGTGGATTCAAACTGCCCACCTTTTGGTTAGTAGCCATAGCTCTAACCACTTTGGCACCAGGGTTCCGTTGCGCCACTAGGGCTCCTTAAAAAAATGTAATTCTGCCATATATTAATCTATCCCCTCGTAGTAGCTCTAGCTTTAATCATTGCATCTCAGCTTTCCCTTGTGAAAAAAGGTTCACATCTGTGATCCTAGGTCTGGCCCTTACTGGGATCCTAGACGAGTGGTCAACCAGAGGTCTTTCAGCCCAAGGCAAATCATGGAGATCAAAGCTTCAGCAAGTTTTCCAGGGAGGTCGTTGGCCTGAGAAAAGAACCACGGGCAGGGACCAGGTTTAAATCCTGACCCTCAAGTAAAAATGACTGAAGCTCTCTCCTTCCCTTTGGGATTTGCAAGCACATCATTCCTGATGGAGAAAGGGGTAAAAGAGATTAGGGCGAGTGGCAAAGGTGAGAAAGGTGTACTGTCTTTGAGCAGAGGCAGGGTAAGGGGCCAGCTGTATTTGTAAACATGGCTCAAAGTCCTGCTGAGCTCCTTGTTCTCAGCCTGGCCTCTCTTGCTGTCTTGAGGCCATCACAGAAGATAGCCAAGCTCACTTGACTTTTGGTGGATCATGGGATTTTATGAGCTGTTATTTGATTTCTCTTTGCCTCAGCTTTTATAAAAACTGTACCCAAAACCCACTGCCATGGAGTTGATTCTGACTCGTTGTGACCCTATGTAGAACTGTCCTGTAGGGTTTCCAAGGCTGTAAATCTTTACAGAAGCAGGCTGTCCCCAGAAAGGGCTGGTGGGTTCGAACCACTGACCTTTCCGTTACGCTTCCCCACCTGGGCTTCTGTAGAGTATAAGGCTTTATAGTTCAGGTGGTTTGAGATCTTCAGATGAAACTAGGACAAGTCTTGCTTTTAATAGTGTGTATTTTAAGTATTTGTGAGAAATTCACGGAGTAGCTGTCATGAAGAATGACATTGCTGCTGAAGAGCCAAACTTTTTTTTTTTCTTAATTGCAATGTACAGGTGGAAAACCATCCATACAAGCATGCTTTATTTTAAAAATTCAACAGAACTGCTAAAATAAAACCTGCTTTGTACGTGACCCAACCCCCATGAAGTATTTTGGGCAGATCTTATGAGTTCGTTTGTTCCACATTTCAATATTCTTAAATAGGTTTTAAATCAGTTACCAAAAAAAAAGAGAGAGAAATTATTTTTCACCTTTAAGAGTTAAGATATAGTCAAAGTTTTTGATTCCCAGATGTATTTAAGGGTCAAACGAAAACCTTCATGCTTAAAGATAGATGAGAAATGAAGATATTGGCTATTTGTTTAGGGTGACAATTCCCTGTGTGTGTGTGTGTGTGTGTGTGTGAGATGTTTGCACATGAGTCTCAGAGCCTCAGCTGAAATTAGGAAGGACTAGTTGAATGGTTAAGTTCTTGGCTGCTAATTGAAAGGTCGGTGGTTGAATCCACTCAGTGGCTCCTTGGGAGAAAAGACTTGGGAGTCTTTTCCCTTAAAGGTTACAGTCTAGAAAACCCTACAGGGCAGTCCTACTCTGTCATATAGGGTCGCTATGAGTTGGAATTGACTTGATGGGCACCTAACAACAACAGTTGATGCTTGACGGCTAATTGAAAGGTTGGAGATTCGAGTCCACCCACAGGTATCTTGGAAGAAAGACCAGGTGATCTACTTCTCAAAGGTCACAGCCTGAAAACCCTACAGAGCACACTTCTACTCGGACGCACATGGGGCTTCCTGAGTTGCTATCCACTCGACAGCAACTAGGAACTGATGGTCGATGTTGGGGGAGCACCATAGAAACAGAAGGACAGATGGTGGCAGACCGCCGTTGTGGGGCCCTCATGCTACTGATCTCATGGCCGTGTCCGCCAAGGGACCCTTCTTATTGAAGACTGTGTCCTCAAAAACAACCGGTTTTTAAAATGTAGCTCCACTTTAGAGATGGTGGTTATTTTTTTGTTATGAAGCCTAGGCACCCATGCTAAGAGCTCAAAGGACTGCAGCCTATGTCCGCTCGCAAAGAGTGTCTGTGGCAAAGCGATGCTAAGGCTGAAACCTATCTACACATAAGTCAGGAAATAGAATGATCCGTGTTTGCTATTTGGATTAGAAATACAAGCAAAAGAAGTAACACGGCAATCAGAAACGTGCATTTTAAAGTTTGGGAAAAAGTAAAGCTCATGCCCCAGGGCTTTGGAGAGTTTGTACAAAATACAATAATTAAATTAAGTCCAGCAGTTAAAATTCCTCATAAAAAGGAAGGGCTGGAGTGCTTCCCAATGGGGAATGCTTGACTTAAAAGAAAGATTTTACTCCGTGGCCTGAAGGCCAACAAACTGGGACGCTGCGGGAATGTATACAATTTCTTAAAGGGGTTCTGAAGTCTTTGTTTTGTGGAAAGAAAATAAAAGAGTAAAAAGGGAAAAGTTTTGAAAATTCAAAAAATGAAGGTGCCGTCCTAAAATCATCACGATTTTTATGAACGCTGCACCAGGGGCCATGAAAACAGGCTCTCTTCTCTGCAGACTAATCTAACACATATGTAAGGCTGAGAAGGAAAAAGGCCAATGGCGCCGTTTCAACAAACCATTTAAGAATGTGCTCATTTTCAGAGGCGGTGCCTGCAAATTTGTGACCCACTCATTGCCACTTCTTTGGGAAATATTCCTCTTTTATATTCTCAGAAATGGGTCTCACAATTTAAAATTCCTCGGATGGCACAAAAACTGGTAATATTTTAAAAAGGCTTGGACAAGGCAAAGCTAGAAAAATGATTTTTTTTGGTCACATTCTCATTAATCTAAAGTGGACTGTTCATCATGATTTTCAAACTATCTTTTTTGGAAATAATCATATATTGTTACCTCTCTGGGAATGTCCCTTAAAAAAAAGACTAAGGTTAAAAGTAGGATAGATCAAAATTTATACCCTTAAATGGTTATTATTTATAAGCATCATTCTAGACTACCACAGGAGTTCCAGGTGGCATAGTCAAGTAACTTCTATTAAAACATAAAAAAAACAATAACCAATTTGCCAGATCCTCGCCTTTATTGCTTAAATAGAATCTGAATGTTGGCTTTGCATTAAGACAGCATGATCAAATGTAAGGACCGTTAGGAAAAGCAGCATTGGCAGCAATATTTAATTTACTGACTAATTAGCAGCCATCTCGACATTTCTATTTGGGTGCCTGAAGTATTGGCCCTCCTGTGTGCTCAGGCAGTCTACAGTGAAATGGGAAGTTCCCCGGTGCTGAGTCCACACTAAATAAATGGGTGCCCTGCAGGCAGCTCACAACCTGAGTCACTAGATTTATATCCAAAACATGGACACAGAGTTAGAAATATTTTTTTTACCCAATTGTATTGTTTTCTTCCTTACTTTTGTTATTTTTGCCTTGGCAGTTGTGAGGGGGAGGAAGAGAGAGAAGGTACAATTTTAAGAAAAAGGAAAAGAGGAGAAGAAGCAGCAAGGCCATAGAAAGAGGGATGAGGAAGAATGAGAGGTGTGGCGCGAACAGTGATGAAGGAACAGAGGCTGAGGCCAGGGGAGAGCCAGGGGGCTCCGTAAGTGCATCCTGGCAGTTGAGCCTCTGCCCTGCTCCTTCATCCCTCCACTGGGACTCCTAGGACAATCCAGGACATTCATCAGCCAGTCTAGTCCCCCAGTGGACAATCCTGCTGCACGTGCTAGTGACTGTTCCAGCGGGGGGGTTGTAGGGGCCTACAGGGGCAGGTGGGACGTGGACGCATAAGGCCAGGTGCAGTTTGCCCGGTGGGGAGCTTCCTTTCCGCATTTGATGACTGGTTGAATGGTAATGGGTTCACATATCTTTGCGGGGCGGGGGTCGGTGTCAGACACTGCTTCAGAGAGAGGCAGCTGTGGAAAAGAGGCTTCAGCTTTTTTTTTCCCCCCTCAATGTTTCAAAACATTCCCTTGGAGCTTCCTTACTCTACAGAATTGAGGGACTAGGAGAATGAATGTGAAAACCATATATCCAAGAGTTCTCGGGTGTGGTGCCCTGCGGCTTAGTGGGGGAAACACTAGGCTGGACACTTAGAGACTTTAGTTGTTATCTTGGTTTCGCCAGCTGTGTGACCTTGAGCAAGCCACCTACGGGGCCAATAGCTGTACAACCCCAGGAGGCACCTTTCACGTTGTATTTTATCCAGGGTGTTTATTATTATATGTGAGTGGCGCCCCCTTTAGCTAGGAATTGGTACTGCATAATCCTCCCGGGCTTCCAGGTCTCCATCTACAAAATGAGAGGGCTTGGACAAAATGATCAGCTATGAGTTTATAGTCAGAATTATCTCCAACACAGAGAAATTTCCATAGTCTGGGAATGGGGTAGGAGATTCTTAACCACAAAAACAAGTGAGCAGCAAAGCTGTCTGGAATGCCCATGGCTGCCAGAGTGTGCCACCACACCCAGCATGTCTGAGGGCTGGGCCCACCATTTGCTTGTTTTCCTTTGAGAACATATCACCATCTACAAATAAAAATAAATGAGAAAATAGGTTCGCTTCATAGAAATTCATTCTACTGCCACGTTTGCTGCTGTGGGATTCTCATTCTCTACTGTAGCGCAGGCTTAGCCTCTGGGTGGAATAAGCTGGCCTCTACTGACCACTGTGCTTTTAAACGCATTAGTTCGTTTATGCCTCTCCCCCAGCTTAGGTTCTCTGGAAGAAGACAGATATTAAAACGCAAAATTTTAGTGATCCATGCCTATTAAAGGAAGGAGAAGGCATCAAGATTGAGCAGAAGATTAGAGAAATGCAAATTAAAACTATGATGAGATTCCATCTCACACCAACTAGACTGGCATTAATTCAAAAAACACAAAATAATAAATGTTGGAGAGGCTGCGGAGAGATTGGAACTCTCATACACTGCTGGTGGGTATGTAAAATGGTACAACCACTTTGGAAATCCATCTGGCGTTATCTTAAACAGTTAGAAATAGAACTACCATACAACCCAGAATTCCCACTCCTCAGAATATACCCTAAAGATACAAGAACCTTCACACAAACAGATATATGCACACCCATGTTTATTGCAGCTCTGTTTACAATAGCAAAAAGCTGGAAGCAACCAAGATGTCCATCAATGGACGAATGGGTAAATAAATTGTGGTATATTCACACAATGGAATACTACGCATCGATAAAGAACAGTGACAAATCTCTGAAACATTTCATAACATGGAGGAATCTGGAAGGCATTATGCTGAGCGAAATGAGTCAGTTGCAAAAGGACAAATGTTGTATAAGACCACTATTATAAGATCTTGAGAAATAGAAAAAACGGAGAAGAACACATACTTATGTGGTTACAAAGGGGGAGGGAGGGAAGGAGGGAGAGGGCTTTTTATTGATCAATCTGTAGATAAGAACTGCTTTGGGTGAAGGGAAAGACAACACTCAAAACAAGGAAGGTCAGCCTAATTGGACTGGATTAAAAGTAAAGAGGTTTCCGGGATAAAATGAAAGCTTCAAAGGTCAGCGAAGCAGGGGCTGGGGTCTGGGGAACTTGGTTTGAGGGGACTTCTAAGTCAATGGGCAAAACAATTCTATTATGAAAACACTCTGCATCCCACTTTGAATTGTGGCGCCTGGGGTCCTAAATGCCAACAAGCAGCCATCTAAAATACATTAATTGGTTTCAACCCACCTGGAGCAAAGGCAAAGGAAGAACACCAAGGTCACACGACAACTAAGAACCCAAGAGACAGAAAGAGCCACATGAACCAGAGACCTACATTATCCTGAGACCAGAAGAACTAGTTGATGCCTGGCCACAATCGATGTCTGTCCTGTCAGGGAGCACAACAGACAACTCCTGGGGGAGCAGGAGACCAATGGGATACAGACCGCAAATTCTCACTAAAAGACCACACCTAATGGTATGATTGCGACTAGAGGAATCCCAGAGACAATGCTCCCCAGAACTTCTGATGGCACAGGACAGGAACCATCCCCGAAGACAAATCATCAGGCATGAAAAGGACTGGTCAGTGGGGGGGAGAGAGATGCTGATGAAGAGTGAGCTAATTAAATCAGGTGGACAAGGGAGAGTGTGTAGGCAACTCTTGACTGGAGGGGGGATGGGAAGATAGAGAGAGAGGGAAGATGGCAAAATTGGCACGAAACGAGAGACTGTAAGGGCTGACTCAATAGGGGGAGAGCAAGTGGGAGAAGGGAGTAAGATGTATGTAAACCTATATGTGACAGACTGATTGGAATGGTAAATGTTCACTTGAAGCTTAATAAAAATTAAAAAAAAAAAAAAGATTGAGCAGAAGGAGAAGTCAAATTGCTGAAGAGACCCAACAAAGTCCTGGCCAACTCCACTGGGAGACCTGAAACATGTATGGCTCATCCAAAATGTCTCACTTATTCACCGGGGAAGGCTGCCCTGGGAAGGGTGTGACCTTAGACAAGACAGACTCTGAGGGAGCTGACAGCTGGAGGCTGCCTACTGGTCTCACTCTTCTTAGCTGGGCAAGCGGGGATCCCAAAAGGGAGATGTGGGTGGCACGTCTCTGTGACTATCATATCCTCATAGTAACTGAGTTGTTGTTAGGTGTTTTCCAGCTGGTTCTGAGTCATAGCGACCCTATGTACAACAGAACAAAACACTGCCTGGTCCTGCGCCATCCTTACAGTCTACTCTTTGAGTCAGGTATTATCATCTGTATAGTTGAAGAAAGTGATGCTCAGAGAATATGTTCGGAGAATAAACAAACGTCTGAATGTAACAACTCCTTACTGGTAGAGCCAAAATTAGAACCTACATCTGATGGGGGAAAAGACTTGGTTCCTGATTTAAACGAATGCACTTTTAGCAGCTCTTGCTGGGGGTGAGAGACAACAGCAGGAGAGGGGTCCGGAGATGCATGGCGGTGTCGGATATTCAGGGCACCCACACTATTCTTGGGGACACACTTGCAGAAACAAGTACCACAACAGAAGTGTGAGCCAATGCAATGGAAGGACTGACAGAGGACTAGCAAGTTGTCTCCGGGGAACTTAGGGAGACCTCACAGAAGTGGCCTGTAGGTTGCTCTCGAAGAATGATTAGGGATTTGTTGGGTATGATGAAGAGGTAGAGACATTCAAGTCAGGGATTACAGCTTGTGCAAAGGCTTTGCATGGTCCAGGAGTGAAAAGACCAGCATAATTGGAGGGTTGGGAGCTACAGTCCGAGCACAGTCCAGCTGCGTGGTGCCCAGGGCATCTCTGGCAGCCCTAGAGAGAAGCGATCTCTGGCAGCCCCGGAGAGAGGCAATGCTGTCATTTGTGTGGAAGCTCGGGTGGGGTTCCCGGCCAGGGCTCCCTTACACCAGCCTGGGAGAAGCATCACAGAGGTCCCCTGCCACAGGAGCCTCAGTCCCTGGAAATCTGATGGGAAAACAACGGTGTCCTTTCCTCATTTGGAGCTTAGGTCATTAGCAGGGTTCTCCCAAAGAATCTAAGCCAGCTGTTCATGTGGCTTTTATGTTCTTCCTCCCATGAAACTCGAAAGAGGCCACTTTTTAAAAAATACTAAGCCAGATCTCTATAGTCTTTTGAAGAAACTCTCAACCAAAAAGCCATCTGAAATGGAATGTTTATTTTTCTCTTGATTCTATTACTTGTCTAAATAACTAAGGCAATTTGATGCAGTGTTTAAAAACAAAACAAAAACGCAGGAAAACCAGTTGTTTAGCATTATGTAGACCAAAAGATCTGGTTTCTTTTTACTAAATGCCCCCGCCCCCCGCCCTTTTAGGCAGGTATTTTAACATCATGATATAGTCAGTGTTCAGAGTCCTTTTTCTTCAGATTGAGTTTTCAGTATTTCAACTCTGTAATCTACGTAGTGAAGGGACTCTGAAGTTCTTTCCAGATCTCTGGACATTCCCAGTTTTACTGTATGGATACACGTTGCATGCAATCATGTGGAGTTGACTAATGGAGAAGCCGAACCTAGTTATGGGACTCCTCAGTCAATAGGGAGGTACAGGTGATTTGAGAAGGAATTTTCTACTCTTCCTGGTAATTGAAAGCTTTGTCTTCTGACTTGGGGTGAAGCAGTAAGATTCTGGAAGTCTGGCTCCCCTCCTGCCCTTCCTGAATGGATTGGTTCTTGAACAAGGGCTCATATGGGAAAAAAAGCACCTCAAGTTGGCCAAACTCTGCCCAAAACCTGAACATGACTTTCTAATATCCTGTGCACAGCCCAGAGGAAGATGGGGTCTATCACGCAGTATGTTCTTTTAGCAAGTCTGAGGGGCATTTACAAACAAGCAGGAAGGTCTGACCTTGCTCCTCAGACCTCAGGCAAGACTCTAACTGGCTTCAGAGGACTGCAGCCTGGCCAAACTCCTAACCACCAAAAGAAAAGGGAGGAGATGAAATAGGTGAGAAAAGTGGCTGGCTTTCAAAGCATAGGGTGTATAGTTTTCAATTCTTAATTCGCACCTCTTTTGTTATGATCACCGCTGTAGTGAATGGCACTTCTTTTTGTTTTAATATTTGACATGATTTGACGACTTTGCTCCTCATTTGACCTCACACCAAGGCGTTTTAATCTGAAAAGTGCATCCAGAGCCAGTCCTCCCACTTTCAAACTAGCTGTCTGGCACCCAGTCGGGCTCAACAGATGTTTGTTGAATGAATAAACGAAGGACTGAAGTAATCCCCTCGAAAAATTTCAGAGACATCTTTACTTTCAACAAAGTTATTTTTCCGAAATTCAGGATTATTATCACTTAGAGCATCGTCTATGGATTTAAGGGGGAAATCGGCAAAATTTACTTTATAGTCTTTTGGAAAAGCTCTCAACCAAAAAGCTATCTGAAATGGAATGTTCATTTTTCTCTTGAATCTGTTACTGTGTTTCAACAACGTGGGTAATTCTAGTCATTGCTTCAGAAACAAGGCAAGGCAGGAGGCAAGGGGATCCCGGATCCTCCCCAGGTCCCTTCAGCCACCGGGCCCGCCCAAAGCCTCCTGGCTGGGGCGCGGCGCTTCGACCAAGGAGCCCAGGACGCGGGAGAAGCGCTGGCGCCGCAGTTGCGCGAGGCCCGGACGCCGACTTCGGGACCCCAGGCCCGGGGCGAGGGCCCAGCGCAGGTGTCCCGCCAGTGCGCGGGGGGTGATCAGGGCCTGGGAGACCCGAGAGAGACGTTATTGTTACACTGTAACGAGTCTGATTAACATGCCCCTGACACTTTCTCTTAGTTTCTCGGGCTCCTAGCAACAGCGCACAAAGGCGCAGGATTGTCCCGTGCTCCGCAGGGACACGGGGCAGTCTTTGATCTCCACCGTTACAGCCGGGCTGAGCGACAGGCTCGCGGGCTGTGGGCGGACGAGCGGGGCCCGCAGCCCCGGCCCACTGGGCCGCGCAGGGCTCCTGGCCTGGCCGCCCGCCTCGGGCTGCCACCGTGGCCCCAACGGCCGCTGCGCCCCGAGCGCCGTACGCAGGGCCGGACTGGACGCGCGCAACCGGGACCAGAAGCCTCGCCGCCCGCCCGGCTGCCCTCTGGAGCCGGGCCGCCCGGAACCGGGGCGCAGCCTCTCCAAGCCCGCCACCCACCCGGGAGGGCCGCGCTGCGCCCTGTGACCCCGGCGACGCCTAGGGCGCAGCGGTGCCAACGCGCGGGTCCCGCCGGCGGAGCAGGGCGCTCGGGCTCTGCGGCTCCCGCCCACGGTCAGCGGCCCTTGCCGTCGCAAGGCGCAAACGGTAAAACCCAGTCGGTCACTCATCATTTAAAAAGAAAAACAGGAAGGGGCGAGCGACAAACAAAATCCCTAAAGATTTTGTAAACAAACATGCGCAGGCTTCAGACCGCTTGTCGGAAACTGGTTTCCTCGGCAGCACACAGGAGAAAGGTGCTGGCGGAGATTTCGGTTCCTTCCGACAGGTCACTTTCTTTTATGTCGTTGGCCATTTTTATTGATTGGGGAGGAAATATGCTGCCCAATAATGGCTGGAATTTAAACCACCACCACCAAAAATCACTCGTTACAGGACTGCCACTCCAGCTTTCAGGTACTGACTTAAGGTATTTGAAAGTCATTTGTTTTCCATTTTGTTCGCTCTCTTGACCCCTTCCTCTCCCCCATTTAAAATAAAGCGCCGAAATAATGAATAAGAATAAGGCTTTAACATTTAAATGTTGGAATCTGGGAATTCCCTTCCCCCACTTCTCCTAAATTCTAATGTAGAAAAGCGCACTGGGGGTCTCTGTGTGGGAGGACAGTTACAGCCCCTTTCGGTGACCCTCTCTAGTTTTAATATACACACAACCCTTGCTGCTAATCTGGTTGGTAACCTGTTTTGTATCATCAAATGCCTTCCTACTCCTAAAGTGGGGGGGAGGGGACCTTTCGTTTTCCAAGGTAAACTGAAACCATTAAAGCAGTACGTCCTTCACAGGGAAAAGAACGTGAATTCCCTTTTCTCCTCTATGGCATCGTTAGAAAACTCGACGTCCCCAATAACAAATGTCAGTTTTCTGGACGCCACAGACTAGTGGGTGCCAAGATGCTTATGACAATATGTATGTTTTCGAGGGTGGGGGAACTATACGATCTGTCCTATATACCCAGCAAAATATGCCAGGCGACGGAGTTACTTTCAAATTCAAATCGGAGGCGGTGAAGTCTTCATTCCAGAGGACATCTCGGAGCCCCGCGTCCGTGGATGATGGGAAGTGAGGGCAGCCAGGGGTTTAACACTTAGAAATTTGAAGGGACGGCTCCCAGCTACCAGGAACTTCCTAACTTCTGCACACAGACAATGGCTGACTTGGATTGGAGTTCCCCACTCCATTTCAATAAAACGTGATGGTGTTGATATAATCCTCTATACATTAAAATGAGGTTGTCACAGATTGTCATTAAGACCTCAGTAAAACAATGAAGACATTATTGGGCACCCCCCCTCAGGCAAGGTATTAGGGGAATAAAACAATCTACACCACACGGGTCCTATTGAGATTAATGAAAAAATTATGCAAAAAAAAAAAAATCTCGATTTCATTTTCCCGAGACAAGGCTTTGCATACATACGGTCAGCCTTGCCCTGCACCTGATGATTTATTAAACTAATCTACAGTGATCACCACTGATGTTTTCAACTCAATCTTGTCCCAGCTCATTTTCTAAGTAATTGTTTCTCATTAGTTCTGATAATGTTTTAATAGTGTTACCCATAATTTAGCCCCTAAGAATTAATAACAGGGGGGTGATATAGAAAAGCTGCTTGTGATGAGCTACACAAAATATAAACAGGTATGGTTTTTAATTAATCAGATTAGCTGCAAGGTCCTCTTGTAGTACATTACCAGCTAGAGGAGCTGAGGGAGACTTCGTTTCCCCATGTCAGGCATTTCCATCATGCCAAATGGAGATTAGGCCTACCCAGTTCTCCACTACCCTCACAACTTCCCTGTGGTACCTTTGCCCACCAATGGCACCAAATGGTGGCCACTGGCACAATTTTTTCTCCCACCATCTTCTCGTCTTGGAGTTTTAGTCTTCAAAGAATGGATCACAAATGTGAGCCTCTGACACTGACTAAACTCTCTTTTGGGGCTATGGTCAGGGTCTCTGTTCAGACAGTAGAACCTTTGTCCAGATTTTTGGCTCTAGTGGGTCCTAGTCTCATGATCCTATCCTAATTGGGACCACTGGGTTACGAGTGGAAACCCTGGTGGTGTAGTGCTTAAGTGCTATGGCTGTTAACCAAGAGGTTGGCAGTTCAAATCCGCCAGGCGCTCCATGGAAAGTCTATGGGGCAGTTCTACTTTGTCCTATAGGGTCGCTATGAGTCGGAATCGACTCATGGCAATGGGTGGGTTATGTGTAAAATGATAAATCTGATGTTTGGGGAGATTTAAACAGCATAGTGGTCTTGTTTGAACAAAGTACAGGATAAAGGGCATGGTGACTAGTCCAACATGGTCAGGGACCTAGGAGCTTGTGGGCCTGTTGGTGATGGGGGGCTGGGAGACCTAGCCAGGTCCAGACTCTTAGCACCCCCCAGGGACCTTTCCTAGGGGCTTGCTTTTCCCAAGGTCCTGATACCCTTGGCCCTGCCTGCTGGGCTCTCTCAGAGGGAGGGCTGGGCTCTCAGTGAGCCCCTGGCTGGAGGCAGTTCACTTCTGCTGGGTTCCATGGTTGCCTGTGTAAGTAACTAGGTTAGGGGCGGGAAGGTCTGTCCTTTATCCTCTGAAAGCCTGGAGGGGTTGTCTGGATCAACACTGGAGGACAGGAAGTGTGGTAAGATGGAAATGGGGCCTGCCAGTAAGGAAGTGAGAAAGAAGTTATTTTCTCCTTTTGCTGAAGGCAGGCCCTGCCTGAGTGGCTTCTAGCGCCCTGAGGGTGGGTGGGTGGGTGTGTAAGACAGGGTCAAAAGAAGAAGAAGAAGCCTTCCTTTTTGCCTTCTGACTCCTGGGCAATCAGTCCTCCAAAGCGAAGACTCCTGTCTCTCTGTGTTCTCAGCAGAGGGCTCCGCCTGTGTATGGACACTGTGGTCCCAGGTTGCCCTTGTACACACTGGACTCCACGATTCGGAGCACAGCTGAGGCGATGGGGAGGGGACTGCTTCTCCAGCAATTGCTGCCCACTGCCACTGTCCGAAGTCCTGAAGCTGTTTTGTTGGAGGCCAGCAGCCTCTGAAGTTGACTGACATGCCATCTTCCTCCTATGGCCTCTGAGTGAAGAGGGGGCTAGTTCCCACCTTCCTGTCCAGCTCCATTTGGAGCAGCACAAGGTAGCCATGGTGAAGGGTGACAGGAGTCTAATGAGTGGCTGGAGAGAGGTGCTGCCCAAAGCAGGTCTGGACCCCGGCCTAGCACACCCCAGTCAGTTTTAAGAGCTGTCTCCTTGGATCCCATGTTTAAGAATATTAGTTGTTATCTGGGAACTGTCCTGCTTTGGGTCAGGTTCTTCAGCATGCCCGGAAGAATTGGATCTTCCCCTACTTGCTGGTGGATTGGGGTGGATGGGTTGGGTGGCTGTTGCATGATCGTGTGTGGGACTGTCTGATTCTCCTTTGGTTTGTTGGGGCCTTTCAGTCTATGTAACCTTCAACTATACTGGCCTCTCCGGCTTCCTGTAGGAACTAGAAAGGGTGGGGAAAAGGAGATCCCTGTTGGGGACACCCAACAGGGGCCACACAGGAAATAAACAAAAAGGGCGTAGGAGGAGGTGAAAAATAAAAAAAACAACTGTTTTCTATTTACCCATTTAAATAAACAGAACAGCCTTCCCCGCGGTGACTGTCTAAAAGTAGCAGCATTGCTGCTGTGGAGGTCAGGAAGAGGTTGGTGCAGAGTTTAAAACTGCCCATTCTGTTAATTTCTTAAAGAACAGTCGTTCAGAGTCTCAACACAAAAGCTCACGATTTAATGAGGGACAGAAACAAAATCTCTGATTGTCGCTGTTTCAGACTTCATGGGCGCTCTCTGGCAAGGCCAAGTTGATCCTCTGAGGCTTCAATACCCTTTAGCCTTCAATATAAGGGTACAGGCTGAATAGGGAACAATGGCTGGTTGTTATGTTTATTTACCCTTACTACAAGCTGGGTTAACCTCTTCAAAACAGCTTCACTAAGCCCGTTAACCACACCACCCATCTGACCTGTAGCCGCATCACTAATGTGATGCAAATCTCACAGGCGACCATAGTACCAGCTCTTCCACACTGGGTCTTCTTAGACACTACAAGTTTATTGCTGAGGAAGTCTTGTCCCGGCCCTACATTTACAGGGGAAATGGCCTCAATGGCAAACAGTTAAACGGGGACACAAAGGGGGAGAATGGATGGCCTTGTGTTTCTGCACATTTATTTTTTAATTGCTGGTAAGTGTTGACCCAGGGCGTTCACCCAGGATGAGAGCTTCGTATTCATCATTTAGCAGTTCACATATATGAATTTTTTTGGGGGGTGGGGTGGGTAGAGGATAATTGCAATCAGTCCTTGAAGATTTTATTTTTACAAGGCATCTTTATAAGCCAATAAAATACTTAATCAACTTTTTCTGTGCCATCTCTACTGTTTTGTCATATGACTAGTGAAATAGGCAGGGCCCCTTCGTTTAGTTATTATTTTTTAAAGGCCTGGCCTTAAAACTATTTATGGTGTCATCTGGACAAAGGGACCATTTCCTCTGGAAAGTTACTAATATGAAAAGGGTGAATGGAGTCTACATATTCCAGAAAGATCCATTTCATTAAAGACCTAACTTGCCCTTACAGCCCATCTTTCCCCACTGTTTTCTATCCCTGTGAAATTATAAGTCCGTATTTACAACACATTGATAAACCACAATAAAATCACAAGCTGGGAGCTAAAAAGTTCATTTTTTAAGAGGAAAAACCAGCCAGTAAGATAACAACAACAACAAATCATGATGAACATGAGCCGTAAGTAGAATAAGGTTCCAGTCTGGCATACTAACACACTGTCTTGAGTCTTAGAGTTTGTCTTTAAGAAACCCACTGTATATGTTCAGCCCACCTGATGAGAGCTTCATTTAACAGATCACTTTCCCTTGATGGCTGTGGCAAGCGTAACAATGTTCTGTGCCTGCTTCAGTAATGGCATGTCGATCATACTCCCCTGGAAAGTAAAGGCTCCCTGGAAAACAGAGAATACAAACTTCCTGAAAGAACGCGTGGAAATTATAGGCTTCCTTTCTGCACACACTTGTACAACAAGAACATTTGAGCCTCCACCTGAATTACACTGACTTTTCTACCCAACTTTCGAGAAAGCCAAAGTAAATTGCAAAGGAAAGATTCCCCCCGTCTTGGGGTGAAAAAAAAACCTTCAGCATTTTACGGAGAGGAAAACAAAGTGGACAGAAGGCCTGGGGAACTGTATTCATTTAACGGTTGAAATCAAGCAGAAAACAATGGTGGGAGGAAAATGTAAATACTTTCTTATATAGCTTTTGGAATATTGGATAGAACTTTAAAAAGCAGTAATACTCTGTGGCAACTGATTATTGTTAAAAAAAAAAAAAACTGATGAAGTTAGACACAAAATGCTTCCTCCTTGCTGTAACACTGTAAGGTGGTAAGAATGTATGTGTAAGGTAGGATTGTACTGAGTAAAGAGAGATTAGTCTATTGATAGATAGACACTTGCAGAGAGAATTAGAATGACAAGGGACATGCGTTTGTAAGGAAAAAAATCACAGAACTGTTGAATGTTAGGAATGGAAGGAACCTGAGACCTTCTGGTTTAGCCTCATTTTACAGATTGATTTTTTAACCTTCAACAAATACTTATTGCCTGTGTCCTGTGATCTAGGCTTTGTTCTAGATGAGGAAACTGAGGCCCAGGGCAGGTGAGTGATATTCCAGGGTCATGTGACTGAGCTGGGCTAATACCCTGGGTCTCAGGAACTGCAAGCATTCATCATAGACCCCACAATAAGATAACAAGGTCATTTCTTAGTGCATGGGGCGGGGGGAGAGCTAAACAGACAGGAGGCAGTACACCCAGAAAAAAAAAAAATTTTTTTTTTTTATACCCAGAGCCCGATGTAAATGCCAGGTTATTGATGTTCTTTTAATCACTTCTTTTTGACACTTACAACCACAGCCCTTCACCTCAATTCTCCTTCCTTCTACCTGTGGGCAAGGATGCTGGTGGGAGTGGGGAGCAGGTGGTCTTTTGAGACCCTGGTGGTGGGCTGGAGCAGTCATGGTCTTGCTGATGGTCCATTTGCATAGACTGCAGTCCACTCCTGGGTTTCACAACTATTGTCTTAACAGTCAATGCTCCCATGACTTAGGGGCTCTGGGATGTATCTGCTGGGCTCTCTAGAAACCCTCATCTCCCACAATGTGGGATACGGAGTGGTAACTGAGGGTTGTACGTAGGCTGAAGGCTAAAAAAAGTTGGTGGATTATAAATGTCTTCAGAATTTATCTTTGACCCAAAAGAGATTTAAAAACTTACTAGAATTAGAATTTTCACATACAGTGCCTAACCTTCTCAGCCTTACAACGAGAAGTCTGATTCACAGGAAAATCTGTGTGTCCTAAAATCCCATACTGTCAGTCTCTCTCCAGCCCTCTCATTTTTACTATCTCTACCCCCAGATTGGCCTTTGCCTAATGTCATTCAGCCTAGAGCTAGTTTTGGTCATCTGTGGCAATGATGAACCCTTACTGTTGATTTTAACTATGATCTAAATACTTACTTTCTTCCTAGCTGCATCTCTGTTGCTTTGTATTTTATGAATTTTGTTAGAAGTTCAGAGGGTGTTCTGTAGGTTAGCATTCCATGTGGAATCAGGGCACGGGACACATGCTGTTTTACAAGGCAATAGTCTCGTTTTCTTATTGGAGTAGAGGATGAAGACCAAAGGCCTCCTGGTTATCCACCCACCAAGTGGATTATGGCCCTGTAAAACAGCACATCTGTCCTGCTAAGGCCTAAATGATAGGCTAGAGAGACCAAATTCACATCAACGCTTACAAAGTTGAAACGATGCACAGCCGACCAAAATGACAGCCCTGGGTCTATGTCTTGTCCCCTGAATCTGCTTTGGGTTCCCCAAGCACATGACAAATGGAAAAATACGTCATGTAGTCTCTCAAGACAGGGAGATAACGTCTGTCTTATATGGTAGCTGGCTATGCTTGATTTCCTTTATTTAGCTTAATCTGGAAAACCAAATTCAGCATTTTCGTCCCATGTTTCCTTCGCCTCTGCAATTTGAGGACTTTAGTGATCAGAATTAGACTGTCTGGTATGGATATCCTCATGCTTTCGCTTATCAACCTAATATATGGTTGGTTTTTTAACGTCGGGATTTACATGTGAAATGTCAACTGTTGGCCAGGATTTGGAATAATGCAGTTTGTCAAAAGCTATCTGGATTGTAGGGAGGTTCGGAACACTCCTTAAGGCATGGTTATAGATAAGTTTCAGTTTCACAGTGCAACACCGTCCCGAGAAACTGTCACACCATCTTAAAAATGATTTTAAGGTACGAGGGGACTTCTATCAGCTTGAAGAGTCAGACCTTAATTTTGTTTAAAATGCCTTCAAATAGTAATTTCTTTGTGGTTAAAGACCTTAACCACAACAACAGTAATAATAATAGCTGTGCTTTATGGACTTGCTATGAGTCGGAATCGACTCCATGGCAGTGGGTTTGGTTTTTTGGTTTGGGTACTTTATGGAGCAGTTCCTAGTCCCACAGACTGTACCTGGCACTTGACATGCTTTGCCTCATGTCATCCTGAGAACAACACTGTGAGGTAGGTACTATTATCCATCCCATTTTATAACAGAGGAAACTGAGGCATAGAGAGATGAAGAAACTTGTACAAGTCTGCCCTGGAGCTAGTAAGTAACATGCGGGGATAAAACCCGGCTCCTTCTGATCCAAAGCCTGTGCCCTTAAGCCCTTATCGATTGAAAGTGTTCTCTGACCATCCAAATCAGAATCATCCTGGGCCCAGTCCTGTATGGTTTGATGCAGGGGGTCTGGAGGTTGGCCAGGGATACCCTGATGATTCTACTGCACGTTCAGGTTTGAGAACCTCTGTGTTATCCCTTGGATAGAAACGGCTAGGCCGGCTTGATACACAGGTACATAAAGTGAAGAGCCCTCTGCTAGCCTTTTGTAAAAGATATGCCCAATAACTTAATTTTCTTAAGTTATTCATAATTCATTCACTCATTCATCTATCAAGTATTTATGGCGTACCTTCTTTTGTCAGACCCTGAGTAAGACACTTGGGGTCGCAGATAGATAAGACTGACCCTTGTCTTCAAGTAGCTTATAGTTTGCTGGAGGAGATAGGAAAGAAAAGGAGCAAGTGCCATAAAATGCACTAAATGCCATAAAATACAACAAGAATTAGAGAAAGAGACAATGTAATGAGCAGGGCACTAAAAAAAAGATCTGAAGGTCTTAAATGGCTGCCTTTCTTATCCAATCAGGATCATCTTTGCGTTCACATAGATATGATATTGTATACCTATCACAATGTCACGCACTCCCCGCTATAGTTGCCATGGTGCTCGGGATAGAGTGAGCTTTTACTCAACAAATACCTATCGAGTTGTTTGTTGTAATAAATCACCGGCCAATTACTTTGGTACATCTTATCATACCCATGTCTCTGATTCCAGATGTCTAGAAGAGAAGAGCAGTATCACCACAGCATACGTATTATCTGCGTAAACAGAAGGTAGTAACTACTGGGCTGTTTCTTGTTTTTCTAACGCCTCAGTCATTGTCCGGTGATAAGATAGGTATTGAAGTACCGTTACCTTTATCAGGCCCTGATGTTCCTGGGGAGTAGCTGACTACTTGGTGGCAAAAATTGTGATGATGATGCTGGTGATGATGACATAGTAATTACAACTATGGGAGATACTCATATTATTTTGCATGTCTGGCACTTAAAAATTCAGTTGCCATGGGGGCAACTCTGATTCACGGTGACTCCAAGTGTGTCAGGGTAGAACTGTGCTCCATGTGACTTTCAGTGGCTGATTTTTCAGAAGTAGATCTCCAGGCCTTTCTTCTCAAATGCCTCTGGGTAGACTGAACTTCCAACTTTTTTGTTAACAGACAAGCTCATTTAACCATTTGCACCATCCAGGGACTCTGTCTGGCATTTAGTACTCGTGAATTTCTTTCCTAATTTCCTAGAAACCACAAATTGATTGAATTCCTTCCCTACTCAGTCTATTTTCAGATAAATTATTCGGAGTTCTCCCTGGCACATTCTGATGATGGGGCTGCTGTCTTCCCTAAGATAGGCATTTCTCTGTTGACATTAATGATAATATTTGAGTAAAGCTGTCATAGTCTTTCTTTTTTCAAGGTGACAACCTATTCCTATGTGGCACTAGGTCTTTTGCCCAATGAATTAATTATTTACCTCACAATGGTTCCCAATGAATCCCTAAAACTTTCAGCCAGTGTTGGCCACCATCTGTAGAAATCGCTCTTCAAGATTATCCCCTTTACTTGCTAACATTCTCAGCCTCACTATGACCTTCCGTGATGATGTATGCGGTTCTTCCTTACTAACAAGGCAACTGCTCCTTGATGCTCCTCAAGAAAGGGGGAAGATGATGCTCACCACAGGGCACTCTGATGGGCACCATTTTGTTCTTCTTTCTTTCCTATTTTCCAATCTGTCACACTTGGAGAATCCTTGGACAGACCCTAGTATGGCCTTGTCTCAGAATTCGGTTATGATACTCCTTTTAAGGATGTAAGTTTGGTTACTAGGCACGTAGTGCTCCCTGGCTCCTAGGCTGGCTAACAGGGGTCTTACTGGCAGAGTGCCAGGACATTTATTGGGGAGTTGTACCTTCCTCGTTGGGATCATGCTGTTATCTTTCTAAAACTGATCTGGTCAGACCCATTCATGTGCTTAAAAGTCTGCTTTGGCTCTCTTTGGACTTAAAAAATAAAGCCCAATGTCCTACATGACAAGACTCCAAGGCTCTACATGACAAGAACAGCCCTACCTCCTCTCTCAGCCTTGTCTCCTGCCCTCACCCCACCTCCAACGCATAGCAGGTCGCTTTATGCCTCACCACCTCACACACATGCTCTTTTCTCTGTCTGTCTGGCAAACTCCACTTATGCTTAAGGACATCAGAAGATGTTAGGTCTGTGAAGCGTTTCAAGACTTCCCTGGTGGAGCTAATCTTTCCTGCCTCTCCTTATACAACTTGTCTTTATAGCACTGGTCACACTCTGTTGTAATTATCTGTTTACATTGCTGTCTTTCTCATTGTGCTGTGAGGCCCATGAGAGCAGGGCCATGTCTTACCCATCTCTGGATCCCCAGAACCCAGCACCCATTACATGCCAGGTACGTAGAAGTTGCTCAATGAATGTTGACTTGATGATGATTGGAAACAAACAACAACAAAAAACTAAACAAAAACAAAGATGACAAAGAGGAGCAGCACAGACTTGATGCACTGTGGAGGCACAGATTAGATAGTTGGTCATTTTTGTCTTTTTGGGGGGGCACTGTGGTTGTTTGGGCAAAGCTGTGCTATTGTAAATGACTACCAGGTCCCTAAGTCACTTGCGCGTGTGCAGTGAGGTTCTACACAATTGGCTTCGGGGTCTTGGGGCTCTGCCTCTTGCCCCATCCCCTGATGCTGTACAGCACCCCCCCACCCCCCCACCTGTGTCTAAGATCATCTGCTCATTCACCACCCAGCACCTATTCAGGCTGACTGCGTGCTTGGCACAGGTTACCATTGGGACTGACAACAGCAGGGAATGAGACACACATGGTCCCTGCCTTCATGGACCTTTCAGTCTAATAGAGGGAAAAGACATTAGATAAATATAGAAATGATTATTTACTTACAAGTGAGTTAAGGATTTGCAAAAAGCACAGGGTAATGGGAGAGTATTCAACAGGGATGAGCGATGACTTCCTTTGGGAAGTATGTTTACACTGAGACGTGAAGTGTGAGTAGCAGCTACCCAGGGGAAAGGGGCAGGAGGGAAGGGAGAGCATGCGGGGAGAGGGTCGAGGGGATGTGATTGCTGAGAGTGGGGCTGGGCTTTTTTGTGGAGTTCAAGCCGGGTGGTTGAGGGGACAGTGATGTCAGAAAATGGAGTCATCCTGGGTCCCAGAAGCCTTTCCAGCTCCTATCTTACCTTTCTCCCCTCTCCTTACCTGCAAGCTCCTGCCTGCACCACTTGATTGTTCCCTGGTGTAGTAAAAGTCATGGGCCCGTTGGCCAGCATTTGCTAAACCCCAGTAGGACACAGTGGCAGACCTCAAAAAATGCAGTGTTGGGTTGGGGTTAGGGGAACTCATGTAAATGACTTAATAGCATATGTCACATTTGTGGTGCTTGAGGGCAAAGGAGCCCCAGAAAGAAGGAAACCTCAAAACGAGGGTGGCTTAGCCAGGGAAGAGCTTCCAGGAACAGGTGCTTTTAAAGTCATGCTTTGAAGGTAGCGGATGCCAAATGAGTGCCAAGAGAGGGGCATGGGGCACAGAGAGGAGCCGATATGTGGGGTTTCCTTTCTCTTTTTTAAAGTCATGCTTTGAAGGTAAGGGATGCCAAATGAGTGCCAAGAGAGGGGCCTGGGGCACAGAGAGGAGCTGATATGTGGGGTTTGCTTTCTCTGTTCTGCAGTAGCTGCCATGTCTGCAGTCACCGTGACTCAACATAGCAAGCAAATAAGGATGAAAGATACTGGATCCATTTATGGTTCTATCTGTGACTGAAGAGGTTACTCCAGGGCCCATGGAATTGGAGCCCAATCAAGACTAAGTGAAAACATTCTGGAAGAGAGACGATGTTTTAAAATATTGGTTCTGCTACTCATTAGCCGTTTGACTTTCCTTATGACAAAGTACATAAGGATTTGGTCTCTGCTCGATTGAGCTGGACTTAAACCCACCGGAATACCCCTGTTCTTGCTGCATGCATTGATCCTTCCCAGATGGACCTTGTCGGGAGGAAACCTGGCCACTTACTTCTTTTCCTTTATTCTGGGTATTTTCACCCTGTCCAGAGGTGGACCCAGGCTCCGATAATGGGGCAATTAAGACTTTGCTTGGCCCAGCTCAGTCTTGTTTGGAGTGAGACTGTCATGGACAGATGCACCCTGCCTTTGTTGCTCCTGGCTTTGCCCAGCGCCACCTGGGCACGGGAGCCCTGGTAGCGCGGTGGTTATAAGATCGGCTGCTAACCAAAAGGTTGGCAGTTTGAATATACCAGCCGCTCCTTGGAAACCCCATGGGGCAGTTCTATTCTGTCCTATAAGTCAGAATGGACTCTGAGGTAATGCACCAGGGACTGGGTAGCAGGAGGAAAGGATGTTAATTTTTCCTAGAGGAGACGACAGAAAAACTCCCTTAGCAACCGTAAGCTACCTATCCCCTAGTTAACTGCAGCCCTCAGTCAGCTGTAGGATAGTAGCATCCAAACTGAAAATTCGAGGGGGTGAAATATTACTACGAAGACCCATTACCAGAAAAGGGGATTTCATCTGATGGTGCTTTATACTTTTACAAAATATTTTCAAAGACATTTGCTCATTTGTAGTAGGAAAGACGAGATTATTTCTACTTTACAAATAAAAGAACTGGGATCCAGTATTAGTTAACTGCTTTAAGGAACTTATAAGAAGGAAAGGACTAAAATCTAAGGCTTCTTCACCTTACGTATTTATTTTATATAATAACATTAAAAAATTTTATTTTAATGTGATTTATACAAAATAACTGGCATATCTAAACTGTTGTTTAGGGATAGTATTAGATTGAGGCTGAAAAAATGTGAGTTGACTTAAGTAACGATGTTAAATACTAACAGATAGGTAATATTCAGATAAGCAAAAGTGTGAAAATGCAATTTTAATAACTGAATTTGGGGAAAAAAACTGATATATAACATGCTTCCAGCCTAAGTTTCCAATTGAAAACTCTTGCTATAATTATAATCGGAAATGCCAAAGAATATTTTCAATGAGGAAAAAATTCAAGAATACAACGTGTGAATGGCTTTTTAAATCCTAAAAACATTTGTTAGAAGGTTTAAAGGTGATGACATTTGATCCTTGTATATGCTTCTGAATATCAGTAACCCTCTATTTTATGGATAAACATCTTTAAAAATTGTCATGAATATAAGAATATTACTAAGACTTGAGAAATAGAGAAAATACTTTTTCTTGAACACTTTAAATTATAGTGATAATGTGATAAGTAATAATATTTTGTATTGAAATCAGTATTTTAATTCAGCCATTTATTCCTATTGCCAGATAATATATCTGGCAGTTCAAATCCACCAGGTTCTCCTTGGAAACCATATGGGGAGTTCTGTCCTATCTTATAGGGTTGCTATGAGTCAGAATTGATGAGAAAGGGTTTAGTTTTTTTTTTATGTCTCTAGCAGCCCTGGCGGTATAGTGGTTGCCAAAAGGTCGGTGGTTTGAACCCACCACGTGCTCCTGGGGAGAAAGATGTGGAAGTCTGCTTCTGTAAGGATTCCAAAAACCAAAAAACCCAAACCCACTGCCGTTGAGTTGATTCCGACTCATAGTGACTCTACAGGACAGAGTAGAACTGCCCCGTAGAGTTCCCAAAGAGCACCTGGCGGATTCGAACTGCCGACCTCTTGGTTAACAGCCGTAGCACTTAACCACTATGCCACCAGGGTTTCCTCTGTAAAGATTACAGCCCTGGAAACCCTACCGAGACAGTTCTACTCGGTCCGATAGGGTTGCTATGAGTTGGAATTGACTTAAAGGCAATGGGTTTTTTAAAAAATGTATCTCTATGTGAAATTTCTAAGAGTTCAGGCTGACGTCCCTCGACATGGACAAAAATTCATGTTGTGCTAACCTGTTGTTACCACTATCGCTGAAATTCACACAGATGACTTTCTATGGCCTTTGAAGGGGAAGACCTTTAAGCAATTCATAAGAATGTAAGTGTTGGAACGTCTGAAGGGGGTTAGTTTCGTATCTGACTCGGGAGTACAGTTAGGATTCTGGCCTTGGAGCAACATGTTGAACTGCTTGGGAAGACCCCTTCAGCCCTCGCACCCTGAGCTGGTCTTAAGGTGGGAGTGGGGTGAGGTTCCGCATCCTGGGTGACACTGTTGGATTTATCTTCCAAGTTCTGATGGATGGAAATGACCTGAAGCAGCTCCTTCCTTATCCCTCCCTTCCCCGCCACCCCCCTGCTCCCCGCCCGGCTTTACCCTGAAGCTCTTCTGGCTTTAAAACCCCTGAGTCTGGGCCCATCAGTGGTGAATGGGAGCGGAGGGCACCCATGCTCCCAGGATAGTTCCTGCCAGGTGAGTGCTGGCCCCGAGGGGATGCCAGTGACTATCTGCTCCAAGCAGCTCCTCTGTGGCTTCCCAACAAACAGAAACTGGACGGCTTACAGGATGGGAGCATTCTGAGGGGGTATTCAGTAGCCTGTGGCTGAAACAAAAGGTACACAGAGATACACAGAGAGAAAAAGGGTCTTGCTTCTCTGGGTTCCCTGTTTGAGGTGGCTTGATACTGAGGTTAGGAACGTGGGCTTTGGGATCAACTACACCTGAATTCGAATCCAGGCTCTGGCTTTTCCTAGCTGTATGACCTACAGTGAGTAAACTTCCTTTCTGAGCCTCGGTGTCTTCATCTGTAAAATGGGGATAATACCTATTTTGTAGGGCTGTTGCAAGGATTAAATAAAGCAACATATGCACACTGAATTGCACATGTAGAAACTGCTGAACTGGTGTATGTTCTGCTGTGTGTATTCTCAACGATAACAAAAAAAGATAAAATATATGTGTATAAAATAATGTCTGCAATGGCCTATTACATAATAGGCTCTTGATAAAGGCGATCTGCAACTACTGCCACCACCACTCACCGTTTCAACTGGTACCACTACCATTACCAATGCCTTTACTCAGATTACTTACACCACTACCCTTATTACTACTACTATGGCCCCGATTACTGTTACTACTACCCTGATTACTGTAATACTACTCTGATTACCATTACTACTGCCCTGATTACTGTTATACTACCCTGATTGCTATTACACTACTCTGATTACTATGGCCCTGATTACTATTACTACTGGCCTGACCACTGTTATACTACTCTGGTTACTATTACTACTACCCTGATTACTACTACCACTACTACTACCCTGATTACTGTTACACTGCTCTGATTACTATTACTACTACCCTGATTACTATTATACTACCCTGATGACTATTATACTACTCTGATTACTACTACTACTATCCTGATGACTATTACTACTACCCTGATTACTGTTATACTACCCTGATTACTATTACTATGACCCCGATTACTATTACTACCCTGATTACTATTCTACTACCCTGATTACTATTACTATGACCCTGATTACTATTACTACTACACCAATTACTATTATACTACCCTGATTATATTACTACTACCCTGATTACTATTATTATGACCCTGATTACTATTACCACTACTCTGATTACTATTACTACTACCCTGATTACTATTACTACTACCCTGATTACTATTACTACTACACCGATTACTATTAATACTACCCTGACTATATTACTACTACCCTGATTACTATTATCATGCCCGCTACTTTTACTGCTACTGTTCTTGTTAGCCAGAGATTATTTAACTCCACGTATCACATAAAAGCCCAGTGAGCAGCAGAGCATTTGAATTATAACAGGATTTTATGACATCATAGTAGCTTTAAGGGTACTGAGAGACACCAGTGCGCCTGAAGATGCAATACGTAAAGGCAGACGCATGCCTCAAGTTTGCAGTCCTCTCTAAACTCATATACACCGTAGATGAAATGACCCTTACAGAAGCTACTCTCAGGGGTGTTATATACGTGGCACAGTATCAGTAGGAAAACAAATAAATTTCGAAGAATTAAAAAACTTAGAATACCAGCTGGAGGAGCAACAAACCAAATGTAGGCGATCTGAAATTGGGAGCATCACTTATACTGGAGGACTGTGCTGAGACAGTGGATAGACTTTTCGGCAGAGGACAAGGAGGAGAAGGAAGAGGTCCAGCAAAGACTAATGGCCAGAGGTGTTTGTGAAAAAAGGGGCCATTCTTTGGAATGGGGAACTGAGTGGATATAAAATTATCCACTCAAAAAATTTGGTTTTTGAAAAAACGAAAAATGAAATTATTTAGCTTTAGCCCCAGATAGAAAATAGGAAAATCAATGGGTTGTACATTGGTAAGGCTCCCACAGGAAGGAGATTAATTTGGGACTTTATCAATAGCTTGAGGAAGTCAGAGGTGAAAAGAAGAAACATTACAAAATTTGGAAAGTTAGATTTGGCAGGGGCAAGGCAGGGAAGGTCAAGGTGGCGGAAGAGAAGGGAGGAAGGCTGGAATGAATGTTTGGGTCAATTATCTTACTATGTGACCAGTGTGGAGTCATCTACCTGCCCAGGTAGATGATGGAGTGTTTTTACTGGACCAGAGTTATCCTTACTTCACAAATGGAGGGGAGCCCAAGGGTGCCTTCTGTTTTTAGAATTCTCAGAGTCCATGAAATGGAGGCAGCAAGATTAACCTTAATAAAAATTCCGGCAAACGGTCAGACAGGAATAGACGAGTCTTTATTTTAGAAATCTTTCTATAAGAAAGTCTGAAAAAGCCAGTCAAGTATGCGACTCTCTGAGAAGCTGCCTACCGAGGGAGAGAAAACAATTGGATTTGTAAGCCTGCTGAAATCTAAAGGCGATTCCATACATTTGCTAGCAAATTAAATTTTGTGTTTTTTTTTTCAGTTTAAAAAATAGTTTTATTGGGGCATAATTTGCATACCATAAAATGAATCCATTGTTTTCAGTGTATAATTGATTGGATTTTTTTTTGTGTGTGTGGTAATTATATGGAATTCTGCAACTCATCACCTCAACCTGAGATACCTTTTTGAAACAAGAAGCCTTGTTTTAAAATATTTTTATTTGTAAACATATTTACATAAATATGTAGCAGGCCAAATGTTTAAATATTTCCGGGTATTTAAAATATTTTATGCCAAATTTAAACTAGGATTGTCTATGAGGGCAAAGAATAAAGGCCATTTATAGCAGTTTGTTTGCAGTTTAAGACACTAATTCTAGACTTCCTCTATTTCATACACTGTAGATTTATTCTTTCTTTGGAAAACAAATATATGTGAACTAACATTAACTAGAAAGTATTCTGAGCTTTAAAAGACTTAACTAAAATACTGGTGTTTCTAAATACAACTGATGAACAAGAATTGATGAAATTTTTTTTCTTTTTTTTTCTAGAGGAGAGCAAAAATTCAGTATCACATACCGTTCAAGTGTATCCGATAATTTTTTTTTTTAAATCACTGTCAGGAATTTGAAAACCAGTTACTAATCCGTATTTACTAAATGTCTATCGTATGCCTATTTCTGTCCAAGATGTTGCAGGCAAGTATGTGATACAGTAGAAATAATTCTTTGTTCTCTAGGGGAGTGATGAGAAACAACTCCTTCCTTTATTTTTCTACTGAGGATCAGTAATGCAAAGTGAAACGACAATTGATGATTATAGAAATTCTTGTTTTATATATTTTTTAATGAGATAAAATTGCATTTACCTGATCGTAATATAAAAAAGGATTATAAAACTGTCTAATAAGTATGGTCTGAACTTCTAGTCATTTCAAGTTAAGAAGTCAAGGGATGGTGGTGGAGTGTGCTGTGAATGAAGACATGGCGGGAAAGGGAGAGACAGGCATAAAGAAAGGGAGGAAATAACAAAGAATTCATTCAAAGGAAAATGAGGGAGAAACAGGAAAGCCATCCATGGAAACACACATCCAGACCCATACGCATTAAAAGGGAGAAATACTAAATGAGGAAGAGAGGATGAGAGGTGTGAGGAGTGAAACCATCCTTTCCTGGCCCTTATTTGGATATTGCTATTAGAGATACTGAAAGCCATTGTGTGTCTGCGCAGCCATAGGCATAAACGAGAACATGACTTTGGGCATCTAGCCTTTGATTGAGATGAAATGAAAAAAAAAAAACAAAAACGAAGCAACGGGCTAAATATGGCCTCTCTGCCAAAGGCTCTCCAGTCCTGCTCCAGTTTCCAACTGAATGAATGATAACTGATAACATGGGATGGAGTCTGCAGTGATGAGAGCCAAGTAGAAGTCTTTAGGGGGCAGGAGGGTGGACACGTGAAGGACAGAATTGAGGAGGAGGGAGGAAAGTGGGATGACAGCTGAGAGGGTTGGGAAGGCACCAGGCTCTGTCTTCTGTCCTTCCCCATCATGCCAAAAAAAAAAAAAAGGTACCTGACTACAAAAAAGATACTCATCTGAGCAATCTGGATTCATATTTCGTTTGTGACTGAATACTTCTAAGGCTCTGGCTAGTGCTGGTGGCTTGCATGGGGATTCATGGTGACCAAACTAAAACCACGTTTATGCTAACTATGTTCACATCTTTTTCAAAACTGAGCCCTGAATTCTGACCCGGCTCTAGCATCACCTTGGCCCTTACTGGGTTTCAGTTTATGAAATTGTAAGCTGAAGGGATTGGACTAGAAGATTTCTGAGGTTTCATCCAGCTTAAGAAATTTTTGGAAAAAAAAAAAACTTGAACTGTATAAACCAGAATAAAAATATTTTGATTAAAATGTCCTTAAGGATATGTTATACATTAAGTGCTTTTGAAAGTTACCAGATGTAACCTACATACATGAGCTCCAGCCCTCTAATACTGATCCAGCCATTTGCCACTAAAATATGTATTAAAAAACAACACACATACACACATCACACACCTCCCTGCAATGCTGTAACATCTTAGACAGAAATAGGTATACAATAAATAGACAATTTGTAAATACTGTTTAGCTATCTGGTTTCCTAAGTCCTGACAGTGATTTAAAAAAAAAAAAAAAACCATGTCCACATATCTCTATATACGAAATAGAATATGAGCAACGCTAGAATTTTATTACCTTGCTTTGAATATTTAAGATGTACAATTTGTTATCAATCAAGTCAATCTTAAAGTAGTCGTTATCAGCAGGTTTTCTAAGACTTTGTTTAAAGTCAAAATTATGGCATATCGTTCTGAAAATGTGAGCGAGCAAGGAAATACAGGGATAAATGTAGTTATTAAAAACCTCAAGAGTAGAGTTACGTCCCTTCATCTTTTCATTATCACAGAAATCACTTGGTTCTGATTTTAGTATTATTGCTCACATATAAAGAGGGGAGAGGCTGCCTATGGGTGGTGAGGATGGATGGGTGTGGGAGGTTACATGGTCTTCTTTAAGTGGAACCAACCTTTTTCAGTTGACAAAGGCAACAACCAAAAATCTTTAGATGGTTTATTTGATCTGCGTGAAAGAGTGGCAGTGGGATTTCTGGCACTTGAATAACCGGAAACAGTATTTTTGGCTAGAGAGACTTCTGAGTTCTCTCAGGGAGCCTTCTAGAAGGCCATCTGGACCAAACAGTATTTCTCTTGTAAAGCCTTGTATTTGGAAATGCAAATGAAAGGTGTGCGATACCTATGAAAATAATTTGCTTTCAATATTGGGGGCAGTGGTAGAGATTTATTATTGTTTGTAATTTCCTAGTTGAAAAGACCTACGTAAGGAAAATAAAAGCCACCTTCTTTTTTTATCTTTCTTAAGATATAGGTTCCTAATTATATTCCAGTAGAGGATTTGCTTATTAATGTAAACTTACTAATTTGCATTGTTTTTGAGTGAATAATAGTAATTATTATTATTGAGTGAAATTAGAATGGTTCAATTATGTGTGATATTTACCATGTTATCTCAGGTAGTGACCTTGTTTTTGACCTTTATAATTGGTGACTGAATCTAAATTTTTATAAAGATGAATGCTTCCCCTTCCTTAAGCCTTATCCAGCTTGCAAAATTATAATGAATGAAAAATATTTTAAAAAGTTAACAAAATTTCTCCAAAGCTGAATAAAAGCATTACAGCAATTATATGCGGAGGGGGGAAGAGTCCTTAGGAAAACTAAAAATGAAGCAAAGCCATGTTTGTAGCTGGATACTGCAGAAGTAAGACTATTCTAGCAAAGTACCTTAAAAAAATCTATCAACGTTTTACTATTCTTTTAGTTTTCTGTTAAAGTCTTCATTTGGAAAGAAATGGTAAATGCTTATATTAAGATTTCTGGTGATTAGTGATCACTTAAAAAGCAATGGACTCTTTCCTTTATATGTCGTTTTTGCCTACGGAGTGATGAATAACACAATTTAAAAAAAAAAGCACTAAGTTCATACATAATACAAACCTGAAAATACACACTATCATACCTGCCTGAATGTATATAGAGTATAAATATGTGTGCATTTATTCGTAAACAAATTACGGTTTCTATTCATATCAGTTAATATTAGCTGTTTTATTCTATGTTTTTATGTCAATTATCCAATTTTTATACAGCATAAAAAAATCTTAGGTAATAAAAAGGAACTGTTAAAAACCACATTTCTTTAATAAGCAATACTAAATTTAGTTCTGCATGCAGATTTTTCAAATATTATTGGAATGACTGTGATTATTAAGAAAGGGGCAAAAAAATGGAATTAACTCTTAAGGTGATGCTTTATAAATTTAAAACAGATCACATGGAAGCGATTTACCCTGGATGAAGTGTTTTTACCAAATAATTTGAAGCCGAAAAATTTAATGACGTGCAGGTTGTGTCTCATACTACATGTTTCTTAAAAAACCAAAAAGGACAGAAAAAAGAATCAGGTTGATTAACACTGTGGATGGGTATCTCACAGCTGGTATCAGCTAATGCAGAAATATTTTAGTTCATGGGAAATAAAACAGGAGTATACGCCGTGTAGAATGTTTAATTTTTTCCAACATATTTTGATAAAAGAAGGTGACCGACAGTCCCTAATGCCAATCTATAGTCTTAATTCTTATTAGTGAGGACTGCTGGGCCAAGTAAAATTTTTTAGTTCCAAAATACCTTTCAGTTTCCTGAAACAAGGCAGCCACAAGTATCAACCCCTGTCAAACAGTGATCGATTATACCAGCTGATTATTACTTTTTAATATGAAATATTTTTCACTTGACGTTAAACTAAAGGTGGCAAACTTTATTTCTTTAGAATTTCTAATTAAAACAAAAAAAATTCAGTATACTAAAGATCAAACCCTAGTAATTTATCTGCTCATGATCTAAGTAGTCCTGTGATTTTTGTTATTTGGAGGGGACAGGAAGAAAAGGCAGAATGCTTATTTTATTACTATAATAATAATTTTTTTAGAGAACACAAATAACCCAGCATTAACTGTGTGAACTTCAGCTATATTTTTGGCCTCAGGGCAGACATAATTTAAGACAGGAGCAGGAAGAAGTAGACAAAAGCAAAAATAGACAATTTTGCTTTCTTGGATCATTTCTACTTAAAAGCACTATTTGGATGAAATTTTCCTCAGAAGAGGGAAAAAAAGGTTTTTCGAAATTTATGAGTGTCTCACTAGGACACGAACCATATTTTCCATCTTTGAGAGTCACCTGTGCTTTAGATAAAGTATCAAGAGTGTTCGTGTTTTCATTCACATTTGAAATAAAACAGATTAGATGTTTGTTGGAAGCAATACTTTATACAACCGAGCAACCTATTTATGCTAAATCTTTACAAGCAGAACTCACATTATTTAAACCCCAAGATCCCCTCAAGACCCTGAGTCACCTACCTGCGGACCCAATTTTTGTGACCAGCCAATTTATAGGCAAAGTGAAAGACACATGCTAACTGGATGGAATAACCATACGTCCCCCCTGGAAGCCCCATTACGTGAATCATTTAAACCTTGCTGGACAAAGCACCAAGAGAATTTGCTGTAGGAAACAAACCTACACTAACGGGGCAGGGAAGAAATGACCTAATAGTTAGTCACCCCTCTGCTTTAATTTCTATGGCTGCCACACTGTCGTGAAAGCTTATGGCTCAACAAGAGGGCGTTTCTTATTAAAAAACAGTTCATAATTTAACATTTAAGTTGCCATCATCAAAAGGCACCGGATACTCTGGGACAATTATCCCCACGAACAACGCTTTCAAAATACAATGGAAAAGTGTTGTTTTCAACATCCAAGAACTTAAAAGCCAGTAAAATAAGGGTATTTCTCGATTGAATTTTGTCTGCTGTGTACAATGACTGGTGGCCTCTTTGATGTTGTCCAATGTGAAACCCATTTTAGACTGTTCCTGGAGGCAGTGCTGGTCCAGATTGGAACTCTGCTAGGTCTGCCATTTTTGTGGTCCATCTCCTGCCTCAGTTTATTATTTCAGCAGGACATATTATTATATGCATACCCCCAGCTGGCCTAAGGTCCACACCAGAGGTACGGAAGCATTAAGTGTGTACAGGCAAGCACTGAGAGGGGAGTAGATAGAGTTATTTGCAAATATGAATGAAACGTACATAGCTGTACTCTTTAGGCAAATATTTATGTTTATTCATGTAGGATTTAGATTTTTTGGTTAAGATAAAGAAATGGATACAAAACATAATGTCGATATAAAATATTTTTCTAGGAAGCACAACCTTCTTCTGATGGCCACTATGGGGTGGAAACGAAAGGAACTGCTGTAAACCCAAATCAGAAGTTTCTAATTTCACATAATTTACTTTGGATACTAAGTGCAAGTTTGTGCAAAGATGAACCTGTGTGTGTGTATGCGTGCGTGTGTGTGTGTGAGAGAGAGAGAGGGTAAGCATGTGTGCACTTTCAGAGTTGAAGACAGGTAGCCATAGCGAGAAGGAGGGAATGACCCTTTTAATATTGATACCCACTTCAGCAAGTCCCTGGATTTTCAGGTGTTTTTACTGCCGGTGAAAAGTGCAAGCCACCCTTCTCGCATTGATGAGGCACTTTTCACAGGTTCACCGCTGAAAAGCAAGGATTTTGTTTGTTTGCCGTGAACCTCAGCCCCTTAATGAATGTTCAATAATCTTTCCCTTCTACGTAATTTTGCACCGCAGACATCAAAACTTCACCTCTTCTGTGAGTAACAAGGCCGCGTCTAGACAGTTACTCCAGGACAGGTTTATAAAGGCAACTTTTCCCCCTTCCCACTTAAAAAGAGGCACACGGCATTATTGCAAATAACCTTTAAGATAATTAACCGACAATGCTGCAACTAGCATAAAATCTTCCTTGAGGCGACACCTAATTTAAGTGTTACTGGCACAAAGTGGAGACAGATTGTGCATCATTGCCGCAATATTTACATAGCAGAAACCCACAGCGCAGGAAACGCCAGACTCAATGATGCACTAAATTAGGAACAACCGTGGTCCAGCGTGAATTTGCTTTCCATTCTCTCCAAATCTCAGGTCCAGAAACTGGTACAGACACATCTCTCCAACCTCCCACTCCTAAGTGACGGAACCTGAGGAGATTTTTGTACTTTTTTTTTTTTTTTCCTCCCCCAAATTCAAATAACTTGAAATTTATTTCTCCTCTCCACAAGAAACATTTGGTCAAACTGTGTTTATTTCATTACAACTTGCTCTCACTTTGATCTAAAATTATTTTCATCTGAATGCTGCATCGAAGTAGACAGAGCAAAACTAAAGAGACTTTTTCATTTTCTCTGAGGCTGACAATATAGTTTATGAAAAGAATAAAACAAGGGACTTGAGAGGCAGTTAGGGAAATATTTAGGAACGTGGGAAAAACAAATCTACTTGAAGCAATTTTCTCACTGATGAATGTTGCCCTTCCCCCTCCAAAAAAAAAAAATGCAATGAGTTTTTTTAAAACTATTCAGACAATAATTTTCTTTTTCATTCTTCCCCACAGCTGAATAGTATTTGGAATATCCGTGTTACACCCAAAGTATTAACAAAACGTTTACCTTTCCTAATTGTTGATGTTCTCTGAAGGCAGTGATCAGTTCTTCAGCCCACTTAATTTTTTCACGAGAAGGAGAAAATTGCTCCTGGACCACGACAATTTGGTTCGGGTGGATCACCTGCTTACCTACAAGGAGATTAATAACACTGGCAACCCGAAACAACAAACAGATGTTCAAACAAAATGTTTCAACCACACCAGGCTCCTGAATGCCTCACAGACTGTCTGTTAAATAACTAATTATTTTAGAACTTTTTTTTTTTTTTAAAGAGAACTGCAATCAGGCAGGATTTTCCAGAAAACCACATAAGAACCAATACAACAATGGAAGTAATTGTTTCCGATCCTATAGAAATGCCACCTAAGTGCGGATAATCTCTCATTTTTAGTTACAGGTGGATTGACTGGGCAGCTCTTTGAATAACTGCTTTGGCTGGAACTCTAAACGATAATGTCTGCAAATTAGAGTGATTATTTTGAGTTAAAGTACAAAAAAAAAAAAAATTAAGCAATAATTCTCTCAAATTTTATCAGTTGTCTTTTGCTTACTTTGTAGAGAGCACCCTACCTTCCATGATGTCTTTTAGAAGTGGTCTATTGTTTTTCATAAAGCTTACAAAGCTTTTCAACCATGTTAACATCAAATAGTGTCTCTCAGTAATATATTTAATTTCCTTTCTTTTTGATAAATACAGTGGATCCTTTATAACCACTAATAGAAAACTGAATTTCAATGAAAATATTTTATTCTGTACAGTAAAAGCAAAGGCAAATTTGAACACTGTGGTCTCTAGATTACATCATTTAAAAATTTTACAATAAAGTCACAGAAATTTTCTCTATCCAGAAGTATATCCAGATTTACCCTTTTTGCTTATAGAATGAAGAGTATATATTTTCCCTTCGGATGGCTACTTACACACCTCTGTACTAATAGCTTCAAAAAAGCTTTATGATTCTTTTTGAAGTTTAAGGGTTTTAAATAAAAACACTATACAAACAGTCACAGGATTCTGTGAAATCATGCAGTCATTAAAAAAAAAATTTAACATTCAGGGAAATGTGGAATCTAATCAGGCCATTAACAAAATGCAACATAATTTCATGTTATAATAATGATGAGATTATATTTTATTATATGATAAAATTATGGACATACTTGGCTGCTTACAAACCAATGTACACCTAATGATAATTTACTCCAAGTATATTTGTTATGTTCACTTGCTTTGCCTTTGAAATCGTTAAATTGTTTCAACACTTAGCAAGTACATATTATATTCTGAAGAGTCAAATCCTGTTATTGTCATTATTCTATTGAATAAAAAAGGAACAATATTTTTGTAAGAAAACATTTTTTAGTATTTTATGAAAAAGTGTTGAAAGAGATAAATATGACACTGTCTTTTCTTTACAGTGGCATAATTAAAACATCTTCACATTGCTGTTTCATTCTTACCTGACTGTTAGCCTACTAATTAAACATGAAAAACCTATATAAATAAAGATGCTTTGAATGATTTGAGGAATAATTTCTGGGAACGAATAACACTGGTGATGATACACGAGAGGTTTTTCAACAGCAGGTAGTGAGATTATATATAAAGAATCTAATAGCCGTTATATTATTATTAATAAAGGATGTCAGTTCTGGTAGTCATTTCCGACTAATTGTTAGTCCTGAATTTTATAATTTATGTACATAATTTGTACTGATGTATAAAAAGCCAGATTTCATGGGAACGCCTTGGTATGGGCACTATAATTTGAGGAGCAAACGTAAACTACTTGTAATAATACTGTGAGGCTGCTAATGGCTTCCAAGTACCAATATTTTGGTAGTGAGGTTAATTGTAAGATACGCATTAGGTTTTAGAAATTTATGAGCATTCATTTTCTACGTGAAGGTCTCTTTTGCTACATCTCACGTATTCCAACGACTGTAGAACAGACTTTAATGCCATGTGGGAATGAAGCAAATATTTTATACAGAAGAGTTGTCATTGACAAGTTACTGAGAGGGTGCAAAATTGGAAGACATTAAAATTTATGACCATGAAAATCCTTTTTACAGTACCACTGGATATATCGTGCTTTAAATCAATACCTGTCAAGTCTTTTAGGTAACTGTATGATGGTGTCATTTTTGTCTTCTACAAAAGACTGCAAAAAAGAGAAGAAAACCTATAGTGTTTCATATTTATAATCTTTCTTCTCAGCATGCAGTACTGCAGTAGCTGTAATGACTAAGTCAGCTGTTAAAGCTTTACTGCAAGATTTATTTTGGGTTTCTTTTTATGAAAATATCCCTAAAGTTAATGGCCATTTACACAGGCAATGCACTGATTTAGAATCAGCCTACAGGGATCGCGGCCCTGTGAAACAACAGTGCAGAAAACAAACTCTAACCCACTGTTTGCTGCATGACTAACTTTTAAGAAACTACAACTCATTAAAATGTGTTTAATTTTTAAAAGCACAGAAAATCCACACAGCACAGACTTAGCATTCCTCATCAGTGTGATGGATAACATAAGTCTTTCACTGGATTTTAAACCTTCTGACCACCTGTTTCAGATAGGTGTGTATTCCTCCCTTCCTCCCTTTCCGTCTCTCCTTCTTCTCTTCCTTCCCTCTTGTGCAAAGCCCAAGTCTGGCTGTTAAATGTCAAATAAGTAGGGCAAACAGTTCACGAGTGGGCTAAAATACTCTTTATAACACACTTTTTTTATAAATGCTACAAATAATTCCATTATCAGATTAACTATCTTTTTGTTGGGATGCAGAAATATAATTAGGGCAAGAGAGGATCTTTAAAAATTTCAACATGGCTATTTTTTATGAAGTGTAACACCTAGTTTACTGACTAGCAGGCTTGCGTATATAATGGGCACTGCACCCTCCGTGCCTCCCCATTCTCCCCTCTTCCATTTTTTTGTGACTCCCTGTTGTAGCGAAACAATCGTGCCAGGCCCCTAAGCTCCTTATACCGACTTGGGCACAGTCTACAAGTTTAAACCTCATCTGAAATAACTCCTCTTCTGCGATTGAATTAGGGACCAATTTAATTCAGTCCTTTGTGTCGGACAAACTCTCAAGCTACCTTATCAATTCTGGAGCAAACATTTACCCCAGAGGAAGCCAAAGAAACCCAGGTCATACTGAGTGACAATGACAGAAGCCAGTATCAACTTAGTGCTTTCTGTTTTTTATTGAATTAGTTTCCATTTCCGAGCAACTTCTGGCTGCTTGGGAACCAATACCACATATTTTAGGCTGACAACATTGGTGTAGATTAGAGAGATTTCATGGCATTTTTCTCCCCAAGCTTTCCATCTGGGCAACATCCTAACCAGTCACTGGAAAGAGTCAGGTGTAATAGGCCGCTGGGACAAACAGCACCACGGATATGGCAGAGTGACTGCTTTCTTTGTCAATCACTACGAAATGTAAAGGCAGTTCACTTATTAATAGTTCAGATAATTAAAATATATTTCTCTGTAAGGGGTTATATTTATTTTAACTCTAATGTTAAAAACACAAAAACAAATGTCAGCACTTTACTCAATTGTAATATAACACTAAAATTACTTCTTAAGTCTTTCAATTGTACTTTGGGTTAAATCATTTTAAATTCAAGGTTACTTTATGAAATGTTTCTTTCAAAACTCCTAAATTGATACATTTCAAACATATTTATAAAAGGAATAACATGGATACTTTTCTCTTTTCCTTTCCTTATCAATTGGGTGTATTTCTTTTTTGTTTAATAATATTGTTTTTGGTGAAGGTTTACACAGCAGTTTAGGTTCCCATTCAACGATGTCTACACAAATTGTTCAGTGACATTAGTTACATTCTTCATAACGCGTGAATATTCTCATTATTTCCATTCTAGTTGTTTCATTTCCATTCATCTAGTTTCCCTGCCCCCTTACCTTCTCATCTTTGTTTTAAAGTAACTGTTGCTGTTTGGTCTCATATAGGTGGTTTTTTAAAGGAGCACAGTCTTACAGGTGCTAGGCATTATTTTTTGAGCCAATTTGTTACTTAGCTACAAGGTGACCTAGGGGATAGTTTCAGTTCAAGGTTTCAAGAGTATCTCAGGGCAATAGTCTTGGGGAGTCCTCTAGTCTCAACCAGTCCAGTAGGTCTGTTTTTCTTTTTTTTAATTTTTTTAGGAATTTCAGGTTCTGTTCCACATTTTTCTCCCATTCTATCAGAGGCTGGGAACATTTCTGATGCTGATATCCTTAGGACTTTAAGCCCAAGTACACATAAGAATAACAGAGCTTATGGTGGTTTTATCCATGACTGTGTGTTTATGTGTGTGCAACTGCACTATACACATAGGTGTTGGTGTGTAGAATTCTATTGTGCTTTTCAAAAATGGGCTTCTGTTGCAAAAACATAATCTTCAGTTGCTCCGCTGGCTCACGGGTCTCTGAGTGATCGGGCACAGCAACCAACAGATACCTGTCCACCTGCACTCCAGGCCTGGATTGCAATGGACCCGCTGGCCTTAGTGCCTGCCAATGCCCGGAGGTGTCACCAGGTGCACAGACACTTACTGGGAGGTGAGTGGTGGGAATGAGGGAAAGGAGGGGCTTGAAGTTGGGGCGGGGGCTAGTTATGAGCACGAAACACATCAAAGAAGACCTCACCAAAATTGTTTTCAGAAAGGAATTAATATTCTGCATATTTTAGCAAATTTTTCTTGTACCCCACAAACCCCCACTCGCCCAAATTCTCATGATTACTCATTCAGAAACACTTCTATAATACCTTTAGCCCTCCTCTTATTCAGGTCAGCAAAAGCTGCAACAAAACACTTACCAGGGCTGAAAAAAACCTGTAATTAAAGAGGAAATAAAACGAGTGATTTGTTTTTCTTTTGACTTGACGAGCCAAAGAAAAACATTACAATTTGTTTGTCACGTTCTCGCCCTGGATGGCATTTTCATATTCCAAAGAGTGGAACAAGTATATGAAATAGCTAATTATATGAGCAATACTAACTTCTGGTTAAATATCTATTTTTTTCTGAAATGCTTGCTAACCTAGACCCCACTTTCTAAGAGCTCTTGAAGGAATCATACCAGTAAAGCCCATGGCGGCCCCTTCTCTTGACTGCCTCAGTAACCCGTCTCCATCTCGGAAGTCAATGTATACAAGATCTATGGCTTGTAGACCAAAGGCCTTCGCTACAACAATAATCTTTTGTCGGGCGTAGAGGATGTCCTGGGTTTCTTTACTACTTGTTGCACCTAAAAGTGGGAAATTGACAAAAAAAGGAGACTTCAACTTTGGAAACCGAACCCAGACATTTCTTATAAAAAAACTCAGTTTGTGAAGACACCTATCTCCTTGGGAATGGCTCCCCACCAAAATAATTATTCAGATAAAAATGAAGAGAAGGATTGTGGAAGCAAACTTAAATTTCCTATGTGTCTATCTTGCCAGGCATCTGTTAGTATGATGACTTGTACATGCAAGAAAAGGCCCTGCCCCCATTTCAGGAGCTAGAACCTGGTCACAAGTGATTCCTTATGTACTGCTTCCCTCTTGCCATCCTGGAAGCTCCAGTCCAAGGACAGCACCACACAATGGCACCACACAATGGCTAGCTTTCCGCACTGAGCACAGAACTGCACGTGCTGGCATTGCAATGCCCTGTTTTAGCAGAAGCTCTGGGTCTAAGGCTTCCGGGTTTGGATGGGAAACTTGGGGAAATGGAGGGGACCCATCTTCACAGAGGCAGAAACTGTTGGTAGGCCTTTTGTAGTCCACCAGTCCTGGAAATTCTGGTATTAAATTAACTTTCTTTTTTTTTCTCACCTGTGACAGTCACTGTGTATATGGGGCCTAGGAAACTGCTCAGGGGACGTTCATGTCTTTGGTTCATTGGGACTGTGGATCTGGAAATGCTTTATGTGGTTTTGACCTCACAGTTTCTAGTTATACACACACCCAGGCCCAAAGCATAGTGCTCCAGGGATGGTGAAGATCAATGAAAACCAGCATAAACATCTTAGTGAATATGTAGCAAGAGCTCTGAAATATATTCTAAGAAAAATTTAAGCTGTATTTTAAATAATATTTACATACTACATTTAAAGTAGAAAATAATGAATTTAAGCCAATGTGAAACGGCGTTGAATTCAGTCCTTAGGCTGACATGAAAACAAAACCATTTAAGCTGTGGAGAGGTTGTTCACAGAATATATTTATCGTGAACAAAGTATATCCTGCCTGTTCCTGATCACGTCAGGGGCTGCAACAGGCTTTTTATTATTTTATAAATGAACCAAAGTAATCATGTAGTGCTCTGGTAGCAGAGCAGCTAGGAGAAGTCCTAAATCATCAGGAAGTGCTGTGGGCTCAGCTGAAGAACCACTGTCATGGCTGGCAAATACATTTTGTCATGTAAATGTCCACTGACTGACAGGAGGCAAAGAAAAAAATATACGCACAGGTATACAGAGAAAGAGAGAGAGAGAGAAAATATGTCTTTGACACCTATGCTGGCTCGAAAATCTTCGCCTCCAAAAACGACAGCGTCTAGAAGAAGACCCACTTGAGGGCCAGTCTTCAGTGCTTCTTCACACACCGCCTGTAAGGAAAGCAGAGAAGAAGCAGCTTCCAGAGAAACACACGCGCTGGAGGGAGGGAGCAGGCTGCCTCGCAGCGACAGAAGGCTCTGACTCCCGACAGTTTGGCTGAAAGCAGTCCTAAAACAGCCCAAATTTACCCCTTTTGAAAGGTATTCAATATTGTCTAAGATTAAGTATGTTGTTATTTATTTACTTTGCTTAATTGATCAGTGGCTACTAATGTACAGTAATGTAGTTTAAAATGTTCAAATCATAGTGCATCAGACTTCCAGGGAAACTTTGAGGTAACTCCTTTTGATTGTACTATCCATTATTTATATATATTTTTTTCCCCAAATTTGCTTTTGCTTCAAGGGACTGTCAAACAGCAAACATAAAACTGCTGGAGAGAAGGAAGGGCTTTTCCAATCAAATGAACTAATTGGCTTATTTGCATTGGGATCAAGATTTCTTAGCAAATGTTCTAAGGATTAAATACCTACATGACAAAAAATCTACAACTCCGGAGGGGAAAATAAAAATGCAACAAGTCATCCAAGTTGACAAGTAGCTTCAACATTTATAGAGGAAAATACAGAGGAAATAGCACCTGTCACAGATAGGACTGAATCTGCAAAGGTGGAGATGCAGCTAAGAGACGTGGGTAGGGAAGAAAGAACTGTGTGAGGACTCTGCTGATGAATTTCAGGAAAGGCTGTAAAGCCTTCTAAGTATGTTACGGAATAATATATGGTGAAGCAGCTCTTGAAATTAAATCGCTGTGTGAATCTGGTTGCGTTTAAGGGACGTGCTTTTGATGATATTCTGGGAGTGCCAGGGTGGGCTGGGAGAATTTGTGGTTATTGTGTAAACACGCTGATCACGAGGCTCGAGGCTCGCAGCAGCTCTCTGGCCCTTCTGCACAGTCCAGTGGGTCTCCAAGTCTCCTCCTGGAGAATTTGGCCCCATAGAACCTCTCCAGTATAGTTCAACTGTCTTTGCCCTTTGTTTTTAGTGACCTCTCTCCTGCACTCTGGGGGGCTAAAAAAAATAGGTAGGCTATAACCTCTGAGAAAAAAAAAGGCGGTGGTATTTCGACGTCCCCAGGTCAGGTGGAAAAAGCACATTTTGGAAAACAATATAAATGGCCACTGATAAAGGGGAAAAAAACGAGCTAGCTATGAATTTATTAAGGCAGGTCGTTTACTGCAGCCATGCAATGGTTGAAAACACGTGGCTCAGGGAATCTTCCTGAATGGATGTACATTAGAAAATATTTCAGGTTCCAATGTGGCAAATTGTATTAATATACGACAAATTATTTGTGTGCATTAACTTATAAATATGAATCTTATCTGCTGGACTATTATGGGTAATGTTTCGACAAAGAGGCTGGAAAATTTCCCAATGAAAAGACAGTTGGTACAAAAGAATAATTCAAAGTTAACTCAGGATGGTGACAAAATAAATTTCCATGTTCTTTCATTCTATAAATATAATAATTCAAAGCATATATTTATAAAGTGATTATATAATTTAAATTATTATTAAGATTATAAAAATATTTCACTGAAATATTTAGGACTGTGAAGCTTTTTCTACATAACCAATTTGTTTTCTACCTGGTTTTTGGGCTAATACAGATAACAAATGATGCTCAAGATTTACTTTGCTTATAAATCTTTCTAGAAAAATATTTTAAGTAGATGTTAAAATTGAAAATGAAAGCTCTCTTTAGGTGATAAATAAAATACTAGCTTATCAACCACATTATGATTTTCTTACCTTAAGATTGAGCAAACCCATTGCAGTTTCCACAAAAGGGATTAAATTCATTGGTTGTTCAAGTTTTCGGCCTTTTAAATGGAATGAAAATTTATCTGAAAACTGAAATCGAAATGTCAGAGGTGATTAGTGGGGAAAAGGATGTACAATCTCTGAAATGGAGACAGAGAAGTGGTATTTAAGTCTTTGACCTGAGGAAGTAATATCCCAGCCTCTTTCGTCCACACAAAAGAATTAAAAAAAAAGAAAGAAAGAAAAAAAAGGAAAGACCCAAAGAAAAAAGGTAACAAAGTTCTCACCAAACTAAATAGGAAAGCCCTGAGTATTATAATTTTTTTTTTCTTCCCCCTCAAAGGAGCAATTTGAGGCCTAGGAGTTAGAACTGGATGGGGAGATTCTCAGAGTTTGAAAGCTTTCCTTGAAAACATATGTACTTAAGGCCTCTTGCCCTGACTTGGTTAAATGCAAATGTGGGCTCTTAAAACAATGAAGTCCTACTTTACCTGCCATCTGTTTTTGTTGCCTGCCTATCCCCGACATCAGGCTAACTCTTCAGCAGCCTTCTACGTGGAATCCATATGACTCATTATAGCACCATTACCCTTTGTTCACAAGGTTTTTCTTCCTAATTTTTTAGCTTACCTAGGAAGACCTTAAAAAGGAAGTTTAATTCTTTGAAGACCAAAGCTCTCCAATTTTTTCCATGAGACCAGTTCACAGCTAGCTCTGTGTTGCCAGTGGGGTAGCCCAAATTCCAAAATCTATCATCTGGAAACACACAAAAGCTCCTGCACAGATTCTACCCACCCCCCCCTTTCAAAAGGGGGAAACACACACACACATACACACACACACACGCACACTCTAAATTGTAAATCTATTCTGTCTATCTAGATCTAATAAGATGCGGGGAGATTAAAACAAAAACCCACAGGTATGATAAAGATATTTTTGTAAATAAAGATGAAAACATATATATCCATTTTAAATTTAAGGAATATTCAGCCATTAATGGATATCAAAGGAAAAGGGAATTTTAATCATCTCTCCATTCAGTCTCAGTTGGGTAAATCATATCTAAGAGATTTGCATAAATATAAACCATCAAAGACTTTTCATCTTCAAAGGGGGTTTCAAGACCCTATAAGCTTTGTACTGTAATCATCACAGGTCACAACCCTGCAGGAATAGGGCTGCTATGGCAACATAAAAAAACTAATGCTGAAGGCTTAGCATAATATTCTGACTAATAGAAAGGAAACTCATTTTAAAAGCTGGCAGCCTATTTACCAGAAGCGGGATTAGAGGCGTTATTTCCCCTTTTAGCTGCCCCCTCCTTGCCTGTGCGCCCCCCTTCCTAAAAAAATCTAATCACTGGGATCTTTAAAAAGCTTTTGAGCAATTTGCAGTAACTTTACAATTAGGCTAAAATAAATCACAGCTTTCAGTAATGAAGAATTATTCCCAGTTGCTCCCATGGCTCTGCTCCTTCCTCAGACACCCCCATCATCACCTCCTTAGCAACTTTTTCAAGGGAAGGAATAACTCCACCAAAATGAAGGGATGGCTGCCACGGAAGGGGACAAAATGTATAGCATTTGATGGAAAGGAAAATGCAAACGTAATTTAGGTCACGTTTAAGCTAGAAAATGGGTCATAAGATATTAGAGGCTTTGGTGTTCAATACACAGTGGGGGATTTTTTTTTTCTAATTTTTTAAAATTTGAAACATTCCTTGCCCCGTTCTTTGTGATGATAGCTATAATTGCAGAAATCATAAAGTTAAAATGAGGTCCGCACTTTACATTATAGTCTCTGCTCTGAGTGGGAAAAATCTGTATAATGCCTTTTGTTTTTAAGCCAAGAGGGGCATTTAGAAATGAAATATTCTAGCCCACTCCCCCCCTTGCTTAAAAATTGCATTAAGCGCTAACACAAAAGGTAACTAGTGGAGAAGTTTCAATTAATTTTTTCAAAAGGACACGATTAAATGTTTCCGGCCTGGTAAAATGTTCATTTCATCGAGGTGGAGGGGACTGGGGAGGGGGGGAGGGGAAGAAGGGGGGAAAATCACAAAGAGATTGGGGAGGAGATGAAGTAGCAGGGCTCAGCAATCCTTTCAATTCCAGTGCACACCCAATAGTGTGCTGGAAGAATGCACACTGTTCGGGATTTGTGGGAGAATTGTCCCACGACAAAGGAGGCAGAGTTACGCTTGTTATAGTCCAATAAGCGGTGCCAGTCAAACAAGAACCCACACTAGCGACAAAAGGCGGGCAAGAGATTCTCACACAAAAGAAAACAAGTAAGCCCATCTCTCCGTTGTGCGTCAGGCTCTGGGTTTTACGCTTCACATAAATACAAACGAAGAGGAAAAAATAAACAGCCAAAGAGACTTCTATTAACTATAAATCCTATTTAAATCATTTAATCGCTGGTTGTCTACGTTGCAGTATGTTGCTCACAAACAAGGGTTTAAAGGAGTGAACAGAAGCTGCAGCAAAAGGCTGGTGTGCTCCCCTCCCCCCCCAAATTAAGGGTAATAACAGTGATAAATAGGCATTAACTATGAAACCAGAAGGGAACGGTGACTTCAGATTCCATTTCAATCAGCTTCAGGCAGATTTGAGTGGGGTAGGAGCCCTCAAAGATATTAACATACTATGACCAGTATCTCCAGCTTCTTAGGGTAACCTGAGAGAGGAAAACTTGTTTAGTAAGTAAACACTGGTTCCTGAATATGAGTCTTCAGGAAGAAGCCAACATAGAGCTATCCAACAGAAATATAATGGAAGCCATGCAAGTAACTTCAAATTTCCTAGTAGCTACATTAAAGAAGTAAAATGAAACAGATGAATTTAATTTTAATAATATCTTGTATTTAATCCAACAGCAGAGAAAGATGTGGCAGTCTGCTTCCGTAAAGCTTACAGCCTTGGAAACCCTATGGAGCAGTTCTACTCTGTCCTACAGGGTCGCTATGAGTCAGAATCGACCCAACGACTCAACGGTTTAATCTAGTATATCTAAAATAGGATCATTTCAACATGTAATCAACATAAAAGTTATTAATGAGATATTTCACACTCTTCTTTTTGGTACTAAGTCCTCAAAATCTGGTGTGTATTTTACATGTACAGCATGCCTGAATTTAGAATTGCCACATTTCAAGTGCTCCATAGCGACACATGGCTGGTGGTCACTGCACTGGACAGCTCAGGTCCAGTGTATCCAGATGCATTAAAGAGGTGAGCATTTCCTCAGGTATTATAACCACTAAACATATTTCTATATTGCATCGGCAGCCTTACAGGTAAAAGTAGATGTGGCATCAGAAACTAGCGCTGTTCACACGCCTTACAACACTTCCAACGTTTCCACCTCCAGGGTCTCTCTGCCCTGGAGTGGTGCAATGAAATGTTATTTTTATTCTGCAGAGATCTGCAGGATAATAGTAACCCCTAAATAAAATCTAGCCTCCCCCCTTTAACACTTAAAACAATCATAGCATAATTAGGCCCATTTCAAAGTTTTCTTAAGTAATTTGACATGCCAACCACTTTACATTTCAGGCTTTTATTGGCTGAAAGGTCTGTCATGAAACACAAACACACCTGTCAACAATTAAAAAGGGAAGACATGGAGAACTGCTCAGGAAATAATACCTGCGCTAATTAAAACCATTAGTTAAAAGCTTCCTGTTTATTCCCCCAGCTGCCCTACAGAGTGACCTTTTCCGTCCCTCCTTTGTGTTCATTTTTTCATATATTTGGCTAATGTGCTTTCGGTGTCCATGATTCTTTCAAATGAATCTTGGTAAAAGCCATTTGCATCCCTGCTCTTCCAGGTGGAAGCTTTGGGTTAGGGCCTGGCAGGGTGCAAGACAGGACCCAATTCTCTGGTAAGCTCGTTTCCAGGGATTGCTCTGTGAGGGACACAGAGGAGGCTGTTATGTCCAAAACGCATACCTGATCAGCCAGCAGGAGCATCATTTAAAACGTGGGGCTGCTCCCCATCGCGCTTTGTGAGAGAAGCCAGATTCTTCTGGGGTGAAGGAAATGGTCTCCTTTTTTTTCACTTCCCTTCCTCTTTGCTGTGTGTATACCATTTCAAAACCTGTGGCACCTAAATTCTTCCTTTCTGACTACTCCTTAGCTGGTCCTGAGTCTATAATCAAAGCAAAGCATCAGCTACTCACCCATTGGATTTCTTCAGGATTTTCCACCTTGGGTAGCATCAGGCTGGAAGGAAGGACCCGTGACTGCAAAAGGGTCTCCAGGTCTTCTTCAGCAAGACCGCTAGATACTGAGTTGATTCTCACACACTTTTCTGTTGGGCCCAGATCAAAGTCTTCGAGAGTTTTTACTATTTTCAGTCGAGCTTCATTCTATAAGCATTGAGAAAATTTACATCCTGAGTTTATCTCATCCTTGAGAGGAAACACAGTTGAATGGTTTGTGAAAGTGTTCTGTGGATTCAGAGTGTGAGCACCATTATTATAGTTGCAAATTTCCTGTCCACCAAGTAAATGATATTCGAAGTAAAGCATCCAATCTGATGGGCAGACAATTGATTTCCAGACATCACTCAAGATTACTGTAACACACATAATGTCCACCATAACACACGCGGTACCCTTCTAAATGGGAGTGTCATCTTGCTCATTAGCATTACTTTCCAGCTGGAAAAGTGTAATAACTAACGAAGAGAGAACACTGATTGAGCATTTACTATGTTTTTTAGACAGGATTCTAAGTCCTTTGCACGTATTTTTCTCAGTTAATAAATATAAGAAACTAGATAACATCTGGACAATAGTACTCTCATCTTTCAGCATATTCACATTAGGGGAAAAAATAAGGGCCTGCTTTTCTTTTTCACATGCGTCATAATTGTACTTTTTTTTGAAACTGAGTTGAATCTTGACATTCAATTAAGAAGGTGCTCATAGAAAAATGACACTCCATACTAAAAAAAAAAAAAAGCTCCAGCTTATTCAGCTGCAAGACAATACATAATAACACCAAGAAATCCCACGAAGTGGTAGACAAATACATTTTTTTCTTTGATTTCACAGTCTTTGCTTCATAGTTAAGCAAAACTGAAAGGCTGAAAGGTCTACTTCAGGATTTGAATTGTCCCCAGGGAGGGAAAACATGATACGAAATCAAACATGCTATTTTATTGGCTCTGGGCTGGAGGTGGTGAAGGTGGGGAAGGGGATGGGGAAAGAGAAAGGAGTGCACTGAGGGGTAGCTGGTGGAGTCAAGAGAAAGAAGTACTTGAAGTCATTACTTCCTGCCAACTTCAGTTTCAAAACCAAATTCCTCCCAGTCGCAAACAGCCCTCAGAAAATTCTCATTGTCGAATGAACACTCCTCAAAAGCTGTTTCATTTGGGAAGGGTTTTTATGATACTAATAAAACTTTAAAGGTTCTCACTGCTGATGAATGTAGTTTCAAAATAAAACAAAAAAACAGTCTTGGACGATATACAGCCATTTGAACAGCAATTCTTATCTTGGAAAAGAGCAAACCAAAGTGGAGATAAAAAAAAGAATTATTTAAGCCAATATTCATTTCATTTCCAATCAATGAGACGAGCCAGGACAGCAGATGTAAACCGACGGATAGATGTAGGTCTATGACTGAGGGGAAGCAAGGATGGCTTCCAAATGTGGTCTGAGTTAAACAGTGTGAGGAAACAGTAGCTTAGAGTTGTCAGGTCAGATGGAAATAAGAGTACTGAGGGCCAGTTTGAGACAGCTCTGTGGAGTCCTGATTTACGGGGTTTTGACTGCCAATAATTAGGCTAAGTTTAGATAAAAGCAAGAGAGAGGATGAGAGAGCCAAGGGTGACTTGGTTCTACATCATCCCACAATTGTTCTACCTACCCATCCTCGTGTGCTTCTATGCCCTCTTTATTCACCCACCAAATACCACAATCCCGAAGGTGGAGGGCAGAAGCTAGCCTAATGTCATGGTTCTAAAGCCATCTAGGAAGAACCGCCTGGTGATCTACTTCCAAAAACGCCAGTGAAAACCCTGCGGATCACAATGGTCCGATCTGCAATCCACCATGGGGATGGCACAGGACTGGACAGCGTTTCATTCTGTTGTGCACGCGGTTGCCATGAGTCAGGGGCCCAACTCAACGGCAACTAACAACGAAGCCTTCTAGAGCTGCAGAAAGAAATGTTTCTAGCCCTTCAGCAGAGTGTTTATACAAATCTGTGGCCTCAGAGAACCTGAAACACGTTGTGTTCACTGTAGCCGTACAGCTCCGAGCCGAGGACCGCTCAAGCTTGTAAGCACTTCAGCTGTGAGGTTTTCTCTCAATACTGCAGGTCAGGCTTGTAAAGGGACTGCTGGGACAGAGTGAGTGGCAAATTGAAGGGAACTAACTGGGTGGTGGTTTAGGCTAAAAGGTATTTTAATACCTGAATTATTTGAATAATTGTCTACGTTCTGGCAACAGCCATGCCCCACATTGTTAATGTTGGCGGCAAACAAAATCTGACCTCTAAGTTGTTTTTTTTTTGTCCTACTCGGATTTGAAGGGGACAGTTTGTTCAAAGCTCATGTTCTAAACCTGTTTGAGATTTTATCTAAAGTCAGATTGCCATGGTTTCAGCACATTCCGGTTTACTTAGTAAAATTCAGACCTTGTGAAACCAGCTGCAAATGAAGTACCTACTTCCAATTTTAGGCTAATCTGATGAGTATGTTTCAGGTTATAATAATGAGCAGCCTATGCTCAGGATTTCATTCTGTACCTTTCCAAAAAAAAGATGATGCTTTTTGAGGTATATTGCCACACAAACCCTTATTAACAGGCTGTTGCTTGATGCAATTTACATACACTAAGTGTGCGTCCCCCTGGTATGTATCCCAAAATATCCAACAACTTCACAGAATTTACATCAACCAACAAATATGTTGATTTTTTTTTTCCTTTTGGTATTTTAATGGTGAAATATGTTACTGTGCTAGCAAACACACCCATGCCATCTGTTGGGTTGAGAGGAAGGCAGCTTCTGAGAACAATTAAGTTTAGTTCTTGGTGTTTAGCTAGAGAGAGTCACATTCCACGGAGCTGTGAAAAGAAAGAAATTCTGTGTTTCCCTCTCTGTCTCCAACACACAACTTTGGGTCATCTCTCTTTTACATCTCTCTCATCTCCATCACCTCTCTTTCTTTCTCTTTCCCCCTTTTTCTTTGGCTCCTGTTTAGCCTTGACCATTCTCCCAACTTCCACCAGGTTAGGTGGGTTAGTAAGAAATGGCTTGGTAGACCCTGTCTCCTCCAAATGGCTGTCTGGGTGAACTGCTGAGATCATTGGGAGACAAGTGCTTCCTGGAGAAAGAAGGGAAAAGGAAATGAAAACAAAAAGAACTGCTCAAAAAGGAACTTTTTGGGGGGTCTTATATTCTGGGAGCAAAAGAGGTTGTTGAAAATGAGGTCTAAAAGGGAATAGCATTCTAAATATTTTAACACCACATGACAGCCTTGGTAAACAGTTCTCAATGTGGAATGAACTTGTTCACCTAAAATCTGACAAGCTGGAAAAGACGGAATAATGGAATTAAAGCCTTTATCAGCAGTTACATCAGACCTTTGAAGACGCTCATTACCATAGTGTTTCTTGCCCCATGTTTGATTCCAGAGGTAAACTCTTCAGAGCACAGGTCACAAAGAAGGCTGGCACACAGCTAGTCTGCACAGGCCCCTGTTCTGAACAGTGGTGCTACCAAGGCTTCCACTCTCGATAGGTATTTCGTGCCATGGGCCGCTCAGTGCAGTGGACCAGTGGCTAATAAACTTGTCCTTATACATAAGCCTCTGTATTATGCGACTCTGTCTGGGCCAGGAACCAAGGCGTGCTATGATTTCAGGGACTGGGTTCTGATCACTTGGGGAAGAGACACGCTCCGGTGACGTAAGACAGTGGATAAATCAAGCATCACCAAGACCTGCCGACTCCAAAATTAAAGAAGAAAATATGCGTGCCGTTGGTTCAATGGGCGCCCATTAAAGCTAATAACTAATCATCCTCGCAAGTTTCTAGCTCAGAATTATCAAATCTGCAAAGAAAACAACATCCGTCCACTTTTACACTCCAGTGGAAGAGGTGGTCCCTCGCGGCGGGGTGGCACAGTCTCGCCATCTGGAGAATAAATCGAGTGTGAAGTACAGTATAGTTTGGGACCAAGCTCCGTGGCGGCAGCTCAGCAGTCAGTTCATTAGTTCCAAACTTCCAGGGATTAGAGCGGCATCGATTCGACTGTCGGATAGGATAAGACAGACAGAATCCGAGATCCAAGGAGGATAGTGACAACCAAGAGGAGCCCCTTGGGCTTATTTATAAAACTACAAAGTATAAACATACCCAAATAAGTGCCTTAAATAATAGCATTATCACAGTTTCATAACATCTGAATTAACACCTTTCCCATCTCCCTGCACTCAAACGTTGTATGTTAACGTATAGGGTTTTTCAGGGGGAATCGGGAAGAGGTGGTTTTAGACAACCCTGCATGCAACAGGAGCAGCAGATTAATGAAAAGGAAGACAGACGAGTTGAGGCTTAGTGATTAAGAAATACAAGGAGAGTTTTTAGACTTCAAAGAAGTTCAGAATGCTTTGTGATAAAAAGTATACAATTAATATTTTCACCCTATAGGAGGCAAATTGCCATGCACATGTTAAAAAAAAAATTCTGGTGAATTCTGTCCTTTCTGAATCTGTCCATCTCATCTCTTTTCCATTTTACGTAACTTATAAGATGACGTCACAGACATTGAGTAGTTCAGAAATTTGAGGAAAAGACCCTGCTATTAGCATCTATATGAAAATGGGTTGGAAAAGCTCAAGATCAACTTGGGTTGCCTATAAAAGTCTCTGAGTGAATTGTCCCATTTTAGGAGCTCCGTTTTCATATAACTTCATTTCAAGCCTTTATATTAAAAACAGAAGTGCTTGTGACAGAAAAAAGATCATTATTAGTAAAATATACCACTGCAGTTTTCATGTAAATATGTAAAAATTCAATTATCACAGAGACTGCTATAGTGGCGGTATTGAAGAAAGGCAAATAAGAAATTCTAAATGATTATTACAGCCCAATAGTGTTTCTTTATGCAAGGAATTAGTTTTCTATCCCATTGTTTTTTCTACCTGAAAAAGAAATGTTAATTTGCCTGTTTTTGAAAGAAGAAAATCTACAACAATATTGAATATACTCTGCATTTACTGGTTTTAGTACTCACTCATTGGTTCACTCTACGAACTATCACGCGCCACACATCCCCCTGCTTACTCTGAACACACAGATTTTGGCAGAGTTCTGATGTGTCCATCAGGAGAGACATTAAAACCCAGGTTTATGGCCTAGTGTTACCCAGCTTTCCTTCCAAGGGGTAAGAGGGCTCAGGATGCAGATGAAGGGGCAGCTCATAACATGTAATTGGTATTTTTGCTCTTTAGAGATTTAATTCAAAACAGAGAAAAACCCACATCAACTAGCACTAAAATACAATAAACTTATGAAAAGCCATTTATTTTGAAGGTCTCAAAGCAATTAAAAATATTTCTTGAAAGACAAAACAATGGCTTAAATTTGAGTCATAGGGGTCTGTACATTTGTCAAAATTCACCAAATGTGCACCTAAAATGTGTGCATTTCATTGTATGTGAATTTTACCTCAAAAGAAAAAAAGAACTGCAAACACATATTAAACCCCAGTCAACAACATTCACACTGAAGTATTTAAGGGGGAGTGTAATGCTGTCTGCAAGTTACTTTGAAATGAATAAAAAAAGTAAGATGGACAGAGGGACAGACAGGTGGATAGATTTTAGAATAAATACGGTAGAGTAAAATGTTAACCGGAGAATATGGGAAGTAGCATATGGGTATCCACTGTACCATGTTTCAAATATTTCTGATGTTTGAAATTTTCATAATAAAAATTGGTGAAAAATCTTTTAAATGCCTTGAAAATGTTGGCAATTTGTGGAAGCTGATAAATGGGTACATGCTGGCTCTCTTTTGCATATAACTGAACATTTCCATAATAAAAAGCTAAAAACTAATTAATGCCTTAAATTTCACTTTACTCGTTACTTGTGGGACATAAGTTTTAGGAAGATTATTTTTAGGCTTTTTTTTCTTTTTTGGTAATGGCTTTATTGAGATATAATTCATATACCATATAATTTGTCCATTTAAAGTATACAACTTAATGGTTTTCAGTCTATGCAGAGTTGTGCAAGCATCGCCACAATCACCTTAAGAACATCTTCATCACCTCAAACGAATCACCTATCCTCAAACAGCTGCTCCCCATTACCCACCCAGCCCCCAGTCCCAGCAACCACTAATAAAGTTTATGTCGCTCTAGATTTCCCTATTCTGTATATTTCATAGAAATGGAGTCATACAATGTGTGGTCCTTTGTGACTGGTTTCTTTCACTTAGCACCATGTCTTCAAGGTTTGCCCATGTTGTAGCATGTATCAGTACTTCATTCCTTTTTATTGCCAAATAATATTCCACTGTGTAGATATACCATATTTTATTTATTGGTCGATGGATGTTGGGGTCTTCCACTTTTTGGCTATTGTGAACAATACTGCCATGAACATTCATGTACAAGTTTTTGTGTGGACATACGTTTTAATTTTTCTTGGGTATATACTTAGGACTGAAATTACTGGATCATATGGTAACTCTATGTTTAACCATTGAGGAACTGCCAGACTGTTTTCCAAAGTTGCTGTGCCATTTTACATTCCTACCATCTATGTATAAGGGTTCTAATTTCTCCACATCTTCACCAACACTTGTTATTGTCTGCCTTTTTTCTTATAGCCATCGTTGTGGGTTTGAAGTGTGATCTCATTGTGGTTTTGATTTACATTTCCCTGAAGGCTGATGATGTTGGACATCTTTTCATGTGCTTTTTCGCCATTTGTATAACTTTTTAGGGAAAAGTCTGTTCAGGTCTGCTATGGAATACATTGTGTCCTCCCTAAAATATGTGTTGGAATTCTAACCCATGTACCTGCAAATGTAATCCTATTTAGAAATAGGGTTTTCTTTTTTACGTTAGTTAGATCATACCCACGTATGGTGGGTTCTAAATCTAATCACTTTCAAGTTATAAAAAGAGCAGATTAGAAACAGAGACAAGTATACATCAGGAGAAGGCAGATGCCATTTAAGAATCGATCATCTCTACAAGACAAGGAACCAACGAATGCTCAAGACCACCTAGAAGGAAGGAACTGACACAGTTGAGACCTTGATTTGGACTTTTAAACTCCAGAACTGTGAGAAAATAAATTTCTGCTCCTTAAAGCCACCCACTTGTGGATCTGTGTTACAGTAGCATGAGGGAGCTAAGGCAAGATCCTTTGCCCATTTTTAAAATTTTTTGTAAAAAATATGTAACAACATTTGCCAATTCAACATTTTTCAGGTGTACAATTTAGCAACATCAAATACATTAATTATGTGCAACCACCATCTATCGTTGGCAACTTGCCCAATACCATAACTGAAAAGCCACCACTTCCCAGACAATGGCTCCTCCTATCCCCTTCCCTCCCTCCTCTTATTACTTCATATAAATGAGATCATAAATACTTGTCCTTTTGTGAGTGACATATTTCATTCAGCATAATATTTTCAAAGTTCATCCATATTATAGCATGTATCAGGACTTCATTTCTCTTCATTTGTTGCTGATTTTTAAATTGGGTTGCTTTTGTTTTTTTTTACTTTTGTAACAGTTTGTTACATATTCTAGATACAAGTCCCTTATCAGATAGATATATGATTTGCAAATATTTTGCATTCTGTGGGTTGTCTTTTTGATAGGTGTCCTTTGAAACACAAAAGTTTTTAATTTTGAAGTCCAGTTTATCTATTTTTTTCCTTTCGTTGCTTATGCTTTTGGTGTCATGTCTAAGAAATCATGTCTTGCCTAATTTAAGGTCATATATATTTAAACCCATGTTTTCTTGCAAGGGTTTCATAGGCTTTGCTCTTACGTTTAGGTCTTTGATGCATTTTGAGTTAATTTTGTACACGGGGTGAGGTAGGGGGCCTCAACAGTCCACTGGCTGCGTTTGGCTTTCCTGCTGCCTCAGCCCTATCAGCCACCTTCCCCAACCCTCCTCCTTTTTTACCTTGCCTGTTCACCACCTCCTCCTGATTGATTTTCCTCAATTGTATGTGCCAAGCCTTGTGCTTCTTGAAGGACCCTGTCAGGCATCCCATGGACCTCTCAGGGAATTCAACCCAAACCCATAGGGAAATGTAGACTAGCGCTCAGAAGATGCCCCTTGTGGCCATTTGCTGCCTGTGCTTTTTACATTTCTTGTTACCTTTATGATATGGTAGTGTAGCTTCTTAAAAATCGTTTTACTGTGGTAAAATATATATATAACAAAATACTTCCCAATTTAACCTTTTTTACACGTACAATTCAGTGACATTGATTATATTCATCATGTTGTGCAACCATCACCACTATTCGTTTCCAAATTATTCCACCACCATTAGCAGAAACTCAGTGCCTCCCAAGCGATGACTCCCTTTCTCCCCCTCTTTCTCACCTCTGGTAATCACTAATAAGCTTTGTTCTCTTTACATCTGCCTATTTCATATGACTGAGATCACACAATATTTGTTCTTTTGCGACTGATTTCACTCAGCATAATGTTTTCAAGGTTTGCGCATGTTGTGGTATGTGTCAGGACTTCATTTCTCTTTATGGCTGAGTCAAACTCTATTGTGTGTACGCACTACATTTTGTTTATCCATTCATCTACTGATGAGCATTAAGGTGGTTTCCACATTTTGGCTATTGTGAACAGTGCTGCAATGAACATTGGTGTACAAGTTTGCATTCCTGCTTTCAATTCTCTTGGGTATATACCAAGCTTTAAGATCGCTGGGTTAGTAGTGTAGCTTTGAAGTACACTTCGTACACAACTTAAAAACATTATTTTAGTCTTTGTACACAATTTTTTTAAGTGACAAAGTATTTACCTCCTAAAGGCTTATATTGCCTTTTTCAATACTAGTAACAACCACCATGCTCAGCTTTGTCTGTAGAGCTTTGGAATCCACAAGCTCATGGCTCTTTCCACTCTTATTCTATGTATTCTCATTCCTTGATTCTTCTCACAGCTTCACAGGGGCAATATCATAATTTCTGTTTTGGAACAGGGCAAAAAAAGCACAGGGGAGCCATGGGTTTGTTCCAGGTGGGGTGCTCAGTGAGTGGACACACAGGAGTGCTTTAGTATACACTCTCCTGAGAGGTTCACTACCCATGTCTACATAACTAGAAGGATCCAGAGGAAAATGAAAAACACAACCACTCATTTATGAATTTTATGTACTTAAGGCCAAACATGCAGATACTTGAAAACATTTAGATAACTGACAGGTTTGTCCCTTTTCTCTAGGAATACTTGTGATTCTGAGAACACTTCCTGAATACCGTCCCCAGATTCTACCTGGTATCACTGGTATGGTAATTAAAAATTTTTGAACCAACATGAGAGAGATTAATTAAATGCTGTCCACCATGGCAGGTGCTTAGGATAAGTGCAGGAAAGACAGAAAAAAAAAGTACGAAACTCATTCTGCTGAACTCTAGGAATCTGTAATTGAGTTGTAGCAATTGAGTTATGGCAATGAAAGATACACAAGTGAGAAATGAAATAACAGTCCAGTAGAACAGACCATAGAGGCCATGGGGGTTTGAGGCAGGAGATAGCACTTCAGGCTGCGATGAGCAGGGGGCTTAGTGCAGACTCAGTGGGGATTCAGACTGGCCTCTGAAGATGATAGGATTTTTTTTTCCCCAATTCAACAATTTCTACATGTATAATTCAGTGACTTGATTACATTCTTCATGTTGTGCAATCATTATTACTATCCTTTTCCAAATCATTCCACCACATTAACATAAACTCAATGCCCTCTAAGCAAAAACATCCCTCTCCCCCTCCTTCCCGCTCCTGGTAACCACAAATAATCCCTGTTTTCTATATATTTGCCTATTTCATGGAAGTGAGATCATACAGTGTTTGTCCCTTTGCGAATGACTTATCTTGCTCAGCATGATGTTTTCAAAATTCATCCACGTTGTAGTGCGTATCACTACTCCATTTTGCTTCATGGCTGAGTGATATTCCACTGTATATATGTACCATATTTTGCTTATGTATTCATCAGCTGATGCACATTTTGGCTGCTTCCAGAGGTGACTTGGAAGAAAGGCCTGGCAATCTGAAGATTTCAATCTTATCTCTGTTTATCTTGATGTTGCTTATTGGTCTAGTTGTGAGGATTTTTATTTTCTTTACATTGCCATGTAATTCATACTAAAGGCTGTGGTCTTTGATCTCCATCAGTAAGTGCTGCAAGTCCTCTTTGCTTTCTGCAAGCAAGACGGTTCTGACTTATAGTGACCCTATGTACAACAGAACAAAACGCTGCCCAGTCCTATATCACCCTCACAATCATTGTTATGTTTGAGTCCATTGTTCAGCCACTATATCAATCCATCCGTTGAGGGTCTTCCTTCTTCACTGACCCTCTACTTTCCCAAGCATGATGTCCTTCTCCAGGGACTGGTCCCTCCTGATAACATGTCCAAATTATACAAGATGAAGTCTCGCTATCCTAGCTTCTAAGGAGTATTCTGGCTGCACTTCTTTCAAGACATATTTCTTCATTCTTCTGGCAGTCCATGATGTATTCAATATTCTTAGCCAATACCATGATTCAAAGGTATCAATTCTTCTTCAGTCTTCTTTACTCATTGTTCAGCTTTCACATGCATATGAGGTGATTGAAAACACCATAGCTTGGGTCAGAAGCCCCTTACTCCTTAAAGTGACACCTCTGTTTTTTAACACTTTAAAGAGGGCTTTTGCAGCAGTTTTGTCCAATGAAATACGTCTGATTTCTTGGCTACTGCTTCTATGGGAGTTGATTGTGGATCCAAGTAAAATGAAATCCTTGATGATTTCAATCTTTTCTCCATTTATCTTGATGTTGCTTATTGGTCCAGTCGTGAGGATTTTTGTTTTCTTTACATTGCCGTGTAATTCATACTAAAGGCTGTGGTCTTTGACTTCATCAGTAAGTGCTTCAAGTCCTCTTTACTTTCTGCAAGCAAGGCTGCCATCTGCATATCACAGGTTGTTAATGAGTCTTCCTCCAATCCTGTTGCCGTGGTCTTTCTTCACATAGCCCAGCTTCTCTGATTAGTTGCTCAGCATATAGGTTGAATAAATACGGTGAAAGGATACAACTCTGACACACACTTTTCCTGATTTTAAACCGCACATTATCTCCTTGTTCTGTTTGAACGACTGCCTCTTGGTCTCTGTACAGGTTCTGCATGAGCACAATTAAGTGTTGTGGAATTCTCATTCTTTGTAATATTATACAGGATTTATTATGATCCACACAAGTCATATGCATAGTCATTAAAACACAGGTAAACATCTTTCTGGTATTTTCTGCTTTCAGCCAAGATCCATCTGACATCAGCAATAATATCCCTAATTCCACATCCTTTTCTGAATCTGGCTTGAATTTCTGGCAGTTCCCTGTCAATGTACTGCTACAGCTGTTTTTGAATTATCTTCAGCATAATTTTACTTACATGTGATATTAGTGATATTGCTCAATAATTTCCGCATTCCACAGGGTCACCTTCCTTTGGAATGGGCACAAATACAGATCTCTTCTGGTAGGTTGGCCAAGTAGCTGTCTTCCAAATTTCTTGGCATAGACAAGTAATCTACTTCCCAAAAATCAGCCACTGAAAACTCCAGGGAGCACAATTCTCCCCTAATACACATGGGGCTGCCATGAGTTATAGTCAACTCCATAGCATCTGGCACATACATATGATGTCAGGTGAGGAGGATGCTCATAGCAGGAGGTGAACAGAAAGACAATGGAGATTCGGAAAAGGCAGGTGTGAGCCCATGATGAAGAACTACAAGGCCTGAGGCGCCGATCCTTTGGGTGAGAACAGGGGTGAAGGTGCTGGTAGGGTACTAATTCCAGTTTAGTTGAAAAGCACCTCCTGAGAAGCTGCCCTGTGCTCCTGGCTCTAGGCTGGAGGACAATCCATTCTTAGCAGTCCCTCTGAGTGTCAAGAGGAGGTCCCTGCTTGGTCCTGTCCTGCCACGAGCTCCTTCTCCATCTCTGGACGGGTGTGAAGCATGAGCTTTGTCCTCAGAGGGCCTCTAGTCCAGAAGCAACTCAATGTCATCTGTGGGATGGGTGTTTGTACATGGGTTTCTGGTTTGGGGGATTCGCAGTACAAGGCTTTAAAACAACAACTGAAGCTTCGCCCTGAATTGGGAATGCTGCCCCACCTCCCCTCTTTGCTCCTTCTAATTGGTCTCCTTCTCCCCTCCTCCTCTGAGGATAGAGAAGGGGCACTCACTTCTCCAAGTGGTACAAAGTACAGCCTGAAGCAAAGGCGGCCCTCTCCCTCTCAACTTGCTATATTTTATTTCATGACTTCTCTGGGTTAGAGGAGGTAATTAGCTGTTTGGGTTTAAAAGCCCTCCTGCTGGGTTGCAGTCTGCATGGGAGAAGGAAAATAAGCAAGGGAAAGGGAACAGGGTCATCAAAGGACTCCTCACCTACCTGTCTGCATTATGCGGATGAGAACTCGTGGTGTGCTGCAGGTGCCCCGGATTATCCGGGCAGGGAAGGCTCCACGGCCTTTCATTCTTTTTAACAGTAAATCAAGAGTGCTCAGCTCATAATTTAGTGAGGCAGCATGGCTGAAGTCCCCAGTCGCATCAGATAACTGACTGTTCACCTGTCCTGGCCTGACCAGTTTTACGGTGATGCCCACAACGGTTTTTGGCTGATGGTTTTTGGCTGATGACTTCCTTTAGTGCTCCAGCCCACTCGAGATGCATTGTTCAACTCAACGTTGATCCAAACTGTCTCCTTAATGTAAATGTCAAGAACCAACTAAAAACAACAAGAAAAACCCTGGCTCCTTCACTTTTTTTTTTTTTTTTAACTGGTGAATATACAGGTAACAGAACACGTGCCATTTCTACAGGTTTCACATGTACAGTTCCGTGACATTAATTACATTCATCATGTTTCCCAATCATCTTCATTAACTGTTCCGGAATTTTTCCATCACCCTTAACAGAAGCTCAGTGTCCCCCAACGGGCTCCTGCATGTTTAGGGAGGGAAACCTTCATTTCCCTGGCCACCACCAACTCCCGCAGGCCTGCGGGCCCAGTTCTCTCCACCACTGTGTCAAGAACCCAACTGTGTCAAGGTAGGTTCTAAATGTGCTCATCGCACCTACGCTGCCATTGGGAGCTGCCTGTCTGTGTGCCCATTGCTTCAACAACACTTCTCTGAGGTGCTGACACAAAGAATCTTGTCTACATAAGCATGAGGTTGTAAAAGTTTACAGATAGAAGTAGAAATGTCTAACAAGGAGGCACAAACAACCTTGTAATTAAAACAAACCGAGTGCGCACTAATTCCAGCTAGCTGCAGGATGAAGCCCTTGACTTCTGGTCGGCCTGCAGCAGAGCAGCGACAAAAAACAGGAGTCTGTAGAGTCGTTAGTGTGTTAATTAGTCTTCCTGGAAGCCAGGAATGAAGAAATCAGGTAAGGAAATAAGCGATGTGATGGTGTAAATAGAATGCAAAAGAGACTTCTTGCAGGTACATTAAACTGGATCATTATTCTCACAAACTATTTTTGAGGTTAGGTGAGGCTTTAACACTAAAAGGAGTACACAACTCCCCACAAAATATAATCAGTTGGTTCTGCCTTTGTATATATTGATTTCTGTTGCTCAGTATATGTGTTCGTTTGCGGTAGTTAATCGCTTTTCAGGTTTTTCTTTGTCTGTTTTGCTCCTTAATTATTTGCCAAAAAAAACCATGATCGAAAAAACCCTATTGGTTCTTTTGGGGGGCAAATTTGTAGGTATTTCAAATGCAGCCTTTGCCATTCTATTCATCAGCTATTGTATTTTCTTCTAAAATACATAAGGAAAAAGAAAAACACAATGTGAAAAAACCAGGGAATGGAGGATGGTGATGCCATCAGGATATTTTAGTTTTTTAAACAGGTACATTCTGTCCTTTTAGGACCATGGTCTGGTTATAGCAAAGGACCTTCTTAAGAGCCCAGCCACATGGGAGAAGGTTTCTCTTTGCAGCCTATGGCAACCGCAATGTGATCTTCTATAATTAAGTGTTTTCCTAGAGAAAACACTAATAGAAACAATGAGATGGCTGGCGTCGAGCTCGATCTTCATTGCATTTTGCACCTTTTCCCCTTGCCAGTTCTTCACATCAACTTTCTCAGAAGATTGATTCCTTCGCTGGTGCCAGGCAGGCTCACTGTGCAAAGACTTGGTTTCTCTTCCCTCTTTTTGTGTCCAGTAAATTTTCATAAAGCATTAAACATGAGAACAAGCGGGTTAATTTACCCCGCCAGTGAGCCAGGCTCTCTGCAACACTGCCATGTGTCGGCTTCTGAGTCAGAGGCCGTGGTCCCAGTGGCAAGGACTCTTGCCAGAGCCTTTTCTATGCTGACACCAGGTGTGATTTAGCATAACAGATTGGACATTCAACAGCTTCTCTAAATTACGTGTCAAAACTGAACTGTATCTTTCTTGTGAGAAGAAGATAACAGTCTCATGGGCTAGAAGCTCTGCCAGGGAAGAGGTCTCTGGACGTAGAAGAGATGGGAAAATCACCCCACCTTGTGACACAGGCCTGGTTTTAGGAACATTAAAGTTCTCCGTAATGATAGTTGTTTTTGTTATTAGGTATGATCAAGTCAATTTCAACACATCATCACTCCATGTGACGGAGTAGAATGATATTAAAAACCAAACCAAACTTGTTGCAGTTGAGTCAATTCTGATTCATAGTGACCCTCCAGAATGATATTAGCACTCTGTTAAAATCTCCAAGTCATATAGCACAACGCTGTTTTCCTCTAATGACAGGTAGGCAATAAGAACCCAGGATTTAAAAATATATATCTAAAGAGGATATGCAGTATCCAGATTGGAAAAGAAGAAGTAAAATGATCTCTCTTTGTGGATGATATGATTCCATATATAGAAAATCCCAAAGAGTCCACAAGAACAATTCTAGAGCTAATAGAGGAATTTAGCAAAGTTGCAGGGTACAAGGTCAACAAACAAAAATCAGTTGGGTTACTCTATGCCAGCAATGAGAAATCTGAAAGGGAAATTAGGGAAATAATTCCATTTACAATAGTGTCTAAGAGGGAAAAATATCTAGGAATAAATCTAATGAAGGACGTGAAGGATTTATACAATACCAAAAAGCAAAACGAAACCTGTTGCTGTTGTTGCTGAAAGAGATTAAGGAAGACTTAAATAAATGGAAAGATGTTCCATGTTCATGGATTGGAAGACTTATACTGTTAAGATGTCAATACTATCCAAAGTGATTTATAGATTCAATGCAACCCTGATCAAAATTCCAACAGCCTAAACACTACGTAGACAATAGATAAGTGGTAACTTTGGTGAAGGGTAAGACAGTACACAATTCTGGGAAGTCAGCAAAACTTGACCAAGTCAAGGCTGTGGAAGCTTCATAGATACATCCAAACTCCCTGAGGGACAGAATTACTGGGCTGAGGGCTGGGGACGATTACTGGGCTGAGGGCAAAAGACAGCTAGCTCAACTGGCATAACACTGTTTACAAACAAAATGTTCTATATTCTGCTTGTGAGTAGCGCCTGTGGTCTTAAAAGCTTGTAAGCGGCCCCCTATGATACTCCACTGGTCCCACCCTGTCTGGAGCAAGGGAGAATGAAGAAAACCAAAGACACAAGGGAAAGATTAGTCCAAAGGACTAATGGACCACAACTACCACAGCCTCCACCAGACTGAGTCCATCACAACTAGAAGATGCCTGGCTACCACCACTGACTTCTCTGACAGGGATCACAATAGAGGGTCCCAGAGCTGGAGAAAAATGTAGAATAAAATTCTAACTCAAAAAGAAAGACCACAAAACCGTCATGAAAGGAGAGACTAGAAGGAGGGAGCAGGCTGACTCATTAGGGGGAGAGTAAGTGGGAGTATGGAGTAAGGTGTATATAAGCTTATATCTGACAGACTGACTTGATTCGTAAACGTTCACTTAAAGCACAACAGAAATTATTTAAAAAAAAAAAAAAAGAAAGACCAGGCTTGCTGGCCTGACAGAGACTGGAGAAACCCTGAGAGTATGGCCCCTGGACACCCTTTTAATTCACTGCTGAAGTCACTCCTGAGGCTCATCCTTCAGCCAAAGCTTAGACAGGCCCATAAAACAAAACAAGAGTAAATGAGCACACCACCTCAGGGGCAGGGAAAAGGCAGGAGGGGACAGGAAAGCTGGTAACAGGGAACCCAAGGTTGAGAGGGGGAGAGTGTTGACATGCTGTGGAGTTGGCAACCAATCTCACAAAACAATTTGTGTATTAACTGTTTAATGAGACACTAATTTGCTCTGTAAACCTTCATTTAAAGTACAATAAAAAAAGAAAAAAAAATTCCAACAGCCTTCTTTACAGAGAAAGAAGAACCAATCGTCAACCTTACATGGAACGGCTGGAAGCCCCAAATGGCTAAAACAATGTTGAAAGAGAATAACAAAGTAGGAGGACTCACACTTCCTGAACTTTCTGGACTCTCAATTCTATTCCATTGGTCTTTGTGTCTATTGTTATGCCAATATCAGCGCAGTCTGGTATTGGCATAACAATAGACACAAAGACCAATGGAATAGAATTGAGAGTCCAGAAAAGGTCAACTGATTTTTGAGAAGGGGGCTAAGTCCATTTGATAGGGGAAAGAAGATTCTCCTCGATAAGTGGTGCTGGGAAAATTGGATTCCCACATGCAGAAAAATGAAACAGGATCCATGCCTCACATCATACACACAAAAAAACTCAATATGGATTAGGGACCTAAATATATAAACTAAAACCAAAAAATTCTTAGAAGAAAAAGCAGGGGCAATAATGTCAGGCCTAGCTTTCAACAATGAATTATCTAACGTAATAACAAAAGCACAAATAGCAAAAGACAAAATAAATAAACGGGATCTCATCAAAATTAAAAACTTTTGTTCATCAAAAGACTTTACAAAAAAAGTGAAAAGACAAGCAAGATACCACCTGGGGGAGTATCTTCAGAAAGTATATATCTGACCAGAACCTAATAATCAAAATACATGTCAAACATTAACAAGGAAAAAAAAAGAAGAGTAGCTGCTGAGGCTACTTGTGTACAACAAAAAGCCTCATGGGATTTGGTTTCTTGGTTTGGAGGTTTAGGGTCATGGTTTCATGGGACATCTCAGTTAACTGGCCTGATAACATGTTTAGTGCCTCTGTTCTCTCTCCTAGTGCTTGGGGTCTTATGAGCTTGCAAGCGGCCATCCAAGGCACAACAATGGATCTCTATTGGCTTGGAACAACAGAGGAAAAAGGAGAGCAGGAATAGGAGGAATATATGGAATGTGTGGCTAATTGCCTCCATGAACAACTGCCTCCTTTGCCATGAGACCAGAAGAACTGGATGGTGCCCAGTTACCATTACTGAACATATTGATCAAAGGTTCCATAAAGGGATCCTGATGAGAAGAGGGAAAATACAGAACAGAATTTCAAATTCTCATGAAATCCAGACTTCTGGAGTCATGAAGTTTGGATGAACCCCTGAAACTACTGCCCTGAGATAATCTTTAAGCCTTAAACCAAAAATATCCTCTTAAGTCTTCTTAAAACCAAACAATAGTTCAGGTTAACTAGTAAAAAATATCTACCTTAAGCATTATGGTCTTTTAAGAGCTATCTATATAGGATCAAATTGACAACAGCAACTGAAAAGATTAGATAGGTACCTTAGGTGGCAGTGAATTTATGGTAATGAGGGAGGGACAACTCAGAAAAGGAGGGTGAGAACGGCTGCACAACTCAAAGAATGTGATCAATGTTACTAAATGGTACATATAGAAACTGTTGAATTGGTGTATGTTTTGCTATGTATATTCTTAACAACAAAACAAAATTACATATATATATGGAAGATACACAAAAAATGGAATTGTATGGAAATATAAAAACTCATTGAGTCCAGCCTTTGCTATATACGTAGTCAGTTGCTTAACACATACGTGAAACCCTGGTTGACAGAGACTTTGAACACTGGTGTGCTAGGCGTCAGCTCACATGGCAATGAGGATGATGACTGTCAGAGAAGAAGCCAAGCTTTGTGGCTGTCACAGTGTAGATACCAGAGATCAGAACAGCATGTTGCCTAGTGTTACGGATTGAATTGAGCCTCCCCAAAATATGTATTGAAGTCCTGGCCCCTAGGCCAGTGGATGTGATCAGTTTGGAGACAGGGATTTCTTTGTTACGTTAATTAGGCCACACACTAGTAGGGTAGGTCCTAAACCTAATCACTTCTGAGTTATAAAAAGAGCAGAACAGACACAGCAACACACACATGGGGAAGGCACCATATAAATACAGACACACATGGCAGATGCATCCATATGCCCAGGAAAGCCAAGGATTGCTGACAGCGACTAGGAGCTAAAATAGTCAAAAAAAGTCCTTCCTCTAGAGCCACACCCTGAATTCAGGCTTCCAGCCTCCTGAACTGTGAGAAATTAAATTCTTGTTCTTTAAGGCCACCCACCTGTATCTTTTATTATGGCAGCAGTAGGTAACTAAGACACCTGCAGATGGCAAGCTTGGTAAGGCTGGAGCAAAGGACAAGGCCCAAAGCAGAGGCACATGTCACCCCAAAGAAACAGTGGCTGAAGTCACAAGAGGGCACAGAAAATACTTTTAGGACAAGCTTAGCAAACACACAATAGCCTAGAATTACCAACCTTTGTGTCCAGAGCATTGTCATGCGGCAATCTAATGCTTAGTGATGTATAGTTAGTTAATGGAGAGGGCTAATGGCATCCCAACGCCAAGTAACGAGACTTTGGTATAAAGTATTTGTGCTCAGACATTCCAAATCACCTGGCAATGATGATGCAAATGTATATACTGCTGTTTGTTTAACTTTTCAAAGGGCTTTCATGCCTGTCATCTTATTTGTCCTCACAGCAGTCCTGTGGTAGAGACAGGGAAGGTTTTATTATTCACATTTGCCTTAAGAACAGAGAGGTTAGGAGCCTCACCCACAGCTTACACACCTCATCAGCAGTCAAGGTGGCACAGAACTCATGTCTTGGTTCCCAATTTGTACTTTGTCTATGGAACCCCTCCTTGTACCCTGGAAGGTCTGTGAGTTACCCAACAGCCCATGTTGTTGTTGCTGGGTGCTATCACGTCAATTCTGACTCATAGGGACCTTGCATGACTCAGTAGAACTGCCCCATAGGGTTTCCTAGGCTGTAAACTTTATAGAAGCAGGTCACCAGGTTTTTTTTTTTAATAATTTTTATTGTGCTTTAAGTGTAAGTTTACAAATCAAGTCAGTCTCTCACACAAAAACCTATATACGCCTTGCTACACACTCCCAATTACTCTCCTCCCAATGAGACAGCCTGCTGTCTCCCACCACTCTCTCTTTTTGTGTCCATTTCGCCAGCTTCTAACCCCCTCCACCCTCTTATCTCCCCTCCAGGCAGGAGATGCCAATATAGTCTCAAGTGTCCACCTGATCCAAGAAGCTCACTCCTCACCAGCATCCCTCTCCAACCCATTGTCCAGTCCAATCCATGTCTGAAGAGTTGGCTAATGGTTCCTGTCCTGGGCCAACAGAAGGTCTAGGGGACATGACCACTGGGGTCCTTCCAGTCTCAGTCAGACCATTAAGTCTGGTCTTATGAGAATTTCAGCAGGTCTTTTCCCTTTCGGAGTGCCTGCTGTGTTTGAACCTCTGATCTTTTGGTTAGTGGCCAAGTGCCTGACCATTGTGCAACTAGGTCTCTTTCAATAGCCTATAATAAACTTTTTTTTTCTCTTGCTTAAACTCTGCAGAGTAGATGCTGTGGTTTGTTACCAGCAGGCCTGACCAATACAGGGACCATATTACAGACTCATTCTCTCACTTATCTTTTTCACTCAACAACAGGTAGGGTACATCTTTATGTAGGGCATAATCTACGTGATCATTGTTAATGACTGCACAGTACCTCTTTGTATGGCTATACCATAGTTTATTTAATCAATCCCCTAATGATTAGGATTTAAATTTTCCCCAATTTTTTGTTATTCATTCATTTATTTCACTCAACAGATATTGTCTTAGGCTGGGCTCATTAGAGAAGGAAAACCAGTAAAGCATATAAATATGTATTTTAGTTATATAGAGATTTATATCAAGGAAATGGCTCACGTGGTTGTAGAGGCTGGAATGTCCCAAGTCCATGGGTCAGGCTAGAGGCTTCTCCTGATTCATGTAGCTACAGGGGCTGGCGAACCCAAGATCAGTGAGTCAGAGACAGGGCTCTTGCTCACAGGCTGTGAAGATGGATGAATCCCAAGACTGGCAGGCAAGATCACAGGTAACCTGCTAGCTCAAGTCTCAAGAACTAGAGGTCAGATGAACAGGAACCAGCTGCAGGATCCAGAATGAGCAAAAAGCCTCCAAGCTTTGCCAGAATGTCTGCTTATATTCAAAGGAAGCCGCACGTCCAAGGAAACTCCCTTTCAGCTGATTGGCTACTCAGAGCAGATCCCATCAGGGGGGTGATCACAGATCAAATCTCAAAAGGGAAGTGATCATAACATTATACCACTCCCAAAACACAGAGAATCACGGCCCAGCCAAGTTGACGCAAAATCTTAACCATCACAGATATATACTTACAGGATACTCCTTACGTGCCAGGTATTATTTTAGGAACTGGAGATAAGGACTCCCTGCCCACGTGCAATTTACAATTCAGCCAGGAAAACAGCTAACAAACAAGTAAACCAATAAACAATTGCAGGGTGTACAAAGATCTATGAAGGGAAGGAACTGAGTAACGGGACAGGAGTGATGGGGGAGGGCAGTGGTGTGCTTTAGACAGGGTAGCTGAGTAGCCTCTTTGAGGACTTGGCATTTGCATTGATACCTGAAGGCTTATAAACAAAGTTAAGAACAGATATCCCAGAAAATTCATTGTAGACCATGTGTCTGAAAATTTCCTTAGGATAAACTCCTAGAAGTTCAAATACTGGGTCAAAACACACGCTCACGTCTGGGGTTTTAAAAGCCTGTGAGTGGCCACCTCCCAAAAACCCAGTGCCATCCCTAGGATACTTGAATAGTCCCACCCCTTCGGGAGCAAGGAAGAATGAAGAAAACTAAAGATACAAGGGAAAGATGAGTCCAAGGGACTAATGGACCGCATCTACCACGGCCTCCACCAGACTGAGTCCAGTACAACAAGATGGTACCCGGCTACCACCACTGACTGCTCTGACAGGGATCACTGTAGATGGTCCCAGAAAGAGCTGGAGAAAAATGTAGCACACAATTCTAACTCGAAAAGAAAGACTAGACTTGCTGGCCTGACAGAGACTGGAGAATCCCTCAGAGTATGGCCCCAGACACCCTTTCAGTTCGGTAATGAGGTCAATCCTGAAGCTCACCCTTCAGGCAAAGATCGAACAGGCCCATGGAATGAACCAAGACTAAAGGGGTGTACCAGGCCTGGGGCAGGGACTGGAAGGCAGGAGGGAACAGGAAAGCTGGTAATAGGGAACCCAGGGTTGAGAAGGGAAAGTGTCGACATGTTGTGGGGTTATTAACCAATGTCATGGAAAAACGTGTGTACTGTTTGATGAGAAACTAGTTTGTTCTGTAAACCTTCATCTAAATTACAATTAAAAAAAAAAGACAAATATTAAAAAAAAAACGCTCATTTTTATATATATGTATACTAAAACTGCCTAAAAAGGGTTCACAGATTTAAACTCCCATTTCCTTGTGCCTACCTACTTATTGTTGGTTCTTAACTTACACTAGCTTGACCCTGTTTTCAAAACCCAGTATCTTTACACCAGGGCTATAACCACACTGAGGACAGGGAGTATACCTTGTAGCTCTTGTGTTCCTGGGCGTCACTGAACGGAAACCACAGGAAGCTGATCTCTGGCACTGAGCAGAGTCCCCAGAAAGGACAATCTGCTCAAGGATAATGGGAAGCTAGTCTGTCCATCTAATCTTGTTGATGTTGTTGTTAGCCACCCTTGAGTTGGCCCCCAACTTACGGCAACCCCACGCACAACAGAATGAAACGCTGCCCAATCCTGTGCCATCCCCATGATTGGTTATGGACCGGACCCTTGTGACCCACAGGGTTTTCATTGGCTGATTCTTGGAAGTAGATTGCCAGGCCTTTCTTCCTAGTCTGAAGCTCTGCTAAAACCTGTTCAGCATCATAGCAACATGCAAGCCTCTACGGGCAGATGGTGGTGGCTGCACACGAGGAGCACTGGTTGGGAATTGAACCTGGGTCTCCTGCATGGAAGGTGGGAACTCTACCACTGAACCACCACTGTCTCACCCATCTAATCTTAGACCTCTCATGTTCTATGAAATCAAATTCTATCTAAAGAGTCCACTTTCCTATGAAAGCATGGCCTTCAGGTTGCTGGATTCTTCAGGAAGGCAGGTAGCTTAGTGTGTTTACCATCCATCCATAAAAACCACAAGTAGTAACCTGCTTAATACTTTTGTTCAAACTTGGAAAACCCAGACCCTGAATCTTGAATCAGTGCCTCAGCAGGAACCGAAGGCTGCAGGTTGCAGATGGCAAATTACTTGCTGCAATCTGAAAGGTTCTGTACTATTGGTACGAAATGTGACCATATTCCACTTCTTCCTTTGTCCATCTGCTGCTGTTACGGACAAGTGGGGATGATTTAAAAAATTTAAACTTGGACTGCATGTAAGCTGATTTCTCAAGCCATATTTACTATGTTTTGACAATAAATACTATCTTGGTACTGCTTAACTAAGAAGGAAGAATAGAAAGAGATATTTTTCTACTTTTTTTTTCCAGGTTTCATGCATATGTACCTAAGAAGTCTCTGGGTGGCACAAATGGTTTGCACTCAACTAGGAACCTAAAGGTTGGTGGTTCGAGCCCACCCAACAGCACCAAGGAAGAAAGGCCTGGTGATCTGTTTCTGAAATGTCACAGCTAAGAAAACCCTATGAAGCAGTTCTACTCTGTAGCACATGGGGTCACCACGAGTCAGAATCAACTTGAAGGCAACAGATTTTTTTTTTTTTTTCTAATGCCTATGTAACCTTTTTGAATGGAGTTAAGGTGAGTGAATTACAGAGTGAGTTAATTTATTTTACGCTTTTTTGTGTTTTGGTAAAGAAGGGACAGCAAAGGGCAGTCGGGAGAATGAAGAGGTGAGGACTGCAGGAAGAAGAGTTCCATGGTGTCTCCTGGTTTCTCTGGTTTTCTCAGGTACATTAGTCCTGTCTCAATAACTAGATGATGTTTGCTGCCATTGAGTCGGCCCCCGACTCAGGGTGACCCCATGCACAATGGGATGATATACTGCCTGGTCCTGTGCCATTCCCATGATCAGTTGTGGATTGGTCCATTGTGATCCGTAGGTTTTTCATTGAATGATTTCAGAAGGAGATTGCCAGGCCTTTCTTCCTACTCTGGTCTTAGTCTGGAAGCTCTGCTAAAACCTGTTCAGCATCATAGCAACAGGCAAGTCTCCACCAGCGGACAGGTGGTGGCTGTGCTTGAGGTGCCTTGGCCAGGAAGCAAACTAAGGTTTCCTGTACACAAGGCAAGAGTTCTACCACTGAACCACCATTGCCCCTTCTATAACTAGACAGATGAGATAAATTCATTGAGATCAGGGACCATGATTTGAAGCCCTCAGAGTTCTTAGCATAGTGGGACACAGAGTAGTTGTTCTACCTTGGATATTCTTACACAATTAGCTAGACAGTGAGATGGGGTATCTATGCGTGCACACACACACACATTCTTATGTGTGGTGGATTCTTTCTTAAATTTTGTTAACATGAACTGTTATTTAGGTCCTGGAATAAGAATCTCAGAGAATCAGGGTCTCTGAGTTGGGGAAGGGGGTCTTTGCAGTTATCCACAAGAAGTTCTGTCCAGGGCAGGGCTCCCTCCTGGCCTCTTGGTGGGTGATCATCCCACTTCTGTGTAAACATGGCCATTGAAGAGCCCCTCAAATATCTGAAGGTGGTTATTGTGTCTTCCTAAGTCTTCTTTTTTTGAAACACTCTTAATTCTAATACTTGTTCCTCTGAAACCCTACAATACAGTTTCAACATTCTCTCACCTCTGAGTTGCCCTTCTATGGCTATACTCACGTTTCGGGATGCTTCTTGTGAACTATGGTGCCCAAAGGACACCAGCCGTGAGTGCACTACTTTCTGGCTGGTTGTCACACTGCTGACTCATTTGGAGGTTGGTAAAAAATTTTAATTGATTACTTTGCTCGACTAAGGAGCCCTGGTGGTGCAATGGTTAAGTACTCGGCTGCTAACCAAAATGTTGGCAGTTCAAACCCACTCAGGGGCACTGTGAGAGAAGGACCTGGGGATCTGCTCCCATAAAGATTACAGCCTAGGAAACCCTATGGGGCAGTTCTACTCTGTCACATGGGGTCGGCATCGACTCAATGGCACCTAACAACACAACAACAACCCTATGGGGCAGTTCTACTCTGTCCTACAAGGTCACTAGGAGTCGGAATCAACTCAGTGGCAGTGGGTTTTCGTTTGGAATCTTTATGGGAGCAGACTGCCACATCTTTTTCCCGAGAAGTGGCTGGTGGGTTCAAACTGCTGACCTTTCAGTTAGCAGTAGAGCACTTAACCACTGTGCCCACCAGGGCTCCTTACATTTATTATAGTCCTCTTACAACCAGCCATTCTTAACAACCATTTTTCAGTTTTTTTAAGAAGGTTAAATATTTAATAATTTATAATAACATAGGGTAATGTCTCACCCTATTTCACAAAAGTCAGTTTTAATAGTCTTCCAAAGCTAAATAATATACATATTCAGAATTACTCTTTTGGCAAGTTATTTTTTTTAACTGTCATGGAAAATATGCCACAAATGGTGGCATTCCTAAGATAAAAATTCAAGTGTTTAGGGCCTTGGCTTCTAAACCTGCAAAATGAACTCTAAGTTTCTTTTTTGGCTTTAAAATTTGACATTCTCTATGTAATCCTACTCTGACCAGTTGTCTCAGGAGATCCCCCTCCTCCAAGTATGTACTAGAAATCCCCACAGTTATTACTTCCTTTTGGGTAGAAATGATAACATGTTACTGGTCCTTACAGGACCTAATATTTCAACTTACTATGTATTTTATGGTAGAACAATGTAAAATATCTAATGTTTTGCTTTAAATATAAAATCTTTCAATCTTTGCCATTTTAGAAGAAAAATGATGCTTTTAAGAAGTTAGCTGATATTTAGTATTTGCCTTTATAAATACACCTAATAAATAATTATATACAAATATAATTATAAATATAATTATATTCAAAGAATAATCTTTACCCTTTTTAAACTGTACTAAAGAAACATTAAACAAAAAAAAAAAAGCCATTGCTGTCAAGTCGATTCTGACTCATAGCCACCCTTTAGGACAGAGTAGAACTGTGCCATAGGGTTTCCAAAGAGCAGCTGGTGGATTTGAACGGTCAACCTCTTGGTTAGCAGCTGGTCTCTTAACCACTGCGGCACCAGGGCTTCAAAGAAACATTAGTGGACATAAAAGCCCTGGGATTTTGAGAACTTAAAACCAGTTGAAGTAGAGGAAAGCAAATCAGAGATAAACCAGTTGAATTAGAGGAAGGCAAGTCAGAGATACCAAGTGAAAAATAATATTTGTAATGATTTTTTAATATATTTCTCATTTATAATTAGGAAGCTATACACAAAAGGTATCCCTTTTCACCTTTAGCAATTCTTTGCTCTTCTTGATAATATCTGGCTTACTTGGTTTAATTGGTTTGGGTGGGGCTTGGACATGCGTATTTTAAAAAACACTCCCTGGGTGATTCTGACGGACAGAATCCCCTAAAGGTACATATGTAAATACTGTGCCTGCTGGCCAAGCAGCCCCCAGGCACTGGCGACCAAAGGGCTGCTGGGGAAGAACAACCAAGCAGCCTCTTGAGCCCTAGTCATCAATCCTCACCTAGCATTTTAATAATCACGTAAATCCTCACAAGTCAGCCCCAGTTTAGCTACGTGATGTTTCTACCTGCAACAGTATTGGCCAATAGTGTGTTCAGAGAAATAAATTAGCAAGCGTGCTGCTGAAATCATGATAGTGTTTGCTACCAGTTGATGGTTTATATTTATTTTTCTGTGTCTACCTGTGCACATGAGTTGGTAGGGAGAGAATCACACACATCAAAGTGGGAGACCACTGAGGCTAGACCCCTCATCTTACATTTAAGCAAATTAAAATCCGCTGGAATGCCCACCACCACCTGGGAAGACTTAAAGGATTTTTAATGACTTTTTTTATTATAAAAACAATATCTTTCTATATTAAAAAATTTAAATATAGAAAAACACACACTCACGCACACACACATATACATATAAATACATATATTTTAACAGGCACCTGTAATCCACCGCATCATCACACCATGACATCACTATTTGGAGTACTGAAGCTGGATTGTTCAACATATACAACTGTCATGGATTGAATTGTATCCCCCCAAAATATGTGTCAACTTGGCTAGGCTGTGATTCCTGGTATTGTGTAATCGTCCCCCATTTTATCATCCGATGTGATTTTTCTACGTGTGTAAATCTATGATGTTAACAAGGCAGCATTACAGGTAGTTATGTTAATGAGGCAGGACTCAATCTACAGGGCGAGGTTGTGTCTTAAACTTCTTTTTTTTAATATTAATTTTTATTGTGCTTTAAGTGAAAGTTTACAAATCAGGTCAGTCTCTCATACAAAAATTTACATACACCTTGCTATACACTCCTAATTGCTCTCCCTCTGATGAGATAGGACAGTACTTCCCTCCACTCTCTTCGTGTACATTTGGGTAGCTTCTGGCCACCTCTGCCCTCTCATCTCCCCTTCAGGCAGGAGATGCCAACATAGTCTCATGTGACCACTTGATCCAAGAAGCTTGTGCTTCACCAGTCTCATTTTCCATCCTCTATTCCAGTCCAATCCCTGTCTGAAGAGTTGGCTTTGGGAATCATTCCCGGCCTGGGGTGACAGAAGGTCTGGGGTCCATGGCCTCTGGGGTTCCTCCAGTCCCAGTCTGACCATTAAGTCTGGTCTTTTTATGAGAATTTGGGGTCTGCATCCCACTGCTCTCTTGCTCCCCCAGGGTTTCTCTGTTGAGTTCCCTATCAGGGCAGTCATCGGTTGTGGCCAACTACCATCTAGTTCTTCTGGTCTCAGGATGATGTAGTCTCTGGTTTATGTAGTCCTTTTTGTCTCTCAGGCTCATAATTATTTTGTGCCTTTGGTGTTCTTCATTATTACTTATTCCAGGTGGGTTGAGACCAATTGATGCATCTTAGATGGCCACTTGCTAGTGTTTAAGACTGCAGATGCCACTCTCCAAAGTAGGATGCCGAATGTTTTCTTAATAGATTTTATTATGCCAATTGACTTAGACGGCCCCTGAAACCATGGTCCCCAAATCCTCACCCCTGCTATGCTGGCCTTTGAAGTGTTCAGTTTTTTAAGGAAACTTCTTCGTTTTGGGTTTAGTCCATTTGTGTTGACCACTCCTGTATTGTGTATCGTCTTTCCCTTCACCTAAAATGAAACTTATCTACTTTCTAATTAGTGAACACCCCTTTCCCTCCCTCCCGCCCTTCCCTCTCTCATAATCATCAAAGAGTATTTTCTTCTCTGCTTAAACTGTTTCTACAGTTCTCATAATAGTGGTATTATACAATATTTGTCCTTTTGCAACTGACTAATTTCACTCAGCATAATGTCTTCCAGATTTCTCCATGTTATGAAATGTGTCATGGATTCAACATTGTTCTTTATCGATGCGTAGTATTCCATTGTGTGAATATACCATAGTTTATTCATCTGTTGATGGGCACCTTGGTTGCTTCCAACTTTTTGCTATCGTAAACAGTGCTGCCATGAACGTGGGTGTGCATATATCTGTTCACGTAAAGACTCTTATTTCTCTAGGATATATTCCAAAGAGTGGGATTGCTGGATCATATGGTAGTTCTATTTCTAGCTTTTTAAGGAAGTGCCAAATTGATTTCCAAAGTTGTTGTACCACTTGACATTCCCACCAGCAGTGTGTAAGTGTTCCAGTCTCTCCACAACCTCTCCAACAGTGACTATTTTGTGTTTTTTGGATTAATGCCAGCCTTGTAGGAGTGAGGTGGAATCTCATTGTAGTTTTGATTTGCATTTCTCTAATGGCTAATGATTGAGAGCATTTCCTCATGTATCCGTTAGCTGCCTGAATGTCTCCTTTACTGAAGTGTCTGTTCATATCCTTTGCCCATTTTTTAATTGGGTTGTCTTTTTGTGGTTGAGTATTAGCAGAATCATGTAGTCAATCTCTTTTGAGATATAAAAGAGAAGTGAGCAGAGAGACATGGGGACCTCCTACCACCATGAAAGCAGAGCAAGGGCCAGAGAGTGTCCTTTGGCCCTGGGGTCCCTATGCTAAAATGCTCCTAGACCAGGGGAAGACTGATGACAAGGAACTTCCCCCAGAGCCGACAGAGAGAGAAAGTCTTCCCCTGGAGCTCGTGCCCTGAATTCAGACTTCTAGCCTCCTAGACTGTGAGAGAATAAACTTCTCTTTGTTAAAGCCATCCACTTGTGGTATTTCTCTTATAGCAGCACTAGATGACTAAGACAACAACCTAGTGCAACTGTTCTGAAGTCCCAACCACCTGCTTCCTTCAAACTCTTAATCGATAGTTACTCAGCATTGGTTGAGTCCTTTCTTCTTGCACCTCCATTTGGCTCAGGTCTATTTGCTCTTGCCCTAACCTCCTACCTGATTGTACTATAGCTTCTGGAATTTTACACATTCCCCTAGGTCATGCCCTGGAATACATGGTTATAACTGAAGCGTGGCTTTGTTCTGCTGACACTGTCTCACCACTCTCTCAAGGTGCCTCCAGTATTGCAGAGCCAGGAGTGAGGGGGCCTTCTCTTCATCCTGACCATGGATTCCATGTCACTCTCTCCCACCACCCTTGTCCAACCCCTACCCCCACTGGCATCCATGCCATCCAGTTGTATCACCCTTTCAAATCTCCGCTGTGCTAATCAATGGAAGTTTCTCCATCTCTCTACAAGGGAAATCCTTTCTCATGATTCTGGGTGTTGTTCAACACCCACCTTGATGACTTGGTCTCACTTTTGTAACAATTGCCTCATTCCTAAATTCTCAAACCCTGAAACCACCCTTTTTGATGACAGCTTTCTCTGCTGCCCCCTTTTCCTAATCCTTCAGTTTGCCTTTGCCATGTCTTCCAAGTCCTAGCTTCTGGGGCTGTCAGCTCACTCTCAGATTTTCTTGCTCCTCTACCACCTAACCTGGAGCTCATGGTTAACTGTTCCAATTGATACCCTCACAAGCACCCGCAATTCTTGTTCCCCTTTAGTTTTCTTTTACTGTTGCCTGGGTCTAGAGTTTGGTTTGCTGGGGGAAAAAATGCATTCATCATTCACTCATTCATTCGTTTACTCAACTAGTACTATACTAAGTCCTAGGGATAGAAAAATGCACCCTTCCAACTTTCGCCAAAAATACAATAAAATATTATTTACGGAAAAAAAAAAAAGTGCCCTTCCAGCAAGGAAACACACAGGAATGAAAAATTGCAATGCAGGGTGATATATGTAATAATAGAACAAACATCACACAGTGGGTGCGCAGGAGTGTAGCAGAGACTCCTGATGGCCCGCATCATCCATTCTCCCCTCTTCCTTTGAGTTTACAAGGGATGTGGTCTACTACTTAAAGCCTGGATTTCCCAGCCCCACTTGCAGCTAGACTCCCAATGGAACAAAGAAAAAGAAAAAAATTTTTTTCAGTGTTTAATCCCTTAAATGGAAGCTACTTGCCCTCTGCTCTCTCTTTAACTCCCAGATTGGACCATACGTGGTGTGGCAAACCAGTTTCAGCCATGCAGATAAGGATGTCATTGCAAGAAGAGGATGACAGAGCAACAAGGTAGAAGCAACTTGGGTCTCTGGATGACCGCAAGGAAGATCGCTGCCTACCTACCACCCACCTCACCTATCTATCTCTGGACTATTAGGTAAGAGAGAAATAAACTTCACTCTGTTTAAGCCACTGTAGCTTTGGTCTTTTTTGTTGCAGCAGCTTAGCCTGTACTCTAATATAAAATGAGTGACTAATCAAATGCACATGAAAGGGGAGGTGACAGTGAGGACACTATCAGGGAAGATGTAACACTATAAAGACAAGCTTAGCCACCAAGTCCTGCTTTCCAGTCTCCAAGCCCTCGGCATTACTTGGCAGTCCTTTGACTGATCCTGGATAACTCCCTTTCTCAACTCCTCTGTGTGTTGAGAGGAGGAAATCCAGGGGAACAACAGATGGAATTGTGGGGAGTGTGTATGAAGACGATCAGTTTAGTTTTAGATGTGTTTGTCTGGGGCCTCAATAAATAATACCTATTGAGCATCAAAATTCTGAACCAAATGAAAAATAACACAAAAAAGTCGGCAGGAGGAGAATCAAAATACCTCCTTCATGTTTGATAAAGGCTGGGTTGAGGACACAGTTTTTTTTTTAACTTATGCCCCTCTCCCACCCTCCCTCCCTCCCCCCTCTCATAAGCACGAAAGAATGTTTTCTTCTCAGTTTAAACTATTTCTCAAGTTCTTATAATAGTGGTCTTATACAATATTTGTCTTTTTGCATTTGACTGATTTCACTCAGCATAATGCCTTCCAGATTCCTCCATGTTATGAAATGTTTCACAGATTCATCACTGTTCTATATCGACGTGTAGTATTCCATTGTGTGAATATACCATAATTTATTTATCCATTCATCCGTTGATGGGCACCTTGGTTGCTTCCATCCTTTTGCTATTGTAAAGAGTGCTGTAAAAAACATGGGTGTGCATATATCTGTTCCTGTAAAGACTCATTTCTCTAGGATATATTCCAAAGAGTGGGATTGCTGGATCATATGGTAGTTCTATTTCTAGCTTTATAAGGAAGCGCCAAATGGATTTCCAAAGTGGTTGTACCATTTGACACTCCCAGCAGCAGTGTATAAGTGTTCCAATCTCTCCACAGCCTCTCCAACGTTTATTATTTTGTGTTTTTTGGATTAATGCCAGCCTTGTTGGAGTGAGATGAAATCTCATTGTAGTTTTGATATGCATTTCTCTAATGGCTAATGATTGTGAACATCTTCATATATCTGTTAGCTATGTGAATGTCTTCTTTAGTGAAGTGTCTATTCATATCCTTTGCCCATTTTTTAATTGGGCTATTTGTCTTTTTGCGGTTGAGTTTTTGCAGTATCATGTAGATTTTAGAGATCTGTAGGTAGTCTCTTTACTCTTTTGGTGAAGTCTTTGGATGAGCATAGGTGTTTGATTTTTAGGAGCTCCCAGTTATGTAGTTTTTCTTCTGGATTCTTAATAATGTTTTATATACTGTTTATGCCATGTATTAGGGCTCCTAACATTGTCCCTATTTTTCTTCCATGATCTTTATCTTTTTGGGTTTTATATTTAGGTCTTTGATCCATGTTGAGTTAGTTTTTGTGCATGGAGTGAGGTATGGGTCTTGTTTCATTTTTTTGCAGATGGATATCCAGTTATGCCAGCACCATTTGTTCAAAAGACTGTCTTTTCCCCATTTAACTGTTTTGGGGCCTTTGTCAAATATCAACTGCTCATATGTGGATGGATTTACGTCTGGTGATAAAGGATGCCCTTTATCACCACTATTATTCAACATTGTGCTAGAGGTCCTAGCCAGAGCAATTAGGCTAGATAAAGAAATAAAGGGCATCCAGATCAGCAAGGAAGAAGTCAAAGTATCTCTATTTGCAGATGACATGATCTTATACACAGAAAACCCTAAGGAATCCTCCAGAAAACTACTGAAACTAATAGAAGAGTTCAGCAGAGTATCACAATATAAGATAAACATACAAAAATCACTTGGATTCCTCTACACCAACAAAAAGAACATCGAAGAGAAAATCACCAAATCAATGCCATTTACAGTAGCCTCCAAGAAGATAAAACACTTAGGAATAAATCTTAGCAGAGATGTGAAAGACTTATACAAAGAAAACTACAGTACACTTCTGCAAGAAACTGAAAGAGACTTACATGAGTGGAAAAACATACCTTGCTCGTGGATAGGAAGACTGGACATTATAAAAATGTCTATTCTACCAAAAGTGATCCATACATTTTATGCAATTCCGATCCAAATCCCAAAGACATTCTTTAATGAGATGGAGAAACAAATCACCAATTTCATATGGAAGGGAAAGAGGCCCCGGATAAATAAGGCATTACTGAAAAAGAAGAACAAAGTGGGAGGCCTTACTTTACCTGATTTTAGAACCTATTATACCACCACAGTAGTCAGAACAGCCTGGTACTGGTACAACCACAGATACGAGGACACAGTTTTTTGAAAGAGCCATACTGACTTTCTAATACTGAACCCCGGAATTAGGCTGATTTATTCTTCTGGCAGCACAGGACTGTCACAGCACCCCATTTCCTCAAAGATGAGCCCTGGTGGTTCAGTTGTTAAAAGCTTGGTTGCTAGCCAAAAAGTCAATAGTTCGGATCCACCAGCTGCTCCTTGGAAACCCTATGGGGCAGTTCTACTCTGTCCTATAGTGTGGCTATGAGTCAGAATCGATTTGACGGCAGTGGATTTTTGGTTCCCCTGAAAAAAAGGGCCCTTGGGCAGCAGGGAAGAATGCACGCTTCCTGTGGGCTGCTTGCCCCCATGAGAAAGGAGAAGGAGGCAGAGATACAGGTGTCCAGCACTACTCTCAGCAAGTCACCCTTTCTTCAGAGGAGATGAACAGGAGGGGTTAGAGAGAAGGCAAGAGTGTTTCACCAATGGGGTTCCCTCCTTACGGAAGGACACTTCAGGAATGGGGAATGAGTGTCCTCCCCTCACACAATGATGGTAACTTCGAGGCTCCTACTGGCTACCAGGGAAGAACTTACGGATCCACCACCTCTCATAAGCCCCCCAAATGTGCCAGAACTGAGCTGTCTATTCTGGGACAAGGCCTATTCTTTCACCCCTCCAAGGTTCTGAGGTCACCAGGAGTCCTGGTACAACCTTCCTGTCTGTGAGAAAGGGTTAGTTTCTGGGCTTTCAAGGTTTACTGGAATGGCAGCCTCAGGAGCGAGGCAGCCTGATTTCTCCCAAGGCTCTGATGGGCTCCAGAGTCTCCCATCCCTCTTGGAGCACCTTAAGCTGTATGAGCTAACATTGCCCAAGAGGTTCCCTTCCTCAGGACTCCCTGGCTTTGCTCTGCCCCATGCTGTATGATCAGTCATGCCCTTCTTTCTCACTCTCATAAGCGCCCCTCCCAAAGAGGCAAGGCTGGAAGCACCCAGGTATCCTCATAATAAGCAACAGGGTGGCCCTTTCTTGTCACATATGATGTGCTCAGGGGCGGTTTTGTCTTCAAGCATGTGTTGGGGGAGTTGATCAGTTAATTGCTTGACCCCTGAGGGCTATCCTAATGACACATTCATTAGTTTATTTTTAAGTTTGTTCCTTCCCATAAATTGGGGAAAAAATAGGTTTACCACTTTTTACACCCTTATGTACCTACAGCACTAACTCAAATGTTTTAATATAGTTTAAAATTTAACCAAAAAAAAAAAAAAAAACCAAACCCACTGCCATCTAGTCGATTCTGACTCATAGCGACCCAATGGGACAGAGTAGAACTGCCCCATAGAGTTTCCAAGGAGCGCCTGGTGGATTCGAACCACTGATGTTTTGGTTGGCACTCCGTAGCACTCAACCACTACACCACCAGGGTTTCCTAATTTAAAATTTAGGACTTATTTAATCTTCTTTCCCATTAAAAATAAAGACTGATGGAATAAAGAAATATAAACTATTTAATGACGTAATTTGATAATATTTCAAGATCTGTTAAACTTTTCCATTTAACATATAATGGTTATATAAAGAATTTTTTTCTCCTTCTTTTTTTCCTCCCTCCCTTCCTTCTTTCTTTTAACAGATTTAATATGATGTGTACCAAATTCAGTTGGCCTCTATTTTGCTCCCACTCTATGACTATGAGAAACCAAAGGTTACTACGAAATCCACTCTTCCAATTCTGATTGTGACAAGTAGTAAATGGCCAGCTTGTCCTGTACACTCAAAGGATAAGTCTTTGAGCTCATTTCAGGACTACAGAAATTTGTCTGACAATAAAATTCCTTTTCAGTATGTTTCTCAGTTTTATATACAAATCTGAACATACTAGTTCAACCCCACATCCAATCTAAGTGTGTCTTCTCTAGGCACCTACCTCTGTTGCAGCCCTTATCACCACCTACTGATATAACCTGTTTATATATTGGTTTCTTCTACCTGGCTGCCATGTTGTAGGTATTTCCTAAATGGCTGTTGGATAATAAGAAAAAGAAGTAGAAGTAAAGCAATAATGGGGTCCAAAGTAGACTCTTTGAAGAGAACATCTTAAGATGTGGATGGAGAAACAAGCGGTACAACCCTGTGGTCCAGTACCATGGAAACGCCAGGGAGGACCAAGACCAATACAAGGTAATTGCTTTGATGGTTTTCCCAGTGGATACCAATCATTAAAGCAAAGCTGCTCAGACACTGAAATTGGATTGTGAAAAACAAGAACACAATGTGCTGTTGTTTAAACATCGCTCATTTGGAAAGAAATACATCCAATATTGTCACAAACTGTAAGCTGTTCACTCTCAATTGTGAGCTGGTAAACTGATTAACATCAGATTCGAAATCTGAAATGAAGGCTATGTTGAAAAACAGTTACTAAAAGATGTGTTAAGACAGAGCTTGGAGAACAGTCCAACAAATTCTGGCCAAAAGACCAGATAGCCTACTGTCTGATACGTGTATAATAAATAGCATCATTTTATTGATTCTACTGCTCTACGAAACTGAAGTGCCCAAAACAAAGAGGTTAATTAAGAGTGAGTGTCTTAGTTTCTAAGGGCTGCTATAGCACAATACCACAAAGTGGTGGCTTTAAAGAACAAGAATTTATTTTCCCACAGTTTTGGAGGCTAGAACTCCAAATCAGGGCATTGGCTCTGGGGGACGGTCCTTCTTTGTCTCTTTCAGCTTCTAGTATTTGCCAGCAATCCTTGACATTCCTGGGCTTATAAGCGCATCTGTCTCCATCATCACGTGGTATCTACCTTCCTTCTGTGTGCGTGCCTCTCTGTGTCTGTTTCCCTTTTTATAAGAACCCACAAAGAAAGTATTAGGTTTAGGACCCACTCTACTCCTTTATGATCTCATTAACATATGACAAAAGAAAAACTCCATTTCCAAACAGAGTCACATTCATAGGTACGGGGGTTAGGATTGCCACATATCTTTTTGAGGGACACAGTTCAATCCATACAGATCTGATACAGAAATGAAGTTACCAAAACAAAGCTGGATATGAAGTCCCTTTTCTCTGACAGTGGAGTGTTTCCTCCTAGAAAAAATCTTAAGAAAATGGAATTCCATTCAGAAGGTAGTATTTATAGACAGTTATGTGAGCAAAAGATGCTTATTTCAAAAGAGATCTAATATCCTTATTTAATAATATTATTAATACATTTCAAAATCAGCATTCTTTTACTTTTATTATTAGTAAGACCAACCATGATGTTGATAGGAAGAGAGATACTGGAGCTCCTGATTAATGATATCCATCCTTTGAAAGATGTATATCTGGGGTGTATAGTTCTCTGAGTCTACCAGAACAAATTACCACCAACTTGGTGGCTTAAAACAACAGAAATTTATTCTCTCATAGTTCGGGAGGCCAGAGGTCTGAAATCAAGGTATTGGCAGGGCCACACTCCCTCTGGAGGCTCTAGGGACAAATCTTTCCTTGTCTCTTCTAGCTTCTGGTTGCCGTCAGCATTCCTCATGGCTGGGTCACTTCAGTTTTCACCTCCATCTTCATGTGGCCTTCTCTGCTGTTTCTGTCTTCTCTTCTGTGTGTCTCTTACAAAGGCACCTGTCATTGGATGTAGGGCCTGCTAGATAATCCAGGACAATTGCATCTTGAGATCCTTAATAACTGTATCGGCAAACACCCTTTTTCCAAAGGGTTATCTGCCAAATGCCACATTCACAGGTTCCAGGGGTTAGTACATAGACATACCTTTTGAGGGGGCCACCATTCAATTCACTACATGAACGGTGAAATGAATGGCTTCTTCAAAGGGCTCCTAGAAAACAGTAGGATAATGAAGGTTAGTTCTTCCTCTTCCATGCTTCCTTCTCCCCGTCTTCATTTAGATGAACAGTGTCTGGACTATTTGAAGTCTTTGGCAAGATCTCTAGGGGTGCTATTGTGTCCTCAGACCACACAAGTGACTTGGGGTAACTCTCACCTGAGGCATGGCTCCCCATGCAACATTCCTGGCCCGAGAAGCACACAGCAATTGCTCGAGTGCTTCTAAGCCTTCTAAGCCCATTTCTTTGTTCTTGGTCAGCTCTAAACACTGCATTATATATCATAGCGCTGTCTGAAGCCACAATTAGTCTCTCCATTATTTCTATGCATCAGTCCCTGATCTTTCCATTTTTGCTGAAAGAGTACCTGCCAAGAAGAAGGGGAAGATGACATTTCTGAATCACTGTCTTTGGGGTATGTGCTCGGAGCTATTCTTTCCACCGCGAATGCTGGCTTTTCCATTTAGGCCTAGTAGATATCTTCCATCATCTAGAGAATATATTTTTAGATGGTTGGCAAAGGCACAGAATCATAAAATCATACAAATTTAGAGCTGAAGGAAACTCAACAACTATCTACTCTGGTCATTTTAGAAACAAGACAAAAGTCCTAGAGAGATCAACAAATAACAGAAAGTCACTCAACATGATGGGGGTAGAACCAGGACTAGCCCTCAAGTCCCCTGACTCCTGCTCATGCACTTTTTCACTATATCAGACATGATGCAGAAACTGATACAAAGCTTGCTCCTATATGAATTATGCCTCTGATGTTGACCTCATTGGTGCCACCCAATGAGACAGTCAACCCAATAAATATGTTCAACAGAGGTTTAATAGCTGTGTGCTATATGCCAGGTCCTCTGGGGCAGGCACGGCAGAGAAGGTCTCTGCTGTCACGGTGCTTGCACACTCAGGTGACTGAATGATTGAACAGTACCTGAAAAGTGCCAAGGCTCTGACCCAGCAATAATGTCGAGTTGTTGATTGAGACTATGGTCATCTAGTTTAGCCCCTGATCCTTCACTGCACCCTAAGGGGAAAGTAAAGCAACTGGAGCTAATGTCCCCACTTTAAAGGCTCATAGAAGAGATCCTCAACTTGTCAGGTGTCATAATTTGAGTCAAAAGTATCTGTTGGTCTAGAAAATAAGTTTCTTCATTTCCCCTCCAGTGCTCTTCTTAAGATTAACCATGAATCCAAAGCTAACAACAACAAAAGTTGTTTTTATTAAAACTCATCACTGCCCATAAACAAAAAAAAAGTACATCTCTTGAAAATGATAAAACTATCATCTAGCTACTCATAAATTAGAGAAGCATAGAAGCGTTTTCTGGTTGACACAGCGCGAGATAAGGACCCAGATGGCAGATTCTCTTGGCATAGACGTATCTGCTCCGGCTGTCTAATATGTTTCTTCACTGTGTTAATTCCTGCATCAGAACCATCATGGCCGTTTGCTTAATTCTAAGGAAGACAAAAAGAGAGAGGTTTTCATCTTACAGACTCCTACCTTCCTCCTTCAAGGCTGGCTGGCTATTCACTGGAGAAGGGGGCTAAAATGACCTGGATCCTTTGGTGAAAAACCTCACAGGTCTGTCCTGTGAAAGATTCCATACAATTCCTTTCTCCTGCAAAAAGGAGAGGAGTCTATAGAGTTTCCGAGACCTGTTACCTAGGCTAGACCCAATGCCTGATCAAGATTCAGGATTTATTTTAAAACAGGTTTGGGCTTGCTGGATGGAGCATGTTGCATTACTGCTGGCTGCAGAGTGAGTCCCATGGGCTTGCGGCCCTGTCTTCTTTCATGAGGAATCCCTGCCAATCCAGGATCTGTGAACTGCTTCTGCCAGCCAATCTCTAATTTAGCATATGTACAAAGCCAATTTTTGGATATCACGATGGAGCCTGGCACCTCTGCAGCTTTCCATGTTTACAGCGCTCACAGTGAAATAATGAGTAACTAGCAAGAGAGGACAAATATGCCATGAAAAGGCTTTCTACATTCACAGATAAATCATCTATGTATTATATATACATATCTATGTGTGTGTGTGTCTCCCTCCTGCTTTTCCAACATAAACTTCCCCCATGCCTTTCCTTGTAGTTATTTCGTTTAGATTTTCAATCTGGGATGCACTTAGCAATAGCCAACACTGACAAAGATAAAACCTTGCTCCCCACTAAGAACATCTGATTTTTAAAATGTAGAAATGCTGCTCTTTACAAAACAGGACATTTCCCTTTTAATTAAGCTTCAAAATACACCCGAATAATTTGCAACTAGGAAATGATACCATTTTAGGGTACTTACAAATAATCCCCATGCCTGCAAAACCAGTTTGATGAGGAGCCCAAGCTACTGAAACCTTCAGTTTTGAGATTAAATGGAGCTGCTTCAGTGCAGACAGCTGTCACTAGCCCAGAAAAATTCACCTAAACCTCAGGCTTTTATCGTTGTCTTCACTCAGAAACCTACGTCTAAGGAGTGTTAACTGAAATATTTTGGAACCATTGCTAACTGAGGCTCAAGCACGCTCATCTGTCTTTGTGGAAAATTCGTATCTTCCTGTCTCTCCCTCCCCATAGATTTTGCCAATCATCTCGTTTTCTAGCAGTTCTGGAAAAGAAAACTGGTAGCTGCAACAGTGCCATGGTGTCATTTCATGCTATTTTTTTTAAAAGTATGTACTTACGTTGCGTTCAGTCACCCTGCAACACGCAGGCAAAGAAAGCCTAGTAGAGAGGCCCCATGGTGGTGGGGGGGGTATTTTGATTTTCCTCTGTGCGTGGATGAAATAAAATCTCTGAGTTTTCCGATATACATTTCTCTTAATGCATTGTTTGGTGACAATGGCCAGCTTTTTGGCCATTTGGTAAGCAAGATCCCTGCTCTCCTGGACAGGTGAGCCTTTGCTGCTAGGTTTGCTAGGGTGGGAGGAATGAACCCTCCCAAACCACACTCGATCCTTACACACTACGGCTTCTGTTGGTTGGAAGAGGGGAAGAAAGTGAGGTCTAACCCCAGTGAGAGGCAGCACTCTGCAAGTAGAAATATAAATATTTCAGGAATGTGGCTGGTGGTGAGCTTTGCATGACCCTGCAGAAGCCAAGCTTGATTGCCCTGCCCTGGTGTGGGACTCCCCAGGTGGCAGTGGCGGTGCAGGCGGTGGGGGAGGAAGACAGCGCCTCCAGTCATTTTGAGTAGCCCCTGGGCTGACTGATGACAAGGGCTGACAGGCTCCTGAGGGGAGGTCCTGTCCAGTTCCCTTCTGCAGCAGAGATGATGGGCCATGCATGGGTCCTGAGGCAGAGACTGGGGACTTTTTTGTGTGACTGTGAATACATTCCTCATCAACAAGGCTGTACTCATGGTCTCTTTGGAGGCTGTTGACCAGCTGGAGGAGTCCCATTAAGGGATGTCTGCTCAGTGGTGCCAGGCCCTTCCCCACCCCTGAGGGGCCAGCATGGTGCCTCCATTCTGCTCCACCCACGCCAGACAGACGGGCAGGGCACCAGGTCTGGGAATTAGAGGAGGGGGATCAATATGTGTGTATGGAATACAGTCACGGACAATTGAAAAGGCTTACACGTAACCCCACTGGGAACGGCTTAAAACTTCAATGTGTAATAAATGACTCACGGAACTCAGATCCTGACTAGCCTGCCTGGGTCTGACCAACGTCGAGGTTCATAACATTTATGATTCATGGAGTGAACGTGACTAGAATGTATTTAAAGGATTCTGGGACTGGCTCCGCAAATAAAAATAACTACTTAAGCAGGGAAGAATTTTTCACTCCTGAGTGACCTTGAATCCTGGAATCATGAGATCACTTCTTTTTCAAATGGAGAGTGGCAAAGGAAAGACCACTTCACCGAGACATAAAGCACTGAGGGACTCCTCTGCCTTGGTACGCTGAGACAACTGCAGCTCATCCTTACGCTGAGATTCCTTACCGATGGGCACACGCTCAAACAGGGAGACTGAGAGAATAATCAGAGACTGCATTGATATAAGAACCCGGACACATACGGCATTAGAAGGCAGGTGATTTAAATTCCTGGGTTTTGATGAAGTAAAATTAATAAGAATTTTTAAACAATAAAATGTGTACTTTATAAAAGGTGTTATGATATATATTTCGTTGGCCAGACCCACCTGGTGCGCAGTGGTTAAGAGTTAAGGCTGTTAACCAAAAGAGTGGCAGTTCAAATCCACCAGCCACTCCTTGGAAACCCTACGGGGCAGTTCTACTCTGACTTACAGGGACACTATGAGTAGGAATCGACTCGATGGCAAAGGGTTTATATATATATACACACACACACATACATATATATATAATTTAGTAGAATTTAGGAAGATCAGTGTTTTTTTGTTTTTTTTTTTAGTGTTAGACTTTAATCTAGATTTCATTTACATGGTTTGTTGTTCCTATAATGTATTTGATTTTCTCAGTGAAAAGAAAATACTTTGTACCCCAGACCACTGAGATTTTGATATTAGTAAAGACCTTGAGTGGTACAAATGGTTAAGCCCTCAGCTACTAGCTGAAAAGTTGCTGGTTTGAACCCACCCAAAGGCACTACAGAATACAGGCATGGTGATCTGCTTCTGAGAGGTCACAGCCTTAAAAACCCTATGGGGCAGTTTTACTCTGTCACATGGGGTCACCATGAGTCGGAACTGACTCCACGGCCACTAACAACAATAAGAGTCAAAGGAAAGTGTAATCTCCAGATAGATGAAGCTTCCAGCCTCTGACCTTTTCGAGGTGTCCTGCCAGGCACGGCCCATCACATGAATCTTAGTACACTGGTCATCTGAAGCCCTCTATGCTCTTCCTCACCAGATACCCACTAGAGTAGGGCTGTAGGCCTGGAACCTTATGCAGGTGGGTAAACGGAAAGGGGACCAGTAAATTAGCCAAAATGGAGGGAAGGCCAGCATTAACACTGCCGTGGGATTGCACTTGACCTTCAGGAGCCAGCACACCCACATGGCTGTCTGCAGTGTTCGTGTGAAGATGAGGTGAAAGACAAGAGCAGGGCCTGGGGCAGGGGGTCTGAGTTCCAGGCTAAAGTGAACAGCTTGTATCCTGTTGGCAGCCAAAGTTCATTGAACAGTATTTAACAGAGGGAGGACATATACCACATGGGTGTCAGGAAGATTACCTGACAAGGATGTTACGGTGGACCCATGAGGAACAAGTAGAACCCGGAAAACAAGTTGGAATACTCTACAAATCTTTACCCACCAAAAGGAACCAGGGCTCCTTGGGAAAGTGGTCATTTATGGGTCCGTGGAAGGAAATGTACAAAATGAGACAGGAAAAAAAAAAAAAAAAAAAATGGAGGGGAGTGTGATGGATTGAACTGTATCCCATCAAAACATGTACCAACTTGACTAGGCCATGATTCCCAGTATTGTGTGATTGTCCACCATTTTGTCATCTGATGTGATTTTCCTATGGGTTGTAAATCCTACCTCTATGATGTTAATGAGGCAGGATTAGAGGCAGTTATATGTTAACGAGGCAGGACTCAATCTACAAGATTAGGTTGTGTCTTAAGTCAATCTCTCTTGAGATATAAAAGAAAGGCACGAGCAGAGAGACAGGGGGGCCTCATACCATCAGGAAAGCAGTGCCGGGAGCAGAGTGCATCCTTTGGACCCAAGGTTCCTGGGCTGAGAAGCCCCTAGACCAGGAGAAGACTGATGACAAGCACCTTCCTCCAGAACAAAGAGAGAGAGAAAGCCTTCCCCTGGAGGCGGTGCCCTGAATTCAGGCTTCTAGCCTCCTAGACTGTGAGAGAATAAATTTCTCTTTGTTAAAGCCATCCACTTGTGGTATTTCTGTTATAGCAGCACTAGACATGTAAGACAGGGAGGAAAACACTATTTTGTGATTTCCATTCTGGTCCTACCAGTGTTTCTGATACAGCCAATAGACTACTAATGTTTGTCTGTACTGACTATCTGGCCAGTTCCTCACACATGCTCTCCACCCCCACTGTTCTTAAACATTCATTAATTGTACCCTGTAAGCACGAAGTGTTCTCAAAGTGGGGATAACCTCATGAAACTAGATTGTGCATATATTCTATTAGGCCAGCAATCCATGAGTGTTCTCATCCCAGAGAAACATAACCTTCCCTCCCCACTTGTAACATTCTAAAACTTTCTCTTTCATAAATTTTATATCTACAGTATACTTTAAACAACAAAACACTCATATATAAAAAAATATATATATATAAAAGGATTAAACCGAAGGGGAAAAAACTTAAAATAAAAATGCATTCGTTAAGGTCAGATGATAATAAGTAACATTTGCATGGTACTCAGAAACCCTGGTGGCGTAGTGGTTAAGTACTATGGCTGCTAACCAAGAGGTCGGCAGTTCGAATCCGGTAGGTGCTCCTTGGAAACTCTATCAGGCAGTTCTACTCTGTCCTATAGGGTCTCTATGAGTCGGAATCGACTTGATGGCAGTGGGTTTGGTGGTTTGGTTTTGGCATGGTACTTTTATCATTTATAAAGTGCTTTCACGTACACTCATTCTATTTTTATCCTTGCAGCAACCTTGGGAGGTTTATACTATTATCCCATTTTACAGATGATGGCAGTAAGGCTTGGTGAGGTTAATGGACTTTGCTGACATCATACAATCATCAGACTGCTGAGCAAGGACTGGAACTTTGGTCTTCTGGCCCTGCCACCACCCTATACTGCCCAAACACTGTGGGGCCTGTTGCTAGTGACCAGCTAAGCCCCTCAAATCTCAGTTACAGAGTTATATAAATGTAGCCAGAAATTGACAATCCAATAAACCATGAAGGGACTATTTGCCCGTGGAAAATCTCTGTTGAAGGTAGTGCTTCCACATATGGCCAGGTACCTGTTCCCCTCCATGTGTCTTTCTTGGGTGCAGAGAGCTTTACTGGAAATCAGCAGGAGGTCTCTGCACAATCAAGAGTGGAGGCTGAGAAGCAGGATGTGAATCTATTCCATAAAGTGAAAACTTACGTCCTAACAAATAATTAGGAAGAAATTCGAGGTTGTTTCCTCAGCTGATCGCACCAGCAGAGCCAACTTTGGATTAAACACTTCTGCTCAGTGGTTTTGACATTCTCAGTCAGGCATATCTTGATGGAATTAGAGATGCAGAAAATATTTTTTGATGGAGCACAGGGACAAAACAGCTAGAAGGGAAGCCAGTTCTGTGTGCAGACTTGGGCAGACTGAGATAAAGAGGAAAAGAGAAAGCAAGAGAAGCGGGGCGTGTGCTTGCGTGAGTATGTGTGTGTGTGTGTGTGTGTGTATAAATGGAGGAAGATGAAAGCAAGTGATAGCGGAGGAAAGGAGGAGCTGGAGTGGTGCTAATTAATTAGACTTGAAGATCTTGGCAGCAAGAGGTGTGTTTATAAACAAGCTTCACTAAAACATACCTTTCCAACTATTAACTGTTTTACTTGCCAGAAATAGTCTCTGCTCTAATTATTCTGTACTTGTTTCAGTCCAAAAGTGGAGAGAGAAATACTAATAAGCGAACATAACCATTCTTATCCTATAATATATATCTCCACACGAGGGTTAACATTTCCAGTGTGCTACTAATGAAGTGGGGCCAATTCAAACTATTTTACTAAAGGATTAGGTGGGCGGCTATTAGAGGCTTTCGAACAAGTAGGAAAGAAAAATTTAGGCCAAGGATATGAGAAATAGTAGAGTGCTAACCATTTAGGAGGGAGCCATGGTGGTGCGATGGTTAAGCACTTGGCTGCTAATCAAAAGGTCAGTAATTTGAACCCAGCAGCTGCTCCATGGGAGAAAAGACCTGGTGATCTGCTCCCATAAAGATTACATCCTAAGAAACCCTATGGGGCAGCTCTACTTTGTCCTATAGGGTCACTGTATCAGAATAAACTTAATGGCACACAACAACAACCACATAAGAATTTCTTAGTAACATGCTTACACTAAACCATGCTTAATCCAACATTTTTCTCTTGGAATTTAAGTCTAGAAAAGTACTATCTATGAGGACAGAATAAAGACTTATTCAGACAAGTGAAATCTTTTTAAAAACTACTTCCCCTGTATCCTATCTGAGGAAATGACTAGAGAATATACTCCATTAAATGAGGGAATAAACCAAGAGAGAGGAAGACATGAGATCCAATAAACAGAAGACCCAGCTCAGAAATCAGGCCAAAGGACTTCCCAAAATGACAGGAGGGGAAGCTACTAGATAATTTAGTAGGTAGCCAGTTCAGATTAGAGAAGGTGGATGATGACTTCGGGAAAAAGATATATAATTTATACATTACTAGGTGTATTTAAAGACATGTTATAGCTCTGTTGGAGAATTTCAGACTGAATTAGTGATAGATACATAAAAAAATAAAGCAAATGAAAAACCAAGGCAACTATTAACTACAAGAAAAACAAGAAAGCAAACATAACCACAATAAACCACATGGCTCATCCATGAACACACTTACACAGTCATGTTAGCAAACACTGAATATTTATATAATCCCAAAATACATTATATTTAAATTGGGAGGATAGGGTAGGAGAGAGAGATAAGAGAGTTAAGTCTTCATTGTACATAGAGGGAAGTCAATTGAACAATCAAGAAATAACAGTACAACAATGCTATTTAAAAACATACTATTTAAAACAGCGAGAAAGTTTAAATAGTTTTTTCTAGGGAGTAAGACCTGGAGAGGGGCAGAGCAGGCTGATTTTTTTTTTTCAATAAGATTATCGCAACAGAAAGGAAAACCCTAAATCAGTTATGTTTCTCCAACTCCTCAGCATGTGAGGGTTCAGTTGTTTAGTGGATAGAATACCATATTATCAAGATCAGAGGTATGATCTCTTTCTGAGCACACGAACTGTACCTTACTCCTCATCTCATTATGAACACGTGCTACTTGTCTGAATGGCAATTGTGCTACAGCATGTGGAGGAATCATCACAAATCCGTGTCCACTGTCAAAGAAATGGCCAGGCTTACTAAGGCACACTGGGCTGATTTCTAAATATGTTGCATTTGATCTTATTGGGCATGGCTCTTTAAGTCACTGCACCTGCCCCTGCGAATGCACCAAATACTGACTAAAGGGACACCCAGCATTCACATGTAAGTCTCAACCTTATTTCTGAACCATTTGTTTGACTTCTTTCATGACCCTTGTTATGGATTGAATTCTGCCCCCCAAGATATGTATCAATTTGGCCTAAGCCATGATTCTCAGTATTGTGTGATTGTCCACCATTTTGTGTTCTGATGTAATTATTCTATGTCTTGTAAATCCTAACCTCTATGATGTTAATGGCGCGAGATTAGAGGCAGCTATGTTAATGAGGCAAGACTCAATTTACAGGACTAGGATGTATTTTGGGTCAATCTCTTTTGAGATATAATAAAAGAGACAATTGAGCAGAAAGGAGAAGGACTTCCTACCACTAAGCAAGAAGAGCCAGAAGTGGAGTGAGCCCTTTGGACCTGGAGTCCCTGTGCTGAGAAGCTCCTAGACCAGGGGAATATTGATGACAAGAACCTTCCCCCAGAACCGACACAGAAAGAAAGCCTTTCCCTGGACCTGGCACCCTGAATTCGTACTTCTAGCCTCCTAGCCTGTGAGAGAATAAATTTCTCTTTAATAAAGCCATCCACTTGCAGTATTTCTATTTTAGTTGCACTAGATAACTAAGACAACCCTGATCTTGCCCCAGGTTTAAGCCTCCCACCAGTCCTGTCATTTTGCTCTCCTCTTTACATTATTTTTTTTTAATTTTTATTGTGCTTTAAGTGAAAGTTTACAAATCAAATCAGTCTCTCAAACAAAAATTTATATACACCTTGCTATATACTCCTAATTGCTCTCCCCCTAATGACACAGCACACTACTTCCCTCCACTCTCTCTTTTCGTGTTCCTCTTTACATTCTTACTCATCCATTTGGACTTTATGATGGGGATGAGTTATTTATTGCTGTGTAAAAAACCACCTCACTATTGTTGTTGTTAGGAGCCATCAAGGCAGTTCCTATGCATGTTGTCGTCGTTAGGTGCCATCAAGCTGGTTCCAAATCAAAGCCACCCTATGTAGAATAGAACAAAACACTGCCCGGTCCTGCGCCATCCTCACAATCATTTTTATGCTTAAGCTCATTGTTGCAGCCACTGTGTCAATCCATATTCTTGAGGGTCTTCCTCTTTTTTGCTGATCCTCTACTTTACCAAGCATGATGTCCTACTCTAGGGAATGATCCCTCCTGACAGCACATCCAAAGTATGTAACATGCAGTCTCGCCATCCTTGCTTCTAAGGAGCATTCTGGTTGAACTTCTTCCAAGACAGATTCGTTTGTTCTTTTGGATTCCATGGTATATTCAGTATTCTTCACCAACACCACAATTCAAAGGCATCAACTCTTCTTTGGTCTTCTTTATTCATCGTCCAGCTTTCACATGAGTAGGAGGTGACTGAAAACACCATGGCTTGGGTCAGGCACACCTTAATCTTCAAGGTGACATCTTTGCTTTTCAACACTTTAAAGAGGTCTTTTGCAGCAGATTTGCCCAATGCAATGCCTTATTTGATTTCTTGACTGCTGCTTCCATGGGTGTTGATTATGGATCCATATAAGATAAAATCCTTGACAACTTCAATCTTTTCCCCATTTATCATGATGTTGCTCACTGGTCCAGTTGTGAGGATTTTTGTTTTCTTTATGTTGAGGTGTAACCCATACTGAAGGCTGTTGTCTTTGATCTTCATAAGTAAGTGCTTCAACTCCTCTTCACTTTCAGCAGGCAAGGTTGTGTCATCTGCATAGTGCAGGTTGTTAATAAGTCTTCCTCCAATCCCGATGCCCCGTTCTTCTTCATATAGTCCAGCTTCTCAGATTATTTGCTCAGCATACAGACTGTACAGGTATGGTGAGAGGATACAACCCTGACGCACATCTTCCCTGACTTTAAACCATGCAGTATCCCTTTGTTCTGTTTGAATGACTTGCCCTTGATCTATGTACAGATTCCTCATGAGCACAATGAAGTGTTCTGGAATTCCCATTCTATGCAATGTTATCCATAATTTGTTATGATCCACACAGTCAAATGCCTTTGCATAGTCAATAAAACACAGGTAAACATCTTTCTGGTATTCTCTGCTTTCACCCAAGATCCATCTGACATCAGCAATGATATCCCTAGTTCGGTGTCCTCTTTTGAATTCGACTTGAATTTCTGGCAGTTCCCTGTTGATATACTGTTGCAGCAGCTTTTGAATGACCTTCAGCAAAATTTTACTTGTGTGTGATATTAATGATATTGTTCGATAATTTCCACGTTCGGTGGGATCACCTTTCTTGAGAATAGGCATAAATATAGATCTCTTCTAGTCGGTTGGCCAGGTAGCTGTCTTCCAAATTTCTTAGCATAGACAAGTGAGTACTTCCAGTGCTGCATCCATTTGTTGAAACATCTCAATTGGTATTCTGTCAATTCCTGAAGCCTTGTTTTTTGCCAATGCCTTCAGTGCAGCTTGGACTTCTTCCTTCGGTACCATCAGTTCCTGCCCATATGGTGCCTCCTGAAATGGTTGAACACTGACCAATTCTTTTTGGTATTGTGACTCTGTATATTCCTTCCACCTTCTTTTGATGCTTCCTGAGTCGTTTAAGATTTTCCCCTGAGAATCCTTCAATATTGCAACTCAAGGCTTGAATTTTTTCTTCAGTTCTTTCAGCTTCAGAAATGCAGAGCATGTTCTTCACTTTTGGTTTTCCATCTCCAGGTCTTTGCACGTGTCATTATAATACTTTACTTGGTCTTCTCGAGCCAGCCTTTGAAATCTTCTATTTAACTCTTTTACATCATCATTTCATCCTTTTGCTTTAGCTACTCGATGTTCAAGAGCAAGTTTCAGAGTTTCTTCTGAGATTCCTTTTGGACTTTTCTTTCTTTCCTGTCCTTTTAACGACCTCTTGCTTTCTTCATGTATGATGTCCTTTCACAACTCTTCTGGTCTTCAACCCATGAAATTAGTGTTCAACTCATCAAATCTATCCTTGAGATGGTCTCTAAATTCAGGTGGGATATACTCAAGGTCATACTTTGGCTCTTATGGACTTGTTCTAATTTTCTTCAGTTTCAACTTGAACTTGAATAGGAGCAATTGATGGTCTGTTTTGCAGTCGGCCCCTGGCCTTGTTCTGAAAGATGATATTGAGGTTTTCCATCGTCTCTTCCCACAGATGTAGTCAATTTGATTCCTGTGTATTTCACATGGCAAGGTCCACGTGTATAATTGCCATTTATTTTGGCGAAAAACGGTGTTTGCGATGAAGTTGTTGGTCTTGCAAAATTCTATCATGTGATCTCCAGCATTGTTTCTAGCACCAAGGCCATATTTTCCAATTACCAATCCTTCTTTTTTGTTTCCAACTTTTGCATTCCAATCTCCAGTAACTATCAATGCATCCTGATTGCACGTTCAACAATTTCAGGCAGCAGAAGTCTCACGTCTATTCATAGAAACCCTATGTATACGAGAACCATGCTCGCAACAGTAGGTATGTTTGAGCCCACTGTTGCAGCCATTATGTCAATTCATCTTGTTGAGGGTCTTTCTCTTTTTTGCTGACCTTCTACCAACCATGATGTCCTTCTCCAGGGACTGGTCCTTCCTGATAACATGTCCAAAGTAAGCGATGTGAAGTCTTGCTATCCTTGCTTCTAAGGAGCGTTCTAGCTGTAGTTCCAAGACAGATTTGTTTGCTCTTCTGCAGTCCGTGATATATTCAATGTTCTTCACCGACACTACAGTTTAGTGGCTTAAAACAATGGCCATTTTATTTGCTCATGAGTCTGTGGATCAGAATTTTTATTGGCTCGCCTGGGTGGTTCTTTTGCTAGTCTCACTGGGAGTCCCTTATGTGGCTTCAGTGATCTGGTTGCTAGACCAGGGCTGGATGATCTAAGATGGCCTCACTCACCTGTTTGACTACTGGTGCGGGCTGTCAGTTGGGCCATGTGTCTCCAGAAGGACAACCTGGGCTTCTTCACAAGGTGACAGTGTTCCAAACAGGCAAGCCTCAGCGTGTGAGTGTTTTTCAAGCCTCTGCTGTGTCACTTTTGTGGAAATGTTCCATTGGCCAAAGTAAATGACACAGCCAAACCCAGAACCAATGTGGCTACACAAGGATGTGGATATAGGAGGCATGAATCATCAGGGTCTACCACAGACACCTTCCTTGGCTCTGCTCCAGGCTCCTGCTTGATCTCCAGCCAGCAGCCCTCAAATGGGGACTACAGAGCTCTCCAGGAAATGGATGTCTCTCCAAGTAAAATGAAAGCTCACAGCGGATTTATTTTTTATATCTTTATTGCCCACCCACAAAAGAAAACAAAGGCGATGTGCTTTCTATGAATGGAATCAGTTCCTTCTTTTATGATCCTGATCCTGCCCGAGGTTTAAGCCTCCCAGCCACCAGTCCTATTGTTTTGCTCTTCTGTTTACATCCTCATCTATCCTTTGGACTCGATGGTGTGGATATTGTATTATTTATTTCTGTGTAACAAACCACGTCACAACTAGTGGCTTAAAACAATGGCCATTTTATTTGCTCAGAGTATAATAGCAGCATCTCACACTTGTTTTACACACCAACAGCCCATCAGCTTGATGGAATATTAAGCAGTCATTAACATGGATAATTATGAAGACCGTGGCAACGTGGAAAAATGCTTGTGGCATATTAAGTGAAAAAGAACTAAATATTAAATCATATTTAAACTATTACTACAGCTAAGTAAAAATGCATGCAGAAGGGCTGGAAAAGAACAGAGAATACAGAAATATTTTTATGCACAATTACATATTAATCTCAAGTGGATTGAGTGGAACATTGCAAAAACCAAATTCTATCTTACAGCTACAGATGCTGAAGAGGTTAAATGACTTCACAACATGTTTCAGCTACACTGATGTGAGCTGTTGTAACACAGAAAACCCACACTCATAGAGGCGTAACACTATAGTGGTTCATTTCCTGTTCACGTCAAATCTAATCAGTGGTAGTCAGGGTGGTGGCGGCTTTCTGCTCCATGCAGTCTTCAGGGACCCAAGTGACCAGTGGCTCTATCATTTTCTAACCATAACTCCCAAGATCTCTCTGGCCATTAACAATCAGCCTAATAACGCGAGGACTGGAAGAAGTATACATTGCTTCCATCCATATTCAGTTGGCCAAAACTTTGTCATGGGCCACATATAACTGCCAAGGAGGCTGGGAAATATAGTCTGAGTGCCAGAAAGAAGGGCAAATAGGTTTTGGTGAATAGCTGACTAATCTCGCCACACAAGTTCTCACATCTAACCAGAGGTAGGGCAAGAACTGGATCCAGGTCTTTTTTTAATATTAGCTTAGTGTTTAAATTTTCATATCTTCTCTCTCTCAGTCTTTCTCTTGCTTTTTCTCTCTTACACACACATACAGACACACACATTCTCCCTCTCAAGAAAAAGACTTATTGTTGAAATCTGAACAGAAGAGAGATGTCCCACATCTCAGGACTCTCAATGTGGCTACACAAGGATGTGGATATAGGAGGCATTAGTAAACACATTATGATCTCAGTGAAAATCATCCCTGGGAAGGAAATAGTTACCAGGGATAAATTCAGGTTCTAGAACAAGAGAATGTGGCTGAGAAAAAATGGGCAAATGCCTACATATTACATGGCCCTCATTCATATTTCCAGTGTCACTCACATCTTTGTTTAGGCAGTACCCCATTACTGATGTGTAAGAGAAACATAAAATCCTAGCTATAGCACACATTAAACCTCCCTACCACTTCCCAGGGTGCTCCTTAGAGGTAATGATGGTGAGACTGTGCCTCACATACTTCGGACATTTTATCAGGAGGGATCAGTCCCTGGAGAAGGACACCATGCTTGGTAGAGAAGAGGGTCAGTGAAAAAGAGGAAAGACCCTCAATGACATGGATTGATACAGTGGCTGCAACAACGGGCTCAAGCATAGCAACAACTGTGAGGATGGCGCAGGACCAGGCAGTGTTTCGTTCTATTGTACTATGAGTCGGAACCAACTTAACGGCACCTAACAACATCAACAACAACCATTTCCCATGAAATCCCAGTGAAGAGGCACTAGAAAAGAACTGACAAGTTTACCTTCTTTGGGTCCTGTTTTATTAGGCTCTTGACCAACTTTTTGGAGTCCCTGGGAGGCGCAAACAGTTAATACACTCGGCCGCCAACCAAAAGGTTGAAGGTTTGAGTCTATTCAGAGGTGTCTCAGAAGTCAGGCTTGGTGATTTACTTCTGAAAATCAGCCATTGAAAACTCTCTGGGGCACAGTTCTAAATCTGACACATACAGGGTTACCATGAGTTAGAATCAACTCAACAGCAACTGGCACCGGTTCTTCCCAACTTTTCAGGTCCTAAGGCAGTTGCCTATTTTCAGGGCAATTCCACTGCGGTCACGACCAGCAGAAGTAAGGACATAGTCCTTGGGAGCCATCTTCAAGGAACAACATCCAAAGCAGCACATTAAAATATCCTGGGGTAGGCTATGGCATTCCACAAAACTGACGTCTTTCCCTAGTTTGGCATTTCCGGTGTCAGATTTTCCTAGTTATTTTTTTATGTTTTCAGCTTGGTGTTATGGAATCTGTATTCACATGTACCAAGACACAGAACATTTCACCAAAGCTGTATCTTATTGGTTTTTGGGAGTCTTTGTTTATATCAAATACCTAAGTTTCAGCCAGAGCTCAGATGAGACAATGAGAAAAATAACACCACTATTTTATATTTCTTCGTTCCCCACCAAGATTAACCAGTGTGATGCCTTAAACATTTAGGTACTGTGATGGTTAAGGTAATGTGTCAATTTGCCTAGGCCATAATTCTCAGTGGCATTGCAGATATTATGTAATCATTCTCCATTTTGCGATATAAGGAGAGCAGCCAATCAGTTGAAAGGGTGTTTACTTGGGGGTGTGGCCTGCATCCAATATATATGGATGCTCTGGCAAAGCTCACTCTCTCTCTATCCTACATCTGACTCATCATATTCTGACCTATGGTTCTTGGGATGTGAGCCAGCACCTGCTATCTGACCTGCAGATTTTGGGATTCACCAGCTTCTGAAGCCCTAAGAACCAGCAGCTTGCTGTCTGATCTGCTGATTTTGGATTCATCCTGCAACCACGTAGGTCAGAAGAAGCCTCCAGCCTGACACCTGACCCACAGATTTGGGACCTGCCAGCCTCCACAGCTGTGTGAGCTATTTCCTGCATGAAATAAATCTTCTCTCTCTCTCTCTCTATACGTATATATATATGCTTCACTGGTTTTGTTCCTCTAGAGAACCCAGCCTAAGACAAGTACTTAGTATATACTGAGAGAATCATTATTATAATTATGTCATTTGACTATACTTGAGAACCTAGCACAGTAAGTTTAGATACATGTACCTATACTAAATGCTGCTGGCATGCTTTGCTCTCACAGGTCCTCTCTGAATTCCTATAGTCCCTACCCATTCCCTCATCAATGCACCAGCCACGGTGTGACCTTCTGTAGCTGTCAGGGTCACAGCTCCCTTCTGGAACTGTGACTTCTAATCAGCTGTTCTTGCCAATGGAGATCCTCAGAGTTGTGCTGTGGAGTGATATTCAGTGTCTTGGTGAGCAACTGGGTCTACAGTGCCTGCCCAGAGGCAACGTTGGATGATCCATGTGGGGTGTGCTACACCTGGGCCACTAGAGAAATCTGTGCTTTAGGAGGGACACTCTGGCTCACTCTATCCCTTTTTCTTTTTCATAATAGAGAAGCAACTGTATTGTTCCAATAACAACATATTTTTCAGTAAATCCAAATTAGGCAAATCTATCTGAAATATGGAGTTCTTGTGTGGCAAAAATGGTTAAGTGTTCGGCTATGGACCAAAGGCTGGTGGTTTGAATCCATCCAGAGTCACCTCAGAAGAGAGCCCGGGTGACCTACTTCTAAAAGATCATAGCCATTGAAAACCCTATGGAACACAGTTCTACTCTGATGCACATGGGGTTACCATGTGCTGGAATCAATTTGATGGCAACTTTTTTTTTTTTTAAATGTAAAATGTACCCCAATTATATAATGATGTTCTATAAAAAACAAAGTGAACTAAAACTATGATCATATCTTTAGCATATTATCAGATACGCCTCCCGCAGGGATTCCCATGTGCAGTGGTGATACTGTCCTACAATTTCCTTTCTTCTTATATTGATGTTCAAAAGGGGAAATGTTGCCTTTGTAAAAAGAAAGCTTTAGGAGTCTTGATTCCTATGCTCTGAGTCCAGTATCTGTTTCCGACCATATATGACTTTGGGTAAATTCCTTATTTTTCCAACGGGTTTATCAGTCCTTGAACCAGGGCTTGTAGCAACCCATGATATCTATGTACTTAGGATGGGGGAAACAGCAATTTAAAAGCCGTGTCTGAATTCTTCAGGCAGAGAATTGTCTTTTTTTTTTTTTTAACATAAATTCAACTGTTTATATTCATTTTTCTTTCTTATAGTTTATTTTTGTTGTTGACCATATACACCAATTCAACAATTTCTGCATGTGCAATTGAGTGACACTGATTATATTCTTCAAGGTGTGCAACCATTCTCACTTTCATTTTCTGGGTTGTTCCTCCTCCTAATAACATCAGTTCACTGCTCCCGGAGTTTCCTGTCTAATCTTTCAAGTTGCCAATTCGATCCCATACAGACAGATTTTTAAAAGAGCTCAAGGCAGATATTCTTTGCCAGTTAAGCGAAACTATTGTTTGATTTTAATAAGACTTCAGGGGATATTTTTGGTTAAAATTTAAGATTTAAAGATTATCTCAGGGCAACAGTTTCAGGGGCTCATCCAGCCTCCGCAGCTCCAGAAAATCTGGATTCCTTAAGAGTCTGAAATTCTGTTGTGCATTTTCCTCTTTTTGATCAGGATTCTTCTACAGAATCTTTGATCAAAATGTTGGGAAATGGTAGCCTGGCACTTTTTTTTTTTTAATGTTATTTTAGTAATCACCTTAAATACAATTAGTAGAGAAACACTAGGGATATAGAGAACTATTTTCTATTTGGTTAAAAAAATAATAATAATAACCCTGGTTGGGCCATTTTTTAGTGGAAAGATAATCCTCAGGGCAAGGCTGGGATGATTTAAGAGTGAGACCAAGAAAACCAAATTTCTCTGCAAAATAAAGTAAGATGAATGGAGAGGCTTGAGAGGAAAAGGCAGAAAGACGGTGGCATCTGGTCAATGGCAATAGCCTATGGATGCTTCCATTTAAGTACTTTATTACGCTATTATGACTCCAACTCGTTGGAAGACTTGGGGACAGCAAAGTAGCCAACATATAGTTTACAACTAAGATATACTGTGCCCTTATTATGTGCCAGGCACTATGTTAAGCATTTAATATGCTGTCTTAGTTATCTAGTGCTGCTACAACAGAAATACGACAAGTGGATGGCTTTAACAAAGATAAATTTATTCTCTCACAGTCTAAGAGGCTAGAAGTCTGCATGTAGGGTGCCGACTCCAAGGGAAGACTTTCTCTATCGGCTCTGGGGGAAGGTCCTTGTCATCAATCTTCCCCTGGTCTAGAAGCTTCTCAGTGCAGGAACCACAGGTTCAAAGGATGCACATTGCTCCAGGCGCTGCTTTCTTGGCAGTATGAGATTCCCCTGTCTATCTGCTCTCATCTCTGTTTTATGTCTTGAAAGAGATTGACTTAAGACAACCTAACTTTGCAGCTTGAGTCCTGCCTCATTAACATAACTGGCGTTAATCCCATCTCATTAACATCATAGAGGTATGATTTACAACCGAAAGGAAAATCACATTAGATGACAAAATGGTGGATAATCACACAATGCTGGGAATCATGGACTAGCCGTGGTGATACACATTTTTAGGGATACAATTCAATCCATAACACATGCATATTCTTCTTTGTTTCTCATACCTACTCTGTGTCACTGTCCCCATTTTACAGATGAGGACAATGGAGGTTTGCCAAAAGTCAGACACTCAGAGCCAGAGTCCAAATTTGAGTTTGTCCAATTCCAAAGTCCAGCCTATTAATCCCTAAGAGCATATTGTCTCTTGAACATTGAAGATTGTAGTAACGAGCTATTTAGCAAAAAGTATTTGTGGTTTACTAATTAAGAGCAATAAAAGCATCCCAGAAATGCCAAGTGCTAAATAAACACCAGTATTACTATTCTTACACGTGACCATTGACACAGAAAAGCACTGTCATCTAAAATGTAAACGTGACAAGCCAGAAAGTGGTTAATAATGTCATGTGAAAATAATAAGGTTAAATATTTCATGTTTACATTCCACTGGATATTTATATTCAGAAGATCATGTTCTCAGGCAGGACACTCCCAGTAAGGTTGGGACCATCTGCAAATCCGGGAGAAAATATGGCCTTATCCCTTTATTTTTCTGAAACAATAGTAAGAAGCGTGGTTTACCATTTTGGTGCAGGGTTTTAAAGCCGAAATCATGGTGCCTCTACCACTCTTGATTCAAAAAGAAGAAATTATAGCCTTTCATTCTCCTAGCAGCATGTAACTAAGGTTTAGATGAGTGAACAGATGCATGCAAAAATCAGCCACGCGCATGGAAAACATTCATTTTCACAATCTGGTAAATCTGCTAGGTATGCATGAAATGAAGCCAAATCAATTTCCAGCAGAATGCAGTGTCACAGCCCTGGCACGACAGGGACCTTCCTCGGCCACACGCATTGCCAGGGCCGTTGCCATCCAGGGTACGGGCTTTATTGATCAGCCAGGCACCAAGGATCTGTGAGGAGTCCATAACTGGTGGGACGATTCACTGAACCCTGATGGATCAGTTTCTGTTATTTCCATCCCTATTAAGAGATCAGAACATATGACTATGTTCTTGCTTTAACCACATCCTGAGGAATAAAGGCCTTTTCTGAGCTTCTTGCTACCATCTCCCCTACCCTGCTTATAAATCACAGAATCTGAAACATTTCAGACGATTTCAGAATCATGGGATCTGAAAGCAGGAAGTGTTCTCAGAAACTGTGTTTGTTTTGTAGAGCCGCTGTAACAAGATATCACAAACTGAATGGCGTATGAGAACAGAAGTTTACTGCTTCACAGTTCTGGGGGTTAAAAGTCTGAATTCAGGGTGTTGGCAGGGCCATGTTCTCTCTGAAGGCTCTAGGGGTAGAGGCCTAGATTGCCTTGAAGAGACTGTTGGTAGAATTATAGATGTCAAAGACAATTCTGGTGAGGGCTCAGAAGGAAGTGAGGAGAGCTACAGAGAAAGTCTCTGTTGTCTTAGAGAATACACATGGCGCTAGCAACATAATGTTACTAGAAATGTGGATGTTAAAAGTTTTCCTGGTGAGGCTTGAAAAGAAAATGATGAACACGTGATTAGACAATGCAGGAAAGATGATGCTTTTTATGCAGTGGCAAAGAACTTGTCTGAATTATGTTCAAATGTTTGGTGGAAGGTAGAACTTGTAAGTGATGAACTTGGATATTTGGCTGAGGAGATTTCTAAGCAAGATCTTAAACAGGCCACATGGTTCCTCCTTGCCACTTATACTAAAATGCGAGAGGAAAGAGATGGACTTATAAATGAACTGTGCAAAATGAAAACAGAACTTAAAGATTTGGAAAATTCTGTAGTATAAACTAAGGACATGTGTCCTAGAACGTTCAACAAGGATGTGACTACACGATCTTTTGTTAAAGAAATTAAGCCTGTGACTGATAAATCTAACCAACTACCACACCAGAAAACCCATCAGCTTAGTCTGATGGGACAGAGGAAGAACGAAAGGAAAGAACGCTGTCTGCCTCTTGGATTCTACAGGCAGGGAACAGACCAAAGGAACTACATCTGTTGTTCTCCAAGAAAAGAAAAGGACCATTCCTGTGACAGCAGAACTGTTGGAAGGAGCAGAGGAAGCAGGGTCTTCTCAGTTTCAAAGGGTAGGGCCACAGTCTCATGTATCTCAAAAGGTGGGGCCACAGCCTCCTAGGTTCCAAAGAGTTGGAGATTAGCTAACTCAGTTCCGGAGTGTGGGGCTGCTGTTAAGGTGTGCCAGGGGGATAACTAAGACACAATTCAATCCATAACAGAAATTTCTTGTCTGATTCTTTCATTTTATGAATGAAGTACAGGGAGGAAAAAAGTCTTACACAAGGTCACATAGCTAATTAATACTGACCCAGTCACCTTCTGATTTCCAAACCCATGCTCTTTTCACGACGTGCTGCCTCCATGGAAATCTGTACTCAGAGTATATAAAAGAGAATTTCTGAAACTCAATCAGTCCCAAATGTCTATATATCTATAAAAATATTTATAGTGTAAAAGGTTCCATCAGTCTGCTCTTGGATTTCCCACTTTTCTACTAGGACATATGTCCCCAAACCCATAACAAAACAAGTTTATAATCCCTTATGATAAGACTTACTTTGAAGTCAAACATGTTTTGGAATTAAGAATTTTTTGGACTTTAGAAAGGTAAAATGGTACCTAGACAGTCTATTTTGTATCATCCCCCTCCTTGAAACCTGGAGTAATACCTCAAATTCAAACACATTAATATTTCTACAGCAAAATGTAGGAGGAATAGGCACACTGAAGAGGTAAAGACTATAAATAGTACCACTTCAGATCAGTTCAGGTTCTGTTGCCAGCCAAGTGAATCTGCTTCAAACTCAAGATCAAACTTTTGCTTTTCAGGGATTTTTGGATTTTAGAATTGTGGATAAAGGATTGTCGACTCACACTATTCTCCTCATACATGAGGCCTTAAATAAACATCAAGAACTAGTTGGCTAGTACCAATACTTTATCAATAAGGATGGTTTTTCATTAGCACTCCAGTTTCTCTGTGGTGCAGTGGTTAAGAGCTTGGCTGCTAACCAAAAGGTCAGCAGTTTGAATCTACCAGCCGCTCCCTGGAAACCCTATGGGGCAGTTCTACTCTGTCCTATAGGGTCGCTATGAGTCAGAATCAACTTGAGGGAAATGGGTTTGGTTTTTGGTTTCTCTGTAGATTTCAGTGATTCCAGTTGCCTTTCAGTTATACCTCAGATAACAAAATGGAATGGGCCCAAACTGTACCTACCTCAGGGGACTTGGGTTCAAAAGCTGACTGCCCTGTTTCTTGGACTTTCTATAAAACAGTTCCAACTAGGATCACTGGAGAGACAGGCTACTTTGTGAAGCAGCTGGCAAGGCCATGGTGGAGACTGGCAGCAGCATCTGTCCTCTTGGGCATCAGTAAAAGCAGTGCAGAGAAGCCCTGCCACCGGGTCCCTAATGGGCAACTGATCTTGCCTGCATTTCTGGGCTTTCTCTGGCTGCAACTGCTTCTCAGCTTTCTCTTTCTCATCAGATGGGCAAGTTTCCAGAGCTGTCAGACTTTCTTCTGCCCAAGTTAACAGGGACATTGATTTTGGAAGAAAGGAGGCCTTTCCTCCCACCCCCTTGTCCTTCTTCCACTCCTGGCTTAGCCACCCCAGCGCTGTGGCATTGTCCGGTTTTATTAGTACTGCCTGGCTGAGGACTTCTTTCCCAGGTGGCCACTGTGATTTCCCAGCCCCTCTCCACTTGGCATGTTGACATGCATTTTTGGTCTCCCAGGGAGAGCCTGCTTACCTGGATAATGGGCACTTGACCCCCTGGTTTCCAAAGTGGGCTTTTGTACCACAGCAGGGTTTGCATCTGTTTTTATTGTTTTCTGGACTGTCGCTGGGAGGGAGTCCTATAAACGTGACCTTGGTTGGCCAGCTTTGGGATTAATGGCAATCAGAGCATTTCCGGAGTTCTAACAGGCCTGGATGTATGGGTTTTCCCTAGAGAGTCCACCTCATCTGTGAGGAGGCCCTTTCCTCCAGTCCCAGGTCTGGAACATGGCTCTCCTAGATGTCTTCATCTGACATAAAACTGTAGGCATCTGTTCCTTTGAGGAATTTTGCCATTGAAACAGGAGAATGGAATTTTACTTAGAAAAAATATAAAGGCCTTCTAAGAAAAAGAACCCATTTCTGCCTTTTGGAGCAGACAAGGTGAGTGTGTTTACAGGAGAAGAAATACGAAGCAAAGTAGAATTCTGTTTCCCTTGTTGATGTTGTTAGTTGCCTCTGACTCATGGCAACCTTATATTTAACAGAATAAAATGTTGCCTGGTCCTGCGCTATCTTCATGATCATTGGTATGCTGAAGTCCATCGTTGTGGCTACTACATCAATTCATCTCAATGAGAGTTTCCCTCGTTTCTGCTGACCCTCTACTTTACCAAACATGATGTATTTTTCTAGTGATTGGTTTTCTTGATGATGTCCAAAGTAAGCGTCTTGAAGTCTCATAATCCTTGCTTCTAAGGAGCATTCTGGTTGTATTTCTTCTAAGACTTATTTGTTTGTTCTTCTGGCAGTCCATGGTATATTCAATATTCTTCACCAATACCATAGTTTGAATGCATTAGTTCTTCTATCTTCCTTTCTCATTGTCTCATACATCCTCTGTATTCCTTATGGCGCTCCTCTCTTCTCACTGACCATTATGACGGCATGCAGATGGCCTTCCTCATCCACTCTCTTCCCGCTCCCATCCATTCCACGCTGCATTCAGAACGATATTTTGTATGACACATGCAGTCTGCTGAGGAAACCCTTAATGGCTTTCCATTATCCTTATCGTGGCCCGTGGTTCTTTATCACCTAGCCCCTGCCTGCCTCTCTAGCCTTATCTTGCATGACTATCTCTCTACTCTGGGCTCTCCAGCCACACTAGCCATCTTATAACTCTTTGAAATGCCAAGCCTCTGCACATGCCTCTCCCTCTGCCCAGAAAGCTCTTTCCCTGCTCCACTTCCCCTCTGCACCCTGATGAGGCTAGTTATCGCCTGTTCATCCTTCAGGTCCTAGTTCAAATATCATTTCCTTAGAGACTCCTTCTCCCTAAACAGGAGTCCTGATTTATTCTCTCATAGCACCTTATACTTTGCTTTCTCATCACCCATCACAGTTCACATCTATCTGAGTGACTATTGGGAGTCAGCTCTGTCTCTGTCTTTGAGTGCAAGGACTGCATTTATTTGCTCACCATTGTCACTTCTAGTGCTAGCTTTGTACTGCCAGACAGTGGTTCTGCAATAAATATTTGATGAATTACAGAGTGAATCACTTATCTAGTTTGTATGATGAGTTTGCCAACAATGTTAATCCTAGAATGGAAATTTCCACTTACCAGCAAAACTCAGTCATGTGTTATTCTTAAAGAGTTTGGAGCTCACTAGTTGGAATGAGTGAGCCAATGTCCCCACTCACTGAGATGGCTATATCCAGTTTCATGTTTCTCCCCTAAAGTTCCTACTCTGATGGCAGACTGGCATGTCTTCCCTGAGTTTTTGTGTTGGCCAAGAGGAACATGTCACATTGGGAATAATGTCAGTAAACTCTGAAGCTGCCAAGGAGAGCAGCAAGAGAAGGCCAAGAGGAAGCCAGCAGAGCCTTAAACACACGAGCCCTGGAAATCATCTCATTACCAGAGGTGCCAGGCGTCACACCCTGGATGGAAGGGCATAATTGCTGAAAACAGCTAATCACTAACAGCGTGACAGCCAAGGGCCTACAGCCATCCCTTTCTTCACTTCAGGATCTGCCCTGCCACAGGGGGAAGGTGCCAAAAGAGGAAGTTATGCACAAAGACACAGCTCCTGCCTCACAGAAAGGGAATTTCTTCCCCCAGTGTTCACGAGTTGCTTTGGAAGACCTCTATTTCTTCATTACCACCCTTAAAATCATGATGCTTTCATCCAAATGAAGTGCCTCTGGACTTCAGAGACATGATCTTGAGTACAGTATGGTGGAAGATGTTCTGTGTGACACTGGGCATACATGGAAGGGAGTGTTACAAAAGTAACATATTGCTTTCAGGACTGTATGTAAGCAAACATGGTTGGAGTGCCTGTTGTGTAGGGACTACTGAAGAAGGATCCTTTGGGAAATCAGAAAATAATTTAAAGTTCCCAATTATTTCTTTGTTAAATCATATTTATTACTAGTATATTTTTGTTAATTCATTACAATAGTGGATGGCTTCATCTAGCAAATGTCCTCATAGATATTAAAAGTTGTTACAGGTACCTGGGAGATGTATGTGTAAAAAAATTAACAAGGAGAGCATTTAGATAAATTCAAGAATATCTTTCCCCTTAATCCACCTCCTTCAACCATCTGTCCAATGTCTTTCGTATACCTAGTGTTGTGCTGGGTGCTTTGGATGCAAACCCGAGTGTGGTCTCAAGGAATTTAAACACTAGTGGAAGAAACCCACAAATAAACCAGCACCTATGCTGGGCAGTAATAAGACTATGACTGGAGCTGTCGATACGAGTTTGTTTGCTGTCTGAGGGCAGTTTTTACGCACAGAAAAGCCCATGTAGGCTACTTTGGGCTTGAAATTAATATTATATTCATTAAGATTACAAATTCAGGAGGCGGAGCCATGATGGCAGAATAGACAGATACTTCCGGCGAGCCCTCTTTACAACAAAGACCTGAAAAAACAAGTGAAGTGAGCATATTTATGACAAGCTAGGAGCCCTGAACATCAAAGGCAAGCTTAGGAAACAAACTGAGGGGCAGGGGGAGGAAGAGACTGTTCAGAAGCTGAGAGGAGTAACCAGACCTGAATCATAGGGAGCCCTCAGGCACGATTCCTGGGAGCAGCGGCAGTGGGCTGGTATTAGCATTTGGCCGCAGTTTCCTCAAGGAGAAGCAGCCAGCCACACAGCCTACTCATCTCCGGAACCAGAAAAGAACGGCGCTCTCGGCAAAAGCTAAGTACTTGCATATATTTTATTGCACCCCCCACTCCCAAACTGGCTTCATTGCTGACTTCCCTGGGCCTGAGATAGGCCCTGTTGAGCGCCTAGAGCCACTCTCCTGGCCTTGAAGAAGGAGTGAATTTGCAATTGGGGAAAAAGATAATTTGCCAGCTCCACTAACCAGGGGAGCTCAGGACAGAAGCGGCTCCTCTCCAGGCATAAACGGTCCGTGGACTTTGAGTGCCTTTCCCCTCTGCATAGACCTGTGTGGGCCTATTTCAGGTGAACAGGTCCTTGTTGGCAGACTTCAACCGTTTCATCTGTGCAGCAGAGAGGTGCAAGTTTGATGTTTGATATTGCTTTGCCTATTAAACAGGGTCCTCATGTACCCACATCAGGGGCCTAAGGACTGGTAGCTCCACTCAGGTCACCTAGCCACCTGTGACGGGGTCCAAGGATAACTGGTACCTCCCAGTCCTTACAACCAAAAACATTGGGTAACCATGGTCTATCTGCAGAACCCACCCACCTGTACACTCTAGGGAACAAGGACACACTTTCCTTAGAGACATGTGGGGAACGATTCCCAGCCCCCTGCCTGGTTCAGAGTGTGACCCCTGATGCAACCAGATAGTGGTGCCTACACCAGTTACCCCTGTCCCTCTATGACTGTAGGACAGAGCCTATACCACACACTTGATGATCAGCTACCTGGACACCTGAGCTGAATTCACACAAAAAAGTGAATGGACTCCTAGACTGATATACCTGATAACAGCTCTAACCATCTGGGGACAGGATGTCAGAGCTCCAAAGGTGAAAATAATCCAGGTAGCTCACTCAAGCAACCCATTTGGGCATATCAAAACAAAACAAAGCAAGAAACTACGACAGAGTAAGCAAACATAAAATAAACTAATATAATAACTTATAGGTGGCTTGGAGACAACAGTCAATATCAAGTCACATAAAGAAACAGACCATAATCGCCTCAACAAGCTCTCAAAACAAAGAATCCAGGGATCTTCTAGATGAAAGTGCATTCCTGGAATTACCAGAGGCAGAACACAAAAGATTAATATACAGAACCCTTCAAGACATCAGAAAGGAAATGAGGCAATATGCAGAACAAGCCAAGAAACACACAGCTAAAGCAGCTGAAGAAATTAAAAAGATTATTCAGGAACATAATGAAAAATTTAATAAGCTGGAAAAATCCATAGACAGACAGCAATCAGAAATTCAGAAGATTAACAATAAAATTACAGAATTAGACAACTCAATAGAAAGTCAGAGAAGCAGATGTGAGCCAGTGGATGGCAGAAATTCTGAACTAGAAGATAAAGCACTTGGCACTAATACACCTGAAGAAAAATCAGATAAAAGAATTAAAAAAAAAAATGAAGAAACCTTGAGAATTATGTGGGACTCTATCAAGAGAAATAACCTATGAGTGATTGGAGTACTAGAACAGGGAGGGATAACAGAAAATACAGAGAGAATTGCTGAAGATTTGTTGGCAGAAAACTTCCCTGATATCGTGAAAGATGAGAAGATACCTATCCAAGATGCTCATCGAACTCCACATAAGGTTGATGTTAAAAGAAAGTCACCAAGACATATTATAATTAAACTTGCCAAAACCAAAGATAAAGATAGAATTTCAAGAGCAGCTAGGGATAAATGAAAAGTCATCTACAAAGGAGAGCCAATAAGAATAAGCTCGGACTGCTCGGCAGAAACCATGCAGGCAAGAAAGCAATGGGATGACTTATATAAAAAAAATTGAAGGAAAAAAATTGCCAGACAAGAATCATATATCGGGCAAAACTGTCTCTCAAATATGAAGGTGAAATTAGGACACTTCCAGATAAACAAAAGTTTAGGGAATTTGCAAAAATAAAAACCAAAACTACAAGAAATACTAAAAGGAGTTCTTTGGTTAGAAAATCAATAATATCAGGTATCAACCCAAGGCCAGAACACTGGGCATAGCAATCAGAAGTCAGCCCAGGCAGGGAAATCAAAAACATAAATCAAGATTAAAAAAACACCCAAAACAGGGCAACAGTGATGTTATTATGTAAAAGAAGATGACTTTAAAACAATAAAGAGGGCCTAAGAAATGTCCATATGGAGAGGAAGACAAGGTGATACAAAGAAATAAAAGTTAGGTTTAAAATTAGAAGAATAGGGGTAAATAATAAGGTAACCACAAAGGAGACAAACTACCTTACACATCAAAATAAAATACAAGAAAAAACAGAGATTCAGCAGAGACAAAACCGACAACAACGAATATGAAGAAAGGGCAATACATAAAGATCATCTACTCAGCACCTAAAATTAAGTGGGAAAGAGAAGCTGTCAACAACACACAAAAAAAGACATCAAAATCATGGCACTAAAGCCATAAAGCCATACCTATCCATAAATATGCTGAATGTAAACGGACTAAATGCACCAATAAAAAGACACAGAGTGGAAGAATGGATTAAAAAACATGATCCATCTATATGCTGCCTACAAGAGACACACCTTAGACTTAGAGACACAGACAAACTAAAACTCTAAGGATGGAAAAAAATACATCAAGCAAACAACAATCAAAGAAGAGCAGGAGTGGCAATATTAATTTCTGACAAAATAGACTTTAAAGTTAAATCCATCAGAAGGGATAAGGAAGGACACTGTATAATGATTAAAGGGACAATAAACCAAGAAGACATACCCGTATTAAATATTCACGCACCCAATAACAGGGCTGCAAGATACATAAAACAAACTCTATCAGCACTGAAAAGTGAGATAGAGAGCTCCACAATAATAGTAGGAGACTTCACTACACCACTTTCAGTGAAGGACAGGACATCCAGAAAGAAGCTCAATGAAGACGCGGAAGATCTAAATGCCACAATCAACCAACTTGACCTCATAAACATACATAGAGAACACTCCACCCAATAGCAACCAAGTATACTTTCTTTTCTAGTGCACATGGAACATTCTCTAGAATAGACCAAATATTAGGTCTATTCTAGGTCTATTCTGCCTTAGCAGAATCCAAAACACTGACATATTACAAAGCATCTTCTCTGACCATAAGTCCATAAAAGTGGAAATCAATAACAAAAAAAGTAGGGAAAAGAAATCAAACACTTGGAAACTGAACAATGCTCAAAAAAGACTGGATTATAGAAGACATTAAGGATGGAATAAAGAAATTCATACAATCCAATGAGAATGAAAACACTTCGTATCAGAACCTTTGGGTCAATAAATGCACACATACGAAAAGAAGAAAGGGCCAAAATCAAAGAATTATCCCTACAACCTGAACAAATACCAAGAGAGCAACAAAAGAAACCTTCAGGTACCAGAAGAAAACAAATAATAAAAATTAGAGCAGAACTAAATGAAATACAAAACAGAAAAACAATTGAAAGAATTAACAAGACCAAAAGCTGGTTCTTTGAAAAGGTCAACAAAATTGATAAACCATTGCCCAAACTGACAAAAGAAAAACAGGAGAGGAAGCAAATAACCCAAATAAGAAATGAGATGGGTGATATCACAACAGACCCAACTGAAATTAGAAGAATCATATGAGATTACTATGAAAAATTGTACTCTAACAAATTTGAAAACCTAGAAGAGATGGACGAATTCCTAGAAACACTCTACCTACCTAAACTAACACAAATAGAGGTAGAACAACTAAATAGACCCATAACAAAAGAAGAGATTGAAAAGGTAATCAAAAAACTCCCAACAAAAAAAGCCCTGGCCCGGATGGGATGGCTTCACTGAAGACTTTTACCAATCTTTTTTTTTTTTTTTTTTCAGAGAAGAGTTAACATCACTACTACCAAAGGTATTTCAGAGCATAGAAAAGGACTGAATGCACCCAAACTCATTCTATGAAGCCACCATATCCCTGATATCAAAACCAAGACACCACAAAAAAAGAAAATTACAGACCTATATCCCCCATGAACTTAGATGCAAAAATTCTCAACAAAATTCTAGCCAATAGATTTCAACAACATATCAAAAAAATAATTCACCATGACCAACTGGGACTCATACCAGGTATGAAGGGATGGTTCAACATTAGAAAAACAATTACTGTAATCCATCATATAAATAAAACAAAAGACAAGAATCACATGATTTTATCAATTGATGCAGAAAAGGCATCTGACAAAGTTCAACACCCATTCATGATAAAAACTCCCAGCAAAATAGGAATAGAAGGAAAATTCCTCAACATAATAAAGGGCACTTATACAAAGCCAATAGCCAACATCATCCTAAATGGAGAGAGCCTGAAAGCATTCCCCCTAAGATCAGGAGCCACACAAGGATGCCCTTTATCACCGCTCTTATTCAACATTGTGCTGGAGGTCCTAGCCAGAGCAATTAGGCTAGGTAAAGAAATAAAGGGCACCCAGACTGTCAAGGAAGAAGTCAAAGTATCTCTCTTTGCAGATGACATGATCTTTTACACAGAAAACCCTAAGGAGTAATCAAGAAAACTACTGAAACTAACAGAAGGGTTCAGCAGAGTATCGGGATACAAGATAAACACACAAAAATCAGCTGGATTCCTCTACACCAATAAAAAGAACATCGAAGAGAAATCACCAATCAATACCATTTACAGTAGTCCCCAAGAAGATAAAATACTTAGGAATAAATCTTACCAGAGATGTAAAAGACTTATACAAAGAAAACTACAAAACACTTCTGCAAGAAACCAAAAGAGACCTACATAAGTGGAAAAACATACTTTGCTCATGGACAGGAAGACTTAACATTGTAAAAATGTCTGTTCTATGAAAAATGATTTATAGATTTAATGAAATTCCGATCCAAATTCCAACGACATTTTTTAATGAGATGGAGAAACAAATCACCAACTTCATATGGAAGAGAAAGAGGCCTTGGATAAGTAAAGCATTACTGAAATGAAGAACAAAGTGTGAGGCCTTCTCTACCTGATTTTAGAACCTAGTATGCCACCACAGTAGTCGAAACAGCCTAGTACTGGTACAACAACAGATACATAGACCAATGGAACAGAATTGAAAATCCAGACATAAATCCATCCACATATGAGTAGCTGATATTTGACAAAGGCCCCAAAGCAGTTAAATGAGGAAAAGACAGTCTTTTCAACAAATGGTGCTGGCATAACTGGATATCCATCTGCAAAAAAAACGAAACAAGACCCATACCTCACTCCATGCATAAAAACAAGCTCAAAATGGATCAAAGACCTAAATATAAAATCTAAAATGATAAAGATCATGGAAGAAAAAATAGGGACAATGCTACGAGCCCTAATACATGGCATGAACGGTCTACAAAACATTACTAACAATGCAGAAGAAAAACTAGATAACTGGGAGCTCCTAAAAATCAAATACCTATGCCCGTTTAATGGGGTTTTTATGCTTATCTAAAGACTTCACCAAAAGAGTAAAAAGATTACCCACAGACGGGGAAAAAGTTTTTAGCTATGACATTTCCATTCAGTGCCTGATCTCTAAAATCTACACGATTCTGCAAAAACTCAACTACAAAAAGACAAATAGCCCAATTAAAAAATGGGCAAAAGATATGAATAGACACTTCACTAAAGACAACATTCAGGTAGCTAACAGATACATGAGGAAATGCTCATGATCATTAGCCATTAGAGACATGCAAATCAAAACAACAATGAGATTTCATCTCACTCCAACAAAGCTGGCATTAATCCAAAAAAAAAAAAAAAACACAAAATAATAAATGTTGGAGAGGCTGTGGAGAGATTGGAATGCTTATACACTGTTGGTGGGAATGTAAAATGGTACAACCACTTTGGAAATCCATTTGGCACTTCCTTAAAAAGCTAGAAATAGAGCTACCATAGGATTCAGCATTTCCACTCCTTGGAATATGTCCTAGAGAAATAAGAGCCTTTACATGAACAGATATATGCACACCCATGTTTATTGCCTCTCTGTTTACAATAGCAAAAAGATGGAAGCAACCAAGGTGCCCATCAACGGATGAATGGATAAATAAATTATGGTATATTCACACAATGGAATACTATGCATTGATAAAGAATAGTGATGAATCTGTGAAACATTTCGTAACATGGAGGAATCTGGAAGGCATTATGCTGAGTGAAATTAGTCAGTTGCAAAAGGACATATATAAGACCATTATTATAAGAACTCGAGAAATAGTTTAAACAGAGAATATCTTTGATGGTTATCAGAGTGGGGAGGTAGAGAGGTTGGGAGAGGGGTATTCACTAATTAGATAGTAGATTAGAACTACTTTAGGTGACAAGGAAGACAACACACAATATAGGCGAGGTCGGCACAACTGGACTAAACCAAAGGCAAAGAAGTTTCCTGAATAAACTGAATGCTTCTAGGGACAGCATAGCGGGGGGGTGGGGTGGGGGGAGTTTGGGGACCATGGTTTCAGGGGACATCTAAGTCAATTGGCATAATAAAATCTATTAAGAAAACATTCTGCATCCCACTTTTGGAGAGTGGTGTCTGGGGTTTTAAATGCTAGCAAGAGGCCATCTAAGATGCATCAATTGGTCTCAGCTCACCTGGATCAAGGGAGGATGAAGAACACCAAGGACACAAGGTAATTCCGAGCCCAAAAGACAGAAAGGGCCACATAAACCAGAAACTGCATCCGCCTGAGACCAGAAGAACTAGATGGTGCCGGGCTACAACCGATGACTGCCCTGACAGAGAACACAACAGAGAACCCCTGAGGGAGCAGGAGAGCAGTGGAATACAGACCCCAAATTCTCATAAGACCAGGCTTAATGGTCTGACTGAGACTAGAAGGACCCTGGTGGTTATGGGCCCCAGACCTCTGTTGGCCCGGGACAGGAACCATTCCCAATGCCAACTCTTTAGACAGGGAATGGACTGGACAATGGGATGGAGAGGGATGCTGGTGAGGAATGGGCTTCTTGGATCAGGTGGGGACACTTGAGACTAGGTTCACATCTCCTGCCTGGAGGGGAGATGTGAGGGTAGAGGGGGTTAGAAACTGGCAAAATGGACATGAAACGATTGAGTGGAGGGAGGGAGCGGGCTGTCTCATTAGGGGGAGAGCAACTGGGAATATGTAGCAAGGTGTATATAAGTTTTTGTGTGAAAGACTGACTTAATTTGTAAACTTTTACTTAAAGCACAATAAAAATTACAAATTCAAAAATCTATTTTCCTTAAGCCCTATGTTCCACTTACATTTCTATTTTCTACTTACAAATAAAATTGATTAATTCAAACTGAATAGGCTTAAACTAGTTGAAATCTCAATCCACGCCATTTACGGAGCCCTGGTGGAACACTGGTTGAGAGTCAAGAGCTGGAATCCACCAGCCGCTCCTTGGAAACCGTATGGGGTAGCTCTACTCTGTCTTATAGTGTTGCTATGAGTCGGAATCTGCAACGAGTTTGGTTTTTTTTTTTTTTTTTTTGGTTAAACAACTAAAACTATATTTATGTATTTAATACATTTTCTTTTCAACTGCTTCAAATGCTTGACCTGACAAGCAAAAGCTTCCCAAACACTTCCACAATGCCTGTAAATCTGATATCCTCCCTGGGGACTCAGACTACTTATAGGCCAGGGGTCTTCTCTCGGCACACACAGACCCAGGTGATTTTTCCTCTGCAAAGAAGATATATTCAGCCCTTTTATGGTTGCCATGACAACAGGGAACTTGAAGTTCATATCCTTTGAACAGAGTTGGCTTTCTTGACTCTAAATTACAATCCAGCATAATTCTTTCCTCTGGTTTGAGTTATAGTTTTCTCACATAAAAGTCACAGCTAACTTTTTTCAACTAACTTCTTTTCGTATTCTTCTGGTCTGGTTGGAGCCCAATTCTTAAGAGAGTCTAATGCTAACCAATTAGATTCTGTATCAAATTCAGACTTTCGAGGCTTAGTCATCATGCTCACACCAGGTGCCTGAGCATGATTCATGAGGGTATCTGAATCAAAAGAGGGGGACCTGCATCTCACCAAGGGTCAAGTTGCTATGAAAGTAATGAGTCCAGGTTCAGGGCAAAAATAAGGAAAATTTTTAAAGCCCCAAAGAAGACAAAAGGATGAATGAGAAATAGGTATGTAAGAAAAGGAATTTCTTTCTACCATAAAAATATACAATATAATATATCTTGAGGTACACAAAGAATGACTAATATTCAGTTGAGTGATGCAGTGGAAAGTATGGGCTTTGGAGTTAGCCAGGATCTTGGGGCAAGTTGTCTGCCTTTTCGAAGTCTCTGTACAAAAGCATATATAAAGTGCCTATCAAGTCCTGGGTCCTGAATAAACGTGGACTGGACTTTCTGCACCTTCTAGCTCTACCTGAGGAGAAAACGATGCAGTGGGGTTTGCAACTGCTGTAGGAGATCACTCACAGGAATTGCAGCGGAGCCTGGGTTGGCCAGAGAAGAGAAGGCTACGTTCTTCCTGGAACATCATTGAAAATGGGGTATCTCTACCTCACCAATCCCATGTGAATGTGAGCTCTACTTGGTAGCACTAGGGCTGCTAAAATGAGGTCACTGTACATCCTTCAAGGAGCCGTGGTAGCACAGTGGTTACAGTGCTCACCTGCCACCCACCAACAGCTCCCTGGGAAAAAGATGTGGCAGTCTGCTTCTGTAAAGATTTATAGCCATGGAAACCCTATGAGGCAATTCTACCCTGTCCTATAGAGTCACTGTGAGTTGGAATTGACTTGACGGCAACGCGTTCATGGTTACATCCTTCCGGCCCTGCAATTCCACTGTTGACCATTCATCCACTTAACCTAAGAATGCAGACACAGATATTTGGAGTGAAAAGCTGTCTAGTCAGACCATGCCACTCCTGTGTGAACAGGATGTCAGGGCTTGCCTGGAACACATCCCATCGCCTCTAACCAGCTCCCAGCAATTCAACCACCAAGACCAAAACCAAAAATTGTTGCCTTTGAGTTTATTCCAACTCCCACTGGTGAGAGGAAACAGAACAAAAGATTTAGAAGGTGACAGAGAAGAAGAAGAAGAAAAAAATTTTTTTTGAGAAGAAGAGGAAGGGAAAATGAGGTAGGTGAACAACTCAGTAAAAATATCTAACATTTACTGAGCATATTCTATGTGTTAGGCACTGTGCTGAAGTGCTTTATATATATTATTTCATCTAATCTTTGCAATAATCCACTGAGGTAGGTACTATTGTGGTTCCTGTTTTTAAAGATGAAGAATCTGAGGCTTAATGAAATTAAATATAACTTGCTCAGGTTAAGGAAGTAACAAAGGTAGGAACTGAGTCCACCTCTACTCCAGTACTTAAGGTCTTAGTTACAATACAATACTGCTGAGGTTACCCAATAGGGAACTGGGTAAAGGGCAAAAAGAGAAAAAAATGCATGTGGAAACACAATTACTGAACACACAAAAAATGCTCCACCACGTGAGTTATTTTTTAAAAAAGCAAATTAATGCAACAGTAAAGTATAATTTCTATATATTAAACAGGAAAGCAAACTTAAAAGCAATACCTAAAGTAGAAACACTGGCATACTCCAATATTGCCACTTATAAAAGTATTATCAATTTTGAAAAGTAATTTTTATGTATGTCTTTTGTAAAACATTTTGGCAATTGTAACAAAAAGCCATAAATTGATTGACAATCCTACCCATTGACTGAGAATCCCAGTCTTAGAAATGTTCTAAAGAAATAGGCTGGCTCGCGATCTCTAGACATTAGAGAAATGCAAATCAAAACCACAATGAGATATCATCTCACCCTGGCATTACTGGCACGAATAAGTATAACAGGAAATAACAAACGTTGGAGAGGCTGTGGGGAGATCGGAACTCTTATGCACTGCTGGTGGGAATGCAAAATGATATAACCATTTTGGAAAACGCCATGGCACTTCCTTAGAAAGCTGGAAATAGAAATACCATATGATCCAGCAATCCCACTCTTAGGAATATATCCTAGAGAAATAAGAGGAATAGACATATGTACACTCATGTTCACTCCAGCATTGTTCACAATGGCAAGAAGATGGAAACAACCTAGATGCCCATCAACAGATGAACGGATAAACAAACTGTGGAACACACACACAATGGAGTATTACGCAACGATAAAGAACAATGATGAATCTGTGAGGCATCTCATAACATGGATGAATCTGGAAGGCATTATGCTGAGTAAAATAAGTCAATCACAAAAGGGCAAATATTGTATGAGACCACTACTGTAAATACTCATGAAGAGGTTTACATACAAAAAGAAACAATCTGTGATGGTTACAAGGGAGGGGAGGAGTGGGAATGGAAAAACACTTAATAGATAAGTGGAAACATTGGTGAAGGGTAGAACAGTACACAACACTGCGGAAGCCAGCACAGCCTTCACAAGGCAAGGTCATGGTAGCTCCATAGATACATCCAAACCCTCTGAGGGACTGAATTGCTGGACTAAGGGTTATGGGGACCATGATCTCAGGGAATATCTAGCTCAATTGGCATACCATAATTTATAAAGAATATGTTCTACATTCTACTTTGGTGAGTAGCGTCTGGAGTCTTAAAAGCCTGTGAGTGGCCGTCTAGGATACCCTACTGGTCTTACCCCTTTGCGAGCAAGGAAGAATGAAGAAAACTAAAGATACAACGGAAAGATTAGTCCAAAGGACTAATGGACCACATCTACCACGGCCTCCGCCAGACTGAGTCCAGTGCAACGAGATGGTGTCCGGCTACCATGACTGACTGCTCTGACAGGAATCACAATAGACGGTCCCGGACAGAGCTGGAGAAAAATGTGGAACAAAATCCTAAGTCAAAAAGAAAGACCAGACTTGCTGGCCTGACAGAGACTGGAGAAACCCTGAGAGCATGGCCCCTGACACCTTTTCAGTTCAGTAATGAGGTCACTCCTGAGGTTCACCCTTCAGCCAAAGATTGAACAGGCCCATGGGACAAAACAAGACTAAAGGGGCACACCAGCCCTGGGGCAGGGACTGGAAGGCAGGAGGGAAGAGGAAAGCTGGTAATAGGGAATCCAGGGTTGAGAAGGGAGAGTATTGACATGCCCTGGGGTTGTTAAGCAATGTCATAGAACAACGTATATGCTAACTGTCTGATGAGAAAACTAGTTGGTTCTGTAAACCTTCATCTAAAGCACAAAAAAAGAAAAATTAAAAAAAAAAACCAAAGAAATAGGCCCAAAAAGGAAAAAGTTATATGCATGAAGCTCTTTATTGCCAGAACTATTTATTACAGCGAAAAATGGTAAGCAAACTAAATATTTAGCAGTAGGGAAATGGTTAACTGAATTAAAGTGAAACCACTTGCTCAATTCTATAATCTACTAAAATAGTAATTACGAAGATTTTCATAATTTTCATAGCAATATAGAAAGTAAAAAAAAGCATAATACACAATTATAACTATACAATCATGTAAAAATTATACCTACAAAAAAACAAAGACTGGGAAAAAAACCAGGAAAACAGGGAAGTGAATTCTCTGCTACACTGGTGGATTCAGAATGATTTCTTCCCTTTTAAAAATATCTTTTATGGCTGTTAAAAGCAATAAAAATTAAAAATTTGAAGCAGCTAACAAGACTTGCCTGTAAAAATAAGGACACCTGCTGGCTTGTTTTGCTGATTAAGTAAGTTAATGGATGTAAAAGCACCTAGAAATAGGACCTGCAGGCACTCAACAGTCTCTCTACATGCCCGCCACCTCACCCTTCCCTCCTTCCAGCTTTAATATCCTCAGATTGCAGAATCAACACTGGTCACATTGATGTGGCAGGAGAAGTTTCTCATCGGTACCGCTCTCTTTCTCAGCAGGAGTGTTTCTTTCGGTTTTTGTTGTGTTTATCCACAACCTCCAGAGAGCAACAGGATCTGGGCACTTTCACCTTTGATTTTTTTTCATCAAAATTACCTTGTTCTTTTCTTCTTGGCTAGCATATAGTTTAAAAAGCATATGGTGTCAATACGGCACCTCTTCCGGGCAACTTATGAACATATTACCAAGTACTATGCTTACAGCTTATGCTTACAGCTTACCGAGTACCTTCAGGAGGTGAAAGATAAGAAAAAGGTATCATGGCTGGCCAGACAGAAAGACTAAAGGGCAGATAGGCCTTTCCTCCCCTAAAAACTGCACTGCAGCTACACAAATCTCATTACTCTGCCGAGTGTCCAGGGTCCCTCTGGCCATCCAGGGGACATGGAAACAGAATGTAGAGGTAAAAGGTCAGTCTGGAGACAGGATGGTGGTGGTGGTCATGGCGGCAGCAGGGCAGGAAGCCAGGAAAAGGAGGGAGGGAAAGCAGAAAAACCATAGCAATAACACATCCAACAAAGAAGCTCTCTAAACTCACCTGCAGTCTTAAGAGTTCAATGTCAAGTCCAGATCTCTGAGACAGCCTTGAGGGCCAGATGGCCCAAGCTCTTGCAAAGAAGTGTTTGCAGGTGAGCCTCGGCCTATTGATGGGGCACTCACTCTCTTCCATTTATGCACTGCTAATTTTTAGACAGGGCCCTGGTGGCACAGTGTTTAAGAACTCAGCTCCTAACCAAAAGGTCGGCAGTTCGAATCTACAAACCACTCCTTGGAAATCCTAGGGGGCAGTTCTCTTCTGTCGTATAGAGTAGCTATGAGTTGGAATCAACTCGAGGGCAATGGGTTTGGGTTTTTTGGAATTATTAGATGGGGACAGTCGTGGCTTAGTGGTAAAATTCTTACCTTCCGTGCTGGTGACCTAGGTTCAATTCCCAGCCAATGTACCATACGCACAGCCACCACCAGTCTGTCAGTGGAGGCTTGTGTGTTGCTGTGATGCTAAACAGCTTTCAGTGGAGCTTCCGGGCTAAGCTGGATCAGGATGAAAGGCCTGGCGATCGGCTTCTGAAAATCAGCCAGTGAAAACCCTATGGATCCCAACAGTCTGGAGATGGTACAGGATTGGGTAGCATTTCATTCCACTGTGTATGGCATCGCTATGAGTTGGGAGCTGACTCAATGGCAGCTACCAACAACAATTCTTAGACAGTTCTTTGTCCTGCCGAGTGAAAATTTATCTCTGAGTCACTCACTTACGGGCCTTGTCCTTATTCTGCCCTCTGGAATGGATCTACTTCCTCTTCTCTTAAAGTCTTTTCTGTCTTCAAGTCTTCTTTTCTTCAGGATTAACATCCTCAGCATTTTCAACTGTTCCTCAACCTTGTCTTCTAGTCTAGGGTTCAAGACCTGCACATCAGCTTCCAAGTGTCATCCGACCAGTACTCTTCCCTTCCTTTAGCTGGACACTCTTCTCCAATGGGGGTTGCTGTTGAACTCTGCTGTAATTATGGTTTGAAATGTCTGTCCGACTCCCCTACTAGACTGTAAACTACTTGACAGTTCATGTGTACAAGATCTGGTGGCGGTTGTAGGGAGAGGTTAGTCATTTCATTCCTCATTAATTCAACTCACTGGACCACAAAATCAAAATATCTCCTAAACAGAAAAAGAAATAACATCCCTTGAATACTTATTTTGCTTTAGGCATTTTGGTAGGTATTTTACACACATAATTTCATTTAATCTACACTTCATGTGAGAAGTATTACTTTCTCCACTACCCACATTAGGAAAGGTGGGGCCAAGTTCATATGGATAAGTAGCAGAGTCAAGTCCAATGTATCGACACCAAAGCGCATATGCTTTTCTCAACAGTTCCATTTCAGTTAGGATATATTTGGCTGCAAAGAATGGAAAATCCAATGTAGCCTGCCTTAATTAACACGAAAGGCATTTATGTGACAATGTGCAGAGTTGGGGGCAGGGGGCTTCTGGGTCGGTGAAGGCGACAGTTCAGCAATGTCATCAAGCATGTCCACTGTCTTCTACCCACCTTGCCAACACAATGTGGCCTTCATTGTAAGACAGGCTGTTGTCAGCTGTCACTGGGGCAACACACCTCTTTGTCACCATTAGCAGAAAAGAAGACTGACTCACCTTGGCTCTCTTTTAAGAGGAGGGAAAAACTTTACTAGAAATCTTCAGCAAACCATTCTGCACATCTCATTAGCTATAAAAATTCATTGCTGGCAAGGAGGACTGTGTTAGTTGTCCTTGGCCTCTACAGCCTTAGCCCTTGAGTTGGACTGAATTCCCCAAACTGCATTACCTCATGCTCGGTGTCAGAGAAGTGACTAGATCTTGAGACTCCATCACAATCAAGCCACTCCCAACTCCACATGGCTTAAAAATAATGACAATCTTAGGAAGCACTGAGAGCAGCAACGTGACCTACGCCAGGCACAGTGCTGGGTACTGCGGATGTGGACCCTATCTCTGCCCTCATGGAGCTTCCACTCTGTGAGAAAGAGAAACACTGTAAAGTATTACAAGTGTGATGCATGTTACAAAGGGGAAAGGACATATAGCACGTGTAGAACATAGAGGTGGGAAAACAACTTAGTCTGAGTGATCCTGGGAGGTTTACTGGAGAAGAATGTTTCTGATGAGACCCCAAGGATGCTGGGCAGAGGGAAGGGCACAAGTGAAGGTGTGGAGTCAAGAATCAATTGTACAATTCTCACATTCCCCCTTAAGTCTTTGGGATACCTCACCACCAGAGACCAATCATTTATTCAGTTACTCATCATTCATGCACGCATTCATTCATTTCACAAATATCTGCCTGCAGTAGGTGAGAATATGTGTAGATCATTGGTGAAAGGAACCTAAGAGATGATTAGTCTGTGAATGAGCCAAGCCTTACTTTTTCCCCTCTTTCCCTCTAACCGTCTACTATGGATTAAATTGTGTTCCCTCAAAAGAAACATTGAATGCTAAGCCCCGTACTTATAAATTTGACACCTTTTGGACATAGGGGTTTTATTTTCTTGTGTTAATGTGATCATACTAGAGTAGGGTGGGCCCTAAACCTAATCACTTCTGAGTCATAAAAAAAAGCAGAATAGACACAGAGACACACACACAGAGGCAAAAGAGAGATGCTCCTGAGGTCCTCTCTACAAGCAAAGGAATGCCAAGGATTGCTGGCAGACACCAGAAACTAGGAGAGAGGTTCACAGAAGGAACCAACGTGCCTAAGACCCTGATTTGGACTTTTAGCCTCTAAAACTGTGAGAAAATTAATTTCTGTTCTTTAAAGCCACCCACTTGTATTTTTCATTGCAGCAGCACTAGGTAGTTAGGACACCATTTCATTGTTTATTTGAATTTCTACTGGAGGCTAAACAAACAAAAAAAGGTGAATTTCAAATCATAAGTACTCCTCACTTATTGACTATCTCATTATCTGACATTTCGCATTTATGACAATAGTAAAAAATCTACTATCCCGCCATTTTGGCATTAATGACATACGTCAGGCAGTAACAAATGCTGAGGTGTGAGGCAAGAGTAACGCTGGCTATGATGGTTAAGGTTATGTGTCAACTTGGCCAGGCCATGATTCTCAGTGGTTTGGGAGTTATGTAACGATGTAGTCATCCTCCACTTTGTGATCTCAGGTGGTCATCTTCCATTTTTGCATAATGCCAATTTTTGAGTAACGACCTGGTCTTTGAAGCCTAACCATGCTGATAAGTGAGGGGTGGGTGTAGTACATTTTGCCATCTCTAAAGTTTTAATAAAAAGTTTGATGAAAAAGAATTAGGAATTGTTAAATTACAAGAGGATTTAAGATTATAAATGAATTTCAGTGATTTGTGTTCTCTTAGTTGATGTTTCTGTGGATAGCCACATTAACTTCAGATTTCAAACCCTGGCATATGCAGAAAGTGACAGCAGCAACAAGAACACGAACTGGAGAAAAGGAACAAGCTGCTTACTACACAGAATTTGGTAAACAAATCATATGAATTCCACTTAGATCTGAGGCATTCTACTCAGGGTAGCAGATTGTATTTCAAGGAGAATTATTTCTTTCTATGACTTTCTTTTCCAAAACTTTTGACTCTTTGCAAACCAACTGATAATTATCAGATGTAGCATTCAGTCTGACAGGAAAACCCAACTGTCTATTTGTACCATCATAATTAGTAGCTCCTTTCTACTCAGCCTCAGAACAGTGTGGTTCTTGTCATGTGGGCATTTATATATTTTTTTCATTAAATTTGGTGGTTGAAACTGTGCTTCAAGCATTATAAGCAGTACATTGTGAGCATTTAATAAATATCAAAGTAATAAGAATAGGCAGGGGGAAGGGGAAAACACTCAGCCTGCATTTAAAAGTCTTGAATAAATGTTCCTCACTGCTTGAGCTCGGATGCTTAGAGGCCAGGAGGCTGGGGCACTCCCAGGTGGCTGTGAGCAGGCGCCTTGGTGAGAGTCGCCTTCTGCAGGGAGTGTGACTCCAGGCAGAGATTGAGGGCAGGAATGACTACTCTTTAACTCAGCCCCAGCCTTCCTCTTCTGCCCTCTCGTCCGTCCTCCGCCAGAACTGCTCCTTCTCTTTCGCTGCCTGCTCGGAATTAAACCTTGTTCTCAGGACAGCGTCTGATAAATTTATACCAGTTTTGGCTCTTTATCAGGTATGGCAAGTGGTAGAAAACCAATTCCACCTAGCTTAAGCCAAAACAGGCTTTACAGGACCACTTGAGTGCTTTTCAGGTCAAGGATTTTGCTTCAGGCACTGCTGAAATCAGTCCTGACTTTCATTTTCACGCTCCGTATGGGGGGCCCTGGACACACGAGGGGTCTCCCAGGAGCATGGCCGCAGCAATGCCACACTCACAACCTTTCGGATAAAATTTAGTGAGAAAAAGCATTTTCCCCCATCGCTCCCACAATAGCCCTGAGACTCACTCTGATTGGACTGGCTAATGTCACATGTTCTGGCCTAAGCCAATCACAGTGGTCAGCAGAATGCAACTCCCTGATTGGCTAGCTGTGTGTGTGTCACATACTCCACCCCCAGAAGGCGGGGCTAAAGCCACAAGGTTGAGAATGAAAACAAGGGGCCAATAGCTAAAGAAGGAAAACTGGATGCTGGTGGTAAATCACAAATGTCTTTTACACTCATTCACATTCCTAGGAAAATAACTGGGAGTATTTTTTTTTTTCATTTTAGCAGGAGACAAAATCTTAGAAGAATAAAACCTGTTGCCGTGGAGTCAATTCCGACTCATAGAGGTCCTGTAGGACAGGGTAGAACTGCTCCACGGAGTTTCCAAGGAGCAGCTGGTGGGTCCGAGCTGCCAACCTTTTGGTTAGCGGCCGAAGGCTTAACCACTCACCAGGGCTCCAAAAGAACAGACCTCTAATAATGGGGTTTCAAAGGCTCTGCTGGGGAACGCACTGCTTCCTTGAAGACTACTCACGCCACCAGCCTGTGGACACCTGACTCGTGTGCACACGAGCACCTCAGCCTATTCTCCAACATAACCAAACACATGACATGATTGCCTCCCATGTAAACCTGCACCAGAAAACCCGGGTGTTGACGTGATTGATATCCACGGAGTTGTCCACATTAGTACATGCCATGGCTATGCACAGGATTATCTACCTGGATACCTACGTGACTGATACCCATGTGATTATCTGCCATGAAGACACACCCTTCCCTGCGTCCAATGCAATTACCGTCCTTGATATGGATGGAACTGATGCCCACGTGATGACTTGTTCCAGATACGCACATGATTGACGCCCATGCAATTATCTAACACAATGATTGAGACGCATGTGATTATCTGCTAAGACGATACCCGCAGATGAAAACTGGCAAGGCCTGCACAGCTCTAATAATAACCCGCACCAGCTAAGATTTAAGGAAGGTTCTTCTTCAAAAGTAAAAAGGCCACACACACACTGTTACGTGTGGAGAGAGAGAGAAAGAGAGATCCATCTTTCTAAAGTATTTAAAGTAAAACTCAGGACTATAAAATGAAATAAAATAAATTTCAAGGTCCTTCCCGTTCTAAAATCCTCAGATTTAAGAGTTGAATAATAACTGAGAAAGAGTTATTGACTCCACAGGAAGTAGCAGACATTTCTCCCCATCACATTGTGTTTCCGTTAACAGACAGGTTCTTAGTGACTCTCTCGGTGACCATATAAGGAAACCAGGAGTAGGGGATTAGTGATGTAAAAAACTATGTACAAATGAGGTGAGGAGCTGACATGCAAATTAGCCAGGCCACAGCATTCCTACCATGGGGGTGTCTGCTGCTATTGTAGACAAGGCTACACTCAGCTTTACTTTCCATCCTCCATGGCCCTTCCCATTACAACAAAACAAAAAAACAGTCTAAGTAATAACATTTTTGGTCATTTAGCTTGCTCCCTTTTCCCCAATTTGCTGTTCTCCCTTTTGAGAAAAGCATGTAATATCCCTACAGAATTTGATTATTTTCTTGGTTATTGTCAAAAAATGCTAATCCATGAAGAATCCCTTCCTGGGTAATGTTAATTCAGCCGCCTGTTTTATAATAGGATTATGTTTTCCAGGATTTAAAAATCCCACTTGTTAGCTACCAAAGAGACTTCTACAACAGCTATAAAACCTAATTTAAGCTCTATTGGCATTACTGAAATCGCTGAGGTACAATTTATGTCTAACTGCGCTTGACACCCTCCATCCTCCAATAAATATAGAACGTTTATTTTGAAGTCATAAAAGGCAACTGTTCGGTAGGATAGCTGGAGTCTCGTGGGTCCAATCATGCAATATCTCTAAGGCAGAACAAATGTTGTTTACATACGGTAAGGATTATGGGGAAAGTTTATTTAAACAGTTTAATCCAGGTTTACATGTATTAACGCTCCCTTTCACGTCATGCAAATCAAGTTAAAATGATCTTCATCTCTTTTATTTGAAAATAATTATAGGGGGATTCGACTCTTTGGTTTGTTACTGTTTAGTTTAAGAAGGTAATTAGATTAGAATGAAGTTTACAACGGAACACTACACCAACACTAGGTAGAAAGCTACTACCGTATTTCACTTTACAGAGGGGACAGCACTTTTTGGTAAGATAGGGAGGGGCGGGTAAAAAGCTAAAGGTAAAGGAGTTGGGAAGGGGGCAAAAATGATCCTGTGGGCGAGAGAGACTGGGAAGCAGATTCTCTTTTGTCTTTGGCTTTTCATTTCTGCTTCACACCCTCTTCAAAAATGGAGTGGAGTCGGCATTAAAGTGCCTTCTGGGAATGTAAAACTGGGGCTTGGCGAAAGAGACGTATTTTTTCTCCCGCCCCTCCCCTGCCCGCCTCCTTCAGACAGGTGACTATCAGGAAACTTATGGTAGGCCAGATGGGAGGAGAGCTACTCTGGCAAATGTCGTTTCAAGATGAAGGCGAGGCAAACAAGGAGGCTGACAAGGAACATATCAAAGAATATCCCGGCACTCGGAAGTTGAACATGAATCTCAGGGCAGTCAAACCTCTTTAAAGATGCAAATTGCACTCAAACACAGAAAACAGTAGGGTTCTGTTTATCCTTTCACAAAGGGTGCAAACTGCTAATCAGGCTCCATTGCTGGGCTGGCCACTTTGTTTATCAATAAACAGGAAGACAGTTAGACTATAATTTTCCTGCCTAGTACTGGTAGCCAAAAGGAAATGCTGGTGGCTTGGTAGTACTGAGTTCCAGTTGCATCAAAACCCAATTATTATTGTAATAATGTATGGGTGTTTGCAAGTTGCAGGAGCGCGTTACACATGTCTACAAAATCATGTGAAACATATTGGCAGAAAAAGAGCTTGGTGATCCATGGACTAAGGGGAGCTGTCAAAATAGGCCTCTTCCTCCAAGAGCTCAGCTGTGCAAGGTTGCTTAAAACATACATACACATACACACACACAGAGGAAAACAGTTAACATGGCAGATACTGGAGGCTTGCATGCTAATGTGCAACAAAGACAAGATTTTACTAAAATCAAAAAACAAATGTGCAATAATCTCAGCTCTGAATTGGGAAATTTGATTGAAATTTGCTACAACAGCCACTGCAAGCTTGGTTAAAATGGAACTCTCTTGCATCCTCTATTTTCAGGAGAGCTACCTTCCTAAGATGCCAAACCTACAATGTAACAAAAATTCAATCATACATGTGTGTAGCAGTGCAGATTGTCCACATCATGACCTTAGTCGTCTTTGTTTCTTTTTGTCTCTGTAAGAGATTAAAATGCACCCCAAACTCCACATACTTCCCAAGATGGTGTACATCAAATATAAAATATAAAGGGATTATAATCTCCACAACACAGTGCTTCCATTCATGTTGAAATAATATTTGAGCTAATAACAGTTATCATATAGTATGTCTATATATATTTACATGGTGCCCTGGTAGTGCAGCGGTTAAGAGCTCAGCTGCTAACCAAAAGATCAGCAGTTCAAATCCACGAGCTGCTCCTTGGAAACCCTATGGGGCAATTCTACTCTGTCCTATAGGGTTGCTATGAGTTGGAACCGACTCCATGGCACCTAACAACAACGTATATAATTACATATCATATATACTATATAATGGTATTAATTATCACGTTATATATCATATAATGATCACCCCTAATTCATTTATTCATCAAATATTTACCGAGGACCTACTGTGTTCTGGGCATTATGATAAGCAGTAAGAGATACAATGGCACCCTCTTCACAAAGCTAAGAGTCTACCAGGGAAGCAGACAGAGAACAAGTCATTACAATAAAGTGTGGTGACTATTATGATAAAGTAGGGGGCTGGCCTCTTCTATGAGTACCAAGACAGTCTCTACTACTGCGTCTAGCTCTCCTGATGTCAAACCACTGCAATCTGCCCTAACAATTTGAGAGATGGAACCTTGGCTCACCTGGAATGGGAGATGGGCCTGCTGGGATGATATGTGGACAAGTGAAAATTCAGCAGGCTCTGTATAGCTCTGTAAATGCACCTCTGTAGTAAGGCTAGTGATCAAAACTGCAGCTCTGGGGTCTGGACTGTCTGGCTTCCCTATTTATTAGCTGTGTGACCTTGGGCAAGTTTCTTAACCTCTCCGAACTTCAGTTTCCTTATCTTTCAAGTGGGAGTAATAATAGCACTTCCCTTATAGAACTTCATGGAGCCCTGCCAAAAGGTTGGAGGTTCGAATCCACCGGCTGCTCCTTGGAAACCCTATGGGGCAAATCTACTCTGTCCTATAGGGTCAATATGAGTTGAAATCGACTCAACAGCAACAGGTTCATAGAAGGGCTGTGAGCATTAAATGATTTATTTGTGTAAAGCACCAAGAAATAGTGCTGGTACACAGGAAATGCTCAATAAATGTTCTCTAGAGTCATTTTTCTTAGATCACCTTCAGCACCATGATCAGCGTCAAGACCTGGTCTCAGGAAGGGCAAAGGCATAAATGAATGATTGTGGGGAAGTTGCCTTCTGCTCAGAAATGTACTGAAATTCAAGGAGGCCCTGTCCTCCAGCTGAACGTAGGAAGGAAGTATGAGAATGCCTGTCCTTTTCCAGCTCTCAAGGTCATGCAGCATGTCTCCAGTCTTTTCACGAACAAAAGTTTTTAATTTTGATGAGGTCCCATTTATTTATTTTGTCTTTTGCTGTTTGTTCTTTTGGTATATTAGATAATTCATTGTTGAAAGCTAGGCTTGACAGCATTGCCCCTGATTGTTCTTCTAAGAATTTTATGGTTTTAATTTGCACATTTAGGTCCTTAATCCATTTTGAATTTGTTTTTGTGTATGGTGTGAGGCATGAATCTGTTTCATTTTTCTGCATGTGGGAATCCAATTTTCCCAGCACCATTTACTTAAGTGATTCTTCTTTCCCCATTGAATGGACTTAGCACCCTTGTCAAAAATCAGTTAACCATAGTTAAAAAAAAAAAAAAATTTTTTTTTTTTTTTTAAATGTGGGTTTATTTCTGGACTCTCACTCCTATTCCATTGGTCTATGTGTCTATTATTATATCAGTACCAGGCTGATTTGATTACTGTAGCTGTATAGTATATTTCAAAATCAGGAAATATCAGTCCTCCTACTTTGTTTTTCTCTGTCAACATTTTTTTTGGCTATTTGGGGCCTCTCACCATTCCATATAGAGTTGAGGATTGATTTTCCATTTTGGTAAAAATGGCTGTTGGAATTTTGATCAGGATTGCATTGAATCAAGAGATCACTTTGGGTAGTACTGATATCTTAACAATAATAAATATTCCAATCCATGACCATGGGACATCTTTCAATTTAAGTCTTCTTTAGTTTCTTTCAAAAGTGTTTTATAGTTTTCACTGCATAAATCCTTCACATCCCTGGTTAGATTTATTCCTAGGTTTTTTTTTTTCTCTTAGATGCTATTGTATATGGAATTGTTTCCCTAATTTCCCTTTCAGATTTCTCACTGCTGTTATAGAAACCCAAATGATTTTTGTTTGTTGACCTTGTACCCTGCAACTTTGCTAAATTCCTCTATTAGCTCTATAAGTTTTCTTGTGAACTCTTTGGGATTTTGTATATATACCGGATTATATCATCCGTGAATGGAGATAATTCTACTTCTTTTCCAATCTGAATACCTTTCATTTCTTTTTTTGTCTTATTGCTTTGGCTAGGACTTCTAATACAATATTGAATAGAAGTGGTGAGAGTGAGCACTCTTGTCTTGTTCCCAGTTTCAAGGGGAAAGCTCTCTGTCTTTCTCCATTAAGTATAATGTTGGCTGTTGGCTTTTCATATATGCCCTGGATCATACTAAGAAATTTCCCTTCTACTCCAATCTTCTTTATGGTTTTCATCAAGAAAAGGTATTGGATTTTATCAAATGCTTTTTCTGCATTCATAGAGATGATCCTATGGTTCTTTTTCTTTGTTCTATTGATGTGGTGTATTACTGGATAGGTTTTTGTATCAGAACCTTTAAGGATCAAAAAGACCTTGCAGAGTACCTATGCACAGTTCAGCTTTCCATCCTTTTACAAAAAGACTCACAGATACCCCAGTTCCTACAGAAGAAATCTCCCGAGCTCTTAAGTCTTTTAATAAAGGCAAGACACCTGGCAGAAGAGCCTTCCCATCCTAATTTCACACTACTATTGAAGAGGAGGAGGAAACCCTGGTGGCCTAGTGGTTAAGTGCTACAGCTGCTAACCAAGAGGTTGGCAGTTTGAATCCACCAGGTGCTCCTTGGAAACTCTATGAAGCAGTTCTAGTCTGTTCTATAGGGTCGCTATGAGTCGGAATTGACTCCATGGCAGTGGGTTTGGTTTTTTTGGTTTATTGAAGAGGAGGGAGCTCCCCATGTTCCTATATACATTTAACCATTCGCTGCACATCAGTTAGATTTCTCCCTGTGGGGAGAATACACCTAGCTACCCTACTAATTTATTTCAACAAGAGTGGCAGCACTGAGGAATTTAAAATTTAGCCAAATGGATTCTTGTATATATATGGTACATGTATGTAAGTACAACTGTGAGTTCAGTCTATGTACTTGTACGTGTGTGTGCATGCACACACGCCTCAGAGGGAGTGCAAAAATGATAGCACAAGTGACAGAGTATATATATGCTCAGTGGGAGACAGGCTCTTCCATCTGCATGACAACTAAAGGCATTGCAGAGTAACTCCAAGTTAACTGGTTTAAAATCATGACTGTCTGGAAATCATATTTATACAAATAAAAAATTAACAATAAAATAAAAACCTTGATTGATACTTCATGTTTCTTAATGAATAACTCAAGCTCGCAAATGAAACAACACGCCGGTTGTGCAGACTCTACTATTAACTATACAAAAAACAAAACCAGCTGCTGTCGAGTCAATTCTGACTCATAGCGACCCCATGTGAGCAGCATAGAACCGTGCTCTGTGGGCTGTTCATGGCTGTGACCTCTTGGAAGTAGATCTACAGGCCTTTCTTCCAAGGCACCTCTGGGTGGGTTCAAACTGCCAACCTTTTGGCTAGCAGTCAAGTGCTTAACTGTTTGTGCCACCCTGGGACTAATATTAACTAAAGGAGTGCTTCTATAGATTACTGTTGGAGTAAGAGGCACTTAAAAAGTGGCACAGTGTGGGGAACACAGTAATGCTCCCTCGCCTCCTCCGCATTGCCTCCAATCATCCTCCCCTCCATGACACTGACCTTCCTTCCGGTCTCATGTGTCTCCTGATATCCAAAATGGACTGCGGGAGCGGAAGCATTCAAAGAACTCGGCCCACTGTGGAAGAGAACGTGAGGCTTCTCAGGAAGCACTGACTGTTTCTTAGAAGGCAAATATAACTCCCTCTTGGTTTGTGTGGTTAGAGTGCAGCTGTGACGAGGTGAGCCTCGGCAGCCTTGGATCCTCTGCCACACAGAGCAGGTGGGTGGAAGAGAGCTCTAATGCCCACTCACCAGGTGCTTCCTTCCATCACTTCTGCTGAGGGCACCCCTCATCAGGGCAGCTCTCCTCCTGTTTCCATAGTGGAGAAGCATTTAAATGGGCATCCACCAGGGCCAGGACCCAGCCCAACCTCCACTTGCTCTGAACATTCCTGGGGAGGCCCTAACCCCCACAGGCAGAGTTTACTGCCGTTCTCTGTCCATTTCTTATTCTCTTACTGCCTAAACCAAAAACTTGTTGCCATTGAATCAATTCCAACTCTTGGCGACCCTATAGTACAGAGTAGAACTGCCCCATAGGGTTTCTAAGGTATAGGTGGTGGATTTGAACTGCTGATCTTTTGATTAGCAGCTGAGCTGTTACCCACCGCACCACCAGGGCTCGTCTTAGTGCCTAGAACGGATCAAGCACTCTGCACAGAAATGGAAAATAAAAACCTATTGCTCAGCAGCTTCAGAAAGATAAATTTCACTCTGGTTTCCTAAGGAAACAGAAAGTGGGCTCTTTCTAAGACAGATGTTTCTAGCCCCCTAATGTTAAGAAATCTGTGAGAAGGTTTGTCTCCAGAGCCTTTTCTCTGTTTGCCTATCACAGTTGAGGCGAATGGTTAAAAAAAAAAAAAAAAAAAAGCAAAAATTGCAAACTCCATGACATTTAGAGGAAAAACTCACCTGTCCCAATATATGACCCTATGAGATGTCAGGACTCTAAGGTATTAACCAAACCTTAGATGCAGAGTAAACCTTTGTATTCTAAGCAATCACAACAGACTTGAATTCAGGCTATCAGACCCTTGGCCATTAAGACAATTGCTATTTATGTATTTATCAGGCACTCGCATAGCACTTATCTGTCAGGCAGTACTCTAAGCTCTTTAAAAATATCAACTCATTTAATGTAATTTCCTGGGATAGGTACTATTATTACCCTTATCTTACAGAAGGGAAAACTGAGGCACTAAACTAGTTCCCATTGAATCAACCATGGGGACCCTCACGTGCGTCAGAGTAGAACTGTGCTCTGCAGGGTTTTCAGAGGCTAATTTTTTGGAAGTAGATTGCCAGGCCCTTCTCCTAAGGTGCTTCTGGGTGGACTTGAACCATCCACTTTTTGGTGAGCACGACCCAGGGCCTCCCCAGTTATGGTGAAGTTGATGCCGACTCATGGTAACACCATGTGTGTCAGAGTAGAAACATGCCCCATGGGGTTTTCAATGGCTGTGATTATTTGGAAATAGATTGCCAGGCCTTTCTTCTGAGAAGCTTCTGGGTGGAGTCAAACTGCCAGCCTTCCAGTTACTAACCAAGTGCTTAACTGTTTGTGCCACACAGGGACTCCACAGAGATGGAGTAATTTACCCAAAGTCATACTGTTAGGATATGATGTTATCAGAATCCACACTTGGGCAATCTGGCTCTGAAGTCTGTTCTGGACCATCAAATTGTGCTCCTCTAGCCCTGGTGGCGCAGTGGTGAAGAGCTCGGCTGCTAACCAAAAGGTTGGCGGTTCGAATTCACCAACTGCTCCTTGGAAAACCTATGAGGCAGTTCTATTCTATCCTAGACGGTTGCTATGAGTCAGAATCAACTTCACAGCAGTGGGGTTTTTCTTTTTTTCTATATGTGAAAGAGACATATTAAAAAAAAACATATTAAGGAAATGCTAAGTATCTATTCTTGCAAATTTTCTAAGCTTTATCCCTTTAAAAATGACACCACTGCAAAAAACAACAACAACAACAACAAAAAAGCAATATTTATATAGCACTGGAGAGCTGACGGAAACCCTGGTGGCGTAGTGGTTAAGTGCTATGGCTGCTAACCAAGAGGTTGGCAGTTCAAACCCACCAGGCGCTCCTTGGAAACTCTATGGGGCAGTTCTACTCTGTCCTATAGGGTTGCTTTGAGTCGGAATCGACTCAACGGTAGTGGGTTTTTTTGGCTTTGGAGAGCTGACAAAGTGCTTTCCTGTTTGATTCTCACAGCCTCTTGTGATGGTGGTGCACATTTCATTATCACTGACCTTCGAGATAGATAAGGAAACAGAGGTGCAAGAGATTACAGGACTCAAGTCACCGGGCTAAAGAGTGTTGACACCAGGAAATTTAAATGGGCCTTCTGTTGTCAAGGAGCCCTGGTGGCAAAGTGGTTAACAGGTTGGCTGATAAGCAAAAAGGCTGGCAGTTTGAATCCACCAGTTGCTTTTTGAAAACCCTCTAGGGTAATTCTACTCTGCCCTCTAGGGTCGCTATGAGTTGGAATCGACTCCATGGCAACAGGTTTAGTTTTGTTCCTATTGTCAAGTCCTCTACCTTTCCCACTGAACAGGGTTGCTGATATTAAATGAAATCACCCCAAGTGACATCCCAGACTTTCTTAGCATAGGTTCCCATGGAAGAGCTCAGCATTACTCCTTTTCCTTCCTGAAAGGTAAGCATAAGACCTGTCATGACCATACACTTCCAACACATCCTGGCTCTTGACTAACCAAATCAGGAAAAAAGAAAAAGATTATGTCCACGTAAATTGTGCCTGTGTTTCAGAGGGGAGCCGTCTCTCAAGAGCTATTGGAGGGTGTGCCTCACCCAAACAAGAAAGCATGTCCAGAAATAAAAAGTTATGGGATACAGAAAAGAGGATAGCCAACACGAGAGAGAGAGGTGAGGAAGTCTCCATGATGGTGGAGAAGGGAGAGCCCAGGATTCCAGCTATGCACCAGGCCTGGAGACCAAGTAGTCTAGACTACAGGGGAGCAGAGGTTTAAGGAGGGATTTCTCCAGGATGAAACTGAGGCATGCTTCCAAACATACTATGAAGAACTTTAGGCAGTTCATAAAGATGTGGGTGTTGTATTAGTGACAACTAAATAATTGAATAGAAAACTAAGCCAGCAAAAAAAAAAAAAGGAAAGGAAAAAGACAATTATTAATTCCAGGAAAAACAACAGGTTGGGCAGAAAAGGAAGGGTTATCAGTTTATTATTACATGGTTGGTTCAGCTCTTAAGGATTGAATTGTGTCACCTAAAATATGTGTTGGAATGCTACCCCCTTATACCTGTGGATGTATAGTAATCTTGTTTGGGAATATGGTTTCCTTTGTTATGTTAATGTGGCCATATCAGTGTTGGGTGTATCCCAAATCTAACCACTTCTAAGTTATAAAAAGGCCAAAAGAGACACTGAGACACACACATGCGGAAGACGGATGCTATCTGACGAACAAGAGGCAGATGAATCCACAAGTCCAGGAACTCCAAGGATTGCCGGATACTAGAAGCTGAAAGACAAAGAAGGGCCTCTCTCTAGGGCCACACCCTGAATTTCGACTTCTAACTGTGTGAAAATAAATTTCTGTTCTTTAAATCCACCCTTTTGTGGTATTTCTGTTATAGCAGCATTAGATAACTAAGCCAGGTTCTAAATAGTTTTAACACTGAATACTAATCTAACCAAAGTTACCATATAGTTGTATCGGGACAACTGAAGAATGGGAATGATTCACATATATGGTGGAGATAGACTGGTGGGGAGGGAGAGATAAACCCTCATCCCTCATAGTGGGGAATCAATATATCACATCCGAAATTGGAAAAACAATTTAAGAAGTATATTATTTAGAGACATGGAAGTATATGTCACAAGAATAAGCTAGAAGAGTTAAAAGTGGTTAACTCTAAAAAAAAAAAATTTTTTTTTAACTCTAGGGAAGGAGAAGTGGAAGTAATGGTTATGGGGCTTGTGATGGTTAATGTTATGTGCCAACGTGGCTAGGCCATGTTTCCCAGTATTGTGTCCTTGTCCTCCACTTTGTTATATGATGTAATTGTGCTCCATTTTATGGTATTGTGTAATTATGTGGGAAAACCTGGTGGCGTAGTGGTTAAGTGCTATGGCTGCTAACCAAGAGGTTGGCAGTTCGAATCCACCAGGTGCTCCTTGGAAACTCTATGGGGCAGTTCTACTCTGTCCTATAGGGTCGCTATGAGTCAGAATCAACTCGACGGCAGTGGGTTTGGTTTTTTTTGGTTTGGTAATTATGTGTTGTGAATCCTAAAACTCTATATGTTATTGAGGCAGGATTAGCATGGGGCATATCTTGAGTCATGCCCGTACTGAAATCACCACTTTGCTCAAGTAAGGGGAGTTTCCTTGAGGGTGTGGTATGCATCCAATATATACGTATGCTCTGGCAAGGCTCTCTCTCGTGTTGGATCCTGCATCCAGCTCGTCAACATCATCTGACCTCCAGTTCTCGTGACTTGAGCCAGCAGCCTACCATCTGCCCTGCTGATTCTGGGATTTGCCAGCTTCCACAGCCCCATGAGCCAACAGCCTATCATCTGACCAGCTGATTCTAGGATTTGCCAGCTTCTGCAGCCCCATGAGCCAACAGCCTATCATCTGACCGGCTGATTCTAGGATTTGCCAGCTTCTGCAGCCCTGTGAGCCAGCAGCCTGGCATCTGACTTGCCGATTTGGGTTCGTCAGCCCCTGAAACTACGTGAGTCAGAAGAATTCTCCAGTGTGACGCCCGAGATACAAATTTGGGAGTTGCTAGCCTTTACAACCTTGTGAGCCATTTCTTTGTCATAAATCTACACACACACACACTTCACTGGTTTTGCTTCTCTAAAGAACCCAGACTAAGAAAGGGATGTTTTATTTTATATCTACCTGTTTCTTTGAATTCTGTGCATATGCAGGCAGTCCTCGGGTTACGAGCATCCGATTTACAAACAACTCGTATTTGCCCTCACTTTGAAATGACTGAACCAACCCTTACTGGTAACAAATTCATCATAATCACCTTCACCTGCTGCACATGCAGTTTTTAAATTACTGAAAAGTCTTTGAGCCTTTTATTGCACTAAAGTAAAGCTAAATAAAAACCGTATGCACCTGTTCCAACTTACCTACAAATTCTTAAAGACACACTTAGGAACTGATCTGGTTCACAACCTGGGGGGCTGCCTGTAAATGCTTTTGGACTAATTTTTAAAAAGTTTATAACTGAAACATTTTTAAATGATGGGTACTTGTGGCAAAATGGTGAGCCACATTCTCTGAAGGACCATTCAACTACAAAACAACTAAATCCTTGGTACTTTCAACAAAAGCATTTTTAACGCATTGCTGACCTCATTAAAAAAAAAAAAAAAATTAAAAAAGGAGTTAAATTCTGAGCTGTGAGAGGTAAGCAAAATAGGAAAGCTAGGAACCAAATGCCTATACCAGTCCCGGCATCAGGATTATTAAGCCTTGAGATCACTGCACGGTAGGGAAGAGTAAACAAACTCCTAGGTTAATAGTTTCCCAGACTCCCAGCAGAAGCAAATACAAACTCTCTTTGTAGGAAAGTGTCCCTACTCTAGGCCCTTGGGATTCTCATGAATTAATTCTAATCAGTATGAGTTCACACACGGGTAAGAATCAGCAGAAACAACAACAAAAAATAATTTAGATCAAAGAATATTGAAATTATCAGATTCATAATATACCAAGGGTTGCAGATTGAATTGCGTCTCCCCAAAAGGTTTGTCAGCTTGGCTAGACCATGATTGCCAGTATTATGTGGTTGGTTGTTCACCATTTTGTGATCTGATGTGATTATCCTTTGTGTTGTAAATCCTAATCTCTGCCTGTGGTTAATGAGGCAAGATTAGGTTATGTTAAAGAGGATTAGGGTGAGATGCAACAATCTTACTCAGGTCACAGCCCTGATCTGATGTAAGCGGAGTTTCCTTGAAATGTGGCCTGCATCACCTTTTATCTTACAAGAGATAAAAAGAGAGAGAAGCAAGCAGAGAGAGAGGGACCTTAAACCATTAAGAAAGAGGCTCAGAGAGAAAAGCACATCCTTTAGATCCAGAGTACCTGCACTGAAAAGCTCCTAGACCAGGGGAAGATTGATGACAAGGACCTTCCATCAGAGCTGACAGACAGAGAAAGTCTACCCTAGGAGCTGGAGCCCTGAATTTGGACTGCTAGCCTCCTAGACTGTGAGAGAATAAATTTCTGTTTATTAAGGCCATCTACTTGTGGTATTTGTTACAGCAGCACTAGATAACTAAGACATCAAGTAGATAAGAAATAGAAACAAAACTTCTAGATGTAAACAATATAATTGTTAAATTAAAAATTCAGAAGATTGGTAAACAGATTAGACACAGCTGAAGAAAGAATTAGAAAACTGAAAAACAGACATGAATAAATAACCCAGGAAGTAGTACAGAGAAACACAGAAGATATGAATATACATTAAGAGACAAGGAGGACAAAAGAAAAAGTTCCTAAACATGTTTACTGGGTATCTCTGAAGGAAAGAATAGAAAAAATGGAACAGAGGCAGTATTTGAAGTGCTAACAGTGGATATTTTTTGAGAACTGGTAAAATCCATGACTCCACAAATATAGAAAAAAAAAAACATGACTCCACAAATATAGGAAGCACAAATTATACAAAGCCAAAAAAAAAAAAAAAAAAAAAAGAGAGAGAAAGAAGGGAGGAAAGGAGATAACAATAAGTTCACATCTGGTCACACTGTAGTAAAATGTCAGTATGCCAAAGAAAAAAAAGGTCTTAAAAACAGCCAGAGGAGGGGGGGAAAGAAAGCCTATTTTAGATACTGACAATGGAGTTCTAAGTATCAATAATAGTAACCAGAAGACAATGAAAAAATATATATAAAGTTCTAAGAGAAAATAACTATCAGTGTAGATTTGTGTAGCTAGTCAAACAATAAAAACACTTTCAAATGAACAAAAACTGAGAGTTTACCATCAACAAACTTTCACAACATGAAAATTCTGAGGGCTGTGCCTCAGGAGAAAGAAAGATGATCCCAGAAAGAAGGCATGAGATGCAAGAAAGAATGAGGAACAAAGAAAGTGTCAAATATATAGGAAAATCGAAGTAAATAGTGTACATATAGAAGAATATAATGGCAATAATGTAAAATTTATGGAATTAAAAAGAGGTAAGAAAAAAAAATTTTTTTTAAGTAAAATATCAGGCAAAAAAAATAGCAGATATGTTACATGTGAGGTGATTAGATTTAAAATTCTCTATGATTTGTGTTGTCCAGGGGTAAGTTAAGATGCAGATAAACTGAAATACAGTTATAACTTCTAAACCTGGAGAGGAAAAATGGGTTAAGAAAATAAATGAACCAAAAAAGCTAAATAGTTTTTTAAAAGACAAGAAAGATGAGAAAAAGAAACACAGACAGGTAGAAAAAATAGCACAAAATATAATGGTAGACATAAATTTAAATCTAATCACATTAAAAGTAAATGGATAATATTCCAGTAAGAAGACAGAGATGGACAGGAAAATAAAATAAAAAAAAAAAAAGGAAACTTATTTATAACATAAAGTTATGGAAAAGTTGAAAGTGAAAGAATGAAAATGATATACTGGGTGGAAACCCTGGTGGTGTGGTTAAGTGCTACAACTGCTAACCAAATAGTTGGCAGTTCAAATCCGCCAGGTGCTCCTTGGAAACTCTATGAGGCAGTTCTACTCTGTCCTATAGGGTCGCTATGAGTCAGAATCGGCTCGACGGCACTGGGTATACTGGGTAGGTCCTAACCAAAAGAAAGCTGGCGTAGCTATAGTAATGTCAGACAACACAGACTTTAAACCAAAAAGCATTATAGGAGATAAAGAAGGTCAGTGCATAATAATAAATGGTTCAACATACGAGGAAGATATAATTATTTAAAATTTACATATACTTAAATGTTATGGATTGAATTAAAAAACCTGCTGCTGTCAAGCCAATTCTGACTCATAACGACCCTATTCCCCAACATGTGTTGTAAATCCTAACCTCTGTGACTGTGGTTTTAATCCCATTTGGGAATGGGATGTCTTTATGTTAATGAGGCAGGATTAATGTAGGGTTTGGTTTGAGTCAATCTGTTTTGAGATATAAAAAGAAATTAAACAAGCAAGCAGAGAGAAAGATGTGGTAAAATAGATGCCAAGACACATGGGGATCTCCAAGGAATAAAAGACAAGGGCTTTCCTCCAGTGACAACAGAGAGTGAAAGCCTTCCCCTAGAGCCTGCGCTTTGAATTCGGATTTCTAGCCTCCTAAACCATGAGAAAATAAATTTCTGTTTGTTAGAGCCATCTACTTGTGGTATTTCTGTTATAGCAACACTAGATAACTAAGATAAAATTTAGTTTTGAAAGTGTGGGGTGCTGCTTTAACAGATACCTAAAATGTGGAAATGGTTTTGGAATTGGGTAATGGGTAGAGGCTAGAAGAGTTTTAAGGTACATAACTGTAAAAACCTAGATTGCCTTGAAGAGACTGTTGGTAGAATTATGTACATCAAAGGCAATTCAGATGAGGGCTCAGAAGGAAGTGAGGAGAGCTATAGAGAAAGTCTCTAACATCTTAGAGAACACATATGGCACCAGCAACAGAATGGTGCTAAGAAATGTGGACGTTAAATGTGCATCTGGTGAGGTTTTAAAAGAAAATGATGAACACGTGATTAGCCAATGGAGGAAGGGTGATGCTTTTTATGCAGTGGCAAAGAACTTGTCTGAATTATGTTCAAATGTTTGGTGGGAGGTAGACCTTGTAAGTGATGAACTTGGATATTTGGCTGAGATTTCTAAGCAAGTTCTTAAAGGAGATGAATGGTTTCTCCTTGCTGCTTATAGTAAAATACAAGAGGAAAGAGATGGACTTAAAAATGAACTGTGCAAAATGAAAACAGAACTCAAAGATTTGGAAAATTCTGTTGTACAAACTAAGGATACATGACCTAGAGTGGTCACCAAGGATGTGGCTACACAATCTTTTGTTAAGAAATTAAGCCTGTAACTGATGGATCTAACCAACTACCACAGCAGAAAACCCATCAACTTAGACTGAAGAGGTCAGAGAAAGAACGAAAGGAGAGAACACTGCCCGCCTCTTAGAATTCGACAGACAAGAAATAGGCCAAGGGAGCTGTTGTATCTCTTGCCATCCAAAAAAAGAAAAGGACCATCCCTGCGGCAACTTGGAGATCAGCAGAACTGGTGGAAGGAGCATGGGAAGCAGGGCCTTCTTGGTTTCAAGGGGGTGGCAGGGGGGCCACAGTCTCCTGGATCTCAAAGGGTGGGGCCACAGTCTCCCAGATTTCAAAGAGTTGGATCTTCACCAACTTGGTTCCAGAGTGTGGTGGCCATTAAGGTGTGCCAAGGGACTGTAGTCGACACTCAGAGGGACTAGGAGAATGTGGCCACTTAAAGCCAAGGGAGCAGAGTTGCTGTCTAGTGGGTCTGGAAGGCAGAGCCAAAGCCCAGAGCTGAGGGGTCACTACCTAGAATCCAGAGAGCACAGATGAAAATCAGTAAAGATTTGGAGATCTGAACAATACAATTAACAAGTTTATTCTAATGGAAAATACATTTAACTCTGCTTCTAGTAAGTAGAAAACACACTTTCCAATCAAGCACACATGGAGCATTTTAAAAAATGGCTCACGTAGTAGGCCATAAAGCAGGACTCAACAATTTCAGAGTCAGCATGATTCAGAGTTTGTTCTCTGAGCACCATGCAACTAAGCTAAAGGTCAGCAACAAAAGGGTAAATAAAAAACCTCCATGCACGTAGAAATTTAAAAATTCAAAGTCATTGCTACTCAAAATGTGGTAGGTGAACCACTATTGGCTCGCAAACTCCCTATAAAGTAGAAATGAGGAGTAGAAGTTTAAAAAACTTTATAGTGCTTGACATGGCTGCAACATCCAAGTAGCATTTAATTTTTCTAGAAATTCATTTTTATTGTATTTTACGAAAGTATTGGTCCACAAGGGGTTGGGAAAAAAACCAACAAAACAACAACAAATAAAAACAAAACAATAAAGTTATTCTTCATCATAGAGTTTGGGAAGCATTCTTTTGTAACTAATGGTTCAAAAAAAGATCAAAATGGAAATTAAAAACTTTGAACCAAATGATACTAAAATGTATGCATTCTTATAGAGTTATAGTATCAGATTATAATTATTTACTCTTTCACCTTTCTTACTACCAGCCTATGATTCCTCCAGGTTGGCGCCCATGCAACCATCTTCGTATCCATTTGGCTTGCCATGATGCCTAGTTGAGTAGATACTCGACAAATATTCCTCGACTAAAAAAAAAGTTGCTGTTGAGTTGATTCTGACTCGTGGCAGCTCCATGCGTTGTAGAGTAGAAGTGTACTCCACAGGGCTTTCGAGGCCATGATCTTTCAGAAGCAGGTTGCCAGGCCTTTCTTCCAAGCCAACTCTTCACTGTTTGCACCACTAGAGACTCTCAACTAAAATAGGAGCTCTGGAATCCTACCTCTACCTACTATATTCCCACATTCCTGGGCTTCATCCAGTGTCATGATTCAGCACAGATCTGCGCATTACTTGGCATATTTTCTTTGTGGCCCAGCAAACAGTAGTTGAGATAGCTCCCCATCTCCTCATGCATTTAACAGTGAAAAGGAGGAGATAAGAGGAGAATGGAGGCAGTCCTTTCATCACCCGTGTTTTGGAAGGTAAGCTGTTAGTGCCATCCTTGACATGAAGGAGCTACTTAAGCACAAATTGGATTAGCAGGACAGGATTAGAGCCTGCTGGAAGGTATTATACGCTTATAACTGCTTTGTGGAAACTCCTATTGTTCTCATTGCAAGCCCATAGTCCAAAAAGAGTCAATCAAACAAAATATGGAATAAGTCTATTAAGGAAAAGGAAACAAAATGAGATATAAAAGGAAATGACTAAGTTTTAATGATTCCAAGAAAGCTAAATTAGGCATTAATAGTTCCATCTAGCAAAACCGTAACTACATAATCTGGAATGAGCATTTTAATATGGATTTCTGATTAGTAAGTAATAACCTTATTAAAAATGGTTTCTGCACTATCTCCTCCATCAAGGATAAAATTCAAGGAAGAAACATGACTTCTTGAAAGAAAAAAAAAAGCTTCAGGATTATCTAAACCAAAAAACCATACCCATTGCCATCTAGTCAATTCTGACTCATGGCGACCCTACAGGATAGAACAGAACTGGAGCGGCTGATGGATTCGAACTGCCGACCATTTGGTTAGCAGCCGAGCTCTTAACCACTGGGCCACCAGGGCTCCTCAAAATTACCTAAACAATTAAAATGGATTGAAGTCTCTAGGTCTAAATGGGGTACACTCACAGACACTGAAAGAATTTGCAGATGTGAACACAGAGCTGCTGTGGGTAAACTTTAAGGAATCACGAAGAACACAAAAGGTGACAAAAGATAAAAAGAGGCCAGGACACTAATTTTGCAAGAAAGATTATACTGAGAGGTAAATTTGAGGCAGATTCCTGGCAAAAATTCTAGGAGATTCAAATCTTGGTTTTTCCATTTAATGGCAATGTGACCTTGGGCATATTCCCAAACCTTACTGTAAAGACTAAATGAGATAATATATCTAAAACATAGTACATAGAAAACTCTCAATAGTTGGAAGTCATTACCATTTTTGTATCTCCATAAAAAAACCCATTACTGTCAAATCAATCCCAACTCATAGAGACCCTATAGGACAGAGTAGAACTGCTCTATAGGATTTCCAAGGACTGCCTGGTAGATTCAAACTGCCAACCTTTTGGTTAGCAGCCGTAGCTCTTAATACTACGCCACAAGGGTTTCCGCTCTGTATCTTCAGTACTTCAAAAAGGTAGTGGTAACAACTAGGTATTGACATGGGCTTGTCAAGAACAAGTCTCATCTACCTAAGCTCATTTTTGTTCATGAGGTTTGGGGTGGGGGGAAGGTATTTCTTGATTGATAGGTTGGGGAACCATTACCTGTCTGTCAGTTTGTCATACTGTGGTGGCTTGCATGTTACTATGATGCTGGAAGCATGTTGTTGTTAACCCTTGTTGAGTGGCCCCCATTCATGGGGACCAACTCACGGGGAATGTGACCCATTGTGACCCATAGGGTTTTCATTGGCTAATTTTTTTATGCAGTAGATTGCCAGTCTGTCTTAGTCTGGAAGCCCGGATAAAACCTATTCAGCATTATAGCAACATGCAAGACTCCACTGACAGATGAGTGGTGGTTATGCGTAAGGTATACTGGAGGGGAATCGAACCCAGGTCTCTCATGTGGAAGTCGAGAATTCCACCACTGCCCTCACTGCTGGAATCTATGCCACCAGTATTTCTAGTACCCGCAGGGTCACCCATGGTGGAGAGGTTGGCCATGAGCTGGCGCCAACTCAGTGGCAGGTAACAACAACAGATGGGGGAATGTACCTTCATTTTGAAAAGGAACTTGATAAAATCTCTCATAATATCCATGTGAAAAGACTGGATTTTAAGAATTAGGTGACTGAATAACCATATTGAGAGTATTGATTCATGAACTTTACCTTTCTGTGCCTTACTTTCCTTATCTGTAAAATGAGCATAATAATAGTATCTCATAGGGTTGTTATACAAATTAAAGCTCTTACAACAGTGCCTGACATTTAATCAGTTCTACTCTGTCCTATACGGTAGCTGAGAGTCGGAATTGACTCAATGGCAATGGGTTTTGTTTTGTTTTTGGTTTATATAAATGTTTGTTAAGTAAATTTGAACAGAAGTTATTAGTGGCACGCTTGGCTCCAACCTCTTCAACATTTCCTTAGAAACTTGTTAAATTTTCATAGGGTGTGCTTTCAAATTTTCAGATGATATAAAGATTGGATGATGAAATCAAAATCCAAAAAGACCTTGAGAGGCTAAGGCTATACAATAAAATATATAGGGTGAAATTAAATCCTGGATAGAGATTTTAAGAAGAAAAAATTTATCTTTTATTTTTATTTTTTTACAAGTACTAGCCTGGTTTAAAAAAAAAAAAAAGGATGCAGCATTGGAAGCGCTCACTTGTCTATGCCAAAAAATTTGGAAGACAGCTATCCGGCCAACCGACTGAAGAGATCCATATTTATGCCTATTTCGAATGCAGAAATTATCAAATAATATCATTACTATCACAATCAAGTAAAATTTGCTGAAGATCATTCAAAACCGGCTGCAGCAGTATACTGACAGGGAACTGCCAGAAATTTAAGTTGGACTTAGAAAAGGACATGGGACCAGGGATATCATTGCTGATGTCAGATGAATCCTAGCTGAAAGCAGAGAATACCAGAAAGATGTTTACCTGTGTTTTATTGACTATGCAAAGGCGTTTGACTGTGTGGACCATAACGAATTATGGTTAATATTGCGAAGAATGGGACTTCCAGAACACTTAATGGTGCTCATGAGGAACCTGTACATAGACAAGAGGCAGTCATTCGAATACGACAAGGGGATACTGCATGGTTTAAAGTCAGGAAAGATGTGTGTCAGGGTTGTATCCTTTCACCATACTTATCCAATCTGTATGCTGAACAAACAATCCAAGAAGCTGGACTGTATGAAGATGAACGGGGCATCTGCACAACCTGCATTATGCAGATGACACAACCCTGCTTGCTGAAAGCGAAGAGGACTTGAAGCACTTACTGATGAAGATCAAAGTCTGCAGGCTTCAGTATGGATACACCTCAACATAAAGAAAACAAAATCCTCACAATGGACCAAGAACCAACATCATGATAAATGGAGAAAAGGTTGACATGGTCAAGGATTTCATTTTACTTGGATCCACAATCAGCACCCATGGAAGCAGCAGTCAAGAAATCAAACTATGCATTGCATTGAGCAAATCTGCTTCAAAAGACCTCCAAAGTGTTGAAATGCAAAGATGTCACCTTGAAGACTAAGCCTGACCCAAGCCATGGTGTTTTCAATAGCTTCATACACATGTGAAAGCTGGACAATGAATAAGAAAGACCGAAGAAGAATTGATGCCTTTGAATTGTGGTGTTGGAGAAGAATATTGAATATACCATGAACTGTCAAAAGAACGAACAAATCTTTCTTGGAAGAAGTACAGCCAGGATGCTCCTTAGAAGTAAGGATGATGAGAATATGTCTTACATACTTTGGACATGTTATCAGGAGAGACCAGTCCCTGAAGAAGGACATCATGCCTGGTAAAGTGCAGGGTCAGCGAAAAAGAGGAAGACCCTCAAGGTGGACTCATACAGTGGCTGCAACAATGGGCTTAAGCATAACAATGATTGTGAGACTGGCCCAGGACCAGGCAGTGTTTTGTTTTGTTGTACACAGGGTAGCTACGAGTAGGAACCAACTCAACAGCACCTAACAACAACAACGATAACCTGGTTTACCAGAACATTCTGTGGATAAGAAAAAAAAAAATTAGTTGACTACAAGCTCAGCATGCATATGATAGTGTGTCTAGCAGCTAATGTTGTGTTCAGTTGCATTAGAAGAACCTTGTTGTTCCTCTCTGGGGCCAGGACTGGTGGGAACTACGGGTGCAAAGATGGACTTTGGAGCATAGATGAACAGTAAGGAAATGCGGGGCAGGAATATACCATATTTCCAACCACTTGGTGGTAGGAAATATCCTCAGGTGGATATGGGAAAAGATCCTCATGGTTCGTGAAGAAATCTAATTAGAAGTTTATTAGGGCACCTAATGGCTCACTCTGCTACATGCTAAAATAAATTCTCCTCTAATCATGATTACTACAGGACTTACCTAATCCATTTCCTGTAGGAAATCAAGGTACTCTCAGGTGCTTTATCAACTTTTTCTTCCTAATAATCCCTGGCCCTGACAAAAGAAGATATTGTCATCCCCACGGTACAGATAAGAAATTGAGGTAAAGAAGTAAACTGAACGCCTTGGCTCACAGAGAACTGGAATTACAATTTAGTATTTAATCTTAGCGTGAACTACATGAGTTTCAGGAGAAAGCATACTGGAATCACATTATATCCTTCAAGAAAAGGCCTATTTACCTTAATCTCTGGGAGAAAGAAGATTAATTGTATTTTCCTTGGCACATGTCAACTATGCTGAATAGGCTGTTTAGATTCCACAAGCTTATTCTAATCCTTTTCCAAATACTTGGAAAGCCTTGGTTTGACCATTAGAAGGATGCTGGAAATTAGCTTTTTTTTTTTTTTTCTTAAAGACAAATATTTGTTTGCTAGAATCTCCAAGGACAGCAATTAATCAAGAAAGCTGAATTATACAGTCATGTATTATTCAGATCAGCTGGGACAAAGAACTATCCAAATAGGTATAAATCCAGATGGTCAGTTTCCTCTGCCCCAGCCCCACAGCCCATTCCCAGCCCAACCTCACTGTCTAGGGACCAGATAGTTAAAGGTTGAGTGAAAACGTATTTTTAACTAAAAAAAGTTCCACATAAACATAAGTTGTTGTTATAATGATTTATATTTTCACCTAATTATTGAACAAATCCATGTGCATTACAGAAATCTGGAAAACAAAGTTATATGAAACAAAAAGCACCCATTATGACACTACCCAGTGAAAACCTTTTGTACCTGTTTATAAATTGGATATTTTCTAAGGCTCCTTTCTCTGGTCCGGCCTTATAAAATCAGCCAGAACCTACACTCTAATGTCCTGGTGTAGTCTCCCTTTAATTAATAGGGGAAATGGTGATTTATCCATAGAAGACTATCTTTTATTTTCTTGGCACTTGTCCGAAAGAGATAAGAAACCTTTTGTCAGGGCCAGGGATTATTATGAAGAAAAAGTTGATAAAGTGCCTGAGAGTACCTTGATTTCCTATAGGAAATAGATTAGATAATATATCTGGTGACAAAAAGAAGGAATAAGTTCCTAAGTGTATTTTATTAATCTGAAAATTTTACACCACAAGTCTAGAATGATTTAACTCATTGAGTAAAACCAGCACATATTATGGCCAAAATTGATGGTCTATCTCTTTACCTAAACGCACACATAGTCACATATACTGAAGGTCATGCTTTGAAAATATATTTTGGTTGCTTTCTTTCTTTCTCTTGGAGGAAAGAGACTCATATATTCAGAACTCATATGAGGGTTGGATCAAAAATATATTCAGAGCCAGCAAAAGATGAGTACGGTGGAATCTTTCCAAATAGTGAGCCATGCTACTGAAAGAACACCAAATTTCCTTTCTTTTTCTCATCTTAAGAAAAATCATGCCATTACCTTTTTGTTCACAGCCACACCATCCTCACAATCGAGCACCGCACAGTCGACATTCAGGGATGGGATCTTCTTTATTTTCTTTTCATCATTTCCAGGTACGTAGAGTACTGCCCTCCGGGGAACGTACTTGTGATTGGACGAGGAACTGTATCCAAGTCTGGGCACATCAGCTGCCAGAGACGCTTTCCTAAAGGAGAGATATCTTGGGTTAGGACAGAATAGGATTTTTTTACAAATTTTTGAAAAACCTTGTTTTTAAGCAAAATTAAAATATAAAACATGAATCATCTTTTTTAAATTATCGCAGAACACAACCACACATTAAAAAGCTAGGAAAACAACAAAAATAAACAACAAAATATCATTTTGGCTGAAGTTCAAAAAAATATATAACACTGTATATTGACACAATCTTCTAAGACGAAGATACCTTTTTCTTCTTGGAAAAACACTTCTAGTATTAATATGCTTTCCAGAGAAGATTCATGAAGAAAAAGTATCATGGGTTGAATTCTTCCCTCCCAAATATATGTCAATTTGGTTAGGCCATGATTCCCCGTATTGTGTGGTTGTCCTCCATTTTGTGACTGTAATTTTATGTTAAAGAGGATTAGGGTGGGATTGTAACGCCCTTACTCAGGTCACATTCCGGAGTTTCCCTGGGGTGTGGCCTGCAGCAATTTTTATTTCTCAGGAGATAAAAAGGAAAGGGAAACAAGCAGAGAGGGGGGACCTCATACCACCAAGAAAGCAGTGCTGGGAGCGAAGCGTGTCCTTTGGACCCGGGGTCCCTGTGAGGAGAAGCTCCTAGTCTGGGGGAAGATTCATGAGTAGGCTGACAGAGAGAGAAAGCCTACCCTGGGAGCTGGCGCCCTGAATTTGGACTTTTAGCCTACTTCACTGCGAGGAAATAAATTTCTCTTTGTTAAAGCCATCCACTTGTGGTATTTCTGTTATAGCAGCACTAGATGGCTAAGATGACTAAGACAAAAAGAAATTTATATCCAAAAGATACTAAACAGCAACATGATCTACAATTATTTGAAAGTAAAAAATAAGCAATCTATAGAAGCATTGCTCTATAGGTCTTTTTAAAATAGGTAACTCTGTGATTCAAGTTCAATTTTAACAACAGACAAGGGTGGTTTGGCCACTTCTAAGTGAGCAGTAATGGACAGTGAACGTAACCGTGGGCAACTTAGTTACTAGAAACTTCAGATTCTCTATGTATAAAAATAATATTTGTTTTTCAAGTTGATGAGGAGATTAAGTTAAAGGAAACAATGCGCATAAAGCACTTAACCAGAGCCTGGCAGATATTAGCTGCATGAGATGACGGTGGGCATAGCAGGAGTAGAAGCAGCTGCTGCGGAGAAACTCAAGCTGTCAATAACAAAACCCAAGCCAGTTGCCTATCGAGTCAATTCCGACATATAGCAACCCTATAGGGCAGAGTAGAACTGCCCCATAGAGTTTCCAAGGCTGTAATCTTTATGGAAACAGGCTGTCACATTTTTCTCCCACAGAGTGTGCTTGGTGGGTTCGAACTCCCAACCTTTCAGTCAGCACCTGAGCACTTAAACACTGTGCCACCAGGGCTCCCACAGCTATCAATAGCCCCTGCTTAAATTACACTCTCTCCTTCCCTTTCCTAGCATACTGTTTAGCCTCCTGTGGAAATGATGAAAAGTTGACCAGAAGCCCTTCTGCTCACCACTGCACTTGCCGCTAACCTGTTTGATAGATTGGTCCTGTGAAGACAATGTCTCAGCCCATAAGCTATAGTAAATGCAGATGAAATCAGCTTCAATAATCAGGAACAGATACACGGTTTGGAAGCATGGTGCAAAATGAAAATGCAGAGCCCCTTATTCAGAAATTATTACCAATTTCCAGATAGCAAAAACAGAACATTAAACCAAGCGTGGGGCCCTTCTAAGTGCTGGGCCACAAACAACTGCACAGGTCCCACATCCATGAAGCCAACCCTGTCCATAGACAGCTACATGTCACGAGCAGTGGTCTGCTGTTTACCTTTTAAAAGGCTGGCAGTTCAAATCCACAAGCTGCTCCTTGAAAACCCTATGGGGCAGTTCTCCTCAGTCCTATCGGGTTGCTATGAGTTGGAATTGACTCAATGGCAATGGGTTTTGTTTTTTTTTAAATGTCACAAAGAGTGCCTGTTAAGGATAGGTTAAAGCCTCAGCAAACTGGTAACATCCTGTTTTACTCCCCCTATATAAACAGCATCATCCTTTTCAAAAATGTCAGCCACACTCTTTTGGAAAGCTCTTGGTATTTGGCAATCATCCTAAATTACGCCACCAGGTATTCTGCGGCTTTGTAACATTTTGCCATAATCGACAGCGCATTTGGCGCGAGTGTGCCTTGTGATTTAAGGAAGATCTCTGGGTAGCACAAATGATTACCTGCTCAGCTTAACTGGTTCGAAGCCACCCAGTGGCACCTTGAGAGAAAGGCCTGGCGATCTGCTTCCATAAACATTATAGCCAAGACCCTATGGGGCTCAGTTCTCTGTAACACGTGGGGTCGCCAGGAGCTGTAGGCAACTAGACAGCAACAGGCTTTGGGGGCTTTTTTGTTTGTTTAATGACTTAAAATGAATGCACTTCAAGAAAAACTACTGTTTTTGGGGGGGCATTTTTTTTTTTTTAGTGAAGGTAACCAAGGAGCTTCAGTATGTTGGGGTCCCCTCATTCCATTCTGCAGACAACCTTAATAAACCCTAAAATTGGTTTTTGGGTCTTATTTTTCCACAACACAAGCCCTGTGCTGTGTGGTATGGTACAGTGAGATACAGATGGATTTTCAAAGTGCACATGTCTTACAAAATATTTCATTCAACATAAATGTTGTTGCTGTAAGTTACTGTTGAATTATGGCCAGCTACTCGACAAATGGCTGAAATATCTGTCATTGTTTTGCACTGATTGAAAATATCTGGTTTATCTAAAAAACAGGGAAAATATAATGATGGAACAGTAACATCGACATTTTATTTTTCACTCACACAGGAAATCAGAATTTGTAACACACACCAAAAACAAACAACCAAACCCGTTGCCATCAGGTAAATTCTGACTCATAGCAGCCCTACAGGACAGAGCAGAACTGCCCTATAAGGTCTCCAAGGCTGTAAACCTTACAGAAACAGGCTGCCACATCTCTCCCGGGGAGCCACTGGGTGGGTTCAAACGACCAATTTTTCGGTTAGCAGCCAAGCGCTTAAGCACTGGGCAACCAGCAGTCCTTGCGACATATATATCTCCCTAAAGATGGTGAAAATACAACTAAAACACATGAAATTTTTATTTACCAGGAAATGCTTGAGGCAAGATCACTCCCCCCTCAGCAGGATTTGTAACCACACGTGTAGAAGCCAAAGGAGAGGATGAAAGCGACTCTGGTGAGAAGGTCCTTCAGTGGCTCCTTCCTACACCTCTTGCCTCACCTTTCCTTTCCGCCTGTCTGACAGCTTGAATACCTGGAACATCTCTGTCCCAGTGGTGATTCTCAATGGGAAATAGCCTCTGACCACCATTTTGGATCCAGCCATTGTGATTCCCGAGCCGCCCTGCCTGAATCTCAAAGCCTGGGCCACCCAGACATTGCTTTCAGGTCAATGTGACAAGTCACACCGTCACCATAGGCTGAGCACAGTAGAGCAAGTCATTCCTTATTTATATGGTGGTGTAGTTTTTAAGACATGCAATCATTAAAAAATCTTTCACCGTTGCTAAAGATGTCTCTGGTTTCCCAGATAGTCTTCTATAGTCGTTGAAAAGCTGTTTTGTAAATATATTCCCCTTTTCAAAAAATGTCAACAGCTCTCCATTATCTTTAGGATTAAGTATACTATTAGCTGATATTCAAGGCCAAACCTTTTCTCAACTTTTATAACTGCTCTTCCCAAACAGAAGCTATGTACCCTAAGCGGATTATAACCGTCTTCCCCAACATGCCATATTCATTGCTTCCATGGTGCCCCCGCTTCTGCTGTGCTGATGGAAAACCTTTTCCCTCTTCTTATTTGAACGCCACTGATCCTTCAAGCATGGAGCCCTGGTGGCTCAGTGGTTAAGAGCCTGGCTGCTAACCAAAAGGTTGGCAGTTCGCATCCACCAGCCGCTCCTTGGAAACCCTACGGGGCAGTTCTGCTCTGTCCCATAGGGTCGCTATGAGTTGGAATCAATTTGATGGCAATAGGTTTTGTTTTTTTTTTGTTTTGGATCCTTCAAGCTCAGTTCAAGGTCCATCTGCCCCAAGGCTTCCTTGATCATTCATCTTTAAACTCTTATAGCATTTATCATTCAACCATGCAAGAACCAGCAAATAAATGGTTGGTTCTGTCCTCATGGGTAAGGCTAACAAGGTGAGGGAGGGATTTGGCCGACAAGTTTCCTCCAAAGCCAATTGACTTTCACTTTGAGCAATCTGTCTTAACGAAATGGTCAGGAACAGGATCCAGATGTATAGAATATTAAGAAATTGAAAGCTTTAGCTTCAGCATTTGGATGAATTATGGTACCTGCATTCAATGGAATACTATGTTATCACTGAAATCATGTTTTAAATTATTTCATATTATATGAAGATAGTTTATGATTAATGTTATTTTAAATCAGAAGATATCATAGCATCTCAACATTGCAAAAAAAATGCAAACAGAAATATCTGGAAGGAAATACGCCAAACTGTTAGTATAGATACCAGAACTAAGATTTTTCTACTTCTTCACACTTTTTTTTGTATTTTGCACATTTAACAGAAAGAGCTTTATTCCTTATATAATCAAGTGAAAAAACAACCAACAGAGCCATTTAAAAAGTCTCAAATGGCAGCATAATACTGTGAAAAGTATCAGGCTAAACTATATGAGATTTTTGATCCAACCATTTTGGACCTACAGAAATGGCAACCTTATTTGGTTCAACCAAGTAGTTTGACTAGGATTCAGGCGGTGGAGTGAAAAGCAAGCCACCCCACCACTCTGAGTGTCAATTTCTTCTTCAGTAAGAAACAATAGCTACCTCATTTAGGTGAAAGCTCATATAAACGGTAAGGTGCCACATAGGTATAGCTACTACTATTTTTTGGCACTTAACGTATATATAGAGTCACTATGAGCCAGAGTCGACTCGAAGGCAGCAGGTTTGGAATTTTTTTTTTTTTAAGTCATATATATGTGATGCTAGTTGACAGAGCCCAGCACCAGGACTCTTGGGTGCAGTCTTCTAACTAGATTACAAGCTCTTTGAGGGAAAGGGCTGGTGATACATCTCCCCCAGTATTGCTCAGCACATGGCCCCACACATAGTAGGTATACAATCCATGTTAACTTATCACCTAACCAAAGCCAGTTCTCCAGGAGTGGGTGTGTAGGACTAAGCTGCAACCACACTGTACTTAATCTTCTCATCGAACAGTCAAACGTCTGTGATAGTTATGGGTAGAAGGTAATTTTTATTCCCTGATGGCACAGTAGTTAAGAGGTTCAGCTGCTAACCAAAAGGTCGGCAGTTCGAACTCACCAGCCACTCCTTAAAAACCCTATGGGGCCGTTCTGCTTTGTCCCATAGGGTCACCATGAGTCGGAATCGACTCCATAGCAACAGGTTTGGTTTGGAAACCCTGGTGAAGCAGTGGTTAAGTGCTACAGCTGCTAACCAAAAGGTCAGCAGTTCATATGCACCAGGCGCTCCTTGGAAACTCTGAGGCAGTTCTACTCTGTCCTACAGGGTTGCTATGAGTCGACAGCAACGGGTTTGGTTTTGGTTTTCTCCCCTTTGACATCCTTGAACCTTCTAATCTAATCCATGACCTGTTGCTTCTTTTCTTATTTCATCCCCTCCTTTCCATAAACACAGTTTACATCCCAGTTTTGTTGCTGTTACCTGCCATTGAGTCAGGTCGCCGACTCATAGCAACTTCATGCTCAAAAGAACGAAAACACTTCCCAGTTCATGCCATCCCTATGATCAGTTGAGGATCAAAGTGTTGTGATCCACAGGATTCTCACTGGCTGATTTTTAGATTGCCAGGCCTTTCTTCCTGGTCCATATTAGTCTGGAAGTTCCGCTGAAACCTATTCAGCATCATAGCAACGTGTAAGCCTTGAGAGACAGGTGATAGCTGCTTGTCATGGATTGAATTGTATCCCCCAAAAATATCTGTCAACTTGGCTAGGTCATGATTCCCAGTATTTTATGATTGTCTACCATTTTGCCATCTGATGTGATTCCCCTATGCATTGTAAATCCTATCACTATTACGTAATGAGATGATTAGTGGCAGTTATATTGACGAGATCTACAAGATTAGTTTCCTAAGTCAATCTCTTTTGAGATATAAAAGCGAGAAGTGAGCAGAGAGACGGGGGACCTTATACCACCAAGAAAGCAGCACTGGGAACACACTGAGTCCTTTGGACCCAGGGTTCCTGTGCAGAGAAACTCCTAATCCAGGGGAAGATTGACGAGAAGGACCTTCCTTCAGAGCCAAAAGAGGGAGAAAGCCTTCCCCTGGAGCTGATGCCCTGAATTTGGACTTCTAGCCTACTAGACTGTGAGAAAATAAATTTCTCTTTGTTAAAGGCATTCCTTGTGGTATTTCTGTGACAGCAGCATTAGATGACTAAGACACTGCACTTCAGGGGCACCAGCCAGGAACCATGTGGAAGTTGAGAATGCTACCACCGAACCACCCTTTCCATCCCAGTTTAGGGCCTCATTAACCTTTACCTAGATGACTATGAAAGCCTCTTATCTATTTTCCTTGCCCTACCTTTGCTCTTTTGCTCATTAATACATTCATTCAGTCATTCACCCAGTGAGCGCCCAGTGGGTGACCTGCACTGGGCCTCAGCCAGCTCACACATTTGTGCAAATTAGAAAAAGGTGCTCCCTCACCAGTTCCAGCTAGTGGAGGTGCAAAAAAATGCCTCCTGCTCCTGATACAGCACAGTTTGGTGTGGGGAGAAAAGCTGAAGCTCAGCCCATACTGGTGCCCCCTGGCTGCATTCCCTGGATGGGGTGCACTCTACACACCACATGTGGTGGCCCTGGCCTGCCCTGTGCTAAGCACTGTGGGGAGGTGGCCCAAAGGAAACAGGACATGCCCTCAAGGTCGAGGGAGGAACACGCAGAAGAATGACAGGGTCAGGAAAGGCAAAGGCCAGTCCATAATCGGTTGAGGACCAGAACATTCCCGGGGGGGGGGGGCAGGGGGTGGAGATCAAAGGCAACAGAATGTTTGCAATAATAAAAAGAACAAAGGTATAGAGGAATTCGGGCTTCAGGTACGGTTTCAGACTCTGAAGTCTAGGAAGGGGGTTGTCACAGGCAGGCGGCAGGAACACAGTCGTGGCAGCCACGTTTCAGAGAGAGAAGGACGGCTTCTCCCAGCCGCCGCCCTCTGCCCACATGTCCTCTCCTTCCCGGTCTCCGGCTGTTACAAAATCTGTTATGTACTGGAGTTGTGTTACCCACTGATGACTGTGTATGAATACAATGGCAGTAGGTGACAAGTTCTAACTTATTTTATCATACATATTTGGAGTTAGGGCCTCTTGATAGTCAACATGTAAATGTATTCAAAAAATATGCAAAACAGGGGCTTGAGATCAGTTGAAAAAAATCTGGTAGCCTTATGGTGGGTTCTCTTTACAGAGGGACCTTTCTTTAGATACCACATCCCTCGGCAGGTCCAAGGGTTCTGCTGGCTGCAGGGGGGACCCCTCCTGGCCTTGTTTTTGTCTGCTCCCCTTCCACCCCCACCTGACGCCATTTATTAACCATTTGTCTTGATCATCTAGTGGTGCTATGACAGAAATACCACAAGCGGATGGCTTTAACAAAGCGAAATTTATTCTCTCACAGTCTGGTAGGCTACAAGCCCAAATTCAGGGTGTCTGCTTCAGGGGAAGGCTTTCTCTGACAAGGAAGGTCCTTGTCATCAGTCTTCCCTTGGTCTGGGAGCTTCTCCATGCAGGAACCCCAGGTCCAAAGGGACGTGATCTGCTCCGGGGACTGCGCTCTTGCTGGTATGAGGTCCACACTCTGCTTGCTTCCCTTTCCTTTTATCTCTTGCAAGATAAAAGATGGTGCAGGCCACACCCCAGGAAAACTCCTTTTATATTGGATCAGGGATGTGGCCCGAGTAAGGGTGTTACATCCCACCTTAAATCTCTTTAACCACAAGCAGAGATTGATTTATTATACATAGGAAAATCACAAAATGGTGGACAACCACACAATATGGAGATCACGGCCTATCCAAGTGGACACATATTTCTGGGGAATACAATTCAAACCATGACACCATTCATATAACTAGAGGCATAGCTATTTCCCCAGTGCTTTCGGGGTTCGCCACCTGGGAATTCAATATAACAATCACTTGGGGAGCTTTTCAAAATTGCCCCACTCGGTTCAATTAAATTAAACTCACTGGGAGTAGGGCCCAGGTTTCGGAGCCCTGGTGGTGCAGTACTCAAGAGCTATGGCTGCAAACCAAAAGGCTGGCAGTTCGAATCCACCAGCCACTCCTTGGAAACCCTATGGGGCAGTGCTACTCTATCCTATAGGGTCGCTATGAGTCGGAATCAACTTGACAGCAACAGGTTTTTTGGTAGGGCCCAGGCTTCAAAATTTTTTAAAGCTGTGTAAGTCCTTGCTACTTATGCAATGTGTTGTTGGAGACCAGCACCACTAGCATCATGTGAAAGCTTGTTAGAAATGCAGAATCTCGGGCTTCACCACAGACCTACTGAATCAGAATCTACATTTTAACAAGATCCCCAGGTGATGCATAGCACGTGAAAGCGAGAAGCTCTAGTTCAGGTTAAATTAGTTGCCATCGATTTGATTCCAACTCATGGTGACCCCATGTACATCAGAGTGGAACTGTGCTCCATAGAGTTTTCAATGGCTGACTTTTCAGAAGTAGATTGTCAGGTCTTTCTTCCGAAGTGCCTCTGGATGGGCTCGAACCTCTAGCCTCTCGGTTAGCAGTTGAGAGTGTAAACCGTCTGCACCACACAGGGACTACAGTCTAGGTTACTGATTCTCAAATGTGTTATATTAGAATCACCTAAGGCAATCTACCAATGCCAGGGCCCTAGCCCCGGAAAGTCTGATTTAATTGGTCTGGGGTTAGGCCTAGGATTTGGGACTTTTAAAAGCTCCCTAAGTGATTCTAATGTGTAGCCAAGCTGGAGAACCACTGCACTAGATGATTCCAACGTACAGTCAAGCTCAAGAACCACAGTCATAATGTAAGAAAGATGTTTCGCTCCAAAGAAAAATTGTCTTAAGTAAACCATATTTTTCGTTTGCTACCACTATGTGCTACCATTTCATATGCATACCATTACACGCTACCATTTCAAATGCCCTAGCCCTTGGCGAAGGACATCGTGCTCGGTAGACAGTCGATGAAAAAGAGGAAGACCCTCAAGGAGATGGACTGACACACTGGCTGCAACAATGGGCTGAAGCATAACAAAGATTGTGAGGGTGGCACAGGACCAGGCAGTGTTTCGGTCTGTTGTACATAGGGTCGCTATGAGTCAGAACCAACTCAACAGGACCTAATAACCATTATATACAAGTAGATGTTGTGAATGTAATAAAATCATAACTGAAAAATGCAGCAAACTTGAAAACTTCATGTTGAAATCGTTCCGATAAAAAATTGATATTTAAATTGCTAACGATATTTAAAATAGTAGTAATAATCAAACGAGCTCATGTCCATTTCAGAGTCTGTAATTTAGTATACGACTTCTAAGCGCAAGTTAATGGTTTCTTTACTTGGCTGTTAGTACTAGAACGGAGGTCTTAACTTTGCCTGCACATTACAATCACCAAGGGACCTTAAAACAAAACAAAACCCAGGTTATACCCCAAACCAATTAAATCAGAGTCTCTTTGGGGGAATCCCAGGCGTCAGTGTTTTTTTTTAAACTTCCCAGGAGATTCCAAAGTGCAGCCAGGATAAGAACTTCCACGCCAGGGGCTGTAAGCACAACCAAAGTGTCTTCTCAATCCTAGAAAGGACTTGGGGCTGTTGGACATTAACAGTTGCCAGAATTTAACCCTACTATATTTAGGCATTTAATTATTATTTACCTTTTTTATTTTATTTTTTTTGAGGGGGGGTTATATTTAGGCAGGGAGCCCTGGTTTCGCAGTGGTTAATAACTCGGCTGCTAACCAAAAGGTTGGCAGTTCGAATCCACCAGCTGCTCCTTGGAAATCCTATTAAGACAGAGGTCCCCAGACTGCTGAAAATTCAGCACTGCTTCAAGGGGCTTGCTTGGCACACCCCATAGCTTTACATTAGAATCTTGGTTCCTTTGCTTGTCCCCCCTTGCTCTCCCCCAGTAACTTTACATTAAAATTCTGGTTCCCTTCTCCTTATCTGCTGCCCTAAAACTAGAGGAAATTGGTGGAAACCGGTTTAGGCACCATGCTGACATTCAGGATAACGTTTCAGCTCATTAAATACCTCATACATAGTAACTTCTTTGCCTCTGGGTGGAGTTTAAGTGCTGTTTGTGAACATGTGATGCATAAAATTATATGTAAACCCCACTGCTCCTGCGTTGTAAGATTAAGACCGTTGCTGACGTAACTTGTATGAACTTTGTACTTGTAAGCTGCTTGAAAGTAACCTTCCCCCTTGCCCCCGCTGAGCAGTCCCGACAGTAGCAGCCCTGACTGTTCTTTCCTTACACAACAAAATAAAGGTGTCTTTTCAGTCTCCCACCTTGGTCTCTCGTTTATTGGCTGAGACAAGTCATGTGGAGCAGAACCTGGGGTTTCCACCTGGCAAAGCTATGGAGTAGTTCTACTCTGCCCTATAGGGTCACTGTGAGTCAGAATCAACTCTGTGGCAACAGGTTTGAGTTTTTAGTTTTATATTTAGGCAGAGGAGTCCCTGAATGGTTAGTGCTCAACTACTAGCTGAAAGGTTGGTGGTTCAAACTCACCCAGAGGCACCTCAGAAGACAGGCTTCCGACAGGTCACAGCTTTAAAACCCTATGAAGTAGTCATAATCTGTACACATGAGATTCCCATGAGTTGGAATCAACTCAATAGCAACTAACAATATATTCAGGCAGGGGAGCTGGGTATCAATCATGCAACTTCCCACTAATCAAGTGAAGGGAGGATGATAATTTTGAGAGGAGCGGTAGTTTTCCTTGCTTATAAATCATGTTGCCCTATATCCCCCCACCCCTACCCCAAAGAATCAGTGGCCATCATTGTCGAGGGTGGAGGTACGGAGAGTGAATACTAAGAAGTCCTTGGTGAGCTTTGAGCTTTAAACTAGGTTCTTATTTCAAGTCCATAGTGAGACAATAAGCTTTCTTTGTTGACAGAGAAGGAAATCTTCTAATTTCCAATAGCCTGAGGGTCTGACCATAGGCTTTTCCTAGGAGGCTGAATGAGAAAGGAATGGAGGATTTGAAGTAAAGGAAGTTGCTGCCCTCCAGATGCTGAGAGAAGCTCAGAGGGGAAGAGTTCAAGTCATGAGACCAGGGAACCTGCAGGGAGTGATGGTAGTTAGAGAGATATGGGAATATTCAAGATAAGCTGAGAATAGAAGCTAACAGCAGAAAGGGATTGTGCCAACTTCCCATTTCAAATTTTGGAAGAATGCCTCATGGGAGCTCTGTTCTAACATGGGTCAAGGGAGGAGAGTAGGATGGCCTAGAGTAATATGCTCCTAACTCCTCAAGGTCTGGAAAAAACCCAGAAGCTCCTTCTACAGTGGAGGGCATGGAAAATAGCTTAAAATTAAGAGTCAGTATGCCTGCAAGGGGAGTTCCTGGGTGGTGCACACATTTAATGTGCTGGGTTGCTAAATGAATGTTTGGTGGTTCAAGTCCACCCAGAGACACCTCAGGAGAAAGGCCTGATGATCTGCTTTGGAAAAACCAGCCACTGGAAACCCTGTGAAGTACAGTTCTACTCTGCCAACATGGTGTCGCCATGAGTTGGAGTCAACTTGATGGCAACTGGACTAGGACGCCTGGAAGGGAGTCATCACAGTCCAGGAATAAGGACACCCATATGAGAGATGGCAGGGTGAAGATCTCAGGGCTGGGGCTGGATGACGGACCCGGCTTAGCCTTAGATTTGAGCAGAACTAGTGAGCACTAAGGTGGGGAGCACAGTCAGCAGGTACAGGACCAAGCTCCTGGAGGCAAACCCCATGTATAGCCAGGACCCAGAGGACAGACCACAAGTCCACCAACCATCAGTACTGCATCTGAGACCAGTGTCCAAGGGCCAAGAGAAATGAGCTACTATTCACCAGAGGTCAGATGAAGCCAGCAGAGAAGGATGCAGATGGTTCAGACACCTCTCCTCTGCTGCCATGATATTAATTATATAAACTCCTCCTGAAGCCCTACCATGCAGAAAGAAGAAGGAGGAGCAGAAGGCCAGAAAGATTGAGTGTTTACTTAAAAGAGACCACGTTTATGAGAAACTTATAAATCAGAAGAGAGTTGCCCTGAGTGTCTGAGGTCCACAAGCACTCCTGTCCTTTCTCTCTGACAGAGCCCACTTCTACCATTACTTTCCTTGCTTCTATCTGGCCTTTCCTTCTTCCTTTTCCCCAACTCTTTATTCTAAGAGTTTCTATTTGTCTTCAGCGCAATACAGTGAGAATATAGCTCCAAGGGGAGAAAAAAAGGGATTCTTACCTCTAACTCACAACCTATGAGCTCTAAGGTAAAAAAACAGCTCCATCAGTTGAGTTTTACTGCTGCCAAAACCAGTGCCTCCAACTTGGGTATACTGTTGAATCTTATTGACTCTATATGTTTTCCAAAAAGTCACATTTTGGGAGCTGGAGCTCAGGCTTAATTCTGATGTCTCACTCTCTCTACTATAGTGGTCTCCTCCCCCCTCATTAGTGCTCCGCCCTCCCCTCCTTTATCCCTCCCTGACCCTTACAATAATCCTTTTTGAATAAATGTTTATTTTTGCCTGTTTTTTTTTTTTTAAAGCACATTTCCCCTTATATGGAACCAATTTAACTCAAATTTATAGTTTTCACAGAAACCATATGATCATCTCAATTGACACAATAAAAAACATTTGACAAAATCCAACACCTATTCATGATAAAAACACTCAACAAACTAGAAATAGAAGAAAATGTCCTCAACCTGATAAAGGGTAAAAAAAAAAAAAAAAAAAAAAAATCTGTGAAAAATCCATAGCTAACATCATATTTATTGGTGAAAGCCTGAAAACTTTCCCCCTAACATCAGGAACCAGGCAAAGCTGTCTGCTCTTGCTACTTCTACTCAACATTGTTCTAGAGGTTCTAGCCAGGGCAATTAGGCAAAAAAAAAAAAAAAAAAATTAAAGGCATCCAGATTGAAAAGGAAGAAGTAAAACTATCTCTATTTGCCGTTGCCATGATCTTGTATATACATAATCCTAAGGAATTCGCCAAATAACTGTTAGAACTAATAAGCAAGTTCAGCAAGCTTGCAAGGCAAAAGATCAAAAAATATATATATATATTTCTATACATTAGCAATGAACAATATGAAAATAAAATTATAAAAACAATTTCATTTACAACATCATCAAAAAGAATACAATACTTAGGAATAAATTTAACAGAAGAATTGTAACACCTATACTCTGAAAACAATAAAACACTGTTGAAAGAAATTAAAGGAGGCCAAAATAAATGGTAAGATATCCCATGTTCATGGATCAGAAGGCTTAGTATTGTTAAGATGGCAATACACCCCAAATTTATCTACTGATTCAACACAATCTCTACCAAAATCCCACCTAGCCTTATTTTGCAGAAATAGAAAATTTTTTCAAAATTCAAAAGAAAATTCAAGGGATCCAGGATAGCCAAAACAATCTTGAAAAATAAAGTTGTAGGGCATGACACTTTGCAATTTCAAAATTTACTACAAAGCTACAGTAATCAAGACAGTTGAGTACTAGCATAAGGATAGACACAGAGATCAACGGGAACGAACTGAGAGTTACGAAATAAACCTTCACATTTAAAGCCAAGTAACTTTTGACAAGGGTGCCGAGAAGATTCGGTGAGGAAAGAATAATTTTTTCAACACGTGAGGCTAGCACAGCTGGATATCCATGTGCACAGAATGAAGCTGGATCCTTTCCTCACACCACGCACAGAAACTAACTCAAAATGGGTCACAGACCTAAATGTAAGAGCTAAAACTATAAAACAGTAAGAAGAAAATATAGAGGTAAATCTTTGTGATCTTAGATTAGGCAATGGTTTCTTAGGCATGACAGCAAAAGCACAAGCACCAAAAGAAACTAATAGATAAATTGGACATAATCAAAATTAATTTTTTTTGTGCTTCAAAGAAAACCACTAAGAAAGTGAAAAGACAACCCATAGAATGGGAGAAAATATTAGCAAATCATGTATCTGGTAAGGGTCTAGTATCCAGAATATATAAAGAATCCTTACACTCAACAATAAAAAGACAAATAACCCTATTTAAAAAGGGGCAAAAGAACTGAATAGACATTTTTTCAAAAAAGATAAACAAATGGCCCATAAGCACATACTCAACATCATTAGCTATCTGTTCCCGTTACTGTCCAATTGATTCCAACTCATAACGATCCTATAGGACAGAGTAGAACTGACTCGTAGGGTTCCCGAGGTTATGAATCTTTACAGAAGCAGACTGCCACGTTTTTCTCCTACGGAGCAGATGGTGACTTTCAACCAGTGACCCTTCAATTAGCAGTCAAGCACTTTAACCACTGTACCATCAGGCAAATGCAAATCAAAACCATAATGAAACACCACTTTACACCTACTATCAGCTACCACTGCTGTCAATCCCAACTCATGGTGACCCCATGGGTTTCAGAGCAGAACTATATTCCACGAGATTTTCAATGGCTGATTTTTCAGAAATCGATCACTAGGGCTTTCTGCTGAGGTGCCTCTCGGTGGACTTGAAACTCCAATCTTTCAGTTAGCAGCCAAGTGTGTTAACTGTTTACACCACCCAGAACTCCTCACACCCACTAGGACGGCTATAATAAAAAAGACAGATAAAAATATGCGTTGGCGAGGATGTGGAGAAACTGGAACTCTCACACACTGATGGCAGGAATGTAAAATGGTGCAGCAGCTTTGGAAGACAGTCTGGTCTATAAGGGCTGCTTTGAGTCTTCACATGTTATCTCTCATATCAACACACGAGGTTCAGTGGAAATGTAATTCCAGGAGGAGAAAAGTTAGACTTTTAGATCTGCTTAGTAAGCTTTCATTTGAGGGGAAAAAAAAAAGGATTCGGCTTCTTAAAAATGTAGGAAAACCACTGGTACATATGACAAAAAACCCATCGCCATCTAGTCAATTCTGACTCATAGCGATTCTATAGGACAGAGCAGAACTGCCCCATAGGGTTTCCAATGGAAGCAGGCTGCCACGTCTTTTCTCAGCAGAGCAGCTAGCTTGTGGGTTCGAATCACTGACCTTTCAGTTAGCAGCCGGGCACTTAACCACAGCTGAGAAGAGACAAAGACCTCCCTCCCAGAACAGAGAGAGAGAGCCTTTCCCTAGAGTAGGCACCCTAATTCAGACTTGCAGCCTCCTAAACTGTGAAAAAATAAATGTTTGTTAAAGCCACCCGCTTGTGGTATTTTTGTTACAGCAGCATTAGATAACTAAGACAAACCCTATTCAGAAGACCTTTGTACAAGGGTTGAGCCAGCTCATATTTAACGAATGTGTTTTTAATTGGATGAAATGTGTTTGTAGAGCAGTTGAATTTTTTTTTTTCTTGAGAACCAGTGAATTCTTTATCTTTAATTCTCCTGTCAGAATATTTTAAGCTATAGATAATAGAAAACTGTTGGTTTAAACAGTGTTTTGTTTGTTTTTTGTTTGCTTTCTGTATAAGAAATCAGATGCTAAACCACTGTTGGTATTGTTTCAGCATACCAAAGACGGTAGGGTTGGCCTCTTTGTGATTCTGGGAGATTTTCTTTTCTTTTTTAGCAATTGGATTTTAATATTATATCATATTTAATTTTTGTTAGAAAATTTGGCAGACTTTTCAAGTACATTGGTGACTCAGGAAAGGAAGAAATTTATGTCAGTACACACATACATAGCTACTTTTATGTCAGGAACTGGTGCCTGTTGGCTGAGATGCAGCTTTCAGTCTCAGATCTGATTCCGGTGAAAGCAGCCAGCTCCTTGGGAAAAGTACAAAGACAAAGGGAAGACCCTACAATTCTTGTGACACGACAGCTCAGACTGTGTAGGTGGCTGAGGCATTGAAAGAAGCCAGAGTCCCCAAGGAGATGGGGGAGAGTGTGACCCACAGAGTGAGGAATCATGGAGGGCTCAGGGTGTGGAAGGCCCACTGCAGACTCTCAAGCTTCCTCTGTGCCGTGCAAACCACCCCGTGGAGTCAAGCTGCGGCCTCTTTATGAAGACCGAACACTCCAGGAACCTAGCATTAGATGAAACTTCTGTCATATTCTGTGACTAGGGACCCTGTCCTCCCCTCAGGAGTCTGAGAGCGGATCCTTCCCAGGACCTCCCCTTCTCCCCTATCTTAAGTCAGAACATCCTTTCCCCAGCGCCTCCCAGCACCAGGTACGGAGGACGTGGAGACTCGGCACCAACAAGCCCGAATGTCAATCCTGATGAGGCAGCCAGAAATAGAAAAGCTGCGGCTGCAATTAGACTTGCTTTCCTTAGCCTGGGATTGGGTTGGCCAGGGGTGCATGCTGAGATTCTACAGGGCCAGCGTGGCTGCAGCCCCAGCTTCCTTCGCTCGCTCTCCACCCCCTGAACTCTACCTGTGTGAGGACGCCATGGCTTCCACCTTGCTGCTTGCTCACCAGGACTCACCTGCTTTGCTGGGACTCTCAACTCTGGGTCTTGGGGTGGTCAGCATAGCACAGACTACTAAGAGCACTTTTGAGTACTCCCACTGGTTAGAAACATCTGTTCCTAAGCCTTACGCTCCAAGTGTTTCTGCCACGGCACTGATTCTAGCCAACATCCAAATCCAAGCTTGCCATAGCATGGTAGGAAGTGTTCAAGGGACAAGCCCCGTGGGCTGGTCCCCCTGCCCTGAAGCTGCCTTGCCCAGCTTCCACCCTTCTCTACTGGCCTGGGCAGCTGAGGCTCCAGAGTACCCCAAGGCTGGACTCCACCCAAGCTACAGTCAACACAGATAGACAGGAAGCTTTCAAGGCCCAGGCAAACCTCTAGGTCCAGAGTGCTGGGTGGGTAGAGTGGAACCACAACAAGCAGCAGAAGCCCTCTGAACCCAATGCCGCTCTGGGCATGCTGATCAAAGTTCCAGAGACCCTAACCAAGAACTCCACGTCTTTGCTTGACCCTGACGCCTGGCTTTAAGATGCCTTATCTCACCTAGAGACAATCCTCAGCCAGGCCCACAGGCTAGGGGGCCCAGATGGAACATAGGGAAGGCCAAGGGACAAGCTCGCCACCAGTGCCTTTATAATGGGCCTTAATATCACTCTACGTTACTAACTAGACAGTCAACACATATCCAGAGTTTACCAGGTCCCAAGCACCATGATTTCATCTATCAGATATCCCATCTACCACTGCATCTTCACCATCCTCGCCCAAGACACCATCATCTTACTCCCAACTGGTTTCCAGGTTCCTCTTTGTCCCCCTCCAGTCCCTTCTCTATACAACTGGAGCAGACTTTTAAAAATGTAAATCGGACTGTGATACTCACCTTCTTGAAGTCCTTTAATGGCCTCCTGGCGTTCTTACACAAAAACCCAATGCCTCACCCAGACAACACCTAGCTATTTTGGGCAGCCCCCCATTTGCTTACTTCTGACCAGTCACAGGGATCTCCCCCCAGGTCTTTGAGCATACCAAGTTTTTCCTGCCTACCTTAGGACTTGCTGTCCTCTTGGTCTGGAGGCTCTTCTTCTGGGTTTCCCTTACCATGCCAGGGTCATCCCTCAAGCTTAGCTTAAATGTTCCCTCCTCAGCGAGGGCTTTCCCAACTCCTTTATCTAAATAGACCTCACCCTGCGATTCCCTACTCCAGAATCCTGTCCATTCCCTTCACAAACTTTCCCAATTGCAAATGAATTTATTGGTTTGCTTACTTGTTTACTGTCTTCCATTGGACTGAGGGAATTTTTCAATTTTTGGCTGTCTCATACAGGAACTCTCTTCCTATCTGGTGGTAGAGGAAGAAGGGTCTTGGCAGAAGGCAAAAATCCAAGGGTCCTTCTCCCCATTCTTTAAAAGCTAGGGTGATGGCATGTAGCCTAAGCTTGGCCAACGAGGTGCTGCGGACGGGGACTTTGTGTCTTGAGGGAGTGATGCAAAGATGGAGGCAGCTGGTGGTGGCCACAGCAAGTGCCCAGTGATGGTGCTGCTGGAGGTGGTAGTGCCAGGGGCAGTGGTGAGAGGGCGTCCTATCGAGCTTGTCTCTTGGCCTGACCTTGGCTATGAATGATCACTGCCCATTTTTCTGACCTGGTTCTCCAGCCTTCACACATCCCTCCCAGAAATGTCTTTCCTGTGAAGTCAGCCAGAGCCAGGGACCTTAATGTGCCACTCCGTACCCTGCCTGCTACAGGCCCCTGTGGGCAGGGAGGGACATGGTCTAATTTCCCGTCTGCTGTCCACCTAGCACGCCATGCCTGGCACATAGCAGCAACTCAAAAATGTAAATGGATGACTGAAAAAATGAACTCTGAGCTAGCCTGGGTAGCATGGTGGGAATTGTCCAAAGAGAAAGGACCACGTGTTTCCACTAGCCTCTGTCCTCAGAGGGCTAGAAGGACAGACGGCGTGGTCATCGTACCATTCTTCATAGTCTTTACCAAGTTGCCTTTCCAATGTGTTACAGTAATTTGTGCTCCTGCCAGCACAAATGTCCAGGATTTTGGACATTCAAGGAAAAGCGGTGTGATACAGTGAGCAAGGGTAGCCATGTAAAAGGAACTGGAGATTCGAAGCACTGGGGAAAGTTTCATAAACTGCCTTCTCTAAGTAATGCTGAAACAATTGTCCACGGATCTTTTTAACCCTGCAAAATCAGTGCCCACCTCCCCTCCTTGAGCTGATCTTTATTCTATCAGTTTGTACTCCTGCTATGTCAAATAATATTTTCAAGTATTTTATGCTAGAGTCAAGCCCAGTGACCTCTGATGGGGTGCTGCTATGAACACTTTTTTAGAGCCAGAAAAAAAGAATCATCTCGTATGTGTCTTGGCCCTTTATACACACTCTTTTGCCCACCATTTCTAATAAATTTTGGTAAATACTCATTTGCCGATAAACCTCAGAAATAAGAAAAAAATTATATAAAGTGTCATTTTTTACAAATGCGCCAATAAATTTCCATTTGGGATACCACAAAACAACATCATGGCCCTTTAAAAGCTTACCGAGATTTTGACCCTAAAGACTGAACGTGAAAATAGCTTCCAGTAAAGTCTGCACAAATCCACAGATTCATGATGGATTAGCCTACTGGGGGCTGCGTTTCCAATCCTCTGGGGTGGCTGGCGGAGCGCTGCTGCCCTCTGTCACTGACTCTTCCTCGGTTACGCTGCAGAGAACTGGGTTCCGGGTTGCAGGCCCACCTAGTAGGACAACGCTGCTGTGCAAGTGCAGCGAGGATAAGAACCCGTTCACCGACCCCTTCCTGTGGCAGGAAAATTCACCTGCGAGTTCCAACCACGCTTTGACTACTAATAACCAGGTATGTAGAGCAGCAGCTATAATAATTGAGTGATACTTATGGTCTCACTTTGCTAAGTTCCCGATACCCTAAGAGATTCCTTCCCTCAGTCTGAAGAAGTCCGTTTTGGTTACTATGGCAACAGCGCGTGGAGAAGGGGAGCTTTCCATGGGCATAACAGCAGGAGAACTAACGGTCCTTCCATGGGCAGAACAGGGCCATTCCTGAGGTCAGCACGTGGTGCAGATACAAACAGGCGTGCAGCCCATTTCGGAAGAGCCGAGAAGATATTTTCAGGGCAAACTCTCTCATGAAACCATTATATCACACCTCAATCAAGTGCTCCGTTTTGTGCTGAAATGAAGAAATAGGGTTTTGTGTCCACAGCAGCACGAACAGGATAGCAGTTTGTGGTCCGCTATGGGTTCGTGTCTAAGGAAGGACACAGGGCATAGGGTGGGGGCAACCCATGGGCCCTGGGCCTGCCTTTGGGCCATTATGAGGTATTGAGTACAAAGAAGACTTCCCTCCTGGTCTCTCCCTGCCACCTTTGCCACAGAACGCCAGGAAAAGGAGTGGGTGTTGTTGGACAAGGGACACACTTAGTGGGAATAGAGAAAAAAGCAGAATCCTTACTTTTGCCCAGTTTGGTAGTGTTTTTGTCATGCTGTTTGAGTATAGATCTCTGCCTCCGCAGATTACCAGCTTGCCAATGGGCAAAGCAAGTTATTACAAGTGACCCTAAAAATGGACATCTTTCTTTCACACAAAATGAGGAAACAACATCCACCTCAATAATTAAAGTTATAAATCTGTTCCCCTTGTCACATCCGTGCTATCATTTCATCAACAAAAAGGTATTGATCAAATTCAATATTGATCATGCATTCAATACATACTGAGTCTACCACAAGCTGGCCGTTTGCCAAGTCAGGGCCGTGGGTGTACAAACATTGACAAGCCAACAGTCCAGTAGCGCCACAAAGTCATTCAGTGACTCAGCTTGGGATGGTAACAGAGCTCTAGCTCTCGAGGTAGGTGCATGGCTTGTGTGGGGGTGTGTCTTAGTTACCTAGTGCTGCTATAACAGAAATACCACAAGTGGACAGCTTTAACAAACAGCAATCTGGTTTCTCACAGCTTAGGAGGCTAGAAGTCCAAATTCAGAGTGCCAGCTCTAGGGAAAGGCTTTCTTTCTCTTTTGGCTCCGAGGGAAGGTCTGTATTCCTTGGTTCCTTGTTGGTTTTCATGTGGTCTGGCATCTGTATTCCCCCATTACTGCTGGTTCCTCTGCTTTGTCACTTAATCTACTCTTTTATATCTCAAAAGAGATTGACTCAAGACATACCCTACCCATATACTGCCTTATTAATGTAACAAAGAAAATCCACTCTCAATGGGATTATAATTATCACAAGTAAGGGGGTTAGGATTTATAACACATATTTTGGGGGGACACAATTCAATCCATAACAGGGGTTAAGTTCCAGGAACAGGGTAAACCTCACACAGCTGTGGTGACCATTAATGGATCCCAAATGAGAGGGCAAGTTTTCCATGAAAACAGAAACTCATGTTCTATATCTCATACAGGTCAGTCTGGACTAATAAATGTGCTTGAAGCAGGGCAGCTTTCAGAGCCTCTCCACCTCACGGTACTTTGACACCTGCTACTACCTCTGAGAGTAAATACTGATTTTTCACCCAAAGGAGAACGAAGGCAAGGAAAGAGTTCAGTACAAGCTAAACCAGAAAGGCAGAGGGGAGGAGAAGGAGGGCAAGGGGAAAGGGTATTTGAGAGTGGGTGAGGGAGAGGAAGAGGAAAAGGAGGGAGAAGAAAGAGACGGGTGCTGGAGAGAAAGGCTGTGGTAGATAAGCAAGATGGAGGTGAGAAAGGAAGATGGAGGTGAGGGAAAAGAAAGGGAGTATGGGGGAGGGCAGAGAAAAGGACAGGAAGCGAGAGGAGCATGTTTTTCTGCAAAGCTCCTTGAAGACAGGGAGATGTTAAGCAGGCACCTGTTTGTGGGCATTCACCTTAATTGCACTTTCCTGTTCCACATTCCGTTAGGGAGGAGCAGAGGTTTTATCTGAATGGAAAACTGAAGGGAGTTTTTTTTTTTTTTTTTTTTTTTTCTGGACTGACGCTGAGGTCAAGAGGGAAACCTGCATTCCTTCACTGAACGTGTTTGAGAACACTACGTGATTAGCATCTCTTCTGTTTCTGGGCTGCTTCTACCCCCGGCTCCCAGAGACACAAAAAAGTCAAAGATGCTGTTCATTAATAGTTAACAGTTAATGTTGTGGAGAACTTGGTCTGGAAATGACTGCTTAGTACCCTCTACCTATAGAGATTTGACGATGGGGTTTCCAGTGTAATCCCAGCATACCACCTAGGAACTTTTAGTAAATTATCATTAAAACCCAACAGGCATACCAGCCTGACTTCCCTCTGCCTCTATACTTTTTTTTTTTAGTGAAAATTTTTGTTGGAAGAAAAACGTCAGAACCCTTTAGCGATCCGTAGTTTTATAAGTAGTGAGGTGTGGAGGAAGAAGGTGCCAGAGAACAGGCAGTGAAGCCAGTCACCACCATATCAGAACCATGGAAGAACATTACTTGAGTAGAGAAAGGCCACAGAATCTTGAAATTCCAATATATGCTATTTTGGCATCAAACACTCTGAGTTGGTAAGGTAGAAAAAAGGCTTTCACTGCCTTCCTATTCAGTTTATTACAGAAGAGTCATTTGAAATAATTAATAAATCAAAAAAAACCAAGACTGTTATCCTTGAGTTAATTCCAACTCACAGGGACCCTAAAGGACAGAGAACTGCCCCATGGTGTTTCCAAGGAGCAGCTGGTGGATTCAAACTGTTGATCTTTTAGTTAACAGCCAAATACTTAACCACTGCACCATCAAGGCTCCAATAGGACTAGAAATATTTACTAAATTTTTTCATCTAGAGATGTCATTAGTACTGGGTTATTCTATCTCAAAAATAATATGTTTAACACAGAGATTATAATTTTCTGGTTTGTTCAGAGCTTTAGAGGTTACTGAGCAAAGTGAAGTAGGAAGATCAAGTTCTCCCTCACTTTTCTGTTTTAAAGGTGGCACAAGAAGACTGTCAAACTGACAGATGTAACCATGGATTTTCTTACAGAATTCTTCTAATCTCAATGACTGCCAAATGTGTCAAGTTAATACATCTCCCTCATGGCTGGGTTCTTTGATAGGACAGTAATCACAGGAGAATTTTTTTCTCCCTCCAGAAAATGGCTTTGCAATTTTGAGAAACAGTTCTTTCCGTATCTTAATTTTTTTGTAACTCTCATGAAAATGATCTGGGTTCATGGAACCTCCCTTTTCTTCCTGGATTTCTCGCAAAAATTCCTTTCAAGTGTCAGTGTCAATTTCAATAAAACGAGCCCAAAATGTTACAAGGTTTAGAATTTTGATGTTTTGTTAGCCCCCATCCCTTGATTATTCCATTTTGTAGATTTGGGGAGGGTTTAATATTGATCTCTTTCTAGCACTGAATAATTTTTTAGAAAAAAAACCCAGTCTCAGTCTAATTGCCAGACCCATACCACACACACGAAAGCTGTGAATACAAGCTGTGATCAGGAATCACGTGTACGTGGCTTTGATTGTGTGGGACCCACAATAAGATTAAGATTGTTTTTTTTTTCCTTCTTAATTATGCAGAGCTAAGTGTGATGAAAATTAAAACTAAACATATGGAGGTGTTCATGAAGGCTTTTTCCTAACATAACTTTTTTTTTTAAGTATGTTTAATATGCTACAAGCACTAATTCCTTTAAATATCTATTTAAGGCAAGATTTCCTAGAACTTGCCGTAATTTTAGTACTGCTTAATATTTTTTCTTAATTCAGTGCCACATTTAGCAATGCACTAGCTCACAAGGCAAAGCATCTTTTTCCCGCCTTCATTTTTAGTTCCTTCAAAAACCCATTTAATTGATTGGATAGTTATTTAGTTTCCGGTGGAATGGACTGGTTAAATTCAGAGAGTAACAAGCTTTTATTGTAAATACAAGAGGAATAAAATAAAAATTTAAGTGGTGAATCCTCTCCCAAGCTTTATGTCCATAATAATTCTCGGTTATAGTTTATTTGTGACTTGATTGACCATTTTCTGTGACAATAGCAAGAGACATGGGATAGGTAATCCAGAGCCCCAGCTAGCCAGAGAATCATTCACACTTATTTCTGGAATGCATAACTAATTTTAAAAGCTAATTTGACCTTATGTTCTATGTAGACTATCACCAATATTTACTTGTCTTCCTTTGTAAGGTACTAATGATACAGTAAAAGGTAGCTAGCTGGCTCAGAAGTATGTTGGATGACAAAGACAGGCCAGTCTGAGACTGAGAAAACCTGTTGTCACAGGTTTTCATGGCACCAAATGGACAATCTCCAAATGGTCCCTCCTCTGGGTCTGGTTGCAGAAGCAGAGGACGGAGAAAGATCGAGCTACAAATTAGCAGGCCTGATAATATCCGTTATTAGACAGACCTACCTTGGATTTCAACTTCTGACTGCCTGACACTTTTCCCAATGAGTCCCCTTTGACACCCTTGTTGCATGCTTCCATCTCGTATCTTTATTTCTTCCACCTTCCACTTGTGTCTCTAATATCTCTCCCCGTCTTCGACGCTTAGTCAAGCTCACATTTCTTTGCTAACCTAAAACTCCTAAAACCCAAAACCAAACCCACTGCTATTAAGTCGATTCCAACAGGGCAGAGCAGAACTGCCCTGTAGAGTTTCCAAGGAGCTCCTGGTGGATTCGAACTGCCAACCTTTTGGTTAGCAGCTGTAGCATTTAACCACTACACCACCAGGGTTTCCTAAAACTCCTAAAGGCACTTTTTATTTCCAGGGGAAGGTACTTGCCATCTGTCTCTCTGAATACGTTCCCTCTGGTTCCACTCACTTTGCCTGGCTTAGACATTCGCCACTCCTGAGGGGTCCAGAAAATTTAGATTCTTTCTACCAGATCCCAAATCTAGTCCCCTCAACCATCAGAATCCTGCAGAATGCTGACTGCCCAGGTAGGCAACTAGCACCCAGTTTATGTCTGACTAGGTTACTCTTGCTAAATCTCTGTGACTATAAGTTCTTAATACCAGGGGATCTACTGGAACCTTCCTCTCTTAACTGTGTTTAGACGTGATGAGTGACTACTCAAAACCCAACTAAGAAAGCAAAACTTTCGAGTAGTTCTCAGCATCCACCATTGTGAAGAAAGCAGAGCGAAGAACAGTTTGTCATGATTCCCAGCGGGACCGATAGACTGCAATAACAACCCAAAAGGCAGGAGAGCAGATAAGGATATTAAATTACAAAATACCAACATCTGCATAGTAATTCCTGCTAATTAAGAAAGAAAGATATAAGTTGTTTGTTATAAACACCACCAGATCTTGAGCAAACACCAAGAGCTCACCACAGAGACAAACCAAGTGTTTGTCTAATCACAGCCACTTTCCAGAGAGTTTTATTGGAACAGCTGCAGAGCACGCGTTTTATCACACACGCTAATAATCCCAGTTATGGCGCCTACATTTTAATCATTTGTTCTGGGCTTGTTTCTCAAACAATTAGCACTAATGAATGGCCAGAATACCTTGGATCATATATGTCTAATTGCAGTCAAGAGCAGTTCTTGTCGGCATGTACATTTCAATTTACCTCTGGGGATGATGTTTGTTAATTGTATTTCTTTAGACGCAAGTGAAGGAAAAGGCAGCTTGGGCAAAAAGGGACTAAGTGTTCTCCTCTTTCCTTTGTTCCCACAAGAAGCTAAAGTCACTTCAAGAGGCACTTAATCCCATCATCCGTGGTTACAATTGCCTGGCAGCATCAATCAAAAAGAATCTGATGTAAAATGATGCAGCTATATTGTGTAATTAAAAGCAATTCAGGTAGTTATGGCTTGGGGCCCTTTACAGGTCCAAATACTTAAAATGGCCCTGCGGGAGTCCTAAACACGTCAGAGTTTTAAATTCGGCCAGCAATAATATCTTGGAAGGGGAGGAATATGCAAAAAAAAAATAAAAGGAACCCAAACCAAAAAGCCCACAACCCTTTTCTAGTGTGAACTGTCAAGCAAAAGAAAAGCAGAGCAAAAGTCTCAAGTGAAAAAAATCCACAACTTCCAGAGACAAAATGAAATCAATGCAGAAGGAGAGGAAGGAGAAAAAAAGAAAACTTAAGTTTTCCAAATTAAACAGTCCCCATCCCAAACCAACTCTTACTGTTAAGCAGAAAATGTGGCCCTTCAGCCCACAATGAAACAGCTTTGTAGGATCTGTAACAAAAATAGAGGCTATTTGAAAATTGATCCTTATTAAGAATATGTAAAGTAAATTTATGGTGAGACTAATTCCATAAAAAAAAAAAAAAAGAATTTTTTTTTTCCATAGTTACTTATAAAGGCAAGATGTGCAAACTGCTTTTTAAAAGTTTGGCACATACTTCTAAAGCGCTTTACTTGATCAAATACTTAAAAAAAAAAAAAAAAAAGGAAAAGAAATTAAGTGCTGAAGGCTTTTAGGTATGCTTATTTGGCTTTTGAAACCAACAGGAGTTTAACAGTGTTGTGTGCTTTTAAAAGAATGCAGGGCCATCAGACAGAACACTGGGGACAGGCACCATTCTCTCATTTTGATTCTTGGCTAAAATATTTCTAAGTAAAAACACAACTACCGAACAGATACAAGCCTAGATGTTAAAATAACAATAAGTGGTACCATCATTTCCCCCTTTATGCTAAAAAAAAAAAAAAAAAAAATGGGAAAGAAGGCTTCCTGTTGAGTTTTGAAAGAATTTCAGGAGACAATGCAAAGCGCAAAGTGTCTGACTGGGCTGTTGGATGGTAAGAAACTTTCCAGGAAAGACACCGGCTTACTCCTGGCATAAGATGCATCCTGGAGAGCAGCCGATGGTTGGAAACGCTCCACTTCACATCGCCAGCGCAGAGCATCACAGCAGCATCTATAAATACCTCCAAAGGTACAGATTAGTGGCAAACCTAACTGTTGCCTGGAAACCACTGTGTGTGAAAATATGAGGGTCCTATTTCAAGTGAATGTTCAAATCACAAAGTAACTGTCAAGTGAGTCTTCCAATAAACGTTTACTTCAATACAGGATTGCACTTACGTTCCACAGAAATATTCTAGCAACTTAATTCAGTGTAAATGCCTTAAATGGAAAAATGCAAACGTGCTCCCTCAAAAACCCGATCTTATAGGAATGCTGACGCAAAATGGTAGAATGGAACCAAATATGTTTCCGGCTCTAGGAGAACTCAACTTTTAAAAATATTTATTTTAAATCCACCTACCATGCTTTTACAACTATTTTTCATCACATTATTATATATCATATGGATCATAGGTGGTACTGGTAGGTGCCATTGAGTCGGTTCTGACTCTTAGCGACCCTATGTACAACAGAATAAAATACTGCCCAGCCCTGTGCCATCCTCACAATTTGCTGCTACGTGTGAGCCCCTAGTTGCAGCCACTGCGTCAGATCTTAGGTGCTTTGCCACAATTGTGCTTAAGGAAATACACTCGAGTGGTTCGTGTTGAGAGTTAAGAATTTCCTGTAAGTTTAAACCCACTTCTTTTTCAGCAACCACTCAGTCTGCAAATATGGCTTGCAGATGGGTGGGGGTCTGGTGTTCACCCCTGCCCAGACTCCTGTTACCTGATCCTCCAGCTGCCTTGGTGAGAGGATACACTCCCTGGAACTGAGAAGAGGAAGTGGTTGGTGGAGGAGCGCCCTAACATTTACCTGAGCTGGATCACCTGTCTGTTCACCAACGCTAAACCTTCCAGACACTCGATTTCATAAACGGGCATCTGTGCTTCTTTGCCACAATTGTGTGCTTAAGGCAAGAATCTTTAAGTCAGAACTCCAGTGGCTCCACGAAAGAAAGACCTGGCAACATGCTTTTGAAAAGATTATGGCCTAGGAAACCCTATGGGGCAGTTCTACCCTGTCGCATGAGGTCACTATGTGTAGGATTAGACTCCACAGCACCGAACAACAACAAACATTTTAAATAAACATAATTTATGACAGTATCCATTTCATATCCTGCAGTTTTTCTCACTGGCTTTTGATTAAGGCATGCAGGCACTTTCTCTTAGGGAAAGGAAGTGCAAACTTAACAAGGAACATTTTGGGAACACCCCAAATAGAATTAACTAAGCAAGAGGGAGAGAAAAATGAATTCATTTATAACGAATTTGGGCAAAACTTTGTACTGCAATCTATCTCCTGTAACGATTTTGACACAATTCCCATTGACAGGTGCTTTATCAATATCATGTTTCTTTCCACTCACATCCCAGCCCCTGCACCGAGCCCCTTGTCCCTGATGCACCCCTGGAATTCCCCAGGGATGGTGCCCACCACAGGTGGCCAGGAGCAGCCCCACAACTGGGCCCTTCAATTCCTGCCATTGATCCAGCCGTGTGAAAAAAAAAAAAAGAAAAACCGTGTGAACGCTGGCTAAATGCTGCCAGGTCAAGCTGGAGAGCAGGACTCGAAAATTCAGTGCTAATTACTGTGATTACAATCTGCGTCCCAAGCAGCCAAAGCCTCCGGGAAGCATCTACAGGCGACCTGTCCACCAAATAAAAACTCTCCGTTTGAGGGACGCAGCGTCTATGCACGCCGACTTTCCAGCTCGTTAAGTCGTAACACTAACGAATGATACCTTCTCCCAAATGCATATGAACTAAGGCAAGACCAGCGGGGGCATGGGGGGGCAGGGGAGGGCCCAGAGCGGGGCACTTGCTCCGGGTGCAAATCCAAGGGGGGGCCAGATGAGGCACGGAATGACATTCCGAGGCGCCACAATCTTGAAAGGCGCCTGACTGAAGCTACCGGACAAGAGGGGCGAAGACGTTCGTACCGATGGGTCGCTGCTATCAATATCTATTCCCCTTGAAATTGAGGGGGAGGGGTGCAATTTAGAAATTGCCCCTGGGCGCTGGGTACTCCCCCACCTCCCCTCCCCTATGCCTCTGAAGACAGCAGATAGAATGCACAAGACAGGCAGAGAGAGGAAAAGATCAAACAGAACTCAAGTAGCCCCAAAACACCTAATGCCAGAGTCCTGCAACATGATGTCCGGATGGGGCTTTTCTTGCGATGACCCGAGAAGCTCTGAATCGTAGCCAGTAAGTTAGTGGGCGCTTAAGAAAACAAGCTCATGAACATGCTACTCGGCAAAGCGCAGGGGAGAACTTGTCAGCAGACTCCTGGACCTCTTACTACACCTGCTATAGATGTCTTTACCACTGAGCTCTCGTGGAAGATTTTAATTTTACTAAAGTCAAGGAAAATGATTTCATAAATGTATCTCTTATGACGTGAAAGAATCATAAAAAAAATTTTGATGCTAGAGGATGCTGAAATGTAATTTTGTTATCCTGGGCGCATATAAATTTCTTTAAACATGTTTGAATCGTTTGGATTTGCAAATAAATTGAGGAGTGAGATTTATTTATGCCTATTGGCAATGGGTTTTATTGGGAAAGCAGTAGTTTTTGCTTTGGTGTATATGGCTCATTTTTCTCTGTCCACGTAGGATGTACAGATATACTTGTCCTTATCCCGGTTTATACAGATGTAGTTCTTCCCAGGGCATACGAGTTAGAACAGAATTAACTGCTCTGAGTTATCATGTAGGATTCCAAAGGGATTGCCATGCTCCCAATGCTAGACTTCTAGAACACTGATAAGGAATTACGAGTGGGATTTTACATCTAAGCATCACAGGGACCCTTCCGTAGTTGGCGGCCGTCACACAGGCCTTCCGCGGGCCCATACAGGGATTCTTGAAGACTCTTGAGACTTTGCAGGGAAAATCACCGGCCAGTGTGGTTCTAAGACAGTGGGCAAAAATCTGACTTGTCACTTTAAGCCTGGCCTTACCTGCCCGCATGGGTTGAACACCACAGAGCCCTATCTGAGAATGACTTCAAAGATTTTCATTCCTCCCCTCACTTCCTTTTCTCAAGAACTCAGTCCACAAGGTGTGTCTTCAGGTGGTTTGGTTTATTTGAAAATGAAACCACTTTTAAAGGGCTCATTTGTTTCCTGTCATGAAGGCTGAAAAGAGAAGGTAAAAATTTCAGTATGGATCCATTTCATAGCCACTGTCACCCGCTGACTATTTCAGTTATTTATGTGCCATTTGACCTAAATAAATTTTCTAAAATAGAAGTGATCCTATGTTTTACAATTTCAGTAACTTTAGATAGTAATTTTTCTTTTTAAGAATTAAATGAAGTCACAGTGCTAGCTTGGCAAAACCAAGCTGCATTTGAAAAAATGTCACTTATGTACATTTCTCTGTACCTTCAGGAGTTCTCATGATAACTTCTGCTAAGGGCACAGTAAGAGTCACAGTTGAGTGTCCAACTGGTAAGAACACAGTTTCTATAATGACAGATGCACTGGACATTTGTTTCCCTCCCTCCTCCTTGGTGCCAACCCTAATCCCCCTCTTTTCCTTCTTCTTCCGAGACCTCACCAAGGTCCGTGCCAGGCACTCCTGCCACACATTAACTGTGCAATCTAGTAAGTCAAAAGTTTTGGGACTTTTCCATGTGCAATGAAAGGGCTAGCAAATCTCCTTGAGCGTCTGAGTCAGCTCAGTTAGCACTAAGAATTCTGCCCTGTAGGCCTGTTGACCTGAACACACATTCATCACCATCTTGTACAAGACACTGCGCTGCGCAGGCATTCAGGTTTGTTGACTGACTTGTTCAGCAACTACAACGTCCTAATTGGTTAATTGTAGGGACAATCCAAGTCATAATCTGGGAAAATACCTCCTTTCTCAAGAAACTCTTCTATTTGTTCCATTTCTCAGACCAACTTTTCCAATACTAGCCCTATACTAAACGATAGCCATCACCTGTTTCCTGAAAGCTGAAAAATAACTTACTTCACAAGATCGCTAAATAGAAAATGCACAAAAACCATTCTCTGATCAATAAAAATAATTACAGTGAAGACTATTCCAGAAAACAATTTCCATCAATTTTCGACAATCGAAGGAGCCCTTAATTTACTCAGTCCCTGACTGAGTTATTACATGAATCATGAAGGTTTAACTATTAGGACGGAGGCAGATATTTCAATTAGGGAATATCCATAATGGTTTAATTAAAGAATTTTTGCCATCTCACTTACAGCACTTAAGTACTGTATGGCAGAGGATTTATTTAAAACGTCCCAGAGGCAATTAAGCCCTTGATTAACAATACAATTTTCTTTCTTAACTCCATTCTCAATTACTATGAAGCTCATTTCTCATTGCCTGGAACTTACAGCACTTGGTACTCAATGGATTTAACACGCATGTAATTCCATATAAGCTGCTGAAAAAGGTTAGCAAGAATTAAAGTACACGGTAGCCCTTTCTAGAAGCTGTAGGACTTCATGTGTTGCACAGGCATGACAAAGGTGGCTTGGTGTGAGCCGTCTTCAGTTTACAGCCCAGTCACATCTGCACATGTGTGATGACACCACACTGAGTTACTCGAGGAACAAGGGGACTTGGTGACCAGGGCACAATTCCTAACTCTGAGAGTTAGTTGTTCTTGAGCTCAGAGAAGGGGGCAGGATAGTGATTAATAATGAACTTGCACGCATGGCTATTCTGTGCTTCAAGGAGAAAGAAGGGGCATGAGCCAGAAAACCTGCCACACCTCCTTCTATGTTTCCCGCTTGCCGGAAAGGAAGTGAGGGGTAAGGAAAGGGTCATAGAGAAGAGCATGGGCTCTCGAATCTGGCAGACCTGGGTTTCGTGGCACCTTAAGCATGTTACTTATCCTCTCTAAATCTCAGTTTCATTATGAGGTGGATATAATGATAAGATTGTTGGGAGAAGTCAATGAAATGATGACTTAATAGAATGGCTCACATGTACCAAGTCCAATCAATAACAGCCACTATTATTAAGGAGAAGACATTCTCCCCTCCCCTTTTTGGGCCTCTGTAAGCTAGACATGTGGGTCTGGAACACTGTCACCTAGGGCTCTGAATCGGCATGCCAGTTCGCACACAGAGATAGACAGTGGCAGACATTTTGTCACCTCTGGGAAACACGCCGACCAAGGGGACTAGGAGCCCACTTACATGCCTAGGGGCTGGCACTGTAGAAAACAAAAAAGATGAATTACATCTACTCTCTGACACCTCCCAAAGTTTTTGGAACTTAACATCTGAATAAGCTATAGAAATTCGAAGCCCTGGTGGCACGGTGGGTAAGAGCTCTGCTGCTAACCAAAAGACTGGCAGTTCATCTCCACCAGCAGCTCCTTGGAAACGCTATGGGGTAGTTCTACCCTGTCCTACAGGGTCGCTATGAGTCCAAATTGACTCGACTGCAACAGGTTTGGCTCTCTGGTTGGTTTTTATATGTGAATTCTGGCTTATCTGTGAATTTTTAGTCAGTGCTAAAATAAGGTTTTATGATTATGTACATTAATCTACGTCTAAAAAAGAGAGGGAAAACAAAAGGATTTTGCCTTTTGTTTTATCTTAATTTTAGACAAATTTCTCTTCAGTTTTTCATTGATTCAACAAATACATATTTGGTACTTACTATAAACCAGGTCCCGGGAGATCAACTGAGTAAGAGAGACGTTTACCCTCCGGGAGTGGAGGTCTAGCTGGGGAGACAGACACAAGAGGAAGAGGACAAGCGCCAATGCTGGTGTCAAAGATGTGGTCTGAAATCCAGGGAAGGGGGGATTCAGAGAAGGCTTCTCAGAGGAGGTGACAATGGCTGGAAGAGGAAGGCTAAACTTCAGAGGCAAAAAAAATATGTGCAGGTGCAGCAGAGGAGGAAGAACACAAGCAGGTCTATAACTTCACCTCCTCAAGAGTTACCAGAGAGATGTTTTTCGCTGGAAATGCCACGGAGGCCTCTACCTCTTGTCGGTTGACTTCATACACGTGGAGGGTTCCCAGGTATAAACGTTAGCTACTGAAACTATCCAGACAGTGTCCTTTTTCTGATCCTGTAGTCTGTCACAAGCAGTCCCTGCGTGGTGCAATACGCTGTGTTTGCTCAGCTGCTAACCAAAAGGTTGGAGGTTTGAGTTCAACCTGAGGAGGCTTGGAAGAAAGGGCTGGGGATCAACTTCTCAAACTCAGCCATTGAAAACCCTGTGGAGCACAGCTCTACTCTGGGACACATGAGGTCACCATGAGTCAGAGTCATGAGTCAAGTCACAACTTGACAGCAATTGGTAGTCTGCCACGGATGGTTAGCAAAACAGTGACACCCAATATTCCAAAATTCTTGGAGCCAAAAAAATCTCCCTTGCTTTCCTCTCCTATGAGATTTATTTATGCTTTTAAAATTATCCTAGAACTTTATAAGACTTAAATAAGAATTTCTCCTTCAAACGCACAGGATCTTCATTTAAAATCAGAATTGTGTTGAAAAGAGATACAACCAGATTATAGTCTGTGTTAACTAAAGTTTATGAGAAACACTATTTGGGCATCTACAGTGTACAAGGGACTACGCAGATACAATATGCTAAAATAAAAAGTGCTGGGGCTTGTATTAAGGCAAGCAAACTTAGCTTCTCAACAGTAGATTTTGTTCTGGTGGATTCTTTAAAAAAAAAAAATTATTGAGCTTTTTATTTGCGTTATCTCACTAGTCCTCTCAACAGTCCTGTGAGATGGATCCTATTATTGCCCCCTATTTTATATACGGAAACACTGAGGTTTATTTTATTCTGTAACTTTAAATGTTCAAACAGGCACCTGCTGACAATATTATGCCCCATTTCACAAATGGTATCAGTTTTTTTTTCAGGCCATTGGATTAGCCAAAGAACGTTAACTCACACCTACCTTGACCAGAAAAGCTTCACTCTTAAAAATAATAATAATAAAAAAACCGTATGGGAGGAGGGAGCAGTTGGCAAACAAACATAGAAGGCATGCATTGTTTATGTAAAAATACCATATCTATACATACATACATACATATGTGTATATACATATATATACATACACACATAAAGCCCTGGTGGTATAGTGGTTAAGAGCTATGGCTGCTAACCAAAAGATTGGCAGTTCAAATCCACCAGCCGCTCCTTGGAAACACTATGGGGCTGTTCTACTCTGTCCTATAGGGTCTCTGTGAGTCACAATCAACTCGACAGCCATGGGTTTACACATACACAAGACAACAGACAGCCAGAGAGAAATCATTTTGTAAATGCAGTGTCATAGTAGAAATGCTATTTTTAACAAAAATCTGTATATTTAATTTTATTTGAGTTTAAAAAAAGAAAGATAAAAGAAAATAACAGGACAAAAAAAAATGAGATTTAGGCAAAAAATATAGTGAGAATGACTTTTTTCCTCCTTCAAAATTATCTGTATTTGTGACAGTTTAGAACTGGGTTCAGCAAACTTGGTAAAGGCACAAAAAAAAAAAAACAACAAATCCGCTGCCTTCAAGTCAATGCATAGCAACTCTGTAGGTCCGAGCAGAACTGCCCCATAGGGTTTCCAAGGCTGTAAATCTTTACGGGCGCAGACTGCCACATCTTTCTCCCAGGGAGCAGTTGGTGGGTTTGAACCACTGACCTTTCAGTTAGCAGCCAAGTGCTAAGCTACTGCACCACCAGGGCTCCTTTGTAAAGGCCAGATGGTAAATATTTAAGGCTCTGTAGACCTAGAGGAAAACTCTAGGTTTTTTTTTTTTTTAGTTTACTGTATAAAGTATATATTTTTAAAATTGCCATTTTAACCATTTTTAAGTGACATTAATTACATTCACAATGGTGTGCAGCCATCACAACTACCTATCTCCAAAAGTTTTTTATCACCTCCAAAATGAGGATATTTTATAGGTACTGACATAACAAGAGAGAACATAGCTGTTTTGTTGACAAAATTAAAAATAAAATTGAACACAATTTTTTATAACACATTTCTACTAATGAGAAGAATAAAACTCTTTTGGGGGGGTAATATTTTGATTTTTTGGGGGTTCAAAGGTATTGTTCCCTATCACCAAATCAGTCGCAAATGTTTGTCTTTAAAAACGACTCTTAGTTCAAGAGTTGCACAAAAACAGGCATCTGTGTTTAGAATATCTGTCTACAGGCTTATGCAAATGCATATGGCCTGGAGATCCAGTATATCATGGAGAGGACTTGAGTCACAGAGAAGTAACTCGACCACGGTCATGGTGACAGGCGGAATGGTTATGACTCAAGACCTTGGTTTCTAAATCACGGGCTAGAGTATCAGCCCTAGTTATTATTCAAAGAGATATCAACAAATAGAAAGCTTTCAGGGCTCCCCCATGGGACTCTTGTCTTTATCGCTTTGTTAACTTGGGAGGTTGGCAAGATAGTGCCACACCTACTGGTCTGTACTGCACTAAAGGCAACTCAGCTTGGTGTAAACCATAACAGGCAACATTATAGTCTCCTCTAATTGTTGCTTGAAAAAAAATTTTTTTTAAATCCCAATTTCTCCCACTTTCCTTATTTCCCCTATCCTGACACAAATAAATTTCTTTTGGTAAAGTTTTAACAGATTAGTTTTGTGTTTCTACATACATCAAGGATTTTATCCTCCTTTTAAAATACATACTTAAGAAACTTTGCCTCTGCAGGCTCTTTGTGTGGTCACAGGGTAGGGGTGGGGGAGGCAAGGGAAGACAGGAGAGGAGGGAGGTTATTGGTTCACAAAAGTCCAGACAGTATTTGACTGAAAAAAATGCAGAGTCGGGGAGCAGGGTGGAAGAAATGAATCAGAAATCCCACGAACAGAGGAGGGTTATTTTTTCTTTTAAAAGATTAAGGACTGTAGGCTTTCATGCCTACTCAAATGGAACAAGAAAAGAGTTTAACCTCTGCCTCATTCCGTTTGGGACTGCAGAAAATAAAAGTTGAGCACGTTCAAAACACCCACTATGATTTTCTTCTTCCCTTTAAAATGGCAACATAGCATCTGGTAAAAGATTCGGGGTGCCGTTCCCGTTAATAATCGTTATCCGGAAGAAAAGTCACCAGCCCACCAGGACCGGGAAAGGAGACCAAGATGGAAAGCTCTGGCTCGCCTTTTCTGTGGACAAACATTCTAGATGAAGCCGCCTTGCCACTGTGCATGAAATTCCAGTTCTGGCCTTAAGCCGGGCATGTTATTTCTAGTTGTTCAAAACAAGCTTTTTAGAGAAAATGTGCACAGCTATTTTATAAAAGTGTCCAAAGCAGAATGAGCTGTTTCTTTTGAGGGAAGGACCCATATTTTCCAAATTAGTCCAACTTGTAGTTGATGGGCTCAATGCCCATTTATCTGCATCCCTGATGAAATCGCCTTGCTGGATGACTAATGGTGCCTTCAGGAAGTTGTTAACCACCCCTAGGTTGTACATGGGGAATGCGCAAGATAAAAAGCAAGGGAAATAAGCAAATGAGGAGAAGTAGGAAGTCAAGGCAGTAATTTTGACAATAAAACGGAAAGTTTTAAACGTTCAAATTACGACAGGGGTTCAGCCTTGGCAGTCCGCTCTATGTCTACAGGGATAATTTTGGAGAAGTCTATTAATTTCCCTGGTCAGGTCGACTCCTTCGTAATTAAAATTTCTTAAAAGTTTTCTCTAACAATCCCTGGGTCATTAGGATCACAAGATCTTAAAAACTGATATAAATCTCCAATCACAATGACAAAGAAGAACAGAGAGTAATACATGGGGGTAGCAGGGAGGGGAATAGAACCAAATAACTGATTTTAAGAGCCATGATTTTAGAGAGTCACGATTTTAGGATTTTTTTTTGCTAGTCCTGGTACTATGCCTGGCATATCATAGGTACTAATTAAATACATAAATGAGTAAATCAATGAATTCATCTTGAATTAGCTTTATACAATTTTTCTTTCCTTAATAGTATGATATTGATAGTAATGATTTATAAAGAATTTTAAAAACTAGAAGAGCAAATGGTATTCTGTTCCTTACCCACTGCCCAATGTCTTTCTGTGAATCATTTAAATGAAAAAGTTTCAGAGTGAGGTCATTTCTAAGGCTGGTATATTTTTAAATACCTTTGGATGAAGTATAAAGTTGTCCTGTTAAGACTGATGGGTAGGGAAAAAGTAATAAATGCCTCTTCATATTACGGCGGCCTATTTTCTTATTTTGGCTCTATTTTTTAAACTCCTGAGATACTTATGACACCTTAAATTTAGGAACTTGTTCCCTGACATCAGAAACTGGCTACAAGTTTTAAAACTTTTAAAATAGCAAAACTGTGAAACAGTGATTTATTACCATAACTCTCCTGTTGACTTAGTTTAAGATACACAGGAACCCCTACCCCCTGAAAAGCAAAGAAAAAAACACGTTTAAAATGCTGTCATATAAATCCTTAAGCCATTAAAACATTTTGGTCCAGAACATGTAGGAGTCTTTAGATAACATATTGCACCCAGAAAAAAAGATAAAGAAGGAAAGGAAAAAAAAAAAAAAAGGAGAGAGAGAAAAGGAAAAATCAAATATATCCCAACAAAAACAAAACCCCAGAAGAATATACTGCAGTCCAAAGCTTCCGGTGCTATTCACGTGAGTGCACCTACACTTCCTGTGTCCCAAAAGGTGTCATCACATCAGCCTCCAGAGGAGAAGCAACTGAACGACAGTCCTCACTGAAGAACTGATGCACTGAGACGCAGCTAAAACCATTCTGGTGTGGAATTTGTTATTTCTTTTACTTGGCTGGAAAGCAGTGGGGTTGGAAGTAACAGCACAGGCTGTTCTTTGTCTCAGGAGATGTCTTGATCCCTTCTCTTCTCCCTCATCATCCAGTATTGCTACTGTCCATGTTTTCCCATACTCACATTAAACATGCCCATTAGGAATATCTGGGGAACTTTCCAGATAAAGCTTCCTTGCTATTCACTCCCTGCTTCTCACACTTTTGAAGCTCAGCGTATTGCCTCCCCTACCATCTATCACAGCTTTAACCAGCTGCAAACGTTTCTGCCTTTCAGGTGAAATCATCAGTGAGTTTTACTTCAGTGCTTTCAGGAATTACTCATTTTCTTTAAAGCAACCAAGAGAGTCATTTCTTCTGCTGCTAGGTTTTTTATGTAAGGCAAGAAATTAAAGTTGTCTTGAACTTTCCAACAAGGCCTGGTTAGCTCCATTTTGACTGTGCCCATCCATCCATATTACTTTCTGGTCCACATTTATTTTTCATATATATATATATAAAATGTATTTCATATACATGTTTCTTATATAGCACAGCCTGCCAATATGTGGCCTACATTAACCAAGTACGATCAAACCAGACCTCCTCTCCTCCCGGATCCCCATTCCTGTCACAGGAGATTTTGCTGGGGGCTGTCTATAGTGGGATACTGGGGCAGAGGGTCTCCATGGGCCTGAGAAAGTCGCTGTGCGGCCTCCCTCCCCAGTCATGATTTCTAGGCCTCTCCTCACTAGGACTCAGGGCTGTGGTGGTCTAACCCCTGGGTGTCCGGAGCCTGTGCGCTGGCAGCTGCTGCTTAGAGGCTCCCTCTCCCCAGCCTCGCCCCTCTCCCTACTTGGGGAAGGAACCCCCTTGCCTTCCTCTCTGGCCTAGTAAGGCCGGTCCCGAGGAAAGACGGGCCTGAAAGTGCGTCAAGTCACCCTCTCGGGTTTCCTTACTGACAAAGAGCATGCCGCCAAATCCTCCCACGCCGCCATCCTGCCAGGCCTAGGCCTGCCCCATTAAGGCCGCCTTCATGCGCCTCCCTGCCTCACGCTGGGCCCGCCAGATTTGTTAGCTTACTTGCAGGCCCTTGTGATGATCGGTTTTACATCACCTCCGAATCAGATTTTAAAAGGTGGACCTAGATATCCAACAGAAGACGTGAACGCTGGAAAGGGAGTCCCTGGCGGCCCAACCTTAGGCTGGTTTCCGGAGCGCCTGCGGGTTCACCTTGAGATCTATGGCTGCGTGGACGTGTTGGCTTCAGACCACCCCTTGGAAAGAGATGGTTCAGTAGTACTCCTGCCACTGCCATGCTAGGACGGTGTGTCTGGCAACAGTGCAATGTAGAGCTGGTACTAACAATAGCAGAGGTGAGGTGGCACTCAGGAAGGGAGGATAATAATACATGTGAAACCCTGTAACTACAGGTTGAAAGTGTTCCAGGATTCAATGCTTTGATTTTTCCCCTTCTTCCAAAAATTTATCAATAGAAGAAAATCAACTTTTGCTAACTGACTGAAGAAAAAAAAAAAAATTTTTTTTTTTTTTTTCCAGTGACTGGAATGCCCCATGAGGGAAGTTTGCCAGCCTGCCAATGGCCATTTGAACTCTCTTTGATCCAGCTCCGGAGAGTAGGAGAGGAGAGTTGATGTTTTTTTCTGGTCTCTCTTTCCCTTCCTTCCGTTTACATACATTTCTAAAGCCCTGCTGACAGCCTAGCCCATCAAACTCTGAAGCTATTTAGCCCCAAACAGACCCGTGTATCCAAAAGCACACATCTTACAGATCCTATGAAATGAAACCACTTATGGCAACCACCACCAACCACCATTCCCTCCATCTTTTCCTTAAGCACAATTAATAGTCAAGCAGATGGTTGACAAAGAAGTCTAATCTAAGGCTGCTGAAGAAAGGTTCAGTAATTGACCTACAAGTGGAAGGCCTTTTGGCTAAGATCACAGGTACATTATCTCCATGTAAATGGTTGAGTACATTTGTTGATAACCAACAGTGTGTAAGGCATACCACAGCACACAAAGGCACCCTCCCCCCTCCCTTTAGGGTGCACATTTTTAAAGGACAAGAGAAAACGGTCCAGATCATTCTGTTCAGTGCTATTTATTTTCAGGTTAAGCTTGAGAGAGCTCTTTAACGCAGCGCTTTCATCCTGACCTACAGAAAGAGGACAATTTGATGGTCCTTACCATTTTGCTTTCTCTGGCTCTAATAGCAAGGCCTGATGGAACTTCCAGAACACAATTATGCAAAAAAAGTTTTCAGCATTCCAAAGCAGAAAGAACTGTCTTGGACATTGGAAAAACTGCTGTGTTTAAATTAAGTATTGAGAAGGAACTAATTTATATTGAAAGGGTTTTAGGAATATACATTGTAAAACACATTAAAAACTATATGATTTGATCTGTAATATTAACTAGAATATCCTCCTTAAATAGAGAAGACCAAGATGTATCAGTCCCTTATTCGAAGATAACCAAAAAAAAAAAAAACCAAAAAACCGTACGCACACACACACCAAACCCACTGCCAATTCTGATTTATAATGACCCTGTAGGACAGATGAGAACTGCTCCATAGGGTTTCTAAGGCTATAATCTTTATGGAAGCAGACTGCCACATCTTTCTCCCATGGAGCAGCTGGTGGGTTCAAACCAATGACCTTTTGGTTGGCAGCTGGGAACTTTAACCACTGTGCCACCAGGGCGAAGATAAAAAGGACCGTTTTTTTTCAGCTAGGAGTTATTATATATTGGCCATGGAGAGAGGGAACTATGTATGTATGAATATGGCTTATTTGCTAGGCTGCCGACTTTTGCTCAAGTGAATACTAGGTCTGACCTGAGGGAGATTTGGGGAAGGGTGAAATATGTTTTTATTACTTTTTCCACTTGATTTTGGAAAATGAGGTGTCCAGAGAACCATGATCCTCTGATTCTGAGACCTTCTGCCCTGCCTGTACTCTAAGACCTTTATCTGAAAAAGAACCGCAACCCTGGAAGAAATGTGGTGGCAGTCTATTTCATTAAGGAAGTTAAGGCTGTGGCCATTTTCTTCTCAGCAATTATCAGGATTACTTTGTGAAAAAAACAGCAACATGTGGAAAGGGTGTGGGGGAAACCTATGGAGTATTAAAAATACCTGCACTTATGCTTCAAACAAGCAACTGAGGTGGGTATTCCCTGGACCTAAAAAGCCATTAAAGCATTTTCCATAGGAATAAGGTTCTACATATACATCCCCTCACCCCTTTTCCGTGAGACAGAAAAATAATGACCAGGTAACTTCTCTGTCCCTCAGCATACAAGAGGAGAATCAAAATGCCTGGTGCCCTATAAATACCATTCTGGTACAAATAAGAGTGTGGGCGGGTGAGGGGCGTGAGGGAGCCTCCACCGTGGGCCAAGCCAGGTGCTGGCTGCTTTCAGAACTTTGGGATTTAATTCTCAAACCAAGCCTGTGAGCTAGTGACTCTTCCCTTTTCAGGAAAGAAAAGTAAGTGACAGCCTGTGTTCTTCCCACAACACCACCCTGCTCCCGTGGATCCCTCCGGTTTCAAAGGGAGAAGAAATCTATAAATCATACAACTTCAGTTAGCATTCCATGAACTGTGGTAAAGCCAGAGTCATCTATTAGAAGACAGACTTCAGGCAGAACAGGTTCACACCCACGGAGAAGTTATAGCTGATTATCAAAAAACAGAGGTAGAGCTTACTTAGGGGTTTCCACTGTTTACAATAAACATTGTAAACATAAATTTAAAACCAATTACACTGACTATTACGGTAAGAACATTATACTATGAGCCTGGCATAAAGTAGGTGTTTAATAAATAATATTTGGATGGACAAACAAGTTCACGTTCAGGTTTAATCTGAAATACTACCAAAAGAGAATCAATGAGAAGTCTAACATCTATCCTATTAATTTAAAAAATATTAAAAAAAAAAAACTCCTATGATTGGCTATTAAACCTTTAGCAGGGCAGTAATAATGACCATGAACCACACTGTAAAATTAATTTTAAAATCTTGCCTTGTTGTTTGAGAAATATATCTGATGTATAAATTCATTAAAATAAACCCAACTACAGCTTTGCTTTCCACTGGAAAAACAAATGTCTCTACTGGAAAAGAAGGAATTTTATCTCTCCATACTCTAAAAAAAGTCTTCTTAAACCAAGACTATTAACCTGTTGGCTTCTTGCGCATGTGCAACGTCTAGATTAACGGGACAGAAAGCAACAGCCCTATGAACCGTTCCAGTGTATCAAGCGAGTAAACAAAAACAAACAGGATTTATACAACCACCATAATACCGCCCTGGGAGCTGTTTTGGTCCATCAGAACCCAAATCCAACTTTTCAATGGCACCTAAATGTATGGATCCCTAACAGACCTTGCTTTTCCAATAAAGTAAACATCAGATACATTTCCAAAATCAGCTTATAAAATACAATAGGTATGTGGCTGGGTTTTCCAACTAAGCACTTTAAATACATCCTAACCTGCCTCTAGAACAAAACAACCAAAAGAGTTAACATTCCCCACTGGGTTTCCACAGCATTGTACTAAATGTCCCTTCCTATCTCTGATAGCCTCTCAATAAACAAGCAAGTTGGTAAATACAAGAAAACACATAATAACGGAGTCCAGTCTCCTACCTGATCCTGACCATCCCTGGGCTAATCTTCAGCCCTCCCACAGCAGCCCCTGCAAAATCACTCGTTCTTAGCCCTCACTTTTCCCTTCCTTGCTTTTGTTCCCCTTGAGAGACATCCCTAAGGCTTATCCAAACTGTGAGTCTGGAGTAAAGAGGCAGGTCCCGCTGTCTCTTTAAAAAACTTAACCACAGTAAACCACCATCTTACTTACTGTTGGGTCTTCCCTTCTTTTACATCAAGATTTGTTTCTGCCAAAAACCTGAAAGCGGGCTCTTTCGTGAGCCAAGACCTCAGGTAACGGTCATGTTTAAAGAACGGCCTTGCTTGTCAAAGATTAGAGAGCTGTCTGCAGCATCCGCTCCTCTTCACCATAGCCAAGTAGGCCCGATAAATGCTAATACTCAGCATGACGCATCAAGACCTCTAAGCCCCGGTGATGGTTAAGAAGAAAGTATCACAAATTTACAGAAATTATCCGTGGCACAATAGAAAAGAGAAGGAATTAATCAAAGTCCCTCTCTTAACGCAATGCTTGAGTGAACTACCCCAATCCCTTTTTAAAAAGGATAACCTGGTGGCAAGTGACCCTGGCGACACGCCCTAGCGAGGTACACAGGGAACACTTGTTCCTTTTTTTTTCTTTTATGACCTCATTAAGGAGGATTTTGAAGATTGTTCCTGAATGTGAGAACAAAGTGTCTTAAGACATCTTCCGCTTTTTAGGTCTTTAGCCTTTTACCGCTGGGATGGCTTTTGAATCTGTGTTTATAACTAGATACGCTCATGCTTGCAACGCTCCTCTCGCCCTCAAACCAAGAAGCAGGAAGGTGATGTGGAGGAAAACAGCTGCACGCTTCTCGGTGCAGAGATGTGCGAGCTCTTACACGCGAAACTTCTGCCAAGACCAACTTGGGGTCCATTCTTTTTTCCACCCTCTCCGAGCTGAAGCTGCCATTAATTAACTCTGGTGGCTGTTTCCAGGCTGTTATCAAGGGAGGATGCAGGCTGCCAAATCCGTTTGTGTGAAGATACTCCGCAGCCAGTAACATTTTCCTCTAAAGTGTTTGTTGATTCCACGCTTAGATTTAATATGGAAGATTATATTTTATGACCAGAAACAAACAAACAGATTTATAACCAAAGCCTTGAAAGGCAAACAGGGAAAAAGCAAGCCAAGTACTGGGCCTAAATGTAGTATTTTTATTGACTTCTTAGAAACCAAATAACCTGGCATATTAGTGTGTGCATTCTGCAACAGACATTCAGCCCCATTGTACTACTTAGAAGAGAATAAAAAGAAACCCTACTGTTTGAAACCCAGTGGAACATCCCCACAACAGGGCACAACTGTTCCCTCATGCATGAATGGGAAGGAGATGAAAGAAAAGATGGACTTCTGAGGTACAGCAAAAAACAAAGACAACAAAAGTACTGATCATGAGGGAATGACACAGCTCATTGCAGCAAAAAGGATGAGAGAAAGGAGCGCAGACAATGGTGAGGACAGCTAAGTGACACGTAGGAGAATTGAAAAATCTACACAAGTGTCTTTTCTCTCCACACTTGATGAAAAACAATCAAATGTTGGTACATCTGTCATAAAAAAAAAAAAAAAGATAAATGAAACCTGTTACCATCATTGTAGATGGTAACTTCACTACCAAAATTGTAACTGTCCAATTAGACGTTGCCACCTCTGTTTCTTAGCCTTGCTAAGACGAAGAGCTTTCATTTCTAGGCCAATTTATAACATTTGAATATGTCGGAACAAATTATGAAGGCTAAGGAGTACCAAAATGTGTGTACCTACATAAGAACATGGATACAATGATTTAAAACTATGTAAAAGATGGGTTTTTGTTTATAAGATACTTTGTTTCTGAAATATTCTCCTCTTGACTCACATAATTACAGAGATACTTGATCTAAATTTCTGATTGATCTTCATCTGATAGCGGCTCCAAACGTTTTGACTTTAAGTTTCTTTGTGGTGAAGCCCAAGGGGACACTGTTTATAAACACTTAATATGAATGAGGGAAGCTCATGATTTAATGCTACTTTTAGGTAAATTCAGTAATTTGTATGTGATGGGAACAATTACCCTCTGATGTTTCTGTTTTTCTTAAACAGAGGCACACCTGTCCACACTTCACTAACGCTGAGCCCTGCTAATGAAGTGTTCAGGGAGAAAATCCCATCAGCCAAATCTATGAAAAACCAACCATATGAAATCCCTGCTCAATGTTTACTGCTCCGGAAGTCCACCAGCCTGGGAAAGTCAGACCGTTTGAAAGTTAGCTCCTGAGAATTATTCCTTGCCTGATAACATACAGCCCCTCACAAAACCCAAAACGCTGTCTGATTGACCCTGTTGGAATGGCTGATGAATGGATAAACGCTGTAATTGATTAGCACAGAAGTGTGAATTAAAACAGGGCAAGGCATCAATAACTAGCCTCTGACAAAGGTAGCTGACATAAAATGTCAAACAACTTGTGGCTGTATCTCATCAAAGGCACGCTTTTCTTAAAATAGGGGAGAAAGGGAGAAACAAACAGGCCCAGGGTCCTGTTCTCTGCATTTCTTTAATCTTTCCTCTTGGTAATGATGCTGTGTTAAACCACCAGCAAACGGTATGGGAACTCACTCCTCAGTCCACCTTCATATATCAAGCAGTGTGAGGCAGTTAAATGTTGTGGCATTGTTGTTGGGTGCCATCCAGTCGATTCCAACTCATAGTGACCATATATAACAGAGTAAACTGCCTCATAGGGTTTTGTAGGCTGTAATCTTTACAGGAGCAGATAGCCACTAGGTCTTTCTCCTGCAAAGCCACTGGGTGAGTTTGAACTGCCAACAGTTCAGTTAGCAGTCGAGTGTTTAACCATTGGGCCAAAAGGGCTCTTTATTGCTCCATTACTTAAATAAAAATCAAGTAAGAAGTCCTGTTTTCTCTTCATTTTTTTCCACTAGGAGCTCTCTTCACTTATGTCCTCACAGAAAAGTAAATTCTGCTTTCCACAGGGCTCCTTAAGAGGTAGGAGGCTCACTGACTGGATCGCTTCTTCCATCTGCTTCTGGAGAGGAAAAACTCAGTCAGTCAGTCAATCATCCAGCACCTGGTGTGGGCCAGTTTCTGTTCTGTGCTGGAGTACAAAGATGAACAAGGCAGGTTTATGGTTTATGGCATGGAGGTGTCGGTGGTTTTGTGGTAGGATTCTTGCTTGCCATGCGGGAGATCTGGTTTGATTCTTGGCCAATGCACCTATGTGCAGCCACCCCCGATCTGTCAGTGGAAGCTTGCATGTTGCTATGATGAATGCTGAACAGATTTCAGCAGAGCTTCCAGACTGAGTTGGACTAGGAAGAAAGATCTGGCAATCTATTTCCCAAAATCAGTCAACGAAAACCCTATGGATCACAATGAATGGGGATGGCACAGGACCAGGCAGCATTTTGTTCTGTTGTGCATGGAGCTGCCACAAGTTGGTGGCTGACTCAAGGGTAGCTAACCACAATAACATGGTTTAAGGCAAGCTGAGTTGATGCAAACCCTACTCCTGCTTAAAATTCACAGAAAAATTGGATAATATAAAGTTTAAAACAAAAAGGGGGGGTATTGCATATTTGAGCTTGAGAGAAAAAGAAGAGCGAACTCCTCAAGTGTCAGAAACAAAGCACGAACTGCAGAGTTAGAAGGAAACTCACTGTGAAGCTGTGGCCACTCAGGGGTGTATCAGCCTGTGCCTTAGTTTCCTGGAACAAAGTGGGTGGTTTTAAATAAGAGAAATTTATTGTCTCACAGTTCTAGTGGCTAGCGGTCCAAATTCAGGGTGTTGGCAGAAACATTTCTCTCTGAAGGCTCTAGGGGAAAATTCTTTCTTGTTTCTCTCAGCTTTTGATAACCCTAAGAACTCCTTGGCTTGCAGCTTCAGGATAACTCTGTTATCACATGGCTGTGTGCCCTCTGTCTGTCTCCTCCTCTTTTATAAAGGACACCATTCAGATTGGATTAAGACCCACTCTACCCTGGTATGACCTCATGTTAACAGATAACATGTTAAACAAGCTCACGCGTTCACAGGTATAGGAGTTAAGGCTTCAACGTCTCTTTTTAGGGTACACAATCTAATCCATGACAGCCCCGAAAACAAGCATTAGGTGCTAGAGTGTCAAGGCCCACTTGGGACAGGAGTCATGAATTTGGGACTGTACGAAGTAAGGGAACTGGATAAGATGACAAGCTGCCCAGTCCATAAAAAGGGAACTAAAAAAACTATGCACATTTAAAAAAAAAAAAAAAAAAAAACACAACAAAAAACAAATAAATGCCAGCACAGCAGTCTGAGGCCTGGCTTGGACTCTGTGAAACATAAAACCTCTCATGTGAGTGATCAGAACCATGAGCTTTTGCTAAGAGCATGTACAGAGATTAAGTATATAACACCTGCATGGTTTGGAAGTCACAAATAGAGAAATCAAAATTAAAAACTGGCTAAAGACCTTAAGACACCTGAGTCTTGGTTTGCAGAAGAAAAATGCAAAGCAGTGCTATAAGAATGTATCTACAATCTAGGACACATGGATTCAACAAAGGAAAAAGCAGTCCCTGTTGAAGATGAAGAAGCTGAAGATGAGCTCACAATAATGAAGTCCAACCATCTGAGGACATGAACCACCATGAGGGCAAGTCAAGAAATACAATATAAGAGCAAATCAGTATCTGGAAACTAGAAATAAGTGAAAACCTAAGAAAGAACCTGAAATATATATATGTTTAAAGTTATTAAAGAGATAAAAGAAGAAAAAGCAACCATTGAAAGTACAGGGCATTATTGAAAATAAAATTTAATTTGAAAAAAAAAAAAACCAAATAGCATTCTTAGAAGGAAAAAATATAGTCACTTAAATTAATGAGTAAAATGGTAGATTGGATATGGCTGAAAAAAGAATTAGTGAACTATAGGATGGATCAAAGGAAATCATACAGAACATAGCATGGAGGGCTAAGAGATGGAAAAAAGGAAGCTAAGAAACAAGAAGGGTAGAATGAGAAGTTAGAATAAATGTCTAAGAGAGAATATAAAGAAAAGGATTAATGATTGAGACTTTTTCACAACTAAAACAAGTATATTCAAGTTCTTAGATTGAAGAATCACAGTCAAGAGCAGGATAAACACAAATCAAAAAAACATAATGAGCTACCCAAAACCAAAACCAAACCCATGGCGGTCAAGTTCATTCCGACTCATAGAGTCCCTATAAGACAGAGTAGAACTGTCCCATAGGGTTTCCAAGGAGTGGCTGGTGGATTCAAACTGCCAACCTTTTGGTTAGCAGCCAAATGCTTAACCACTTCACCACCAGGGCCCCACCATGAACCTGCAGAACACCTAAACAAAGAAAAAGCAACCAGAGAGAAAAGACTACCCCCGAAAAAGAATAATTTTACTCCACAGTATAATGGTCCTGAGCAGCAAAAGAGGCTAATAATAATAATAATATTTTCCAAGTTTCAAGGGAAGACAACATTTAACCAAACTTATCATTCGAGTGTAGGGGCAAAATAAATACAATTTCCTTATAAACAAAGGTTGAAAGAGTTTACTGCTCTCGGATCTTTACTGAGAGAAATAGCCAAGAATATATTTCAGGATAAAAAGAGACTGAACCTAGAAGAAAGGAGTGGATCCAAGAAACAATAATGAGCAAAGAGGATTATAAACATGTAAGTAAATCTAAATAAGCTGTGACTATTTAAAAAAAGAAGAAGCAATAATAACGGTGTCTCATTTGGGAGGTTTTAAAACAAAAAAAATAAAATGCTAGACTAGGCTGATAGCATCAAATAGTGAGGGCAGATATCAGGACTAAAATATTCTAAGACTTTTTGTTCAGAAGGAGAATAGAGGTATGTGAGTTAACTTGAGATTCTGTTAAAGCAAATACGCATATTAAAATTATAAAGGTCATCACCAAAAGCAAATAACATACAAATTCCAAATCAATATAAGGAAATAAACAGAAAGAATAAATAAAACTAAGTAAATCCAATGAGAAGAAATAGGAAAACATAGTAAGTAAACAGGACAGTAGATAAAAACAGTAAATTCATGGTAAAAATTAATTGTATCAGTAATCACAACAAATAAACAACCACAACAACAAAAAACCCCGCTGCCATCGAGTCGATTCGACTCATAGCGACCCTACTGGACAGAGTGGAACTGCCCCAGAGAGTTTCCAAGGAGCACCTGGTGGATTCGAACTGCCGACATTTTGGTTAGCAGCCTTAGCACTTAACCACTATGCCACCAGGGTTTCCATCACAACAAATATAAACATTAAATATTCATATTAAACTCACAGATTAAATTTAAACAAAAACGATTTAATTAAATACTGTTTATAAGAGATATACCTCCCAAAAATTAACAACAAAAAAACAAAAATAAATAATGGGCAAAAGAATTAGACATTTAACAAAGAAGATAATAAAATGTCCGACGAGCACATGAAACGATACTTAAAGATGTTAAACCAAAAACCTATTGCCGTTGCCTCGATTCCATGGTAATTTAAAAAACAAAACAAAAAACCAAACCCACTGCTGTGGAGTTTCCTTGCAACTCATAGCCACCCCATGTGTTTCAGAGTAGAACTGTGCTCCATAGGGTTTTCTTCCATGACAATTCTGAGTGGATTCCAACTAGCAATCTTTTTTTGGTTAACAGTCCAGTGCAAACTGTTTGCACCACCCAGGGAAGTTATTACCAAACCCAACCCATTGCTGTCGAGTGGATTCCAACTCATAGCGACCCTACAGGCCGGACTACTCTGCCCCATATGGGAAACTGCCCCATAGAGTTTCCAAGGAGTGGCTGGTGGATTCAAACTACCGGCCTTTTAGTTAGCAGCCTGAGCTCTTGACCACTGCTCTACCAGGGCTCTGTTTTTTAAATTACCATGGAATCTACCATGGAAGTCATTAAGGGAATACAAATCAAAACCACAATGAGATACCACTTCACCCCCACTGGAATGGCTATGATAAAAAAAAGAAAAGTGGAAAATAACAGGTGTTGGATAGGGTGTGAAGAAACTGGAACCCTTATCCACTGCTGGTGGGAATGGAAAATTGTAGGGCCACTGTGGAAAACTATTTGGCAATTCCTCAAAAATTTAAACACAGAACTACCACGTCACCCAGCAATCCCAATCCTGGGTATATGCTCAAAACAACTGAAAGCGGGAACACAAACATATGAATCTGTACACCGATGTTCATTACAGCAGTAGTCACAGCAACCAAAAGCTGGAAACAACCTACGTATCCATCAAAAGGTAAATGGATGAACAAAAAATGGTGTATTCACACAATGGAGTATTACTCAGCCATATAGAGAAATGAAACCCTGATACAGGTTACATCATGGAGGAACCTTGAAAACATTATGGTGAGTGAAGTCAGTCAGTCACAAAAGGATTTGTGTGATCCCACTTACGTGAAACAGACAAATGTATACAGACCAAAGTTACCAGGTGTGAGAGGGAGGAGGAAAGAGGAAGTCTTTATCCGGGGGCACTGAGTTTCTGTTGGGGGCCCTGGTGATGCAGTGGTTAAGAGCTACAGCATGCTACAGCTGCTAACCAAAATGTCAGCAGTTCGAATCCACCAGCCGCTCCTTGGAAACCCTACGGAGCAGTTCTACTTTGTCCTATAGGGCTACTACGAGTCAGAGTCAACTCACAGGAATGGGTTTGGTTTTTATTTGTTCATTTTTTTGAGTTTCTGTTAATGTTAATGAAATAACTTGGAAACCAGTGGGGCAATGGTTGTCTAACATGACGAATGTGATCGACATCACTGAACTGCACAGGTAAAAATGCTGAATTGGTAAATTTTTTTTTTATAAAAGAGAGAAATACCTAAAACATAAAGACACAGATGGGTTGAAAGTAAAAAAATAAAGAAGAGGTTAAAAAAAAAAATCCCAGGTGATGCTGCCTGTTTGCCTGTTTTGTTCACCGATATGCCTAACGAGAATAAGTTCTGGTTCTCAGTAAATACTGCTGAATTAATTAGCATTAATATCGAGGAAGGTAAAAAACATTCTTAAGAATAAAGAGGATTATTATTTATTGATAAAAGAATATTTTATCAGAGGGAAAAAATATTTCTCAACCTGTAGACAAATAACATTGATAACCCTCTCCAAGAGCAAGGGGGAAAAAAAAACAGGGTACAAATAAATATTTGGAATGAAAAAGAAACTAAAATTACAGATGCAGAAAAAATTAAAAATAAGAGAATGCTAGAAATAACCTTGTGGTAATAAATTTGAGAACACATGATGTGAACAATTTTCTCAAAAATATAACTAATGAAAAGGGATTCAATAAGAACTAGGAAACCTGAAGAGATCGTATGCTATTAAATATATTGAATCAGAAGTCAAGTTACACACACCCACAAACACAACTGATACAGGTCATTTTAAACAAGTTTTAACAATAAACTATCTTATCCAAACTGCTAGTTCATAATTCTTATACAAGCTTATCTAGAAAATAGGATAAGGGGGAAAATTCCCCAAATCATATTTTTCCAATTGATTTTTGAAAACAGTATAAAAATCAAAGAAAGTCAATACAAGAAGAGAACATCATAGGCCAGTTTTACATACAAACATAAATGCAAAATTTTTAAACTTTAGCAAATCAAATCCAGAAAAGAAAAAAAGTCCTATACCAACACTACAAGGATGATTTAACATTGGAAGTATAGTACTATAATTCACTTAATTAGCATATCACAGAAGAAAAACCTTTTTAACATCTCAAAAGATATGGGAAAAGTATTTGAAAAAATTCAATAATCACTCACAATGGAAAAAAAACTAATAATAAGAGAGTTGATAAAAGTTGCTGGATACAAGATCAAAACATTAAAGTCAAAAATAGAAACATGGCTGCTCAATATTTATCAATGTTTATTTCTGTTTCCATTCAAAATCCCATACTAAAAGGGGAGGGGGTAATAAATCCACAAGAAACAAATATAATGGAAGAAGAAACACCACCTTGTAAGGGATGCCAACAAACTATTGAAAAATGATAAGTGGATCAACAAGTGGCAAAGCTACCTGTTACCTGCCGGCACTGGGTGGGAAGAGGGGTGACAAAGCACAAAGAATCAAGCTTGATTCACAGCAGACCCCCGGAAAAGCTTAAGAACTGGAGGTTCCTGGTATCTTTGAAGACAGAGCTGTGGATTTGAACAAAAAGGATTGTTGGAAAATTTGTATAAAGACCACTTAGACCTGACCTATATACCCTTCTAGTTCCAACAATGCAAAGGAAGTTGCTTCCTGGAGAACCTGAATCAAAATGGTTTCCAAACTGTGGCTGCAAAACAGAGCAATGGGGAGGGTGAGTCAAGGAGCTGAAAAGAGGGATTAAGTGCAAGTCAGCATATGGATAGTGAGAATCCCCTTCCTCACTGGGTTTCCTGAATGCTGGTGGCCAAGTTTGTCCCCTGAAGAGGAGATTGGCAGATTCTTCTATGAGAAACACTCTACAGACACCCATTTTGGGATCTGTGACATCTGGGGATCTGTGAAGTTGTCAGACCTCCATCTGATAATCATTGATCAACACGCACCAGACCTCCATCTGATAATCATTGATCAACATGCACAAAGAACGGTCCATGGATTTTTTAACTGCCTCCTTCTTAAATATGGACTGATAGTCAAACATGACAATTGAGAGAGCCACTAACCTGAAAGATAAAGATCAAAACAAACAACCTGGGAGAGGACTCAAGAGAAATTAAAAATAATTAACCAGAGACAATGCAGGGAGCAGAAGAAAGCTCCAAAAATCAACTATTACTGTTCTATGGGAAATAAGAGAATATGTCACCTCTAAAAAACAACAATAGGATGTCATTTATTTAATAAACAAAAACATTCAGAGAACAAGGGAAAGCTGTCAGAAATAAAAGGCATGGGAGCAAAATAATTTTTTTTAAAAAGTGGTGGAGGATAAAGTTGAGAAAATCTTCCAGATAGTTGAATAAAAAGATGGAAAATAGAAAAGATAAAACATTAGAGGAAAAAAAGAACCTAAGTCCAACATTAATTAAAGCAATAAGAATTCCATAATGAGAAACTAAGGAAAAAAAGAAAGAAGAGGTATTTATCAAAGAATTACAAGGAATGTTCAGAATGGGAAAAACATGAGTTTCCAGACTGAAAGGCCTACCAAGTACCTACCATAATTAATGAAAAATGACCCCTATCAAAGTACATCCTTACATAGCTTGATAAAGAGGTTTCCAAGATGAGAAAAATGCCACATTTTGATCAAGAATCAAAATGATATGATTTTGAAGGAACCGCATCATTAGAAGCAAGATAAAGGAACAAATCCCTTTAACACTCTAAGGGAAAACGTTTTGCAAAAGAAAACGTTAAGTGTTCAGTTCGAAGAATACTAAAGACATTTTCAGACATATAAAGTCTCAAAAATTTTTATTTACCTTTCATGTACCCTTTCTCACATAACTATTAGAAGATGAAAGATACACAACCCCAAATGAAGAAATAAGCCAAGAAAGAAGATACGTCTTCCAGACGCTGGAGATTCACTGGAGGGGTAAAAACCAAAAGGGTAAAGGGAGGTTTTAGAAACAGAATGCAGCAAGCCTAGAAAGTAACAAGTTCAGGATAGAAGGCTCCAGGAGGGATTCCACCTCCACCTCTGTCCTCCTCCGCCCCCACCAAAAAAAGGAGTGGAAAAGAGGGCTGGCCACATATTGACAACTTTGTCAGAGAGTTTGGAGAAAAAAATTAGTGTTAGCTAGACTGAAAATTAAGTCAATAAAAATTGGAGTCTGTTACTAATTCCAGGGGAATATGAAACTGTATGAGAAAGAAAAAGAGTTGTACAAGGATAGAAAATTATAGCATACTAGATGGCTCAGCTGTGAGGAATATTTTCATTGGCATAGTATAAACCCTGAAGTGTGTACTGGGGTTCAATATGACAAAAGAGAACTATGTCTTCATCTTTCATAGTAGGAAGTCAATAGCCAAAGCAAACCATTGCTGTCAAGTTTATTCTGACTCGTGGCAGCCCCGCGTGTTACAGTGCAGAATTGCTCCATCGGGTTTTCTTGGCTGTCGTCTTTACAGAAGCAGACCTCCGGGCCTTGTTTCTGCAGTACCACGGGGTGGGCTTGAACCACCAACCTTTCAGTTAGTAGTCCAGCACAAGCCATTTCGGCTACCCAGGGACCTTAGGAAATCAATAGATTAGGTCTAAAATTAAAAGAAAAATCAAGAATAACAGTATATTATTTAGAAGTGTGGGGGTACAAGTGGATGGAACAGCCAGAGTTCAAAGCGGCTGCCTTTGGAAGCCAGACCTGCAGTTTGGGAGGCCTTAGCAAATTATCTGGCTTTTAAAACTCCGTACATCGGTTATCTCATAAAAATTAAAATTTACATTTAAAAAGTCAAGCAGCATTCCCATACACCAGTAACAATCAAGCACAGATTGTGCGAAAAAGACACAATTCTTGTCTTCTGGGCTCTCGAATTTTAGTTGGGTTAACAGACATGTAAAGAGATCATTTTAACACAACACAGTAAGTGCTAAAACCAAGCCATTATTTAGACCCCAAATTAGAAAAGAGGAACATGTTTGGAGAAAGCTAATGAAGTCAGTTTGTCACACACAACATTTGAGCAGCCATACAAACACCCAAATGAAGGCTGAAATAAAACACTGAAACCATCGTAAATGAAATGGATGTAATCACCAAAGGAAATGGCCTAGAAGAGACGAAAAGATACCCGATGCAATCTCAGGATTTTAGGGTCCAAAAAAGAGTAAAAAACCATTTCAGGAAACCAAGAGGGAGTGCTCAGATAGAAGGATAAAACTCTAGACAGACTAGTATCCTTGAGGTCAATGGGAGAGCAAGGAGTGAGTTTTGAGAAACAGAAGGTGATCTGTAGTACCAAGAGCTGAACACGATCAACTAGTATGAGGATTAAAAATGGGGCCTTGGATGCAGCAACTGTGAAAGCGTTTGTGACCTGAGGGGGGACGGTTTTAGAGTCAATTAGAATGAATTCAGTTCTAATGGACTAAGAATTAAATGGAACTTAAGCAGGAAATAAGGAGGGTGGATGTAGACTAGACTTTAAGACATTACACACAAAGAGAAGATGGCAGACATGCAGAAGCTTGAGGAAAGGAGATAAAGGAAAGTTTATGTTTTATTCCATTTTTGACAGAACTGGGTCTAGAATATCTTTCTAGAATTCTACAAAGAGGGAAGCGGTAAAAATACTGTTTAAAAAAAAAAAAATTGGTGTACCAAGATTCCCTGAGAAAGAAGTGAAAAGCAATTGACAGTAGAAAGAGTGATACTTCTCATTTGAGAAAGTTAGGAGGGCAATAAGATGGCTCCTTTAGAGGGGGCAGAGTATTAGATTGAGGGAGATTTTAGCCTTTTCAGTGATATTTGAGTTAGAAAAACAAAACACCACACACACACACACAGAACAAACCAACTGCTGTTGAGCTGATTCCCAATCGCGGTGTGTCAGAGCAGAACGGTGCTCTGTAGGGTTTTCAGTGGCTGGGATCTCGTGGATATAGGTCGCCAGGCCTTTCTTCCAAGGTGCCTCTGGGTGGACTCGAACTGCCAACCCATTGAGTGCTTGACTGTTTGTGCCACCCAAACCAAACCAAACCAAACCAATTGGCCAGGATTCCAACTCACAGCTCCTTATTTGAGTCAAGGCCTAGGCATTTTTGGAGACCAAGGATTGTTTCTTTTTGCCCTAGAGAACAGGGTATTTAAATGAGAGGAAAATGAGTGATCAGCCATAGCAAAACCTGATTTTAAAAAATATGGATTTTATATACTCCTGATGGCAAGGAAACCAGTTGGGAGCTATGGTGACAGTTCAGATGAGAAGAGGCAGAACAGAACAGTGGTTTTAGAGGGAAGGAGACAAAGGGCTAGAGGTAGGGAGGAGTTCAGAGGTCACCCTAAAGCATGAAAAAAGATAGTATAGGAAAAGGGCAAAGAAAAGGACTGGGAAGGCAGGACTCTGGGAAAGAAACATCCCTGGAAAAACGAGCTTCTCTTTTACCCTTCTCCCCTGCCTGGATAAAAACGCACAAGTTTCCTCACATCCTACATTGTCATCATAAGTCTCAATGACAAAGACCAGGGCAGCATAAATAATAACAGCTTTATTATTCTCCCAGTTCCACTGGGGCAAGAAAATCTAGCAGACGGTCCTGGGGAAGAACAAATGTCATGTGCTACTCCATGACCACCCAGTGCAGAATGCAACCCGGCGACATTGCTCTGGGCCTCTGGAGGGGAAGCAGAAGCCCTGCCCAGCCTCAAGTTTCCTTACAAACAAAGAAACTAAAAAACCCAAGCCACAAATTTAAAACCAGGGTAAGAACAGAATCACCCACCGAAGTGCAGTAGCAAGGCTCTCCTCACTTCTTGCCGAGACCTTTCCTGCTGCTTTCAGTTCACAGAGTTGCTTATATGCACATCTTTTCATTGAAAGAATTTACACAAAAAAGCCAACAAAATAAACTCTCACCTCTTGTGGAGAATTTGGGAGAGGAAGAAGCAATTTGTAGGAGCTGATAATTTATAAGGGGTTACGATCTTTCAAAGAAAGAAAATCAAACTGAGAAGGTGAGAAGAAAGGCTGCAAAAGAGAAAGCAAGCCCTCTCTTTTCAAGGATAGCTTTCTAGAAGGAGGCGCTGGAAGGGGAAGGAGGCTCTTCTTGCATACCTATTACTAGGAATTTTTTGTTTGTGAATGTGCAAGCATACTATTTCATGAAACAGAAAAAAAAGGACAGGAATACAAAGTGAAAAGGAACAAAGATAGCTCCCATTGGTCAGAAAATGCAAAGGCAGGTTCTGGGGTCAAGGAGAAACACAGTAGACTGGCGATGATAATGACTGCTAATACTTATTGAGCCCTTATTATATGCCGAGCACTGTGCAAAGTACACGGCATGGGATCATCGTAGCCTACTATCCTCATTTTATAAATGAGGAAAACAGAGAAGCTGAATAACTTTCCCAAGGTCAAACAGCTGAGAACGCTTTCAGAACCTAGTCAATATGGGTATAAGGTGCTATTACCTTACCGCTGTACTCTACTCTGTATAGAAGAAAACAAGAAAAATCAAACTGGATGTTGTCATGTTGACTCTGACTCGTGGTGACCTCACGTGTGTGTGCTCCACAGGGTTTTCAATGGTTCATTTTTTGGAAGTAGATAAGACTGACCTTTTTTCTGAGGCACCTCTGGATGGACTCAAACCACCAACCTTTCAGTTAGAAGCCAAAAGTGTTTATTGTTGGTACTACCCAAAGGGTCCCTGCACATAATAAGACAGTGTAAAAAGCCCAGTGTTCCACTGTCTTAGTTACCTAGCGATGCTATAACAAAAGTACCATAGCTTTAACAAACAAAATTTATTTTCTCACAGTTTAGGAGGCTAGAAGTTTGAATTTAGAGCGCCAGCTCTGGGGGAAAGCTTTCTGTCTGTGTCGGCCGGAAAAAGGTCCCTGTTCCTTCAGCTTCTGTTTCCTGGTTCCTTGGAGATCTCCACGTGGCTTGGTATCCATCTTCCCCCATCTCTGCTTCTGTGCTTACTCGTTTTAATCTCTTTTATATCTCAAAAGAGATTGACTCAAAACACACCCTATGCTAATCCTGCCTCATTAACATAACAAAGACAACCCATTCCCAAATGGATTATAACCACAGGTGTGCCCAGTGCCCTCGTAGAGGTTAGGATTTACAAGGTATATTTTTGGGGGGGACACAATTCAATCCGTAACATCCGCCCATTCAGATATCTTTGTAATTAAATCAAGAAATAAATGCCTGAGTGAATGAATGAAGTATATAAGAACAAACTTATGGATAATTGAGAATTCCCACACAGTGAAGAAGGGCCATCGTTCAGAACACCAGGAGATTTCTTGTATTGTCCTGCAGCCCAAATGGAGCAGCTGAGGTTTCAAAATGCCTTGACTGAGAGCTGACTTAGATGACTCTCGCTGTAGTGTGGCTCTGTGTACAGTGCAAAAAAAAAAAATAAAACCATTGCTGTCGAGTTGATTCCGACTCATAGTGACCTATGGGAACAGGATGACCTGTTCAGATGAAGGAAGTCTGTCTGCTGATGACAAAGTAGCTAATATTCTAGGACACTGGAATGTTCTGCCATAGTGTGCTACTTCCTTTTAAATTAATTTCACTAATTTAGACAACAGATACTGATTGCATGCTAACTACACCAAGCCCCTGGGTTGGCTGCTAACCGAAAGCTCACCAGAGGCACTTCAGAAGAAAGGCCAGGCAATGTACTTCCCAAAAATCAGCCACTGAAAATCCTATGGACACATGTAGCAATTGTTGCTATGGTATAGGTTTTGTTATGCATGCTTTCACCACAATAAAAAAAAAAAGAAAGAAAGAAAGGAAACCCTATGGTGCACACATGGGGTTGCCATGAGTCAGGGTTGACTGGACTGGACGTAACTGGTTTTATTTGTTTTTTTAAACTATATCAAACGGCCCCCAATCCTGGGATACGGATCTGGTCCTTCTGGTACTGTTTGTAGCAGCTGAGCCCCTGGCGCATAGAAAGTACTCTACACATTTGTCAGATTCCCTGTTCACAGGTCATAATTTGATTATATAACCTATCAAAGAAATGCTTTACTGCTAGACAAGTTAATACATGGATATTGATCATCACTTATGAAGTCCTAATTAACATCCAAATCAGTTTACAATCATTAAATTTATGGGACATCAACCTCTACCAATTGAGCTATTTTATAACTCAGAACTGGATTTTAAATGTTCCAAGAACACCCTTATAACTGGGTCACTGGACTTCCAAAAAGAGAATGAAACCATCAAAGTCATATAAATAAATCTTTCCTTTCTGCTTCCCTGAAATGTATCTGATAAAGAAAAAAGACATCTGAAGGCTTGGGGGAAATGAATGACAACCTTCATAGAGAAGAAGAGGAAAGGAGAGAATCTGAATGTCATTAGCAATATAAAGAAGAAGCCTAATTCCCTTACTGATGGCTTGAGTGCGTACATAAATAACTTCCACAGGTGCTTTTATCCTTTACAGCAACTGCTTTCTCTGGAAGTCACTGACTATTGCAAACACAGAAGTATTTCTATTTTTTTTTTTTAAGCTGAGGTCCCAATTTATAAACTTAAGGTTTATAAAGCATGTAGTCATTCTACATATCTTTATGCATGCTATATATTACCATAAGTGTCCATGTTTTTTATGCCTATTGGCATAAAAGTAAGTTCCCATCCACTAAATGGGAGGAATGAAAGCCAAATTATCCATTCTAGTCTAAACCCAAAAGATGAGCTTTAGAGCAAAAAACAAATGTTTCATATAAAAAAATAAAATTGAGTTATATGTCTGAATGTATTGCCTATGTGGAGAAAAGAACATATATAAGAAAAAAATGCCTTCCAAATAAGCCCACACATTAAAAAACAAGAGTAGGATATAGGAAGAAAAAAAATTACTGGGTGTCAATTATGTAAGCAAAGAAGGCCCAGTGGGGATGGTGGCCAAGGGAGGAAAGGACAAAGGTACCCATGGAAGCACAAATGGAGGCCCAGCAACCCACAGCACAAAAGATCAAGTATAGGACTACGGATGTTTGCAGGGTAGTCTGGCTCCAGGGAAATTTTCATGTCAACTCCATGACGGGCAGTGGCTTTTTCAGAAAAAGTGCCCTTTTCTTAGAAAAGATACTGTATTCACAAGGCCCCAGAAAGTACCAACGAGTTCATAGTACAACATCTTCCCCTCACCCACCCTGCCCCACAGCCCCCAGTTCGCCTCTGTGAAGGCGACCAATGTTGCCAGTTTCTTTGTAACAGAGCTAAGTACCTGTACCTAGGGTCAATCCAGGTGCACGGAGCACCTCCAGATACCACAGTGAACTAGATGGAGCCACAACAGGGCATTTTCCAGGGAGGTGCTTCATCTTCTTCCCCTCACTCCTTCTTTAGGGCAGAAAGTTTCAGGCCTCTAAATACACTGTTTATCTTGAACTTACAGAGAATTCTACAGGAAGCTTTATTTTTCAACAGTGAGCCTATTTTTTAAAAGCCCGAAATAAGCAAATTAAATTAAAAAGCAGATGAAGAAGACTTAGGTGATGAAAACAGTGCCTAACACATAGCAGATAACCTGTAAGTAGTTGTTGAGTGAATGTGAGCGTGTCTTTAAAATCCGACGTAACATGGGTTCATATGTTGGCTGTCACTCATGGGTGGTGCCACCAAGTCTTCACTGCTTGTAAAACAGGGATAAAAGTACATTCTCAGAACAAAAAACCAGCAGCCAAAACTCCTATATCCTTACATAAAACCAGAAAACCCAAGCCCATCACCATCAAGTCAATTTTGACTCATTGTGACCCTTATAAAACGGAGCAGAACTCTCCCACAGGGTTTCCAAGGAGCAGCTGCTGAATTCAAACTGCCGACCTTTTGGTTAGCAGCCGAGCTCTCAACCACGGTGCCACCAGGGCTCCACATTCTTATACAGCTGCTGTACTGCCACTGAAATTAAATGAGATAATACATGTAAAGTAGAGTCCCTGACACACGGTAAGTGCTCTGTAAATGGCAGCTGTCATTACGGCTGCCGGGAGCTATTCGTAATATCCCAAATACTTTTTGGTGCTGGAGATCATTTGGGGATCTGGCCCCCCGAGGCGCTCCAGGCTGTCACTGAAACATCCCTGAGCCTGCACCACACCAGGGTGAAGTGACAATTGTCCTGGGCTTACGGCTGACGGTGAAGACAGAGTCTTAAATCTTCTTCTGCAGCATCACTGAACCGATGCCAACATCTTCTGTGCTCAGAGGGGAAATGGCACACTCGCAAGCTGACATCCACAAAGGTATCGTGACAATCAGGAAAGGGGGAAAAAGGCAACTTTTCCATAATGAATATTAAACTATTTGTTTTAAAGTTCTTGCCTGCTGTGTTCAGAGAGATAGAAGTTATGTGGAAGGTATTCCACGAAGACATGAACACACACACACACACAACCCCAAAAACACCAGAATTTGATTCCTGAGGCATTACAGTGTTTACTCATCACTATAGCAAACATGCATTTGGATTCACTGAGGTCTTTGGACCTTTCACTCACAAAATGTAAAACGTCACAACCAACGATTTAAGCATCGCGCTATGAAAAAGACGCAGCTTCTGCGCCAGGCAGCTGCTGCAAAAGTTGTCTGTTGTTATTCGTTGTGGTGCAAGGGCAGTCACTGCCACTGGAACATGAAGGAGTCAAAACAAGGACAACCTCTGGACAGCCCTGGTTCCCGAATCACGGCAGCGCCTGACAAGGGCTGTTTACAAGTAACCATTTAGCACCTTCTCCTTTGATATTTTTTACACCGCCTGGCTGCCTTTCCTCTGAAAATGAAAACAAAGGAGAATGCTAAAAATAATTTTCTTTCATGGGCTGCAATTTGAAAGAGGAAAGTATGATAACATTGGTTTTTTGTTTTTAAATGGTAATGTTTAAAACCTCTTCCATGTCAAAGCAAAAAAAAAAAAAAAAAACTTATTCCTAAAAATGACTCTTTCATAGAACACCAGGGTTACTTTCTGAGTGGCACGTTTTTAAAACATTTAATCAGTGATCTGAATATATGTCAACACCTTCTGGTGGCGTGCTATAAAATGTGAACCTTGTCAACAGCAACATAAAAAGGTGACACACTTGGGACATGGAGCTTTTATGCTGACACACAGTCATAATATAATTTTAAAATTTATCATCTGTTTAGCTGCAAGCAACAACAATTAATCTTTTTTGACAATTCATACAATGCTTTAAATAACACCTGGGAAGAAAAACAATGCATTTCTCATTTTTACTTTCATCGTCTTCCAGGGCTTTATAGCTCTGGATGTGTATGGAGCCACACACAATAAATTTTGTGATTAAGATTAAAATGTTAGCAAAAAATATTCCCCTTGTCACCACGTGCCTCTCCTTGCCTCGGTTAATAAAATGCTTAACACAAGAACTGTAAGTGAAAGCAAATCCCAGAGGAAGCTCGGGCCTCAGAGGGTTCATTTCTGTCACGTCAAATGACATTTTATTCCCAAATCATTTAACCTACGACTTTGCATAACTACTTATAGCTTGAATGCAGTCCTTGTGGGGGCCTGTAAGTGACGCTAATCCGTGGACTAGGAACTCCGTCAAGGCATGGCAGCACCTAGGCTCGATGGATAAGACAATTTAGAAAATCTATCACGGCAAAATTTTCTTCAAAGTGTTCAAAGCGTGTGAATATATATACATGTTGTTATATGGTTTTGTGTTTCATGTACCCTGTGACACTCCATGAGATTTAGTGTTAGGCCATGTTAACATCTTACAATTAATCTTTTTTATTACAAATCAAACCAAAAGCATGCTGCCAAATATACTTGTTGACCTGGTGCCTTAAAATCTGATTTTAGACATAAGCCCTGTTGGGCAAAGCAGAAGCCAACATCAGCACAAAATGGGATACAAGTTGGAGTAGATCAAATCTAGTGAAATTTGCAGAGAAAACTAAAGCGGAGGGTGGCTGCAAATAATAACAACTCCATTGTCTGTATACCTCTTCACAAACACTCCACCCTACAAAGACTCTGGTTATTCCCATTTTATAGATGAGGAAACCAGAGTGCTGTAATTTCTACTCAGGTGGTCTCCAAACCCAAATCCCATGTGTTTCCTATTGTCCCACAGCACCCTAATCATTAGCTAAGACTAAAAAATAATAAAGTAGCCAAGTGGGCTTAGCCAAATGGGTTATAGCATTGGCGTACAATGGTCCATGACTTGGAAAAGTACTATCAGCATAAGTATACATAAAAATATAAGCTCTGCTATAAAATGAAAAGAAGACAGAGTTGAAAGACGAAGTAGGTTATGAAATATAGGTGTGTACATTTGTGAGAAAAAAAATCAAGTATTTGTCTGTATGTCTAGGTATTTCCTCTTTTCTCATCTTTCTTTTTTATCCTTTTCTGTGTCCTTCTTTCATGAGTATAGACCTTTTGGGATGTGATCAAATCGACAAATTTTTGACATGTGCCATGTATCCTATTTTGTTAATACCTAGATGTTGTTGTTGTTAGATGCTGTCAAGTTGGTTCCAACTCATATTGACGCTACAAGATAGAGTAGAACTGCCCCATAGAGTTTTCAAAGAGCAGCTGGTGGATTTGAACTGCCGACCTTTTGGTGAGGCCTAGATAACCTGCTGACCTGTTGCCATCGAGTCTATCCCAACTCATAGCAGCCCTATAGGATAGAGTAGAACTGCCCCATAGGGTTTTCAAGGAACGCCTAGTGGATTTGAACCGCTGACCTTTTGGTTAACTGCTAAACTCTTAACCACTATGCTACCAGCGTTGCCCCACTATAGCATCAGGGTGTCTTAGATAGTAGATTTTAATTCCAATAACTTTTAGTAATTAATTTTTTTAAAAAAACATGTTCTTGGTGTACAACTTCCATACACACCATAACTTCGTCCACATATTTATTAGAAAGAAATTGTAGAGCTTTTTCAGAAAATATTTATTACATTTGCCAGAGGAGAGCTTGCCATTCTACACAGAATGACAAACTTTCTCTCTTGGCCATCCTGGCCGAGTCAGCATTACTCTAAATTTGTATTTTGAACTTCTATGCAGAAACGTCAAAAAGGCTTCCTTCACCCTTTGTTAATTACAAAAGGAACAAATCTCCCATAAGAAAGTGACCCCAGTGATAAGTCCCTTAATGCCCGAGCTATGAAGAGCTTCTTGTGTAATATCTGAAACTTCAACAGGAAGTTTTTAACATGGACACTTATTTTTAAAGTTAGGTTTTTAGAATTGAGTCTAGAGCTGTGAGACTTGCTGCCTAGCCAAGCCACCTTCCTCTTCGTGTTGGATACACACGTAATCTGAGGCTGAGGACTTCACGTATTTGCTGAAATCTGTGGCTCCTGACCTGAGTTCTTGCCCAATGGCCTTTCCTCTCCGTGTCTCCACAATATTTAACTATCTTCCTATCCCTTTAAGGCATAAACGGAGCCCTGGTAGTGCAATGGTTAAGCACTCGGCTGCTAACTGAAAGGTTGGCAGTTCGAACCCACCACCCTGCAGCTCCTCGGGAGAAAGACCTGGTGATCTGCTTCCATAAAGACTAAAGCCTAGAAAACCTATAGGGCAGTTTCACTCTCTCATACGAGGTCCCTGTAGTTAGAATTGACTTGACGGCACCTAACAACAACAAAAGGCATTAAAAAGTACTTTCCCACCAATAAGTTATTCTCTCCAACTTCTAAAGAGGGGACAAATCCCCCATACCTAATCAATTGATATAAAAATTTACTTTTAATTACACCTATTATTAATATTTAAGACTAGGGCCGGAAGCAGGAATGCCAGCTAATGGTACTGATGGCTGGGAGAGGCAGTGACAGCCACTAGCACTTACCCAAGAGAAGGGCTCTTAAAACGTGTTTAATTACAGGGAGCTCCTCACAGCGTGGAGCCGGGGCACAGAGAGCTCCGAAAGCAATTTTCAATTTAGACTGTGCTCCTGAACTAATTAAAAAACCAAATGGGACACCAATCTGGACGAGGAGACAACAAACACCCCCCTACGTTACAATGCAGGTAAAGGTATGTGTGAGCCTAAATGGAAATGAAACCCGCAGGAACCCAAATGTGAAAAACAGCCATTTATAGCAGTGGTCCTGACGGATGGGTAACCGCCTGACTGGTGAGTGACATATTGCCCTCTGGCTTCATGGCTGGATCTCGGCAACACCGCAGCCATCTGCTCTGTCTGCAGAGATCCGCAACTCATACCAGGAGAAGGAAAATGAACGGTTTGGGTGTAGCTGTAACGCACACAGGCTCACAACTGGTGTGTGAACTTGGCACTGCCAGGACTTTAGGTTCAAGCCCTCAGTAACGGATATCTTCCCCAACTGTTCTATCAGATCTCCCAGTCGGTCTTTTTTTTTTTTCTTTAGATTGTGGTAAAAATATACACAAAACATGCCAATTCAACAATGTCTACACGTACAGTTCAGTGACACTGATGACCTTCTTCAAGTTGTGAAACCATTCTCTCTATCCTTTTCCAAATTAGTCCACCACCATTAACATAAACGCAAGCAAAACCTCTCTCCTCCTCCTCCCTCCCACCCGATAACCACTAATAATTTTGGTTTCTATGTACTTTGCTTATCTCATGTGAGTGGGGTCAGACAGGATTCGATCTTTTGCGACGGATTTATTTCGCTCAGCACGATGTTTTCAATGTTCATCCATGTCGTGGCGTGCATCAGGACTTCATTTCTCTTTAGTTTGTTTTGCCTTTTTCTAAAACAGAAATTAGTCGTTTAGGGGGTTGGGGGATAGATGGGGGTGGACAGAGAGTGGCCACTGACTTTCAAATGAGCTAAATTCTACTGTGACCATTGAAATGCTTCACAGAGGAAGAAAGGCGTTTCAGTGATTTGGTGGAGGTTTGAGGCAGCCATAAATCCTGCTTAGCTTCCTTCCATTTACAGTTTATTGTATTAACATCTCTTTTGTGCTGGCTGCTGCTGGGAGCCTATTGTAAATTTGGGCAATTACGACTTTTGTTCCATCTGTCCCTCCCCTCCTCAGTACTGTAACATCAAAGGTGGCCAATTCAGTAGAGGCAAACTCTGTCTCTTAAACCCAACCTGAAATGCATGGTACAGGTCACATGGCTCTGAATGAAAGGTAGCGGAGTAAATCTAAAGAAGCTGCTCTAGCTTTCTGAGGATGTCTTAAAATAATCCTTCTTAAACCTCCTGCACGATGTTCACAAGTCAAATCATGGGTAGGTATTTTAGTGCCTCGTTGTCCAAAGCCACCCAAAAGTAGATGTCTGAAGCATTACTACTGAACCAGATCAAGCAGAGTGTGCAGCAAAAAAACCCAGTGTTTTCCCCCAACACTGCCTCTGCATGGGCTTCTGTGGTGCTGAAAATAACGTATCTTAAAGTATCTGCATAAACCAGAGCAGGTCACGTAACACCTGCTGTGGGAAGGAGGCAGCCGGAAGGAACCCCGAGATCCTGGTGAACTTCCCACAGCAGATAAGGAGGGCCGGCTCCCAGCTGGATGGCCTGGTGGACAATACCAGGCTGCTTCTATAAGCTGTCACTTGGTACAGGAGAAATGTATACTGTGTGTGTGTGTGTGTTTCTCAGGAGTGCTGGTGATTTCCTGGGCAGGAGGACATTCCATTAAACAGTTCCATCCTCAACAATTTTCTAAGAACCTATTATGTGCCACAGTGGATGCTGAACTGCAGGGGATACAAACTTAACAGCTACTGGAAGAGACAGACTTAATGATAAGTAGAAGGTGCTTTATAATAAAGGTATAAAATATCATGCATCCCAGTTCTTCAGAATGCTAAATACAGTTACCTTAACTGAAAAAACCAAACCCACTGCCTCTGAGTCCATTCTGACCCATAGTGACCCTATAGGACGCTGCCCCACAAGGTTTCCAAGGCTGTGATCTTTATGGAAACAGACTGCACATCTTTCTCCTGCAGAGCAGCTGATGTGTTCGAACCACCGACCTTTTGATTAGTAGTCAAGCACTTAACTACTGTACCTCCAGGGCTCCTTATAGCTACCTTATGATCCAGCAATTCCCCTCTTAGGTCTATATCCAAGAGAAATGAAAATATATAGTCTCACAAAAACTAGCACACAGATATCCATAGCAGCACTATTCACAATAGCCAAGAGGTGGAAACAAGCCAAATGCCCATCAACGGAGGAATGGGTAAAAACAAAAGTGGCATACCCATACAATGGAATATTATTCCATCATGAAAACGAATGAAGTGCTGATACATGCTACATGGATGAACCTTGAAAACATTACGCTAAGTGACAGAAGTCAGATACAAAAGGGTATGTATCACATGATTCCATTTATAGGAAATGTCCAGAATAGGCAAATCCACAGAGACAGAAAATAAATCAGCTGTTGCTATGGGCCAGGAGGCGTGCGGAGTGACTGCTAATGGGTATGAGATTTCTTTTGGGGTGAGGAAAATGTTCTGGAATTAGATAACGGTGATGGCGGCACAACTTTGTGACTAGACTAAAAATCACTGAATTGTATACTTTAAAAGGGTGACTATTATGCTATTTGAACTGTACCTCAATAAAGCTATGATCGAGAACACTGTGGGAACTTATGGTTTACGGGTATTATGACTAAGGAGTTGGGAGGTCATATATGGCACCGTGCTTGTATTAAGATCAAAGTAAGGATTCTAAGCACTTTCTTAAATTCAAGGAATGAATGAAGCAAACTCTACAAATAAGTTACTGGATTCATTGCTAACTTTGAGGACTACTGGTTAAGAAGAATGGATACTGAATTTCCACTTTTTCAATCTATGACTTATGGTCCGTAGAAACAGTCTTCGAAAAACTCAGGGACTTTGTGCTCTACGCAGCTTGGTTTTCAGGGTTCTAGGCGCCCCTGCTCTGTGTTCCCATGGCCCCAGGGGCTCGGTTTTGTCATCGCATGGAGCACACTGTATTTATCCTTCACACTGTACTTTGGGGCAGCGACTATGACTTTTTCTCAGTCACATGGAAGAGACTCAACAGGTGATTGTAGAAGGAAGGAAGGACCGGAGAGAGGAATGGGGGGAGGAAGGGCGAAAGGAAGGAAGAAACCACGACTTGGTTATAATGGCTTTATAGTCTAAGACTTCAAGCTTTCTCATTTCTCCATTTTCTTATTAGGAGGTATGATCACACTAAAAAAATTTTAGTACTTAGGTGCCGTTTTTATACACCAAAATTGGCCAAGTTGTGGCGATTTCATATGGGTCATGCTAACATATTGTCACAAGAAAGAATATCTTTTTAATTTTATTTCATTATACAAAGTGATTTTTAAACGTGGGACTCTGAAATCTCCTTCAGAGAGCATCAAAAGAAGAGCAAGAATGAGGGACTCTGATTCTGGATTTCTTCCACTTGAAAAACAAAAACAAGTCAATGTCACTCTAAGAGTTGAAGACCTGTGTCTAAACGTTAGTTTGCACAGCTTATCTACAACTCTGTAACAACTTAGATATTAAGAAAATGTTCTTTCGGTCAAGGAAACAAGTAGCCAGTACTTAAGCTTTTTGCTTTCAGTTCATTTGAAAACAACAACAAAAAGCCAAGCCAGTTGCTATGGAGTTGACTCCCCTTCACGGTGGCCCCACGTGTGTCAGAGTAGGACTGTGCTCCACAGGGTTGAAAACCACAGCGCTTACAAATTTCCATACTGTCTACTGCCAGTAAACCTAAGTAAGGAGGGCATCTCTGGAAGAGACTGCCATGTTGGAAATTCTGGACTGGGCAGTCATAGTGAAGTGGGTTAGAAACTCAAAGCAGGAGGCCTAAGCGTTAATTAGGAGAGATACTAAATCCAGAAAGCGCTTATTAACTCAAGCCTTTCTGCACCCTGTCTCTACCACCCTGCTGCCTCTAACCAAACAAGACACTGTAGGTCTCAGTAAGAGAGAAAGCTTTTGTTGAAGTAGGAGGTTGACAGCTATTTGTGATGAGGGCTTTTTGTTTGTTTGCTTGTTATTCAAATAACTTTCCCCCCTGAGGACATTCAAAGGGAAAATGTCAGAAGTTTGTGATTAATGATTTTTTAAAATAGTTGGGATTCCCTTCTGTTGAATTGAAAAGTATGTATTGAAGAGGAAGCCATCCTATTAAACGGTAGATTTTCACGTTAGTTTGATCTTCATCCTTTCCAAAGAGCTCTGTGTTTGAGTCACATAAATGGCAGCAAACGCTGTACAAGTATCGACATCCTCTGAAGGGCAGCTGATAGGAAACACTGTCAAATCATAATGATCAACAGAACTGGAACACTGATGACTCAGTCAATGGGTGGTGGGGGTGCATCCAGTTCTGCCTGGTCCTCCACGCTGTGCAATGTTAACATGCTTCCTAACTTGCTTATAAAGCCAAAAAAATCGTATGTGCTGTTGGGGGGCAGGGGGAAAGTGGGGAGGACAGGTAGAGGGGAAAGGGAACAGGGGTGATTCAAGAGAGAAAAAGCCTACACCAATAATACTTCCTTTTTAAAAAAAAAAAATTCTTTTTAATCAGCTCTTAAAGCAAAGAGAGAAGGTGAAATAAACAGCAAAGAACACCAAATGCTTAGCCAACCACAACACTGGTAAGAGCCCACTTAGTACCACCAGGCATGACCAGCTTTAGTGGATTTAAAAATAAAAAAGCAGGTGGCGGCAAATGACCAGGCTACCCTCCATCTTCCTTCCCCAAAGACAAATGGATAAAACTTTCTACTGGGGGTGGAGGTGGAGGTGGAGGTGAGGTCTGGAGAGCCATCCAGAGAGAGAAAATGCTACTTAACACAACAATGTGGATAGCTTTTAGGCCAGATGCAGATTTTATCCATAAGGCTTGGAAATGGATGCAAGTGACTGCTTAGAGGATGAAACCTGTTTGAGTATAGAGAACTGATTAATAAAACAGTCTAAAAAGAATGCAGAGTTAATTGCCTTTCACCTCCTGGGCTATTTTAACTCAGTGCTTTACATTTGCTGTTAAACAAAATTGCAAGTATTGTTTTAACAATCATCTGTCAGTTACCGTAAGAAAAGACAAGTTTTGGCCAAATTTCAGTTCCTTGAAAAACACTTGAAAAAGTTGAAGCTGCTATTCTCCTTGGCAACTATTCTGTGATGGATAAAAAACTTCAACAACTATAAAGGTTTTCAAGCCAGGCTGCATCCAGAAAATGAAGGTAAATAAACATAGCTGTTTGTCAAAAATAGTGCTAGATCTTATTTGCCATTATTAAAGTTGAGATAATTGAATACGATCTTTCGAAAGCATACTCTCATTTACAGGTATGGTTGTGGCCCACGTGCTTTGAACCATGCTCCTTCCTTGCTGTGAATCATGGAATTAAAGAGCAAAGATTTTTATCTACAGTTTTCCTCCTGACTATGTCTTCCCTTAAGCATGTCTGCACTAAATAATTTTTGTTTTGCACTGATAACAAGAGAAGCTCAAACCAAATTATTTCCTTCAGGACAACCTGTCAGTGATTGCAGAGATACAGTTCAAAACTCATGGCTTTCTTCTTTTTTTTTTTTGGCTTGGAAGAATTGTTGTTGTTCGGTGTCATTGAGTTCTGACTCACTGTGACCCCATGAGACAGAGTAGAACCGCCCCCATAGGGTTTTCTAGGCTGTAATTTTTATGAGGGCAGATTGCCAGGTCTTTTCTCTAGCAAAGCTGCTAGGTAGGTTTGAACTGCCAACCTTTAGGTTAGCAACCTGAAGTTAGTGCTTAACCCTTGCACCACCAGGGCTCCTTATTCTCAATTCTAGTTCCTCCTGAAGCTTGCTGAAGGAGAGCCTGATGCCTTGCCATTCTGTCTTGGTACATGTGCTCCCCAAATCCTGAAACCGAGGTGAACTGCATTCATTTTTCAATTAATAGGCTTAAAATGTCAAAGACTCCATGAAAGATTTTTGAGTGGCCGAAGATAACTTTGTGAATCTGTATTAAGCCCCCACAGTCTAGATCCTGGGACCCTACATCTGCACTTTCTAAGGATGGGAGGGATGGTACAGGGGTGGTGAGGCTTATTTTATGGAGAGTCCTTGAAATCTGGAGTGGGCAGACCTGGAAAATGGCAGGTCTTACCTTGGCCTCAATCCCAAAGATGCATCTGTACAACTGGCATTTGTCAGGATGAATGATGGTGTTGAGTAATTTCAGGAAAGCAACTCATCTGCCAAAACATTACTGCTAAAATATTTGGAAATAATATAATTTACCACTGCCGTGTAATTTTACTTTCTGATTTTGCAACCAGGGAAAAAGTTGGCTTCTGGCCACTACAGGTTTTACACTGCACTTTAGTTCCCAGAAGCAGCCTTTTTGCCATCCTCAATTCCATACAGAAGCTGGAAGAGACAGGTTGAGTGTATATCTTCTCTCCCTTCATGTCACCACTTTCTTATTCCCAGTTTAGTTGTCACTCTTGTAGTAATGACAAGTTTGTGCACTAAAAAAAAAAAAAAAAAGCCTGGCTAAATAAAAGCCAAATGAATGACATCATTAGCAACTGCAAACATGCTAATTAAATAAAAATATAAAAGTCTAGCTTTTCAATGTAAAATTATTTGAGTGACAGGTTCAAGAAGAGTGTGGACGTTATGCTCCCAGGAAGGCAATATGTTGAAGGCACTCTTACAAAGTATATGAAATCACAGGCTGTGATATCCTGCGACTATTTTAACTTTAAAAGCTTAGTTTACACACTTGAGACTGTGTTGGCATCTCTTGTCTGGAAGGGGGATGGGAGGATAGAGAGAGTTGGAAGCTGGCAAAATTGTCACGAAAGGAGAGAATAGAAGGGCTGACTCATTAGGGGGAGAGCAAGTGGGAGTACGGAGTAAGGTGTATATAAACTTATATGTGATAGTCTGACTTGATTTGTAAACGTTCACTTGAAGCTTAATAAAAGTTAATAAAAAAAAAAGCTTAGTTTACAAATATATACCAATATTTTTTCTCACTTTTAGTCACTTCCCCACTGTTTAAGCATAAGAGCTAAAGTAACCTAAAAAAAAAAAAAAAACCTAAAACACACACAGCAAGTCTGTTACACAGATCGGGGGGTGGGGGGGGGATGTATGAAGGAAAGAATTTTCAAAATAATCTGAAACAGAGTAGCAAAAAATATATATGTATGTGTATGTCTGGTTCTAAGTTTTAGCCTCATAAATTTTTCCTGGGAAAATTTTACTTTAAAGCAACTCTAAATGAAAATGCATATAATTAAGGGAAATACTATTGCTTCAAACAGATTGACTGTCTTTAACAAGTTTCTCTCTTTCTAGCTACTCAGATATGCTATATTTCCTAATTATCACCTTTTAAGGGCCATCTGGGCCCATTCCTCACCATCAGGGGGCAATTCCATTTGCATTGTTCATGGGCTTAGTCACGATCAAATAGTCTGCTGGTAAAGTTCAATAGAAATTAGAACAGAAGCATTCAACCCAACACAGTAAACCAAGTATCTGATACTCAGGCACCCACAGGAGCCAGAGATGATAAGCCCTTCATACATATTCTCACATAACTAACCAGTCTTCAATGTGCATCTTATCAAATTGCTTAAAGACAGGCTCAGCCCAGTCCCTGACCAGGTATGTAATGAAAATTTGATTACGTCTCCTCACACTGCAAAATATTTCTCACTTAAGGAAACATAACTCTAGTCCCTTATGTCTTTTGGTTCAAAAGTCTGTTAAAAGGCCTTTAATGGTTCCCTCATTTAGTCTACCATTCACAAGCAGTATACTACTTCCTTCCTGGAGGGAACACACAAGAATTAGCCTAATTGTATTTTCTGTGAAACAAATGCACATTAGAGGGAAAGCGTATCCAACCACACAGGCGGACGTTGACTAGCTTATAGGTTCCAGAAGAGCATTTCCTTCCGTCCTCCTCAACAGACCTTCCAATACATTTACAAGCTCTTTACAAACATGCTCGTGTGCCAACACACTTGACCCAGGGATATATACACTAGGCAGCCGCTCTTCAGTAGGGCTGGTTGTAAACGGTATGGCTGATTCAAGCCAGGCTTCTGCAAGGGCACCCGCTTCATACCTTGTGAGGTCTGATGGGTAAAACTCAGGAAGCAGTTGCCTGCCTCCTCTTGCAGTTTCTGAGCCGGGCTTGCAATGGCCATCTTAATCTGAACTGCCAGCCTTTTGAGATCCAGAAGGAGTGTATCCTGCTGAGACTCACAGTCTCTCCCGGCTATACCTTAGTCTTGCAAATGAAGACAGCTGCCCTGAGCCCTAATCTATGCAAGGCAGGTGTAGCCCTCAGGCTCTCTGCAAGCGATCCCTGGAGCTCTTAAAGCTGTGGGGTTAAGAAGTTACTGTTTTAAAAAGAACCTATTTCACAGCCTCTCATTATCGAGGGCACTATGCTTTTTAAAGGAACAATGGCTTATTTCCTCCCATTGATACCTTGCTATTCTGCTCTACCCTTCTGAAATCTCCTTATTTAGACAGTCCCCGGCGCAGACCCCACTTTAAGTCAGTGGCATAGCTCATTTCCAATTGATGCTATTTTATCAATGCTACCTTGAAAAAACTGGTTCTACGTCAAATTCTCCATTTTAAAAACCTATCCTCACACCTACTATCCAGACATTAATAGAGATTCCAGGAGAAAATAATGCCTATAGGATCTTCCAGAGATTCAGTAAGGAATAAAAACGATAACTCAATAGTGCTTAGTAAAAGAATCTACAGTAGGCCATGGCGCCATTGAAACGAAGCCAATCATTAACTCAAGAACTATTCACTGAGTTCCTCTCTCTTTTTTTCTCTTTCCCTCTCTCTTTACAGGATGATGAATGAGTTGAAATAAATGCCTGTAGAGCTGAGGTCAGTTCAGTTCCTGGCCTCTAGTGTCCCCCAAAGGACCGTGGATAAAGAACTCCAAAGATGTTTCTGCTCTAAGAGGAACTGGGCTGCAACCCAAAAGTCTGAGTGTGTGTCACGGGCAAGCCACTAGATATGCAGAGGGGTGGCAGTGCGGGTGCTTTGCCTAGGACTCTGTGCCCAGATGCTGCCTGTTGAGTTATTCCTGGTCCATGTGGCTGCCCACTGTTCAAATTAAGCTGCGGTACTCTCTTGGAGAATTCGGGGAATAAGTATAGCTTGGGTTGGGAGAAGGTCTCCTCCAGTGTCACAACCCTCTTCCTGGCTCAGAGTGTGCCCACAACAGCAACACACGGGCAGCTACCACACCCTCTTCTCACTGGGTAGCACAACAGACTAACAGGGGAGATCTGGGCTCTGTCCCGGTGGCCCAGTGGTTAAGAGCTCCGCTGCTAATCAAAAGGTCAGCAGTTCGAATCTACAGTTCGAATTAAGGCTACTCTGGCCTATAGGGACACTATGAGTCAGAATTGACTCAACGGCCATGGGTTTTGGGTTCTGTATCTGGGCTCAGCCTCTGTGAGCCTCAGTTTCCTCGGCTGATAACAGGAATGTTGTTGGGTGCCCTCCAGTCATTTCAACTCACTGCGACCCCTTGTGAAAGGGAAAGACCTGCCACATAGGGTTTTCTAAGCTGTAACCTTTATAGGAGCTGGTTGCTAGGTGCTTAATCCCATGGAGGCTCTGGGTGGGTTCAAAACACCAACCTTTGGGTCAGCAGCCACTGAGCGCTTAACCATTGTCCCACCAGGCCTCCTACGATAGGAATAACAGCGCCATATCACAAGGTTGTTTGGTGCACAAGAGTAATATACGTCAGGTTTTGGCAGAAAGGGCAGTCAGTAAACCTTGACCCCATACTCCTCTCCAGGAGGGAAGACTCCCCCTCGCCCCCAATATAAAACAGTGAAGTCTGCTCATATGATGCTTCCCTTGTGTAGGATTCAACAAAGGAGGCATTAAAAACCAAAAACATTGTATGTGAAACATCAGAAAACCAAAATGTTGATTATGGTATAAGTCTCAGAATTGATATATTAATTTTGGCCAAAAAAAAAAAAAAAAGATGATGAATGTTTGAAAACATTTGGATTTTCCTGAAAAATTATTTTAATACCTTTTTTTTTTTTTTTTAAATCAATGCTTCTATATTTTCTATCCATCACTTTTGGAAGACATATAATAGCTTTTTTTTCCCCCTCCCTCCCAATTCCTATAGAACTGTTGAGTCTTTGTAAAAGTATAAAATCTGAAACAAGTGCAGAAGCCCGTAAATGTTCCAGAAATGCTGGGGCTACCTTGTATAGCCGTTACTCCTACCAAGTTCACAAGAAGGAACACATTTTCATGCGTTGTGTGGTGTGTTAGCAACAAGGCTCCTATGGGCTTTAATGGAAGTCACACAGCTAAACCTCCATGAACCACTTTGAAAATTTAAGAGTAATTGCTAAGTCCCCCTCAGAGGGTCATAGAAATATTAAAAACCAAAGTATTTTGCTAAGAACTCCAATTATGCCTGAAGGCTTCCATCAGACTTTATAAAATGATTGGTCACATATATAATGTACTCTAATACTCTTTTATTGGCTGGTTGTTTTCTTTATAAAAGAGGGTCTTTGTGAAGTCCTGCCTGAAAGGGAACATACAACACTGTGAAATTCAGTCCTCCTGTTCAGTTAAACCCTTGGCTCCGTCTTACGGGGCGGGGGAGGGTATGCCTGAGAAATAAGTGGGCTTGGGAACATTTTATCTTGCTATTTGTAGTCTCTGAGGGGACAATTTAGTTCACGGCACAGTAGAGTTGGTAGATTTTGAAGAAATGCATTGAACTGTTGAACGTATCCCCAGTCTGCTCTGCTAAATGTCATCCTAAGAGCCCCTCTGAACAGCTAAGACTGATCCTCTGTGCGTGACACGGCAGTAGTGTTTGGGAAGCCCCATCGTCGTTGAATCTCTGTCTTCTTTCCAGAATTATCTGCAAGAAGATTTATTCGTTTTGGGGACAGCTAGCATTCCTACTTAAAAAAAATTATTTTAAAGTAATTTCAAACTAATGGAAAAGCTGCAAGAACGGCACAAAAAACTACTGATGGCCTTTACCTAGATTCCCCAACTGGTAATAGTCTGCTCACTTGCTCTATCACTAGCATATGACCCCCCCAACCCCCACCAATATATAAAACTAAACCCACTGCCATCAAGGTGATTTCGACTCCTGGCGATAACCATATGTATTAAAAAGTAGAGCTGCTCTATAGGACCTTCTTGGTTGTAATCTTTACAGAGGCCTGGTGGTGCAGTGGTTAAGAGCTTGGTTGCTAACCAGAAGGTCAGCAGTTTGAATCCACCAGCTGCTCCCTGGAAACCCTATGGGGCAGCTCTACTCTACCCTAAAGGGTCACTGCATCAGAGTCGACTTGATGGCAATGGGTTTTTAATTTCAATCTTTATGGAAGCAGGCCACCAAGCCTTTCCTCTGCAGCACCGTTAGGTGGGTTTGAACCACCAACCTTCCAGTTAGTTGTTATTGTTGTTAGGTGCCATCAAGTCAGTTCTGACTCATAGCAACCCTACAACAGACCAAAACACTGCCTGGTCCTCGTCATCCTCACAACCATTGCTATGTTCGAATCCATTGTTGTAGCCACTGTGTCGATCCATCGCATTGAGGGCCTTCCTCTTTTTTGCTGACCCTCTACTTTACCAAGCATGGTGCCTTCTCTAGGGCTGGCCCCTCCTGATAACGTGTCCAAAGTATGTGAGATGAAGTCTTGCCACCCTTGCTTCTAAGGGGTATTCTTGTTATACTTCTTTCGAGACAGATTTCTCTGTTCTCCTGGCAGTCCATGGTATATTCTTCACCAACACCATAATTCAAAGACATCAATTCTCCTTCAGTCTTCCTTATTCATTGTCCAGCTTTCAGATGGTATGAGGTGATTAAAAAACGCCATGGCTTGGGTCAGGCACACCTTAGTCCTCAAGGTGACATCTTTGCTTTTTAACACTTTAAAGAGGTCTTTTGCAGCAGATTGGCACAGTGCAATGTGTTGTTTGATTTCATGACTGCTGCTTCCGTGGGCGTTGACTGTGGATTCAAGTAACACAAAATCCTTGACAATTTCAATATTTTCTCCATTTACCATGCTGTTGTTTATTGGTCCAGTTATGAAGATTTTTGTTTTCTTTATGTTGAGATGTAATCCATTTGTGCCACCTAGGATCTAAGATGGAAATCCTGGTGGCATAGTGGTTAAGTGCTGTGGCTGCTAACTAAGAGGCTGGCAGTTTGAATTCGGCAGGTGCTCCTTGGAAACTTTATGGTGCAGTTCTACTCTGTCCTATAGGGTCGCTGCGTTGGAATCGACTCGACAGCAGTGGGTTTTAGGGGCGCTTAGGATCTAAGATATATATATATATATATATATATATATATATATATATATATATATATATATATATATATACATACGTCTGTCTATCTATCTATCTATCTATGTATTTTTTCTCCACTTGTAAGTTGTATCCATCATGCCCCTTTACCTTAAATACTTCCCTAATCCAAGGACACTCTCCTATACAACTGCCCTACAATTATCAAAATTAGGAAGTGTTACACTGATACAATACTATTATTTATTCTATAGACTTTATCCAAATTTCACAATCGTCTCAATAATGTCCCTTTTGGTCCAAGAAATTTCTTTTCCAGTCCAAGATTCAATCTCGGATCGCTCACAGCATGTAGTTTTCACACCTCTTTAGTCTCAGTAAATTCTGGTACTAAGCTCTTCTTAAAGCCGTTATTCATGATCAAATGACTCCTTTCCTAATCTTCTGATGTGTATGACACTGGACTAAAATAATTACCAAAGAAAAAATAAAATTTATAGAAGAAATCAAATCATTGTTCTCTTCTTTTCATGGAATAGGAAAGAGCATGTAGGATAGGCCCCAGTAAAACATCAGGCAAAGTGTGATGCATATAAAGTAGGCTGCTGGTTTATTTGCTTGAAGCCTCATGCCAATGCAACCAAGGTTTCAGGCTACTGAGAGAAACACAGTAGTCTGTCCCAAGGCCACAGGCTGGACTCTATAATTTCAGCAGCCATTCGGTCTGCGCTACTGGTCAGATGGAAGGCTGGATACAGAATGTATGAAGCATAGGTATTCTGTAGGCACTCAACAGAAGCACCAGAGAAAACAGTCAGAGTTCCTATTCCATCCTGGCAGGTCATTCCACAGTAGAAACGCATAAGATACTCAAGATCTTACTTAGGTATAAAACAAACAGGCTTTTCTACTATTGGTGACAACTTTGGGGCTTTGGATTGGGGGTATGAGGTCTGGTCTGTTGGCTGACTAGCCTTTGTCAAGGATTGTTGGAAGTCTCATGTAAAAGTACCCTTTATAAGGCTTGGTAACCTTAGCTATCATTCTTTTATTTCAAGGCAATATGAACATCAGCCAAGCAACTCTGCTATCTTAACCCTACCAATGCTATTTCATCAGGCAAAGCTATTCACCTTCTAATTTGATTCACCAAAAGTTTAAAGTGGAATCTATGAAGTGGGAGCATGTTTTTGTGGAAACGTAAACCACATCCCCAAAGATGTCTCACCTGAGCACAGACAAGAAAAAGAGTGCTTGAGAAGCCAAACATGGGTATCAAATATTGTCTTGTGAATGTCTGGAAGAAGACAATATTTTTACAAAATCCCTTCCATTTGTTGTTTTAGGCATTGCCAATGAGAATATTGGCCTGTAAAACCTAACTTAACAGCAGTTTGTGTTTTTGCCAAAGTTGTGAATGCGGAAGTTTCACACACAAATACTGAAAGACTACATACAAGCATATTAAATTTTTACATTGACTACTGCCCCAAGAATAAAATATGGCCATTTAAATACTGTGATTTAAATTCTAAGCATACACGCTAGACAGTAATTTGCAGTGCTCTTTAGAAAGTTGTTTCGCATACCAGGAAGTAGTTGGCCAAACATTTTCTTTGAATGAAATTTCCAAGTATAAGCTTGGTTGAATGCTGCACATAACCACGGCTACAGGATTCCACAGACATGGTTTTCTTTCCACTTCTACCAGCCATCTCCTCTCCTGCCCACCCCCTTTTGGAAACAGAAGAAATGTGGTTTATATAAAGTGGATTGTGATCACTTACTCTGTGACACCAGGACAGATGGGTCATTTACAGCTATAACAGCTCTGTGCTTTACCACCCCCACACGACTACTCAGATCATCATCTGAGGAGCTATACGAGTGAATCAAAAGGAAAAAGGAAAGTCCCAGTACAGTGGACATCTGAGTAACACTCTGGTAAACAGAAACACAGACCCGTCAAGTGAGGAAGACATAAACCGAAAACCCTGAAAGGTCAGGATATCAAGTGGGTCCTAGTCCTGGGACATGGAGCTTGTCTTGAGGTTGAAAACGCCCATTCTCCTTTTATAACACGCTTTTGCAGGGAAGAGTTTAATTTGTTATACAATTTAGGTCAAAGAGCTCCTTTCTAAAGAGTAGTCTATCAGAAATACAAACAGTTATAATGCCTCGAGTGAGAAAAGAAAATCGCTGCCTATGTGCCCGGTTTATTGCTGCATGAAGCAAGTGCTCGGCACATAGTAGGCGCTCACTAAAGTTATGAACGGACAGAGATTTATCCTGCACTTTCAGTTTTCTAAAAGCTAACTGAAATTAAAATACCAGGAGAGTGAGAGACTTCACACTTGTACCTCCTACCTTGCCTTTAATTACACAAAAGATGATTGTAACAAACCCTCCGCGTAAGTCTCCTAAAACAAAAAAGATAATAAATATTTTCCTAATTTTGGTTTGGTCCCAGAAAAGGCAAATTGGTATGTAATTAAGATTTGTTAGTGCAAATTCATCCGGATCTTTTAATTGGTGTTAATTAGATTAGGAGTAAAATTTCTTTGATCCTATATCTTGCCTTTTTTTTTGATGCAAACTAATTTTCTCAGCTGGATGTCAAAGTTGCCTATTAATTACACTTTCCTACCTACCAGAAGCTTCTTTAACAATGTAGACTCCAACATATAGACCCGCAGCAGTTTTGGGAAAAATAAGGAGTGGTGAGAACAGACATTTGGGAAATAACTAGTGAATTCACCCAAATTCACTGGTGAATCAAGGGGACTCCCTGAGGCATAACAGCCTACAGCATTTGGTAGCTGTAAATAACATCCTGGTGAGCCCTGGCGTTGCAACGAATAAGTGCTCGGCTGCTAAGTGAAAGGTTGGGGCTTCAAATCTACCCCAAGGCTCTGCAGGAAGAAGACCTGCTGATCTGCTCCTGTGAAGATTAGTAAAAAGGAGCCCTGGTGGCACAGTGGGTAAAGGAATGACTGCTAACCGAAAGGTCGATGGTTCAAAACCACCAGTGGCTCCACCGGAGAAAGATATGGCAGTCTGCTTCCATAAAGATTTACAGCCTTGGAACCCTTATGGGGTCGCTATGGGGTTCCATAAAGATTGCCAAAAAAACAAAACCAAACCCACTGCTGTCAAGCTGATTCCGACTCATTGCGACCCTATAAGACAGAGTGGAACTGCCCCACAGAGTTTCTAAGGAACGCCTGGTGGATGGGAACTGCCAATCTTTCAGTTAGCAGCCGTATCTCTTAACCACTATGTCACCAGGGTTTCCCCATAAAAATTACAGCCTAGGAAACCCTATGGAGCAGTTCTACCTTGTCACATTGGGTCGCTATGTGTCAAAAACAGACTTGATGGCACCCAACACCAACCACAACGTAACTCTGGGATCCCTGGGTGGTGCAAATGGCTAACGTGCTTGGCTGCCAACCAAAAGGCTGGAGGGTCAAGTCCTCCCACAGATGCCTTGGAAAAAAGGCCTGGTGATCTACTCTAAAAAAATCAGCCTTGAAAACCTTATGGAACACAGTTCTATTCTGAAACACGTAGGGTAGCCGTGAGCCAGGGTTGACTTGACAGCACTGGGTTTGGTTTTCGGTTTTTAATGTAACTCTGCCACAAAGTACAGATGTCAGAGCAAATGCTCTGAAACAACGGTAGCTAAAAGCGTAGCCTCACAGTTAAGAAGATAACCCACTTAAAAAAAAAGAAGAAGAAAGAAAGAAGATAACAAACTTGTAAATCTCAAGAATATCAATATGCTACCTTTTACTCTGAATTACCCAGGTCCGTTCGAAACACTGGCATAGCCATTTCCAATGGAAAACGAGCACAAATGTAAACCATCTTGGGTGAATTAAGTTCCACATCTCATATGGTTTCCTCCAAATATTATAACCCGTCTACGATGGTTCACATGTCAGGAGAAAATGCCACAAAATACGTTCAATATCTTTTATGGTAAGGTGACTCAAAAAATTTTATGCAGTTAAGGATTTTTGATAGTTCTTGATCCATCGTTTTCCTCTCACTACGGAGCAGTGATGATTGAAACCTGATGTGTATTGCAAAAAAAAAAAAAAAAAATAGCTATAAAACGTTTTATGTAGAAATAAAACGGTAGCCATTAAGTTTTGCTATGATGTCTGCGTAGATATTCAGCATGAAAACATGATAAAACAACTGTAAACTGATTGAAATCAAATGTAATTACAGTGACTTGTCTCCAATGAATGACAGAAACTGAACACAGTCACAGACTTCTCCAAAATTACTTTGGGCAAAGAACCAAGAGAACACTATATCCTTTCTTCACTACTGGCATTCTGCCAAATAAATCACGAACACACGAGCTTTAATAGCCACAGCCAAAAAAGCACTTGGGAACTCATTATGGAAACGTTTAAAACACACACACACACACCTTTGATAAAACCACTTTCATATTAATATATTTCCACTGAAAAAGCCACATGTTTGAGGTTTTTCATTGGTGCTTCCCAGAAGTAAACCCAAGGAGTGATTAGCCATTTCAAGTTGTTTTTTTTTTTCTCTAAGTCCGTGTATTTGGCTGTCTTTCCTGGCATCTTTATTTTGGAAAGGCCGTAGGAAAATGCATAAAAATTTTCAATTTTTGTGTGGTTCAAAGTAAACAATAACCTGGATGTTGAAATAAGCTTATTTTTTCTATCAGCAAATGAAGATGGATTTTCTCCCTCACTCTCTGCCCCTTTGGATGTGGCTTACTATTTATTGCATTATCCCCAAAACAGTAAAAAGAAATGGGCTGTTGACACCATTCATTTAGCCCCGGAGTCAGCACTCAACAAAGAGCACTTGGAACCTGGGAGCTGGCAATGAAAAGAGGACAACACGTGCTCTAGGTCCTTCTTTCAACTTTGCCTTGTGTTACAATCTTTATCTCTGAAACTGGACAATATTAATATAGACCATTTGGGAGTATTATCAAGGAAGTAGAAATTCAGTTCCATTCCTAGGTATATACAAAAAAAAGAAATAAAAACATATGTCCACACAAAAACTTGTATGCATATGTTCATAGCAACATAGCCAAAAAGTAGAAACAACTCAAGGTCCATCAACTGATAAATGGGCACATAAAATGTGCTATATCCAAGCAATTGTTGATTACAGCTCAACAAAAAGAAAACAAAAATTCTCACAACTGGAGCAATAAGCAACATCATGATAAATGGAGAAAATACTGAAGTTGTTAAGGATTTCATTTTACTTGGATCCACAATCAACGCCCACAGAGGCAGTCAAGAAATCGGACAACGTATTGCGTTGGGCAAATCTGCTGCAAAAGACCTCTTTAAAGTGTTAAAAAGCAAAGATGTCACCTTGAAGACTAAGGTGTGCCTGACTCAAGCCATGGTGTTTTCGATCGCATCATATGCATGTGAAAGCTGGACAACAAATAAGGAAAACTGAAGAAGAATCGATGCCTCTGAATTACGGTGCTGGCAAAGAACGATGAATATACACCACGGACTGCCAGAAGAACTAACGAATCTGTCTTGGAAGAAGTATAGCCAGGATGCTCCTAAGAAGCAAGGATGGCGAGCTTTGCCTCACATACTTTGAACATGTTATCAGGAGGGACCAGTCCCTGGAGGACGACACTATGCTTGGTAAAGTAGACAGTCAGAGAAAAAGAGGAAGACCCTCAATGAGATGGATTGACACAGTAGCTACAACAATGGGCTCAAGCATAACAACAAGCATAAGGATGATGCAGGACTGGACAGTGTTTCGTTCTGTTGTACGTACAGTTACTGTGAGTCGAAACCGACTCTAGGGCACCTAACAATAACAACAATATATCCAAACAATAGAATATTATTTAGCAATAAAAAGGAATGAAGTACTGATACATGCTATAAGACGAATAAACCTGAAAAAAGTATGTGAAGTGAAACAAGCCAGTCACAATGATCACAAATTGTATGATTTCATTTATATGAAATATCCAGAACAGGTAAATCCACAGAAAGAGGAAGTAGACTGGTGATTGCCTGGAGATGAGTGATTGGGGGGAAAATGGCGAGTGAATATTAATGCATAAGTTGTCTCTTTTGGGGGTGATGACATGTTCCTATGTTGATTGCGGTCAGGTTGTACAACTCTGGGAATAGACTAAAAACCACTGAATTATACACTTTAAATGAGGGAATTGTACAGTATATAAATATCTGAACGAATCTGTTATACAAACATATGTGTAAATAGAAATTGTTTATGTTCTGTAACGCAAGGGTTCTGGTGTTAACAGTAAAAGATGGAAGATTAACTATAAAGATGGATGAGTACTCCCAATACGGTTTTATTTCAGCTTTGTCCTCCCCTAAAGAGCAAGAAAGTTAGGAAAGGCCCATGCTGCCACCAATGACTCCCATGTTGCTAAATCCAATAGTCAAGTCTCATTCCCCCCATTACATGACCTATCAGCACCATAGGGCACAGTGAGTAACTCCCCCAACCTGATACACTGTGCACACTTGGCGTGTAGGACACGCACTCCTTGATTATCATCCTATCTTACTGCTCACTCCTTCTCAAACTCCTTTGCTGGCTCTTTACACTCCACCCCATCCCAACCCCTTAATGTTGGAATATTGCCAGTCAGCTATGAGTCCACACCTCTTTTCTATCCACACTTACTTTCTAAGTGACCCAACGCTGCTTCACTGCTAAAGACTAGTTCTATATTAACAACTTCCAAATGTGTATCTCCAGTCCAGACCTCTCTCCCAAATGCCAGACTCCTATACACAACTGCCTACTGGACATCTCCACTTAGATTTCTAATAAAACCAAAACCAAACACACTGCCGTTGAGTCGATTCCAACTCATAGCAACCCTATAGGACAGAGTAGAACTGCCCTATAGAGTTTCCAAGGAGTGCCTCGCGGATTCGAACTGCCAACCTCTTGGTTAGCAGCCGTAGCACTTAACCATTACACTACCAGGGTTTCCTATTTCCCTTAGCATAATGTTTTCAAGGCTCTCCACATTGTGGCATGTATCAGGACTTCATTTCTCTTTATGGCTGAGCAATATTCCCTCGTATGCATATACCACATTTTTATTCATTCATCTGTTGATAGAACACTTGGGTTGTGTTATGGATTGAATTGCGTCTCCCCATAAATACGTGTTGTAAATCCTAACCCCTATACATGTGGATTTAATCCCATCTGGAAGTAGGGTTTTCTTTGCTATGTTAATGAGGTCAAATCAGTGTAGGGTGTGTCTTAAACTAATCACTTTTGAGATATAAAAGGAGCAGTTTAGGCACAGAAGCAAGCAAGCAGGAAAGGGGGAAAGATAGATGCCATGTGGAGATCTCCAAGGAATGTTGAGAAGAAAGGATTTTTCTGTCAGAGCCAGCAGAGAACCTTCCCCTAGAGCCAGCATCCTGAAATTGGACTTCTAGCCTCCTAGACTGTGAGAACATAATTTTTGCTTGTTAAAGCCGCCCATCTGTGGTATTTCTGTTATAGCAGCACTAGATAACTAAGACAGGTTGTTTCCACCTTTGGGCAATTGTGAATAGTGTTGCAGTGAACACTGGTGGTCACACAGACTTTTAAACACAATGAACAGTGGAAGAAATTGAGGTAAAGGGTTACTGCTGCAGTTTAATATTTATTATAGCCCTGAAATATGCTAAGTAACACAGAGGAGGTTCTCTCAACTCCATGATTTTACAAGGGAATTGTGGGATACTTACACTTGTTCAGCAAATGAAAATTCTCAGGAAATGGAGGACAATGTGCTCTTGAGTTCCCAAGAGCTGAAGCACAAATGCTTGGAGAAGAAAGAGCAGATTACAGATTTCCACTGGACACAAGTCATCTTTAAGACATTCAGAGCTCTACAAAGACCCCTTGCCCGCCAATGACATATGGAGACAGGCTTTAAACAGGAAAAAGGTTCTGAAAATCATCTACGCTATGAAAGGAGAAAGTTAAAGAGACTTGCCCATCTTGTATATAATGTTGGTCTTGTGAACACAATTCCCTGGTGTTACTGAGTTTGGAAACAACACGAATAGATTCATCTCATTTACAATTTGTAGTTTTAGAAATGTTATATGCAATTTTTCAATGAGACTAAAGAAATACTGCTATATTCTAAGTAACAAAATTATAAATTAAAAAACTTATCGTTTCGGAGTTTTCTAATTAAGACTAAAGAAATTCTCAAAGAAGACCTAAAGTAGTTATCTACAGTGTATTTGCTTTTTCTTGAGAAAGACTTGAATAAGAGATACAGATAGTTAAAGTAATAATAATATAACTCCGTATTACAGAGCTATATCATCTAGAAGACATGGGACAGATCCTCATCCAAGAACCACCTGGGAGGCCCGTAGTGCAAGCCTCAGAGGAGACAACTCCAAGGAGAATCATCTCACAACCCCTGTGATCCCAGCTGCAGCCAACACAGGGGGTGCTTAGAGCTAAAATGAAAATATGAGCGATCAGCTATGATTTATACTCTGGACCTTCAGCATACCTGGCACCAAAGCATCTCTTTTTCTTTCTTTCTTCTCTTTTAGGGTTACAGGAAGTCCATGTCATGTCCTCGTACTAAGTAAAGAGGACAGTTGGTATTTGCCCAGGCTACTCAGGAATCGGAGTCCCTGGATGGTGTAGACAGTTAGTGCACGGAGCTGCTAACCAAAAGGTTGGACGTTTGAGTCCACAGAGAGGTGCCCCTGGGAAGAGAGATCTGGCTATCGAATTCTGAAAAATGAGCCATTGAAAACCATGTGGCACACAGTTCTGCTCCAACACGTGAGGGGTCCTCATGAGCTGGAATCTACTTGACGGCAAGTGGACTCAGGAACTACGGTAGTTTGCGCTGGGTAGGACTGGCCTAAACAAGAGCATTTTTTAGTTTTGTACCAGCTCAATACAAAGCTCTTAATATTTTCAAAGCAATTCTTTATAATACACTTTCAGGCAAAACATTAATGGCTGGCCAGAAGTTTCGTTTTATACACGAATATTTTTAAAAGATGAGTAACCCCAGAGAATGTGAAGGACTGAATGAAACAGCAATGCTTATCATCTCAAGCCCCAACATGTCCCTTATTATCAGTACACTTTATATCTAAAACCTAAATTTATTAACTTCCATGACTACTGCAATCAATACTAACTATAATTATAGCGCCCTGGTGGCAGTGTGGTTAAGAGCGCGGCTGCTAGCCAAAAGGCTGGCAGTTTAAATCCACCAGACACTCCTTGGAAACCCTATGGGGCAGTTCTACTCCATTCTATAGGGTTGCTATGAGTCAGAATCAACTCAACGGCAATGGGTTTAAAATTATAACAAATTACGATGAACAGTTATATGACAGTTCTAACTAGATAGACAATGATCTAAGCAGTTTAGATACATGGTCTTATTTGATCATTACAACAGTATTTACATTTTTTAAATGAGAGAATGGAGACTCAGAAAACTCAAATAACTTGCTTAGGGTCACATAACCATAAACATGGTGTTGGGATTCTAATCCAGTGCTGACTCCTGTCTCACCATTCTGTCAACAAATTAAAACCATGTTCTAACTTGTTAAAGCTAAGGAGCCCTGGTGGTGCAGTGGTTAATGGTTGGCTGCTAATCACAAGGTTGACAGTTCGAATCCACCAGCTACTCTTTGGAAACCCTATGGGGCAGTTCTTCTCTGTCCTACAGGGTCACTGTGAGTCAGAATCGACTTGATGGCAATGGATTTTTTTTTTTTTTTTAGTCCATCTTACCCTGGGAGCTTCACTGAAACCTGTTCAGCATCATGGCAACATGTAACAGGTAAGCCTCTACTGACAGATGGGTGGTGGCTGTGCCTGAGATGCAGTGGCCAGTAACTGTATCTGAGTCTCCCGCTGAACCACCAATGCCTCACTGGTGCCCTCTCTGACATTTCCAGGCTAAGATGAACTAGGAAGAAAGGACTGGCAGTCCGCTTCTGAGATCAGCCAATGAAAACCCTATGAATCACAATGGCCTGATCTGAAACCCAACATAGGGATGCCACAGTACCCAGCAGCGTTTCATTCCGTTGTGCATGGAGTCACCACGAGCCAGGGGTTGACTTGACTGCAGGTAACAACAAGAAAATTTACTGTTCCAAAGTTTGCATGACAAATTGCTTTCATGTTTGATTAATTGATTCAGAAATATCCATTTTCCTACCATGTGCCAGCGTTTCTATTGTTGTTGTTGTTGGACACCATTAAGTCAATTCAGACTCATAGAGACCCTATATTACAGAGTAGAACTGCACAGTAGGGTTTTTTTTTTTTTTTTTTTTTTGTTGAGAATACACACAGCAAAACACACACCAATTCGATCATTTCTACATGTACAATTCAGTGACATTGACTGTATTCTTTGAGTTGTGCAACCACTCTCACCCTCCTTTTCTGAGTTGTTCCTCCCCTATTAACATAATCTCACCGCCCCCTAAGGTTCCTATCTAATCTTTGGAGTTGTTGTCACTTTGATCCCATATAGTTCTTAAAAGAGCATAATGCTCAAGACAGATATTCTTTACTAGTTAAGCTAGACTATTTGGTTTTGAGGAGGCTTCAGGGGATATTTTTGGTTTAAGTTTTAAAGATTATATCAGGGCAATAGTTTCAGGGGTTTATCCAGCCCTCATGGCTCCAGAAAGTCTGGAGTCCATGAAAATTTGAAATTCCGTTCTGCATTTTCCCCCTTTTGATCAGGATTCTTCTATAGAACCTTTGACCAACATGTTTGGTAATGGTAGCCAGGCACCATCCAGTTCTGGGCTCATGGCAAACAAGGCAGTTGTTCAGTTAGCCACACATTCCATTTCCTCCTCCTATTTCTGACTCTCCTTCTTCCTCTATTGTTTCAGGTGAATAGAGACCAATTGTTGTGCTTGGATGGCCACTTGCAAGCTTTTAAGACCCTACGAGCTACGCCGTATAACAAAACAGAAGGTAGAACAGAAACACTAAGCATGTCACTAGGCCAGTTAACTGGGGTGTCCCATGAAACCATGACCCTAAACCTCCAAACCAAGGAACCAAATCCCATGAGGTTTTTGGTTGTACATAAGTAACCTAAGCAGCTACTCTTTTTTGTTGTTGTTGTAAATATACCTATCACGTAACTTTTGCCAGTTCAACTTTTTCCAGGTATACAACTTATTATTGATAGCAATGACAATAATCAGCTGTGCAACCCTGCCCTTAATCAATGCAATTTTTCCATCACTGTCAACCCCCTTTTTCCCCCCTCCCTCTGGCCCTTGGTAACCACTAATAAACTCTGGTCTCCACACATTTGCCTTTTCTTGTCTTTCTATGTAAGTCAGATCATAGAATATTTGTCCTTTTGTGATTGATTTATTTTACTCAGCATAATGTCTTCAAGTTCCATCCATATTGTAACTTGTATCACAACTTCATTTCTCCTACTGGCTGAGTATATTCCATTGCATGTATGTACCATGTTCATTTGTTGATGGGGATTTAGGTTGTTTCCACCTTTTGGCTATTGTGAATAGTGCTGCAATGAACAGTGGTGTACAAGCCTGTTTGAATTTTTGCTTTCAAGTTTTGTGGATATACTACCCCATAGGGCGTTCTTGGCTGTAATCTTTATGGAAACAGACTGCCAGGTTTTTCTCCTGAAGAGCCACTGGGTGGGTCTGAACCACCAACCTTTCGGTTAGCAGTCGAGTGCCTAACCATTTGTGGCGCGAGGGCTCCTTAGCTATTCTATTAAAAAAAAAAAAAAAAAAATTTTTTTTTTTTTTATTCTATTAGGCACTGAAAATTAGAAGTATGATAAGACATAGTCCTTGGCCTCAAGGAGGCCCTACTCTAGCTCAGGGATCTCCCACAGGGAGGCCAGGGCCTAAGAGGTGGTGCCTGGCTGAGTCATGAAGGAGCCATGAGAGAAGGTGAGACACACGAGTGTGTGTGTGGGGTGAGGTGCACGAGCAGGGAAAGGAGCCCAGGCAGAAGGGGAGCCTCTCCCACCTACAAATGTGGGCCCTTGTCACCTCCCAATAGGGCTTTTAAAATAATTTCCTAACTTTAGCTGTTCAGCTTCTAGGATTTCCCTTGCCTCCAACAAGCCCTTAAATCCATTTTGACAACTACTGTGGATTAATCTTCTAAAATGCAATCATGTCACTCCCCGAATTTAAAACTTTCAGCAGGTCTTCCCTGCTCAGTTCAAACTCCTAGGCCTGGTATTCCAAAGAAAGGCCTTCACACTACGGCTCCTACCTACATTTTCAACTACATCTTCTATTATTGTAGAGATGTTGAGCTTAGTTATTTGCCACATTCACAATGTCTGCCATATCCACACTCCACCTGTCCTATTACTTTTTTTCCTTTAAATCAACTCACTTCTTAAAGTGAACATACATTCTTTAATCTTGTCTTAGTAACATTCCCTATGAAGTCCTAGATTTTAAGTGCTAATTATATTTTCTTCTAATAGACATTAAACACATATTTCAAAAGAAAACAAAAGGTCTTTCTTGGATCACCTAGTGCCAGCTTGAGTTCTAAAAAACTAGCTCTTGCGGAGCTGATTCTGATTCAAGGTGACCCCATTTGTGTGTCAGAGTAGAACTGTGCTCCATAGGGTTTCCAATGGCTGATCGTATGGATGTAGATTACCAAGCCTTTCTAGCCCCTCTGGGTGGATTCAAACCTCTAACCTTTTGGTTAGCAGCCAAGTACGTTAGCCATTTGTACCACCCAGGGACTCCATCTTGAGTTCTACCAATAGTAAAATACTTCAGGAGTCGCTCCGCAGAGAGTCCTCAGTGCCCACGGTACGGTGAGTGCTGAGGAGTTAGATGTAACACAGGGAGCCCGACCTAAGGCAGCATGAGCACTGTCAGCCATTTCACGTCCTCATTCACTGGGTGAATATTTATTAAGCACCTACTATGTGCTGGGTTCTTCACTAACTCTAGGGATACCCTGGTGGAACAAGACAGATGTGGTCCCTGGCTTCAGGGAGTTCACATTGCAGTGAGGAGACAAGCATTATTTGAGAAAACAAAGACATTGACAAAAAAGTTTTACAGACGGTGATAAATGCTAAGAAGGAAAGAAATGAGATGCTGTGGTAGGGGATAATGGGTGGGTGGAGAAGGGTACTAAAAGTAGGATGGCAGGGAAGGCTTTTAGGGGCTCAGGGAGGAGAAGGAGCCAGTTACAGAACATAAACTGGTAGAGGGACCAGCAAGCTCACAGATTCTGCGGTAGGAAATAGCCTGTGACATTATTAAAGCAAAACCCAGTTGCCATCGAGTTGATTCCTACTCAGGGGGACCCCATGTGTGTCAGAGCAGAACTGTGCTCCACAGGTGGGGTGGATAAACCAGTAAACAAGGTACGCACAGGCTGACATTAAGCAACGGATGCAAGGGTTTATTTGTGTTTACTCCTTGTGCTGTAGTGCACCATTTCATGAGTTTCGCCATATTAAAGACGGAAAAAAAAAAGGGTGAAATTGGGCGCTACAGATCAGTAAGTCAGCCCATGCGTAGCTTGCTTTCTGGGTCGTCAGTTCCTGTCCACAGGGTTTTCAATGGCTGATTTTTCTGAAATAGATCACGAGGACTTTCTTCCGAGGTTATCTCTGGGTGAACCTGAACTGCCAACTTTTTGGTTAGTGGCCAAGTGCTTAACAATTTGAAGGCCAATGTGACTTCAGGGGAGTGACCAAGGGGGAGTGGGGAATAAAATGAAGTTGGAGAGGTCAGCGGGAGCCGGAATTGCAGATCCTTGGTGGCCACATTAAGTGATGTGGGTTTTATTTTAAGTTCATTGGGAAGCCTTAGAAAGGTTATATGCAGGGAGTGATGCGATCTGATTCTCCGGCTTGCTGTTTGAAGAATGAATTTAGAGGAATAGGAATGAGTGAAGGGCACGGAAAATTCTGAGATTTCAATGGCCTAGCATCCCTGATGAGCGAAGACGTATCATGTTTCCATCGGTGGACATGTTTCCAAGGGTAGAATGTAGGGCTGAATATTAGAAAGTGACCATGGTTTGGCTGAGATCAGTGGGTTAATTTTCCATGTAACCAGTGCTTGATTAATTTGGGGAGCCCTGGTGGTGCAGTGGTTAAGAGCTCAGCTGCTGACCCAAAGGTTGGCATTTCGAATCCACCAGCTGCTCCTTGGAAACCCTAGGGGGCTGTTTTACTCTGTCCTATAGGGTTGCTATGAGTCAGGATCAACTCAATGACAACAGGTTTTTGGTTTGATTTTGTCATTGCTGTTGTTTTTGCAAAAAACCATTACATACAATTCTAAAGAGTCAGTAATACAGGAAATTTCCACAAATGTGAAATGCCCAAACATCCCTGTTTTTTATGCAAACAGTTAAAAGAAGGCACAGACAGGGCACTGAGTCCTGTATCTCACTAGGGGTGGGGATGACGGATGCCTGTTTTCAGGGCATGTGTCTGGAAACTGCAAACAAGTTATGTTTCAGGAAATGAGAAAGCAGCCAAGGGAAATTCCACACATAAGATTATTTGGACAGCCAGAACTTTTTAAGCATCATTGATACGCATGGAAATTTCTAACAGGCCTTTTACTAAAATTAAATAATAGGATGAGAGAATATGCTTATAAGGAAATCTTAACAGATTGACTAAGCCCAAATGTGTCTTGCAGTTCTAGGAACTCTGCCTCTAATTGTGAGCTGTGTATGTGTGGGGTGCAGAGTACTGTTTATATCTCTGCTTGTAACAGCTCTTAAAGCTAAAAATAGGGATCTTTATGGAGAATGAAAAAGAAACTTTACCATATCCAGGTAATTGAAGATAGGCTCTCAGTGAATTTAGGAAATCTTCCAGAGGTGAAGAAAATGAAACAGTGATTTGAAAAATAACCACCCAACTTTACATTTCCTATCGGGAAAATCAGGGTTCCTGGGGATACCCAACGTTTTCAAGGCTTATGGTCATTATTCCCAGATTCTTAAAGGATACTGTGTTTTTTGCAAATGGCTAGAAGAGGCTCAGAGTCCCTGAGCGGTACAAATGGTTAACGCTCTCGGCTACTAACTGAAAGGTTGGTGGTTTGAGTTCACTCAGAGGCACTCTGGATCTACCTGCAAAAGTCAGTCACTGAAAACTCTATGGAGGGCAGTCGTACTCTGACACACATGGGGTCGCTGTGAGTCTGAACTGACTTGACAGCAGCAGCTGGTTTTAGAGAAGGCTCTGAAAAGGCACCTGTGTTTCCACCTGGCTGCTGGGGGCACCTCCTTGGGCCCCACCTCCTGCCTTCTGCCCTGCATCCAGCTTGCCTTGCCTTGGAATCCTGATTGTTTTGAACATGCTCCTGTCCCTGCAACTCATCATCTAGACTGACACCCTTGATCCGAATGCACCATGGCCTTTGATTTTGACTTTATCCCTTAATCCTATTTCCTGGATGGGCTCCAGCACCTTGGACAGGGCCAGCCCCCTCACACACCCCCTACCCCCAGCTGGCACCCCAGAAAGCTCGGCTGGGGTTGCTGCCAGCCTCAGTGGCTGGGGAGGGGGTCCAGACCCATGCGGTGGAGCAGATCAGTTCTCCCTTTACTTCCTCCCACCTTCCAAAACACATTTGCCTTCTCCAAATGACCAAACTTTCACTAAAGATGAAGTTTTACTCTTATTCCTCATCTTTTCATACTTAATTACTTGGCAAGCATTAATGGAAAATGATGGACAAAACCTTTATTTCCCAGATGACCACAGAATTCCTCAAATATATTTACCCTTTTATTCCAAAACAGACCGTTTGCCAATTGGAATATTAGAACGATTTTAGTCTTCAGAGGAAACTGGGTGAGCGTGGAATGAGCTAAACAGCAAAATTTTAAAGTGAATGTTTATTTTGACTATTAGTAGTATCTACTCTTAACCCTGGTGGTGCATCGGTTAAAGCACTTGACTGCTAACTGAAAGGTAGGTGGTTCGAATTCACCAGCTCCTTGGAAACCCAATGGGGCAGTTCAAATCTGTCCTACGGTGTCATTATGAGTAGGAATCAACTCAACAAGAACAGGTTTTTTTTTTTTTTTGGTTTTAATAACTAATCTAGTCAAAAGGAGGCTTGGCAGCACAGTGTTAAAGTGCTCAGCTGCTAACGAAAGGTCAGCGGTTCAAACCCACCAATCACTCTGTTGGAGAAAGATATGGTAGTCTGCTTCAGTGAAGATTACTGCCTGGGAATTCTATGGGGCAGTTCTACCCTGACCTTTAGGATCAATATGAATCGGAATCAACTCGACCGCAATGGGACTGAGGCTAGTCAAAAAGGTTAGAAATTAAATTTTTGGATAATACCAAATACAGTACATGCCCTCATCAAAATAATTTTTAATAAAAATGCCATTAGTTACTTTCCCTAAAACATTCAATTTTACTATGTAAACACCCAAAAAGTACCTAGCAAACAGAGGCGACACACACACAGACACATACACACTTAGCTCTTACTACTATCAGATCCTAAACCTGTTACAGAATTGGATGCAAAGCACTCTCTCCAACTCTTCCGGCAACAGCTTACTGCCTATAAAAAGCAATCTCCTGTAATCAGGACCATGCTGCAATCCCCTCCATAGACGGGCTGTGTGCGAACGCATATGTATGTATATGTGTGTGTGAGCTGGCGTAACCTTGACCGTTGAATGTTTACAGCAGTTCAAGATGAGACAGATCTACTATGTGCTTGACGTTCTTGCACTGTTCAGAATGTATACGGCTCCAGCCCCAGGGAATCGTCACACGTGGTATTACAGTGGAGCCTGACTCCGTGTCTGTGTGCTCTTGTGAGTGCATATCAGCGTGCTTTCCACAAGACCCCCCAGTATAGGCAGCACCATGTGATGACCAGAAAAACTACCACAGAGCAGCCCAGATACCACCAAGAACATCCTTCAAGACAGCAGGACGCCTTAAATTCTGTTAACGTAAGGGTGTCTTCCAGTCTCTGATGGCTCTGAGGGGCAGTGGAAATTTTCACATTAAGAGTGTAAATTCTGCACCATATTTTGACACCTCCTACATCTGATTTGAATGCAGGAAAAAAAAAAAAAAGTCTGTGTAATGAAAAACCATTCGTTTTCCCATCCCAGCAGGGATAGAAACCAGTTCCAAGCAACTCTGCAAATGGATCCAAGGTCAGAGATTTTGAAGGGAGGAGCTGGCCAGCATCTCATGCCCCAAATCACTGAAGCATTTCAGTAGATGGACTGACTCAAAAGAATAATTTAAGAAAGAATAAAAGAATCTTCAGGGAAAAACTTGTTCAGATTTGTGGAAGTTCTGGTTCAGAACAGTTTGTTTCTAGAACCATCTCATGTTGGACCTGATCTCTGGGGTCTGCTCCAGGTGTCCCCCACCCACAGTCATCATACAGGGTCAGACCCCTTGAAGCCACCCTGGTTCTAGGTCACAGCCAGCACTCTGCCCCCTGCTGGGATTTAACCTTGGCAACCAACCATAATAGCTTCTCTGGTAGATACCAGTGTTTCTCTCCTCTCTCCCAGTTCCCTTAAGCACTATCCCTACTAGTCTCTATGTGGACTACTTGGTCTTGCTGCCCTGTAACATATTTCAAAGGCAAGGTCAACTGCTCCTTCCTCTCACATTTCATCTAGCAGGTAGACCTGTGTTTGGGGGACCTCCTCATTGCTCTCACCCTCAGCTTCTTGAAACGAAACTCTTTTATCACATCTCAGTAAATCCCTCCCCAGACATATCTTGGAAATGATTAATCTCTCAGATTAAATGAATGTGCTCAAATATAAAAATATTTTTAAAAAACAGTAGGGTCGTTAAAGAGTGACAGATTTAAGCGCCATCTGGGCTCGCTGGTCAGAGTGGCGCGAATTCCATCAAACGGCTGAACGGTGCACGATCTGAGAATCCCATCTGTTTTATCTAACATGAATCAGTCCAACAGTTTGGCCATTCTGATGTTAGGGCTGTCGAAAGAAAACCAGAGAATACAACACCAATAGTTTTTTCCCTTTTTAAGCCTCTAGTATGCAAAAGTGTACATTTGACTATCACAATTAAAGATGGAAATTATGCTTGATTTGATTCTAAGAGCCGCCCTAAGTGAAATTCTAAATATACTTCTTTTCATAAAATGATTATCTCATAAGACGATTATTTTAAAACCTTCGGAAACATTTTGTGGAGACTTTTCTTAGGATTATTGTGTGAAAATTTATTTTCATAATTTTTTTCCACTAAAAGCTAAACTGATAAGAGTTTGAATGTTATAAAATAGAAAATATTTAGATAGGTCTTCTTTCTCAGTTTAATTCTTCCTTTTCTGCCAATGTACTTTATGAAAAAGTACAGTCAAGAATACATCACATAGACAATTTTAATTATTCTTAAGAAACATGATTTTTTTTTTTTTTAACAAGTAAGGTTTTTTCCTAGTTTTTTTAAATTGCTTTTAACCTTTAGTGCTTTGGACTGCTTCCCGGTCTTGCTGTGTTATAATAATTCTTAGAAACACTAATCAGGTTTTCCTGGGCCCGATAATTTAGTTTTGTTTCTGAACCGTTGCAATAAATTGCCCCAAAACAAATAACCTGGCTACCTAGTCTTTAACAAGCAAGGGGAAAAAAAAAACACTAATTTTTAAGAGTAAGTATATTTTGGCAATTTTGAGGTTTTTATAAGAAAAAAAAAATCGTATTTTGAACCACAAATCAGAATCGACTCAACGGCAACCAAGAACAACGGCAACGAAGTACCAATCAGGCTACCTTGGAAATGGAACACACTTTTCTGCTTTGACACCGTGATTATAATTTCTGCCTTTAAAACTATGGCTAATTCCCCTATTTTATTACTCGGCTATAATTACATCGTGTTATCACAGTATATCACAAACGCACGAAGACTAAATGCCTGTAAAACCAAGATTCAGAAAACTGCGCATTAAAAGGGGAACTGTGTATATTCACAGGATTTTTATCCTTTTTTGGGAAATGTTTTATAGATATTATGTGGAGCCGAAGTATCTTCTTTAGTTCTCGACCGTGCTTTCTGGCCGTATCGCATGACAAACACATCTCCTAAAACAGAAATCTGTGCTAGACCAAAGCGGACACTGCGTGCATGGTGCGTCGGACGTACGTGTATTTATTGTTTTCTCATCTATAAAACCACAATAATAATACCTTCTTTGAAGAACTCTCTCAAGGATCACAGTGATAACGATTGCGAAAATGCTCTAAAAATAATAAAGTGCTATTCCGATGTAAGGTATCATTAAACCAGAAACCCACTGCCGTTGAGTCGATTCCGACTCATAGCGATTAGTGACCACAATAATAATAATTTCATATTCTTACGGAGCAAAAACGATGGGGGAAAAAAAAAATCCTTCCCCCAAATCTCCCTTGTGATTAAATGAAGAAGCATATTTACATGGATTGGTTTTAAAGCGGCCTTTCACAACTGGCTTTAATGATGCACTTCAGGGAGTCCGAAAAATTAAAAAAAAAAAAATTATTTCTGCATTTGACAAATCTGAAAACGCAGAAGCAAAGAGTCAAACTGTCAGTAACGTTATTTACACCCTTTAGCTCCCTGGGCGTTGAGGGAGCCAATCCAGAACCCTAAGAGCCCGCGAGCAATCGTATCCGAGGGGACTGGTCTGAGAGCCAAATCACAGTCAAGGCTCTACGCCTAGGACGCTGATTTACCTTGGTAACACGTCAGTGGTCACGAGTTAGGTCACGACTAAGGCAGATAACGCGACCGCTGACTTTTTCTCTTCTTCCTCCAAGTTTACAAAATAAATCATAAAAAAAGGAGAGAAAGGACTGTTGGAAGATAAATGGTATTTACAGAGCCCTGAAGGAGAAAAAGCGTTCTTATTATTAAAATGTCATTAAACTTGCCGTTCCAGCACTTCCCCTGTCACCTGATACACATTAAACGGGCCCGGCATCGGGCTCCTAATTTATCCTTTGCCCTTTCCCTTTGGTGACCAAGTCTGCGATATGGTCCTGGAAAACCATCAGGAAAACTGGGACCCATCCAAGTCCAGCTTCTGTGAAAATGGTGAGGCTCAGGTGGTTCCTGTGAGGGGTCAGCTGCCTTCCGCACAGAGGTGACAAGTTTTCTTTGTTTTTTATTAATCCCTTTGGCTTTCTTAGTGTCCCCAAGTCACGCAGACATGTACTGGACACTTATATCAGGTCGACCACCTCCTGAGGGGTGCTGCTCTTGTTACTGTCCACAAACCTAAGTGTATCCCCAGCTCCAGGGCCCAGAACCAGGCTCAGTGGGCACACCATATAAGAGGTCAGTTACACTTCGTTATGGATGGTTCTGTGGAATGTAGGCACATGGTGGGTCACTGGGGCAGGGGTAGGCAGCACGGAATGCTGCGGGTAGAAAGGACAAGGGGTTAGTTACTACAGTGGGAGAATTACCACAGAGCCATTCTTCCTTGGCCAGGTAAAAAGACCCTCATCAACAACACACATTCAGAGGTGCTAACCAGCAAACGTTATTACTTACACCTGTGCATGTGGCTAGTATCAAACGAGGCCCTGTTTCCTCCAGTTTCAGACATTGTCCAATCAATGGATACATATCTCTAGGGTTTATAAGGTCTAAGAAAATATTCCCGTGGGGCTTACCTAAGGAGCACAACATGAGCTAACAGAAGTCATCAGCCTGCACTTCCCCGTTTTTTATTGTAACATATTTCTCGACAAATAATCATATTTTGAACCCATTGTTCATTTAACTGTATCTCATTCCCCGTATCTGGACGCATTTGAATACTTTTTATTTAGCCTTGCTTTAAAGAACACCTTCAGGGTCCTGCACGCAGCCGGAGGTGTTTTCCTTGTACCAGCAGCAACCAGCTCAGATCCCCGCACTGTATTTTAAACCCCTGAACAGTGGCCCATTTAAAAGTAAATATAAACAAAAAACCACGTGACAAGTGAGAACGATCCCAATAAATGAACAAAAAAAGTACTTGTGCAATCTAAAAAATACTTAATTCTCTGTAATGTCTCATTACCCCTTACCAACACTGTGCTCCTGAGAACAAAGAAATATTTCATAAATGTGCTATACTTTATAAATTATTAAATAGGACAACTGCAGAGGATAAAGTGGTATCACCCACTTGTCAGGTTTCCCAATAAATGTGCACTTTTAAATGTAATAATTTAATTTGTTAGATTTTTTAGTAGCAATATTAATGAAAAAATAAAAACCTTGATTAAAAAACAAAATTTTTTTTGGTGCCTATTGCCTGACAAAGATAATGCCTGAAAGACTTAGAAGACATAAATCTATTTTTTTAGAGCATAGATTCGACAAGACAGAACCGATGACCTAACAACAGTAGCTAATCTGACTCTCTGTAAGCAGCTGTGGGAAGGAGCTATCAGAAAATATTTAGAATCATTTTGGCTCAAGAAAACTGGTGAAATTCTCTCTCTCTCTCTTTTTTTTTTTATCAGTATCTCATGTCAGTTAAGAAAATGATTTCGAGTGCTAGCGTATAGTCAAATTACTAAAAATCATACAACATAATTAAACCTGTGCTGAGATGATCTTAAACAATCTAAAACTTATAAAGCTTCTGGGGCTTTTAGCGAAAGCATCATAAAGTAAACCACAACCAGAGAAAACCTTTTTTAAAGAGGCAAAATAGCAAGGCAAAGGTCAGGGAGCCAGGCTGGTCAAGAAAGTCCTTCTTCCCGATTTGGGGTCATTCTTCCCTCCAGCACGGATTGGTCTCCCAATAAATTCCACATTAGCTCCTCCCTTCAGCTGCAGCAGGAACACTTGAACTGCCTTCTCGCTCACACAAAAGTTGAGTTTGCTGATTGGGCATGAAACAAAGAGAAGACAGCAGGGGCACAATTTATGAGGGGGCAGGGGAGGCTGACAGGCTATTGTGCTCTGGAGGCGTCCACAAGCTGTTAATTCTATTTTAACATCGTTAATAAGACTGTTAACACATCAGACTTTGTTTAGAGACCTTGAAAACATCAACAAACTAGTAAACGGCCCACCTGAAGTAAAATAGTATCCACTTTGGTAGAATCAAAAGGTCCCTGCGAACCAGAGTTTTTTAAATCCTTAAAATGGAAAGATGCAAGAAAGGAAAAAAAGGACTTCTATTACAGTCAAATGTGGGTAAAGACGGTAAATTCTTAGGTTTACACACCTGAACTAGTCTTTTTTTTACTATTTTGATTGTATCCTCTTAGACCTATGGATTTTCAAAACAAGCCAGTTAAATCAAAATGGAATCACTTCCATGTGTATATGAAAAAAGGGATTAAAAAAAAAACCCACAAACGTGCAGGTTTAATCAAACTGGAATGTTTTAAATGAATATATTCGTCTGACAGATTAACAGCAGTTAATCTTGCAAGACTAGAAAAATGTTTCAATCTTAGTCCTTAAAGAATTAGGAAAGCTATCCATTACATGAAAGAAATGTTTGATTACACCCTCACATCCAACTAAAAAAAAGCCCAGCAATTTCAGTAATATTAAAGAGTTCCAATTCATAGCGTAAGGGAAATATGATTTTCTAAAAATTATTTTACTTTTTTTCTCTTTGACTTAACCTTGCTTAACTTTAGGAAGGTTACTCTGAGTAAAAACTATTATTCTTAAAATCAAAGAGAACGTCAAATTCAATGATCAACATTGTTAAAGAAGAAATTATTTCATTTGAATTTTTTGCATAAAAGTATGTTTTGGCAAACTTTTAGAACAGCGTATTTCATACAGGCTAGCCTAAGAAAATTATTATAATTGACATTTAACTATTTTTTTCATTTCAAGCAAGAAACAAAATATACGACGAAGAATTTGCAACAACATTTTTAAAAACCACTCTTTGGGACACTGTGTGCGTCTGAAATCTAATAACTGAAAAAATCTGAAGCACTTTAATGTGGCTTATTGACTTTCCAGCACATTATAATACAAACTTGTATGTGTTAATTTTAAATATCCTTGCCTGTTTTTAAAAGAATGCTTATTTAATACTCTTGCCACCACTGGTAAGGAAAATTAAAAAAAAAAAAAAACGGCATGAGAAATTAAAATATAATCAAATTATAAAGAACGGATAAACAGCTTTTAAGAGCACAAAGAATGATAAGAAATAATTAAAAACATTTTTACTCCTTTGAGTGTGGCCATTTCTCGGTTGCTGGTAGGTTAGGATTGGGGAAAGACAGTCAATGAAAAGAATACAGAGGCTACTCCCCAACAAGGACATTAATATGAGAACACAGAAGTATAAACTCATGGGTAAAAGCGGAGGCAAATCTAAGTGCAACCTCCACGTTGAGCACAATGGGAGACTGTGTTTTCAACAGGTCAAATGACCAATGAGCAAAAGCTGGTACAAGGCAAGGGGGACTTGGGGCGACACAGTTTGTGAAAGCATCCATCACCACCCGTTTTTAAGGTGGAAATCGAGGCAGTAACCCTGAATGGCAACTGATGGAGGAATAATATTTGGCTACCACTGTTCAATTCACTTTCCCTAATACAATGCCAGGCTTGTTTCTCTGGCTTCCTACAATCTTTCATGTTTTAGATACACACATTTCAATCCAAGTATTTCAGTTGCCATAACAACTTCATAAATTTGTTCTCAGATGTCCTCTTTAATCGCATCATTTAAAAAGGCTGGATGAGTCCGTACAGTGCCTCAATGTATTCCGTTCATACCTAGCTCCTGGGGACTCCGTGTTTGTTTCCACTAAGAAGCTCAAACACCTGAAAATAATGTAATTTTCTCTTCCCCCCCTCCATAAGGAAGGGAGATGTATTAAAAAAAAATTTTGTGCATGCGTGTGTGGCCTTATTATCAAGTTTAAAAAACCCAGGTGACCTGTAATGCCCAGAAACCTTTCCATGGCTCATAAAAGTACAAGAGCCTGCAAACGTTACCTAGGCGGTACGGCAGACCTCTGGGCCGAGAGCCGCTGCTTTATTTCCATGTATCAATTACTGATGCCGCCAAACGGGTTTTTGATACTGTCCTAGAGGTTTTAATTGGCTTCTGGTGATTATTGCTACATAGTACCTTTAAAATGTTATCTACCTTATGATGTGAAAATAAAATTATGCTAATACGTTAACAGTTTCAGTGGCATGCATTAATGTTTAAATACTCCGGGATATTTGACGATTTCATTCCGATGAAGGATAAGGCACAGTGTCACTGGCACCCACTAAATAAGTGACTTTTGCCAACATCAACAATCAAACAATGGAAACAAAACAGACGGAGAGGGGGGTGTCAAAAAATTCCAGCCCCGATTTTTGCATTTGCAGCACAAGAGAAGACACGTCCCCAGAAGGTATTGAAACGCACAGATAAGAATATAAAGGGCCTTGAGGTGGTTTTGAGAGTCACAATTTGCTGGGAAACCCAGCAGATGGAAGCATGGTCCAAGTCAACTTAACTAAACTTTTGAATCTGAAGTGTAAAATGAAACCAAGAGAAATGGACAAGTTAGGGCAATCGACTGTTCTAGACGGTTTTATTTTTAATTGCACTATCAGTTTGTTAGAACAGAAATGTATGTATAGTTTTTCAGTTTAAGCTAGAGGGGGAAAGTGCTGTTTATAAAGTGGAAAGTGGAAATACAGAGTGAACGCTACTGAACTAACAGGGAAAAGTATTGGTTATATTTAGTAAAGATCCTAAGAACAGATGTTACATAAAAAAGTTAGATAGACCTTTTACTTAAAAAACAAAAAAAACTACACAAGACTAGTTCTTTGCCACAGCTGGGGGGGGGGGAACTTTTAATTATGTAAAAAGTGGAGAGAAAGTAGGGTTCTTTACCTCTGAATACTAAATTAGGAAACAGCAGCATCAAAGGCAGCTTGATCTGTTCTGCCTGAAAAATTAATAGGCTTTGCAAGTCCTTCACCGTAAATTCTAGAATTGTAAAATAGAGGCTCTGGCGACACCAATAGTCCCCAGAACAAAATGCAGCTGTGAATGAGGGTTTGGAGTTTGGGCAGTTTTTTCGTTGTTGTTTTTTTCCTTTAACCAAAATGGATAAAACCTTCAGCCACTACTCTCGGGGAACTTGCAGGATGCTTTCTTATCACCTTATTCCTGCCTCTCCCCCCTCTTCTCCCTTATCTACACCGTCACCCAGTGCCTGTAGGGGACAGAGCGCCTGTTGCGCCCAAGAGGGCCTGGCTGGAAGGCCTGGCCACCCCAACGCCACGGTTTCAAAGGGCAGAGGGTTGAAAGGAGGGGGAGGACGGTGAGGGGACGGGATGCCGAGGAGAGGCATCAACTCAGCATTCCTCGGTGGCTTCAGATCTTCACACTTGTTTTCTTTGCCCTCCTTCCCTCCTGGAAGGGTGAGGCGGGGAGGCGCACTTCAAAGGGGAAACTTTCTGGGTGCGCAGGACTTGTTACCCAGCGCGCGCTCTTGCCCCCGGCGAGACTAACGCTTAAGGTTGTTATTGTTGATAAAAATAAAATGATCGCTCTCAAAAAGCCACTTTTCTTGTCCTTCGTCGGCCGGCTGATGAAGCTGTCGGCGTTAGAAAAAGCGGGTGGGAGGGAGGGTGACGGCACAATAGCCTTCTCTCAGCGGCGGCCCTTTAGAAAACGTGCTACGCGCCTCTGCGGAGAGGGGGCTCGGGCGGCCTTCTGCTGCGCACATCAAACTCTGCTCCGCGTCGTTCTCCCACCACGTCCCTACACCCCGGGCCTGGAGGAGGGTGGAGAGGGCCGAGAGGGCCCGGAGCGTCGACGGGAAGGGGAGGGATGGAAAAATATCGCCAGTTCAATAGTAGGAAACTGTAAAGGGCAGGATAAGGCAGGCGCACAGACTTGGATTCTCTGCCTGGGATGGAGAGGAAATACGAAGATGCAAGGCAAATACCTCCCTAACGAAACAAACTCGGTTTCTGTTACCGGGAAACGCTGAAAAGAGAAACTGGCCACGCCGCCGCCGAGCTGAGGACTATTTAAAGATCAACTAAAGCCGAGATGCTTAATTCGCTCACTAACAAATCTTAATTGCTCAAAACAAGGCAGTGAAGTTTAGGGAGTGCTTGGAAGTCCTTCAGAATGTATCTTGTAGTACAAAGCACATGTGAGATTACCCTAAAAAAAAAAAAAATTTTTTTTTTCAGGATTAAGAAGTTACAACTTTAAATTTTTTAAGTGTTTAAATTTTTTCTGCTTTTCCCCTTTGTGGGTCAGATTTTAGATAACGTTGTTACGATCTACTTACCCAAGAGCCATTTATTTCACTGCCTTTTTTAAAGCTCAAAAGGTGAATTTAAAAGAATAACATCACTGAACAATTACATAGAAAGTCCAGGAGGATTTTTGAAAGACTTGTCAAAAGACAATATTTGTATAGAATTTGAGCATTCGCAGCTAGCCTGACACAGCAAAACCATTGTATCTTCCCCGAGCCTTGTTTTGCTCTATACAGCTGTGTTTTCACAGATGCAAAGCCATGTGTCTCCACCAAAAGGTCTAGCCTTCCCTTCAGATGTGAATGCAGACCAAAGGTTCAAACGCAGAAATACAAGATCCTTTCCCCTCTGGAACATGTTTGTATTTTTCTGCAGTGGCTGCAAACCAGAATTCCCATCTGTGGTCCTTCTGCAGCGTACAGGTTAACCTCAGCAGCGGCGCTCGGAGCACACTGTCAGGTCAGCTAAAACGAAGCACACCGGCTTCCCTGCTCCGCACTGCTCCCCAAGAGGTCCAGGCGGCTAAGACAGAACTGAATCAATTCCAGTTGACAGAAATTAATTTATTGTTTCTTTGGCTCATTAGAACAAATGATAAATTTAAGATGGGGTCTTGCTTTCATACAACACGTACCTTGAAAAAGATAAAAAATTATCAACTGTGATTTCCTGCCTAGCCCTCCTTCCCTCCCAGCTGTATGCAAGAAGGCATTTTGCATTTGAATCTCGGCCTCCTGAGAATTCCCTAACAATAGAATACGAATTAATAACTCATTCATTTCTTTAAATGATTCAAATACTTCATTACAATTTACTAATCCATCATTGTGAATGAAAATATTTGGAAAATATTGTAGTTACCTATTATCGTTTTTAATAACTCCTTTCCCTTCAGTTCCCCCTTCCTTCATTGAACATACCCTCAGAATGACTGAGGAGAGATGTGAAGGTCTCTGTTACCTACTCTAAAAATGGGTTAACTGCCAGGCAAACATTTACTTAGGAGACCAGCAAAAAATACACGGGTGTAGCGCACAAGATGGGAGGCTTTGAAGGTATTTTTGCTGGTTTTAAGGTCACTAAGTATTGAGAGAGAGAAAAAAGAGCAATCAACTAGAAAGAGACGTATATATTCCCATCTGTAAAATATAAAGAGAGGTGAACCGACGGACCGAGATATGGTGAGATACAAAGCTTTGGCTAGTCTCCTGAGCTTTTACAAAAGCCAAAAGGGAACAGTGGCCCGGGCCCGTCTTAATGCTAATGTGTGAGTGCCATCTAGTGGTCTATCTAGAACTGCACCCTAGGCTACCTACACCTAGAAACGTTCCCCGTGTGGCTCCCTACCCCTATTTCTGCCTCCCATCTGGTTCATTCAACCCAACAGTTGTAGCTTTTCTGTCCTAATTATAAAATAAACTTAAAAAAAAAAAAGGAGAGAGAAAAGAAAATAGTAAGAAGGCTCTTCCCAAAGATTGGAGTGAGTCCTGCGGAGCAGAAGGGTGGTTACCTCACACATCTCCCCGTGGAGGACTGCCCCCGAGCTACGTGGGGAAGATTAGATGGGCTGTTCCTACGTAAGGAGGCGCTCTGATCACACCTGAAGGACCAGCTCCCATGAACAGACCTCCGCCACCCACGCATGTCTACTCTCTGTTGTTAGTCTATTAATCTTGAAGGGGAAAATAACTCTCTGAGCGAGCACTTCATCATAAATGTACCTTCCTAGGTAAAACCTGGTGCCGCTGAGTGGACTCCAACTCATGGCGCCCCCATGTGTGTCAGAGTAGAACTGTGCGCCAGAGGGTTTTCAACGGCCGGTCTTTCAGAAGTAGATGACCAGGCCTTTCTTCTGAGGTGCATCTGGGTTAGCAGCCAAGCACGTTAACCATTTTCACCACCCCGGCGACCTACTTCCTTAGGTACTTGGAGGTAAAAAAGAGAAATATATTAGAGCAGCAAAGTGTTTAATCCAACTCTCAATTTACAGCTCAAGACACTGAAACTCAGCGAGGTGGAGAAGTTTCCGCCCCAGGTGACCCAGGTAGACAATGGCCTCACTGAGACCAGAATCCAGGTCTCTGCAGCCCAGCCTAGATGGGACCCATTCCATTATTCCCTCCTGCTCATGAGGGGGTCATCTGTGAGACAGGATGGTCAGCTCAGAAAGAATGAGGACACCTAGGTTCTTCATAGACAGTGCTAGAAACAAGCCCCACACCAAAAGTACATGTGGATTTACAGGGTGTCAGTCAAAGGCAAAGGAGCCCTGGTGGCCCAACAGGTAAGTGTTCGGCTGCTAACTGAAAGGTTTGGCGGTTCGAGCCCACCCATAGGTGCCTCAGAAGAAAGGCCTGGAGATCTACTTCTGAAAAATCAGACATTGAAAACTCTGGAGTATAGTTCTACCCTGACACACACATGAGGTCGTCACTGAGTTGGATGCACAATAGTTTTAAGTCAAAGGCAGCTCCAGCACACCACTGTCATATGAGCGTGGTAAACTGAGAGACAGGTTTTCCTTAAATAAGATGACCTGTCTCACAGCTTCCCCCATCCTTTCACTTGAATAATAATAGTAAATGGTCACATCGTACTTACTATGGCCACGCATGTCCTGAACTCTTTAAATATTTTGCTTCTCTTAATCTCACAGAAATACTATGAGATGGGCACTGTTATTACCCCTGTTTCATGGGTGAGGAAACTAGAGAAGTGAGGTCATTTGCCAAGGCCACCAACAAAACGTGGCCACGCTGGGATTGAAACACAGGCCATCTGGCTGTGGACCATGTTGCTTCTATAGAAGTATGTTTCCTTTCGTGTAATACAATGTGTGCATTTAAAGCATTTAAACAGTCAAAGAACGCAAAAAGGGGGCCAGCCCTCAGATACGCAAGGGAGAGGGAACCATGCAGGCAGATGGCTGTTGACTGCTGTAGAGTTGGCTCCAACTCATGGGGACCGTATGTATAACAGAACAAAATGTTGCCCGGTCCTTGGCCATCTTCATGATCGTTAGTAGTAGACATGCAGGGGAGAGGGAACCGTGTAGTTAGTACTCCCCAACTATGTGACCCTGGCCAGTCACGCAATGTCAAACATGGATTTGTCTGTCTGTAAAATGGGGATATGGTATCTGCTTTGTGTCTCTCGGAGAGGGATGATGAAAATGAAACAGCATCTGTGTGGATGTGCTCTGTAAAAGTAAGGTCCAACATAACATAAGTGGCGTTCGTTTTTATTACATGAAGCCATTCCCTTCTGTCTGACTCGTGGGCATCCACAGAGGGCTGTGCCATGAGCTGACAACCGGCATGAGAAGGCATACACAATTTCTCATACTTCAGGGGTGCCTTTACTGAGGTGAGAGTACACCTCCCCAGCTCTGCCTCCTTGTAGATGTTCCTCCAGCCACCAAGGCTGCATCCTGCAATACCTCTGTGTAAGCACCATGGCCTAGGGGGTGGGGGACAGAGATGCCCAGGACCAGCTGGCCCTCACTTTAGTCCCAGCCACTAGGGGGCGCTGTGCTGCCTTCATTACATGAGTCACACTGTGTGTAAACATCAGAAAAGCATAAATGATCCCCACCGTTACAAAATGTACACTGTAGAGCTTGGCCCTAACTCCCACGGTTCTCAGGCCCGGAAGGGAGGGAGGTCCCCAGAGAGGTCAGCCACTGCAGAGAAAGAACGGGCTTTGGAGCCTGTGTGGGCCAGAACCGTGGTTCTGGAGCATGTGAACCTAGAAGGTAGTAAGGCTCTCTGGTCTCGGGCTCATCGACACAGAACAGGGACCTTGGCACCTGTCACAGGAAGCACCCAGCTCAGAGCTGGGAGGGGCTCCCTGCATATTAACTGCTAGACAGGAAGGAGGGGTCGGGTGTGCATCACCGTGGGAACTGCATATCATATAATGACGCCACAGAGCTCTTCACATTTCCCGCTGCCCATGCTGACCAGCTAAATAAAAGAATATAAATTATAGTCATAATTATTAGTTTTAAGAGCCTTTAAGTCATTATAACCTTTTCCAAAAGACACAGGCCTTAGAATAGCACCACGTAACCATTACTCAGAGTTCTAGGTAGTGCTTCCATAATAGCAAACTATACTCTGGAGAAGTTAGCTTTTCCTGATCTCCACTGGGGTAACGGGTTAGGCCTCGTAAATGGATGAAATGCTTTCACCCAAGGCAGGTCTGGGAGCAGTCCTGGCACAAGGCTTCCATTGTCCCCAAGAACATGGTGCACCTCTCCCCTGTATCAATAGCCTCACCAATCCCAGAAGCCCCAACGGTTACTTTAGAGATCTTAATAGTGAACAGTAATGTGCTGACACGGAGCAGCAAAATACAGTGGAGAAAACTTGAAACCAGAAGATTTGGGTGGGATAGGCCCACCCCTGCTATGTGGAGCTGGGCAAGGGTACCGTGGAAGGACCAGGTCCTCAGCCAATTTCCTGCTCTTTGCACCCCTAGCTCAGTCCATATGTGTGTGGACATGCCAGCCTGCCATCCAAGCTCCCACCTGCCTCTTCACCCCACCCCACCCCACCCCACCCCTCAGTTACCCCTCAAGCCTAATATGCTGACACTGCCATATGCGTTGTCTACCCTTGAGGAGGGACCCAAAAGGGGCCCATGGGTGCCCAGCCAAAGATACCACTTGCCAGCCTTTCTTACATCCAGGTGTGTTCATGCGACAAAGTTCTGATTAATGAGACGTGAGCTGAAACGATATGAGCTTAAGTATTGCATGCCTATAACCGAAAGGGGCCGGTCCTCTTATTTCCCCACGTGATGGGGAGGCTGGTCTGCAGCAGCCATCTTGGATGGTAAGACGCATGCCGTGGGCTGAGAAGCCCGGGTCCACGCTGAGCCATTGCAGCACCCTACACCAGCTATATATATTTTAAATGAGAGGGAGAAGTAAATTTTCTTTAATGAAGTTGCTGTATTTTGGGGTCTTTTTGACCACAACACCCTCACCTATATCCTAATTAAATACTAGCTATTTGGTTCGTTTGAATGAAATGGGCACCTAGCCCACTGTACCTAACATATTATCCTGTGAATCAATCTAAATTTGAGCAGGAGAAGGAACAAATAAGCCTAAATTACAGTTTGCCCGCTGGAGATATGAACCACTGTGGGATTCCCAAGTATAAGGGAAAGTTAATAAAACTAGCAAGGGGGAAAAAAAGACCAAAAAACAGGAAAAAATAGAATGAGTGGAAAGCCAAGAAAAGGAAAAAATAATAATAGCATCTGCTTGTGTGGCATTTTTAATTTTCAAATGGATGCATGTGGTTAAGTAGACATTTTAAAATGAAACATTTTATTTGATGATAATAATGATGACTAATTCAACACTACTATCTTCAGAGCTAGGAGAGGGAGCTTAGATGGCCTGTTTCTACACAAGGAATTGCTTTTCCAAGTGACGAGTGAGTCGGTGATAAATGTGAATCCAGAACTCAAGCTTCCTAGGTGCTTCCTCCAATATTGAACAGCCAACTCTCACGGTTGCCAGGAGAGACCTGGCGATCTACATTTGAAAGTCAGCCATTGAAAACCCTATGGATCACAAGAGAATACTGTCTGACATGGTGCTGGAAGATGAGCCCCCCTGTTTGGAAGGCAGTCAAAATATACAGTAGCCCCAACAAGGGACTCAAGCGTACCAACGATCATGAAGATGGCGAAAAGACTGGGCAGTGTTTCCTTCTATTGTACGTGGGGTCACCATGAGTCAGAGCTGATTCGACAGCAACTAACAACATATTCTATAAAGTCACCGTGAATACTAAATAAGCAAATACTGAACCAGTGCTCTTGGGGGAAATACTGGGTTAGGCTCCTACGAGCCTCTGGTCACATTATTTTCATCAACCCAATCAGTACAAAACCTGATGTTTCTGTTTAAAGACGCCTTATTTAATATACAGTGCGGACTCATCAACACTGAACTCAGGGCCAACGGCACTACTACTCATGCCTGAACAAAGCTTATCTAACACAGGTATTTTCTCCATAAGGCACCTCACAGCCTTCTTGCACATAGGAACACTAGACAGCACTTCAGCAATTCGCTTGGGGGCCGTTTTAAACAGCGACATCACCCACAAAGAGCACCAGGATGTGAAACATGTGGCACTAAAGGGACCACTGGAAGGACACTTGTTTACAGTATAAAAGCTGGAACAAGAAGGCAGAGCGTCACCTTGTCCACCTCAGCTGGGAGCGTGTTGGGGTGACTGAAATTTTCCACCTCTTCGAGATGTTTGAGAATGAACATGAAAAGTGCCTCAAGGATTGGTTTTGGGGTTACAAATACATTTTAGCAAGTCCAGAATCTGCAAATAACGAGCATCAACTACCTTTAATTTTTTCAGATCACCATCTTTGCCCCTACGTTATTAGCATCATGACAGGGGCCCCCCAGTGTTGGCTCATTACCTAGGTCTACTCTTTTAAAAAAGAGCATATGCATCATAACACTCACTTCTGAAATATCTATGGACACTCCTAGCTGCCTACAAAGTAACATTTAAAATCCTTAGCCTAGCAGTCAAGGTTCTCCAACCTCATTTCCCATCACTCCCCTATAAATACCCTTGACCTTCAAATAGGCCTATTTGCCTTTTCCCAGCACACTGTACCCTTTTCTGACTCCCATGATTTTGCTCATATAATCCCACCGCCCCCAATGTCATCGCTTTTTTCCGCATGTTCATCACTGAAATATTATTTTATTGCCACCTGCTGTCATCATTATAAGTCGGAATCAACTTGGTGGCAACGGGTTTGTTTTTTTCTGGGTTTGCTGTCATCATTTAGGTTGTGCCTCCCACCCTTCTCTCAATCCCTCAAGGTGGCCAGCACAGCCCTTTTCGCATGAAAAGGGTATCCATTGTTTCTAGTTGATGTGTTTGAGGGAAACAGGCTTCAAATACATCGTTTCCTCACCTCCAGGACGCAGCCAAGAATCTGATGACTATTGTTCTTTTGTGGTGGCATCTTCAGTGGCTTCCCCCAAGACTGCTGAGGTGAAGGAGGACATGACACCATTTAGTGGTTGTCTTAGTCATCTAGTACTGCTATAACAGAAGTACCACAAGTGAACGACTTTAACAAAGAGAAGTTTATTCTCTTGCAGTTCCAAAACCAAAACCAAACCCAGTGCCATCGAGTCGATTCTGACTCATAGCGACCCTATAGGACAGAGTAGAACTGCCCCATAGAGTTTCCAAGGAGCGCCTGGCGGATTCAAACTGCCGACCCTTTGGTTAGCAGCCGTAGCACTGAACCACTACGCCACCAGGGTTTCGTCTTGCAGTTCAGTAGGCTACAAATCTGAATTCAGAGCACCAGCTCTGGGGGAAGGCTTTCTCTCTCTGTCAGCTCTGGAGGAAGGTCCTTGTGATGCATCAGCCTTCCCTTGGTCTGGGAGCATCTCAGCACAGGAACCTCAGGTCCAAAGGACGTGCTCTGCTCCCAGGGCTGCTTTCTTGGTGGTATGAGGTTCCCCTGTCTCTCTGCTGGCTTCTCTCTTTTATATCTCAAAACAGATTGGCTTAAGACACTACCTAATCTTGTAGACCTCATCAATATAACTGCTGCTAATCCATCTTATCACATCATAGGGATAGGATTGATAACATATAGGGAAATCACAACAGAATATAAAATGGTAGACAATTATACAATCATATAAGGGAATCACGACCTAGCCAGGTTGACAGATATTTTTGGGGGACATGACAATGGTATCAGTGGTAGTACTTGAACACTCACTGCCCTTTTTCCACCTCAACTACACCTATTCTGTCCCCTGAATCCAGAGATGTTACTTTTGATGAAGTGTCAAGAAATGATGCTGCCTAGCAGGGGCTTATGTTATCATCCCTTCCCAGGGATATCTGCATTTTAATAGAGGACTCTGTTCCCTCTGGAACCCGTAACAAGTCATACCAGACAAGCAAGTCAGGTTGCTAGAGTGCTGGAAACTGAAGATTCACTCCCGTGGTGAACGTTTATTGGCTACTGGCCACCCCAGTAGCACTCCCCCTCTTGAGGAACTGCCTCATCCTACCCGTTACGGATTGCATTGTGTCCCCCCAAAAGATATGCTGAAGTTCTAATTCCTGTACCTGTGAACATGGCCCTGTTTGGGATTAAAAAATAAAAAACCAAACGTGTTGCTCTCAAGTGGATTCTGACTCATGGCAACTCTATAGGACAGAGTAGAGCTGCCCCATAGGGTTTCCAAGGAGTGGCTGGTGGATTCAAACTGCAGACCTCTTGGTTAGTAGCTGGTCTCTTAACCACCTGACCACTAGGGCTCCTGTTTGGGAATAGGGTTATTAAATTTTGTTATGTTAATGAGCTCATCCTGGAGTAAGGTGTGTCCTAAACCTAATTCCTTCTGAGTGGTACCCTATAGGGTTGCTATGAGTCAGAATCAACTCCATAGCCACGGGTTTGGTTTTTTTTTGTTTTTGGTGTCTTCCAAAAAGGGAAAACAGACATGGAAAGTGACATACACAGAGGAAGAGGCCACATGAGGATCCGCTGATAAGCCAAGGAACATCAAGAAACGTGTGGGGCTGCCAGAGATAAGGAATGCTCTTTCCCTACAGTGGACAGGTCACAGCCTTGCCAACGCCCTCAATTCCGGGCTTCTAGCCTCCAGAACTGAGATAATAAATTTCTGCTCTTTAAAGCCACCCACTTGTGGTATTTTTGTTGAGGCAGCACTAACAAACTAAGACACCACCCACAGCTTACAGTCTGCTGGCCTTATCATCAAGGTGCCCAGTCAGGTCCAATCAGATGCTCCCTCCCTGGAGTCCACATCTTGAGCAGAGTTAAAGACTGAACAAGCTTGGAGCACATTCATTCCGGTAGCTGAGCTGAGACAAGACTGAGTGGTACTGATACGACTGACTTCCCACTGATTCTATGAGTATGCCCATATCCTTCCAATAAATCCCCCTTTTGCCTAAGTGACTCAGATTTGGTATCTGTTGTTTATAACCAAGAATCTAAACTGATACAAAGCCACATCTCAGAATTCCATCCCATTCAGAAAATATTTATTCAATTACTGCCACGTGCTAGGCACCAAGCAGGTACAAGAAACAGTCCTGGCCTCTGGGAGATTTAATCTAATATGGGAGACAGGGCAAGGTGCAAAGAACAATAATTATGTATGAACAAAGCTATAGGGATGCAGAGGAAGGGTCTGTTAGCAGGGTGAGTGTGGGTGAAAATGTCACAAGAGAAGGCGATGTTTGCTCAGCAGGATTCCACCAGGTGGACGATGGGGAAGAGGAGCCCCCACAGGCAGAAAGAGTGGCACCAGCAACAGCCAGGGGGCAGGAACCAACACAAGGTGCTTCATCACAATGAGAATTTTAATGTGGCTCGAGGGTCGGTACGCGGGATGGGAAAGAGATGATTCTGGAAAGGTAGCCTGGGGTCAGTGTGTAAAGGACACCAATCACTAGAAAAGGATATCATGTTTGGTAAAGTAGAGGGTCAGCCCAAAGGAGGGAAACCCTCAATGAGATGGACTGACACATAGCCACAACAATGGGCTCAAACATACCAATGATCATGAAGACGGCACAGGGCCAGGTGATGTTTCCTTCTGTTACATGTAAGGTTGCCATGAGTTGGAGCTGACTTGACAGCAACTAACCCCAACAACAACGTGGCAATGTAAAGTCTTCATTCTTACGAGGACCAGAAAAGGGGAGACAGTGAGGGATCAGAGGAGCAGAAACCAGGGATCAGTGTAACCAGTGACAGGCTAGGACAGCCCGCAGGGGGAGGTGGGGAGGGGATGGACAAGAGCCATGTTGGGGATATGCAGAATCAAAGGCAGTCAAGGATAACTCCAAGGATTTCAGCTGAGAGGTGGCACAAAACTTAACCGTGTGGCCTCAGAGTCCACAGTTTCGAGTGGTGCCATGACCAGGACAACACACCCAACACAGAGGCCACCCCACTTCCTCTACTCCCTGAAGAGCACATTTACCTTTGGACACATCGAGACTCACCTGAGACAGAAAGGAGAATTTAGAAATACATTTTCTGACTCCCTAGGCAGTGAGGGGAAAAGTGGATGAACACCCAAGGTTTCCAACACTGCCCCTTACTAAACATTTTTTTCAAATTAAGAATCAAAGAACATTTAAGTCCTCCATCACTGTCTCAAATTGTCCCCACCCTTCAATAAGTAAGACATGCCAAAGGAACAATGGCATTGTGAAGGTCCGTTTAAGTCTACTTACCTGGTGAAACGGTTTAGCGTTTTTACCTTCCTGGCATAATTTTTAAGGGTACTTCCCTTCTTCCTAAAAGTGCACCTGGACTGTCATATGAAAATGGGGCCAATTAGTAGTATTTTCGTTTAAAACCAGTTACCGCTCACCATTGTCTTATGCTAGAAGTGAGTTGGCGTGAACACCCAAGGGTTGCTATTAATAGCACAACACAGAACGCAAACGGAAAACTTGAAGGAAATCATGTTTTCTCAAACCCACTGTTTAGTGCCCAGAAAAGGGACAGACTGTGCAGCATCTGTGCTGGGGGGATATGGAACTAATAAATCGTTGCCATTTTCACTCCGCTTCAGCAGAAGAGCGCAGGATAGCCTGAGCCAAGGACATTTGCTGTCCGAGAAAAATGATTTACGTTCCAGGTCTTTTTTTCACTCAATTTGAAAGTTTATACATTTAGGCAGCTGAAATGATTTTATTAATTTAACTCTCCCGTAGTCATTCACAGTTTGTTTTCTTTTTTGGGGACGGGGGGAGGTTCGATTTATGAATTAAATATTAACATAAACATAGATATATTCTTATGTTCAAACAAAAACATGTTTGTTTCAAAGACAGATTTGGGCTGAAAAAAATACTTTGCATGAAAAAAAAATCTGTATGTGTATCTTATCTGCCTACTAGTGAACTCAGTGACTAAGTCTATCATCAGTCCAAGAAAGCAGGAAGAAACGCACCATCTCTTTACCGGGTGAGTTTTACCAGGATATCAAAGCGAGTTTGTAAAAGACCCTAAACATCGGTGACAGTACAATATCCTTTTTCGATAAATAACAATCTTATGAGGATTTCTTAAGCTTTAGGCACATTTGGTCTTCTGATCTGATCATGAATACATTAATGTAATAAAAAAGGGGCTTCTAAATAGTAGCCCAGGCAGCCCACTAATGAGATTATCACCATAATGTACTGACAGGGAGAGAAGTCACAGAAAACAAGGATTGACAGGAATATTGTTTCAGAATTCAAGGAACAAGGAACTATTCTGGCATCCCATAATCGTTTTACCTATACGCTATTTTCGAAAATGGGTAAAATTCAGAAAGCAGAGTCAGGAAGGGCTGACATACATCCGGAGCCTTCTGAACAGTCGGTGGCGTTCAGATTTTTGTCCTAGGACTTGAGAAGTTAAAGGCATAGTCCTGCCAATTGTGCTATGCCCTCTCCACACAGACCACCCACAACTACGGATTTTCCATCTGGTGAACAAAACAGACAGCTCCCTAATTATTTTTAAAAAGGATTTTTTTCCCCCTAACATACTTTCTTTATTTGTCTGTGACCTGGAACTTAATGGAAAACCTGGTGCGTGCCAACTTCACTTCTTGTAATGAAACATCCTATTTTATTGTTTCAATTGGGCTTTTTAAAGGCTCTAAGATACAAATTATTACCCCCAGAGCTAACAAACCAAATCACCAAGACAATTCCAATGAACAACAGTTTTCTCCGAACATAGAATATCTTGTTTAAATATTAACGGCTGACGTTTTCTCTCACAACCAACATGGTGAAAATAGGAGGGAAATTATTTTCAAATTGTTTTCAACTGGGCACCCATACTGCTAGTGTCAAAATCTATGGCTTTTCCAACAAGATGGCCACCACTGCCAAAAGCATGCTCAGAAATGCCAACTGTAATTAAAATCTGGCACCTGTCTTGGACACCAAATTTGCTTCTAATATCTCCATGTTGAAATGTGTCTCAGCTTTGAGAGGACGTAAGATGCTTCTTGCCCTCTGCCCTTCGGAAAAACACTCAAGTAGAAAAATTGACGGCTGTTATCCTGAAAATTACATTTTTACATCTTAGCTATCCTAAATCTTCTCTGCTTTCTTTCCTTGAATCTGTTGGTTTAATTAGTCCCAAGAGAATCAGCATACATTCCCTTTACACATTTTTTTTTTAATAAATCTCAGGAAAATAGGCACTGGAGTAAGTCTTTCCTAGTATGGGATTGAGTGTTGGGGATGGTGGGGTGGCATGGAGAGATCTCACAAGGATTTTGATACTATGAATTAGGAAGCTATTGGTCAGGTGGAGTGCTTCCCTAAGGTTTTTCAGAGACTGGGCAATAAATCCTTCATTTGATGCACATTGCTGGGGTCCTTCTTGTTGTCTATGAACGAGCTTTTGTCCAACTTACTGTTCATTTGAGATGAGGCTCTCAAAATCTTACTATGGCTTCTTCTTTTTTTTAATCTGTAGTATTTCTCAAAAAGGAACACCCGTCCAATCTCTTTTGAGAGCCTTTCAAATACTTGACACCCAGCTCCACTTTGGTGATGGCAGAGTGGCTCTCAGGCCCAGTTTTCACATTGGAGGGTTAAATCTATGGCACAGCTTGGCACTAACAATCATGCCAAAGGGACCAAAAGGCCAGAAGTGGGGACGTGGTGGAACAGCACCCTTTGCTGTTGATGGGCAGGGACCGTGCCACCTTGCTCTCTGCGGTATCTCAGGGCCTGGAAAAGGGTCCAGCACAGAAAGGGGCTCCATCACCGTCTACTGAAAGAAGCGCAGGCAGACCTGGTCTGAGCTCAGCTTTGTAAAGAGCACCTATGTTCAGACCTACGAAGAGCCTGATTAGGCATGTTATTGGTCTTTGTAAATGCAGGGAAGATGTCATTCTTTCCAAACCTCTTTAGGGGGCCCAGACTCCTGGTGGATTCCACTAATGCTCTGACATTCAGACTGGCCTAAGGCTCCCTCCTTAGAAGCTCAGTCTTCCAGGAATTCTCTACTACCACAGACCACCCCGAGCTCTTACAACACATCTCGCTTCATCAGAAATCAAAAGGGGGTGAAGGAACGTGACAAATCACTTAAGGTACATTTTTTTATTGTTAAACAATACACAAAATGTATAAAAGCAGTGCCTGATGTATGACCGAAGCCCTGGTGGTGCAGCGGTTAAGAGCTCGGCTGCTTTCCAAAAGGTCAGCAATTCGAATCCACCAGCCACTCCTTGGAAACCCTATGGGGCAGTTCTACTCTGTCCTATGGGGTGCTATACGTCGGAACTGACTCGGTGGCACTAAACAACAGCAAAAAATGTATGACCAGGTTCTGCTCAAAAAAAAAAAAAAAATTACCAATAAGTTCAATCTTTGAAACTGAAAATGAATTTTTCCCAGTGGAAACATGTTACGAATGATGGTTAGGCACTCAGGAGAGCTCACGAAAGCCCATTTAACCCACACAGTGTATCAGAGTGCTAGCTTAACTATAAAAAAAAAGCCCACGTGCCGTTGAGTCCATTCTGACTCATGCCAACCCCATGTGTATCAGGGTAGAACTGTGCTCCACAGGGTTTTCAATGGCTGATTTTTCAAAAGTAGATCACCATGCCTTTTTCCTAAGGTGCCTTTGAGTGAACCTGAACCGCCGACCTTTCGGTCAGCAGCCAAGCGTGTTACCTGTTTGTGCCACACACTGCCCAGGGACTTCCCCCGACCACTATCTGTAACAACGTGCTCACGGGTACCCCTCTGCAGCAGGGAAGAGACGCCCTGGTCATTGCTAGTAGCTTACGAGTGTTCCACATCCTCACAAACAAAGCCATCTGCCTGGATTGGAAATTCCCCAATGGCAGCATTTTTTGAAGTTTTGCTTTTACTGCAACCTAAGCAAGAAATAGATTTTATACCAAGCGCCCATAAATGAACATAAATACACATAAAACCAAAACCAAATCCAGCGCTGTCGAGTCAATTCCAACTCATAGCGACCCTATAGGACAGAGTAGAGCTGCCCCATAGAGTTTCCGAGGAGCACCTGGTGGATTCGAACTGCCAACCCTTTGGTTAGCAGCCATAGCACTTAACCACTACACCACTAGGGTTTCCTAAATACAAATACATACATATAAAAGAGGCAAAAGTTTCGCGAGACAAAACTGAATATGTAATAGACTCTGAATTGAAGTTTCTATTCTGTTACAGTTCACTCTTCAAAACCCTTGTCATGACCCAATAAATTATTTTCACAGCCCATGAATGGATTGGGAACCACAATCTAAAACACATTGCTCTGAATGATCCAAGCTGAGGAGCAAAGGGCAGTGAGTGGTAGTTGCTGATGGGGGTGCCCATGACTTCTTGTACTGCATGCTTAAATTTTAATGTAATTATGAACGAAGGCAGAAAATTGAGACAATTTCCTGCAAATGTCTTAGGAATGTATGCGTTCCTTGGTTCTGGTTTCCACCTGTTTAAGCAAATCCTTTCCCTTCCTTTTCTACATGTTGCTGTCCCCAACCCACTACCCTGAAGATGTAGGCATTGGCAGAAACCCTGAGGATATAGATAATTGTAGATACTAGATAACAAAGACAGAGACTGTAAATCATGCTGATGAAAAGTCTGAAGAACTGGAAATTAAAAAATATATATATTTCTAGTTATTCAGAATACATGGATATCATTTCTAATAAACCTTGGGCTTTTGTCACCAGAGCGATGATACAAACTGTGGCTGGTAATGAATACACATCATCACTCTCCACTCGGAGTTACTTCTGGAAGCAGGACGGATGCAGAGTTTCCAAAGCCTTCTAGCCTCTCGGTACAGACAGACCGCATTTTCTCTATGAAAAAGTCAGAATATTCTGAGTGAAAGAATGACTAACTATGGTGATTTCAGGAAAAATAAGCACCTAAAAAATAACTCCTCTGAGTCCACTGGAGTAAACTGCTTATGAAGGCTGTGCCCCGTGAGCTACTGAGTTCAAAATACTAGAAACGACATTAGCCATTAGAAAAATGCAAATCAAATCTACAATGACATACCATCTCACCCTGACAATAACCGGCACTGAAAAAAAAAAAAACACAAAATAACAAATGCTGGAGAGGTTGCAGAGAGATTCTACATTCCCACTGCTGGTGGGAGCGGAAAATGGTACAACCACTTTGGAAAACATTATGGCACCTCCTAAAAAAGCTAGAAATAGAAATACCATATGATCCAGCAATCCCACTCTGAGGAATATATCCTAGAGAAATAAGAGCCGTCACACAAATGGACATATACACACCCATGTTCACTGCAGCATTATTCACAATAGCAAAAGGGTGGAAACAACCTAAGTGCCCATCAACAGATGAATGGATAAACAAATTATAGTACATACACACAATGGAATACTATACAACAATAAAGAACAATGATGAATACCTGAAACATCTCACTACATGAATGAACCTGGAGGGCATTATGCTGAGTGAAATAAGTCAATCACAAAAGGGCAAATACTGTATGAGAGACAACTATTATAAGAACTCAAGAAAGGTTTGCATACAGAAGAAACAATCTTTGATAGTTACAAGGGTGAGGAGGGGAGAGGGGAAATCACTAGTTGATCTCAAATGTCAACACTGGTGAAGGGAAAGACAACACACAATATATGGGAAGTCAGCACAACTTGACCAAGGCAAGGTCATAAAAGTTTCCTAGATACATCCAAACACCTCTTTTTTTTTTTTTTTTGAAGGAAAACATTTTTTTTCTCATACCAAAATTTATACACATACGGTTTTGTGACTTTAGTTGCAACACCCAAACATCTTTAGGGACCAAGTTGCTGGGGCTGAGGGACCACAGTCTCAGGGGGGACATCTAGGCCGACTGGCATAACATAATTCATAAAGAAAATGTTCTACATCCTACTTTAGTGAGTAGTGTCTGGGCGGCCATCTAAGCTACATCTATAGGTCCCATCCCATCTGAAACAAAGGAGAATGAAGAAAACCAAAGACACAAAAAAACATTAGCCCAAAGGACTACGGACCACAGCCTCCACCAGCCTGAGCCCAGAAGAACTAGATGGTGCCTGACTATCACCGCTGACTGCTCTGACAGGGATCACAACAGAGTCCCGGACAGAGTGAGAGAAAAATGTAAAACAAAATTCAAATTCATGAAAAAAGACCAGACATACTGGTCCCACAGAGAACCCCTGAGACTATGGCCCTCAGATACTATGCTAACTCAGAACTGAAACTACTCCCGAAGCCCACTTTTCAGACAAAGACTACACAGGCCTATAAACAATAACACACGTGAGGAATGTGCTTCTTAGCTCAATCAAATATACGAGACCAAATGGGCAACTCCTGCCCAAAAGCCAGACAAGAAGGCAGGAAGGCACAGGAAATGGACAAATGGACACAGGGAACCCGAGGTGGAAAGGGGGAGAGTGCTGTCACACTGTGGGGATTGCAACCAATGTCACAAAACAATACGTGTATAATTTTTGAATGAGAAACTAACTTGAGCTACAAACTTTAACCTAAAGCACAATAAAATTAAAAAAAGAAAAAACAAAATACTAGAAATGAGCCAATATTCTGGTTTTCACCCCGTTGGTGGATACAAGCAATATCCACAAGAGCACTGCAAGGCCTCTGCCAGGCCTCCCACATCTGTCTTTGGCTGACAGTGACTGGATATTCCCAGTGAGCCAGGACCATCCCCATTAGAGGGAGTCCCTGGCTGGTGCAGATGGTTAATGCCCTCAGCCGCTAAACAAAAGGTTGGTAGTTCGAGTCTACCCAGAGGCAATCTTGCTATCTACTTCTGAAACATCAACCACTGAAAACCCTATGGAGCACAGTTCTACTCTGACACACACGGGGTCATCAGGAGTCGGGACTGACTCGACAACAGCTGGTCTTTTGTTGTTTTTATTCGCCAAAGAAGCAATACTGAAGGGTCGGAGGGAGCAAAGCTTGAGGTCCCCACCGTCACTCCAGTGAGAGTGGGGCTTCCCATCCAAACCTGCCCACAGCTGATGGTCATAAAAGGACTCTTCCCAACTTTCCCTCAGAATCATCTCTCACTGTGTCCAAGAACCTGGGTCCCGTACAGGTGTCCCTTCCGGTGGGGGTTTGTCCTCCTTGAGATTTGTCCGTTGGGTTTTCATCATTTGGTATAGTCTGCCATATTTTATTTAAAAATTTCGTCCAGGAGTTTGGGGAGGACTATGCTTAAATTTAAGTTAAAAAATGTAATTTGACTTGCCATTTTGGTTCTTTCTTCAAAAAGGAAAATTCACCGATCTCAGAAACATCTTATTCTACTCTTCGATCCTTGGCTTTTCATTTCTTTATTTTCTTTCCTTTCTGTGTTGTAAGATTATTTTTAATAAAGTATTTTTTTTTTAGTATAATGGATAATGGGATGGTGAATACAGTGTCAATGCCAAAATGTAAATAACTCTGACTCATTTGGGTTCCCACCTTTATCCACGTATCATTCAATTTAATCTCTCGGTTATAAATAATTAACTACTCATTTTAAAATCAGCAAAAAGCATATTATGTCAATTGGAGGTGCATTAATTACAATGTGTGGTGTAGACTTGAATTGCTGATTAGAGAAAAGACTCCCAGCAGGACTGAATGCAAGAATTTTCAGAGAAATCAGAAATAGAAAAAAATTTACATTTTTTTTTCACATTTGGCATTTGGCGATACGGTTCATAAAAACGGCTAACGAAAATTCTGTTAGGAAAATAGACAATGTGAAGACAAAGTCAAACCAGCCACCAACTTTTTGTTAAGTCACCCCATAAAGGAAATGCTTTTAGGAAATACATCAGCAGCATAAATAGTTTGGATTTTTACCTCCTACCATCTTTTTTTTTTTTACCATCTAGTCACATACATATATGCGTGCACTTACGTACGTACGTCTACATCTGGGTATATACATACATATTTCAAGAGCAGTAAAAATCTCCCAGGCCTCAACACAAAATAGCAGGTGGCGCTACCCATTAAGTTATGGGTTCCAGGCCTCTGCTTTCTAATTGACAACGCGGGGCTACTTTCATCGCTTGTCAACTTCAAACCCGCACTCAATTTTTCCACGATGTTGCATCTGCAACGGAGCACAGTTTCTGACATAGTGCAGCGTGTTCTGCTAGCAATACTTCTGCAGAAGCTGAATAGAGGGTAGAAAAGAGAGGAACCTGCTAAATGCTTTGTACATCTATCAACTACCCCAAAGAATGCTGTGGAAATAACACATTTTTACACTTATTTTCCCACTAGCCTTAGCAATAATTCAAACTTTTTTTTTTTCAAATATGGATTTAAATGAAACACAAAAGGGTATTTGATATGACAAAAATACCTTCAGCTTTATATAGTAAAGCTAATGAAAGCTTAAGGCTCACGTTTTGTCTATTAGTGTACAAAAACCATAGTGAAATATGGCTTTAGCGCCAAACTAAATGATTTTTAAAACTCATAAGAACAGCAAAAAAAAAAAAAAAAAATTAGGCAAGTATTCCATCGTCCAGTCTATGACATCGCCTCTGTATGAAAAAATAATTATTTTAAGTTAATAGGTACTTTCAGCATCAGTTTTTGTGATTAAAAAAAAAATACCAAAAACAAATTAACAAATTCAAAACTTACTCCTATAGTATCAAAAGATTAAAATTAGGCCACTTTGTTTAATTAAAGTCTATCGTACACAGAGATTATAAATTTTCAACTACTTATGCAGCAATCACATGTCTGGGATTTTCCCAGATAATTCCAATTTCAAATATTCTGTCCTGTTAACCACTTCCATACATGTACTCAAGTTATGGACTCAGGCTATGTATACCAATTCATGAGTCTAAAAAACATAGTCACTTTTGTAGGCAAAAAGGATGAGGTCTTTGTTTTGGGCTTTGGTTTGTTTTATATATATATATATACATACACACAGACATAAAGTTGTCATCGAGTGAATTCTGATTCATAGCAACCCTATAGGACAGAGTAGAACTGCCCTATAGGGTTTCCAAGGGGCGGCTGATGGACTTGACCTGCCAACCTTTTGGTTAGCAGCTGAGCTCTTCTGTTACAGATAAATGTGCTTAAACGACTGCTAAACCGCCACAGCACTCCACTCAGAACGCCTGCGAGTGCTTATGTCCTCGGTCTGGATTTGGCCAAGTATTTATGGTTTTGATTACTGATATTTAGGAAACAAGGCATGAGTGAAGCACAGTAGAGTTGTTTCTGCTCTTTCAGAGACCCTCATCCCAACGGTAGCACACTGTGTGGGCACTGGATAACACCATGTGTGTATACAGAGTAGCCACACGCCTGGCCTGCCTGGCTGACTTCTCGGATCCCAGCCTAAATATTCATAGTGTCCCCTTTCACTCTCAAACATGTCCAGATTTGGATGACAAATTATAAGGTCACCCTCTTCATCAACATGAAGATTTGTAGATTGCTAGTTTTCTAACAGTCTTTATCACTATCCTCATCAGATTCTTCAAGGGGGTGATTTTTCAAAATTCAACTGGTTGTCATTTAAAATTTAGACTAGGAAAGAATGTAAGCACAAGCGACTAGGCCAGCACGGCCTTGTCAAGAGAAGCCCAGCTGTAGAGCAGACCTGTGCTTGGAATCCCAGCTCTACCTCTTAGTTTGATATTGGAGAAGCCACTTCCCTTTTGCTCCTTGGTTCCCTAATCAAGCAAATCGAGAGGGCTGACTGATGTAATGCCAATCGACACAGGACTCCATAGTCACTAAGGGAACCTATGGACTCACAGTGTCTGGGTTCAAATCCTGGCTCCCCTACTTACTAGCTAAACAGTCTTGGGCAGGTAACTTGACCTCCTCATGCCTCAGTTTCCTCATTGGTAAAACAGTGACAATACAGTTCCTCTCATATGGCCATTGTGTGCATTAAATGAAATAACACTGAAAGCGGTAGCATAGTGCAGAGAACATAGTAAGCTCTCAACAAATGTACACACACACGTGGCTACAGACTGTCTTCTTTCTTAAAATTTCTTTGCTGGACTTAATACCATGAAGGCATATATGTCTCGATCATTGTTAAATCCCTCATATCTAGCACAGAATCACAGAAACATAGTGGGTGGTTAATAAATATTTGTTCAAGTGATTTTACAAAATAAGACACATAATTATGTGGGGTGTGTACTACGTGTATATGTCTGTGTAATTATGTATTAATAAAATTCTCAATAATTTATAGTAAGGAAAGGGAAGCGCCTCTGGATTAGTAAATAGCTTTAAAGAAATGCAGTTACAACCACTCCTCGATCACATAAAGCAAGTTACTGGGAGGTTAACAGGCGCAGTTTAACAGCACTGTCGAACTGACTTCAATAACTAGACAAGAATGATCTACAATTAGCTTCTTTGCACGCAAATTAATGTATCTGCTGTGCCTGAAAATTGTACTCTAAAGTTTTTCAGAAATATTTCAGAAACACGCATGTATACAGACATGACATTTATACATACACATACAGATACACTGTGTAAGAATTTTGTGGCTTTTCTATATTACACTCTGGCAACTTTATTTCTCATTTACCATACTTCACTGGCAAGACAGGAAGTGCACACCACCCAGAGAAGCTAGGTTTGCAGAGATGGCACAGGGCAGCGACAGCTCTGCTTGAGCTACCACTAACGATGGGTTTTTACACAGTATAATGAATGCAGAGGAGCTCTGGTGGCGCAGTGGTTAAGAGCTCTGCTGCTAATCAAAAGGTCAGCAGTTCAAAACCACCAGCTGCTCTTTGGAAATGCTATGGGGTAGTTCTACTCTGTCCTACAGGGTCACTGTGAGTCAGAATTGACTCCATGCCAAAGGGTTTGGTTTTGGTTATGAATGCAGCAAGATGAATAGCTTAATAACTGAGAATTCTTCCATTCAGTCTAGCGCCTTTGTGCTCAGGTGAATGCATTGCCAACTTTGACAGTCTCCACCCACCTGGCATTTGCAAAGACGAACGTTTAAGTTAGACTGTACCCAGTGGCTAATGTTCCACGTCGCCACTGTGACTATGACGGAGTAGGTTAGGGCGTGAACAGGAGCCACAGCCATTTATTTTTCCTATTCCCCATGGGCATCTCCAGTAGAGCCACCATTTTATCTGTACACTAGCCAAGAAAATAAGATCCAAAGCCCAGTGAGTATAACAAAGTTAGCCACGCCCGCTACTACATAACGCCTCTTCTTTTAAACTTTGTCCCTGAAAATCAAATGTCTGTCTCCAAAAAAGTAGAGGAGAAGGCAGCAATCCCAAACAATCCTGGCAAGAGGAATTGGCTCAGCTGTGGGGAGCAGGCAGCAGAGGGTCTAAGGCCCAAGGGAGCAACTTGGGCTGACCAGGCAGACCAGGTAGCCTCAGGCTGCCCAGGTAGACTTGCCTTAGTTGGAATGTCTTTACGGCCCTGCCTGGCCCACATGTTTGCTGGCACTGCATGAGCTGAGCCAGGGCACAGTCAGACCCACCAGGTCCTGCCCTTGTGTTCAAGCATCACAAGCTAACAGGTGATCTTTTTTTTAGGCCACTCAATCACTATTTTTCTAACAGTACTTTAAGATCTTGACTAAAAAATAAAACAAAACAAAATCAGTTATTGTCGAGTCGATTCCAACTCACAGTGACCCTACAGGACAGGGCAGAACTGCCCCCATAGGGTTTCCAAGGATGGGCTGGTGGATTTGAACTGCTGACCTTACGGTTAGCAGGTGATCTTTTAACCACTGCACCACCAGGGCTCCTGCCCCTGTGTTCGAGCATCATGAGCTAACAGGTGATCTTTTACTTAAGGCCACTGAGTCACTATTTTTCTAACAGTACTTTAAGACCTTGATAAAAATGAATAATCCTTATTTATCCATACATTTAATAATCTGATGCAAGGGTGAAGTAGAGTATTTGTCAAAGGTAGGGTTCGTGTTTTGATTAAAAAAATAAAACCAAATCCACTGCCATAGGGTCATTTCTGACTCACAGTGACCCCAGAGGACAGAGTAGAACTGTCCCATAAGTGGCACAGTGGTTAAGCGCTGGGCTGATAACTGAAAGGTCGGCAATTTGAATCCACCAGCCGCTCCACGGGAGAAAGATGTGGTGTTTTGCTTGGAGAAATTAAATTCTTAGTTAGAAGATATGATTTGAGGAGTCAACTGAAAATATGTGTAAAGCTCTGAATTTCACATTACATGAAACCACACAATTAGGGTTAATGATAATCACTCCTTTAAGTCTACTCTCTTAAAATTCAAACTTATTTTCAAGAGTTCAGTTCAACAAACATTTATTAAGTGCCACTGGCCTCAAGGAATGTACAGTCCAATGGGTGAGATAATCAGGTAAATTCAATACAAGGTCAAAGTGTTACAAGAATAACAATTATGATTGGCACCATGCTAAGAATTTTACATACATTATTTTCAGTCTTTCTGCCTCAACAAAATAAGTAGTGGTATTACCACTATACGGATGAGGAAACCGAAGCTGTATGCCTGAGCTCATATAGCCAAATTGAAGAACTAGAATTGAAACCAAATCTGCCCAACTCCAGACTCTGTCTTCTTCCCACCAGTCTACATGGTCTCTCCAAGGCAGGAGAGAAGTATTAACAAGAGTTATGGGAGGACAGAGGAGGACCACTCAGTCCAGCCTGGTAGAGGATAGGTTCTAGAACATTCTAGGACAATGTATTTCTAGAGGTGAAAATAATTTGCTGTGTGAAGAAGACAAGGAAGAAATACAGGAATGAGGAATACTATGAACAAAGCCAGGTACAGTGAAAGCTTGGCGAGGGGAACCTGAAATGTGATGGCTGGAACCTAAAGTATGGGAGATGAGGCAGGACATGAGGCAGGGACGTGGCTAGGAAGGTCTTGTGCTAAAAACAAACATAATGTGGACCTCATCCTTCAAGCAGGGAAGTGTCAATTCTGCCCTGGGAGACACAGGGTGGATTAGTGGAAATGATCGCAGGGAGAGAAGACGGATCTGAGAAGTGTTTAGATCAACAGGCAAGACCTGGTGACTAAACGTATCTGGGGGTTGTTTACAAGAAGGGCCGAGGACGGCTCTCCACCTCTTGGCTTGGGCAAAGAGCAAGTGATGGTGCCACCACCTGAGATGAGGAACCCAGGGGTAGAACAAAACTGGTTCTCTGCTATCAGTCATTCATAGCTGAGTAAGCGTTACGCCTGACTGTCCGTGGGACCGGGAGTGTTGGGGTTACTTCAGAGCACGAGGTGCTTCACTGGAGTACTCCAAGGATAACACGAGAGCCTTGGGCCCCCGAGTGAGTAAGTCTGGGGATGGGGAAGAAGACACAGGAAAGAGAGAAGACTGTCCTGCCCAGAGGGCACTATGTTATCTCCTTCACAGCCTTTACCAAAGGGCATGGAGTCTTGTTGGTGGCAGGAAAGAAACTCAGAATCCTGACTCCTAAGCTACATTTTATTCATTTCTGTCATAGTCCTTAAAAGGTGGAAACACAATATTATTTTCCCACCTCATACTGAGTATCTCTATTTTTCCCAGTTATTTTAGGATATTTTAAATTTTATTTTAAAAAATAAAAGTAATGAATGCACATTAAAATAAACATTCAAATGATCTAGACAAGCACAAAACAAAAATTTTAGCCTCCTTTTCCATACTCCAAGCTCCCAATCTTTTTCCCCAAGGCTAACCACTCTTAATGGTTCCTTGTATATCCTTCCTGAAAAAAGTATGTAATACCTTTGTATGTATTTTTATTTACACAGATGGGATCATACTACATGCATGCTGCTTTGTTTGTGTAATAATGCATTTTAAGAGACAGTTTAGCAAAGTCACTGACTGAACAGTCTCTGGAATCGGAATGCTGGGTTTGAATCCTACATCTGCCACATACTAGCTGTGTGAGACTGGGCAAGTTACTCTGTGCCTCAGTTTTCACATTTGTAAATTGAGGTTAACAATGGTATCCATTTCACAGGATTATTGTGAGGATTAAATGAGTTAGCATACCTAAAGCTCTCAGAATAGTAACTTACATATTTATTATTATTATTACACATTCATATAAAGACATACAGATCTACTTCATTCTTCTCTTCCTCATTTCTGATGATTGTCATTTCTTCTTGAAGATTTATTACCTGGTATTAGTTGGAATCGACTCAGCGGCAGTAGGTCTGATTTTGGTTTATAGCCCTTCAGCCTAAAGAACTTCCTTTAGCATTTCTTAAAATGCAGGTTTCCTAGCAGCAAATTCTCTCAATTTGTGTTTTTCTGAAAAGGTCTTTATTTTGTTTTGGGGTCTATCCTATATGGAGTTTGTTGAGCCTGTTGGATGGTCAGCTTTTCATCATTCATGATATTAGGGAAGTTTTCTGTCAGCAATTCTTCAACGATCCTCTCTGTGGTTTCCATTTTCTCTCCCTGTTCTGGAACTCTGATCACTCGCAAATTTTTCCTTTTGATTGTATCCCACGTAACTCTCAGGGTTTCTTCGTTTTTCTTTCTTCTTTTTTTCTGATTTTTCCTCAGAATTGTAGCCAAGTGTTCGTCTTCAATTTTACTGATTCTGTCTTCCATTGTTTCAAACCTGCTCCTCACACCTTCTATGACACTGTCTATTTCTGAAATCTTGTTTATCCTTTGGATTTCTAATTGTTGTTTTTGAATGATTTCTAGTTGTGAATTTATTTTGGTGTTTCGTTCCTGTATTATTTTCCTGAATTGTTCCCTTTTCTTGTCTGTATTTCCCATGAATTTGTCTACCTTTTCCATAAATTTGTCTATTCTTTCCTCATTTTTGTCTGCTTTTTGCTTCAACTCTTGGATTGCTCTAAATATTAGAGATTTGAATTCTCTATTAGGTAGTTCTAGGGCCTTTTCTTCTACTGGAAAGTCATTTGGTGTTTTATTTTGGATGTCTGCTACAACCATCCTGTCCTGTTTTTTTTTTTTTTTTAATATGTTTTGATATTGTCTGTTGTCTTTGGGACATTCAGTAGTTATTTTCCTCATTTCTTAATTGCAGATTTGTTCATTTCATCCTGCTTTTTTGTTTTATTTGGTTATGTGTTAGCTGGCAGGCTGTGCATTCTTTGTTGTTTGCTCGTCTATAGTCATGGTACCTTTCACCTTCTTTGTTCAGTGGGCGGGGCCAGTCATTCAGCTATGGTGCAGAAGGGCAGATGCAGCTGAAGGGGAGGGGCTGGGGTGGGTTGTTTGTAGCACATACTAGGGCCAACAGGGAGGGCCAGGAATCAGTGCTGGGCAGGTTCCAGTAGGCCGTGCCTATGCTGCTCGGGGGCATGATGCTCAGTGCACACTGCAGGTAGGCAGGAAAGAGGGGGGAGGTTGTGATGTATGGAGCTAATAGAGGTATGGGAAAGAGGAGAGAGAGGAGAGAAAAACAGGAGCCAAAAACAAACAAGCAAAGAAATAAATTAAAAAAAAAAAAAAGTGTTAAGGGAGCTTGCCACTGGAGTGGATTGAGAAGAAACCGAGAAATGGAGAAAAGCAAAAAGCAAAAAAAAAAAAGAAAGAAAGAAAAAATAACTAGATAAAAATTTGGAAAAGAAAAGCCTCCAGGAGTCCCAGAGTCCCACCGGTGGGGCTGCTAAGACTGGGGAAGTGGCTCCCAGGCTGTGCAGTATAGCCTGGCTAGAGGGCGTATAGATGTCACACAGCCCCAGGTATTCAGGAGACAGCAAAAGAAGGTAAGTGTAGAGAGATGAGAACTGGGAAATGGAGAAAGACAGAAAGGGAAAAAGAGAGAGAAAAGGGGAAAAAAAAGAAAGAAATGCCCCCAGGGATCCTACCTACGCGGCTGCACAGATTGGGAGAGTGGCTCCTAACCCATGCAGTGTACCCCGGCTAGAAGGGGCTCCCGAGCTGTGAAAAGAAAAAAGAAAACAAACAAAGCAAAACAAAACAGAACAAAGCAAAACAAGGAAAAAATCCCAGGGATCCCACCAGCATGGTGTCGGAGGCTGGGGGAGTGGTTCCCAGTTGAGCGTGGCTTCACACAGCCTTTCAAGAAGAAGCAAAGATGGCATACGGAGCCAGGTGTTCCAGATAAAGGAGGGGGAGGTGATAGGAGGCACAGAAGAAACCAAAGAGACAGAAAGAACCAACACCAGCTTAGGGGCCCAGCCAGTGTGGGCAGGGCAAATCCAAGCAGCCTGAGGCCAAAGCAGTTGCCTCCCAGGCAGGAGACTACAGCTGGTGGGAAGCAGAGGAGGCCAAGGGAGGGCGGGGAAGAAGGAGAGGGGGCGGTTAGGAAAGCGTATATCACTCATTACTGGGTGCTCTGTCTCCTGCTGGGAACTTCACGAAGCTGTCTGCTGATCTCCAGCGTGGGTGCGGTGAATCCAAGTGGCACCAATGCTGCACTTTCCAGCCGGCCGAGCCCACCGCAGCCAGCCAGGGACCTCAGAGGTAGAGCAGTAGGGAGAGAATGGGGAGTGGGAAAGCATGTATTGCTGGTTACTGGGTGCTCTGTCTTCTGCTGGGAGTTCTGCAAAGCTGCTTTCCCATGCTCCCGGTCTGCCGATCCCCGACAGGAGTCCAAGATGGCAGATCCATGCCGCGTTAGCTGATGGGGCCATGCTTTCTGTCCTCTGTCAGTTTCTTATTCCATTCGGTCCTTGGCTGAGTTCTTTATCTCTTCATTTGACACTTCAGGTTCCAGAAGTGACGTTTGTCTCTGCTTTACTTAGTTTTTTGGGTCTTTGCTGTGGAGGGATGGTGTGGTGCTTCTGTCTATGGTGCCATATTGGCCGGAAATGCAAAAGGTCTTTACTTTGGCTTTTTTTTTGCCCATTTTTTAAATTGTGCTTTAAGTGAAAGTTTACAAATCAAGTCAGTCTCTCATACAAAAATCTATACATACCTTACTTACTTACTCTTAGTTACTCTCCCCCTGATGAGACAGCACACTCCTCCTCTCCACCCTGTATTCCCATGTCCATTCAGCCAGCATCTGTCCCCCTCTGCCTTCTTATCTTCCCGCGGACAGAAGCTGTCCACATAGTCTCATGTGCGTACTCGAGCCAAGAAGCCCACTCCTCACCAGTATCATTTTCTATCTTATACTCCAGTTCAATCCCTGTCTGAAGAGTTGGCTTTGGGAATGGTTCCCGTCCTGGGCTAACAGAAGGTCTGGGGACCATGACCTCTGGGGTCCTTCTAGTTTCAGTCAGACCATTAAGTCTGGTCTTTTTACGAGAATTTGAGGTTTGCATCCCACTGCTCTCCTGCTTCATCAGGGATCCTCTGTTGTGTTCCCTGTCAGGGCAGTCATGGGTTGTAGCTGGACACCTTCTAGTTCTTCTGGTCTCAGGTTGATGTAGTCTCTGATTTATGTGGTCCTTTCTAGCTTTCAGGTTCATAATTACCTTGTGTCTTTGGTGTTCTTCATTCTCCTTTGCTCCAGGTGGGTTGCCATCCTTTTTGAAGGATAGTTTTGCTGCACATAGAATTCTGGGTTGACATTTTTTTTTCTTTCAGTACTTTAAAGATGTCAACCCATTTATCTTCTACTCTTCATTGTTTCTGATAAGAAGTCCACTATTATTATTCCCTTGTATGTAATTTATCATTTTTCTCTGGTTGCTTTCAAGGCTCTTTATTTTTGGATTTCAACAGTATGTGTGTGTGTATATATGTTTTAAGTTTATCTTCCTTGGGGTTTGTTGAGTGATCTATAAGCTGATGTACTACATTAAGTTTAATAAGTTTCTGACCATTACTTCTTTAAATATTTTTCTGTCTCATTCTCTCTCCTTTCCTTCTGAAACAACAATGATACACATTAGACTGCTTGATGTTATTCCAAAGGTCTCCGAGGTTCTACTCATTTTTTTCAATCTTTTTCTCTTTGTTCTTCAGACTGAATATTTATTATTGGTTTATCTTTGAGTTCACTGACTTCTCTGATGTCTCCAATCTTCTATTAACCACATTCAGTAAAATGTTCGATTTAGTTAATGTAACAAACTGAAGTGAAGCTCTTTTTTATAGTTCCTATTTCTATGCTGAGAGTCTAGCTGTTCATTCATTGTGCATATATTTTCCAGTAAATTCTAAACATATTTCTAATAGCACTTATAATAATTTAAAGTTCTCGTCTACTAATTGCAATAGAATCATTTTGAGTTTGGTACTTTTTCTCTCCCCCTTGGTAATGGGACGTTTTCCTGTTTCTTCATATGTCTAGTGGACATATAATTGGACATTGGACATTAAGAATGATATGTTGTAGAGACTCCGGATTCTGTACATTCCTCTGAAAAGTGATTTTTGTTCCAGCAGATAGTTAACTTGGCTGAATAAAAACACCAGACTATGCCTCTCCTGTGGTGGGCAGCAGCTGAGATCTTTGCTCAGTGCTTTCAGCTTGCGGCTGCTGCTTTTTTGCCAGGCCCTTTGGGAAATTCCCACATACACATAGTTTAGTGGTCAGTCAAGGATTTGTGCTATTTCTACATGCGTATTTTGGGGTTCAGTCCCTCTGTGGCTCCTCCTTTCTGGGATTTCCCTTCTAACTTTTTGGCTGCTCTGTCAGCCTCTAACTTTGCCCTCTAACACCTCAAAACACTAAGTAAAGCTGTGGCTTTTTACCACTGGAGCTATGTGGATTTGGGGTGCCTTCAGGCAAAAAGCCACAAACTTGCAAACTTTACTCATTGCAGTTTGTCTTTCAAGGGTAGATTTTCCTCTAGTTTTTGCCTGATTGCTTGTTCTCTGGTGCCTTAAAATATCTGCTTTTAAAAAATATTTTGTGTAGATTTTTATCATTGTTATCTACAGGGGGGTTAGCCCAATCAAACTACTTCACCATGCATGGAGATGATCTTATGCTTTTTAACAGCTGCATGACTACTGTGGTATGACTTCACTACAATTCATTTAAACGATCCCCAATTTATGAGCATTTTATATTAGTATCCTTTCTGGTAACAGTAAAAGAATCCTCCTTTCCTAAGATGTCCAGGCTAGAGATGGCTGGAGGGTAAGGGTTCAACAAACAGGCTTCAGAAATTGGGGTTTAAGTCCACTCCGTTCCTTACAAGGAGTACAAATTTGGGTAAGTCACTTAGCTTCCCCCGAATCTCATTTTCCTCATATGTAAAATGGCCAAACAATACTTTTCTCATGATGATACTGTTGTATACAAAGCACAGAGCTTGGCACACAGGAAGAGATTGATAAAGTACAGTCTTCCTCAAGAACAAGGACAGGATTCAGTAAAGGGCAGAGCTGGGGTTAAACTGGGTAGTACAGAGGGATTTGGGACAAAAGGACTCAGATGGAATCAGAGGTCATGGGGAAAGGTGAAAGATCGAAGAAGGAAGGAAAAAAGAGAGGCCAAAAATGATGTCTTTGCATCTAAGTAAAAAAGGGGCACTGGTGGTGCAGTGGTTAAGCACTCGGCTGCTAACCAAAAGGTCAGTGGTTCAAACCCACCAGCCACTCCATGGCAGAAAGATGTGGCAGTGTGCTTCTGTCAAGATTACAGCCTTGGAAACCCCATGGGGCAGTTCTGCTCTGTCCTATAGGGTCACTATGAGTCAGAATCCACCTGACGGCAATGGGTTTGGTTTTTTGGTTTTGGTTATTGTGATGGTTAAGGTTATGTGTCAACTTGGCTAAGCCATTATTCTTAGTGGTTTGGTAGATAATACGTAATCATCCTCCATTTTATGATCTGATGTGAGCAGCCAATCAGCTGAAAAGGACGTCTCCTCGGGGGTGTGGCCTGCATCCAATACATACAGATGTTGTAGCAAAGCTCACTCTCTCATCATCCTCTGACCTCTGGTTCTTGGGTCGTGAGCCAGCAGCCTGTCATCTGACCTGCAGGTTTTGGATTTGTCAGCCCCTGCAACCATGTGAGTCAGAAGCCTCTAGCCTGACGTCTGACCTATGGATTTGGGACTTGCCAGCCTCCACAACTGTGTGAGCCACTTCCTTGAAATAAATCTCTCTCTCTCTCTCTCTCTATGCTTCACTGGTTTTGCTTCTCTAGAGAACCTAGCCTAAGACAGTCACCTAGGTAAAATTGCATCAAACACTTCTTATTCTGGCTACTTTGGTCAACACTTGTGAAATGAAGCAAAGTCTATCTTTGCTAGCACTCCCCTGCTCCCAACCCTTCCACTTTCAGCACTTCTCTGAACCCTCTGGGCTCCTGCCAGTCTGGTGCTTTCCTTTCAAACAGTAAATTTTTCAGAGATGGTACTAGCCAACAGCCCTACTACAGCCATCCCCTGTCCTAGCAAGAGCACTTATCACATCACTGCTTATACTACATGTGACTCTAGAGTACAGAAGGGGGAGAGACAAAGAATGGGATGGATCTGAAAGAGGCATTTTATAATTTATCAGGACAGTATCTCTCATCTTCCCCCAAAAAGCATTGCTTCAGTGGTTCACATAAAGTTAAACATGCGATGTCCTCAGCTGCTTCTGAAGGAGAAGACAGGGCTTTGTACCCATAGGTTTCAAAGCACTTCTGCTCAGTGGCAACAACCCACTTATAGCTTGGGCCCCCGTTCTCACAAGGGGACAGAGCACAGAGGCAACAAGCAAGGCTATATAAGAAGCCACATCCAACAAGATCTGGGCACTTCTCAGAGACAGTGGGAACCAGCAAAGCCTTTTTGACAAGACAACTGGAGAAGACTCTGTGCCTGGTGACTTCGAGCCGGTGCATTTGCAGAGATTGCCTTCAAATGAACAAGCACCATCTCCAAGCAAAAAGGCCTCGACTGGGACATTCTGAGATCCTCAAGAGAGAATCAACATGACATATCCTTGGTATAGGAGGAAGTGTTAAAAATGAACCAGGCTTAAAACAGGAACTCTGAGCGGCAGTGTCCAAAAGTTTCTCCCAGATAAAAGTGATCTCTGGACACAGGGCCACCTCGCTCTAGCCCAATCCCACCAGTACCCTCTAAAAAGAATTAGGCCTTGATATGAAGGAAAGAAATATTACTATGATTTCCTCTTAGTTGTCCATAAGAATCAAAAAGGATGTTTCATACTGGACAGACAAAAAAGACAAGTAGTGGAAGTCCACAGTGCCGAGAAGGGCTGTTGACAGAACCAGGGCCTTTCACCACAACGGAGAAGCAAGCACCCAGGGCTAGGAGGACACCACTGAGCAGCTTGACCAGACCAGAGGCATCAACCAGGCAAAGTTCAGGTAGCACATCTCACATCTCGAGAAGGTCCAGGAGTAGTCAGGAAGGCAAACAGGTGGGGACTTAGGTCACTGAGATTTAAATACAACACATTTATACTCGTCAGTAGGCAACCCTGGAGCACCCTGATAACACAGATTATTAGCTCGGGTAGATCCTCTGGACTGTTCTTGCTACAGAATAGATTCATGAACTCCCAACTAGTCTTTTGGTTTTCTTCATGGTTGCAGTCAAAGAAGCCCTCCTGGGGATCATCAGCTGAAATGCTGACGCCGCTGTCCCACTGTGAGAGGCTTCTGTCATTCCCACAGGTGGCTGAGCACCTGAATCCTGTTCTCATGTCTGGGAGCCTTCCACCTCAGAGGCCAAGCCCGCTGCCCACCACAGAAGCTGGAAGTGCTTCTCCATTCCCCTGGGCCCTGCCTGTCACACACAACTGCCCCAGCCTCGAAACCCAGCCAGAGACACACAGAAGCAGGAACTGTGCAACAGTGGCTGTTGCGAGGTTAAAACTCCCATATTAACCGTGATACTTACAACTGTTACCAGGGTAAACTTTTTCTTCTTTTAACTGCCATGGATTTAATTGTGTGTCCCCCAAAACATGTGTTAGAATCCTATCACCTATACCTGTGGGTATGATCTCATTTGGGAACAGTGTTTTCTTTGTGACGTTAATGGGGTCATGTCGGTGCGGGGTGTGTCCTAAACCGAATCACTTTTCTGTGATAAGGAGACAAGGAAGCACAAATGGGGGAAGACAGCCGCCACATAAGGATCCAGGGAACAGAGGAATGCCTGGGTCACTGGGTCAGGGAACTGAAAGAGACAAGGGCCTTCCACCAGAGCCAGAGAGAGAGCCTGCCCCTAGAGCTGGTGCCTTGAATTTGGACTTCTAGCCTCCTGAACTGTGAGAAATAAATGTGTGTTCTTTAAAGCCACTGACTTGTGGTATTTCTGTTACAGCAACATTACCAAATGAGGACATTAACTCACAAAAACTTCAGCTTTGACTTACTTGTTACGTTCGCAGCATTGTCCCTCCCCCTCCTGCCCTATCTGAGAAGGCAGAAACGGAAAATAACGACATCTCAATAATGAATAGGAAATAACTGGAAACCGTACCAGCCTTTTATAGACAGATGTTTCATGGGATTTGCCCTCAACACTTAAATGCACATTTGTGATTTTGATAACCTAAGACTTTAAACTATATTACAAACTGATTACTGTCTAAAGCCTAAAGCTACGGTTTACAAGCCTGTTCTGCCTCTCCGCAGGCCCCCGATGCTTATAAATGACACCTTCCAGTGTCTTAAAGTAGGAGAGGCAGCTAGTCCCAAATTCTCAGGCTGCTAATGGTTTCACATAAAACACGCTCCTATGATTTTATTACCACCCTGGTGTGAATTCACAGGTGAGGAGCCCCAAGGGAAAGGATGAGAACACGTCTCTCACCACCGGCCTTCAGAGTTTTCCAGGTGGAGCGAACTTTTCCACTCTGCATTTTAAATGATGGCTTTAGCTCCCAAGGCTGATGATTAGTCCAAATAGGCTCCACCATGTTAGTGAAAGAAACCAGGAGTAAGTCATCAAGTTGTCCCTCTGGAGGGAGAAGGGGATGTGAAATCACATCCTAAACTCACAGCTGTAAGGCTGACTGAATACCCGACCCCTTCTCTTTTTATTTAGAGACACCTTTAGCTGGTATCTTTTTTTGTTCTTTTAGTTAGTTGGTATCAGTCAATCTTGCCTGTTGAAAAATAACTACTGGAAAATGTTAAATTTCACCTTTCAATCAGATAAGCCAGACATCAGTTTTGTGTCTGTTCTCGCAACATACAGATGATTGCGCTTGGAAAAGTGATCACGTTAGTGATACTAGTGAAAACGGCCCCAAGGGTTTTGTAAACAGCACCTTTTAGTGGCTCTGCGTTTATATGAAGTTTTAATAACATACTGCATGCCAGATACCGTACCGATAAGCTACTTTTGAAAGAAAACAATTCCTAGAAGCCTTCAAAACAGGGCTAATTAGCACCACAAAATACTGTATGTAAAATTTCCATGTTCAGGTATATTTAACTTTGTAGGGCTATTTTCTTAGTTTTGACAATGAATTATGGCAGGTTAAAGGGATGAATGTAGGTCTAGGAATGTTGAGCAATATCGCCTCTCCCGAAATCATAAAAACTAAAAATAATTCCTCAACTTTCAAAAGCAGTTGACAAATGAATAATCAGTGCTTAGTGGGAAGAACCTTATTTTGTCGGTATCTCTTATAAAAGGCAAACCCACTTTCAAATGCCAAAAATGTAAAAGCCAGCTCGATGTGCCAGGCCCTAAGTAGTTTACAACTTTAAAAAAAAATTTCAAATTCAAAACCAAATTCCACATAAGTGGCTTACATAATAAAGCCTTCAGAAACCAACAAAGCCAAACGTAAAACTCACACTCACACACGCTTACACACGCTTACACACACACACTCACATACACACTCACACACTCACTCACACACGCACACATATATATACTCACACACACACACACACTCACACCCCTTTTCAAGACCAAAGATCCTCCAAGATCACCTGTCACAGGCTGGGCAGTGGTGAAGACTAAACCAGCTGCCCCAAATTATTGACTTTGCAGCACAAAGGACTGAGGATGTAACACCCACTGACTGACCTGCAGAGAAAACGCAGGGTTAGTTCATTCTGTGTGCATTTGGTTTTACTTTCTGTAAAAATAACACTCATCTCCATGTTCAACTCTTTCTTCCTGCGTTTTATCTTCATCTACAATGGAGGCAAAGGACGGCACACGGGAAAAAATGTGGCCGTGGCAAGAAACAAACCAGTACCTCTGAGCGAGAAACTTAAGATTATCCCGCTAAATGAGAATAAATCCACAATAAAGCACATGGTGAATACTATTTTTCCCCTCTTAAAACTATAGGGTCATAATTTAGAATTATTGCAACTTTTACTATATTCTCATATATTTGTATGCATAGTAGCTTTGGATCTGTTAGGGTTCAAAGGCACCCACCACAAACTGGCACCCATGTGAAGGCAGCGAGTGGCCAGCATTTCAGCCCTCGTGGCAGATCGAGGGTCCTGTGAGCTAGCGACAACTGGCCAGAGCTCGTTAGCCCAGCAAACACACAAGCTCTTTGTAACGGAAGCTCTGGAATGTCACCTGTCTTGAATTACATCCACCTGGGATCACGTTCCGATGACCAATGTGGGCAGATTGCTAGAAGTTGAAAACTTCACTTTTTTGGTAATTGACATTTAAACTGTTTGAAGTTTCTCATTAAGGTCTCTCAACAAATGAACTGCAGATGCAGGAAGCTAAGTGCATAGGGCTCAGAGAAATGAAGTCACCTGGAAGCTCCAAAGAACTAGAGCAATTTACTCGTAGCAAGTACGGTATTAAAGAAAGGATGAACAGGCCTGCCCTGGAGGCTGCAGGGCTTTATCACTTTTTCTCTATTCCAGTTAGGTTTCCTTGGGCATTCTGAGGTAATTAATGCCAAAGAATAAGGTGAGAAGTTGACCTGGCATGGGACTACAGTTAGACCCAGTTACGGAGCGAAGAACTAACTTGAGGGATGCTGAGAGGGACTGAACATCGCTGCCTCCCTGTTACCAATAGGATATAAATCTGAAATCCTGGGTCTGCCCCCAGAGCTCCTCACGGTCTGGCCCGACCCACCACTCAGTGCCACGTCCAACCCCCTCCCACCAGGCCCCTCACACTCACAGGGACCTGTTCACCACACCACTGTCCTGCCTTCATAGGGGCAGTTCCCTCCCTCTCTTCTCAGCCTTTTGCAGTTATTTAAAAAAAAAAAAACACCCAAATCCACTGCCATCGAGTCAATTCCGACTCATGGCAACCCTATAGGGCAGAGTAGAACTGCCACATAGAGTGGAGCACCTGGTGGGTTCCTACTCCCGACCTTTTGGTTAACAGCCTTAGCATCTAACCACTATGCCACCAGGTTGCAGAGGTTAAGAGGCTGGCAGTTCAGATCCACCAGCCACTCCTTGGAAACCCTATGGGGCAGTACAACGTGTCCTACAGGGTCACTATGAGTCGGAATCGACTCAATGGCACACAACAACCACGTGCCAAGGTTCTATGCTGGTTGGTGGAATAAGATACAATCTCAGTGGATTTACCCCTTTAAGGGACTGCCCCCTCATACCCACCCATTTGGACTGCAATGCTTCTTGAGACACAGACCAAATCTTAAACGAAATGTGCCAGATACAGCACTTCCCACGTTCCTGACACCTAGCATCTGAACACTCAGCGTCTTTTCTTCTCTACCCCCTTCTCTGGAGCTGCCTCTGTAACTGTTACAGAGCCTGGGGTTTAGGAGGTAGCATAATTTCCATCCCTTTCAAAGAATGGATGAAGGAACGACTGAATGATAAAAAGACATATGTTACAGGTAACCCTTACTAAAAATAATATCATTGATATGTCCCAAACTTTTTTGTTATAAAAATTATCCTAATGTCCATCAACAAAAACAAAAAACCCACTGCCATCAAGTCGATTCCGACTCATAGCAATCCCATAGGGTTTCTAAGGCTGTACACTTCTACTGAAGCAGACTGAAACTTCTTTCTCCTGAGGAGTTGCTGGTGGTTTTGAACTGCCAACCTTTTGGTTAGCAGTCAATCGCTTTAACCACTTCGCCACCAGGGCTCCTTAATGGCCATCAACAGAGGAAATGACTAAAGAAAATATGATACATAAATACAATGGAACAGCACCCTGCCATAAAGGAAAGTGAAGTCCTGATACATGCTACAACATGGGTAAACCTTAGAAATATGACGCTGAGTGAAACAAATCAGTCACGGAAGGGCAAATACTGTCTGATCCCACTCATATAAAATAGGCGAATCTATAGAGACCTGGTTAGCAGGGGTGGGAGGGAGCGGAAGGGGGAGCTGTTGCTTAGGGGTGCTCATTTAATGGTGGTGGAAGAGTCTGGAAAAGGACGGTGGTGATCGCTGCACAGTATGATGAACGTAATCGATGCCACTGAACTGTACATGAAAAAAACTGTTTAATTGCCAAAAGAAAAAAATCGTTCCACGAAGTAAATAATTTTCCCATTTACCTGCGTAATAAAATCAATAATAGGTCCTGCAAGAAAAGTTTTGTCCTTACCAAAAAAACCCCAAACTTAAACACATACACACAAACCCACATCAAGCAGGAAACCATATGGTTGTGAAGATAAGTTTCCAATCCCTCATTAACAATAATCTTTGAAACATTAACATTTTTACTAATTCCCAAAAACAGTATACTAATTAGTAAAATGCCCCTGTGCCAACCGCTCTGTTCCCATCTTTATAATTTGTTTCTGGAACTGATGCCTGGGATCCTCATTTAGCACAGTAAATGTCTGTGGAGCCTAAAAACTGCTAATCACTCTTGATCACTGGCTAGTTGCTAACGTTTAGCGGTTCCCACACAAAATAGAATGTGTAGAGCCATCCAGCTGGTTTCAAGAACATCACAGTTAGCAATTCCACTCATGTTCTGGGAGGAGACAGAAATGTGTCCAGCAGGGCACCTTGTCCTTGAGGAGTTCACAGTCCGAAGGGCATCAAGAGAACCGCAGCACTCCCAAACGGTGTGAGGTTAGGGGCTGCTGGCTGCCCAGGCTAAGCCTGTGGGCTGATGAATTAATTCCAGAGTGGACCAAACATGAGAATAGAGGCACTCTTCCATAGCAGCAGCCAGGGGTTCAGCATGTGGGCACTGAGGAGTTGGCACAGCCAAAGCTGTGAGTCCACACCCTCTCCTGACACCTCATTACAGCAATAACCCAGGTGTGTTTGGGGTGGAGGATAGAGGGTAGAGGGGTGAAGAGAGTTGGGGCAAAAAAAAAGAAAACAAAATTTCAGAGAGAAAGTGAATACTGTTTTGGTTCCTGCTAAGATTTCTCCATTGAACTGAAAGATCGTAACTTTTTAAAATACACCTTCTGAGTGATGACAGGAGCCCTGGTGGCATAGCGGTTAAGGCGCTTGACTGCTAACTGAAAGGTCAGGAGTTCAAAACCACCAGTGGCTCTGTGGAGAGAAAGATGTTGCAGTCTGCTTCTGTAGAGACTTACAGGCTTGGCAACCCTAGGGGGTAACTATGGGTCAGAATGGCCTTGACGGCAGTGGGTTTGGATCCGAGTGAGGAGTTGGTCTTGGGTCCTGAATTGAGGAAAAGAAGTGTGTTCAGCAGGTGAGAAAATCTGAAATAAACAGAATGTACCATGGAAAGAAGGTGCCCCCAGGTGGTGCAGATAATTGACACACTCAGCTGCGAACCAAATGATTGGAGGGCCAAGTCTACCCAGAGGCACCTCAGAAGAAAGGCCTGGCAATTAATGTCCAAAAACTCAGCCACTGAAAACCCAATGGAGCACAGTTTTACTCTGACACACACAGTGTCGCCATGAGTTGAAATTGACTCCATGCCAATGGGTACCTTGGACAGAAACATTCGCCAGGGAGGAGCATTAGGCCACACTGGCTCAGACGGACCACGCTCTCCCTGGTTGACACCTCGGTGCTAGGGTAAAGCCCTGTTCAGACATTAAGTCACCTTCCACCCACAACTCACTTGTATATAGCAGCGCAGTTCTGTAAACAACGTAAACAAGTATCTTCAGAAGGTGCCCCATTCACACTTTCGGAAACTCTGCCACAAAAAGGAGAGTACTGAGGAATCTGAAAACAGCCCTGGCCTGTGTTCAAAAATTCAAGCCAAGAAAGAACCTTCATGTTTGATATCTTAAATTAGCAGGAATGTTTAGACAAATCTATAATCTAGGAAAACATACACACACCCACACTCACACACAGAAAGTTTGCCTTTCCACCCTCTCATGTCAAGCGGGTAATTAGTAATGCATTCTGTTTACTGCAACCATGATGGTTTATTCATTCAAGAATCATTTGGTAAGTGCTTACTATGTGTCAGGCACTGGGCTGGGCACGGGCATAAAAGGGGAACGTGGAGCTTCCAGTCGAGCGGGGGAGACCAGACATTAACAGGAAAATGCACATGTACCTCCCTCATGATAAGCTGTGTCAGTGGCGGGGCGGGGGGGGATGTGCTTCAGATGGCCAATCCTCCTCCCCGAAGAGGTAGCTTTGAGGTGTCCATCCTGTTTTATTTTTACATCCACTCTTTACTGATGTTCTTAGGAGCTGGCGTCATGCCAAGCACTCAATGCATCATCTCACTTAATCCCAACCACTCTGTGGTAAGTACCGTGAGCCCCTTTTACAGATAAGGACACTGGAGGGAGCTAGCTGGCAAATGGCTGGGCCAGGACCCTGGCTCAGGCTGTGCGACCTCAGGGAAGTCTCTGGATCTCTCTGAGCCCCAACACCCATGGTCTCTGCATTTCACATCTGAGGAAATGTGGCTGGGGTGAGTGGAGGATGAGCAGACTGGAACGTGAGACGAGAGACAGAGAAGGGGCACGGTTGTCCATGCCCCAGGGGGCCAAGGGAAGGAGCTGGGGTGTATTCTAGAGAATATCGGAAAGGCTGTTAAGCAGAGTGAAAGTTTCTTTTGTGCATTAAAGAATGGCTTGGAGGGATAGAAGTGGATGTGGTAAACACCCTTTCACAGGATGAGACAAAGAAAGGGACAGACTGAATATGTATCTTTGGAGGTAAAACCAACAAGTCTTGATGATAAAATATACATCTTAATATCTATGCAGGTGGCATGTAACACTGAGGCAATGAGGAAGGCCAGGTGGGCAGCCAATTAGACAGCCACTCCAAAAGCTCGAACCGGAACGGGGACAGTGAGTATGGCAGGAGAACAACGGCTCCCCAAAGACATCCCCGTCCTAACCCCCAGAACTTGTGAATATGTTAGAGTACATGGCAAACGGGAATTAAGATTGCAGATGGAATTAACGCTGTTAATCAGCTGACCTTGAGATGGGGTGATTAGCCTGGATTTTCAAGCAGCACAATGTATTCACAAAGATCTTTATAAGCCTCAGAGGGAAGCCGAAGAGAGACAACTGGAGAGACAGCAGCGTGAGAAGAACTGGCTTTGAAGACGGAAGAAGGGGGCCATGAGCCCAGGAATGCTGGCAGCTTCCAGAAGCGGGAAAGGGAAGGGAATGGGCTCTAGGAGAGAAAGGAATACAGGGCAGGCTGCACCCTGAGTTTGCTCTGTGAGGCCTATTTTGGGTTTCTGACCTCCATAATAATACATCTGTGCTATTTTAAGCCAATAGGTCTGTGGTCATTTGCTGCATCAGCAATAAAAAACTAATAAAAAAAAAAACTAGTGCCAAAAAAACTAATAGAGTGGGAAAAAGAGCTGGCACTGGAGGGAGCAATCAGCAAGTCCTGACAACAGACGAGATGCAGGCAGGAAAGGGAGAGGGCAGTATCGAGCAGACTCGGCGTTTTCAGCCTGGATCCCCTTAACAAAGGGAAAAGCTGTCAAACCATCAGGGGAGGCTTCAGCGGGCAGACAGAGATGGCTGTGGTCTGAGGGGCTGGGGAAGGGTGAGTAGGAGCTGGACATGAGGGGCAGAAGGAAGAGTGTGGCCAGCAGAGAGGGCAGAGTGTCAAGTGGCGTGAGGACCAGGAAGTCTTCTGGTTAGAACAGACACGGGGTGTATGTAGGTCAGCAATGCGGTGGGGGAAACATAGTGAAGACAGGTGAGGAGTCCACACACGACAAGCTGAGTCCAGACCCTACACAGCAAACAACTGGTGGTCTGAGAAATTATGCAGGGGGCGGGGATGGGAAACACGATCAGAGTCCTGCTTAGTCAGTAAGAAGTGTGTGTGTGTGCACGCACGCGCATATGCATGTCCGTGTGGCAGGGGGAGGAGAAGAGGCTGTTTGTTGCTTTTTAAGGAGAAGGCTCCTCCTCTGTCACCAATGTTGGCAAATCATGGGGTGACCCCTGAGCCTGGACCTTTGCCCAGAGGTTACTGAAGGGGGCGGGGGAGACGCACCACAAGCCTCTCCTCTACGTCCAGATTTTCTTCCCTGGCAGAGGAGAAATTCCCTCCGGCAGCCCGATTCCTTCGCAGCTAAGGCATTTGCAGAAGGCATCTGTTTAAGGGCACAGTCCCTGGGAGAGGCTACACACATGACATCAACACACTCATTTTCTGATTCCCGGTCACTGCCAGGTCGACTGCGGAGGTTATGGGGCCCAGACCAGGCAGGCCCTAAGAGGGCGCTGTGGTCCAAGCTCTTGGGCATTTGTGGGTCGGCATGAGGCCAATAAGAAGGCAGAAAGACCGAGGATGGGAAAACTGAGGGGAAATCTTGAGGGTTTGACATCTTAAGACATCTACCCCTGCTTACTCCTGAGTTCTTCAGGTTCCATATTCCCAGTAGGTCCCTGGGTTGTGCCAACAGTTAATACTACTGCTCGGCTGCTAACTGAAAGGGTGGGGGTTCCACTCAGAGGTGCCTGGGAAAAAATGCCTGGAGATCTACTTTGGAAAAGCAGCCATTGAAAACCCTGTGGAGCACAGTTCTACTCTGACACACACGGGGTCGCCATGAGTTGGAATCAACCCGACAGCAACTGGTTTAGGTTGGGTTTATTCCCAGTACACCTGAATTATTTTAAAATCCTATCCCCTCCAGATTTTTCTGTGTCAGCCACCGGCCATGTGAACTGGGGACTGAGTGCCCGTTAGTACTCCCTGCCACACGGACAGAGAAAAATGACAAAGACACCCTCCCCATCTTGAGGAGCTGATGACCTAAAAGAGGAGGATAAACGACACACCAACAAATCATCAAACTCTCTCAAGATGGCAGGAGAAGCAGTTAAAGTCAATTTGCTAGTGCAGACTGTACCCCTAAGTTTAGGGGAGGCAGAGTTTTTATTATCTTCAATCTTTGGTCAAACTGAGCTGAAATTGTCCAAAATAACTCAAAGCTCAAAAAGCCATACATTTTATATTTCTGAATTCTCCAAGGTCCTCTTACTTTAAGGCAATAATTCCTTTCTAGAATATGGAATGGCAACTGGTGGGAGCCATCTAGTCCACCCTCTTTAATAGTGAGAATCATAAGGCCCAGTGTAGACAAGAGCCTTGAACAAGGTCAAGGGCTAATTGCAGGGTCAGCACTGCACTAGGAAGCCCACAGTATCTATCTAGGGTCTTTCTGCTTACAGCAGAGAGTTATTGATTTGATTTTGTGGGGTTTTTTTGACATTTGTAAGAAAAACCTAAACAGTGTCAATAGATGTTCCACCAATTCTGATTTTTAGGAGCCAAAGTAAGTTTCTACTTTAATCTGAACCAAAAGTACTTCTCTAAAGGCGGAAACCAGCCAAGGGTGATCTGTAATTCACAGCTAAAAATCAAAGATTTTATCACCATTTCAAAGAAATTCGCTTTAGGCTTAAACCTCAACATCACATTTCTGCCCTCTATATACAACATACGCTAATCTCCAGAAATACTCTCTTAAATTCTATGTCCTAAATCAGTTGTTTTTTCATTCAGCAAATTTATTTTGGGCATATACTATGTGCCAGGCACTATTTCAGGTTCCGGAATAAATGGAATAAAGTCCTTGCTCTCATGGAGCCTATATTTGGGGTGGGGGTGGGGATACGACAGACAATAAACAAATAAACATACACTATGTCAGCCCTGGTGGTGCAGTGGTTAAGAGCTCAGCTGCTAACAAAATCGTCAGCAGTTCAAATCCACCAGCTGCTCCCTGGGAACCCTATGGGGCACTTCTACTTTGTTCTATAGGGTCGCTAGGAGTCTATGGCAACGAGTGTTTTTTTTTTTTTTTTTAATGTCAGGTGGAAAAGAGAGGGTGGTAAAGAATATCAGGCGGGGTTAGGGCGACTAGAGTGCAGAGACTGGTGAGGGTGGGGTGCCATCTTGTACAGGTGGTCAGGAAAGGCCTCTCCGACAAGGCGGCATTTGATCAGAGACTTGAAGAAGAGAGGCAAAGAGGAAGAGGAGGAAGCCAGGGAGCAGCGTCAGGCAGCGAGGGGAGCAGGCCCCAGGCAGAGGACACAACTTGGGCAAAGGCCTGCCAAGAGGCGGAGGGCGGTTGCACAGAGCTACTTTTAAAGGGAACGTTTATAGACCAGTATAGGAATATTTTCTCTACCATCAATTCATGTGTCTTTCATGTAAAAAAAATTAACAGGAGAACCGAATATCACATCTTTTCCAAGAGAGTCATATTTGCAAGGAGCCGCCCAGCAAGACTTCAGAGACAATTTACATCTTGCATTGCTAGAGCGCCCTCCAGTGCCTCAGTACAAAAACTGCATTTGGCATGGACTTTGTTTTTCCTCCCTAGAGCTTCCTTTTTGTCTAAAAAATTCACTGGGCATATCTTCCTTCTCTCAAAGAATATCGTGAGATTAAATAAGAAGACAAATCAAGCAGAAGTACTTTAAAACAAGCCTGAATGACTTCCAAGCCAAAGTGATACAACGTATGAATGTGCAATGGTGCCTTTCTTTACATGACTGTATAAACTCGTAAAAGGCCCTTACCTTTTTTTTTTTTTAATTGTACAGTAGGTGAAAGTTTACAGAGCAAATCAGTTTCCCACTTGATAGTTTGCACATAAAGTGTTCCATGATACTGGTTTCATTCCGTACAATGTGTCAGCACTCTCCCCATTTCTGTCCTAGGTTTCCTGTTTCCTTTCGTCCTGATTTTCTGCCCCTTCCTGCCTTCCCATCTTTGCTTTGGGGCAAATGTTGCCCTTTTGATCTCATATAAATTGACTGTTCTAAGGTGCACATTCCTCTCAGGTGTTGTTTACTTTATGGGCTTGTCTATGGTTTGGCTGAAAGGTGGTCGCTGGGAATGACTTCAGTTTCTGTTCAGAAGGCCGTCTTAGGGCCATAATCTCAGGGGTTCCTCCAGTCTCCATCAGACCAGTAAGTCTGGTCTTTTTTAAATTTAATTATTTGTTCTACAGTTTTTCTCCTACTCTGCTGCAGACCCTTGGTTGTGATCCCAGTCAGAGTGGTGGGTAATGGTAGCGAGGCACCATCTAGTTGTTCTGGTCTCGAGGAGAGGCCCTCATCTTAAAAAAAAATACCTTTTCCCCAGCAATGTAGCCCTGTCAGTTAAACTGTAAATCTTTACAGATGCAGACTCCCACATCCCTCTCCCCCAGAGCGGATGGTTCAAACTGCTGACCTTTTGGTTAGCAGCCGAGCACTTAACCACTGTGCCGCCAGCTCCTTGTTTATACACTAACCCAAAAAACCCATTGCCATCAAGTCGATTCTGACTCATAGTGACCCTACGGGGCAGAGCAGAACTGCCTCACAGGGTTTCCAAAACAGTAAATCTTTATGGGGCCCGACTGCCACATCTTTCTCCTGTGTTTATACACTAAACCAAAAAAACCAAACCCAGTGCTGTCGAGTCGATTCCGACTCATAGCAACCCTACAGGACAGAGCAGAACTGCCCCATAGAGTTTCCAAGGAGCACCTGGCGGATTCGAACTGCCGACCCTTTGGTTCGCAGCCATAGCACATAACCACTACACCACCACCACTAGCAATGAAAAATTCAAAAATGAAATTAAGAAAAGAATTCCAGTTGCAACAGCATCAGAAATAAAATAAAACATTTAGGACTAAATTTAACACAATAAGTGTAGACATGTACACTGAAAAGTGTAAAACATCACTGAAACAAATGAAAGACGTAAATAAACAGTAAGACGTCCTGTGTCCATGGACTGGAAACCTTAATATTGTTAAGATGACAGTACTCCCAATACAATCGCAATCAAATTTCCAGCTATCTTCCTAGCAGAAATTGACAAGCTGATCCTAAAATTCATTTCAAAATTCAAGAGATTGAATAGTTAAAACAATTTAGAAAAAAAAAAAAAAAAAGTTGGAGGACTCATACTTCCTGATTTAAAAACTATAGTAAATAGGACTGTGTGATACTGGCAAAAGGACTGGCATATAGATCAACAGAATGGAACTGATACAAATAAACCCATATACAGTTATAATTGATTTTCAACAAAGACTTCAAGAAAATTGAATAGGGAAAACAATAGTCTTTTTAGCAAATGGTACTGGAAAATTAGACATCTACATACAAAAGAATAGATTTTGGCCCACTATTTTTTTATGTCATATCTATAAAAATTAACTCAAAATGGATCAAAGGTTTAAGTGTAAGAGCTAAAACTATAAAAGCCTTAGACAAAAACAAGCAGGAAATCATTGTGACCCTGAATTAGGCAAGTTTCTTAGATATGACACCAAAAGCACAAGCAATCAAAGAAAAAAATTGGATAAATTGGACTTCATTGAAATTAAAAAAATTTATGTATTAAAGGACACTTTCAAAGGAATGAAAAGACAATCCAGAGAATGGCAGAAAATACTTGCAAATCATGTATCTGCTAAGGGTCTAGTACCCAGCATATGTAAAGGACACTTATACCTCAAGAATAAAAAGAAAATTCAATTTAAAAATGGGTGATGAATTTCGGTAGACATTTCTACAAAGAAGATATACAAATGGTCAATAAACACACGAGAAGATGCTCGGCATCATTAGCCATTAGGAAAATACAAATAGAAGCCACACTGAGATATCACTTCATACCCACCAGGATGGCTATAATGAAAAAGACAGACAATAACAAGTGTTGGTGAGGATGGGGAGGAACTGGAACCCTAATACATTTACCAGTGGGAATATAAAATAATGCAGCCACTCTGGAAAACACTTTGGCAGTTTCTCAAAACGAGAAATGTAGGATTACCATATGACTCGCAATTCCACTCCTAGAAATATGCCTACTTGAAATGAAAATCTACGTCCACACAAAAATTTGTATACAAATGGTCATAACAGCACTATTCACGATGACCAAAAGGTGGAACCAATCCAAATATCCAAAATAGCCAAGTCCAAAGAGACAGTAAATAGGTTAATGGTTGCCAGGGGCTAGAGGGGATCACATAAGAGTGGCTGCTAATGGGTACAGGGTTTTCTTTTGGGGTGATGAAATGTTCTAGAATTGGGTAGTATTGATGACTGTACAACATAGTGAATATAGCACAAACACTGAGTTGTACGCTTTAAAAGAGTGAAGTTTATGGTACAGTATTTAAAAAAACAACTCTAAGCAAACCAAGAATACAAGACAATTTCTTCAACCCAATAAAAGGGATCTACAAAAAAAAAAAAAACCACACAACAACTAACATTATAACTCCCCCCCCCCACTTAGATCAGGAACAAGACAAGAATATGCTTTCTCACCACTTCTGTTCAATCGTATTGGAGGTCCCAGACAGTGCCATCAAGCAAGAAAAAGAAATAAAAGATATGCAGATTTACAAGATAAAAAAAAAAAAAATGCTTAAATAGGGCAACAGCAATGTTATTATGTAAAAGAAGACAACATTAAAAAAATAAAGAGGGACTAGGAAATGCAGTCACAGATCTTCCATATGGAGAGGAAGACAAGGTGATACAAAGAAACAAAAGTTGGTTTAAATTTAGAAAAATAGGGGTAAATAATAAGGTAACCACAAAGGAGACAAACTATCCTACACATCAAAATAAAACACAAGAAAAAAACAGACTCAGCAGAAACAAAATTAACAACGAATATGAGGAAGGAACAATATATAATCTACTCAGCACATAAAATTAAGTAGGAAAAAAACTGTAAACAACACACACAAAAAAACATCAAAATGATAGCATTAAATTCGTACCTATCCATAATTACGCTGAATGTAAACGGACTAAATGCACCAATAAACAGACTGAGAGCAGCGGAATGGATTAAAAAACAAGATCCGTCTATATGCTGCCTACAAGAGACACATCTTAAACTTAGAGACACGAACAAACTAAAACTCAAAGGATGGAAAAAAATATATCACGCAAACAACAACCAAAAAAGAGCAGCAGTGGCAATATTAATTTCTGACAAAATAGACTTTAAAGTTAAATCCATCATAAAGAATAAGAAAGGACACTATATAATGACTAAAGGGACAATATACCAAGAAGATATAACCATATTAAATATTTATGCACCCAATGACAGGGCTGCAAGATACATAAAACAAACTCTATCAGCATTGAAAAGTGAGATAGACAGCTCCACAATAATAGTAGAAGACTCCAACACACCACTTTCAGTGAAGGACAGGACATCCAGAAAGGAGCTCAATAAAGACACGGAAGGTCTAAATGCCACAATCAACCAACTTGACCTCATAGACATATACAGAACACTCTACGCAACGGCAACCAAGTATACTTTCTTTTCTAGCACACATGGAACATTCTCTAGAATAGACCAAATATTAGATCATAAAGCAAGCCTTAGCAGAATCCAAAACACTGAAATATTACAAAGCATCTTCTCTGACCATAAGGCCATAAAAGCGGAAATCAATAACAGAATAAGCAGGGAAAAGAAATCAAACACTTGGAAACTGAACAATACCCTGCTCAAAAAAGACTGGATTATAGAAGACATTAGGATGGAATAAAGAAATTCATAGAATCCAATGAGAATGAAAACACTTCCTATCAGAACCTTTGGGACACAGTGAAAGCAGTGCTCAGAGGTCAATTTATATCAATAAATGCACACATACAAAAAGAAAAAAGGGCCAAAATCAAAGAATTATCCCTACAACTTAAACAAATACAAAGAGAACAACAAAAGAAATCCTCAGGTACCAGAAGAAAACAAATAATAAAAATTGGAGCAGATTTAAATGAAATAGAAAACAGAAAAACAATTGAACGAATTAACAAGACCAAAAGCTGGTTCTTTGAAAAAATCAACAAAATTGATAAACCATGGGCCAAACTGACAAAAGAAAAACAGGAGAGAAAGTAAATAACCTGAATAAGAAATGAGAGGAGTGATATTACAACAAACCCAACTGAAATTAAAAGAATCATATCAGATTACTATGAAAAATTGTACTCTCACAAATTTGAAAACCTAGAAGAAATGGATGAATTACTAGAAAAACACACTACCTACCTAAACTAACACAAACAGAGGTAGAACAACTAAACACACCCAGAACGAAAGAAGAGATTGAAAAGGTAATCAAAAAACTCCCAACCAAAAAAAAAAAAAAGTAGATTTAACAGTAAGAAGTATGAAAATGACATACTTGTCTATATTGAAAGTCCCAAGGCAACTACCAAAAGCTACCAGAACCAATAAGTGAGTTTAGGAAGCTTGGAAGATAAAAAGTCAATATACAAAAATCATCTACCTTTTTTATGTACTTGCAACATACAATTAAGTTTGAAATTGAAAAAATATAACATTTATTAAAATATATGAAACCCCAAGATTATCGCCCCAGACACCCTTTTAACTCAGTACTGAAGTCACTCCAGAGGTTTACCCTTCAGCCAAAGATTAGACAGACCCATAAAACAGACAACAATACACACAGCTCAACCAGGTATACAAGACTAAATGGGCATACCAGCCCAGGGGCAAGGACAAGAAGGCAGGAGGGGACAGCAAAGCTGGATGAATGGAAATGGGAAACCCAATGTGAAGAAGGGGTGAGTGTTGACACGTCACAGGGTTGGCAACCAATGCCACAAAACAATACGTATATTAATCGTTTAATGAGAAACTAATTTGCTCTGTAAACCTTCATCTAAATCACCAAAGAAAAAAAAAATACTTAGTGATAACTTTGACAAAAGATGTAGAAGACCTGTGCACTGAAAACCAGAAGACTGCTGACAGGCATTGAAGAAGAACTAAACAAATGGAAAGATATACCCTCACGGATTGGAAGATACAAAATTGTTAAAATGTCATTTCTCTCCAAATTGATTTATTGATTCAAAAATACAATCCCAGTCAAAATTGCCAAACTTTTTTTTTTTTTTGTAGAAATGGATAAGCTGATTTTAAACTTTATATGGAAATACAAGGACTTTCTGTGAAAAAACAGAGAATAAGTCCTATTTCAAGACTACTGTAATCAAGTGCGTGTAATACTGGCATAAACAGAAACATGTAGATGAATGGAACAAAACAGAAAGTCCAGAAAGAGACCCACACTTACATAGGCAATTCATTTTTTACAAAAGCGAAGAAAGGATAGTCTTTTCAACAAAGGGTTCGGAACAATTAGATAAGCTCATGTGAAAAAAGGAAATGTGACTCAGCTCACACCACATACAAAAATTATATTTATCATATGAATCACAGACCTAACTGTGAGAACTAAGAATATACTTCTAGAAGAAAATGTTCATGACCTTGTGTTAGTCAATAATTTCTGAAACAGGACACAAAAACATGAACTATAGAAGAAAAAGTAGTCAACAAATTTAACATTACAAAAATTAAAAAATGTTACCACTCAAAAGACAATGTTAGAGCCCCTGAGGGAGCAAGAGAGCAGTGGGATGCAGACCTCAAATTCTTGTAAAAAGACCAGACTTAATGGTCTGACTGAGACTAGAAGGACCCCAGAGGTCATGGTCCCCAGACCTTCTGTTAGCCCAAGACAGGAGCCATTCCCAAAGCCAACTCTCCAGACAGGGATTGGACTGGAATATGGGATAGAAAATGATACTACTGAAGAGTGAGCTTCTTGGATCAAGTAGACACATGAGACTATGTTGGCATCTTCTGTCTAGAGGGGAGTTGAGAGAGCAGAGGGGGTCAGAAGCTGGCCAAATGGACAAGAAAATAGAGAATCGAGGGAAGGAGTGTGCTATCTCATTAGGTGGAGAGCAATCAGGAGTATATAGCAAGGTGTGTATAAATTTTTATATGAAAGATTGATTTGATTTGTAAACTTTTACTGAAAGCACAATTAAAAAAAAAAAAAAAGACAATGTTAAATACTGATGTGGATTGAACTGCATTCCCCCAAAATATGTATTGAAGTCTTGGCCCCTGTCCCTGTGAATGTGATCCTGTCTGGAAATAGGGGTTTTCTTTTGTTACGTTAATGAGGCAATGCCAGAGTAGGGTGGGTCCTACCCTAATCACTTCTGAGTTATGCAAAGAGCAGAACAGACACAGGACACACACAAGGGGAAGACAGGCTCCATGTGAGGACCTGTCTATAAGCAAAGGAACGCCAAGGGCTGGTGGCAGACTCCAGACTAGGGGAGAGGTCCACACAAGTAAACAACATGGCCAAGATGCTGAAGTGGACTTTTAGCCTCCAAAACTATGAGAAAATAAATTCCTGTTCTTTAAAGCTACCTATTTGTAGTCTGGAGCCCTGGTAGGGCAGTGGTTAAGAGCTCCGCTGCTAACCAGAAGGTTAGCAGTTCAAATCCACCAGCCGCTCCTTGGAAACCCTATGGGGCAGTTCTGCTCTGTCCTATACGGTTGCAATGAGTCAGAATTGACAGCAACAGCAACAGGTGTTGTACGGGTTTTATTTGTAGTTATTCTTTGTTACGGAAGCAGTAGGTAACTAAGACAACTAGCATATAACCTAGAACACTCTCTCCTAGGTATCTACCCAAGAGAAGTTAAAACATTTTCATACAAATATGTTTACAAGACATTTTATAGGAATTTTAGTCATAATTGCCAAAACTGGAGACCAGTGAACAGATAAACACACTGTGGTGTATCTATACTACAAAATATTACTCAGCAATAAAAAGGAACATCCACTCAAAAAAACGTAATCAATGTCACTGAACTGTACATATATAAATTGCTATACTGGTATATGTTCTACTGTGTATATTCTCAACAACAACAAAAATAAATTATAAAAAAAAAAAAAAGGAATATCCATGCAATAACACAGTTGAATCTTAAATACATTTTGTCAGTAAAAGAAGCCAGATCCAAATGGCTACAAATTGTTTGATCCTATTTATATGACACCCTGCTAGAGGTAAGACTATAGGGAGGAAAACAGCCCAGTGGTGCCAGGCTTTTAGACAGAGACGTACTGTCTATGAAGAGGTAGCCTGGGGGAGCACTTGGAGATGGAAGAACTTTTGTGTATGAAAGTGTGGTGGTAGACACATAACTCTATGCATTTGTTAAAATCACAGAACCGGAGAAAAGTGTATTTTACTGACTGTAATTTTTTTTTTTTTAATCAACTAGGATGTGCAGGGAAAGGTAGAATGCAGACTGACAAATGACTCTAGCTGTATGACAAATGAACCACATAATCACACTTAAAAGGGTCGGGACAGAAAGGAGCTGACCTAAGTAACTTTAGAAAATGTGCATTTTTGACTGGATACTTTAAGATTAAAGATAGAAAGAACTGTACACAAATACAGTACTTTAGTTTCTAAATTCATTTCTCATATGGATATAGTTTAAAAATTCTAAAACTATTTGTGTACTAAAACTCATTGCCGTTGAGCTGATTGACTCATAGCAACCCTATAGGACATAGCAGAACTGCCCCATAGGGTTTCCAAGGAACAACTGGTGAAAACGAACTGCCCACCTTTTGGTTAGTGGCTGTAGCTCTTAAACACTGGGCCACCAGGGCTCCTTATTTGTATACTAGGGTTGAATAAATGAGTAAAAAATATTGTAGATAATGAGAACTAGGTTTCTCACTGTCTGAGAGAGAAGTTACAAGTAAGGATAGGAATAATGCCAGACTGGAGCCTGGAATGTTGGGTTGGAGTCACTGGTATTAATGGACTCAAGTTTTTGTTTAAACAGACAGACAGATAGAGATGTCTATGTATGCGTGAGTTAGTATGCATATATCTCCTAGCTCTATTAACTGAGAGAGGCTAGAAGTAGCAATGGGGAAACCTAGGGCCCAGACCTTGATTTCTAAATGCTGTTCTCCAAAAGGAACCCCTGGATGGTACAAATGGTTAGCATAGCTAAGCTACTAACCAAAAGGTTAGAGGTTTCACTTCACCCAGAGAAAGAAAGGCCTGGTGATCTACTTTGGAAAAATCAGCCTTTGAAAACCCTATGGACCAAAGGCCCTGAATAGCTCATGTCATGTTGAAAGAGAACAAAGTTGGAGGACTCACACTTCCTGATTCTAAACATATTATACAATTACAGTAATCAAAACAACCTGGTACTGTATAAAAATGGACATATATGCCAATGGAATAGAACTGAGAGTCCAGAAATAAACCCATACATCTCTGGTCAACTGATTTTTGCCAAGGGTGCTAAGTCCATTCGATGGGGAAAGAAGACTCTCTTCAACAAACAGTGTTGGGAAAACTGGACTTCCACATGCAGAAAATGAAACAGGATCTGTGTGTCACACCATACACAAAAACAAATTCAAAATCGATTAAAGACCTAAATGTGCAAACTAAAGCCATAAAATTCTTACAAGAAAATGTAGGGCAACACTGTCGGGCCTCGCATTTAACAATGGATTATCTAATATAATAACAAAAGCATAAATAGCAAAAGAAAAAAATAAATAAGTGGAACCCCATTAAAACTAAAAACTTCTGTTCATCAAAAGAATTTACCAAAAAAGTAAAAAGACAAGATACTGACTGGGAGAACATTTTCGGAAACCATACATCCAACATGAACTAATAACCAAAATATATGGAAAAATTTGACAAGTTAATAACAAAAAGACAAATAACCCAGTGGTAGAAAGGCAATGGACTTGAACAGACATTTCATCAAAGAGGATATTCAAATGCCCACCAAACACATGAAGAGATGTTCAATGTCATTAGCCTCAGAGAGATGTAAATCAAAACCACAATGAGATACCATTTCATTCCCGCTAGGATGGTTAGGATTTAAAAACAAAATAACAAATATTGGCGAGGAAATTGGAACTTTTATCTATTGCTGGTGGGAATCCAAAATGGTACACCCATTGTGGAAAACGGTAAGGCAATTCCTCAAAAACCTAAAAACAGAACTAACATATGACCCAGCAATTCCACTCCCAGGTACATGCCCAGAAGACTCGAAAGCAGAGACTCAAAAAGAGACTTGTACATTGGTGCCCTGTTCTTCATATAGTCCAGCTTCTCATATTATTTGCTCAGCATATAGACTGAATAGGTATGGTGAAAGAATACAACCCTGACGTACACCTTTCCTGACTTTAAACCAATCAGTATCCCTCTTGATGTATGTAAAGGTTCCTCACGAGCACAATTAAGTGTTCTGGAACTCTCATTCTTCGCAGTGTTATCCATAGTTTGTTATGATCCACACAGTCGAATGCCTTTGCATAGTCAACAAAACACAGGTAAACATCCTTCTGGTATTCTCTGCTTTCAGCCAGGATCCACCTGACATCAGCAATGATATCCCTGGTTCCACGTTCTCTTTTGAAACTGGCCTGAATTTCTGGCAGTTCCCTGTCGATATACTGCTGCAGCCGTTTTTGAATGATCTTCAGCAAAATTTTGCTTGCATGTGATAATGATATTGTTCTATTATTTCCACATTCTGTTGGATCACCTTTCTTGGGAATAGGCATAAATATGGATCTCTTCTAGTCAGTTGGCCAGGAAGCTGTCTTCCATATTTCTTGGCATAGATGAGTGAGCACCTCCAGCGCTGCATCCGTTTGTTGAAACATCTCAATTGATATTCCATCAATTCCTGGAGCCTTGTTTTTCGCCAATGCCTTCAGAGCAGCTTGGACTTCTTCCTTCAGTACCATCTGTTCCTGATCATATGCCACCTCTAGAAATGGTTGAATATCAACTAATTCTTTTTGGTATAATGACTCTGTGTATTCCTTCCATCTTCTTTTGATGCTTCCTGCATCGTTTAATATTTTCCCCATAGAATCCTTCACTATTGCAACTCGAGGCTTGAATTTTTTCTTTAGTTCTTTCAGCTTGAGAAACGCCGAGTATGTTCTTGCCTTTTGGTTTTCCATCTCCAGCTCTGTACGTCATTATAATACCTTAGTTTGTCTTCTCGAGACACCCTTTGAAATCTTCTATTCAGTTCTTTTACTTCATAAATTCTTCCTTTTGCTTTAGCTGCTTGACATTCGAGAGCAATTTTCAGGGTCTCCTCTGACATCCATCTTGGTCTTTTCTTTCTTTCCTGTCTTTTAATGACCTCTTGCTTTCTGCATGTATGATGTCCTTGATGTCATTCCATAACTCGTCTGGTCTGTGGTCACTAGTGTTCAGTGTGTCAAATCTATTCTTCAGATGGTCTCTAAATTCAGGTGGGATATACTCAAGGTCATATTTTGGCTTTCGTGGACTTGCTCTGATTTTCTCCAGTTTCAGCTTGAACTTGCATATGAGTAATTGATGGTCTGTTCCACAGTCGGCCCCTGGTCTTGTTCTGACTGATGATATTGAACTTTTCCATTGTCTCTTTCCACAGATGTAGTCAATTTGGTTTCTGTGCGTTCCATCTGGTGAGGTCCACGTGTATAGTCACCGTTTATGTTGGTGAAAGAAGGTATTTGCAATGAAGAAGTCGTTGGTCTTGCAAAATTCTATCATTCGATCTCTGGCATTGTTTCTATCACCAAGGCCATATTTTCCAACTACTGATCCTTCTTCTTTGTTTCCAATTTTCGCGTTCCAATCACCAGTAATTATCAACGCATCTTGATTGCATGTTTGATCAATTTCAGGCTGCAGCAGCTGATAAAAATCTTCTATTTCTTCATCTTTGACCCTAGCGGTTGGTGTGTAAATTTGAATAATAGTTGTATTAACTGGTCTTCCTTGTAGGCGTATGGATATTATCCTATCACTGACAGCGTTGTACTTCAGGATAGATCTTGAAACATGCTTTTTGACGATGAATGCAACACCATTCCTCTTCAAGTTGTCATTCCCAGCATTCCCAACCATATAGTCCGATTGAAAATGGCCAATACCAGTCATTTCAGCTCACTAATGCCTAGGATATCGATGTTTATGCATTTCATTTCATTTTTGATGATTTCCAATTTTTCTAGATTCATACTTCGTACATTCCAGGTTCCAATTATTAATGGATGTTTCCAGCTGTTTTTTCTCATTTTGAGTCATGCCACATCAGCAAATGAAAGTCCCGAAAGCTTTACTCCATCCACATCATTAAGGTCGACTCTACTTTGAGGAGGCAGCTCTTCCCCAGTCATCTTTTGAGTGCCTTCCAGCCTGGGGGCTCATCTTCCAGCACTATATCAGACAGTGTTCCGCTGCTATTCAAAAGGTTTTCACTGGCTAATACTTTTCAGAAGTAGACTGCCGGGTCCTTCTTCCTAGACCGTCTTAGTCTGGAAGCGCAGCTGAAATCTGTCCTCCACGGGTGACCCTGTTGGTATCTGAATACTGGTGCCATGGTTTCCAGCATCACAGCAACACACAAGCCCCCACAGTATGACAAACTCACAGACACGAGGGGGAATAAATATAAAGGCAACCGAATAAATAAGTGAAGATGCAACAATTCTTCCTTACAGAATAATTCAACTAATAAATGTAGAAGAGATGAGGGAAATATAAAATCACCATTAAAATATCACCATACTAATTCCTGCAGGAAAGAGCCACTGTTGTATGCTAAAATTAGTGGCTGAAAATTTAAGCAGAAAACAGGATATTTGCATAGTCTCAAAGTATCACTCTCAAAATATTTAGTCTTTAGAAAGGGAAAAGTACTAAGTTTAGAGCAGCTATCTAAGCTACATCTACTGGTCCCCCCATCCAGAGCAAAAGAGAATGAAAACAACGAAAGACACAAGGAAAATAGGAGTCCAAAAGAACTAATGTACCAATGAACCACAGTCTCCACCAGCCTAACCCCAGAAGAATTAGATGGTGCCCAGCTACCACCACTGACCACTCTGACAGGGATCACAATAGAAGGTCCCAGACAGAGCGGGAGAAAAATGTAGAACAAAATTCAAATTCACAAAAAAAGACCAGACTTACTGGTCTGACAGAGACTGGAGGAACCCTGGAGACTATGCCCCCCCAAACACACTGCTAACTCAGAACTGAAGACACTCCCGAACGCCACCTTTCAGCCAAAGATGAGACAGGCCTATAAAACAAACAGTAACACACGTGAGGAATGTGCTTCTTAGTTCAATCAAGTATACAAGACCAAATGGGTGACACCTGCCCAAAAGCAAAGATGAGAAGGCAGAAAGGGACAGGAAAACTGGACAAATGGACACAGAGAACCTGGGGTAGAAAGAGGAAGAATGCTGACATATTGCGGGGATTGCAACCAATGTCACAAAACAACTTGTGTTTAAGTTTTTGAATGAGAAACTAATTTGCACTGTAAACTTTTATCTAAGGCACAATAAAATAAATATTAAATTTACAGTGGAGAATCCTGGCAGATACCACCTTAGCCAAGTGGTCAGGTTTAATATCACAGTAATACATAGCAACATCATAACCACCACCCCATATGACGAACTGAGAAGGGCACACGCCCCCTGTGGTATCCTTTCCAGTAATGCAGAACCTCAGTCTGATCATGAGAAAACATTGGAAAAAACCAGGTTAAGGTGCATTCTACAAAATAATTGACCAATACTGGAAAAGGACACCATGCTTGGTAAAGTACACGGTCAGTGAAAAGAGGAAGACCCTTAACAAAATGGACTGACACAGTGGCTGCGACAATGGGCTAACACATAGCAACAACTGTGAGGATGGGGCAGGGCTGGGAAGTGTTTTGTTCTGTTGTTCATAACGTCAGTATGAGTCAGAACGGACTTGACAGCTCTTAACAGCAACAACTCTTCAAAAGTGTCAAAGTCACGAAAGAGAAGGAAAGAGTGAGGAACTCGTAAATTGGAGGAGTCTAAGAGATACAATGACTAAATGCAATGTGAGATCTTGGACTCTATCCTGGAACAGAAGAAGGACATTCAGTAGAAAACTGGTGAAATCTGTATAAGTTCTATACTTCAGTTAACAGTATTATAACAAGGTTACTTTCTTAGTATTAAATAAATTTCTTAGTTCTATGGTTTTATGTAAGATGCGAATGTAAAGGGAAGCTGGCCTTAGGGCTGCTCTCTGTACTATTTTTACAACTCATAAGTCTAAAATTATCTCCAAAAAAAATTTTTTTTAAAGGACACCACTAAGAAAATGAAAAGGCAAACCACAAACTTGAAGAAAATGTTTGCAAAGCATATATTCAACAAAGGACTTTTATCTAGAATATATAAAGAACTCTTGTTGTTGTTGTTGTTAGTTGCCACTGAAGTGACTGTGACTTCTGTGCGCAAAGTAGAGCTGTTCCATAGGGATTTCAAGTCTACGACCTTTTGGAATCAGATCACCAGGCCTGTATTCCCAGGCATCTATGGGTGGGTTTAAACTACCAACCTTTCGGCTAGTAGTTCAGCGCTTAACTGTTTGCACCACCCAGGGACTCCTTAAACTCAACACTAAAAAGACAAACCAGTCATTTTTAAAACGGAGGTGGCAAAGGATTTTAACAGATACTTCACCAAAGAAGATACATGGTGGCAAATAAGTTCATGAAAAGATGCTTAGTATCATTAGGCATAAGGGAAATGCAACTCAAACAACAATAAGATACTGCTACACAAGTAAGAATGAAGAACACCAAAGGCACAAGGTAACTATAAGCCTAAGAGACAGAAAGGACCACATAAACCCGAGACTACATCAGCCTGAGACCAGAAGAACTAGATGGTGCCTGGCCGTAGCTGATGACTGCCCTGACAGGGAAAACAACAAAGAACCCCTGAGGGGGCAGGAGAGCAGTGGGATGCAGACCCCAAGTTCTCATAAAAAGACCAGAATTAATGGTCAGACTGGGACTAGATGGACCCCAGAGGCCATGGTTCCCAGACCTTCTGTTAGCTCGAGACAGGACCATTCCCAAAGCCAACTCTTCAGACAGGGATTGGACTGGAATATGGGATGGAAAATGATACTGCTGAAGAATGAGCTTCTTGGATCAAGTGGACACATGAGACTATGTTGGCATCTCCTGTCTGGAGGGGAGATGAGAGGGCAGAGGGGGTCTGCAGCTGAACCGACATGAGGAGAGAGAGTGGAGGGAAGGAGTGTGCTATCTCATTAGGGGGAGAGCAATTAGGAGTGTATAGCAAGGTGTATGTAAGTTTTTGTATGAGAGACTGACCTGATTTGTAAACTTTCACTTAAAGCACAATAAAAATTAATTAAAAAAAAAAGATAAGGCTACAAAAATGGAAGGAGCCCTGGTGGTGTAATGGTTAAGAGCTTAGCTACTAACAGAGAAGTCAGCAGTTCAAACTCACAGCCACTCTGCAGGAGAAAAGACCCGGTGATGTGCTCCTGTAAAGACGACAGCCTAGGAAACCCCAGCAGGCAGTTCTACTCTGTCTTATCAGTCAGAATCAACTCGATGGCACACAATGACAACAACAACAAACGGAGCATACCAAGTGTCGGCAAGGATGTGGAGGAACTGAAGCTCTCATACACTACTGGTGGCAATGCAAAATGGGATACAGGCAGACACTTTGGAAAACAGTTTGATGGTTTCTTCTGAAGTTAAACATACACTCTTCATGTGACCTAGCAATTACACTCCTAGATATTTAGTGCAACGTGTCCAAACACGAATCTGAATGTTCACAGCAGCTTTATTCATAATAGCTAAAATCTGGGAACAACTAACACCCAACTCAAATCACCTGATGAATGGATTAAACCAACTGTGGTGGTATCTCCAAAGAGCCCTGGTGGTGCAGTGGTTAAAGCACTCTGCGGCGAACCGAAAGGTCGGTGGTTTGAACCCACCAGCAGCTCCGTGGGAGAAAGATGTGGCAGTCTGCTTCCATAAAGATTTACAGCCTTGGAAACCCTATGGGGCAGTTCTACTCTGTCCTGTAGGGTCACTATGAGTCGGAATTGACTTGACGGCAGTAGGTGGCATATTCATACAAGGAATACTTCTCACCAACAGAAAAGGAATGAACTACTGATACCTACAACACGGATGAATCTCAAAATCATTATGCCACGTGAAAGAAGCCGGACACAAAAAACCACACACTGTACCATTCCACTTATTAAAAATCCTAGGAATGGCAAAATGATAGTGAAAGTCAGTGACAACCAGGAAACAGCGACTGCAGCAATGGTATGCCTGGGCTGCCATATACAGGTCAGTGTATAATGACGCACGAGAGTCCATTAATCAGGGTGCGAGTGTTTACACCATCCAGCAAATGCTACAAATGAGGTCTCCCCACAACTGCTTCCCCCAGAGAACCAGCTGTCACACAGTGACACATCACTAAGTGGGGGAGGAAAGGATTAACTGCAAAGTGACTCATATGAGGAAGCTTGGGGTGAAGGAAATGTTCTACAGCCATCATTCTGGTGGTGGTTACGTGACTAAATATTTGTCAAAACTCACTGAACACTGAAAATCAGTCAATATTACTATATGTAAATTAAGCCAACCATGCCCCCTAAAAAAAATCCTACAGTGAAAGTCAAGACTACTTAATACAAACACACATTAAAATTTCAAGAACCAGTTGTTGCCTTTCTGTTGAACAGAGAAGTAGATAATAACAGAAACAAAGACAAGTTTATCTGTGTCTGTAAGTCTGTATCTCAAAAGTTAACTTTATCCCTGTACTTCTTGCTTTGAACGTTTTCATATACCAACATGCTCAGGTTTTTCACATCTAGACAAGATCTGTTCCATAACTCAAAAGTCATATATACTCATTCTCTAATAAATCTACTCACCAAGGATTTCTGATGGTAACAGTACATACAGCAGCTACGGGCTGGTAATAACACACCACTGGCTGAGATTCACACCCTTTAGCCAAAGACATCAAGCCAATCAGAGAACTGACACGTTCAACTGTGAATAAGCAAAAGAAATGCTTGTTCCAGTTCCCAAGGCCCGGCAGTCATAATATCCCTTACTTTAAAAAGGCACAACCACATAGATGTTGATGTTATCTGAAGTACGGGTCTCTAATAAATACAGCTGGGGTGAAAGGGACGCGGGTCAGAAGGAAAAGTGTATATAATGTAAGCATATTAGGTAAATGGGGTGTTCAGAAAATAATTCTGGAATTTCATTCATTCAGCAATAACTTATTGAGAGGGTAGAGCCCTGGTGGTGCAGTGTTTAAGAGCTTGGCTGCTAACCAAAAGGTCGACAGTTTGAATCCACCAGCTGCTCCCTGGAAACCCTATGGGGCAGTTCTACTCTGTCCTATAGGGTCGCTATGAATCAGAATTGACTTAATGGCAAGGTGTTTTTTTTTTTTTTCACTCTGTGCCAGGAACCCCTAGGTGGTGCCAACAGTTAGGCGCTCGACTACTAGATGAAAGGTCAGTGGTTTGAACCCACCCAGAGGCATCTTAGAAGACAGTTCTGTCTCAGGGAATATCTAGGTCAACTGGTATATAACACAGTTTATAAAGACAATGTTTTATATCCTACTTTGGTGAGTAGCATCTGGGGTCTTAAAAGCTTACGAGCTGGCATCTAAGATACAACTATTGGTCTCTTTCCATCTAGAGCAGCGGAGAGTGAAGACAACCAAAGACACAAGGAAGCAATTAGTCCAAATGACTAACTGACCACAGGAACCACAGCCTCCACTAGCCTGAGACCAGAAAAACTAGATGGTGCCTGGCTACCACTACTGACCACTCTGACCAGGACCACAGTAGAAGGTCCCAGTTAGAGTAGGGAAAAAATGTAGAACAAAATTCAAATTCATAAAAAAAATCCCGGATTTACTGCTCTGAGAGAGACTGGAGGAGTCCCCAAGACGCCCTTCTAACTTGGAACTGAAGCCATTCCCGGAGATCACCATTCAGCCAAGTAACAGACCGGGCTATAAAATAAATAATAACACCAGTGAGGAAAGTATTCCTTAGAATGATCATCTATATGAGACCAAAAGGGCAACATCTGCCCAGAAGCAAATATGAGAAGGCAGGAAAACTGGATGAATGGAAATGGGGAATTTAGGGAGGCAACGGGGAGAGTGCTGACGCACCGTGGGGATTGCAACCAATGTCACAGGACAATTCACATATAAACTACTGAATGGGAAACTGATTTGTAAATCTTCATCTAAAGCACAATTAAAAAAAAATTAAGAAGACAACAGGCCTGGCAATCTGCTTCCAAAAGGCCACAGCCTTGAAAACCCTGTGGAGCAGTGTTCTACTCTGCACACATGGGGTCCCCATGACTTGGATTTGACTTACTAGGCACTGGGGATGCAGCACTGAACAAAACAGATGAAAATCCCTGCCTCATGGTGAGTATATTTTGTGGTAGGAGACAGACGATAAATAAGGTAAACAAGTAAAATATGTGAAATGAGAATAAGTGCTGAGGAGAAAAATAAAATAGGTGTGAGGAGTCAGTCCTTCAGACAAGCCAGACGGATATGGTTTCCTCTCCCAGCTGGCTTCTTCAGGCCTCAGAACAAACCACCACGCCTACTGAGGCCTGATGCTTGTTAAACCCACTGCCATTGAGTCGAATCCTGATTCACGGCGACCCTATAGGACAGAGCAGAACTGCCTCGTGGGGTTTCGACGGCTATAAATCTTAACCGCAGCAGACTGCCACATCTCTCCTGAGGAGTGGCTGGTGGGTTGGAACTGCAGACGTTCTGGTTGGCAGGTGAACGCTTAACCACTGCACTACAGGGCTCCTCGTTAGCAGGGCTAAAAAGATACAGTTCTGGGCTAATCACACCCACCCCACCACCCCCACCAAGAAGTCAGGGGGCATGACGCAATAGGATGTCTGTTAGCAGGGTTAAATTAAAAAGATACACCCAGTCACTTAGCCCAAATGTCATAAGCATACAGTCCACCTAGGGGACCCACCTGGTCACGGGAAGACCAGCAGCAGGTAGGGCCTCATTTAAGCCCTTCACCCACAACACAAAGTGGGGTGTGCAAGGAAGAATCATTACCTGTCCAGACAGCTTTTGGGGGGACTGCTCATTACAGAGGAGCCCTGGCGGCGTAGTGGTTAAGAGCTTGGCTGCCAATCAAAAGCTGGGCAGTTTGAATGACCAGTGGCTTCTTCGAAATCCTACAGGGCAGTCCTACTCTGTCCTATAGGGTCACTGAGTCAGGAGTGAGTCGAGGCAATTGGGCTCATTACGGAATGTTTCCGGTTGTATGCTGTCTGATTCTTGTAAAGTAATAAAAGTTACTTTCCATGTGCTAACGTGCGTTCAGGCTCTGATCAGAAGGATGTGATATTTATGGAGCAATTTGTATTAGTTATTGGTGCCCTTTTTCTATTGGCCTCCTGGCTACCTCGAAATTGGGCACAGCCTGTGTGCACCACACAGATCTGGAGTGTCGTCTTGTACAGGAAAGGAGGAATCCTGGTGATGTGTGTGTTGGGACAGGAGGAGCTCCAGTTTTAAATCAGAGGTCAGGGAAGGCCTCGTTGAGAAAGAGACACTTGAATAAAGACTTGGAAGAGGTGACGGAACAGCCATGAGGCTATCTAGGGAAAAGCATACCATGCACAGGGAAGTCGTACAAATGACCAGAGGTGGGAGTGAATATGCAAGGTCTGAGAAAAGGAGGCCAAGTTGTTGGAATATTTCCAAATCAATTCTTCACCAAAGAGTAAGTCAACTTTCAGGAGGGAGGTGCCAAAGAGCCTTACTATGCCTGGCACATGGTGGGTAACAGCTGTGGCTGCAGTGGGCAGGAAAAGCTCTCCCTCCAAGAAGCCACAACCTAAGGCACTGCCTCTCTCTGAGCAGAGGCCACGGGGCAAGAGGGACTCAAGACTATCATGGCTGGAGACAAGGTAGGCAGGAAAGCTGTAGAGAGAGCACTGCAACAGGAGCAAATTGTAGAGGATTGCAAGGAGAGGTCAGGAAAGGTCCCCACCTACCGTCCATGGTGGATTGATAAACACCACCATGATAAATGAAGAAGAAACTGAAGTTGTCAAGGATTTCATTCTACTTGGATCAACAATCAACGCCCACGGAAGTAGCAGTCCAAAAATCAAATGACATACTGCACTGGGCAAATCTGCTACAAAAGACCTCTTCTAAAGTTTTAAAAAGCAAAGGTCTCACTTTGATGATTAAGGTGCACCTCAACCAAGTCATGGTCTTTTCAATTACCTCATATACATAAGAAAGCTGGACAATTAAAAAGGAAGACAGAAGAAAAACTGATGCATTTGAATTGTGGTGTTGGCGAAGAATACTAAATACACCGTGGACCGCCAGAAGAATGAACAGATCAGTCTTAGAAGAAATACAATCACAACGCTCCTGAGAAGTGAGTATGGTGAGACTGTGGCTCACTTTGGACACATTATCAGGAAAGACCTATTGCTAGAAAAGATCATCACGGCTGGTAAAGTAGAGGGTCAGCGAAAAGGAGGGAAACCCCTCATGAGGTAGATTGATACAATAGCCACAATGAACTCAAACACACCAACAATCATGAAGGTGGTACAGGACTGGACAACTTTTGTTCTAAGGTTGCCTTGACTCGGCACCAACTTGACAGCAACTGACAACAACATTAGCAACGGTGCTGATACTCCACACAGAAGGAAAAGCCACCAGAAGCTATCCACCAATCTGAAGCTACAGAAGTACAAACCAACTGGGTTAGAAATTAAGGTAACTCTAAGCAGACCTTCCCAAGCTGACACTCAGCTCCTTTACTTCTCCCAGCCTCCGTGTTCTGAAGGGGCCACAACCTGTACTGATATAACGCCTGGTGTAGGCTCCTTGCAGCCCTGGTGGCACAGTGGTTAAGAGCTACAGCTGCTAGCCAAAAGGTCACCAGTTCAAATCCACCAGCCACTCCTTGGAAATTCTTTCTCTCCTATAGGGCCACTATGAGTTGGAATCAACTTGATGGCAACAGGTTTGGTTTGGTTTTTCCGTAGGTTCCACGAAACCCCATTGCTGAAAATCTGCTGCCTGTGGTCTTGGTGAACTGTGGAGGTGTGCTGACCATGAGCCAGAGTCCTAAGGTAGGTGAGAAGCATTGTGAGCTGAGGCCCGCGTGTGTTAGGGGTGGGTGACTGTGTGTGGTTACTGGACACATTATTGAACGGCCCACAGAAGCAGGCCCCCTACAGGTCAGAAAAGGAACATCCTGGAAGTGTCTGGGTACACAGCCCTGGCTGCTCCTCCAGGCCTGGATCTAGGAAACAGGAAGATGGGCTGCATAAGACCCGGTGGGTACTGGCACAGGGCACTGGTGAGTCAAAAAGCACAGAGCAAGCAGATGTTAAAAGTTCTGGACCAGGAGCCATAGACTTGGTTTCTAAACACCATATCCGGTCATTCAGCTTTGAGAGTCACTAAACTTCTCTGAGCCTGTTTCCTCATCTGGCAAATGGTGAGTGCTAGACCAGCAGTTCTCAAAGTGCGCTCCAAGGACATGGGGTGGAGGGGTGGGTGTCCGTCCCCCGAGACCCTTTGAAAAGGTCTGGGGAAATCTCCTTTATCAGCATTTATGTGAGCCCCGAATTTCTTTGTATATTTCCCCAAAAAAAGTGCCAATAGGAGAATCCAGCTGTCTTCTATTAAGACAAAAAGATTTTTAAAAATGTAAAAAGATACCTCTCACTAAATATTTTTATTTTGGAAAATACAGTTACGTTTCATTAAAAATATGTTCGTTAAAATGTAATGGGTTTAATTTTTAAATGAATAAAAATTTTTCTAAGTTTGTTTTAATTTCTCACACCACGAACAATAGATAAAAAACAAAAGCTCTTTGGGGTCTTCAATTTCTAGTAGTGTATAGGGGTCGCTATGAGTCGGAATCGACTCGACAGCAGTGGGTTTGGTTTTTTTTTATTTTCGATAGGGGTCCCGGGACCAAAAAAGTTTGGCAACTGCTATGCTAAACAAACCAGTGGAGCGGGTTCTTGCTAGCTTCTTCAACCTGGGGCCGTTTCTTCCATAGAGTACCCACCAAACCCAACCCCACTGCCCGAGGTGGACTGCGACTCACAGGGACCCCACAGGACAGAGAGGAAACGCCCCATAGGTTTCCAAGGCTGACTGCCACTCTCTCCAGCAGAAGGGCAGGGGGTTCGAACCGCCGACCTTCCGGCTGGCAAATAGAGTGCTCCAACACTGCGCCACCAGGGCTCCTTTACAAAGTATCACGCGCACGTTAAGGTTTACATTTGTGGGGAGACCCTAGTTTTGTTTTGGGGGCTGGACGGCACTAGGGTTAAGAGTACAGTTTACGCCGGCTAGTATTTTCTACTCATTTTCTGCAGGGGCCCTCCCGGATGCAGTATGAGCGGCCTCGCGGGGTGTGGGTGGCCGAGCAGGGCCGGCCCGGCACGCGGAGACCAGCCGGCGGGGTGCCCGCGGGGAACTGGGGACCCGAACTCACAGCCTCGGCAGCACCGCCTCCACTCCGCGCGCCGCCCTCCGCAGCAGACGCAGCGCCATCTTCCCCGTGTGCGCGCCCCGCCCCCGTCACGCCCTCGACACGCCCCCGGCACGCCCAGAGCCCGCTTCTCTCCGCCCCACCTTCCCCCACCGACCGCACGATCACATCACCTGCCACGCCCCGCCCCGTCCTGTCGGCCGCGTGTCTGGCCGCGCCACGCCCCCTCCGGCGGCGCCTCGCCCCTCCGACCACGCCTCGCCCCTCGGCCCGCCCTTCTGGCTCCGCCCCACTCCCCCGTGCCGCTCCTCCCTCCTCCACGCACGACCTAACAGGTCGGGACCAGGAGGCCCAAGGTCGCTGGCCTGATGGGCCGAGTTCTCCGAATACTCTTCCTCGCTTAGGTGCCCACCCGAGGAAGGAGACGATCTGAATGGTTTTTTGAGACCACTGATCCTTGCATTTTCCCCGCCAGAAGCCGGCCAGATTTTCTGGGGATTTCTTTGCTGCCGCTGTTGCTAAAATGCAGCCTCGATCAGTTTGTGAGCTTCACCGTGTGCGTAGCCTGGTTAACAATCAATCTGAGAGGGACCCAAGGGAAGGCGGGAAGAGCTGCGCTGCGGGGCACACGTGCCCGTTACAGGACCAGAGGCAGCTTTGGGCCGCTCTCCGGGCCGCAGGAACGCTTGCCGAGCAGGCCGGCCGCGGACACACCCTTCCCTCTCAGCCCGGCCTGTCATTCAGCGACCATTGCTCCTCTCGGGTTCGGTCCTGGGAGGGCTAAGGTATTCAGACGGGGCGCTCGGCCCTGTCCCACTGTGCGCCATCTGCTTCTCCACGTTACCTAATCCATACCTAATCCAACGAGTACTTCTACCTCCCTCTGCCTGAAAAGCCCTGGTAGCGCGATGGTTAAGCGCTCGGTGCTCACAGAGAGGTTGGCGTTGGAACCTACCCAGCTGCTTTGCCGCTCTGCGGAAGAAAGCCCTGATGATCTCCTTCTGCAGTTCTTCTCTGTCTCATGGGGTCACTATGAGTGGGAATGGACTGGATGGCCCCCAACGCAACAATTTGCCGCCTGTTCCGCGTGGACGTTCATCTTCTGAGGGACAGAAGTAATATTGTTACATCCAATACTGGCAGGAAATGTGTGCTCAATTCTCCTGCCCCCCCAGCCTGGTCCCACACCCAGTCCACCCAAGGCTGCCTCCCTTGTCCCCACACAAGCCATATCGGAGACGGAGAAAAAGGAAAAATCAGTAATGCTGACTCTGTCTTTATTTACAATTTTGATATTTTGTTTAGAATGGATTTTTTTTTACATGAACTTGGATGTTTTAAATATTATACTGAAATACCATTTATTGTAATTAGTGAGTCTTTTGGTACCCACTCCTTTAATTTGGTATCCAAGGCTGATGCCTCACTTGCCTCACCCTAGTCCCAGTCCTGGTCCAGGCTGCTATCATTTTTAGGTGGATTATTCCAAAACCTCACTGTGTCCATTCTTATCTCCTATAATAACCCTTTTGCTCCACAGCCAGGCTGATCTTTTAAAAGCAGGACACCCATCCCAGTTCCACAGTTTATTAGCTGCGTGACTTTGGGCAAGTCATTTAACCTCTCTGTGCTTCAGTTTCTTTTCTGTAAAATAGGGATATAAATAGTACAATTATAGACTTGTTATAGGATGCCAAAAAAACCAAACCCAGTGCCATCGAGTCGATTCCGACTCATAGTGACCCTATAGGACAGAGTAGAACTGCCCCATAAAGTTTCCAAGGAGTGCTTTGTGGATTTGAACTGCTGGCCCTTTGGTTAGCAGCCGTAGCACTTAACCACTATACCACCAGGGTTTCCCTATATTGAGTTAATATATATAAGAGCTTAAAACCTTGCCTGGCCCAGAGTAAGGGCTTGATCATGTCAACTACTTCTCATTATTATTATCACTTTGATTCCCTTCTTAAAACCCCTTGGCACCTTTCCATAAGAAAACCAAAAAAGCAAACCTGTTGCCGTTGAGTCTATTCCAACTCATTGCAACCCTACAGGGTGGGTAGAGCTGCCCCAGAGGGTTTTCAAGAGCAGCTGGTGGATTCAGACTGCTGACCTTTTGGTTAGGAGCCGTAGCTCTTAACCACTACACCACCTGGGTTTCCTTTTAATAAGACACATTTAGGATTAAATCCAAAATTTTCACCACAGCCCTCAAGCCTTGTATGATCTGGCCTCTGCCTGACCCTCCGATCTTATCTCACAGCCCTGCTTGTCTTCTTTCCCTGTTTTTTGTAAATTCACTAAGCCTTTTCACACACACTTCTGCCATCCACACCAGGCTCATGGCTACACCTTCTCATCCTCCAAGTCTTCTAGCCTACGCGCGATCTGCTCCAAGAGGCCTGTGTTGATAGCCCAAACTAAAGTCCCGTTCCATTGATTCTGACTCATAGTTGCCCCCTTATTTATTTCACCTGTCCTATGGGGTCGCTATGAGTTGAAATTGACTCGACGGCAGTGAGTTTGGTTTTTTTTTTGCACAGCAGCTTGACCGTTTCCACCACAGCTCTCATCATCGTGTCTCTTTATGTGTGTTTATTTACTTATTGCTGCATTTCCTCAGTGGTGGGGAGAATTATCAACCATTTATCAGGTGAGCTTTGGGGAATGGGGGCAGAGGTTGTCACAATCAATGGAGTCATTACTGCTATTTAGCGGGCAGGGCTAAGGATATGCTGGGCAGTCCCCCTTGTATAAGGGCTGCTAGTGCCCTGGTTTGGAAACACCACCCGCAACACCGGACGGTAAGCCCTTTGAGAGCAGGAACCTGGTCCATCTGGTTCACTGCTGTGCCCCCAAGGCCTGGCTCAGTGAATAGATGATGAAAATGTGCCACCAGCCTCAATAAAGCTCTGAGCACTACCATACGAGTAGTTGTTGCTGTTAGGTGCCGTAGATTTGATTCCAACTCCTAGTGACCCCATGTGACAGAGTAGAACTGCCCCGTAGGGTTTTCTTGGCTGTCATCTTTATGGAAGCAGATCTCCAGAACTTTCTCCTGGGGAACCTCTGAGCGGGCTCGAATCAACAACTTTTCAGTTTGCAGGTGAGCGCTTAACCCTTGCGCCACTGGGGCTCCTTATATGAGTAGTTACCCTTATTAAAAATGACCTTTTTCAGTAAGCAGGTCATCCAGTGACTTACAAACAGTTCACGGATTATAAGGAAGTTCTGTCCCTGAACCTGTCTTTAAGTTGAATTAGTACGTAAATCGGAAAAGTCAGGTGTGGTTCGTATCTAACGTGAGTTAGTCAAATGTCTGTCTTGGTATATACGGTGCCTTTCTATGAATAAAAAACACTAAAGAAACACTTCCAGATGCAATAAAACATTTTTAACGTAATAATACATTAATGAAAATAATAATGCTTTGATGTACATCACAAATAACCATTGTATGTACCTTGAATTTTTAATAGAATAGGCTGGGGGGGGGTTGGTTCGTAAATATGGGTTGGAAATTGGAAACCTGGAGACTGCCTGTATTTGCTAAATGATGAAGAAATTGTAGCTGTGCTCATTCTCACCAGGAACATTGTAGTTTTGTTGAGCTTCTTAGGGAGCCCTGGTGGTGCAGTAGTTAAGAAATTGGCTGCTAACCAAAAGGTTGGCAGTTCAAATCTACCAGCCGCTCCCTGGAAACCCTATGCAGCAGTTCCACTCTGTCCTGTAGGGTCGCTTTGAGTTGGAATCAGCTCGATAGCAATGGGTTTGGTGGTTTAGTGAGATTACTCTTTTGTAGGTTTTAAGAACCAGTTTATTTGCTGGTGTATCTTAAAATAAAGCTTTATTAAATCTGCCTACATAGTGTGTGGATTTCTTGGAGGGATATTTCCAGATAAAATAGAAAAAGGGATCCAGACATTCCCCTTTGAGCTTAGCTAAATCTGTCTTTGCTCACAGCCTCTACAACTGTAATGGAAGTGAAAGAACATATTTGCCCAAGGACAGCAAGAGAACTTACGAAATTCAGCAGAGTGAAGTAACTCTGTGAGACCCATCATCAATTCTGCAGTATTACAGGGTAAGAACTCGGCAGGGATCTCAGAAAGGAAGACAGGGGATACAAACATCACACCTCTAAAGCATGATGGAAATTGGGGCTTGTTTTCTGGAGGCTTATCATCTGAATTCAGGGTGTCATCGAGGCTATGATCCCTCCAAACGCCCTACGGAAAGAGCCTTCTTATCTTTTCCAGCTTCTGATAGCTCCAGGTGTCCCTTGGCTTCCAGCACAGCATAACTCCATGATCACACGACTGTCTCCCTCTGTGTCTCTGCTCCTCTTTCACAGGACACCATTGAGACGGAATTAGAACCACCTTAATGTTAACTTAACCTCATGTTAACTGATAATGTCTTCAAAGATCCTATTTCCAAACCAGGTCACATTATCAGGTGCAGCGCGGTGGAGGTTAGGACTTCAACATATCTTTTTTGGGAGGACACAATTTAATCTGTAACAGGGTTGGAAATGGTAGATACCAGAATAAACAAGCAACACTGATAATTGTTGAAGCTGGATGGTGAATACATGGAGTAGAGGTCGAGTTTACTATGCTTGTTACTTTACTCTCGTGAATGTTGGAAAATATCCTTGATAAAAAGCGAAACCAAAAATCAATTCAACCAATGCTTTGCATACAAGAGCCAGAAGGCAAATTCACCCACGGACGTGGACATTAAGCCTCAGTGCCCCTCACTCACACAGGCCTTTTTCAAGGCCCCAGAAATGCATTCACAAGGTCATTTGTTCTCATAAGATGTGCAAAAATAAGATTTTTTTTTTGGTGTATTTTATTAGAACAAATTTCGTATTTCTGAGCTTGGTGCATGCCTTAGTCATCTAGTGGTGCTATAACAGAAATATCACAAGTGGCTGACTTTGACAAAGGGAAGTTTATTCTCTCACAGTCCAGTAGGCTAGAAGTTGGAATTCAAGGTGCCATCTCCAGAGGAAGGCTTTCTCTCTCTGTTGAGAAAGTTCCTTGTGATGCATCAGTCTTCCCTTGGTCTGGGAGCATCTCAGTGCAGGAACCTCAGGTCCAAAGGACGTGCTCTGCTCCTGGCACTGCTTTCTTGGTGGTGTGAGGTCCCCCTGTCTCTCTGCTCGCTTCTCTCTTTTATATCTCAAGAGATTGCCTCAAGACACAATCTAATCTTGTAGATTGAGTCCTGCCTCACTAACACAACCGCCACCCATCCTCCCTCATTAACATCATAGAGGCAGGAGTTACAACATACAGGAAAATCACACAATACCAGGAATTATGGCCCAGCCAAATTGATACACACATTTTTGGGGGGACATAATTCAATCCATGACAGCGCACTAAAACAGCCTAGACTATTATTAAAAAAAAAAATTTTTTTTTTTTTTTTTTATAAAACAGCCTAGACAGTGCACTAGAATAGCCCATTTGGTAGAGATGGGAAACTCTTGAGCCAAAGTGCTGTTATTGTTGTTAGCTGTGGTTGAGTTGGTTCTGATTCATGGTAACATTAGGTATAAAAAAAACAAAATGTCTCCTGGTCTTGCACCATCTTCATGATCATCGTTGTGGTCGAGTCCATTGTTGTGGCCATCGTGTCAATCCATCTCATTGAGGGTTTCCCTAGCTTTCACTGCTCCTCTACCTTATCAAACGTGATTTCCTTTTCTAATGACTGGTCTTTCCTAATGACGTGTCCAAAGTAAGCGAGACCAAGTCTTCTAAGGAGAGTTTGCTTGTATTTCTTCTAAGACTAATTTGTTAGTTCTTTTGGCAGTCCACAGTATATTCAATATTCTTCACCAACACTTCAATTCGAACGTATCAATTCTTCTTTTTTCGCTGCCAGGTTTCACATGCATACGAGGTGATTAAAAAGACCATATCTTGGGTCAGGCGCACCCTAGTCACCAAAGTGACATCATTGCTTTTTAGAACTTCATAAAAGTTTTTTTTTTTGCCCAATGAATTACATCATTTGATTTCTTGACTGCTGCTTCTCTAACAGTGATAGTCGATCTAAGTAGAATGAAATCATTGACAACTGCAATTTTTGTCTACTTATGATGTTGTTTATTTTCGTGAGGATTTTAGTTTTCTGCATATTCAGGCATAATCCATACCGAAGGTTGTAGTCTTTCACCTTTATTAGTGCTTCAAGTCATCTTCATTTTTGGCATGCAACGTGTGTCATTTGTATATTGCAGGTAGTTAATGAGTCTTCCTTCAATCCTGATGCCTTGTTCTTCTATATACAATCCAGCTTCTTCGATTATTTGCTCAACATACAGATTGAATAAGTAAGATAAAAGGATACAACCCAACCGCATACGTTTTCTAATTTTAAACTATCAAGTATCCCCTGTATGAACTACTGCTTCTTTTTTTTAATTATTTATTATATTTTTTTGTGTTGTTGTTGAGAATATATCCAGTAGAACATATACCAATTCAACAATTTCTACACGTACAATTCAGTGACATTGATTATATTCTTCAAGTGGTGCAACCATTCTCCCCCTCCTTTTCCAAATTGTTTCTTCCCCATTAACATAAACTCACTGCCCCCTAGGTGTCCTATCTATATTTTTGAGTTGTTATTGTTAATTTGATCACATATAGATAGCTCTTAAATGAGCACAATGCTCAAGGCAGACATTCTTTACAAATTAAGCTGAATTATTGTCTGGTTTAAAGAAGGCTTCAGGGAATATTTTTGGTTTAAGGTTTGAAGTTTAAAGATTATCTCAGGGCAATAGTTTCAGGGGTTCATCCGGCTTCAGTGGCTCTAGAAAGTCTGGATTCCATACAAATTTTAAATTCCGTTCCGCATTTCCCCCCTTTTGATCAGGATTTTTCTGTAAAATCTTTGATCAAAACATTCAGTAATGGTAACTGGGCACTAACCAGTTCCTCTGACCTCATATCAAAGGAGGCAGTTGTTTATGGAAACAATTAGCCAAGCATTCATTTCTTCCTCCTATTCCTGACTTTTCTTCTTCCTCTGTTGCTCCAGGCAAATAGAGACCAATTGTTGTACCTTGGATGGCCTCATGCAAAAAAAGTAAGATATTTTTATTGCCATTGGTTGAGATGCTGTCTCTGTCTACTCTGACTTCCCCTGTGCTGGGTAGCACTGGAGTGACTGTAGGCATTTTTTTTGGTTCAGCTAAGGGGAAATTGAGCTATGGACACATTGGCTTAGATTTAGTAGAATAACTTGATGTGGTTTGCAACTTGATGTGGTTTGCAATCACTTCCATGTGTAGTTATTATTAGCAGTCTGGGTATAAGAATGACTTCCAGAAATATTCCCCCTGTCCATGGTTCTGACTCACCTGGTGTTGGTGCAAGGTCAGAGGTCATATCCCAATAAGAGTATGTCCCTAGGGAGCCTGGCTCCAGAATGATGCGAGTAGTAGGGAGAATCAAAGTTTGAAATATATGAAACCAGAAAATCATCTGTGGAAAATTCTTTTAGTCATCAGATATGTAAAATTGCAAACAGAGGTTGCATCTTATTGATGTCTGGTGAAAATGGAAGTTCTGTCCTGTCTGGAATATAGTCTAATAGAGTTGTGGTTATTCTTGCAGTGTCAGTTTAGCTCAGCTAGAATCACGTGTCCCAGGATTCTTTCCTCGTGTGGGTCTTGGCTAGGGTTGTTCGCAGGGCAGATTTGCAGGAGATCTGGAAGGGGACATGACGCAGCAGCCATTATGCTGTGAAAGTTGGCATAGGGCACCAGGCACTGCAGCTGCACGTGCAGGTAACTGTGATCTGTGGGCTCACCCTGTTGGTACAGGGCACCACCTGGCCTGAAGCTCCTCCAGCTCCCACCAGCTGTCCTCCTCTAGCTTTTCTGAGTCCTAATCTAGGCATGTGTACAGCTCCATAGCAAGGGCACTGGCTTCTCCTGTACCTCACCCCTGTCACTGAGGCTGGAAGGACAGACACAGGTTCTAGTTTATCCTTGCTTTCTTCCACTTCATGTCCAGCTTTCCTTCCTGCCTTTTGGCCCAGATGACCTATAGCATTGTGGCATAAGGCCTAAAATTAATATGATGTACTGCTTTGACATATGGGAAAACTGGGAGGACCTTGAATGGCCTAGTTGCAAGTCTTCCTCCCCACTCTGCTCCTGTAGATAAGGTCCCCCGCCAAATAACCCTCCTTATCATAGGGACTGGAAACCCTGGTGGTGTAGTGGTTAAATACCATGGCTGCTAACCGAAAGGTCAGCAGTACAAATCCACCAGGTGCTCCTTATATGGGGCAGTTCTACTCTGTCCTATAGGGTTGCTATGAGTCAGAATTGACTTGATGGCAATGGTTTTTTTTTTTTTTTTTTTAAATCATAGGGACCAGGCACAATTCCTGTTTATCCCTGAGCAGTATGCTTTACTTCCCTGCCAGCCATGGAATTATTCAACAAGTCAATCACAACCTCCCATGGGAACCAGAGGTCACCTCACTCTCTTGATACTACAAAGCCTGCCTCTCTCAGTCCCTCGTTGTCTACTATGCTCCCAAAGGCAACCACCATGTGGCCTGGCATGACCTGTGGTGTCCTCCTCCCAGGCATGAGATATATGTGACTAATAAGCTGCTGTCATCTCATCTGTCTAGTGTTAGGTGTCTTGTGTTTTTCTATCCCTGTAACCATAGGACGGGAATTCCTCCCTCCCCAATGGGGTAAAGTGAAGGTGATCAAAATAAATGCTTAAACTCCAACACCAGAAACAGAGGCTTTGCATAGATGTTTCTTCCAGCTCCCACAATTGCATAAAGTCTAATCCCTCTAGTAAACCCCATATTCTATACCACTCCTGGCAGTTCTGCTTCTCTGATGGAACTCTGACTGATACCAGAGACGGATACACTGCCTTAGGGGAGGTAGCAGAAGGGAGAGCAGAAAATCCCTCAAGGAAGAGGTAAGCTTTCGTTGGGAAGGATTATAGGATAGCTCATAAAATGGCAGAAAAATCTATAGGACCAAGGGCTTCTGGGGTTGAAACCAGGACATAAAACCTCCATGGTCTCTGCTTGGTTTCTTCCTGTAGACAAGCCCTCTCCATGCTATGGGAAAGATGAATCCCAGAATCACAGCTTTCCAATTTATCAACTGCAGTGAAAAGAGCATTTTTCCTTCCTAATGTCTATAGGACTGCTATGAGTTGGAATCGGCTCAATGCCAGTGGGTTTGATTTTTTGGTTAACGTCAATATATTAACCTTAGAGAAGGGCTCTGATTGGATCATGCGCTCATCCCTGAACTAGTCACTATGTCCAGAGGAAGGAGTATGAACCATGGGCTTCATCACATGCCCACCCTAGAGTCAGGGCCTAAGGTCTGTTACCTGAAAGAGGGCAACGGTTAAGTGCTCATTTGCTAGCTGAAAGATTGGCAGTTTCAACACACCCAATGGCTCCACTGGATAGAGACTTGGCGATGTGCTCCCATAAAGATTATAGCCTAGAAACCCCTATGGGGCAGTTCTCCTCTGTCATATGGGGTTGCTATGAGTCAGAATTGACTCCACAGCACCTCAGAGGAAACACTGTAGTTACAAGGACCCTAAGGCGCTACTGCCTTTGGAGCTCTGTGACCCAGTGTCTCCCCACCTTAGCACAGGAGGATACCACCTAGGGACATGTAAGCTTTACCACCCCCTCCCCACAAGGGTTTCACACCTTTACCTTCTGTTGGCTCCCTGTGCCTCTGGAAGACCTCCTGCTGTAGGGGACCACCGTCCCATGCACGTGGCTGTCAATGCTTTGGCTCCAATAAATGGCTTGTTGTGTGACACTGCTATCTTGTGGTCATGTCATTTTCCTTGATTCCCTTGAACTCACTACAACACTCAATCTCAGTTCTATTTCTATTCCCATTTCTGAGACTTCTGCTCCCACCTGGAACCAAAGGGCTACCTCAGGTTTTGGCTCATGCCTCATTCATCTCTGAAGCCTCTACCACACTCTCTGTCTCTCATCCTCACACTATCTCCCTTATCCAAATTCCAGTTGTACTTACAACCAGTTCAGCACTTACTGCTTTCCAATTTTTTCATGAGTGTTCATTTTGGGTTTCCAACTAGTGGGAAAAAACCATGCCTTATGCATCTGAGGAGCCCTGGTGGTGCAGTGGTTAAGAGCTTGGCTGCTAACCAAAATGTTGGCAGTTCGAATCCACCAGCTGCTCCATGGAAGCCCTATGGGGCAATTCTACTCTGTCCTATGGGGTCCGACTGTGAGTCGGAATCAAGTCAACGGCAACAGGTTTTTTTGGCATGCATCTGAGGTTCCATAGCTTTGGGTGCACGGTGACCAGAACAAGTAGATGATCGGAACAGAGGGCCACATCCATGATGTAAACACTCGACAGCCCCAGTAGACGTGGTCTCTGAAACTAGTAAGCAGGTTCAAGTGCTCCTAGAAGTTCAACAAAACTGCGTTTAATCTCACATATCAACCCATTTTCAAAAAAATGAATGGGTCTTATGTGATAAATCTTATTCAAAATGTAATTCATGCAAACAGACAGCTAGGACTTAACATGGTAAAGTACGCAGTCAGTGTTAACGTCCCCCATTTTAAGATTATTTGTCAATCTCGTTACATTCACTGCTACTCTTTTTTCAACTTAAACATTTATTGTCATGGTTCCTGACTTCAAGAAACCGGGTGTCTAGTGGGAAGCAGAGCGGCAGACAGATAAACGCAAAAAAGTTGATGGTTTGAATGGTCTGCTGGTGGCTTGAGAGGAGGGAATGTGGACCCTTAACCAAGCCAAAACCAAATCCGCTTCTGTCAGTCAATCCCATCTCATAGCGACCCTTTAGGACAGAGTAGAACTGCTCCATAGGGTTTCCAAGGCTGTAAATTTTTATGGAAGCAGACTGCCACATCTTTCTCCTGCAGAGCGGCTGGTGGGCTTGAACCTTTCTTTAGCAGCCAAGCGCTTTAACCACTGCACCACCAGGGCTCCTCTTGGCGTAAAACCAAACCCATTGCTGTCAGGCCAATTCCAACTCATAGCGACCCTATAGGACAGAATAGAACTGCTCCGTAGGGTTTCCAAGGAGTGCCTGGTAGATTCGAACTGCCAACCTTTTAGTTAGCAGCCATAACTCTTAACCACAATGCCACCAGGTTTTCTTAAAAAAAAAAAAAAAAAAATTTTTTTTTTTTTGGTTTTCTTAGGATGCTGTAATTAATGAGTTTTTGTTAGGTGCCCTCCAGTCGATTTTGGTTCATAGCGACCCCATGTGTTACAGAGTAGAACTCCCCCATAGGGCTTTCCAGGCTGTAATCTTTACGATAGCAGATCTCCAGGACTTTCTCCCTCCGAGGGGCTGGTGGATTTGAACCGTCAAACTTTCGGTTAGCAGTTGAGCGCTTAACCCTTTGCGTCACCAGGTCTGGGGGGAGGGATACCAGGAAGGGTTTGCAGAGAGGGGGATAGCCATCTGGAACTTGGAGAGTGAGTAGAGGAAGTGTTTAGGGAAAGAGGAGAGCAGAGCACAGCAGAGGCTCGGAGGTATCGTCTGGAGCCGGTAAAGGACAGGACCTGTGTGCTCAAGTCTTAACCAACGTTGCCCTTAAAAACTACAGGCCTCCTGAAAGGAAACGTGTTACCTTTTTACCACCTGGTCTTCTTAGAAATATTTGTCTTTTTTATTGACTCAACGATACTTTTGGCAAATAGACAGGGCCAAGGAGATTTGGGATAAAAACATCTAATCGAATCAACCCATGGTTTACTGTAACCACTGAAAGCTTAAACAGCAGGACCAATTAGGAAAATTAAGCTGTATTATTCTTTCATTATAGACACCAGAGGTTCTCTTATCATCCCTTTTTTCCCTCCTTTTGGTGTCTGGCTGATGTAGGTTATTTTCTCCAAAGTTGAGTCTCAAAGGCTGAGCGGGTCCGTATCACTGCTTTAAGACTTCAGAATACTGCACTTAGAAAGAGGCCTATTAGAAGTTCTGTGGAATGATTTTTAAACACTGGCTCCGATAGAACTACACCTGAGATCATCCATCCCTCCTGCTGCTGTAATACAAAACCCTCCAGCCTCACCTCCTGCAGACGCTGCCTTTGACTGAGTCTGACCTTCTCTGGAAGTGGGAAGACTGTCTCTCAAATTTAGGCCAAATGCAGAATAACTAATGACCACATTGTGGGCCTTCCGAGCCTTAGCTTCCTCTCCATAAACTGAGGAAATTAGATTAGATGGCCTTCCAAATTCCTCCGGGCTTCCAAATACCCTAAGTATGATTTCCCAACTAAGATACTTTTTTAATCTCAAAGGCCAAAAATGCGCTGCAGCGCCCCCTGGTGTCAGAAGGCAGATGGCTCTCCTTTTCTGGTTCCCTCATAGCTGCACTCCTAAACCCCTTTCCCCATCCATTCTTCCTTTTTTCCCATAGCATTTATTCACAGTTCAAGTGTTGGGGAAGTCAACTGGGCTTCCTAGGCTCTAATCTTTAGATCCAAGCCATAGTATTTTCCATCGCCTCATATGCATGTGAAAGCTGGACAGTGAATAAGGAAGACTGAAGAAGAATTGATGCCTTTGAATTACCGTGTTGACAAAGAATATTGAATATACCATGGACTGCCAGAAGAACAAACAAATCCATCTTGGAAGAAGTACAGCCAGAATGTTCCTTAGAAAGGAAGAGGCGAGACTTTATCTCACGTACTTTGGACATATTATCTGGAGGAACCAGTCCCTGGAGAAGGACATCATGCTTGGTAAAGAAAAGGGTCAGTGAAAAACAGGAAGACCCTCAATGAGATGGATTGACACACTGGCTGCAACAGTGGGCTCGAACATAGCAATGGTTGTGAGGATGGCACAGGACTGGGCAGTGTTTCGTTTTGCTCTATGCAGGGTAGCTATGAATTGGAACAGACTCAACGGCACCTAACAACAATGACAATATTAAAAATTTTAGTTTTTCACTTACGGAGTCAGGGAGAGCAGGCTCTGTCTTGGCCACTACCAGGCAGCCCTATAAAAGAGTATGTAATCATACCATGTGAAAGAACGTATGTGCAGAGCCATTCATTATGTCACTGTTTGTTATAACAAAATACTTTTAAAAATCTCTATGTCATTAACATAAGACCAATTTTTGAAAGTATGATACATGAAATAACTGAAAATTATGAAACTATAAAAAGAATAGGGACTGTTTCAATATACAGGTAGTCCGACTTAGGACATATTCGAGTAACTAGGAACCTGCACTTAAGACTATCCGGGTTTATCATTCTCAGGTGTTCACTTGCAGATGTTCAAAGATCGGATTTATAAAGGTACTGATAATAAAATCCAATAATAATGAAAACGTAAAAAAAAAAAAAGAGGTATTGCACTTACATCAGAATCGACTTAGGACGGAGTCAATGGAACAGCACCCTCTTGTACGTTGAGGACTACCTGTGCTGACATAGGAAGATCTCCAAGATACATTGTTAGGTAAAAAGGCAAAGCACAGAATATTTGTCTTGTAGTCTACCTTTTGTGTGAAAACGGAGAGTAAAATAAAAAAGTTTTATATTTTCTTGTATTCAATTAAAAAAAACTCTGAGAAGATTAAAATAGTAATGATGATGACGGGATTGCCTCTTGGGGGAGGTAAAAACCAAAAAATCAAGCCTCTTGCTGTCCAGTCAATTTCAACTCATAGTGACCCTAAAGGAGAGAGTAGAACTGCCCCACACGGTTTCCAAAGGGCATTTCAAAGTGCTGACTTTTTGGTTAGCAGCCACAGCTCTTAACCCCTACGCCACCGAGGTTTCCTGGAGGGAGGTAGGAAGGGAAAAAAATGGGGCTAGGAATGGAAAGATTTTCAATAGACCTCTATTGCAATTAAAAAATTTTTGAACCTTGTGAATATATCACCAATTCGAAGCATTAAATTTAACTCATATAAACAATAAGGCAAAGAAAGGAAAAGAGAAATGGCAGTCTCACCTTCACGAAGCCTTGGGTCACTAATTCAACTTGACCCAGACCTCTCCAGTGTATCATCTTTGCTTGTACAGAGTAGCTGCTAGATGGATTTCTGCATGTTTGTGGCTGCTGAGCTTTGTGTTTGTTCCATATCCCATATCGGATTAAAAACTCCCGAAAACCCAGCCTGTGTTTCCCACACGGTGGGGGCCCAGCCACTGGCACAGGGAACTGATGCCTCTCGCTGCCTCTATGGATTTGATGCTTGGTAAGATGTGTGATACGGAACCATCTGATGAAGCCTATTTGGGTAAAGACCCTCTGAGTTTTATGGAATTATCTTTAATGCAGCAGACACGAAGATTGTTAACCAGCCTTATTACTGATAATTTCCTATTACCATGGTAGGGCAGGCAGATGGTTTGCGGATTATCAGGCTGCTGACAAATCCCCTGGACCTTGACAATCTCATTTCCAAAAGACTCAAATCTGTTTATTGCTGGTGATAGACAGCACTCCCCCAGTTTTGCTTGTAAGTCCTCTGCGCATCACTTTTTTTTTTTTTTTTTTTTACTCTTTTTTAGCCACAGGAGCCAAACTTGGACCCACCCTGATAAATCAGACATTTGGGACTTTATATCATCTAATTTGCTCTGAGCTGTTCTGTAATCCCCACTTGATAAACCTTCACATCCCTGTGCATGATGGCGTAAATGACCCTGATCTGGAATGGCTCGACGTTTTGTGACAGTCCATCAAACAAGAGCCTCATAATTGTATATGTGACTCAGGTTCTGTAGCGGGCTCTTCCCTGTTTTTATTTGTTCTTCTAAGAATTATTTAAAATAAAAGAACAAAGTGAATTTTAAGTTTCTTGCTGTGATAAGCTGGACGATCTGAAGGCACCATCCATTTCTTCATTCATCTCTGTATTCCTGGCAACAACACATAGAGGGTTCTTTAAGACCCTTGTGGGACCGAATTGTTCACAGACTCCAGTGAAATGGTCTCAGCTGTCACTATTCAATATTCCTTTTCATACATACTTGCTACCACAAAGAAATTAACTTATCATATAAAATAGCTGGTTTCGGTAGTAACCACTGAAGAATAAAAAAAAAAAAAATGTGGTTCAAGGCAGATATTTTTATGAAAAGTTTTTTTGTATTGTAAAGTTTCTTGTATATGGCTATGCTACTACCATGGAATAAGAAAAGAAGAAGCATACCTCAAATAAAAAAATTCTGAGTTAAAAAAATGGTCTCAGCTATCTAAATTTTAGTAGGCTACATTTGGAAAATCAAATAGAGACTAATTTAAATTAGCTCTGTACTTCTCTTTTGATCTGTAAGAAATAAAATGCCGTATGCCAAACATTAAACTTTTACAGTACATACTGTTAGTATTTAACTTTATTCATTACATTGGCAATAGATGTATGTTTTCAAGTATCTCTGCACAAGCCAACGTTTCTAAGAGAATGTGTCACTTTGCAGGATCTGTCTGGCCCTTGGTCATTTGGCTACTTCCCTAAATAAGTTGCTGATGGACTACAGACAGGCAAGGCTTGGACTCAGAGAAAAATCCGAGCACTTCTTCCCCTGACCCCTACATGGTATCTGGCAATGTGCTGGTACCAGCCTGACAAAGAAGGCCTCATCTCTCTCCATCTCTACTGTATTCGTTCTAATTTTCTCCTGAAGGAAACAAGACAGCTAGCCAAATAGACCCCAACTGGAAGTTTTCTAATTAGCTTCCTTAGAAGTAGAGGAGTTTTAGAATTCCTGAGGTGAAAAGTCCAAGCTGTTAAACAGCTGTATCTTTTTTTAAAAATCCCACTCAGTATTATATAGGAAATCAGATATATTAATTCTAGACAAATTGCAACATATAAAATTAAATAAATAGGGGACAAGAAGAAAGCTAATACTCAAAAGTAACTTAATATTCTGATGTCTTCCTTTTAGATATTTTTCTTAGGCATTTTCTGTGTGTGTACGTGTGTATGTGTGTGTGTGTGTTAAAAACTCATTGCCATCAAGTTCATTCCAACTCATAGCAACCCTATACAACAGAGTAGAACTGCCCCCACAGCGTTTCCAAGGAGCAGCTGGTGGACTTGAACTCCCAAACTTTTGGTTAGCAGCTGAGCTCTTAACCACTGCAGCACCAGGGCTCCATGTGAGTAGCCTCATTTTTCACACATGCACGTGTGCATGAGTGCAGACACACATGCATACATTATTCTTAACAAAAATAACATCACATATGCACACTGTTTAAAACTTGATTTCCTCCCCTTGATAAATCACTGAAACATACATTTTAGGTAATACCGTAAAACCCCAACACACGAGGGGATATTCAGCCTTTTTTGGGGGGGAAAAAAAAGCCCACATGTGTGAAAATACCTAAGACAGATCCAGAGAAAGTACCTATGTAAGCCATGAAAATAATCCAGGGTATCATGAAATTAAGGTCCCTGACTACTAACCTAAAGGTTGACAGTTTGAACCCACCCAGCAGCATCACAGAAGAAGGCCTGGTGATCTGCTTCCTTTAAGATTACAGCCAAAAAAACCTTATTGAGCAGCTCTACTCTGTCACATGGGTTCGCCAGGAGTTGGAATCAACTGGAAGGCAGCTAATGACAACAACAACATGAAGTTTGTTGCCTCTAATCCAAACTGTTTTACTCTGATAAACTTCAAAAACTATTTTTCTCATGATAAATTTTTTTTTTTTTAAATAAGAATATAGCTGGGAAATTCTCCGATTGGCATGTAGTCCTAAGCTTAAAGTTTGTAAAATCTAGCTTTTGCTTCTTCTTTTTTTATTTTAAGCCTTTTAATTTAACTTATCGACCCCAGTATTTTTGCTCCTTCCATTGCTAGGATCAAATCATTATGCTTTTCAAAAGTGTTCCTTTAACCTATGGTCAAACGAATGTGAAATATGAGGAAGTTATAAAAAGACTGAAATCTAGAACAACCATAGCCCTGATGTACTATATCCAAATTTTTATAACTTTGAAGTGTGCTGAATACAGGAAGAATGAAGAGCTTTTATTTTCCAGCCAGAGAAGCTGAACAAAAAAAAAAAAGAATAAAAACTCTCTCTGCCTCATTTCTCTAGTCAACTTCTCAATCCACAAAAAGGAAGTGGTAGAGGATCCAAGTCAATTCAACAAAAATAAACTATTGACATTGTTTATTGAAGATTGCCTGAGATTTTTTTCCCCCCAAAGACTTAAAAAGGGAAGAAAGAAAAAAAATCACAAATAAGACCGCTGGCTCAGTTCATTTCCTAGAGGAGAAATTGTTTAATGTTTGTGTATTTTATGAAGACTATCAATAGCAATGAAAGTAGACAATGGCTCCCTCTTGTCTGTGTGCTGGGGAGTCAGGAAGGCACGCTAAGTTTAGCAAGAAGTTGGAATATAGTTTTCTGTCTGGAGTTGTCTGATTTTGTGCAGCTTCTGAAAATTCCCAAGGTCTCTGAACTGTATTCCACACGAATAGCCCAAAGGGGCTTGGGTTTGGTAGATGGGGTGGGACAAGACAATGGAGGACTTTGACATCCAGGCAGTGGAGTTTAGACTTGACTCTCTGGGTGGTAGATTGAGTGGATGACTCCAATACTTCCCCTTCCTGTATCCACACCCTTGCCATAGCCTCACTGGGAGTGGAGAGTATTCCTCTTGTCCCTTGACTTTGAGCTTGGAAAACAACTGTGTGCCAGTTCCAACTCTAGGTCTTAAGAGGCCTCGCATATCTCCACTTGCATTCTTGCATTGCTGCCATCACCTAGGAAAGACTTGGAAAGCCCAATATGCCATGGAGGATGAGAGACACATGAAGCAGATCTGCCCCGCAAACCTGTAGTGAGAAACAAATCTGCCCAGCAGCCATAGCCTGAGGCGGAGCCTCCAGCCCAGCCCACCCCAGGCCAGCAGAACCTGACACACTAATGCAAGAGCAATGAGAACTATCTGTTGTTTCAAGGCCTTGAGTTCTGGAGTTCTATGTTGTGCTGTGTTGTTGTGGTGATACAAATTGCTACATATTTTTAAGCAAAAATAATCAGAATATTAATACTTAAAAATCTATACTTTAGGGATTTTAACATGTGACTTGTACAGGATAGACTGCATTGGGGAATAGGTAGCGTACTAGTCCAGGTGTCAGGTGACAAGCCCAAGAACAATGTGGAGATGGTGGGTATGAGAAGGAGCAGGAAGGTGGAAGAGGCCTACAAAGGACTGGCTATGAGGATGCAAGAAAAGGCTGAATCAACGGACAATAACACCACATTTTCATATCTGGGAGGCCAAGGAAATGATGGTATCTTTTGGACACTTTGAACTTTGGAAAAATGATGACCTTAGTTTGTACCATGGTGAGTTTGAAGTGACAGCAGTGTCATCAAATGGTGGGGTGGTCAAGTGCAAAGGTCACTGATTAAAATAGGCAGACCAGTTTGCCGATATTGCCCTGACCCCTAACAGGTTGTGGGGCTTTTACAAGTAACTTAAACTCTCTGAGCCTTAATGTCCGACCCTGTAACAATCCTCAGAGGGTCAAGAGTTTGGTAATATAAGGCAGGCAGGAGGTGAGGGAGGTATCTGTGGGTGTTTGATCTGCTCAGCATCTTTCCATCTGGAAATGCTCCTTTTCTACCCGACAGGGCTGTCATTCATTCACAGGACCAACAGCTCTGTCACCATGATTGATCTGGACATGGGCACATGACCAATTCAGGTAATCAGAGACCATTTGGAGGGGGTAGATATGAACATGTAAGAAAGAAGCCTCTTCTTCTGATATAAAGGACAGTAAGGAACCTGTAAAGAGCCCTGGTGGCACAGTGGTTAAGCACTTGGCTGCTAACCAAAAGGTTGCCAGTTCAAACCCACCAGATGCTCCAGGGGGGGAAGATGTGGCAGTCTCCTTCTGTAAAGATTATAGCCTTGGAAACCCTATGGGATGGTTCTACTCTGTCCTATAGGGTTGCTGTGAGTCAGAAATGACTAGATGGCAATGGATTTTTTTTTTTTAATAATTTTTATTGAGCTTTAAGTGAACTTTTACAAATCAAGTCAGTCTGTCTCATATAAGCTTATATACACCTTACTCCATACTCCCACTTGCTCTCCCCCTAATGAGTCAGCCCTTCCAGTCTATCCTTTCGTGACAATTTTGCCAGTTTCTAACCCTCTCTACCCACCTATCTCCCCTCCAGACAGGAGACGCCAACACAGTCTCAAGTGTCCACCTGATACAATTAGCTCACTCTTCATCAGCATCTCTCTCCAACCCATTGTCCAGTCCCTTCCATGTCTGATGAGTAGTCTTCGGGAATGGTTCCTGTCCTGGGCCAACAGAAGGTTTGGGGACCCTGACCGCCAAGATTCCTCTAGTCTCAGTCAGACCATTAAGTCTGGTCTTTTTAGGAGAATTTGGGGTCTGCATCCCACTGAACTTCTGCTCCCTCAGGGGTTCTCTGTTGTGCTCCCTGTCGGGGCAGTCATCGGTTGTGGCCGGGCACCATCTAGTTCTTCTGGTCTCAGGATGATGTAAGACTCTGGTTCATGTGGCCTTTTCTGTCTCTTGGGCTCATAGTTGTCGTGTGACCTTGGTGTTTTTGTTCTTCATTCTCCTTTGATCCAGGTAGGTTGAGACCCACTGATGCATCTTAGATGGCCGCTTGTTAGCCTTTAAGACCCCAGAGGCCCCATTTCAAAGTGGGATGCAGAATGTTTTCATAGTAGTATTATTTTGCCAATTGACTTAGAAGTTCCCTTAAATGGCAATGGATTTTTAAGGATATTGTAAGCCTGATCATATTATCATTGAGGCTGCTTTGAGGGAAGAGATTGCCTGAGTGTGAAGTTAATACAGAGAAATGCAAAAATAAGAGATGGAGAGAGAAGGAGAGAGCCTTAATGGTATTGTTTGTACACTTAGACTTGACGGTGACATTCATTCGACTGTCCAACTACATAAGCCAATATGTATATTTAATTAAGGTAGTTTGAGTTGGGTTTTTGTCTGTTGAAACCAAAAGTCCTAATACAGCAGGTAGTCAAGAAATGGTAGCTAGACAACATTCAATAGGTAAATGCCCACTTCATATTCCCTGCTTCTTCCTCTAAATGACTTGAAGTGAAGTGGCAGCAGAGAAGGCCTGAAGAAGTCTGTGTCACTGAAATAGACATGGATTTGTGGGAGATATAAAAAAATTCACACCACCAAATAGGAAGTCGTACTACAAAGCCATAGTAATAAAAACAATATAAAAAGTAGAAGAAAATTCAAATGCATAAATAAGAGCAGACTTTCTGATCTGATAAAGACTAGTAGAACACCCAAGACTATGGCCCTTAGACACCCTCAGACTTTGAACTGAAATAATTCCCAGAGATCACATTATAGCCATACAATAGACAGGCCTATAAAACGAACAATAACATCAGTGATGAATGTATGCCTCTGAACAATCAACTATTTGAGACCTAAAGGGCAGCATTTGCCCAAAAGCAAAGTTCAGAAGGAAGGTAGGGGAGGAAAGCTGGGTGAATGGACACAGGGAACTCAGGGAGGAAGGGAGGAGAGTGCTGACACATTCAGGGCTTGCAACCAATGTCATGAAACAAGCTGTGTATAAATTGTTGATTGGGAAATGAATTTACTCTGTAAACTTTCACCTAAACCAAAATAAAATGTTGAAAAAAAAAAGTGATGGATTTGAACCCATCAAAGTAAAATCATTCCGTTCAACAAAGGACAGAGTGGGAGAAGATAACCGTAATGTCAAAAACCAAGAAGGAATTAATATCTAGGACAGAGGCTGGTAAACTATGGTCCACAGGCCAAATCTGGCCCTACCACCTGGTTTTGTAAATAAAGTTTTATTGGGACACAACCAAACTCATTCATTTATATTGTGTCTACAGTTTTCACACTACGAAGGCGGAGTTGAGTAGATGCAGCAAAGAACATACGGCCAGCAAAACCTAAAATATTTACTACCTGGGCTGTCTTTGGTTTTTTTGGGCTGTCTTAGTTATCTAGTGCTGCTATAACAGAAATACCACAAGTGGATGGCTTTCACAAAGAGAAATTTATTCTCTTACAGCCTGGGAGGCTAGAAGTCCAAATTCAGGATGCCAGCTTTAGGGGAAGGGGCTTCTCTCTCTGTTAGTTCTGGGGGAAGGTCCTTGCCATCGATCTTCCCCTGGTCTGGGAGCTTGTCAGGGAAGGAACTCCAGGTACGAAGGACACGTTCTGCTCCAGGTACTGCTTTCTTGGTAGTTTGGGGTCCCCCTGTCTCTCTTCTTGCTTCTCTCTTTTATATCTCAAAAGAGATTGACTCAAAATACAACCTAATCCTGTAGATTGAGTTCTGCCTCATTAACATAACTGCCTCTGATCCTGCCTCATTAACATAACTGCCTGTAATCCTGCCTCATTAACATCATAGAGGCAGGATTTACAAAGCACAGGAAAATCACATCGGATGACAAAATGGTGGACAATCACATAAACCAAGCTGACACACATATTTGGGGGACACAATTCAACCCACAACACTGGGCCCTTTACAGAAAAAGTTTATCAACGCTATATCTAGACTATACAAGAAACTGTCAGGAACCCAGTAGAAAACTGGGCCAAGGATATAAAAGGAAAAACGTGAAGAAATGCTCAACCTCACTGTTACAGAAATACAAAAGATATAAAACAAACAGATACCACTTTACACCCACAACATAGGACAAAGGAGAAGTCAGATGACAGCAATTGCTGACAAGGACATAGAGAAATGGAAATGATTATACCTACAGAGGGAGTGTAGACTACGTAGTCTCCTGGAGAGCTATCTAGCAGGAGTCAGTAAAAGCCGTATGTGTATACCCCATGGCCCAGCAACCCCCCTTCTAGGTGTATTTCTGAGAATCTTGTACCCTGGTCTGTAAGAGAATATGTACAAGGATGTTCATTCCGGTGGTTTGTGGTAGCTGACTATTAGAGTCAGCCTAGTAAAATTAGGTGGGAAAAAAGGATAAATAAACTGCGGGTGCATCCTGTGGAAGGCTATGCAGCAATCACAAGCAATGAGCAAGAGGTACATGCAGCTATGTAGATAGAGCTTAAAAACACACTGTGGAGGAGGAAAACTAGAAACAGAATGAAATTCACGGCTTAACACTGTGCATATATGTGATGGTTCAGATTGTGTGTCGACTTTCCTGGGCTGTGACTGTCAGTGTTTATAAGTGATCATCCCCATGATGGGATCTGCTGTGAACAGCTAATCAGTTGAAAGGGAGTTTCCTTGGGTGTATGGCCTGCATCTGAATGTAAGCCGACATTCTGACTTCTGGATCCTGCAGCTGGCTCCTGTTCGTCTGACCTCTAGTTCTTAGGCCTTGAGCTAGCAGCTTACCGGCTGAAGCTGGGATTCATTGATTTTCATAGCCTGTGAGCAAGAGCCCTGCTCTCCGACCTGCCAGTCTTGGGTTTGCCAGGTCCTGTGGCTACATGAATCAGGAGAAGCCTTCATCCTGATCCACAGACTTGGGACATTCCAGCCTCTACAACCATATAAGTCATTTCCTTGATATAAATACCTCTCTATATATTTATATGTTCTACTGGTTTTGCTTCTCTAGAGAAGCCAGCGTAAGGCAATATACACAAAACATTTGTGTGTATTTTCCAAAGTTATATACATATCCGAAGATATTACAGAGAACGGAGTAGAGTAGGAATCAGAGTGGAGTTCAAGGATTCCGAGAAAAATAAAAGAAGGGCCATACATGCAAAGGGCATGTATACAGAGAGATGATAAAAGTGAAATTAGCTAAATTCTCTGTTTCTAGGTTCCAAAATTGTATGAACTAGAAGATCATCAGAGATGGTGGTGGTGGCTCCTGGACTAGAATAGAACTTGGGTGAATAGATAAAGGCGAGGAATGAAAATTTGGGAGTTATCCATAGAATGTAATATTAAGCCCTAATATGAATGACTTTCATGGGTAGAAATATTTAACTTTTTATCTCTCTTGGCTATTCCATTGCAGTATATCCCATGTGTACCAGTTAGCAATTGATTGCCCTTCAGCACCAAGTTCACCCTTCTTTGCCTGCTTCGTGACATTAGAACTAGACCCTGCAAGCATTTCTCCATCTCCAACAGCCACAGTGCTAAGGTTTATCCGTAGGAGGAATCCTGAAGGAGGAAATGGCTTTTCTTCTTGGTTCCAATGTTTTTCTTCTTGCTCCTACAACACAGAAGCAGGGCTTCAAACTGGTTTGTTCAGTACGAACCCCTGTTAAGAATTTGCCTTTCAACCCCCGATTCTACTGAATCAGAATCTACATTTTAACAAGACCCTGAGGCGACTCTTATGTATAATAAATTTTGAGAACCACTGCTCTATTAGTAAGGAGCCCTGGTGGTGCAGTGGTTAAGCACTCGGCAGTTCGAACCTACCAGTGCTACAAGGAAGAAAGATGTGGCAGTCTGTTTCCATAAAGATTTACAGCCTGGGAAACCCTATGGGGAAGTTTTACCCTGTCCTGTAGGTTCTCTATGAATTGGAATCAACTTGATAACAGTGGGTTTGGTTTGATTTTTGGGCTCTACTAGTGGTTCTTAGGATTGATTCCTAGCCAGCAGCATTAACATTAACTGTGAACTTGTTAGAAATGAAAATTCTCAGCAGGGGTTCAAACCAGAACAAACTGGTTCAAAACCCTGTATAGAAACCAGAGGGGCCAGTGGGAGACCCAGTGATGAACACCCTTTAGGATGTTTGACAGGCATCCCAGCAGGCAGCTTCCCAGCACACTTTACCAGCACCTCAGTGGGTGGCTTCCTAGTGAGATTTCCCAGCATTCCAGTGAAGAAATGCTCAACCTCAGCCATGGGCTGCCGTACCTCAGCTATGCTTTCTCCAAAACCAAAAGCAAACCCATTGCCATCGAGTTGATTCCAACTCATAGAGACCCTACAGGACAGAGTATAACTGCCCCACAGGATTTCCAAGCAGTGGCTGGTGGATTAAAACTGCTGACCTTTTGATTAGCAGCCAAACATTTAACCACAGCACCACCAGGGCCCCCACTCTCTCCAAGGAGGTCTTAATCTCAGCCTTGAGGGGGTTTGTCTTCCTTGGGTAATTTGTCTCAGTCCTAGAGGTGGTGGTCTCTCCTACGCTGCTATTCTCGTATTCTTTATTCTCTTTACTCCTCTTAGTAGTTAATTCCCTTTAACAAATTTAACAATTTTTTATGTTAAATTTTTCATGTTCAAATTACTGGTGTGGTTTTTGACTCCTGAATGAGCCCTAACTCATATACCATCTGTCTTAGTTATCTAGTGCTGCTATAATGGAAAGAACACAAGTGGATGGCTTTAACAAGCAGAGACTTATTTTCTCACAGTTCAGGAAGGAGGTCAGAAGTCTGAAATCAGAGCACCAGCTCTAGGGGAAGGTTTTCTCTCTCTGTGGGTTCTGGGGGAAGATCCTTGTGTCTTCAGCTTCTATTTCCTGTTCCTTGGGGATTTCCATGTGGCCTGGCATCTATCTTCCTCCATCTCTGCTTGCCCCTTTTACCTCTTGTAAGAAATTCACTCAAGACACACCCTGCCCTAATCCTGCCTCATTAACGTGACAGAAAATTCATTCCCGAATGGGATTATACCCACAGGCATAGAGGTTAGGATTTACAACACATATTTTGGGGGGACACCATTCAATCACTAACATGCCTAACAGTGAAATAGTAACACAAAAAACCTTCCCTCTCTTTCTTTTTAATAATATTTTATTGTGCTTTTGGTGGAATGTTACACAGTAAATTAGGTTCCCATCCCTGTTCTCTCTTACCTTTGCAGCTGATATTCATAGTCTGCATTGTCTAACCTTCTCAGCTCATTGCAATCTGACCCTCCCAACTGAAGCTGAAATGTTAACTTCTTAATTACCCAAAGAGGCACTTTTTAGACCTTTTCTCTCTTAACCACCTCCTCAAGAAAATGCTCTTCTCCCTGATTATCCCACCGTGTTTCAGACCATTCCTTTTGATACCAACATGGCTCGTGTATAGTAGCGAGGGCAAGAACGTTGGAGTTGGACAAAGCCACATTGAAATCCCAGGTCTGCCATTTACAAATGGTCTTATCCTGATCTTTGTTAGCCTTGTTCTTCTCATCTGTACATTTTGGAAAATAGTGATAATATCTAGCACACAGATTGTTTTAAGAAATAAATAAGGTAATTTATGTAAAGCATTAAAAAACAAGCAAATAAACAAACCAGTTGTCCTCAAGTCGATATCTTCTCCTGGATGTCTGCTGAATGAATGGATACATACACACGTATATACATACATACAAACATACAGGCAGGGGGATATAGGAGGAATGAGACAAGATGGGCACAGTAAAGAAGCAGCTGAAGGGGCAGGAAGAAAATAAAGATGATATATTGCCATGGATGGTGATGGATTCAAGCTTTGGTTCTTAGTGGGTGTTCAGTAAAGGATTAACCTTGCCCAAAGAAAGGTTTTGCTCTTGCCCAACTCCTTTTAATTGTTAGAATTATATTATTTTATATCTCTTAGTTTGTAGTAAAGCTGATGAGTTTTAACAGTATTAAAATAACAATAGCTTCCTTTAAGCTTATTTATAACATTTTAAAATATCAAACTTAGCAACCCTATAGGATACTGAAGAACTGCCCCACAGGGTTTCCAAGAAGTGCCTGGTGGATTCAAACTGCCAGCCTTTTGGTTAGCAGCCATAGCTCTTAACCACTATGCCACCAATGTTTCCCTAATAATTTGGAATATCCTGTTTAATAAGAGTGTTTATTTCGGGGTCTTGGGCCATGCTAGTTTACGCTAACAATGTGATTTATGGTGGGGTCTTGGGCCATTCGGCATTAGCTTGACTTCTGATGAGTGTGGAGACAAAGATCAGCCACATGCATGCTCAGTCATTCGCATGTGACCAACCCCCAATAACAAGCCTGGACACAAAGGCTCAGGGGAACCTCTGTGGTTGGTAATGCTCTGCGTGTATCAGTGTATCATCACGCATTGTCACTAAGCACTGTCACATGACTCCACAGGGAAAGGACAGGTGGAAGCTCACACCTGGTCTCTCCTGGGCTACACCCTATGCACCTTTTTCTTTTGCTGATTTTAGTCTGTATCTTTTCATGGTAACAAACCATAACCATGAGTATAATGGCTTTTCTGAGTTCTGTGAGTCCTTCGAGTGAACTACTGAACCTGAGAGTGGTCTTGGGGACCCATAAATTGCAATGGGCATCACTTTGACAGTTTGTTAAAACCCAGCTATCCGGGCCCCATCCCCAGAGTTTCTGATTTGGTTGGTTTAGTAGTGCCCGAGAATTTGCATTTCTAACAAGTTTGCAGGTGATGCTGATGCTGCTGGTCTGGGAACCACAATGAGAAACACCAGTTTCAAGAAGTGAGTGGCGCAGAAAATAAAATACCTCAGAACCTTGGCACTAGTAATGGATAGATTATTTCTATGTTGGCAGTTCAAATTATGATTTCCAGAGGAGCAAATTTTGCTGCTTCCTGCCCCCTGAAAGAAATAAAAAGAAACTTTTTTTTCTGACCCTTGGGAAAATGCCCCATTGTCCAACTTTGCAAGTAGGATTGGTGAGCTCTCTTTATGAAAGTTGTTACCATACTGCCCTTACACTCGGACCTGACAAGAATGGCCTGAGCTGGTTAATGGGTCATTCAGCATCTGTCTCTTTCAGAATCCTGTATTTTCAGCTAAAACTCTCTTCAGATCAAAGGCATTCAGTGCAATAAAGGCATTTGTAACCTGATACAAATTTCGAAAGGATGGAAACTAAAAATAATCAAAATTACTTTGGAAAGATGTCAAAAGAGTCATCTTCTGAAAACGGCTATTATTTGTCTGTCATCTAGGTTAGCGTCAAGTCAAGACCTAGGCAGTGAAAGGCTCCCTAGAGGGGTATTTTTATTTCAGTTCTTTCCCCACATTACAGAATTACCCTATTGGATATGGGACATTATTTGTTGCCTACTCAGGATTCTTATCTCTTTCTCCTTCCTAATCAAACCTAGGTTTTTCTGAAAGCTCTTTAAGCAATATATACCTACGAATAAAAATATTAGAGTGGAGATTGGGAAGACCCAGCCTACGTGGTAATGGCGTCTCCCCACATATTATTCCTTGTGCGCATCCATAGGTACTTGGGGTAATTCACAGAAGATGCTTTTGAGAAGTTTATAGCAATGAGGAATCCAGCAAAGCAACACACCTCTAAAATAGGGGGACTTCAGAAGACCGTGTACAGATACTTAGAGTTTGGTAATTATCTGCTTTCCTGGCTGTTATTCCCATTGGATTATGAAGGCTGACCTTTTTTTAGCTATGTAACTACCTTAGCTCTTAATAGCAAACCTAATGCATAAATAGCACTCAAATTGAATAAACATGTTTCAATTAAAAAAATGTTTCTTTTGCTAACTCCTTTCTTTGCCCCATTGTGAGCTGTTACACACCAATGCAATGGAATGAGCACTAAAACAGCAAGGGGCGAGAAAGGATTATACTAAAGGAAGAGATATTTTTTTTCCCTAACTTGGAACTGAGGAAGTGGATACCAAACTTGAGGGCTTTAGCTAACACCCCACAGCTACAAGGTACCATGCTCAAGATTTTGGCCACAAGCAGTGCAGGACCACGTAACATTTTATTCTATTATCATAAGATCTATATGAGTTGGAGCTGACTCAACGGCGCCTAACAACAACAGGTTAAAAGATAAAGCGACAAATGCAGAAGCAGAAAATTCTGGACGGCTCACAGAGGGTCACCAAATAGTTGTGGGATGCAGGTATGGATCAAGTTGGACTCAAGCCTTGGAAGGGGTCAGCTAGTGATGAGTTCAGCTCAGCCCAGAAAGACAGATTGGACCAGGCCCACAGGGATTTTGTACAGGTTGTAGTCCGGGATTTAGTGACAGATTCCTTCCCTAACCCAAAAAGTTGGATGGGAATATAAGGATGGCTCTGTGGATTCATTCACATAATTGCAGAATAAATATGCCATGAAAAATTGTCAAAATTTGGAAAGGGCAAAAGAGAGTATTAGCACCCTTTCAGTGGAGAGCTAGGTGTTGTCCAGCAAACCCTTCAGGATTACTGGGCCCTGTAGGAGTGTGTGCACACACCTTTGCTTGTCCCTGATTGGGCTATTTTACAATGAGTAGAGATAGAAATAAACTAATTAAAAAGAAACAAAGAAACAGCTACTAATGCAAACGTTTCCTGCCCATAGCAATGCAAATGATTGCTGTTCCTGGTGTGCTGCCAAAGAATTTTGCCCGGTAGAGAATATAAATCTCTGAAAGTCAAAATCTCTTTTGGCCCGATTTAAACATCTATTGGTTCTCTCATTAATTCATGATCTAAATATAGTCTTTGACATGCAAGTATTTTATATTGTATGATAGTCATGACTTTACTTTTGAAAAATTATACTTTAACAGGTAGAAAGGTAAATAGTGTGAAGTGGGAGAGAGATGGATGCCCGAAGGTGTAATCATTCCACACAGACATAGGTAGTGACTACGGGGAAAATGTAAGGCATTTGGGAGTGGTGAGAAAACAGCTTGTCCTACAAGAGGTACAGCTTGGGAAACCCTATAGGGCAGTTCTATTCTATCCTATAGGGTCACTATGAGTCAGGAGAGACTTGATGGCAATGGGTTTGATTTTTGTTCACTAGCAGATGAGTAGATCTGGGCTCCTCAATCAGCAGATCCTACTCTATGGGCATGTGTGGTCAACTTCCAAACCAGTCTCCGCTACCATCCCTTCCCTTGACTGGAAGGGATCAGGCTTGCCACCCACTAGCCAATCAGCAACTCATACCCTCATAACAAACTAAGATTGGTTCTTGCTAAGATGCCTGGGAGCAAGATTAGGGATACGGTGCTCTCCATACTTTCAAAAAATCTCCAGCTGTGGCATCTCTAATAGTTTCTCTCCTTATAATGGTCACATTACAATTTTCAGGAAAATAAGGAGTAATATGTTACTTTTTTTTTTTTAAGATGAAAACAAGGTTTAATGGGTAAAACTGTACAGCATAGCAAGTAAACTCATTGCCATGGAGTCAATTCCAACTCAAGGCGACCCCTTGTGTTACAGAGTAGAATTGTCTCATAGGGTTTCCTAGGCTGTGATCTTTTTTTTTTTTAAGTAATTTTTATTGTGCTTTAAGTGAAAGTTTACAAATCAAGTCAGTCTCTCACATACAAACTTATATACACCTTACTACATACTCCCACTCACTCTCCCCCTAATGAGTCAGCCCGCTCCCTCCTTCCAGTCTCTCCTTTCATGACTGTTTTGCCAGTTTCTAACCCCCTCTACTCTCCCATCTCCCCTCCAGACAGGAGATGCCAACACAGTCTCAAGTGTCCACCTGATGCAAGTAGCTCACTCCTCATCAGCATCTCTCTCCAACCCATTGTCCAGTCCAATCCATGTCTGATGAGTTGGCTTCTGGAATGGTTCCTGTCCTGGGCCAACAGAAGGTTTGGGGACCATGACTGCTGGGATTCTTCTAGTTTTAGTCAGACCATTAATCTGGTCTTTTTATGAGAATTTGGGGCCTGAATCCCACTTTTCTCCTGCTTCCTCAGGGGTTCTCTATTGTGCTCCCTGTCAGGGCAGTCATTGGTTGTGGCCAGGCACTATCTAGTTCTTCTGGTCTCAGGATGATGTAGTCTCTAGTTCATGTAGTCTTTTCTGTCTCTTGGACTCATAATTACCTTGTGACCTTGGTGTTCTTCATTCTCCTTTGATCCAGGTGGGTTGAGACTCATTGATGCAACTCAGATGGCCGCTTGCTAGCGTTTAAGACCCCAGATGCCACACTTCAAAGTGGGATGCAGAATGTTTTCTTAATAGAATTTATTTTGCCAATTGACTTAAATGTCCCCTGAAGCCATAGTCCCCAAACCCTGGCCCCTGCTCCGCTGACCTTCGAAGCATTCAGTTTATTCAGGAAACTTCTTTGCTTTTGGTCCAGTCCAGTTGTGCTGACCTCCCCTGTATTAAGTGTTGTCCTTCCCTTCACCTAAAGTAGTTCTTGTCTACTATCTAATCAGTAAATAACTCTTTCAGCCCTCCCTCCCTCCCTCCCCCCTCTTGTAACCACAAAAGAACGTGTTCTCAGTTTAAACTATTTCTCAAGATCTTATAATAGTGGTCTTATACAATATTTGTCCTTTTGCATCTGACTAATTTCACTGAGCATAATGCCTTCCAGGTTCCTCCATGTTATGAAATGTTTCACAGATTCCTCACTGTTCTTTATCAATGCCTAGTATTCCATTGTGTGAATATACCATAATTTATTTATCTATTTGTCCATTGATGGACACCTTCGTTGCTTCCATCTTTTTGCTATTGTAAACAGTGCTGCAATAAACATGAGTGTGCATATATCTGTTCGTGTAAAGGCTCTTATTTCTCTAGGATATATTCCGAGGAGTGGGATTTCTGGGTCGTGTGGTAGTTCTATTTCTAGCTTTTTAAGGAAATGCCAGATTGATTTCCACAGTGGTTGTACCATTTGACATTCCCAGCAGCAGTGTATAAGTGTTCCAATCTCTCCACAGTCTCTCCAACATTTATTATTTTGTGTTTTTTGGACTGATGCCAGCCTTGTTGGAGTGAGATGGAATCTCATCCTAGTTTTAATTTGCATTTCTGTAATGGCTAATGATCAAGAGCATTTCCTCATGTATCTGTTAGCTGCCTGAATATCTTCTTGAGTGAAGTGCATGTTCATATCCTTTCCATGTTACTTTTTATAATATAGATAATGTATGTTGTTCCTCGGTGCCATTGAATCAGTTCTAACTCATATAGAGACCCTATGTATAACAGAACAAAACACTGCCTGGTCCTGTGCCATCCTCACAATCATTGTTACACTTGAGCCCGTTGTTGCAGCCACTGTGTCAATCCATCTTGATGAGGGTCTTCCTATATTTCGCTGACCCTCTACTTTACCAAGCATGATGTCCTTGTCCAGGGTCCGATCCCTCCTGATAACATGTCCAAAGTCTGTGAGTCAAAGTTATATATGGGTAAATATAAGTGCTTCTAATGAGCATTCTAGCTGCACTGTGTCTAAGACAAATTTGTTGGTTCTTCTGGAAGTCCATGGTATATTCAACATCAAAATTAAAAGGCGTCAATTCTTCTTTGGTTTTCCTTATTCATTGTTCAGCTTTTGCATGCATATGAGGTGACCGAAAATACTATGGCTTGGGTCAGGCGCACCTTAGTTCTCAAGATGACATCTTTGCTTTTTAATACTTTAATGAAGCCTTTTGTAGTAGATTTGCCCAATGCAGTAGGTACATAATGTATAGAAAGTCTAATTATAGAAAATGTGGTAAAATTAGGATAAATATTGCAGATGCCAAAACACTGTGTTTGTGTATCTTGAACATCGTGAGGGACAATACGAGGTCATTACTTAATTCCCTTACAGTTCTTTGTCACTTGTCAACAGAATTTCACTTATATTTACTCATATATAACCATCACAACCTAAATGTTAAACATCTGAATGTAAGTCAGAAAGGCTTAAAGCAGGTTTTGCAGATTTTTCACAGCTTTGAAAATAGGCTATGTCTTACAGGGTAATAAGGCAACTCATGAAGTGCAGGAGGTCTATCCTTCCTTTCTCACAGGAGGCTCCCACTGCACATTTGGGTTGGGTTGTTGGGAGGTGCCAAAATCTCTGGAGACTCTCCTGGGATGCAAGGGTAAGTTAGGATGTGTTTGGGAAATTGCCGGAATCTTGGAGCCTGAGATGGAAGCGTTTCCTGAGGCAACTGACAGGGTCCAATAATTGGGTTTTCCTCAACACAGCCCTGAGCACAGGTGAGGGAGATAACAAAGGTGAGTGAACTTCAAACCAGCCCAGATGGGGCTACTCCAGAGACATAAATTTAGCCACAACTGGACCTTCTGAGTAGAATAGGCATCCACCTCAGTGGAGCTATTTCAAGGTTGTTGAGAACTATGCCTCCCCGCCTGACTTAGTTATCTTGTGCTGCTATAACAGAAACAGCACAAGTGAATGGCTTTAACAAACAGAAATCTATTCTCTCACAGTTTAGGAAGCTAGAAGTCCAAATGCAGGGTGCTGGCTACAGGGGAAGGTTTTCCGTGTTGGCTCTGGGGTTAGGTTGTCATCAATCTTCCCTTGGGTCTAGGAGTTTCTCAGCACAGAGACCCCGGGTCCAAAGGATGCACTTTGCTCCCGGCTCTTCTTTCTTGATGGTAGGAGGTCCCTCTCCTCTCTGCTAGCTTCTCTCTTTTATATCTTAAAAGAGATTGACTCAAGATACAACCCAATCCTGTAGAGTTTGTCCTGCCTCATTAACATAACTGCCTCTAATCCTGCCTCATTAACATTATAGAAGCTAGGATTTACGACACATAGGATAATTACATCAGATCACAAAATGGAAGACAACTGCACAATACTGGGAATCATGGCCTAGCCATGTTGACACACATTTTGGAGAATACATATCAATCCATAACACCATCTGTTCACACTAATCCTTTTTTTAATACAAGAAATAAAGCTTATCATTTCAACATTACTCATATAGCTAAAAAAAAATGCAACTATCCTGAAAGACATTTAAAAAAAAATTTAAATAAAATTCACACCTAAGGTAGAAATATACATTGTAATATTTCCTGAAATTAAGGTTTGATAAAATTGAGGCGGGGCGGCGGTAGGGAGGTGGAGAGAAATCACACAGGAGAGCACTGGGCTCTGGGTGGGGGGAGGTGGCCTACTGGGATGAAAGCATCAAGGCAAAACTGTCAATTACACATTTTAGCCAGAAAACCAAACTAAAATAAATAAATAAATAAAAACCGTCAAATTGAATCTGACTCACAGTGACCCTGGAGGGTTTCCAAGGAGTAGCTGGTGGATTCCAGCTGCCTACCTTTTGGTTAGCAGCTGATCTCTTAATCACTGTGTCACCAGGGCCCATTTTAGCCAGGGGTCAGTGTTTTTATATATATATATATATATATATATATATATATATATATATATATATATATATATATGATTTCGTGGTGAAAGTTTACAGAGCAGATTAGTTTCCCATTAAACAGTTAATATAGAAATTGTTTTGTGACATTGGTTGCCAATCCTGTGATATGTCAACACTCTTCTCCTCACACCAATGTCCCTGTTCCCATTCATCCAGTAAAACTGCTTTCTTGTCTTTGTTTTTAGGCTGGTGTGCCCATTTAGTCTCATATACATGATTGAACTATAAAGCGCATTCCTCACGTTTGTTTCTGCTTGCCTTGTACCCCAAACCAAACCAATTGCCGTCGAGTGGATTCTGGCTTACAGTAACGCTATAGGACAGGGTTGAACTCCCCCACAGGATTTCCAAGGAGCAGCTGGTAGATTTGAACTGCTGACCTTTTGGTTCGCAGCCAAGCTGTTAACTGCTGGGCCACCAGGGGTCTGTTTGCCCTATAGGCCTGTCTAATCTGCGGAATAACATCAAGGACATCATACACGAAGAAAGCAAGAGGTCATTAACAAGACGGGAGAGAAAGAAAAGACCAAAATGGATGTCAGACGAGACTTTGAAATTTGCTCTTGAATGTCCAGTAGCTAAAGCAAAAGGAAAAAATGATGAAGTAAAAGATTTCCAAGTGCAGCTCAAGAAGACAAAGTATTTTGATGACACATGCAAAGAGCTGGAGATAGAAAACTGAAAGGGAAGAACATGCTCAGCATTTCTCAAGCTGAAAGAACTGAAGAAAAAATGCAAACTTTGAGTTGCAATACTGAAGGATTCTAATGGGAAAATATTAAATGACGCAGGAAGCATTAAAAGAAGATGGAAGGAACACACAGAGTCACTATACCAAAAAGAATTGGTAGATGTTCAACCATTTAAAGAGGTAACATATGATCAGGAACCAAGGGTATTGAAGGAAGAAGTCCAAGCTGCTCTGAAGGTATTGGCGGAAAACAAGGCTCTGGGAATTGACAGAATATGTCAACTGAGACGTTTCAACAAATGGATGCAGCAATGGAAGTGCTCACTAGTCTATGCCAAGAAATTTGGATGACAGCTACCTGGCCAACTAACTGGAAGAGATCCATATTTATGCCTATTCCCAAGAAAGGGGATCTAACCAAATGTGGAAATTATAGAACAATATCATTAATATCACATGCAAGCAAAATTTTGCTGAAGATCATTCAAAAGTGGCTGCAGCAGTATATTGACAGGGAACTGCCAGAAATTCAAGCTGGATTTAGAAGAGGACGTGGGACCAGAGATATCACTGCTGATGTTAGATGGATCTTGGCTGAAAGCAGAGAATACCAGAAGGATGTTTACCTGTGTTTTATTGACTACGCAAAGGCATTTAGCTGTGTGGGTCGTACCAAATTATGGATAACATTGCGGAGAATGGGAATTCCAGAACACTTAAGTACGCTCACGAGGAATCTGTACATGGATCAAGAGGCAGCCGTTTGAACAGAACGAGGGGATACCACATGGTTTAAAATCAGGAAAGGTGTATGTCAGGGCTGTATCCTTTCACCATATCTATTTAATCTGTATGCTAGCAAATAATCTGAGAAGCTGGACTATATGAAGAATGGGGCATCAGGATTGGAGCAAGACTCATTAACAGCCTGAGCTATGCAGATGACACAATCTTGCTTGCTTAAAGTGGACTTGAAGCCCTTACTGATGAAGATCAAAGCCTACAGTCTTCAGTATGGATTACACCTCAACATAAAGAAAACAAAAATCCTCACAACTGGACCAATAAGCAACATCTTGATAAAAGGAGAAATGATTGAGGTTGTCAAAGATTTCATTTTACTTGGATCCACAATCAACATCCATAGAAGCAGCAGTCAAGAAATCAAAAGACCCACTGAATTGGGCAAACTGGCTGCAAAAGACCTCTTTAAACTGTTGAAAAGCAAAGATGTCACTTTGAGGACTAAGGTGCGCCTGACCCAAGCCATGGTGTTTTCAGTTGTCTCATATACACGCAAAAGCTGGACAAAGAATAAGGAAGACAGAAGAAGAATTGATGCCTTTGAATTGTGGTATTGGTGAAGAATATTGAATAAACCAGGGACTGCCAGAAGAACCAACAAATTTGTCCTGGACAAAATATAGCCAGAATGCTCCTTAGAAGCAAGGATCATGAGACTACTTCTCACATACTTTGGACATACTATCAGGAGGGATCAGTCCCTGGAGAAGGACAGCATGCTTGGTAAAATAGAGGGTCAGTGAAAAAGAAGAAGACTCTCAACAAGATGGATTGACACAGTGGCTGCCACAATGGGCTCAAGCACAGCAACAATTGTGAGGGTGGTGCACAACTAGGCAGTGTTTCATCCTGTTGTACATAGGGTCGCTATGAGTCGGAACCAACTTGATGGCGCCTAAAAACAACAACAATCTTTGGGGGAAGGGTGAACCTTGGGAGTGAATTCAGTACTGAGTTAAAAGGGTGAAAATTAAAAGATTGTTAATAATGGGCCATATTTCTATGTAGCAATGTCTAGACTTAGATGATGCATCCATTAGTTGGAGTTTGGCAGTGATTTTACTCGGGTTTTTGGTCATTATGTACAGCCTACTGGTAGTTGAGATATGAAACAATAGTTTCCTTTTCAAATTTCTGAATACACTCATTTCTTTCCTCAAATGTCACTTTATGTATTTACTAAATTTCATAAAAAGTGTCACTTAATAACACTACCAGTGATGCTTGGTATTAATACCCCAAACACATGTACTAGGGACATGCCTGCAAAACTGCTTCCGTAAAACCTTATGGCAAATTTTGAAACCAAATACTTTTAATATTTTCAATTAAATAAGTATCCAGGTAAGAGGATTCAGGTACATAATTTGAAGGTAAAGATTCAGTTTCTGGAACGATGCATTGGAAACTGCTGGCAGTGGCGGTCTCCAGGGGCGAGAACTCGGTGGTTGGGGGATGAAAGGAGACTTACTTTCCTTTCTATTCTTTTGTACATTTTGAATCTGTAACAAGTGCACGCATTTCTTATTCCAAAGGAAAATTAAAATACATGAAAATTAAATATTCCGGAAACTCTGTTGATAACTCTGTTACTGAATATCCCTGTTAAGGTGCTTTTTTTTTCTTAAACCTTCAAAATAAAGGACAACAGCTCTGCTATTTACAGCAGCCCTTCCTCCCCGACTCCCCGCATTCCAACCGCCATGTGTAATTCCTTTAAGGAGCCCAGTAAGCATGTGTGGGAGTCAAAAATGCATTTAATCATTTCTCCCCCAAGTTGGACAGAAGTGTGGCAAGGAGGGCCATCTGTTTTGTTTGAATGAGAAATGACCCAGCATTCTGATTTCAATTAGCCTCTTTGTAGCTTTATGTTTGGGCTGATTCCAAAGGTAACAGTTCAAACTAAGTGTAGAGAGGAGCTGGCCAAGTTCTGCCAGTGCTGATTTGTTTTAACAACTGTCAATGAACATAGAACAAGTGTACAAGACAACGTTGCTGGATACACATTAAAATGCATAATTTTACAGAATCAAAATAGCACGTTCTGGAATCTTAAAACTAAACAAAATACCGAAATGGTGTCTTTAAGTTATTAAGCACTAATTTAAATATTTAAAACTAATTTACTACTTTATCATCTAAATTCCTAGTTTCAATCAACAGCTATTTATAGAACACCTACTATATGCAAAGTACCATTATGCCCTGGGCATGAATCAAAGATGAAGATAAGCGGTAGTTCTGGCCTTGAGAAGTTTGCCATCTACATAGGAGGATAAGCCTGCAAAGTTAAATAACAATTTCGGTACTATTTAAGACAATAATAGGAGTCCTGTCAAATATTAGTTTTTTTTTTTTTTTTTTAATGAATTATTATGAGTTTAAGTTTAGAGGATGGAAAAGGATTACTTTGGTCAAAAACTTTTTACATTAAGGGTTTGCTCACTAGTGGTAGAGCAGGACTGGAATATGACCCCATCTGACTCTAAAGCCTGTGTCCCTTCCATATTACCGCTACTGGCATTTTATACACACACACATATTCACACACACATTTTGGGTATGAAGCTTACAAAGATGGATGAACAGCATCTAGAATGGCTGAAGGTAACCCAAAGACGTAAAGCTGCACTGGTGAAAAGTCCGAAAACACCTTCCATGGCTCTGGGGAAGCCAGCCTGAAGCTTGTCTCTAGTTGCCACTATCTCCCAAGGGTGTTTGTCAAAGACGCTCCACCATGCCAGATTCTTGGGTCTCCATCTTGCACAAGTTGATCACCCAATTCTTTCATGGATTCAAGGAAGTCATATGAGTGGGGGGTCATTTCTGATGGTGGTTAGCTTGTGCCATTCGAGCAATGACAGATTCACATTCTCGCCACCTGCAAAGTGAGCACCATAGCACTCAGGTGTTCCTGTCCTTACCATCTATCTGGTTTCTTGACGTCCTGAAAGAAGACTCTACCACTTCGTTTCTGCAGTCTCATCAGTTTCTCATCCTGTGCCCTCTCCTTGAGGGGTTGGCAAAGTTCTCCATACTCACATCCAGGGCAGAGCAGTAACCGGTCAAGGTATCCTTGCGGTGGTCACCTGAGCGGGTACCCTGAGGTATGGCCATGGCTAGTCAGCAGTGTCATGGGGTGGATTCTGAGGGGCTGGAAGGGGGAGTCCCCAGCTCCTTCCACCCTAGCATTGGTGAAGCATGAAATCGGGCAGCAACTCTCTATACTGTGATTGGCCCTAGAGTTAAACAGCTTCCTGCTGTATATGACATCACCAAAACCCAAACCCGTTGCCGTCGAGTCTATTCCGACTCATAGCAACCCTGTAGAACAGAGTACAACTGCCCCATAGGGTTTCCAAGGAGAGGCTGGTGGATCAAACTGCTGACCTTTTTGGTTAGCAGCCAGGCTCTTAACTACTAAGCCACCAATGCTCCGAATATGAGAGAGTCACAGTTAAGATGTTCCAGCACAACCTGCCTGGCTTTAGGGTTAGCCAAAAGGCCCTTGCTCACTCTGACCTGACCTGCCTCAAGTTTTCTTGGGTAATAATGCCAATCAAAAACCATTTAGCTTACATTTAGACAGTCAGATATGAATTGTTAATTGTAAAAACTAGCTTTTAAAAAGTAAACACTAATCCTTAAATCTATGCTTTTCAATTTGTATCTAGCATATGCTTAACTATTTCCAGAGAAACTGATTATACGACCTATTACAGTGCTATTATTTACCATGGCAAAGACAATGTGTCCTAGACGGCTTTTTGATAAAAATACCCAGAGTTGTGTTTTGTTTACAAAGTAAAATAAGTCACTGTTAATGAGAATGTCAAATATATCAGTGGGTCAAGGAAAGAAGTGTTGAAAAAGATAATCAAATGTGAGAATGCAGATCAGAAGTTCAGATGATCAGGCTGAAGAAAGCCAGTAGAATTTGGAACGGTAGAGGACCATACAGAAACAATGTGTTTAGACTTCAGATTACAGAGTCAAAGGCAGAACAAATCAGTAGGAGGGAAGAGGCCTCACTTCTATCAAAGTAAAAATATCAGACAAACAGCATTATTTTCTGCATATTGATTGCACTGTATGTGATGGTTGGCATTTATTTGGGCTAAAAGGAGAAAAATATAAACATGGAAAAAGATTCTCTGGGTAACATACATTTATGTATTAATGAACTGCCATAATGTCCTGCTGTTCATAGGCTGAAGGTCCAGAACGTACTCTGTTAAGGTCATTCTGTCCATTAAAGACCAAAAGCAGGACTTAATAAAGCCTTCTAAAGCTGATCATCAAAAAAACAAACAATAAAAAAAATCTTTAGCTAAGACCTTTGAAGCTTTATGGGAGCCCCGGTGGAGCAGTGGTTGAGTTTGGCCACTAAACAAAAGGCTGGCAATTTGAACCCACCAGCTGCTTCTTGGAAACTCTGTGGGGCAGTTCTACTCTGTCTTATAGGGTCACTATGAGTTGGAATCAACTCGATGGCAATGGGTTTTTTTTTTAACAGGTTATACAGCTTTATAATTTTTAAAGGGTTTTGGGACTTGTGGTATTACATAATCTTAGTACGTGCAAAGGTCTTTGAAAAGTATAAGATATTGCAAAGATTAAGGTATTAGTAATTTTCAAGTGCAACATCAAATAGAACAAAGTAACCAGATACCCATTTCTGAGCAACCAGGAAGACTGGGCTGCATCTGCGCATAAGCTTCGTACTTCACGTGGTAGAATGGATAACAAAAAAACTACATCCTCCTCCTCCCCTCAAACTGTCTCATGACCTAAAAGGCAATCCTTTCAATTAAAGCACTGAATACACACCAAAAAACCTGAAATGCAAATATTAAGGAACATTATTATTTTATATATTAGCATTGCTTAGATTATCAAATCAGCCAATGGTATTGCTTAGATTATCAAGTCAGCCAACAGAGTGCAACAGTGAATAAATGAGACCTAGCTAGTTACAGCTGCTGTGAGTCAGCACAGACTTGACAGCAACGGGCTTGGTTTGTTTGGCTTTTTTGTTGGTTTAGTTAGGTAAATTCTGAAGTAGCAGGAAAAGGAAGAAGATTCTAAAGCATTCAATTATTTATTCAAAAAATGTGTGATTGCCTCCTGCGTTGACAGCACCATGACAACCAAGATGAGTAAGATAGGACCCAGTCCCAAAAGGACTTACTTGTAATTTTAGTGGGGGAAGATAGATACCTAATAATTACAGTGTAAAGTATGAAGTAAAAAATCATTTATTTTATGAGGGTTTTTAAAAGCCTTTTCAATCAAGAGCTGACGTTCATGGGTTTTCTGAGGAACTCTGGTGATACCGGAAACAGGATATCTCAAACAACACACTTGCCTCAGCACGAATACAAACCCAGCCCTGAGATCCTTCTGTACTCTGTGGGGTCAACTTCTCTACAATTGCTCTCAGGGAAACCCAGCCACGGAGCTAATACTCTTGCTGTCTTGTTAATCATGAAGCTGTCTTCTGTCGGGGCGTGTGAGCCCAGGCCAGAGGAGTGCCACCTCGGACACCAAACACCAGGTTCCTTCCAACAGGGGTCACTGACTTAACAGTGATCAGAGAAACGAATTCCCTATGACATTCAGTTCAATGGATGCTTTTAACTTCAGTGCTGTAGGATTCCGGTCAAGAAGAAAAGAGAGAATGCTTACTTACTAGTCTTTGTTTTCCACTAGATACATCATCAGAAGGTGTATTAAAATAAAACAAGCGAAACAGATCTATGTTAAAATAAAATGTGACTTTTTGTTTTGTTATTTTTATCAGGATTAAAACAAGAGTTTTGGCAACATGAGGTTAACATGTCATACTGGGCTTTGACTGAAGCAAAGGCATTTGAAAAGCTTTTACGTTTTCTTCTGAAGACCAAATTCTGTTACAAACTCCAATGTGCTATAAACTTAATATAGTAATGTTTGTGACCAACAAACAAAATTAAAAAAAAAAAAATTTTTTTTTTTATAGTTTGCATAAATTAGCCTTGGGAGACTTGGTGGCGCAGTGCTTAAAAACTACAGCTACTAACCAAAAGGTTGGCAGTTTGAATCTACCTGCCGCTCCTCGGAAACCCTATGGGGGCAGTTCTATTTTGTCCTATAGGATCACTGAGTTGGAATCATCTCGACAGCGGGTTTGGTTTTTGGTTTGAAAGTTATCCTTACTTTTATGTTTTAAGATGCTTTAATATTAAAATCTGTATGTTGTTTCTTTAAACCTGTGGGAGTTTTTCTAACTCCCTAAATGAGGGCGGAACAACATGAGCGAACAGCTTGGTGGTGACGGACACATTCTGGAAGGAGGTGGATGGTACGGTGCCCTCTGGCAGCTCTTGCAGGTCTCACTGAAGGGAATGCGTGAGGGAGGCCACCCAGAAGTCCTGCAGTCCTCTGGGGAGATGACAGTGCAGGCTACGGGGCGCAGGGGGCAGAGGAAGCGATGGGTTTGAGGACTTTGGAGGTAAAATGCACTAAACTTGATGACTAATTGGAGAAGTGCCTCGGATGACCTGAGTTCCTGGCTTCCAGTCAGAGCTGAAAGGCTTCAATTGAGAAGAAGAAACCAGGATGAGGAGCAGGTTTGGAGGATGGAGAAAAAATAAGTTTCCTTTCGTAGATAAGAAACTTGAGGTTCCGGAGGGACACTTAGGCGATGTCCGGCAAGCAGTTAGCTCTACCTGGAGATGCAGGTGATGTTTATAAAAACCAGAGCAAGAAATGAGACAAAGAATACCAACAGACAAGTAGGCCAAAGCTGGAGACCACCATTATCTTGTTGGGAGAGCAGGAAAGGGAACCCACAAAGGAGGCTGTAACAGAATTCATACACAACAAAACCAACTGGAAAATTACAGGGTTTCCGGTTTTGATGTACTTCTCCAGAATACATCTCTGGGTCAGGGCATGTTTGTAACAATCTCCTTGAGATTCTATGCAGTGGTTTACAGCCCAGACTTTGAGAAACACTGCTTCAAGGACAGGTTTCAAGGAGAGACTGAGTAATCATGTGCAGCAAAGATCTAGTAAAATTAGGACTGAAAAGTACCCACCGCATGCCGTAATTAGGTGGTCTCTGGAGACTTTAAAATCATTTTCAGTAAAATCCTGGGAAAGTGAGAAGCCAGGATGTCAAAAAAGGATGGGACAAAGGTATGGGTCAGAAGACAGAGAAATGGGTCAAGAGGAAGGTTTTTTTTAAACATGGAAAAATGTTGGATGTATTTAAAAGCAGAGAGCAAGCAGAGGAAGGATCTGATACAGAGTAGAAGGGAAAACAGAAGAAGAAAGGGGACTGGGACATAGCAGGAGGAACCATTCTTCAACAGATTGGAACAAAGATGGGTGAGGTAAGTTTGGTTGTGGGTTGAAGGGATGGCAGGAACAAGAAGACCCTTGGCATTCAGGGTTCTATATGAAAGTCCAGGCTACTTTCTTGATGTTCTGGGCAAGGACAACAGGCTGAAGACAAAATGCCACTTTCTTTAACATGGTGCTCAGGACCAGTCCTGCAAAATGGACAGATCCTAGAAATGACCCAGGTAGACACTGGATTATCAGACAAAAAGAGTGAAGCTCTCTACCATGTCTCAAGCAGGAAAACACCTCCATCATCTTGTTCCACTACACTTCTCTTCCACTAACATTTCCAGCTATTAGGGATCATGGAAAGGACTTCTCCCAGGGGTTTCTGGGCTCTCACGCAAAACACTGTAACACAACTCTTTTTTTTCCTGGGGGTAGAGATTGGCTGCTAACCAAAAGGTCAGCTGTTCAAATCCACCAGCCACTCCTTGGAAACCCTATAGGGTAGTTCTATCCTGTCCTATAGGGTCACTATGAGTTAGAATCGACTCAATGGCAATGAGTTTGGTTTAGTTTATACTAAAACTATGGAAAAGGGTCTACAGGTTCTAACCAACCACCACTGCCGCTTAACTTTTTCCCTGGAAAACATCTTAAACAAATCATGGCAGCTATCTCCTGAAGACAGTCATGATCAAAGTCACAGAAAAGAGGCTAATTTTTTCCATTTCCCTTCTTACCACTGGTCTTGCCTTCCTTTTGAATGTTCCTTTCCTCCCTTCTAAGTCTTTTCCTTTAATACTTTTCCCAACTTCCTCTCCATTATTTAAGTGTGAAATACGATTACTTCAAAGTATAAAGAAAAAATACATAAAAGTTATATCAAACCAATAAAGGTGACTGTTTTAGTCACTAAACTAGTTCACTGAAGGAAAAAATTGAAGAAACTTAGTGTTGACCAATAAAACTAGGTTGCCGTCTCAATTAAAAGTCTGAATAAAACCCTTTTAGTACCTTAGCCAAATTACATATACAAAAATAAATACACTATACAAAAACGAAATACACTGTAAGAGATATCTGAAATAAAATTGAAAGAAATTTTTTAAACTGAAATCCTCTATGTGAGTGGTTAAAAAGATCAGAGGCTCCTTACACAATGATACTTTTACAGTTTCACTATTCAAATACATTGATCAGTTTTATAAAAAAAGGATATTAACATAAAATTATTCAGTAAGAACCCCGCAACATCATATAGGCACCAGTAATTGTAGTTGTAAGTTTAATGGCGGTATCTGATATGCTCTCGTAAGCAGCAAGCACTCAGCTCCTAAAATACAAACGAGTATCTTCACAGCTATAAGCAGACATCTCTGCAATCATCCCAAATCTCCGTATTTCACATAAATTAATTTAAATTAGTCAAATGAATATGCAACAGAAATACTTCTTAACTCTAGGAAATAAAACTGTGAAATCCAAATTAAGACGATGTAATTATAAGGAAAAGATGAAGACTTGCTAGTATACATAATGTATAGATCATAAGAACTGACTTATTAAAAATTAAAAAATACTGTATTCTGAAAAACAAGACAAACATAAAATCCTTAATGTAGTTAGAAGGCCTGCATTAAGTAGTGAATTTACATCATAATTTGGCCAAATATGCATGATTAAAACTTCCATATTTGCCTAACAATGATAATTTTAGAACCATCACAAAGCCCAGAAGACTAGAATTTCATTTAGATTGAAACTCAAAAAGCATTACATTAACAAAATTCAATAAAATCTGATAAACGAGTATAAACCATTTTAAAATACCCATAGTAAATAGATTTGTATTTACAGAATCTCCTTGAACATATAACAGGTAATGATGCAATGAAGACGTTTTTACAATATTTATTAAGATAAATTTATAAATTGAAAGACTCAGAGGCACATAGTTTAAAGGCCAATACCATGGGAATAATGAAGTCAACACAGAAAAGGAAAAGATCTGAACAATTACAACCATTACAAGATTCTTTTTAAAAGCCACATCCCCCAGTGAACATACCATAGGAATCATCCTTCAAAATTACCATGATAAAAAGTTATTTCCTTCAAAGAAAAATAATTCTTTCCACCTACCGAGCCTAGAAAATTCTATTTACAATCAGCTGTCCTGCATTTCATCAGTATTGTTTAATATGGCCTTCTCTATTCTGCTGTTAGAAGTACTGAAAATTTCTTAGCTATTGTATTTACAAACGCACATAATATTTAAATTTGCTCTTCACTGAGAACAACTGAAAATATACTTAATCAAATCACAATACAAATGTTTAGTGTTGAAAACACATTCTGTGGGGACAGGTGTAGGGTAGAGGTGTATTCAGAATTATGTTGCTTCTGATGAAATACTAGGCCAATAAGTCTGATAAAACTCAAGGTAGTCACAAAAACAGGTCTTTGTTGATGAAGAATTTAATTTATTTCTGTTTGAACTGGACACACTGGGCTTCTTCAGTCTACCTTCACCACACTGTATATTTTGGTAACAAACCAGAAGCATGCAAAGAAGCCAATGGTTCCTATAAAAAGAAAGAATAAAAATAAATAAATTAGATATTTTCTAAGTATAGTTATTGGGAGTTCTTAGTTTTCAAAGAATTACAATAAAATAACATATTTTACAAAACGTTAAGAGTTACATAATTAGGGGATAACAAAGACGCTCTGCAGCTAACCACGAGGGCCGTGTGGTACCAGAGAGAGCGACAACTCCTTTATAGACTTAGCTCTGTCATCTCCAAGCCTCTTTCTTTACTGTGTTAAACAGAGATAAATTTATCCACCCTAGCTACCTCCATAGACTGTCATCTAGACCACATGAGATAATTCATGAAAACATGAATGCCTGAATTTTCAGATAACTTCACTCATCTAAGGAGCCCGGGTGGTACAGTGGTTAGGGGCTGTGGCTGCTAATCAGGATGCACCGAGGCAAAAGGGAGGCATGTACTTTTAATGTGGCTGGTAAATGAACTTGGCCAGAACTCAAGTTCACTTTTCTCTGATTTCAAGTGCAGTCTTTTATGTTATACTACGGTCAGGTTTACTAAACACAGATTCAAAGAATTTTTCAAAAGATATACACTAAATCGTGAAATCACCTAACACATTTAAAAAATAAACTAAGGTATACCATTTTTTCCAGGATTATCTCCTGGGAAATATTCAGTAGGTAGGAATGTAGAAGAATACATAAGGTGATACAATATACTCTGTGTAATTTTTATATTTAAAGTCCCAAATGCTTTTCACAATTGTTTTCAGTGTAACATAGAGAAAAAGCATTAAAGGAGATTTTCTGTATCAAGAGACTAGATGTGGAACATGACTGTGTGGGGTCACGCACTCTGTCACTACACTCATTTGTATATCCTACATGTACTGAGTACCTACAACCTACAAGGCACTGTGTGTGTTTTAGAGTAAAGACAGACAGATACTCACACTGGATATTTGAGATGTTTACTACGGACTGGTAAAACTAATAGTGGCAACATAAATACATTTAATTAACCTTGTGCTTACCAAGAATTTCAAGATGATGGGAAAAGATATTTTAAGAAGACAAAAATATTTTATCACCATCCTGGTAACCCTAAGAAAGTTAGTTGCTTTATTTTATTCTTACTAGGGGGCAGATATCGTGTACAGGGAACCCTGGTGGCACCGTGGTTAAGAGCTTGGCTGCTAACTAAAAGGTCGGCAGTTGGAGTCCACCAGCTGCTCCCTGGAAACTGCAGGGGGCAGGTCTACTCTGTTCTATAGGTTTGCTATGAGCCAGAATTGACTCAATGGCAACGGGATTGGTTTTAGTTTTTGGATAGTGTACATACTAAATATAGCATCTTTCCTTATGTGACAGAGTAATTATATTTGCTTTGTAAACTGGACTGACTTAAATAACTGCAGTCTGGAATGTTCCGAAGCAATTACAGACATACCTACTTTAGACAAATGCAATACGTTTAAAGGGCTCACCACTCCCTTATGTAGAACCTTCTTCACAAAGAGAAACACACCACAATTTATTAGCTTAACTGGCTGATTCAATTTGATGTGGCTGCAGAGTTTAGATTACAAAAGCCGTCTCACTCTGAATGAGTGAAAATATGACACTTTAAAAGTCAGGAACAATAAAATTTAGGTCGTGTTTGAACTGTCATTTTCTTTATCCTATGCCTGGATAAACAATAGCTATTCTTTTTTTTTTTTTATTCACTAAGATCGCTGTTTCCGTGTGTTGGTCTGGAATAAACGATTCCATACATGCATTTATGGACACACAAATACAGATGCACAAAGAGGGTAATTCCCAGTTTCGTAGGCCACGACTATCTCACAGACCATTTATTAAGATCTATGGCTGTGGATCACACTATTGTATCATATGGCACCACAATACACAGCCCTCCCACCGCCATGTCTCCTCGGTGTCCTGGGACACAGATGGACGTCAGTGCTCGACGCACTGATACAGCAGCAGAGGCACACCCAAACCCCACCTGGTGCTCTTAAACCTTAACAGACAAGTAAAAAGTAGAACAGTTATAATTAAAAAATAACAAAAGATTTGGTCTTTTCTTTTTGGCTTCGATACTTCCTCATATGGCATTCAAGACAATCTTAGATAAAATCTTAAGTGTACACTTAATGTAATATTACATTTTTGTGACCAAAGTCCCAGTTTCCTTATTTTCACTCAGTCACTCACTTCATAACTGTCTACCAAGCACCCGTAGGGATCTGAGATACAGAAAGCTTTTATCTAGTTGGATGGAGAAGATAAACATAAAATAAATATCAATACATGCTACGTCCCATTAGGCACTTGGATTTTAAAGTGGAGATAAAAACTTCCAGAATGAAGAGTGCCCCATTATCATCTTGCCTTATTCTCAGTCTCATCTTGACTTTGGCTCTTTCCAATCTCTACTTCCTCCCAAACTTAGGTAGCTATAGCTTTTTTCCCCATTTCTGAAGTGGGAAAAGAAAGACTGTGTGTACCATGAAGGGGTTAACAGAAGGAAATCTTGAGATTTACTGATCCAGGGCTCCCTATGCCTTTAGCCCAAGGAGCCCATCAGCCTTTTTCCTTCAGGTTCTGTTTCATCACCTTTGGTTTACTGATATTCAACCCACAGGCGGACAGACCACTATGCTTAGCTGTGGTGAGGACTAAATACAGGAACACCAGGTAGCAGAAACCTTCATGGGTTTTATAAGAGGAAAATACTTATACATTATTTGTCTAAAAACTAACAAGAATCATTTCAATTCTTACCTGTAAAGAGGAAGAAGATCAAAACCATTATCATGGTATAACCAAAGTACAAAATTGTACTCGCTGTTCCTGTGATCTGCAGTTTTGAGAAGAAGTAGTGTACTGCATATATCAAGAAATACACGGCAGTAAAGCCACTGGTGAGGAAGGACCGCCACTGCCAATGATAATCCTAGATGGAAGAGAAAGAAAGCCAAGGGCAAGAATTACTTTCCAAGTAAGAGATGACAGGTAGCAAAACAAAGTTACCAAGGAAACATAAAGTAAAGTAGCCCCTAAAACCTAGTGTTTGAGAGAAGTTCCAGCCTCTTTTTCTTATTTGAGTTTTGTTTATTTCCCTCTTCCTTAAGGTGCTAAAAGGCACTCGCATCTCCGGTGAAAGTACTTAAAGACTGGCTAAAAAACTGTTAAAACTGTTTATGAATAATGCAGCATTAGGCTATAGCTCAAAATTTACGCTTCTCAAAGAAAGCAATGTACAAATAGCTTAGTTACACAGCTCAACATTTGTACTACCTACCTTCAGGTCCAGTTAACTCTCTATTAGAAAGGTTATTCTGCTAAGGTCTGTTTGAACTTCCTTCCCTCTCAGTACTAACAGGGTTTAAACACGGTAGGCTATTAAAACAGCTCTTCCTGCTTTTATGTAAAACAGCTTACAGCTTAGGAGAGCTTTGAAAAGAAGACAGGTCACTATCTCTCCAACCCTTTGTAACACATGACTTAAAAAGCATCCTAAGTTTAGAAAATTCCAGAGAATTCACAAAAAAATTACTGTTGTTTGTTGTTAGGCACCGTCTAGTCAATTTCGACTCATAGCAACCCTATGTCCCATGGGGTGGCTAGGATTCGAAAAAAGCTATCAGAGCCAATAAATGAATTCAGCAAAACTGCAGGGTACAAGATCAACACATAAAAATCAGCGTGTTTCCATACGTCAGCAATGAACAACCCGAAAAGGCAACTGAAACAATTCTATTTAATAAAAGCACCCAAAAGAATAAAATACCTAGGAATAAATTTAGCCAGGAGGTGAAAGACCTGTACACTGAAAACTACAAAATAGTGCTGAAAGAAATGAAAGATCTAAATAAATGTCATCCTGTGTTCACAGACTGGAATACTTACTATTACTAAGATGGCAATACTCTTCAAAGAGATCTACAGATTTAACGCCATCCCAAACAAGACTTCAATGGCCTTTTTTGCACAAATGGAAAAGATGCCTCTCAAATTCACATGGAATTGCAAGGAGCCCCAAATAACCACAACGATACTGAAAAAGAACAGGCTGGAGGGAACCACACTTTCTGGTCTCAAAACGTACTACAAAGCCATCATAATCAAAACAGTGTGGTACTGGCATAAGAACAGACACACAGACCAAAGGCACAGCACTGATAATCCAGAAATAAACCCACACATTTACTGCAAGTTGATTTTCGACAAGGTACCAAGTCTACTCAATGAGGAAACAGCCTCTTCAATAAATGGTGCTGGGACAACTGGGTTTCCACATGCAAAAGAATGAGGTTAGATTCCTACCTCGCAGCATACAAAAATTAACTAAAGGAAGAAAGGCCTGGCAATCTACTTTCAAGAAATCCGCCACTGAAAACCTTACGGAGCGCAGTTCTACTCTCATGCAGACGGAGTCGCCGTAAGTCAGAATCGGCTCAACAGCAACTGCATGACCTATACGCTAAAGAACAAACAGCTGATGCCAGGGAACATTTGGGCTTCGACGCAGCAATGCAGCAGCTGGCCAGTGCTTGAAAGAGAAGAGCGGCCCAGCAGGGACAGAATAGGCCCCCGTCCATGCAGCATTACAACTAAGCAGAGCTTAAAGCAGTGCCTGGGTGAGAGTAACATCCAGGCACAGTTTGGCCAACCCATAGGGGCCCCAGCGAGGAGTGATGAGAGGACGAGGCCTGCCCCTAATCCAGAGAGGCTTTCCCAGAGGAGGACTACATGGGGGACGTGCCAGGAGTACCCTACTTAGGGGTGGGATGTCACTCCCAGGTCAAAACCTGCGCTGAGGTGGACAAGCCATAGCTCCCTGAACAGGCTTAAGAAGCAGTGGTGTGGAGGTGGTGGAGGTCCTGGGAGAGGGGTCCCGTGGCATGGAGCTATGCGTCGTGGCAGAATCAGAGGTAGAGGTCAGGGTATGATAGGTGGGGAAAGAGGGGGCTTTGGGAGCAGAGGCCGAGGCTGTGGATGAGGGAGAGGTGCCCTTTCTCACCCTGTACTGACCAAGGAGCAAGTGGACAACCAGGCGGATGTGTTATGTCGAAAACAAAAGGACACCTGGATGCTGAGTTGGATGCTACATGGAGCAGACAGATTCGGAAACTAATGATCAAAGCCTGCTCACCTTCCTGTGAGAGACTCTTGTTGAGTCACCACATCTGTCAACACCCTTGAGATAAAAGAGAAGAAACCTGAGTGACGCTGGAAGGACCTGTCAGAACAGGCTACGGACTGACTTGCCCGTCTGCATTTAGTGTGTTCCTTTCTGATACTGTGTTATACGGAACCCTTTTTCCTTTGACTTCGTTTTATGTATTATATACATATTTTTTCACCCAGATTTCTCTTTGAACATGGATATGTTTGTTGGCCTTGTGGCTAGAACTCCCTCTTCCCTGCTCCATCTTCCCATGCCTGTTCTATGTTCTGACATTCTACTGTTTCCTCTGTTCATCTCTGTACCCCCTAAGAGAGGTCCCAGAAAGAGTCACTGAGGGTTCACTTTACAATCAATAGTCCTCCCTCACGTCTAGGTTTCTGAAATGCAGTTCTGTTCTGTATGTTCTTTAATGGCCTTCTGGAAATGTTTAGAAAATTCAGAACTCAAACATGCATTCTGTTGTAGTGACAATTTAGTATAGCAAACTGGGAACACTGACTTAGCTACAGGACCACGTGACAGGTTGGATCACATAACAGGTTACACAGTGACAGCAGCTCTGATCCGGTTAAAGTTACTACCACGTGTGTTCGCACCACACAGATGACAAACAATGTGTACTTTCTACCCTCAAATGAGATAAACCTTTTGCTTTGTATCCTGTACAAAGACGTGCTGCTGGATTGGCTTCTACCTGCAACAGAGAAAGGAGCCAACTGAGTTGGCAGACGCTGCAGAAGGGGGGGTGTGGGAGGGTGATGGGACTAACCGCTGGCAGGGGTCAGGTCAGACTCCTGCTGAAATGCTCTCACCCTTACGTTTATTCCACACCAGCCTCGGGTCCCCACTCGTTTGCTTTGTCTGACCCTCTCGTTTCCCTTGAGGACGTAATTAAGGTCAGCTTTGTCAGCTGGTGCGATTTCAGTGGAATCTTGTATTCGTTACAACATGAAATCAAAACAAACAAACTACAAATGAATCAAAGACCTAAATATAAGAGCTAAAACTCTTAAAGAAAACATGAAGATAGTCTCATGACCTTGGATTTGGCCACAGACTCTTAGATATGACACTAAGAGCACGGGCAACAAAAGAAAACACAGATAAATCAGACTTCATCAAAACTAAACTTCTGTACTTCAAAGGACATTATCAAGAAAACAGAAAGACAGCTTATGGCACGGGAGAAAATATCTGCAAAATCATACATCAGACAAGGGTCCAGTATCCAGACTATAAGGAGTCCTGGTTGTGCAATGGTCAAGGTCCTCGGCTGATCAACTGAAGGGTCCGTGGTTCCAACCCACCAGTGGCTCCGTGAAGAACAGGCCTAGGAATCTGCTCTCATGAAGATTTACAGCCTGGAAAACCCTATGGGGCAGTTCTACTCTGCCCTGTAGGGTCATTATGAGTTGAAATTGACTCAACGGCATAAGACAACAACAACATCTAGGATATATATAAAGTACTCTTACAATTCAACAACAAAGAGCCCAATTAAAAAATAGGCAAAGGACATACAAATGGCCAACAAGGACATGAAAAGCTGTTCAGTAGGGAAATGTAAAATAAAACCAACATAAGATACCACTTCACACCCACTGGAATGGCTATGAGTCAGAATCAACTTGACGGCTATGGGATGATGGTGATGATGATGTAGATGGCCATAATCAAAATAACAGAAATTAACAAGTGTTGGTGAGGATGTAGAGAAATTGGAATCTTTGGACACTGCTAGCTGGAATATAAACTGGTTTGGCTGCTATGGAAAACAGTTTCATGGTTCTCAAAAAGTTAAACATAGAATTTTAAGACCCAGCAGTTCTATTCCTAGGTATATATCTAAAACAACTGAACACAGGTACTCAAAAAAATACCTGTACACCAATGTTCACAGATGCACTATTCATAATAGCCAAAAAGGGGAAACAATCAAAATGTCTATTAACCTATAAATGGATAAACAAATTGTGGCATATACATACAATGGGATATGAGTCGGCAGTAAAATCGAAGAGTACTGACACATGCTACAATGCAGATGAACCACAAAACACTACGCTAAGTAAAAGAAGCCAGACACAAAAAGTCACATGTCGTATGATTCCAATGATATGAAACGTCCAGGACAGGTGAGCCCACGGTCACAGAAAGCGCACTGTGGCTGCCAGGGCCAGAAGCAGGGAGAATAAGAAGTAACTGCTTGCTGGGTATGGGGTTTTATTTAGGGGTAATGCAAATGTTCTGGAACTAGACAGAGGTGCTGGTTCCAAAATGCTGTGAATTATATTAAATGTCACTGAACTGTACACTTTAAAATGGTTACTTCAATGTTATGTCAATTTCACTGCAATTTAAAAATATAAACATACCAAGTTTAACAAGCTTAGATATCATCTCCTATACAGAAATTAACCATAAAAGAATGAATTTAACACAACCTTATTCTTAAAAATTCAATTTTACCTATACATAGAGATGCCATCATCTGCCATATTGCCACGAATATAATTCACTAAAATGTAATGACTGAAACTTTTTAATGAATTGTCCCACTTAGAACATCTATTTTTACTAAACTTTGAGTCTACAAATATCTGTATTATAAAAACAGAATTAATTTTTAAGTTAGGCATTTAAAAAAACTCAACAAGGAAAATTCAGCACAATTCTATAAGAGGTTATTCTCAAGAAATTAACATTTTAAAGTCTCTAATAGCAAGCTCTAAATGAATATACTGAACTAGGTACTATCTTCGTTCAATCTTAAAGTGGCCTACATTTGATTTAGGAATACAGGTCAATTTCTATCATAATAAACAGAAATATTTCAATTAATAGTATTCAAGATTGCCATATGACAAAATTATAAATAAATCTACAAAAAAAGTCTAAGTTAAATAAATATTGCTAATACATACCTCTGCACATAGGTGGAAATAGCAAAGAAGTATAGTTGCCTCAGAACATGTAATAACCAAAATGATAAACACCAGAAATAGGAAGCCAAACATGTAATACATCTGATGAGACCTATAATAAATTGACATATTGATAAAATTATAAATATCTTCTCTTTAACACAGTAAATGATATACTCTTTTCATTTTTCATGAACTGAAAATGTTTGCGTTTTCTCCCAGTTAATCAAACAAGTTCTAATAGGTTTAGATGGTGATGGAGGTTGGGCACCAGGCAGGGGAAGAAAGGATATGGGAACGTCACCAGGCTTTATCTTTCTTCTCAGGTAGAACCTGAAACTCAGGTTTACTCAAATATGCTTAGTCGATTTGTCTACTAGTGACTCAGACACATTTGACAAAACGTTAATGGACAGGCAGAGCCAAACTAAGAAAAGGCCACATTTGATACATAAGGTTTCTTGTTACATACAGTAACAATCACTGAATCTGAAAATTACTATAAAAACAATCTGGAAGGAGAGACAGGTTCTGATCACTAAAACCCTCAAATTTAGTTCTAACTTTATGCTACTTCAAACCCTGTCTGTCACTGCAGCAGCTGAAAATTACCACTATGAGTTTTTCCATGCAAACATGAAATCACAGAATGAAACAATCTTGGGACTGGAAAGGATTCCGAAGGTGATCTAGTTCAAGGCTTCCTCCAATGCTTGTCAAATCCCTCTATCGAGGGCTCAGAGCATCTCCTCTCTGAAGCAGTACAGATTAGCCTTTTAAGAACATCGGTTTGGATAACCTTAGGTTAATTTTCTGTCACATGGCAGCTGTGTGACACAGGCAAATCAACCTCAAAAGCCTCATTTTCACCTCTGTAAAATGGGGAAAGTTCTGAGAATTAAGTAAGAAGTAACAAGCCTTCAGTTTATAGGTATTGTTACTATAATTCTTTTTCCCCCTTGGAAAAGGTAAAATAACCTTAAGTTGGCTGGTTACTGGAGAGCTGTTTTTGTTTACAAGCTATAAACAGTCATCCATATTAAAAAAAAAGAGAAAGCTAGTATCACATAGAAGGTCAATGGAAATAAGAGGATGTTGTCCAGAGCTTACCAAATACTGTTCAGAATGAAGAAAAGCTGTATAAAGATGCACCCAAATGGCAAAATCCCACCCATGATAATACCGGGCAACGGCTTCGTGTAGAATGACTGCTCGGGAATCTGACGTGGAATCTGATTGGTTCGCACTGGGTGTTCAATGGCCTAAAGCAAAGAAAGAAAGGATTCATACTTATCTATTTTAATATTCTTCTCTGTACTAGCCTATCTGCCTGCTCTTCCTCAGCTTCCACGCTGACACTGATGGCAATAACATCTACGTTAAGTCGTCAAACTGAAATCTGTGTTTAGAAGCAATGAACCAGGCTAGCCTCAGGTACACTATTCACTCTGAATACTGGAACAAGTCACCACTGTTTCCAGCAGTTATCCACTGACTAATGGCTTTATACGAAGCAATACACAGAAGCGAATAATACAGTACTTGGAAAATAACAGTCAGCAAAAAGAGAGAGTTAGGCTTTTCCTTTTAATTACATACTTACTGTAAGGGAAGAGCTGATTCTGAAATTTTTGTCAATGCATTTTTATTTGGAGGTGGTGAGATCCCACAGGGTAAGTTTCTATCTTTTAGGCACTTTCGTGATATACTTTAAGCTGAAATTCATTTGAATAAATTAACACCTATAAACTTACATTCTTCTTAAAACCAAAGTATGCACCAATAAACGTCAGAGGCACGGATATGCAGAACCAAAGGGCCAGTATGGCAACCAGTGTTCCAAAAGGAATAGCTGCTGAAGATCCTTCTCCCCAGAGAATCAGATTCATTATAAAGAAGTCAGCAAATACAATCCTGAAAGACACAACAGGCTCCTGGGTAAAACCAGAGTTGGAAGCAAAATGATACAGTAACAATATAATATGCAATTAATAATACAATTTGAAAGAAAATGCCAATAAGAAGTAGACGAAAACCTGCTTTCAGGGAAAATCCCTTCGGCTCCTGCCTCTCCATACTCACCGGCTCTGGCATTACATGCATGGTCCCTGTCGCTGACCTAAGCTATAGTCATGGCCTAACTGGTCTCCTACTGCTCTCTCCCACCACCAAACCAGCCTCTACACGCATCCGAAGTGCTACTACTTCGAATACTGAGTAACACCTGGGTCCACAGGATGAGCCCTTTTATACAGGAAGAAGGGAAAGGAGGCTGAGAGTAGAAAGGGAGGGTCACCAAGCACAAACAGTGACTCCTCAAGGTGACTTCTATCACTGCCTAGTGAAAGAAAAGCAAAAGAACAGAGAAATCATAGTTTAGAAATGCTTCTTCACTAAAGATAATTAAGGTATTAATTTAAGTTAAAAAATACTAAATAGCCAGCCAGAGGGGGAAAGGTATACCATTGTTAATTTGTTCTCTATAAGCCATAGGTAAGTGAGTAACATCTCTGAAAATTCACAAGGATAATTCTTTCCAATTACGAAAGCTTTTATTTTATGGACCTAGAGAAGAATACTCTACTTCTTGCCAGTATAGCTAAACTCAAAGCCAATTGATTGAAGATGTAAAGCACCTACAAGAGAACCTACATTTAACAGGCAGATGGTTCAAAAATGACCTCTCCATTTTTCACCAGTAACGGGCCTGGTTTCTAATACCAGACATTCACTAAATGCTTTATAATATCATCTACTAACACTATGAGAGAGGTACTAATATTGCCCCTATTTCAAAGATACGTGACAGGTTAAGTAACTTGCCTACATCACAGAAACTGGAGGTGGCAGATCCTAGACTTAAACACAAGCTCTTAATCACTATACTACACCATCTCCCAAAAACATCCTGCAGAAGGTATTCTTTCAATACACGTTTACTGACTCTACTATGTGCAAGGCACTGCACAGCGCTTCAACACCAGACATAGGTTTCTGTTCTTAGGCCTTACACAGAAGCAATTCCAGTCCAGTCACTTGCAACACATGAAAATATACTGCATTAAATATTTTTTAAATTAGCAACTGGCCAGAAATCAAGGCATCTTTGATTTTATGTATGTTTTATGGCTATACTGTGGTAGCCATTAATCTCATGTAGCTATTAAGAACTTGAAATGTGGCTATTCTGAATTGAGATGTATATAAAATACATACCAAATTTTGAAGACTCAGTGAAAAGGAAAAAAAAAAAAAATGGAAAACATCTTACTATTAATAATTGTGGATTACAGGTTGAAATGGTAATATTTTGAATACATTGGTTAAATAAAGTATATTACTGCAATTAATTTCACTTAGCCTTTTTTTTTAAATTAATGGCTACCAGAAATATGTAAAGTACATCTCTGGCTTCTAATATATTTCTACAGAGAAGCCTCTGTATTTGTAGGGGCTCTAATATGAACACATCCATGTGCTTGTCCTTTAGCTTACCATCACATACACAGAAACGTGTGTGTGTGTAAATGCCTCAACCCTAGGCTTCTGAAAGTGACCAAAGCTCTGGCTCTTCCTACAATACCTTCGTTTGTCCCAAACCTACCCCTTTTCTCACTTTCTCAAGAACTTCACACATTCCCTCTTCCATTATCAAAGTTTTTCTCCTGAAAGATCACTTCCACTAGGATATAATCATGTTCTCTGATCCCACACTGGCCTCGAGCCACCACTCCAATTACTCGGAGCTCCTTCCTGCCAAACTTTCATCTACTATTGTTTCTTAGTCACCTCGGGTTCACGCTTTAAGAAAATGTTTGAAAATATTTAAAAAATGCAAACCCAGCTTTATCAAATCTTAACATCATGCCATATTTGATTCAAAACATTTTTTTCTTGAAGAAAACAGTGTAGCTACAGCTAAGGGCCATTGTGTAATCCTTCTTCCTTCCTATTTCACTCCTTTCTTCTCCAAAAATACCACTATCATGAACTTGGTATTTATTATACGTACTCACAGAAGCTTTTCTGTAGGTTTTTAAAGTTTATATAAATAATATCATACTATACCTATCAATCTGCAACATGTTTTAAAAATCACTATGGTTTTAAGATTTATCCACATTGAAACATGTAGCTCTACTGCATTCATATTAACTGATGAAAAGTACTCCACCGTGTAGTGTAACACAATTTATCCACTTTCCTGTTGATAGACACTAAAAAAACTAGGCTCCCTGAAATTTTTTTTTTCCCCCTATTGCAACAAACATTTTTCAACATAACTCTTTGAGCCCATGTGTTTCTAGGATATATATACAGAAGGTGGAATTGCTGAGTCATTACTAAAAAGGGCTATGCAAATTTAAAACTTTACTAGAAATTGCCAAATTGCTCTTCAGATCAGTTTTGTCTAACTTAAACTCCTACCAGCAGTTTAGGAAAGTTACCTTTTACATATCTTCATCGCACATGGAATTATGAAATTTGTTGCTGTAATTTGCCTTTCCTATTGACAACTGTTGCTGAGCATCCTGGGTCTGTTCGCTTTTTAGGTATCACATTCTTTGACCTCCTGGCTACACCCGCTGTGCATTTTTCATTTGGGTTTCATGTTTTTTTTTTCAAAATCATACATGTGAATTGTTTGTATATTTCACCTACTAATTCCTTTGAAAATATTTTCTCCCCATCTGTGACTTTTTCTCAGCCCAAACATCTCAATGTACGTAGCTGATTTCCTCTGTTTCTTCTGAGTACATTTTAAAAAACACGGCTGTAATCAATTGTAATCACTTCCATATAGCCCACAGTTTTTAATGTTATCGAATTCATCATTTTTTTCTTTATCCCTTGTATACCTTGCTTAAAAAAACTCCTATCCTGTGGTCACGAAGATCTAATACTCTTCTATATTTTCATCCAAGAGTCATGCCTGCCTCTTACACTTCGGCTTTAATCCATCTGGAACTGATTTTGTGTGTGTGATGCAGGAACAGCGTCATTTATTTAACAGTTCCTCTGCTTTGTGACACCACATGAAGCATGCTTCCATGTACACATGGTCTAGCTCTGTGTTCTACACCCAGCAGCCACTGCACATCTCTAAGCCCCTTCACAGTACTTGGTCTTCTTATCAAGCAACAGAGTGAACTGGTGTCTATTGTTAATAAGCTTTGTATGTTTCTCATATGGATCTGCATATTTGAGAGGCTATTTTGCCTACTGTGCAGGTTTTTTGTTGCTAATACTGCTGTGACCAGAGTCCTCCCCTACTCAAACATTTAATTGGTCATTGGTGGTGTTCAGGATCTTGGAATATTTAGCTGATATCCAGCCATTTTGACAAACTAGTATTAAATCTAAGTTTAACAGCTGAAATTCTTGGATGCTCTTTTATACAAATCATGTTATCTATAAATCTATAAATAATAACACTGTCTCTGCCTTTTTGAAACATATTCCTCTTATTTCTGTTTCATGCCTTACTGTGTTTAACAGAACTTAAATAACTTAAGCCATAAAAGCGATTTAATGGGAATGGCTCTAGTGTGTCACCATTATATGATGTTGGTTCTGAATTATAGACAAGAGTTTTTTCTTTTTTAATAAGGCAAGTATTTTTCTATCCATTAAAAAAAGAAAAAAATATATATATGGAAACGGCTTTATGTTATCAAATGCCATTGTGTTGCACTTATTGCAATAATTATATACAGGTGTTTACTTGTACAATTACATGAAGAGGCTTCCTATTATTAAATGATCCTTGCAATCCTAGGTGAACATCAATTCCTCTCTGTCCCTGGAATACTCAGGTTCTTAGATCTTTTTCTTTCTCTACTTACCTTCCCTACTGCTGTGAACACCTACTTTTAAGGGGGGATGAAGAAGATAAATCAGAGAAGAGCTGATCAGAGATGTAAAAGAAGAACCAGCATGGGATAATTTCTATGAAGCCCAAAAGGAAAGAGTTTCAAGGAGAAAGTATTCCAATGTTAGACAATGTCGAAAGGTAAAGACAAAGAAAATGGCTTCTAGATTTGAAAATGGGACCATCACCAGAAACCGCAGAAAAACGCTTCAGTGATACGGGAAAAAAGACAGATATATACTATAAATATATGTTGAAAAAATGAAAATTAAGGACTGTAGACTTTTTTTTTCCAAGGCATTTTATTGGAGATGGAAAGAAATGAGGTAGCACAAAAGGGATGATTGCTTATGGGAAGCTCTTTTTAGGGTTTGGGAGGCCTAAGCAATGGTTAAGTACTTAGCTGCTAACCGAAAGGCTGGCAGTTCAAACCCACCCAGCAGCTGCACAGGAGAAAGACTTCATGATCTCCTCCTGTAAGGACGACAGCCTAGGAAACCTTATGGAGCAGGTCTACTCTGTCACATGGGGTCATTATGAGTCAGAATTGACTCGACAGCCAACAACAAGATGCATATTTGTAGGAATAAGATTAAACACACGAACAGAACAGAGAAAGGAGAAAGGGAAGAAAGGAGAAATGGAAGCTGGGAGAATGCCTGAACAACAAGATTCTGAAGGAACTTATGAGAGACAGTCTTGGTGAAGAGGGACACTTCTTGAGTCTACAGCAGAGGAAAGAAGACAAAGGATGTGGCTTGAGAAAAGCATAAAAACTTGAACAGAACACGAACGGCTGAGAGGCACGTGAATCTTCAGTGGAATAATCTGAGAGAATGTTTATATTATACCAAACTTGTATAAAAATGTCACTTATCAGTCACTTCCAGCCAGAAAGCTCCTTCACTTTTGACCTGCAAAGTATACAGTCCTAGTATTCTAGATTTAACCTTTGGCTTTTTTTTTTTTTTTTTAATATCACTGCTGACTGTTCAGGGGCTAGTTCTTGGCTGCTGGAAATCTGGGGGTTGAAGTGGGCTCTACTTCCAGGAGCAGAAGCACATCAGATACTTGGTATCAGAAGCTGTCCTTTAGACGGCCAAGGGCTGTTTTTTTCAGTGGTGGTTTTTTTTTTTGTTTTCGGTTTATGTTCCTCTACTTAATGGAATGGACTCTAAAAAAATGATACTTTTGATAAAAATCTGAAAACATACACTTGCCTGAGCTAACTTCAGGTGAGGATTCCTTACTGTGATTAAGTCAAAAGCTTCAAATGTAGTCTTACATGACAACAGGTCAGCCTAACTACTGCAGACTAAGGAATACAAAGACGATTAAGAAAGGAATAAAAAAATTCTCATGTCTAAAAGGTGCTTTTCTCAGATAATGGGTGTAACAGCCATTCAACAAGTGTTTATTAAATATTTGCTTTTTATCCTTTTTTAAAATTAAATTCACTTTCTTAATTACATGGTTTAGAAACAGACAGAATTAAAGATTTAAGAAACAGATAATTCGGGGACTAAACTACGACTATAGTAAGAAAGTAATTACTGAAAAAATTCACTTACCCGGGACAAAGAAATGATGTTAATAAAACATTTGTTTTCCACTTCTCACCTCCAAAGGCTATGGAAGAAAACAAAAGTAGTGTAACTTACAGACTTTTCATTAAGCAAACCAAAAATCCACACTCCAAGTGGCATTCCATTAACTGTTATATACCCCTGCGTGCCCCGGCCTAAGAGATGATACCAGCCAATGATATGCTATTCCCTCATCAAGTGATCCAAACCAGGGATGTGCAGCGTCAAAGGTCTGCCCTGAGTAATCCTGCTTCAGCATAAAACAAGTTCAATTTATCAAAAGAAATTCATCTGAACCAGTTTTTCTTTTCTAATTTTTTAAACTTAAAACAAAACAAACCCCCTAAATTCTAAGCCAATAGGGGACTGGGTACAGAAAAAGCACAACGTGGATTCTGGTTTATCTTGTGGCCAGTTGCAGAATTTATTATAAAACTAGGAACCCCCAACCCTGATATGCAACACATTTACATATTCATAAAAGGTCTCAATCTTTAGGATTCCTCTAGCACTGCAGTGTAGTTTCTAGTAAACGGTAGTGATGGTGGGGAGATTAGCATGTCGGGTAAGGGGATTAAGAGTAGAAGGGTTATAGCCACGGGACAGAACAAATTTGCTTATGAACTTTAAAAATTCTACTTTGTCCTTTACCAATTTGTGTTTTTTTTTTTTATTTCATGTAAAAAAATTCGTTAAAAAAAAATCAAATACTGAAGGATATAGAGTAAAAAATGAAGGTACTCCCTCTGTTCCCAGTTTAAAAGTTAAGAGATGAAACTGGCTGAGATCTGAGAACAGCTTTGGTTTTTTAAAAAAAGTTTTTTTTTTTTTTTTAAAACATAGTTTATAAGCAAATTTAAGTACCACTTAAAAAAAAAAAAGGAAATGACAAAATTTCATATATATATATATACACATACATACACAACATGATTTGAATTCATAGCATTACTGACAAAAAAATTGTGAAATTACCAATTCTCGGTTTAATACAATTCCAATCAAAACTTAAAAAATATCTTTTGAAACAGAAATGCTTCTATAAAATGAAGTATTTTTGTGACTGGGATCATGTGACAGACCCTCTCAGTGCTGTTCTAACACGCTGCTTAACCTGCCGCTGGGAGGTCTGAAGGATGCAGCAGAGGAGAGACGGCTGGGGCGGGCGGACAGTCCTGACTGGATCTAATACGTGTTAAAATACGCATGTAACTACCCTAATCCTATGTCTTTTAGTAAAGCATGAAAGAAAAATGAAAAAACTTCCCAAAATACTCAGAAATTAATACACTTGACACATAGTACTTCTCACGCTTAGGAAAGAAATGCATCTGGCAAAGTCTAGCCAATGTTCCTACCTGGGGCTGAAACCAGTAATTCCCACCTAAAGGTCACCTATGTAACCCTACTGGGTTTTACCTCAAATTTATTCAGAAAGCTGTGGGGAATCCCAGCTCTGTTGCATCTCCCTGGCACTTTAAATCACAGATTACCTATGGGACCATCTCAAGGGGCTTCAGCATTCCTAAAGAGGGAAGAATCTGGCATTCACTGACCCCGGTAAGGCTGCTTTCTATATCGTCTAATCACATCCCATCCTTACTCTGTGGCCCTGACCCTTTTTTTCACTGAACTTTATTTTATTTCAGAAAAGTAGAACACAAGAGATTGTAACTAATTATATTACAAAAGTAACTCACTCTAGGGCTCTTTTAAGCAGGGAGTTTACTTTAAATACAGACGATGTTTATAAATATTGATACAATTTTAAATATGACATCTCATATGTAAGAAAACATATACCTATATGTATTACCTGTTTTAGTTAATAAATCAGCAACTGCTTGTTTGTATAGTTTTCTTCCTTTATTAGTCTACATATGCTTCAATGAAAATAACAAACCTAAGTTGTTCACCCAAACCCAGTAAGTCAAAACTTTTTTTTTTTATTAACTTTTATTGAGCTTCAAGTGAATGTTTACAAATCAAGTCAGTCTGTCACATATAAGCTTATATACATCTTATTCCATACTCCTACTTGCTCTCCCCCTAATGAGTCAGCCCTTCCAGTCTCTCCTTTCGTGACAATTTTGCCAGCTTCCAACTCTCTCTATCCTCCCATCCCCCCTCCAGACAGGAGATGCCAACACAGTCTCAAGTGTCCACCTGATACAATTAGCTCACTCTTCATCAGCATCTCTCTCCTACCCACTGTCCAGTCCCTTTCATGTCTGATGAGTTGTCTTCGGGGATGGCTCCTGTCCTGTGCCAACAGAGGTTTGGGGACCATGACCGCCGGGATTCCTCTGGTCTCAGTCAGACCATTAAGTCTGGTCTTTTTAGGAGAATTTGGGGTCTGCATCCCACTGATCTCCTGTTCCCTCAGGGGTTCTCTGTTGTGCTCCCTGTCAGGGCAGTCGTCGATTGTGGCCGGGCACCAACTAGTTCTTCTGGTCTCAGGATGATGCAGGCCTCTGGTTCATGTGGCCCTTTCTGTCTCTTGGGCTCTTAGTTGTCGTGTGGCCTTGGTGTTCTTCATTCTCCTTTGCTCCAGGTGGGTTGAGACCAATTGATGCATCTTAGATGGCCGCTTGTTAGCATTTAGGACCCCAGACGCCACATTTCAAACTGGGATGCAGAATGTTTTCATACTAGAATTATTTTGCCAATTGACTTAGAAGTCCCCTTAAACCATGGTCCCCAAACCCCCGCCCTTGCTCCGCTGACCTTTGAAGCATTCATTTTATCCCGGAAACTTCTTTGCTTTTGGTCCAGTCCAATTGAGCTGACCTTCCATGTATTGAGTGTTGTCCTTCCCTTCAACTAAAGCAGTTCTTATCTACTAATTAATCAGTAAAAAACCCCCTCCCTCCCTCCCCTCCTTGTAACCACAGAAGTATGTGTTCTTCTCAGTTCAAAACTTTTTTAAACAAAAAAGAGGGAAGGAGTGGTGGATAAGCAATACCTAAATTTGCTTATTTCACTGCCAAAGGATTTTTGAAAAAATAAATCTAAGGATAGTTATTTGCTTCACAAAAGAAATCACCAATCAGGCTCCTTTAAAATAATGACACACACCTACTACAAACAGCTTTAATTATCCGGCACAAAGGTTCAGAGCCATTGATGTTACAAATCAGATGACTGATTTGAGACACAGCCAGGGTAGCTTTTACTTACACTTATAGAATCTGGCAGCAACATAACCCGCCGGAGTTCCGAGCAGCACCCATAAGACCACAGCACACGTCATCAGCGCACCTCTGTTGGCAGGTGACAAAAATCCCAAGCAAGCGAAAACTATAAAATAAGTAACTCAAAGTTATTGTAAATATATTACTGCCTCCTTTGTCGTGAAATGTTAGACGTGGCCTCTCAGTTTTCAAACAAGAAAATACAACTTCACGAAAACGTACACACTATGCTACCAGGCGGCAGGCCGGCTGAATCTTAGTGAAATTTAATGCGCTGCGTTCATCTGGTCACAGGCATGGCAAACTCCACTTGGGAAGTTGATCAGAGTTCCTAAGACCCCAGCTTTCTCTTCACTGGGGGAGGCTGACCAAATGCTTGAGAGGTTTTCAGCTTTTCTGAGATTCAAATACAGCTTTTAAAATGAATATGGATAAAATATATTCCCACTATGAATCATACTTTGCTTCTATTTAAAAATAACACTAGGTTCCTTTAGGGTGAAACATTCAAACTTGGGCTCTTTAGAACTAAACAAAGATATGAGGAGTCAGCCTCTGGGCATAGCTAACCCTTTCTCAGTCATTTATAGTCAAAGCACGCAGATTCTGAGAGCTGAAAGGACTTTTGGAAACTATCTAGCCTAGCTACCTCACTTTGGAAAACTTGTTTTCAAATAATTATTTAGAAAAAGTATTTTTTAACTTTTTAATTTTCACTTAACACTTACACAGAGTCACAAAAGTCATAATTAGAATCTGTGTCCCTGATCCTAGAAAGACGGAGAGCAGCATCCCTTTTCTTGGAGGACGGAAAATATCGCCGTGAACTAGTTTCCAGCCAAATTCTTCCTGAGCATCCTCCTAAAACCAGAATGAAATCAGTTTAATTTTCATGTGGAATCACCAAGACAACTAGACAGTTTGTTCACTGTTGAATATGTTGTTACAGAAAATTAAAGAAAAAACTTAAAAATGCTAACATCTATTTCAAATTTGATGTATAAAGCTTGACTTGGAGCTTTATATGTATTTCTTAAATTGTTTTTAAAGGAATATCATGTAGTAAGGTCTATAAATACAGCTACTGAGAAACTTGAAAAAGAAATATAAAGACAACACGATACTTACCTATTTCTATTTTAAGTCAAGCTTTCTGATCCAACTTGATTTAATTTTTAATTCCACTCTATCCTTTTCAGTCTACTTTTATTAATCTCAAAAATACACAAATGGTATTAGCTTTCATATTATACTTACTTTGCTAGTGCAATAGGCTTAGCTATAAAACCAAAAAAACCAAACCTGTTGCCATCGAGTCAATGCCGACTCATAGCGACCCTACAGGACAGAGTAGAACTGCCAACCTTTTGGTTAGCAGCCAAGTGCTTAAGCACTGCGCCACTAGGGCCCAAACTGCTTCCGTGCAGCCACACACAGACGTTGTTAGCTGCTGCTGAGTTGGCTCCTGACTCGTGGTGACCCCAACCACATCTGGGCTGGACTACTGTGACCCATAGGGTTTTCACTGGCTGATTTTTCATAAGCAGTTCACCAGGCCTTTCTTCCTAGTCTGTTAGTCTGGAAGCTCTGCTGAAAGCTGTTCAGCATCATAGCAGCATGCAAACCTCCACTGATAGATGGGTGGTGGCTGTGCTTGAGGGGCACTGGCCAGGAATGCAACCCAGGCCTCCCTCATGAAAGACGAAAATTGTACCACTGAACCACCACTGCCCACAGACACATCTGCCAATCAACATCTTCACTTGATGGTTTAAGAGACGTCTTGAAAAGAATCCACAACTGAACCAACTCTCTTTCCCCACTTCAACCTGCTCTTCCTACAGCCTCCCTCAGTGGATATAAAATCTATCCTTCAGTTACTCAGGCCCCAAAACCTCACAGTCATCCTCGATTTGTCCCTTTCTTTCATACTTCGTGTACAACCCTTTAACAAATTTTACAGCTCTAGCTCCAAAATATACCCAGGACCCACCACTAGCCCCTGGTTCAATATACATTAAGCTGATCTGCTCCCGCCCTTATCCCTGTCAGTCAGTTCTCAATACGGCAGCCAGATGGACCCTTTCAACACGTAAGTCAGACTATGTCGCTCCTCCTTCCAATCCAATGGCTTCCCTTTCTCCTCAGAGTAAAAACAAAAACACAGCTCTCACACAGCCCTACATGATGTGGAGCCTCTCTGCCTCTGTGAGGTCACCTCCGACTCTCCATTGCCTGTGTTTATCACGCTGCTCTAGATGTGGAGCCTCTCCGCCTCTGTGAGGTCACCTCCGACTCTCCATTGCCTGTGTTTATCACGCTGCTCTAGATGTGGAGCCTCTCCGCCTCTGTGAGGTCACCTCCGACTCTCCATTGCCTGTGTTTATCACGCTGCTCTAGATGTGGAGCCTCTCCGCCTCTGTGAGGTCACCTCCGACTCTCCATTGCCTGTGTTTATCACGCTGCTCTAGATGTGGAGCCTCTCCGCCTCTGTGAGGTCACCTCCGACTCTCCATTGCCTGTGTTTATCACGCTGCTCTAGATGTGGAGCCTCTCCGCCTCTGTGAGGTCACCTCCGACTCTCCATTGCCTGTGTTTATCACGCTGCTCTAGATGTGGAGCCTCTCCGCCTCTGTGAGGTCACCTCCGACTCTCCATTGCCTGTGTTTATCACGCTGCTCCAGATGTGGAGCCTCTCCGCCTCTGTGAGGTCACCTCCGACTCTCCATTGCCTGTGTTTATCACGCTGCTCCAGATGTGGAGCCTCTCTGCCTCTGTGAGGTCACCTCCGGCTCTCCATTGCCTGTGTTTATCACGCTGCTCTAGATGTGGAGCCTCTCTGCCTCTGTGAGGTCACCTCCGGCTCTCCATTGCCTGTGTTTATCACGCTGCTCTAGCTACACTGCTCCTTCCAGGTTCCAGGTGTGCTGTCACCCTGGGGCCTCCACAGCTACTGCAGCCCGCCTTGGAAAGCTCTCCCCTTTTTTGCAATGTGTGTATGGTTCACTCCTTCAGCTCTGCTGGGTTTCCGCTCAATGTCCCCTTGCACTGAGGCTGTCCCTGATGACATGAAATCCCCGGCACGAGGTCGCCCTTACTCCGCTTCACCTTTCCGAGAACCTAACATGCCTTACATTGACCAGCTGTTTACCGTCTGCGCCCTCCCCCTAGAGAACAGGGAGTCTGTCTGCTTTGTATGAGGCAGTATCTTCAGTACCTAGAACAGGCACTCAAATATTTCTTCTATGAAAACCACTTCTAAATCATTGAAGATTCTTAGGAGGTTATTCTAAGGCAGAGGCAGTTAAAAGATGAGAAAGCGGTGGTCAACAGGGTCGTTCCAACAGCTGAATGGATGACATGGAGCCACCTGGGATGACTTGAAATAGGAGACGAAGATTTTTGCCGCGACTTGGGAACTGCTACTCTAAACTACTGCTGCGTTAAGACACCTGACCAGGGCATGCTGATTTTTATTTAATTTACAAAATGAAAGCTCTTTATTTTCTAACAATAAAAACAGTACATGCTCCTTGTAAAATAAAATTTAAATGATGAAGAAATGTACAAAGAAGAATATAAAATCCAAGCTCTGTAATGATTCAAGATCGATTCGTCCAGACCTTTGTGGGAACTTCTTTCTCTGCTACAAAAAAGAAATGCTGTAATATTGCTCTAAAACTTGTTTTCGCATTTACTGTGTTGTAAACATGTTTCCATGTAAATATGCACATCTTTTTACATGTCTGGCTACCGTTTATAATGATCACTTCCAACCCAGACCTTGCTCTTATACTACTGGATCCTTGTTATCTCCTCACTTGCTAACAGCTATACTGCTGTCTCACTAACATCTTACACTTGTGTCCAAAAATTCATCTGGCCTCCCTCCAGGGCCTAGTTCTTCTTCATTATTTCCCATCTTAGTAAATGGAACAACCATCAACCTGGTGACTTAAGTCAGAAACCTGGCTGGGGTCATTCACTGGCTTTACTCTCTCTTCTGCCCTTTTTCCAGGGCCAACAAGTCAACCACCGCTCCATACCATCTCCTGAACAGCCCCTGTATTTATCTGTCTACTTCCCTTCCACTCCACTTGTTTATGGCACTGTTCACTATTCACTTATTTTTTAATACACCAATCATGTAGCAATCACTTCTTTTATGACTTCTGGCTGTCATACTTGCAAAACTCCACTCACCTCCAAGATTTAAAGATAATTTCCCATGTTTTCTTCTAGTATTTTAGTGTGCCACATTTGCATTTAAATCATTAATGATTTTAATATAAGGAGTCAAGTTGGAATCTACCTTAATTACTTTCCAGATGGCCACCCACTTTGTCCCAATACCATCTGTCAAATAATCTGTCTTTTCTCTGCTGATACACCTTTGCTAAATTCCAAATTTCGACTCATTATTATTATATACAGAAAATGTTTATCTGGGATTTCTTCACTCACCCATCCTTCTAAATCTCCCTTTAGGATTGTTTTCCTTTCTCCTAAAGAATTTCTCTAGAAATTCCTTCAGTGAAGGTCTGTTTGTGGTCAACTGTTTTTGTTAGTCTGAAAAAGGTATTTTACCTCCATTCGTGAAAGATGAATTTTCTGGGTATGTGATTCCAGGTGAAGAGTTCATTTCTCTCACCAGTGTAAACACATTATTCTTGGGGCTCCCCTGTCAATCTGATTGTTATTCCTTTGCAGATGCTTGGCCTTTTTTTTTCCCCTTCTGGCCAATTCTAAGATCCTCTCTTTGTCCCTGATGTTCTATGGTTTTACCACAACTGATCTACGTGTGAATTTTTTTTTCCTAATATTTATTATGCTTGGGATAAACTGTTCTTCCTTTATCTATGGAGTCTTATTTTTCACCTGTTCTGGAAATTTCTTAGCTGTTACTTTTTCACGTATTTTATACTCTGTAACTAATAATTCCAGTATCTGAAATCTTTGGGGGTCTAAATCCAGTTTAAATTTTGTGACTCTGATGGAAAGCTCATATTTAATTGATCTTAAATTGTAGGAATTCTGACAACTTAAATATGGTAGACTTTCCTTCTGAGGATTTCTACTTGACTCTGCTAAGAATCAGATGGCACGTACTGACCTAGAACCATTCTGATCCCACTTCCAGAATCCAGTCTTCAAACAGGAGAGTGACGTTCAGCAACTTCACTACTGACCCAAGGCTTAGCCTCCCAAATGCATAAAGACTTGATCTAGACACCCACCCACGCGGTGACCCCAACATCTCATGCTTGCATTCTGTTTCCTGCTCTAGCCTCGGCTCACCTTTTCGGGGGCTGGGATGGAGAGGGGGTTCTCGGAGACCACTTTTACCTACCATAAGCCCAGCAATGCATCAACAACTGTGGTACATCAATGACTGACTGACTTATTTATGCATTCATCTAACAAATATTTACTGAGCACCAACTATATGCTGGGCACTGTTTGAAATACTGGAGATACGACAGCACCTGGTCAGTGTTCAGGACGGTTGGAACAGAGGTCTGAGGGTGAGATTATCCAGGGTATTACAGGCATTATGAGGGCTCTGACTTTGGCTCTGAGTTAAACGGAAAGCCACTAGAGTGCTGTGATCAGGAATGATGTGATCTCACTCTGACTGTTATGCTGAAGAGACTGGAGGGAGGAAAAGAGAGGGAGCGAGAGTGGAAGCAGGGCTGCCACAGGTCATATTCCATATGGTGTCTCCGTACAAATGAAGAAAAAAACTCCACTAACCTAGCAATTATTTGGAATAGCCAATTACGAACAGAGTATCTTGAAATTATTTTAATAAAATATTTAATAAGACTTATATCAGTAACATTTAATGTAACCAATAAAAATCATGAGGGAAAAAAAAGACAAGTAGAAATGCTTAAAGTTTATAAATGTTAACATATTCTTTTTCTAATTAGAACAGGATGGAAAGGTTGGGGGAAAAAGGCTGAAGAAACTGGGGAAAAGGAAATAATAAAAATCTGAGTTTGTTTTTTTTTTTACTGTGATTCTTGTGGAAATTTTTTTAGTTTGCTGCTATAAAATGAAAATATATAAAATGCATAACATTATGCAATTTATGATGTTTGAGAATAAATAAGACTGGGTTGTTAAATTGCTTTGAATATATCAAAAGGTTTGAAATGACTGAAAACTCAGTTAAAAGTAATTAAAAAAAATTACGTACACACACAAATAACTACTGCCTGGGAGATATTCTACTCAACTCCGCCATTTCACAAACTGGGTGTGTGTTGGCAATGGAGAACCTGACCAAGCTGGTGGCGCCTGAGTGAAGGAGGAGGACACAGTTTACACTACTCCTCTCCTGCACCAATCCACTGACACAGCTGAGATTATGAACAGTTTGGCTTTGAGAATTTGTTTCCTTCTCTAGGATGCTGTAATAATGAGATTTCTAGAGAACACGAATTCTTAAGTATCGCTTTCTTATTTGAAAATGTGAATTCAAGATAACTTTTCAGAACAGTGTTTTAGAACCAGATTCTGTTGAAAGCTATTTAAACTTTTCCCAAAGTAAAAATAAAGACTGTTGTCAGACAGCAGTTAAAATGTTTCCACTCACCGTAGAATCCATCTGATTATATCTGGCAATATCTTTATGCAGTGTCCGTAACATAATCATAGCTACCATTCCAGATAAGAAGAGCACAATTACCAGGGAATTCATTATGCTATAGAAATAAGCACACCATGATTAATTTCTAGCTTAGTCTTGGGAGTAGTAAAACTCTTATTTAAACTGTTTATTGAGTAACATTAAATAGCACTGATGAAAAACCAAAATTAAACTTTATCTAAAGCCCCACAAATTCAATGAACTGTTTTTCCATGTTTCCTTCTAAGCAGATTCATAAGTTTATACACTTATCATAATACAGTACAATTTTGTAGTCTATTTAGAAGTAGAATTTTTTTGTCTGGTCAACACTATTAAATAACCACTGTCTCCAAATCACTGTAGCACAAACTGCAAGGAATTAAGAAAGAACTGGTCCCTACCCTGATAAATTAACTAAAGAACCATTTAAGTGGCAAACTAATGAGTATCAAAAAGATTAGTCAGCAAAATAGGAAAAGAAGAGTAATGGCACCATGAATAGCTTTCTAGATAAAAGTTTTGAGTCAGGCTTTGAAAAGAATAATAAAAAAATAGTAATAACAATAACAGCAGCTTATGACAGGCATGGAACGCTCTTACATGACAGGTACTCACTTAAATTCGATATTTAATTATCTAATTCTTACAACAATCCCACGAGGTGATTATTTCTAGACAAATAAACAGACTCTGAAAAAAAGAGTGACCTGCCCTGGCCCACAGTCAGTGACCTGAAGCCAGGATTTGAACCCAAGTCTATGTGATTCAAAAGCCCAGACTTCTGAGTAACTGGAGAGGATTAGAGAGCAAAGGCGGTGGTCAAAGGAACAAAAATTACAGTAAGTACAAAACAGAAAGCAGGTTAAGTGTACTCTTACCTAAACCACTGAATGTGGGTATGAGGCATAGATTCCAAAATATAATCCCATCGGGATGCCCACCTGATATTTTTATCTTCCTACAGGGGAGAGGAAAAAGAAGAACATTCTTGAAATACGCATTTGCTGAAACAGCACATTATGAACCCCAAAATTTCAATCCACAGCTAGGCCTTCTGCTCCGTCACTGACTATAATTTCCAATTATCATAGTTTGGGTTAGTGGTGAGATTCAGACAGTTGTAGATTTACTCCAGTCTACAGGAAATCAGGATGTGATTAAGCAGTAAATAAAATACATGAGTTCCTAACAGTACATAGGTAGTTGGATTTTGTAAGTCTTGCTTTAAAAGATAATTAGTAAAGGTTATTTCAGATGTCAAAATTTAGAGCTGTATTTAAATTTTTCAAAAAATAACTAAATGGAATAACTTATTCTTTACTCTGTGTGATGCCACCTCTCTATGCCCATGGGGCACCTAAGCAGACCACGAAGCCATCACTCAGGCACAGTGGGCCTCTGGCGGTAGTCACACACACCGAGCTCTTAATATCTAGAAGGAATATATACCGTCTGCTGTTGGAGACTTGCAAGATTAAACTCTACATAGGAATCGTAAACATCACAACTATAATGAATGGCCAATTTTTTTTTTTTTTTAAATAGAGGTGGAATACTGGCTAAGAGTCTCACAAAAACGAACTTTTGATTGCATCCTGAGAAACTTCTCCATTAAGGAAAACACTCCTTTCAATTTCCTTAGAGCCCATGTAAAATAATCTATCAATAGGAAATGCTTAAATGTTTATACTCAAATCTTGATTTTAAAAATGGTGTTTTCCCAAATGCTTTTTGCATATGTCTTTGACATTTTCATACTACCCTCTATGCTTATTTTTTTGTTCTTCTTTTGAACATTTTACTTACAAATAACTCTTACACAAACTGTTCTGCAACACTGGTTGCAATCCCTGCCATGTGTCAGCACTGTCCCCATTTCCTCCCTGGGTTCCCCATTTCCATCAGTCCAGTTTCTCTGTCCCTCCCTGCCTTCTCATCTTTGGTTTTGGACAAATGTTACCCCTTTGGTCTTGTATACTTGGCTATTCTCAGCAGCACAATCTTCACCGGTGCTGTTGTTTATTTTAGAGCCCTTTGTATTAGTCGGTTAAAAGGTGGCCTCTGGGAGTGTCTTCAGTTTCAGGTTAGAAGGCTGTACTAGGGCAATAGTCTGGGGTTCCTCCAATCTTTCAGACCAGTAGGTTTGGTCTTTTTTTTTTTTTTTTTTAAAAATATGAATTTTGTTCTACATTTTTTACCCATTCTAACTGGGACCTTCTATTGTGATGCTGGTCAGAACAGTTGGTTACTGGTAGCTGGGCACCATCTAGTTCTTTCGGTCTCAGGTTCGAGAAGGCTGTGGTTCATGTGGAGCGTTGGTTCTTTGGACTAACAGCTTCTTTGCACCTTCAGTCTTCTTCCTTCCCCATTGTTCCAGGTCGGAAAAGACCAACAGTTGCTTTTTGGATGGCTGCTCACAAGCTTTTAAGACCCCAGATGCTACTCACCAGGTTGGCATACAGAACATTATTTTTATGAGCTGTGTTTTGCCAATTGACCTAAATGTCCCCTGGGACTATGGTCCTTAGCCTTCAAGTCCAGTTGTTCCGTCTTGATGTCTAGGTAGTTTCTCTAACTGCCCCCCGCCATGTATTCTATTCTTTTACATATATATGTATACATATATATATATGTATACATGCATTTACAAATATGCATGTAAAAATATCCACAACCATGCGTAAATACATATGAGGTGTATGACCTCCCTCACCTATTCAGCATACATGTTAGCCTATGTATCCACTCATAAATTATTGTTTCTTATTACTGTTGCTGCGGGATTGTGTATGTTATAGCATTTACTATATTTGGCCTTTATTCTCACATACCTCTCAGTGTCTTCCTCTGCCTTGGTCACCTTGTGCTGACTTTCCGCATACTGTGTACTATCTTTCCCTTCACCAGAATTAATACTTGTTTACTATCTAGTTAGAGATTCCCTCCCCCAATCAATCCCTGGTAGCCATCAAAGAATGTTTCTTTCTGTGTGGAAACCTATTCTTGACATTTTATAATAGCGGTTATTATACAATATTTGTCCTTTTGTGATTTGACTTAATTCACTGAACACAATGCCCTCCAGATTCATCCACGTTGTGAGATGTTATATAGATTCATCATGACTCTTTATCACTGCATAGTATTCCACTGTGTACCGTTCATCTGTTGATGGACATTTAGGTTGTTTTCATCTTTTTGCTATTGTGAATAATGCTGCAATGAACATGGGTGTGGATATGTCTATTCATGTGATGGCTCTTATTTCTCTAGGATATATACCTAGGAGTGGGATTGCTGGATCATATGGTAATTCTACATCTACCTTTTTAAAGAAGTACCATATTGTTTTCCATAGTGGTTGTACAACGTTATGTTCCCACTATCCCCACAACCTCGCCAGCATTTGTTGTTTTCTGTTTTTTTGATCAGTGCCATTATTGTCAGGGTAAGATGGCATCTCATCGTAGTTTTGATTTACATCTCTCTAATGGAAACCCTGGTGGCATAGTGGTTAAGTGCTATGGCTGCTAACCAAAGGGCCAGGAGTTCAAATCCACCAGGTGCTCTGTGGAAACTCTATGGGGCAGTTCTACTCTGTCTTATAGGGTTGCTATGAGTCGGAATCGACTCGACGGCACTGGGTTAATGGCTAATGGGTACCCCTGGTGGCACAGCGGTTAAGAGCTCAGCTGCTAAAACCAAAAGATCAGCAGGACAAAGCTACCAGCCACTCCTCAGAAACCCTACGGGGCAGTTCGACTCTGTCCCACAGGGCCGCTATGAGTTAGGATCCGCACAATGGCAACTGGTTTGGTTTTAATGGCTAAAGATCGTGAACTACTCTTCACGTGTTTGCTAGCCACCTGAATGTCTTCTTTGGTGAACTGTTTATGTCCTTTGCTCATTTATTAACCGGATTGTCTTCTTGTCGTTGACGTGTTGATGTTTTCTGTACATTTTAGATAGGACACCCTTGATAGATATGTTGTAGCTCCAAATTTTTTCCCCAGCCTGTAGGTTCTCTTTTTACTCTTTTGGCAAAGTCTTTTGATGAGTATAAGTGTTTAATTTTCAGGAGCTCCCACTTATCTAGTTTATTTTCTGGTGTTTGTGCATTTTTAGTTATGTTTGGTATTCTATTTATGCCGTATACTAGGGCTTCTGGTGTTATGCCTATTTTTTCCTTCCATGATCTTCATAGTTTTAAACTTTACATTTAGGTCTTTGACCCATTTTGAGTTAGTTTTTGTGTATGGTGTGAGGTATGGATCTTGTTTCATTTTTCTGCAAATGGGTATCTAGTTTTGCCTGCACAATTTTTTAAAGAGACTTTCTCTTCCCCGCTTAATGGACTTCAACCCTTTGTCAAAGTTCAGTTGTCCATGGGTGACTGGATTTACTTCTGGATTCTAAGTTCTGTACAATTGGGTCTATGTGTCTGCCACTGTACCAGTACCAGGCTGTTCTGACTATTGTGGCTGTACAGTAGGTTCTGATATTGACGAGTGTGAGATCTCCTACTTTGTTCTTCTTCTTCAATAGTGCTTTGTTTATCCAAGACCTCTTTCCTTTCATGTAAAGTTGGTGATTAGTTTTTCTATCTCCTCCACACTTATTTTCTACCTTTCTGCCTTATATTATGTACATTTATGCTTAAAACAATCTGGCTCAATTTTCCGATTTCCTATGCCTTCTCATTTAAACTAAGACTTAGTTTACAGTATGACTATGTTGTAAGGTGCATTGACAAGCTATTCCAAAATCAACTCATTAAAAGCTTATCTGACAAGTTTAATCATTAATATTTTTTAATTAGCTCAAGTAGTACAAATTTAAAATCAATTTCTGAGTTATACTAAAGATAAAAACAAACTCACCTCAAAGCTAACAGAATAAGTATAGGCAATTTTGATCTCCCCAGAAGCCTTGTTACTTATATCCATGGGGGGTCCTGAGCAGTCTGGTTTATCTATATGCGTATGTTTGAAGCTGTGGGAAGAAACATTTTGGTTAAGATATTGAGAAAGTACAGTTTTAAATATAAGATAAAATAAAGGTTAGAGATTCTGTACATATTTCACAATGCCAATGAGAGCCAAAGGCTAATTAATCATGCCACATTTAACAGTAGAAATATTTATTTCACATAAATAGTAAAAAGTATGTGTATTTCATATTTTACCATAATAAAAAAAATTTTAAGTGTATACAAAATTATTACTCAAACACTGAAAAACACTGTATTTGAACAGGATAAAATCTTTAAAACAAAATCACTGACAGGCGAGGCCAAATGTCGGAATAAATAGATGCTTCCTGCAATCCCTCTTACAACAAAGACCCGAAAAAACAAGTGAAACGATTATATTTATGACAAGCTAGGAGCCCTGAACATCAAAGGTAAAGTTAGAAAATGGACTGAGCTGCGGGGGAGGGAGAGACGGTTCAGAAGCAGAGAGGAGTCACTGGACCTGAATCGCTGGGATCCCTGAGACACCATTCAACAGGAGCAGCTGTGGCGGACTGGTGGTAGTGTTCGACCACAATTTCCTTCGGGAGAAGCAGCCAGCTGCACAGCCTACTCACACCTCCAGAACCAGAACAGAACAGCACTCTTGGGAAAAGCTAAATACTTGCGTATATTTTACCACGCCCTACCCCCAGTGCCGTTTTCGGTGGCTGTTGATTTCCCTGGCCCTGGAATAGGCCCTGTTGAGTGCCTAGGGCCATCCTTTTGGCCTTGGAGAAGGAATAAATTCACAATTAGGGGAAAAGATAATTTGCCAGCTCCACTAACCAGGGGAACTTAGGACAGCAGTAGCTCCTGTCCAGGCATAAACGGTCTGTGGCCTCTGAATACCCTTCTCCCTGCACGGACCAGTGTGGGCCTATTTAAGGAGAATAGGCCCTTGCTGGCAGACTGCAAATGTTTCAGCTGTGCGGTGAAGAGGTGGATATTTGATATTTGACACTGCTTTGCCTATTAAATAGGGTCCTCGCCTACACACATCAGGGGCCTAAGGACTGGTACCTCCCAGTCCTTACATACGAAAAGCATTGGGTGCTCATGGTCTGTCTGCAGAACCCACACACATGTACACTCTAGGGAACAGGGACGTGCTTTTCTCACAGAAATTCGGGGGATGGTTCTCAGCCCCTTGCCTTGTTCAGAGCGAGACCCCTGCTGCAACCAGATACCAGTACCTACACCAATCACTCCTGCCCCTCTAAGACTGTAGGACAGAGCCTGTACCACACACTTGATGATCAGCTACCTGGACACCTAAGCCGAATTCATACAAGAAAAGTGAATGGACTCCTAGACTGGTATACCTGATAACAGCTCTAACCATCTGGTGACAGGGCTTCAGAACTTCAACGGCAAAAATAATCAAGTTAGCTTACTCAAGCAACCCATTAGGGCACATCAAAACAAAACAAAGCAAGAAGCTACGAAACAGTAAGCAAGCATAAAATAAACTAATACAATAGCTTATAGATGGCTCAGAGACAACACTCAATATCAAGTCACATAAAGAAAAGAGACCATGATCGCTTCAACGAACTCTCAAAACAATGAATGAACGGATCTTCTGAATGAAGGTGCCTTCCTGGAATTACCAGATGCAGAATTCTGAAGATTAATATACAGAACTCTCAAGATATCAGGAACGAAATCAGGAAGATCAGGCAATATGCAGAACAAGGCAAGGAATGCACAGATAAAGTAGCCGAAAAAATTAAAAAGGTTACTCAAGAACATAATGAAAAATTTAATAAGCTGCAAGAATCCACAAAGACAGCAATCAGAAATTCAGAAGATTAATAATAACATTATAGAATTAGACAATTCAACAGGAAGTCAGAGGAGCAGAACTGAGCAAGTGGAAAGCAGAATTGGTGAGCTTGAAGATAAAGCACTTGGCACCAATATATTTGAAGAAAAATCAGATAAAAGAATTAAAAAAAATGAAGTAACCTTAAGAATCATGTAGGGCTCTATCAAGAGAAATAACCTACGACTGACTGGAGTACCAGAACTGGAGGGATAACAGAAAATACAGAGAGAATTGTTGAAGACTTGTTGGCAGAAAACTTCCCTGGTATTTTGAAAGATGAGAAGATACCTATCCAAGATGCTCACAGAACTCCACATAAGGTAGATTCTAAAAGAAAGTCATCAAGACATATTATAGTCAAACTTGCCAAAACCAAAGATAAAGAGAGAATTTAAAGAGCAGCTAGGGATAAACAAAAAGTCATCTACAAAGGATAGTCAGTAAGGATAAGCTTGGACTACTTGGCAGAAACCATGTAGGTAAGAAGACAATGGGATAAGTTATATAAAGCACTGAATGAAAAAAATTGCCAGCCAAGATCCATATATCCACCAAAACTGTCTCTCAAATATGAAGATGAAACTAGGACATTTCCAGAGAAACAGAAGTTTAAGGAATTCATAAAAACCAAACTAAAACTACAACAAATACTAAAGGGAGTTCTTTGGTTAGAAGATCAATAATATCAGGTATCAACCCAAGACAAGAACACTGGACAGAACGATAAGAGGTCAACCCAGATACGGAAATCACAGAAATAAATCAAGATTAAAAAACGCTAAACAGGGCAACAGTGACGTTATTATGCAAAAGAAGACAACATTAAAACAATAAAGAGGGCCTAAGAAATGTAGTCATAGATTTTTCATATGGAGAGGAAGACAACATGATATAAAGAAATAAAATTTAGGTTTAAACTTAGAAAAATAGGGGTAAACATTAAGGTAACCACAAATGAGACTAACTATCCTACTTAGCAAAATAAAATACAAGAAAAAAAAAGAAACTCAGCAGAAACAAAATCAACAACAATGAATGACAGGAAAAGACAACATATAAACTACTCAGCACAAAAAATTAAATGGGAAAAAGAAACTATCAACAACACACACAAAAAAAGACATCAAAATCACAGCACTAAACTATGCTGAATGTAAACGGACTAAATGCACCAATAAAGAGACAGACAGCGGCAGAATGGATAAAAAAGCATGATCTGTCTATATGCTACCTACAGGAGATACACCTTAGACTTAGAGACACAAACTAAAGCTCAAAGGGTGGAAAAAATATATCAAGCAAACAACAATCAAAAAAGAGCAGGAGTGGCAGTATTAATTTCTGACAAATTAGATTTTAAAGTTAAATCCACCACAAAGGACAAGGAAGGACACTATATAATGATTAAAGGGACAATACACTAGGAGGACATAACCATATTAAATATTTATGCACCCAAAGACAGGGCTGCAAGATACATAAAACAAACTCTAACAGCATTGAAAAGTGAGGTAGACAGCTCCACAATTATAGTAGGAAGCTTCAACATACCACTTTCGGTGAAAGACAGGACATCCAGAAAGAAGCTCAATAAAGACACAGAAGACCTAAATGCCACAAACAACTTGATCTCAGAGACATACACAGAACACTCCACCCAATAGCAACCAAGTATACTTTCTTTTCTAGTGCACATGGAACATTCTCTAGAATAGAACACACATTAGGTCATAAAGCAAGCCTTAGCAGAATCCAAAACATCGAAATATTACAAAGCATCTTCTCTGACCATAAGGCCATCAAAGTAGAAATCAGTAACAGAAAAAGCAGGGAAAAGAAATCAAACACTTGGAAACTGAACAATACCCTGCTCAAAAACGACTAGGTTATAGAAGACATCAAGGATGGAATAAAGAAATTCACAGAATACAATGAGAATGAAAACACTTCCTATCAGAACCTTTGGGACATGGTGAAAAGAGTGCTCAGAGGTCAATTTATATCAATAAATAAATAGACACATACAAAAAGAAGAAAGGGCCCAAATCAAAGAATTATCCCTATAACTTGAACCAACAGAAAGAGAGCAACAAAAGAAACCCTCAGGTACCAGAAGAAAGCAAATAATAAAAATTAGAGCAGAATTAAATGAAATAGAATAGAGAAGAACAATTGAAAGAATTAAGAAGGCCAAGAGCTGGCTCTTTGAAAAAATTAACAAAATCGATAAACCACTGGCCAAACTGACAAAAGAAAAACAGGTGAGGATGCAAACAACCCGAATAAGAAATGAGATGGGCAATATTACAACAGACCCAATTGAAATTAAAAGAATCACATCAGATTACTATGAAAAATTATACTCTAACAAATCTGAAAACCAAGAAAAAAATTGATGAATTCCTAGAAATACACTACCTACCTAAATTAACACAAACAGAGGTAGAACAACTAAATAGACCCATAACAAAAGAAGAGATTGAAAAGGTAAGCCAAAAGCTCCCCCCGCCGCAAAAAAAGCCCTGGCCCGGAGGACTTCACTGCAGATTTCTTCCAAACTTTCAGAGAAGAGTTAACATCACTACTACTAAAGGTATTTCAGAGCATACAAAAGGATGGAATACTCCCAAACTCACTCTATGAAGCCAGCATATCCCTAATACCAAAACCAGGTAAAGACTCCACAAAAAATTACAGACCTATATCCCTCATGAACTTAGATACAAAAATCCTCAACAAAATTCTAGGCAATAGAATTCAACAACATATTCAAAAAATAATTTATCATGACCAAGTGGGATTCATAGCGGGTATGCAGGGATGGTTCAACATTAGAAAAACAATGACTGTAAAATAAGAACCACATGATTTTATTGATTGATCCAGAAAAGGCATTTGACAAAGTTTAACACCGATGCATGATAAAAACTCTCAGCAAAATAGGAATAGAAGGAAAATTCCTCAACATAATAAAGGGCATTTATACAAAGGCAACAGCCAACATCATCCTAAACGGAGAGAGTCTGAGAGCATTCCCCTTGAGACTGGGAACCAGGCAAGGACGCCTTTTACCACCACTCTTATTCAACAAACCCTTGGGTTAGCAAAAAACTCTACGGGGCAGTTCTACTCTGTCCTATAGGGTCGCTATGAGTAGGAATCGACTCGACAGCACTGGGTACTGGGTTCTTATTCAACACTGTGCTGGAGGTCCTAGCCAGAGCAATTAGGCTAGATAAAGAAATAAAGGGCATCCGAATTGGTAAGGGAGAAGTGAAAGTATCTCTGTTTGCAGATGACATGATCTTATACACAGAAAACCCTAAGGAATCCTCAAGAAAACTACTGAAACTAATAGAAGAGCTTAGCAGAGTATCGGGATACAACATAAACACGCAACAAATGAGTTGGATTCCTCTACACCAACAAAAAGAACATCGAAGAGGAAACCACCGAATCAATACCATTTACAGTATCCTCCAAGAAGATAAAATACTTAGGAGTAAACCTTACCAGAGATGCAAAAGACTTACACAAAGGAAAACTACAAAACACTTCTGCAAGAAACCAAAAGAAACCTACAAAAGTGGAAAAACATCCCTTGCTCATGGATCCAAAGACTTAACATTATAAAAATGTCTGTTCTACCAAAAGCAATCTATAGATTTAGTGCAATTTCGATCCAAATTCCATCGACATTTTTTAATGAGATGGAGAAACAAATCACCAACTTCAAATGGAAGGGAAAGAGGCCCCGGAGACGTAAAGCATTACTGAAAAAGAACTAAAGTGGGAGGCCTTACTCTACCTGATTTTAGAACCTGTTACACCGCACAGTTGTCAAAACAGTCTGGTACTGGTACAACAACAGATACACAGACCAATGGAACAGAACTGAGAATCTAGACATAAATCCATCTACATATGAGCAATTGATATTTGACAAAGGCCCCAAATCAGTTAAATGGGGAAAAGACAGTCTTTTCAACAAATGGTGCTGGCATAACTGGATATCCATCTGCAAAAAAAATGAAACAAGACCCATACCTTACACCATTCACAAAAACGAGCTCAAAATGGATCAAAGGCCTAAATACAAAATCTAAAACGATAAAGATCATGGAAGAAAAAACAGTGACAACGTTAGGAGCCCTGATACACGGCATAAACAGTCTACAAAACATTACTAACAATGCAGAAGAAAAACTAGCTAACGGGGAGCTCCTAAAATTCAAACACCTATGCTCAGCCAAAAACTTCACCAAGAGTAAAAAGACTATCTACAGACTGGGAAAAAGGTTTTAGCTATGACATTTCCGATCAGTGTCTGATCTCTAAAATCTACATGATACTGCAAAAACTCAACTACAAAAAGACAAATAACCCAGTTAAAAAATGGGCAAAAGATATGAACAGATACCTCACTAAAGAAGACATTCAGGTAGCTAACAGATATATGAGGAAATGTTCATGATCATTAGCCCTTAGAGAAATGCAAATCAAAACTACAATGAGATTCCATCTCACTCCAACAAGGCTGGCATTAATCCAAAAAACACAAAATAATAAATGTTGGAGAGGTTGTGGAGAGACTGGAACACTTACACACTGCTGGTGGGAATGTAAAATGGTACAACCACTTTGGAAATCGATTTGGCACTTCCTTAGAAAGCTAGAAATAGACGTACCATACAATCCAGCAATCCCACTCCTTGGAATATATCCTAGAGAATTAAGAGCCTTTACACGAACAGATATATGCACACCCATGTTCACTGCAGCACTGTTTACAATAGCAAAAACATGGAAGCAACCAAGGTGTCCATCAACGGATGAATGGATAAATTATGGTATATTCACACAATGGAATACTACACATCGATGAGGAACAGTGATGAATCCGCGAAACATTTCATAATATGGAGGAATCTGGAAGGCATTATGCTGAGTCAAATTATTCAGTTGCAAAAGGACAGATATCGTATTAAGACCACTATTGTAAGAACTCAAGAAATAGTTTAAACAGAGAAGAAAATATTCTTTGATGGTTATGAGAGGGGGGAGTGAGGGAGTGTGGGAGAGGGGTATTCACCAATTAGATAGTAGGTAAGAGCTACTTTAGGTGAAGGGAAAGACAACACACAATACAGGAGAGGTGAGCACAACTGGACTAAACCAAAAGCAAAGCAGTTTCCTGAATAAACTGAATGCTTCGAAGGCCAGTGTAGCAGGGACAGAAGTCTAGGGACCATGGTTTCAGGGGACATCTAAGTCAACTGGCATAATAAAATCTATTAAGAAAACATCCTGCATTTGGGGTCTTAAACACTAGCAAGCAGCCATCTAAGATGCATCAATTGGTCTCAACCCACCTGGACCAAAGGAGAATGAAGAACCCCAAGGACACAAGGTAATTACGAGCCCAAGAGAACAGGCCACATAAACCAGAGACTGCATCATCCTGAGACCAGAAGAACTAGATGGTGCCTGGCTATTACTGATGACTGCCCTGACAGGGGATATAACAGAGAACCCCTGAGGGAGCAGGAGAGCAGTGGGATGCAGACCCCAAATTCTCATAAAAAGACCAGACATAATGGTCTGACTGAGAGTAGAAAGACGCTCATGGCCTTCTGTTGGCCCAGGACAGGAACCATTCCCAAAGCCAACTCTTCAGACAGGGAGTGGACTAGACTATGGGATAGAAAACGATACTGGTGAAGAGTGAGCTTCTTGGATCAAGTAGACACATGAGACTAAGTTGGCATCTCCTGTCTGGAGGGGAGATGAGAGGGCAGAGGGGGTCAGAAGCTGGCCGACTGGACATGAAAACAGAGAGTGGAGGGAAGGAGCATGCTGTCTCAGTAGGGCAAGAGCAATTAGGAGTATAAAGCAAGGTGTATATAAATTTTTGTATGGGAGAATGGTTTGATTTGTAAACTTTTGCTTAAAACACAATAAAAATTAAAAAAAAAAAATCACTGAGTGAGTTCAAATTAACTGCTATCTTAGTATGGCAAGCAGTTTTTTTTTTTTTAAACCATCAGTGCCATATGCCCTAGTGGCACAGTGGTTAAGAGCTTGGCTGCTAACCAAAAGGCTGGCAGTTCGAATCCACCAGCCACTCCTTGGAAACCCTATGGGGCAGTTCTACTTTGTCCTACAGGGTCGCTATGAGTTAGAATCGATTTGACAGAAGTGGGTCTGGTCAGTGTCTTGACAAAATGGCTAATTCAACGAGGGGGAAAAGTAAGGGAGAAAATGGAATATTCAATCAAAAAAGGATCTCAGAAATAACTAATATATACTTTCATAGTAAAAAATAATTAACAACTTGAAGAGATATTCAATGGCTCATCTCACACTGGCATCTAACACTGTGTAACGGCTTTAGCAATTATAGCAACAGATGGACCTATGACAAAGGGTAAAGTTGCAAATATCTGAGGCAATATTCTTTGCATTATAAAGGAGAACACTGGCCCAGCCGCTCATGTCCTCCATTCCAAGCTGACAAGTGAAAAGCTGTCAAAATTTTAAGATTGAAAAACAAAATAAAACGGCACATTGGCTTGACCACTTAGCATGGCAGAAAAATAAGTATTTGTAGGGTTTCTCCGGACAGCCCATAACTCACTAACAAATCATGGTACAGGGAGTTTAAGTAAAATCAATTCTGAAATCCCAGGTTATACGACCAATACTGATTAAGGAATAAGTTAATTGGGCCCAAATGACTTATACTTTGAGCCCAAATTCACTTATATTTATTTACTTTTTATGAATTTTATAGTTACCTTTTTGGTTCCAGTTTAGCAGCTACCAATCTTGCTCCCATGGACCCAGTTTCAACAACATGATAGTATATTTTGATGTCAACATGGTTGAAGATGTAAAATGTATCTCTTTCATGGAATTCTGACTGTAGAACAGAACTTAAAGTTAAAGGTAGAAAACAGGCTATACAGTAGTCAAAACATCAAACTTTAAGCTGGGCCACTACATGTAGGAAAATTTAAGCTTAGAAAGAATTTTAACCCTTCCCCATAAAAATGTTTAGGTTTTAAGCTTAAAATCTTTATAAGCCAAAAATTAATCTGAAGGAAGTACAAGTTATTATTTTTAATATTTACATAAAACTTAATACCTGCTAAAAAGAATACTTATCTACTATTTTCTAGGTATTCGTTTATGATAAAACTAAAAAAATTAGTTTCTGGATACTGCATGCTATAAGCATGCTAGATTTTTCACTTTGAAATACTGTTCCTCCATGGCAGTTTATAACCTCACACTAAATCAATAACCTAATTTATTCAAGCAGCTCTAATCAACTCTCACAAAAGCACTAACCAATATAATCGGTTTTATGATCCAGTTCATGCCAAATTCTACTACCATATCATATCTATTAAGAGATTAAATCAAGCTGATCTGATTATACAAATTTATTTTTATATAGTGTACTTCCAAATAGGAGCCCCAGTGGCACCATGGTTAAGCGCTTGGCTGCTAACCGAAAGATCGGCAGTTTGAACCCACCAGCCGCTCCACGGGAGAGAGATGTGGCAGTCTGCTTCTGTAAAAATTTACAGCCCTGGAAACCCTATGGGGTAGTTCTGCCCTGTCCTGTGGGGTTGCTATGCATTGGAATCGACTTGACAGCAATCAGTTTGGCTTGGTTTTGGTTATTCTCAAATAATTTTTAGCTACCTTCTATATTAATGTCTTCATTTTATTAGTATTTTTAAAAATAAAAGGCTGGCCTTAATGAGAGATAGGACTTTAAGGTATTCCAAAATTTTATGAAACAAGATTTCATGGGCTTAAATTCAATTTGTAATACAAATTTCATGAACTTAAAATCCTCATAACAAGGCCTTTTGGATACTCTATTATCTATATTTTTTAATATAAGATTGAAGGATCTAACTTTTAGTAGAGCTAGAAACTTTAATAGAACTAGAACAAAGTTCAAGCCCTCAGCATAGTGTTTGGAATACAACATGCTCTCAGTGAACGGTGTATTTATAAAGCTAGATGGACCTCTGACAAGAGGTAAAGTTGCAAACTGAATCTGCATTATTTTAATTCTGGAGTTTAATTTATACATTATTAACCTGGCTTAAGGTTAAAATTTAAGTACCTGTACTTCAGAATACCTGAATTGTGTTCATTCAATGGATGCAACACTTTTTGTGCAATAAAGATGGAATGAATCCCTCTACCAAAAAGCCCCATTTTAAAGCAGCACAGAGTTTACCATGAACTTACATTAATAACACAGGCATCTTTTGCATGGCCTTTATCTGTTATGTAACAGCCAATAGGAAATCCAGGATTACAGAACCTCTGACCATCTTCAACATCATAACACCATGTTACAGGCATATTATCCACAATCCTATATAGAAAGAAAAGTTAAGTTACAAGAGAAATGATCAAACATGATTAAAAATTACCACTCAAGTGTCATCACTTCATAAAATTTAAACGTCTAACAAATACCTTAAGATTTCAAAAACCACAACAAAGGATTTTGATGAAATGTGGTTATTTTACAATAAAGTAATGACATTATGCCAATATATGATACATCATAATGAGGGGAAAACTTTCATTTCTTTGAAACTATATAAATTTACATAGGAAAGCAGAGTTTTAGAAATTTATTTATTTATTGCAATTAGTAATTTAAGAAGATCATTCTGTAGACTTTTAAATATAATTTACCTTTAGCAGAACACTTAAGGCTCCCAACAGTTGCAAAGCAATATATCCAGTTCCTAGGGACCAGCTCATGGACCAGAACAGACGTAAATGTCTTTTATTGTATTTATATTCAATAAAAAAGAGAAGAATGTAACTGCAAGTATGGGAAAATACTCAAATGAAGGGCCAGGTGAGAATTATATTATCTATTAAAAATGTGTAAACCCAAGTTATTTCTGAAAGAAATACTGCTTTTAAAGCCCTGAGAACCAAATCTTTCAAATTCTATAGTGAAAGTGAACTTTTTCTTTTTTTTAAAGTATAAAAATAAAGACTAAAGCTCTGCAATGCTGGATAACAAGATTAAAGTTCAAGCATGTGCCCCCCTCTGCCTAGAGCATATTGCTGGATATAAATTAAAAAATCACTAAAAATACACTGGCTATATTACAGTCATAAGAGGACACTCCAGGGAATGTTTTATGTGTTAATTAACGTGTGCCTTAGGAAGTAAAATTACGATTCTATATTCACACAAGGTGTACATTAATGACCTAATAAAATATGTCTTGCCACATTTAAATGCTATTTAATAGTACCCAACGTATCAAATTTTAGAACCACCTATACTATTAAGTTGTTTATTATTATAGCCAGTAGGCTAGCAGTTCCAATGAAAAGGCTATAAAATATTAGGAGCATAAAAGCAATGCTACATAAAATAAGTAATTCAGATTTTCTAGAGACCTAAAGAATCAGTTAATTGCTTTAATTTTTTAAAATAGAGAATGAAGTTCAATCTCTACCACATTAGAGAAAGTACTACATAAAAAAGATAGTTCTAGTTACAAACTGAGCAATCAGGCAACAATTTAGATCTTGTAAAAGCAAATATCTTAAATTTCAAACTTATGTAATGCCTCAACACAAAAGACTTCTCCTGGCAATAAAACCAGTCGTCCTCAAACGGCACCACCATGTGTGTGAGAGTAGAGCTGCGCTGCACAGGGTGTTTGACGGATGATTTTTAGGAAGGAGATCACCAGGCCTTTCCTCTGAGATACCTCTGGGTAGACCTGAACTCTAACCTTGCAGTTAGCACGTTAACCATCTGCACCACCCAGGGACTCCTCTCCTGGTAATAAGAAGTATTTAAGAAAAAAAAAATCTTGGAAATAAATATAAGAAAATTGAAAGAATATAATTTAAAATTACTTAATTCCTAAATTAGGAAGTAGTATTTATTTGAATTTCTAACATAAAAAAAAAATTAAAAATCACATTCCCAAACTTACATAGTGAGAAGAAGGCTAAAAGGACAAAGGGTGAATGACTGGTCTCAACTTCTTACCACTAAGGATTCCTTTCCATAGATTCTGTTTGAAATGTGTCTACCAAACAAGCTGCATTTATTCATAACTCATTTTCCTAATAAGTTAATCAAATTTCTAGGTTTCTGATCACAATGGAATAACCCATGTTGACACAATGCACTCAGAAAACTGCAGCCACAAGTACAGAATCTTGGCATTCCTGTTACTCTTCACAGTTTTAACATGAGCAAATTCATACTGTACATATAAATTTCGAATTTTTAAAAACAGCTCATCATTTGCCTTTGCTAACTTGGTGGGCTCCTGGATTGGAAATCTTCGAAACCCATTTCTGCCCCATGACTATAAACCAGTGAGTCTATAAAACGAAAAATTATCAGTACTCTGATAACTGGTTAAATAATTAAACTTGTATAAATGTCACGAAGATTTGTAAATAGACAAGAAATATAATTACAAACCATGCAGGGCACAGTTGAACGAATTCAGGTGCCTGGTGCTGGTATCAAAAAACCAGTCAATCTTAACAATCAGGAAGTAGCTGAGGGTACTGAAGGAGTAAGCCAAGGTCCTCAGACTATGTTCTACAGCACCAAGTAGGAATGAAAAAAATTCCTCCGTTCAGGTAAGGAAATACTGTCCATGAACTGATCGTTCTCTATAATAAGGATAATGAGTTGGTGCATTAACTAATAGCCAGTCATTATTAATCACTCAGAAGGTGGCATAGTTAAAATGTAAGGTTAAATAACCTCCGGGGAAAGAAGTCACAGTTCACCCACGTGACAGAATGCCACGCGGCTGTGAAACAGGAAGGTACAGATCTACAGCTGTACTTGACAGGAGCTGACGCCCCTAATACTGTGTTAAATGAAAAGAAGTTGCAGAATAATGTGTGCAACAATATCTCAGTTGTGTTATTTTTTAAAAAGTATATACTCTTTTATATACCTGCATAAACCCAGTAACCCAGTGCCGTCGAGTCGATTCCGACTCATAGCGACCCTATAGGACAGAGTAGAACTGCCCCATAGAGTTTCCAAGGAGCGCCTACACAGGCAGAGAAAATTTGGAAATAACCCAAAACCCCAGTGCCGTCGCGTCGAAATACACCTAAGAAATAATAGGGTGCTGGGGAAAAGGATGGAGCCCTGGTGGCGCAGTGGTTAAATGCTGGGCTGCTAACCAAAAGGTCAGCGGTTTAAACCCACCTGCTGCTTCCAGGGAAAAGAATGTGACAGTCTGCTTGCATAAAGACTACAGTCCCGGAAACCTTATCAGGCTGTTCTAATCTGTCCTATAGGGTCGATGGCAACAGGTTTTGGTAGGGAATAGGATGAAAGAAACTGGGGTGGTAGAACATTTACTTTTTAGTCAGTATTTTCCGCTACTGCTTATGCTTTTACAGGCATATACTGCATTATTAATTTAGAAGAACTTCTAATGCAAAGGGTAAAATAAAACATGCTACCTTCGCAGTAAAAGTCCATAACGGAACCCTGTATTTTTAAAGGCTTTTCAAATTTCCATGGGTACATACTTCTTTGTCAACTTGGCTATTTATGCTTAAAATCAAGTTACATAGTAAAATCTTTCTGAAATTAAGTCAAAGACAGAAACATACTTAACTCATGGTTTAGATAAATTTATCAATGTCAATCAACGTTTTTCTAAACGTGTAATGACCTAGTTTAAGAATTGAAGCACTCTGCCTAGAATTACCAGATTGTATATTTCTGATACAACTCAGATTTTTTTTTTTGGTAATGGAAGTTATATTAATAAACTTTTCTGATTCAACTGCAAAATCATCATTTGCTAGTACATTTCCAGTTTATTTTTTTAAAGCAGATTGGTTTAAGTTTACAACTGATAGACCCACTACAAACTGCACAGTAAACTTTACTATCAAAAGCTTTCAAACTTTGCAAATTTATTTATTCCATGGCTCCCAGCCTTCCCAGAAGTGTGCAAATGATTCAATTTAAGACACTGATAGAACAGATGCTCAAGAGACAATTTATGAAGACAGTCTTTCTGTTCACCACCTCCAGCACCTTATACTTTTTAAGAGACAAAACCCAAGCAAAATATGAACTCCCATAGAGTACAGGCATTTGCAAACAAAATTATCTGGAAGAGCAGAGCGGTTATACTTGAAGGTGAGATTCTGAGAGACTTTTATTTTCCATGCTTCAATGTTGCATAATAAGCACATATTACTTTGGAAGCAAAAATAAGTTTTAAATGTTCTTTGATTTTGACAAAAACTGGTAAAGACCTTGTTAATGTTACATCATGTTTAAAATAAAAGGTTAAGCAAAATATAACCATTTTATCTGAAGGAGATGCTATTTATCAAACATCAAATAAAAATTTTGTGTTCTTATGGTCTTCTTCACCACCTATGAATATAATATTTCTCTAGAAGACCGATCCATCTCCTTTCCTTAAAGCATAACATGTTCATGTTAACTATACATGAATAAAACTGTTATACTTCTGCGTGCCAAAGAAGTACCAGATATTAGAGAGATAAGCGCAGTTAAAGATGCTACTTCAAATGACGCTATCAACCTTAATAATCATTTGGCAAGTAAAATTCACTATTTCATGCAGCTACTAAAACAAAACAAAATTCGGTTAATCTGCTCTATTTTATACAGTCAGTGAAATAGCTTAGAGGTTGCATCTTGAAAAGGAAAATGTCAAAAATTTTAAAATCTCCATGTCTTACCAGTGATGTTGGTAATTCAGTAACATGCTTTTTTTCAAGAATTCTAGCTTTTGTTTGTCTTCAGCTTTCTCTGTATGGTATGTTTTCGTACAAACAAGTTTACAGGTATCCTCCTTATTAAATATAAACTGCATTAAAACAAAGTGGAAAGTAAATTAAGAAAAAATATTCAGGTCCTTCACGGCTATGCTATAAATAGTACAAAATTACTGATTTCATTAAATTACTTAAGTGATTACATCTTGGCAAAACAAACATTTTTCAATTCCTCATAGCTCAATCAGATTTAAATTTCAATTGTAATCCGTTTCTCTAAAAAGTTGCAATCTATTTTCCTTTTGATAGCCAAGTTTTTCTTTTCTTTTTTTTTTTGATAATCCCAATATACACACCTTCAAAATGTAAATGAATCCTAAAAGAAAAAAACCATATGTAGAACAAAATGCATAGTAATTACAGTAATGTCCTATGATCACATTTTAGAAATTCTGGAGTTGATGGCTTTCTAGTAATAAGCAGAAGAATTTGTATATTCATTCAATAAATACCATATTTTACACAAATAACACACCCTTCTATGTTTGTTTGCCAACCTCGCCCTCCCCTTGTGAGGTATTTTCGTAAGCATGCCATGTTAATTTTTTTTTTTTAACAGCAACATGTAAAAAAATAATTGGCATAATAGTGCTTACGAAAATACCTCGAGGGGGGAGGGTGTGGTTGGCAAACAAACATGGAAGGTAAGTGTTATTTGCATAAAATTACGTTACTTGTTAAGTCCTCCCAATGTACCAGGTGATGGAGATTCTAAAGCTAACAAGGTAGACTGATACAAAAAAAGTTGAATTTGGATGTATAAAAACAGGATAAATATGATTCTTTTTACACACATTTGAAAAGATTGTCAATTTTTGGGTTCTTAATAGTAAAGCTGAAACAGAAACTGGTAATTTTTTTTAAACCAAAGTTAAAAAACTAAGGGTTCCTTCAACATGCATTCAATTTTGGAGTCCGGTGCTTACTTCACGTGTGTGAAAATAATGATATTCACAATGTATCATATAATGTGGGTTTACTGTGAATTATCAGGACTCATTTATGTCTTACTTTAAACACTGTATCTCCTAGTTTTCAGAAAGCTGTAACTTACTAGACTAACTCTACAGACAGTCCATGACTATCTTTTAATAAATTCAAACTTTATAACAGGTGGTTAAAAAACAAAAACAAAACCCCCAACAACTTGCATTTGTTTCACTTCTAAGCAGTTCATTCTTTTATACAGTCTATGAAAAAAAATTTTTTTTTTTTTTATGTTAACATCCCTAACCCAGTTTCTGTGTATCAGCTGACAAACGAATGTTTCAAGTACAGTCCACTACTGCCACCTGTCAGCCAACAGTTTAGTTTTGGCTACACTGCTACCTCTGTCAATATGGCAAAGAAATATTTGTGCAAAATTTGATATTTTTAACCTTAAATGTTCATTTTCAAAAAGTGGGGGGGAAGGGGGAAGGATAGACACTAAAAATCCAGAGGCATAGGTGTCAGACTTGAAAAATTTAGTAGAAAGTGAAATAAACCTGACAGAAAAGAACAAACATGTACGATCCCACTCACACGAAATATCTAGACTACACAAGAGTATAGAGCCAGAAAGTAGATGAGAAGTTACCAGGGGCTGAGGAGAGGAGAAAATCAGCAGCTACTCCTTAATGGGTACAGAGTTTCTATTTGGGCTGATGAAGAAGTTCTGGAAATACACAGTGGTGACTGTCACACGATATTGTGAATATAATTAATGCCACTGAATTATATACTTAATAAATGATTGAAAAGGCAAATGGTTAAAAAATTTAAAAATAAATATATTTCACAGCTAACCTACATTTAACAGAGAGAAATTATCAGTCACATTGAAGGCGGCCAATCTCACACCTCAGCCCCGTGCTCACTGGCTTGAGGTCAACTGTGTGTCTCACTGTGAAGGAAAACACCGGAACTAAAGGCGGCGGCGTTCCCCAGCAGCAGTCACCACGCATCCGGCACTTTCTATGCTCTGTGCACGCCACGTGTACAAAACTTCCCTTATCCTCCCAACAATCCTGCCAAGTAGCTACTCTTGTTCATCTTCTACAGATTAGAAAACTGAAGCACAAAAAATGAAGCCTCACATAGCATGGCGGAGCCAGGCTTTAACCCAAGCAGGATAAGCTCTAGAGAAAATGCTTTTAATCCCTACACCCTGCTGTCTCTCCCTATAAAATGTTCAGCTGGGAACTGAGTTTTATAATGTTTTAAATCAAGTTTTGCTATGGATTTAACAGTATTTTACATTTAGTTATGGATTTTTAAGAAATACTTTTAGCCCCCAAGGTAATAAAATTCTCCGTATAACATGAAAGCCTATTATTCTACTTATATATAACTCGTTAAAATACAGAAACAAATGATTTAATTATTTAGAAAAATGCTTGGCTATATGATTTCTCTTGAATTATTGCAGCGAGGGTTTAAAATTCTTTCTGGAATAATTTTATGGAAGTTATTAAATCAAATACTTTATCAAGCTGGAGTCAGACCTAGGTTCAAATCCAGCTCCATCTTGTTACAAGATTGTGGCACATGGCTTAATCCACCTTACCTTCAATTACCTTAAGTGTCAAATGGGCTTAATAATATCTGTCTTGCAGGGTTGTTGAAGGCGCTGTTTTTTTTTTTAAGGTTGTTGGATTAAGTATAGTAATACGTGCAAAACACCTAGCATGCTGACAACAATCGACTGTTCACTAAGCGATAGTTATTGTTCCATACCTCATCATCTTTTAGTAAATGGTAGAGAAATTATATCAAAGTCCCACACGTTCTGAGGGAGACCCAGAATGCTGCATGTTCCTAGTTAGGTATCTATGCGGCCTTTTCTGCCTCGAGACCACCAGGACTAATCTCATCATGTCTCTTAAACCCGTTGATATTAGTCACCACAGTAAGCCCAGGTTTTCCACATTATCTTTCCTTTCCTATGCTTGAATGCCAAGATAGATGCACACATTTCCCTTTCTGACGCCCCACCTCCCACCCCTACCCAATTACTTAAACCCTTCCCTATGTCCTTTGGAACTAACTCACTGTGTCATCAGCAGAACCCTCTATGTATCTTCAGCTTTGTCTCAGAACATTCTCTGAAAATTTGTTCTAACGCTTGGCTCTCCCCTAAGGGTGCTACCTCTGCTGCAGTCCTCTCAAGGGGTGGCTTTTTTCTCTCACATGGCCCAGAGCACTGGGCTAGCCCACTCTCCCTCCTCCTGAAAACCCCGGCGTTGACTCTCATGTCATCACACTACACTGCCCGCTGTTCCTTCTGGTTGCTGTCATCTACTGACCACGGGTCACTGCCCCCCCGTTCCTTGAAAGTTTTAGTACCTGGCTCACTGTCACACTCTCCAACACTACTCCTTGTTCCTGATTCTTAGTGATCTCAACATTTATACAGACTACTTTCCGGCATCATGTCCAAAATCTCTGCCTTCCCTCCAGTCACTATGGATGAACTAGGTTACTACGGCCAACCTCTCCACACGTACGCACACTAGATCCCATCTTCTGCCTGTACAAGGGCATACTGAGCAATCCTTCCTCTCTCCTGAATTATCACTTTTCCTTTCTCTATTGGATCATTCCCATCAGCCCATCAGGATACAAACATTTTCAAAATATATGTAAGTTCTGTGACACAAAGTCATTCTCCAGCTACCACTCTTTTTCTCTCATTGCCATTACAATAAAAGTCCTCAAAAGCGTTGTATAAAGGCCCGTCTGCAACTGTTCTTTCTATTCTCCACCTGGTTATTCCCCCCGAGTTGCTTTCTCATCAGTGATCTCCATGTTGCTCAACTCAATGGTCAGTTCTCTGTCCTCACCATTTCTGACCTATTAGTAACAGAATCAATCCATCCTCCCAGAAACACTTCCTTACCTTGGCTGCCATGGGACCGTGCTCTTCTGGTTTTCCTTTTTTTGCACTACTGGCTTCTTCTCAGCCCACACTGCTGCATCTCCATCATCTTCCTGACCCGTTAACAGATGACTGTTCCAGGACTCAATCCTTGGAATTATTCTTTTCTTTATCTATACCTACTCTTGGAATCGACTCAATGGCACTGGGGTTGGGTTACTCTGTTAGGAATGTCATCAATTCCATGACTTTAAATACCATCTACACACTGATGATTCTCAAATATATATTTAAAAAATACATACATATATATTGACAATACATATATTTGAGAATCATCAGAATGTAGTGTATATATATCTCTAGCCTGAACCCCACCTCCAAACTCCAAACACTACTAAACTGTGTACTCAAGATCTCTACTTGGATGCCCAATAAACACCTCAAACTTACCATATCTAAAACTAACTCTCCCTCACCTCCCTGCCCCCACAAACTGCTCTTCCCCCAGACTTTCCCATCTCAGAAAACAGAAACTCTATAACCCACATCCCATCCCTCGGCAAACTCTGTTGGCTCCACCTTCAAAATATAGCCAGATTCTGAGCACTTCACAACTCCTTTGCCACCACCACCATGGTCTAAGCCAACATCAGGTTACATCTGGATCACCGCAAAAGCCTCCGAACTGGTCTCCGAGCTTCTGTCCTTGCCCTCTCATGGCCCGTTTTCAACACAGCAGTCACAGTGATACTGTTATAACCAAATCTCCTCAAAACACTCCAATGCTAACCATCTCATCCGATATAAAGGCCAAAGTCCTTATCATGGCCTATAAGCCACTACAGATGTGGCCCTATTCTCTGATTTCGTTTCCTACTATTCTCTATTTTGCTCACCTGTTTGAGTTTCAACTACTTTTTTTTGTACCTTGAACACACCTGGCAAGCTCATACCCCAGGACCTTCACATTTGCTGCTCTCTTCACCTAGATCATCTTCCCTCAGATACTGACACAGCTCACTCCCTTACTTGCTTTAGGTCTTTTACTCAGCTACCACCTTCTCAGTGAGTGAGACTTTCTCTGGCCTATTTGTAACTACAATTCCCCGTCTACTTTCCCTGATTTGTTTTCATGGGGAGTTCTTTTATCAGCAACTGACACACTATACGTTTTACTTCTTTGTCTCCTTCTCCCCACCAGAATATAAGATCCATGAGAGCAGTGATTTCTTTCTTGTTCACTGCTGTATTCCATACCTCCCACAGTGCCTAGCATATGGAAAACATTCAATGAATGTATTAACTGAGGGAATGAATAAATGAGTGGTTAGGTTTGAGATGACATTTTATGATCCCATGAAATGTGGCTCCAACTTCGCATAATGCAGACAATGTCCTGCACTGCTGTTTTCCTGACCGAAGCAGAAGTCATAGATAAAAAACAGCAAAGCAGACGTGGGGTTTTGTTTTGTTACTGGTTGTTACCACGGTTTTTAATGCAGATCTTAAAAATGGTAAAATCTTTGAAAATAAAGGACCTGAAAATCAATACTGAAATGAAATATATAACATATGACCATATAAAAAATAAAATGGTACAGAAGAATAGAAAATGAAAAATAAGTCTCTCTTCCTCCCAGTTGCATTTCAGTTTCTTGTTAATCTTTCTTGAAATTTTTATGCACTTACAAACATATATAAATAAAATTACGGATATATTTTATATTTTAACATATTATTCCATACTTTTTTTCTTTTAATTTTCTATCTTGGGCAAAAGGAGCCCTGGTGGCACAGTGGTTAAGTGCTTGGCTGCTAACCATAAGGTCGTCAGTTTGAACCCACTGGCCGCTCTGTGGGAGAAAGATGTGGCAGTCTTACAAGGATATATGAATAAAATTACATTATTTATATATTGTTGTTGTTAGGTGCAGTTGAGTCGGTTCCAACTCATAGCAACCCTATGCACAACAGAATGAAACGCTGCCTAGTCCTGCACCATCCTTACAATTGTTATGCTTGAGCTCATTGTTGCTGCCACTGTGTCAATCCACCTCGTTGAGGGTATTCCTCTCTTCCGCTGACCCTGTACTCCGCCAAGCATAATGTCCTTCTCCAGGGACTCATCCCTCCTGACAACATGTCCAAAGCATGTAAGAGGTACTCTCGCCATCCTTGCCCCTAAGGAACATTCTGGCAGCACTTCTTCCAAGACAGATTTGTTCGTTCTATTGGCAGTCCATGGTATATTCAGTATTCTTCCCCAACACCACAATTCAAAGGCATCAACTCTTCTTCAGTCTTCCTTATTCACTGTCCAACTTTCACATGCATATGATGTGATTGAAAATACCATGGCTCGCGTCAGGCGCACCTTAATCTTCACGGTGACATCTTTGCTCTTCAACACTTTGAACAGGTCCTTTGCAGATCTGCCCAATGCAACGCGTCTTTTGATTTCTTGACTGCTGCTGTTGATTGTGTATCCAAGTAAAATGAAATCCTTGACAACTTCAATCTTTTCTCCGTTTATCATGATGTTGCTCATTGGTCCAGTTGTAAGGATTTTTGTTTTCTTTATTTTGAGGTGCCGTCCTTACTGAAGGCTGTGGTCTTTGATCTTCATGAGTAAGTGCTTCAAGTCCTCTTCACCTTCAGAAAGCAAGGTTGTGTCATCTGCATAACCCAGGTTAATGAGTCTTCCTCCAATCCTGATGCCCCGTTCTTCTTCATAAAGTCCAGCTTCTCGGATTATTTGCTCAGCATATAGATTGAATAGGTATGGTGAAAGGATACTACCCTGATGCACACCTTTCTTGACTTTAAACCAATCAGTATCCCCTTGTTCTGTCCAAACAACTGCCTCTTCATCTATGTAAAGGTTCCTCATGAGCATAATTAAGTGTTCTGGAATTCCCATTCTTCGCAGTGTTATCCATAGTTTGTTATGATCCACACAGTCAAATGCCTTTGCATAGTCAATAAAACACCGGTAAACATATTTCTGGTATTCTCTGCTTTCAGTCAGGATCCATCTGACATCAGCAATGATATCCCTGGTTCCACGCCCTCTTCGGAAACCGGCCTGAATTTCTGGCAGTTCCCTGTCCGTATACTGCTGCAGCCTTTTTTGAATGATCTTTAGCAGAATTTTGCTTGCGTGTGATATTAATGATATTGTTCTATAATTTCCTTTCTCGGGAATAGGCATAAATATGGATCTCTTCCAATCAGTTGGCCAGGAAGCTGTCTTCCATATTTCTTGGCATAGACGAGCGAGCACCTCCAGTGCTGCATTCCTTTGTTGAAACATCTCAATTTATATTTCATCAATTCCTGGAGCCTTGTTTTTTGCCAATGCCTTCAGAGCAGCTTGGACTTCTTCCTTCAGTACCATTGGTTCCTGATCATATGGCACCTCTTGAAATGGTTGAGTCTCGACTAATACTTTTTGGTATAATGACTCTCTGTATTCCTTCCATCTCCTTTTGATGCCTCCTGCATCTTCTAATGTTTTCCCCATGGAATCCTTCACTATTGCAACTCGAGGCTTGAATATTTTCTTCAGTTCTTTCAGCTTGAGAAACGCCGAGCGTGTTCTTCCCTTTTGGTTTTTCATCTCCAGCTCTTTGCACATGTCATTTTAAGACTTTACTTTGTCTTCTCGAGAGGCCCTTTGAAATCTTCTGTTCAGTTCTTTTACTTCATCAATTCTTCTTTTTGCTTTAGCTGCTCGGCGCTCAAGAGCAAGTTTCAGAGTCTCCTCTGACATCCATCTTGGTCTTTTCTTTCTTTCCTGTCTTTTCGATGACCTCTTGCTTTCTTCACGGATGATGTCTTTGCTGTCATTCCACAACTCATCTGGTCTGCAGTCACTAGTGTTTGATGCGTCAAATCTTTTCTTCAGATGGTCTCTAAATTCAGGTGGGATATACTCAAGGTCATATTTTGGCTCTCGTGGACTTGCTCTGATTTTCTTCAGTTTCAGCTGAACTTGCATATGTGCAATTGATGGTCTGTTCCACAGTCGGCCCCGGCCTTGTTCTGAGGGATGATATTGAGCTTTTCCATAGTCTCTTTCCACAGATGTAGTCAATTTGATACCTGTGTGTTCCATCTGGCGAAGTCCATGTGTATAGTCGCTGTTTATGTTGGTGAAAGAAGGTATTTTCAATGAAGAAGTCGTTGGTCTTGCAAAATTCTATCATTTGACCTCTGGCATTATTTCTATCACCAAGGCCATATTTTCCAACTACTGATCCTTCTTCTTTGTTTCCAACTTTTGCATTCCAATTACCAGTAATTATCAATGCATCCTGATTGCATGTTCAATCAATTTCAGACTGTAGCAGCTGATAAAAATCTATTTCTTCATCTTAGGGCCTAGTGGTTGGTGTCTAAATTTGAATAATAGTCGTATTAACTGGTCTTCCTTGTAGGCTTACGGATATTATCCTATCACTGCAATGTTGTACTTCTGGATAGATCTTGAAAGGTTCTCTTTGACGATGAATGCAATACCATTCCTCTTCGCGTTGTTATTCCCAGCATAGTAAACTATATGATTGTCTGATTCAAAATGGCCAATACCAGTCCATTTCAGCTCACTAATGCCTAGGATATCAATGTTTATGTGTTCCATTTCATTTTTGACGATTTCCAATTTTCCTAGATTCATACTTCGTACATTCCAGGTTCTGATTATCAATGGATGTTTGCAGCTGTTTTTTCTCATTTTGGGTCATGCCACATCAGCAAATGAAGGTCCCGAAAGCTTTACTCCATCCACATCATTAAGGACGACTCTACTTTGAAGAGGCAGCTCTTCCCCAGTCATCTTCTGAGTGCCTTCCAACCTGGGGGGCTCATCTTCCAGCACTATATCAGACAGTGTTCCGCTGCTATTCATAAGGTCTTCACTGGCTAATACTTTTCAGAAGTAGACTGCTGGGTCCTTCTTCCTAGTCTGGCTTAGTCTGGATCCAGCTGAAACCTGTCCTCCATGGGTAACCCTGCTGATATCTGAATACCGATGGCATAGCTTCCAGCATCACAGCAACACACAAGCCCCCACAGTACGACAAACTGACAGACACGTGGGGAAAAATTCTGATCTTTCAGCCCCAACTTTCTGTTTATGTATGCCTTGGTTTAATAAATGCCTGCTTTGTTTCTTTAAACTTGAGGCCTAAAGAATTTTAGCACAAATCTTGATCCTCAAAAATTCTCGGAAACTCAGGGAAAATCTAAGATGCACACCTCTCTCCATTTTAAAGCACTCCTTCAGTTCTTCTATTTTACAACTCCTGGGGTTAAATCTGAAAAGTACCAGGCCTTAAAGAGGGTCCTTCGGATAAGCAACATGTAGTCTTTACACATAAATAGAACTATATCACAAATGTGATCTCAGTAAAGGAAGTAATATGGCTTTAAAGTCTGTCCCAAAGGGACAAAGCCTTTCCATGGGTCGGAATACTTTGCTGGCTTTCCTTTTATGATTGGGTAGGGGCTGTTTACTGTTAAGAGACCACTACAGTCTCTCACATTCACTGATAGTGTAACTGAACTTCTTCCCTCCCATTGTTTCTCAAGGCCAAGGCATCAAAAAAAAAAAAAAAAAAAACAAACCCGTTGCCTTTGGGTCAATTCAAACTCATAGTGACCCTACGGGATAGAGTAGAACTGTGCCACAGAGTTTCCAAGGAGCACCTGGTAGATTCCAACTGCCGACCTTTTGGTTAGCTGCTGTAGCACTAAACCAATATGCCACCAGGGTCTTCAAAGCAAACTACTGCTGTCGAGTCAATTCCGACTCACAGCAACCTCATAGGGTTCCTGAGACTCTAAACCTCTATGGAAGAAGACTGCCACGTCTTTCTCCCATGGAGTCACTGGTGGTTTTAAACTGGCGACCTACCGGTTAGCGGTTGATCACTTTAACCACTGCACCACCAGGGGTCTGGCCAAGGCACAGGTAAACAGAAAGATGGAGCTGAGAGACCAGAGGAATATTGAAGCTGGTCACACAATTTAATCAATATGGCTATAAATCGCTGTCTGCTATAAAAAGAATATGGTAACTTTCAAAGTAATGACTTTGAAAGATCATATCAGGGAGATGTTACACAGTTAACATGCCTGCCCTGCTCAATGCTACCCGTGCACATACACTGATTTTCTTCTTGTCCCAAATGCCTTCATACCATTAGGTCTTTGGAAAAATTACTGGCTTTTTAATATGAATTTTCATAGCAGAGTATTTTAAAAGGGTATAATTAAGACTGAGAGCTATAAACTTGTCGTGGGTTAAACTCGCACCATTATGCGTCTTTCCCCACCAGTGCTTCACAGTGTGGGAACAGGTGCTGGAGGGAATATGATGGTAAGTGAACTAGTCAAGCCTTGCGAATTTCCCTGACAGGTGCTCTATGTACGGAGGCAGGTAGGGGTGCTTAGGAGGCTAACCAGGGGGTCTAAGCCATGTAAGAGGAGGATGTGAGGCCAAGAGAGGGGGCTGTTATGTTGGGGTGGACACTTGAGGTGGAGTTAAAATTCACTGCCTTTGAGTCAATTCCAACCTATAATGACCCTGTAGGACAGAATAAAACTGCCTCATAGGGTTTATGAGGCTGTAAATCTTTGCAGAAGCAGACTGCCACATCTTTCTCCCGTGGAGCGGCTGGTAGGTTTGAACTGACCACCTTTCGGTTAGCAGCTGAGTGCTTAACCACTATGGTACCAGGGCTCCTTTAGCCCAAGGTACGAAGTTTAAAAAAAAAAGTGCAGGATAATATATTAAAATATAAAATATATATGTAATTTTATTTAAATATGCTCATAAGCGCAAAAAACATTTCAAGAAAGTTTAACAAGAAACTGAAACGGAACTGGGAGGAAGAGAGACTTTTCATCTTCTTTTCTTCTGTACCATTTAATTTTTTATATGGTCGTATGTTATTTTTATAAACTAATATTTTTAAAAGAAAAAGAACACTGTTCTTCGGGCAGCAGGAGAACAGATGTAAGTGACCAGGAGACTGTGCAATGCGAAAAGATAATAGATTTAAAAAGTAGAATAATTCTGGGTGATGATGAAGTACACATATGAAGACAGTATTTTATTTTGTGCTTAGTTTGTCTGGTTTAACTGATGTCCTAAATATATATTCAAAGATACTCCAAATATACTTTCAATGGTCAAAATAGGAAGGTTAGCTTCTGAAAATGTGAGAGCCCGCCCAAGGCCTACTGCAGTATTTGCTAATACAGAAAGTCTATAGGTGCTGCTCCCAAAGAGGGGAAAGAGCTTTAGAAGCAGCTGGTACGACTCTTCATGACTGAAAGCTGGGTTTCAGGTCCCTCTGTGAGGTGAAGGAGTGGCCTGAGCACTCTCCTTCAGGCCATTGTTTTACCAGTTATAACACTGGTTGTGTGCATGCTCGTTGAGACAGACGTATCCATGACATACCGTGAGAAGGAAAAGGATTTTCCTAAACTGTGATTTTAAGAAGTTATTCCTGGATACAAAATGAAAATGAATTCTACCTTAGGTACGACAGCTAAGTTACCTCAAGCTTTTGTCTTAAAAAAAATTTTTTTTTAAGTAATTAGTTTCTATATTATACTAAGTACAAACCTTGTATGGTGAAGGTTCAATTCTCTCCCCGAATAATACCTGACCAAGATTTTCAGATGGGCGTTTTCCTTCTGATGCTTGGCAAAAATCAAACCTGGGAGGAAGAGCATTTAGAATTTTAAGTATAAAAGGAAACGATGAAACATCAAACACCTAGTCTATCTCAAGGGCAGATCATGTACTGACCATTCCAGTAGCTCTTGTAGATGAATAAGAAATACATCCACACTTCAAGCTCTGTGTATCACATCTACTCAAAACAAAACAAACGCCCTGAAAATTATGCCTTAGGATAACTGATTTCTGAGTAATATTCTTAAAAAACCAAACCCCTTGCCGTCGAGCTGATTCTGACTCACAGCGACCCTACAGGACAGAGCAGAACTGTCCCGCAGGTTTTCCAAAGCTGTAAATCTTTACAGAAGCAGACTGCCACATCTTTTGCCTGCAGAGTGGCTGGTGGGTTTGAATTGCTGACCTTTCAGTTAGCAAACAAGCACTTAATCACTGCGCCACCAGGGCTCCTTATGATACTCTTAACCCGTTAGAGTTTTGTTCATTCCAATGATAAAATAATGCTTTTTGTTCATCAAGCAAACTTTGCACAATATATCTTTAGTCAAAACTTTCTAATCCAAACCTTTACTTAAAAGTGACATTTCAGGAGGATGTGTCAAGTTTACCTGGGGTTCTGCATCATCCTGATACACTGACCAACACACCCCGATATGAGAAGCACGGCTAGAGAAACCCTATGAGAGTAGGGAGCTGTGGAGAAGCCATATTCAGTCAGCTGTGAATTTCTCCCTGTGTTCTAATTCTCTTGTACTATTGTTGCTGTTAGTAGGGGTTCAGTCAATTCTGACTCATGGTGACCCCATGCGTGCAGAGTAGAACTACTCCATAGCGTTTTCAAGGCTGTGACCTTTTGGAAGCAGATTACCACGCGGATCTTCTGAGGGGCCTCTGGGTGGGTTCGAAACAACAACCTTTTGGCTAGTAGTGGAGTGCTTAACCATCTGTACCATCCAGCTGCCTCCTCGCATTATCAGATTTTAATTAAATTTTGTTTAAATGCTATAGCCTGATTGCAGCTTGGCTACAGAAGATTAAAGGACAGTTCTGTGTTCGGCCTGGAATGACAAAGGGAGCACCTGAGGCCAGTACAGTGATGGCAACAAATCAGTGAGATGCTAAGGGTAAGATGAATCTCAAGTAATTAAGTAAGACTGTGGCTGAGGAAAAATGAAACAACGGTGGCTGGGCCGTTCCCAAACGAAGACTCTTCATCTATGCAGTGCAAAAGACCCACTGACTTTTTCTAAGAATACCCAAGAAGATGTAGGTACAAAGACGTTTGTTTATTTAACAAAAGGAACAAACAAAAACTAGAGAAAGAATTTCGGTTTCTAATAGTTAAACTATGGTCAATCCAGGCATGCGTTTTGTACTTTCTTCTCATATTTAGGCATATGGATTCTTACAGGATATTCTTACTTTTTTGTGTGTGCTTTTCTCTGCAGTAAGAGTACATTTTCTGTCAAAACTTTTAGACACTAGAGAAATGTGGAAGCCAAGAAAAATTCAGGAACTATGTTTTATGCCTCATATGGTATATAGTGGTCAAATGAATACAGTAAGTTGTGGTTACAAGTACAAAGATGTTCATAAAACAATCAAGAGTTCATAAGTAGGGAATTACTGAAAAAATTCATAAATGGAATCTAACAATGGAATCAATACAATCTCTACAATGAAATAACAACCAGCTACTGAAAAGACTGAGGAAGCTGTGTATGTGTTAAGGCGGAAAGATGTCCATCACAGATTCAGTGTGAAGGACAGAGTATAAATCAGATATAACAGTATGAGTCTACTTTGGTTTAAAATAAAAATACAGAAATGTGTTTATGTACATTACGTCATTCAGGGAAAAAAATGTGGAGGACTAAACATCAAAGCAGTTATTTCTGGGGACTGATTATGTGGAACATGGAAATTTCATTTAAAAATGTATAGGTTTTTTCAACTATTAAAAATTCCAAAGAAAATAGCTAGTCAGGTAAAAAACGAAATTCACTGTTATAGTTGGTACTTCTGTATTCACAAAGCAACATAAAATGAGGATCACATTTTAACCCTACTCTGAAAGCACAGGAATTGGCTTGATGGTAACTGAGCACTTCTTAAAAAATGTTTTCAGGCTCTCTACAGTTGTACATGCACATAAACTTATAACTATAGAAAAAATCAAGATCCAAATGTACAAAATTCTAATTAGTCAACGTAAATTTTATATAAAAACCAAGCTGAAAAACTTACGCTGTATATTCATAAGGAAGAACAGATTCCACTGAGTCAAGCCTGTTCACAAATAGTTCTATTTCAGCCTGAAATGAGAAAACACAGAATGTCAACTCTAGGAGAAAAATTTAGTCATGCTTTTAGAATGAAAAAAAAAAAAAACCTGACATACAAAATTTTGTTGTATACAATTGTCTTAGTTACCTAGTGCTGCTATAACAGAAATATCACAAACGGGTATCTTTAACAAACAGAAGAATTAATTTTCTCACAGTTTAGGAAATCTGGAAGTTAGAAATCAGGGTGCCAGCTCCAGGGGAAGGCTTTCTCTCTCTGTTGGCACTGGAGGAAGGTCTCTGTCTCTGAAAGCTTCTGTTCCTGGGCAATCTTCATGTGGCTTGGCATCTCTCTTCCCCCAACTCTGCTTCTTTTGCTAGCTTAATCTCTTCTGTATTTCAAAAGGGATTGACTCAAGACACATCTCACACTAATCCTGTCTCATTAACCTAACAAAGTTAACCCATTCCCCAATGGGGCTATAACCACAGGCAGAGAAATTAGGATTTACAATATATATATTTTTTGGGACACAATTCAAACTATAACATCAATCCAATTAAAACAATTCTCTTATAAATCCATTCATATGCATTTAAATTATACCAAAATAGCTAATGGTTGCAAATGTTTCCAAAATTTTTAAATGTGTTTAAGCTTTAAAATTTCTAAAAACTTAAACATACTCTAACTAAAAGCATTCATCACACTAATATGTCTTAAAAAATCTGGTTTCCCACTCCTATTCAACATTGTGTTGGAGGGCCTAGCCAGAGGAATTAGGCAGGATGAAGAAATAAAGGGCATCCAGATTGGTAAGGAAGAAGTAAAAGTACATCTATTGGCAGATGACGTGATGTTATACTCATATTCATATGAGTCGGAATCGACTTGACGGCACTGGGTTTTTTTTTTATGATGTTATACACATAAAACCCTGAAGAATCCTCAAGAAAACTACTGAAACTAACAGAAGAGTTCAGCAGAGTATCAGGATACAAGATAAAAATACAAAAACCAGTTGGATTTCTCTACACCAACAAAAAAGAACATTGAAGAGGAAATCACCAAATCAATACCATTTACAGTAGCCCTCAAGAAGATAAAATACTTTGGAATAAATCACACCAGAGATGTAAAACACCTACACAAAGAAAACTACAAGACACTACTGCAAGGAACAAAAAGAGACCTACATAAGTGGAAAAACATACCTTGCTGGTGGATAGTAAGACTCAACATTGTAAAAATGTCTGTTCTACCAAAAGCGATCTATAGATACAATGCAATTCCGATCCAAATTCCAACGACATTTTTTAATGAGATGGAGAAACAAATCACCAACTTCATATGGAAGGGAAAGAGGCCCTGAATAAGTAAAGCATTACTGAAAAAGAACAACAAAGCGGGAGGCCTCACAGTACCTGATTTTAGAACCTAGTATGCCGCCACAGTAGTCAAAACAGCCTAGTAATAGTACCTCAACAGATACACACACCAATGGAACAGAATTGAGAATCCAGACATAAATCCATCCACATATGAGCAGCTGATATTTGACAAAGGCCCAAAGTCAGTTAAATGAGGAAAAGACTGTCTGGCATAACTGGATATCCATCTGCAAAAAAAATAAACAAGACCCATACCTCACACCATGCACAAAAACTAACTCAAAATGGATCAAAGACCTAAATATAGTATCTAAAACAATAAAGATCATGGAAGAAAAAACAGGGACGTTAAGAGCCCTAATATATGGGATAAACAGTCTACAAAACATTATTAACAATGCCCAAACACCAGAAGAGAAACTAGATAACTGCGAGCTCCTAAAAATCAAACACCTATGCTTATCCAAAGACTTCACCAAAAGAGTAAAAAGATTACCTACAGACTGGGAAAAGTTGCCAGCTATGACATTTCCAATCAGCACCTGATCTCTAAAATCTACATGATACTGCAAAAACTCAACTACAAAAAGACAAATAACCCAATTAAAAAAATGGGCAAAGGATATGAACAGGCACTCCACTAAACAAGACATTCAGGTAGCTAACAGATACATGAGGAAATGCTCTCGATCATTAGCCATTAGAGAAATGCAAATCAAAACTACAATGAGATTCCATCTCACTCCAACAAGGCTGGCATTAATCCAAAAAACACAAAATAATCAATATTGGAGAGGTTGTGGAGAGACTGGTACACTTACACACTGCTGGTGGGAATGTAAAATGGTACAATCACTTTGGAAATCGATTTGGCACTTCCTTAAAATGCTACAAATCCCACTCTTTGGAATATATCCTAGAGAAATAAGAGCCTTTACACAAACAGATATATGCACACCTGTGTTCATTGCAACACTGTTTACAACAGCAAGAAGATGGAAGCAACCAAGATGCCCATCAATGGATGAATAGATAAATTATGGTATATTCACACAATGGAATGCTATGCATCGATAAAAAACAATGACGAATTCATGAAACATTTCATAATGTGGAGGAATCTGGAAGGCATTATGCTAAGTGAAATTAGTTGCAAAAGGACAAATATTGTACAAGACCATTATTATAAGAACTCGAGAAATAAACAGAGAAGAAAATATTCTTTGATGGTTATGAGCGTGGGGAGGGAGGGAGGGAGGGAGGGAGAGGGGTACTCACTAACTAGATAGTCGACAAGAACTGTTTCAGGTGAAGGGAAAGACAACACACAATATAGGAGAGGTCAGCACAAGTGGACTAAACCAAAAGCAAAGAAGTTTCTTGAATAAACTCAACGCTTTAAAGGCCAGTGTGGCAGGGGTTTGGGGACCACGGTTTCAGGGGACATCTAGGTCAACTGGCATAATAAAATCTATTAACATTCTGCATCCCACTTTGAAGAGTGGCGTCTGGGGTCTTAAAGGCTAGCAAGCAGCCATCTAAGATGCATCAATGGGTCTCAAATCACCTGAAGCAAAGGAGAATAAAGAACACCAAAGACAAGGTAATTATGAGCCCGAGAGAGAGAAAGGGCCCCAGACCAGAAGAATTAGATGGTTCCTGGTTGCAAGAGACCACTGCCCTGACAGAGAACACAAGAGAGAATCTCTTGTGTGTGAAAATTTGCTTCTCTTTTGCGGCTTTCAAAATTCTCTCTTTGGTTTTTGAGAGTTTGATTAAAATGTGTCTCGGTGTAGCTCTCTTTGGAGTTTATCCTACTTGGAGTTTGTTGAGCTTCTTTGGATGTGTAGATTCATGTTTTCCATCAGATTTGGGAAAGTTTGGGCCATTATTCCTCCAAATATTCTTTCTTCTTCTTTTCCCATTCTGAGACTCCCATAATGTGTATATTAGTCTGCTTGATGGTATCCCACAAGTCTCCTAGGGTCTTCATTTCTCTTCATTCTTTTTGTGCCCCAGACTTGACAATCTCAATCGCCCTGTCTTCATGTTCATGGATTCTTTCTTCTGCCAATTCAGGTCTGCTGTTGAACACCTCCAGTGAATTTTTCATTTGTCATTATACTTTTCAGTCTAGTATTTTTTTTTTAATTTCTACTGTTTATTGAAATTTTGGCCTGTTTTTGTATCGTTTTTCTGATTCCCTTTAGTTCTTTGTATATGTTTTCCTTTGAGAATACTTAGTATTGTTGCTTTAAAGTCTTTGTCTGGTAACTCCATTATCTGACCTTCCTCAGGGACAGTTTCTGTCACTTTATTTTGGCCATTTGCATGGGCTATCTGTTCTATTTCTTAGTAAGCCTTGTGATTTTGTTGTTGTTCTTGTAACTGGGACATTTAACTATTATACTGTGGTAACTCTCAAGATTAGCTTCTTCCCCTTCCCTAGGGTTGGTTCTCCTTCTTTATCATTGTTGTTGTTGTTATTAATTTGTTGAAGGCTGTGGTTCTCTGCTTCAGCTCCAGACTCCTCACCTTGTGTATCTGCTATGGCTACTTCACCGCTGGTCTCCCTGCTTGGGAACAGCAGCTGTCACTGCTTTAGCACTAGACTCCTCAAGTGAGCACACTATGTGCCACCCTGGCACCAGACTCCCCATTTGGGATTGCCAATGGTCACCGATTCACCACTTGCCTCTCTGCCCATAAGTGCTTCTTCTGCTACCCCAGCACCAGACTCACTACCTGGGAGCAGCAACCACTGCAAACGCACCACAGGACTTCCAGCCTGAAGTGCTTGCTATGGACTTTCAGTCTCAGACACCCCATCTGGGAGCAGAAGTTGTATAGGTCCAGTCTCAGACTTCTGACCTGGAAATGGCAGCTGTTGCAGATTCACCACCAGACTCCCGACCCAGAAGCACCAGCCATAGCTGTTTCACTGATAAATCTCCCCAGGTAGGGGCACTTGCTTTGCTACTCCAATATAGCATTCCCTCCCCAGGAGCATGGGTTCTTTCACCAATAGGCTCCCTGCCTGGGAGCGCTGGCTGTGCCATTCCAACACAAACCACCCACCTTCGGGAGTACCATCCATCACCGCTCTGAATGTGCAGCTGTGGCACAAGATTCTCCATGCAGGGAGCACCAACTGTGCCACTGTGACACAGGAATCAACACCTGGGAGCATCAGCCACTGCTTTGTCTGTGCTGCTCAACACAAGACTCACTGCCGAGAAACACCTGCCTTCACTGCACTGGGTGTGCCAACTGGACACTGCTCCAGCTGTCACTGTGCCACTTCCTGCCTGGAGGCACCAGTTGCCGCAGCCACCTCAAGATGTCCACACTGAGCCAGGGAGAAGGGTAGGGCAGACGAGTGGCGAACCACTGCTCTCCCATCGTTTATGTGTTACCCTTTTCTTGATTCAGGCCTCACATATGGTTCTCCAACCCTTTGACTGGTGTCCAGAGTTCTGAGACTGTCGATTCCACCAATTATTTTGCTTGTTTTCTTCTGAGTGTCTTGTGGGGGTGGAAGTGTGCAATGCTTACACAGTCATGCTCTGCCTCATAAAAATTGCTGGGTTCATTTTAAATTCTAGGTCTACTCTTAAAACATATGTGCTCTTGGGCAAGTAACAGTTTTGAATATAAGGACGAACTGAAGTAATAATAAACAGAAAAGAGTGTAAACACTGATCCACCGTTGGCACACAATGACTAAAAGTTAAATGAACGAGTGTAGCTTACAACATTTCTGGATTTGAATAAATATTCATTATTATAAAAACAATCTTGAGGGTTTCTGTGGGAAGTGGGCTGTCCCTCTCTCCCTCCCATCAAAGCCATGGAAATACACTATCCTGGTGTTTTTAAAGGACAGTAAGTTTCTTATTTCCTATTTATACCTATTTGTTATTCTCTCCTAAGTCATGGGCCTTTCCTGCTTTTCAGTGAGGTAATCAAGCATGTCCTGGGTATCCAGTCCACCTTGGCTATTTCCATGGCACGTTCATTCGTGCTTCCTTTTTTAAATTAGGAGAGTCTGAAAATTTAAGAACTATTGTCTCACTTAAGACATGCTCAGAAATGTAAATGAGAATTAAAGATACTTAACATGAAACAGAGCAATTTACAATACCTGTAAACGTGCTTCACTTACAATAAAAAACCAAACCAAATCCGTTGCCATCAAATGGATTCCGACTCGTAGCATCCCATATACTCTATTTTTAAATATTGACTTAAAGTAAGACAAAAAAATTTCAATAATAGTATAGAATAATGAAATCCTAGTAATATGGCAGTAAGCAAATGTCAAAAAACTGGGTGGAGAAAGGAAATGAGACTGCTAGAGAGTTTATGTGGTTTAAGAAAGTGCTTCAAAGCTGAACCATACGGAAGTATGCTGCAGACATACTGACAGTCATCCCTAAAAATGCAAATACACACAGACAAAAGAAGTATGGCAAAATATAAACAACTGTTAACTCTAGGGGGTCTATGTGAGTATATGAGTGATCATTATAAGATTTTTGAATTTTGAAAATTGTCATAATTAAAAATTAGAAAAAGGCTTTAAAGTTGAGTGTAGACCTTAGTCTTATTACAAAGTGATGGAAGCCAAATCAAAGCAATAAAGATAAAAGAGTAAAAATTAGGGTGGAAAGATGTTCTAGAAGCAGAAAATGGCCTTACAAGAAGTCCATTTATTAAATGGGGGAAATAGTATAATTTGCAATATATGTGAAAATTGAAGAACATTCACAACAGCAACAAATCTTGAAAAGTCATGAAAAATTCATTCAATCGACACACTTATTTAACGTCAACAATGTCCTGCACTAGACATTGTGGGTGATATAACAAAAACAAAACACACAAATACTTGCCTTCGCAGAATTTATAATCCAAATAGGAAACAAGGCAGACATACATTCAAGGAAAAGAAAAAAGTAACAGAGTTATTAACGTGTTCTTGGGGTAGCTAGTGAACCTCTGTGGGATTTGGTTTTCTTATCATTAAAAGAGCGTGGGCTTACAAGAAGGTAGTATTTGATTAATTTTAAGGTGCTTTTCCAGTCTAAGTATCTTTATTCCCCATTCAAAAATCAATTAAGTCCATCTCCTTCTGGAAATTTTTCCTAAGTAGAGACAGCTAACTTCAAAATACATGACTAGAAATAGCCTTGAAGGTTATTTACTTCATTCTCACTTTCAAACTGTTTGCAACTAAGTTATCACAAGCATGCAACATTAATGTTTAACATTTTAAGGAAGCTACGAAGTTTAACATTTTAAGTGATCCTAAATCACTTAGACAAAGCAATTCCACACGAAGAGATTTTTGGAAATGGTTTATTTAATTTAGAGTTCTATGACCTCTCTTTTAAATTCTTCTCCTCCCAAATGTACAATTTCATTTCTAGTCCTAATCTGCCCATTTTACATCTGATTCCAACTTTCGTCACTGCTACACTCTATTTTATTGCTTTACACACAGGGCCACATCACAAGACCACATTTTTTTCCTGTTTCCTAGTTCCTTTGTTTCTGCTTTTATTCCTCCTTACTGAACTGCCATCGGATTTCTCCCATCCCACACCTTCGATTGGGTTTTCAAGAAAAATATGTCAGTGAGGAAATGTGACTTTTGTACAAGAACCAAAGCAAGCGACTGGTCACAACAAAGTTTCAGACACGGAGCACAGCCATGGGAAAGAAAAGCTATGGGAGCTCTGAGTGCCTGACGTTAGAGAAGTCTGCAGTGGGAAGAACTCTGAGGAAGGCAAGTCGTACCTCAAACATCATAAAAAAGTCCTAACAGGAATGCTGGAACTCCCAAATAGATGTTGCATGAGCTTTAAATTAATCTGACCAGCCATGCCAAGAAGTTGATCTCCTAGATAACCAGGGTTCTCTCCCCTTCTCCCGGAAAAAGAAAAATCTTAATTTTAGACTTTATCAAAGTAAGTAATAAATATAAAATATGACTACTTAAAAATTAACTACGTACATAAAAAGCTTTTAGATGAGCGCTGCATTAACTGTGGAAGTCCCGGATTATAAGCAGTCATGAACTTCAAGGGAGATTCCAAGGGCAGGAGAAGAAATGTTTAGAGTAGAAGATACAGTAGCATGGCAATGTGGGTAAGAGCCCAGCCTTGGCAATCAGGCATTCGTGGCTTTGCATCGGCCTCACTACTCACTGCTACGTACGCTTGAGAGAGTTACTTAATCTTACTGAGCTTCAGTTTCCCCATCTAAAAACCAGAGCTGTTGCAAGGATTAACTAAATTAATATATTTCTGGAACACACAAAGCATACAAATTATAGTTTCTTATCATTATTATCTGAAAAAGAAAATCAATAAATTTGAAAGATAACAATAAGAGAAGCAAAGAAAAAATATTCCATCAATTTCTTCCAAAGTCTTCCATCTAGACTTTGTTAACTTTAATGACAATAAAGGATGACTTCATTGAGCACATTTAAGGTAGTTACAATTAACTGCAAAACTTAAAGTATCATGATAGAAAACTTCAAGGAAGAACAGGAAAAGAAAGTAGGGGCTGGGGAACCAAGGCTTTACGGCTGACAGAGAGCACAGACCAGCCTCTGTGGAATTTACATACACCTGTGTGTTTGTGATTCCGTTTCAGATGCCTTTAGAAGTGGCTTCCCTTTGTGGGGAACCAAAGGCAGCAAGACAGCATTTTACTCCTATCAACTTTTCTTGCTTTCCCAACCCTGCATCTCAAATCCAATATAATAAATGATCACCGGGTTTTAAAAGAAAGGCAAATTTTATAACTTGGTTTCATGTACTTTTTTCAGATGAAGTAAGAACAGTTTGTTGGGGTGTGAATTTCTCGTAGTCAAGGCGATTATTCTCCATGACAGATTTCAGATTTGAAATGGTACCAGTAACACTCACTCTAGCTAGTTTCCAGAAGCTGAGAATCGATGCTCTTATCCCAGAGAAAACTATGAAAACACGAAACCATAAATCAATAAATATATATCATACTGATAAAAAAATTAATTTATATGTGTTCTTAATACTTCAAAATCCTCAAACTACTTCTATGGTCAAATTAAAACAGGTAGATATACATTTATTCTTCTGTTTGTTCAGAGCAACATTCAGGATTGGTAATTTGACTCATTCCATATTTATATGGAACTGCTCCCAAAATAACATAGTGTTTATAAAAAGCTTCTAAAAATAACTACCAAGAAATGAAGGTTAAAAGTAGGACTATGAGTTAAGTCTCCTTTTTTTCATAGCGTGGTCATTAATTCATTTAAACATCCTATTTTGCCTTTTTAACCACCAGGGGATATAGTCAGTCATTTTTACTAGTGCACAGGAAAGAAGCTCTTCGTCTTTTCTCTAAGAACATGATGTAGACAAAAGTTCCAGAGTGGCAGATGTTTTAGAGTTCTGCTAGTTTTAGTTCTTTGGCCTGAATTCTTGTTGAGGAGCCAAGAATTACTTGCAACTTAAAAAGCTGCAAAAGTGAACTGTTCACTAATCTTCAACTATGAACCCTCAAGGTTCCACACAGCACACTCAAGATGTGCTGAACAGCGCGCCACCAAACTAAAACTGCAAAAATACTTAACTCTGTAGAGGAAGAACTTCACTCTTCACTCTGCGAGGACCTATTCACTGCCAACCATGGCTTTACTCTACTTATTGCAATCAACATATCCCCTCATCTTAAATAAAATGGATTCTGCAAGAAAAGAATACCAGGTCCCAACCCTTTACTACTATAGTTTCAAAAGCTAACAATTAAAAGGAAAAATAAAAAGACACAGAAACCTCAACAAAAGCAATGCTTAAAAAAAAATGGTTTAAGTACCATCACATAGTTATTAAATTGATAAATAAAAATTAAAACATTGTGGAGACCACTTACAGGCAATCATTTAGTAAACAGTACTGTAATCAAACCTATCTTTCTTGAAATCTGGCAATATTAAACACTGCTATAAAACTGCCCACTGACCTAGTAATTTCATATTTGGGTCTATGCAAGTAAACAAAAAAAAAAAACCCAAACCCATTGTTGTTGAGTGGATCCCGACTCATAGTGACCCTATAGGACAGAGTAAAACTGCCCCACAGGGTTTCCAAGGCTGTAAAACCTTACAGGAGCAGTCTGCCACATTTTTCTCCCACAGAGCAGCTGGTGGGCTCAACTGCGGAGCACTTAACCACTGCGCAGCCAGGGCTCCTTGAAATGCTACATGGAAGCCCTGGTGGCGTAGTGCTTAAGTGCTATGGCTGCTAACCAAAGGGCCGGCAGTTCGAATCCACCAGGCGCTCCTTGGAAACTCTATGGGCAGTTCTACTCTGTCCTATAGGGTCGCTAATACTACAGTTAATAAAAACAGGAAGAATGCATACCATGTTGACATTCAATTGTATGTACCTGCGACGATAATAAGTAAAAAGAAAAAAAAAATTAAGTCACAGAGCATAAATGTATGTACTTGCGATGATAATAAGTAAAAAAAAAAAAAGTCCAAGTCACAGAGCACAGTTACTCATTATTTATGAAGCCTAATAAAGATCACAAATCAGAAGTAAGAGTTATATAAAGTTTATGTTCACTGGAGTCCTGTTTCTCTGGAGGTAAATTGAACATAAAATAATTTGAAGGGGAGAAAATGACCAAATCCTTAGGGTTCTTCTGATTCTCAACATACGTAGTAAGCTAAATGCAGGACATGGTGCTTTGCAATACACGTAAAGGCCATTACCACATAAACTACGCTTACGATGAAGATCTAAACAAAACCAAACCCAGTGCCGTCCAGTCGATTCCGACTCATAGCGACCCTATAGGACAGAGCACAACTGCCCCGTAGAGTTTCCAAGGAGCGCCTGGCGGATTCAAACTGCTGACCTTTTGGTAGCAGCCATAGCACTTAACCACTACACCACCAGGGTACTTGTTTTATCTCTACGCTTTTATGTTACGATATTACAACAATGATAAATATTCTACTTTTCCTTTCTCGTGAAATACAGAATAAGCAAATATGACTATCCCTATTTCACAGATGCAAAAGCTGATAGAGACAATATCAATGGGCTGCCTAACAAGTAAGAGCCCAATCCATCCAACTCTGGACAGCATCTTCCCGAAAACAGTTACTCCCATGTCACAATTCCCATTTCTAATCTTCAAAAGAAATCCCTCCAGCTTTTCTTAAGGTGTATAAGACTGTCCTCCTCAACAAATATGAAATGGGTGAGAAGAGCTTCATACCCTGATTGAAATTAAAAAATTAAACTGCTCACTGTGATTTACAGTTTCTCCTTTAAGAGGCAAACAGAGTAGTAAAATTTACATCAAATGCCCTACACCAGTTAGTCAAACTGCAGTGAGAAAGTACTAGAAAAGCACATTCGTTTGCTCTTATAAGAGTTGTTTCCACTGAGACCAAGATGCGAGAGCACCTGGCAACAAAGATGAAAATCCAAAATTTCAGAAAAATTATCTGCCGTGTCTGTTTTACACCTATAAAAATGAAAAATCCAAAGGCTCTCTGAAATTAACAAAAAAGTATCCACTATAAAAGGACCTGCTGAGAAAGCAAAAATCATCCAACTGGCAGACCACTTGTAAATTTCATTCATACTCATTTTCTGAGGCCCATCTCAAATATCACTTCCTCCCTGCAGCTTTCCCTGAAGACTTCAATCCACAGATGTTTCCTCATTTATACTCCAGAATACTCTGGACATACATCTTTTAAAACCTATCAGATTTCAGTAATCATGTTCGTAAGCTTATGTCTCTTACTCTGAGGTTCCTAGAGGGCAGAGAATATATTTTTCATCTTTGAGACACAAAGAATACAATATATGATTGCAGCTAAAATTAAAGGCTAAATGCTAGGGTTTAAGGGCACCAAGATACTTAATGGAAAAACCAATGTGCTTGCAAGCACAGCTCTTCCTTCCAGCCACTTGAAAGCACTATATTCTTTCAGTCACAGCTCCCAAAACCAGGAGGAAGCTTCTTGCACTGCAGGGTGTGAGACTTTCAGCACTCAAGTGCTATCAGCTGACTTGAATAAACCTTAAAAACCCTTAGATATTTATACGGAACCTAATTTGTGAACGGATCTAGCCATATGTCATTCCAGACAGGTGACAAATCTAAACAAACCGGAAAACGCTATGAAAAATTTAATAGCCTCTTTAATGCCCTAAACTATGATCAAGATTCACGGCTACTGTAAAACTAGCAGCAATAAAATAAACACCAGCTTTAAAAAAAAAAATCACTGAGTAAATAAACCTATTTATAGGTGGTAAAAGGAGCCCTGGTGGCACAGTGGTTAAGGCACTGGGCTGCTAACTGAAAGGCTGGGAGTTAGTTAGAACCCACCAGCTGCTCCTCGGGAGAAAGATGTGGCAGTCAGCTTCTGTAAAGGCGATAGCCTTGGAAACCCTGTGGGGCAGCTCTAGTCTGTCCTGCAGGGTCACTATGAGTTGGAATCTGCTGGATAGCTATGGGTTTTATAGGCAGTAAAAGTTTGAATTGTTACTATTAAGGGTTTCGAAGAGAATCCTCATCCCCCAAACAGGAACTTTTAACACCTTAACAAAAGAACTGTGTATGTACATTGTCATCCCCTACGCTGAGTAACCTAAAAGCAAAGTACTTTACTTCCTGTGTCTTTTTCTATCAGTTAAATTGAACACCTTGAGTGTGACTGTCTTACAAGATCCAAGTTTTCAACACCTGCCCTAGAAAGAAGCCACCAGTGTCTCCTATCATGTGCCTTTTTAGGGGCTGAAAACAATCTCAGATAAACTAAATAGTGGGGTTTTATATATTTTTGTGTATTAAAAATTTTGTTCACACTTCAAAGGCAAAAATTGTGTCTCAACCACTACCACAATTCTTTATCGCGGCAATGTTTGCAGTTGACTGTTGCAATTCATATACAAGGCATCACCTGCTAATCGCTAAGTAGGATATCAAAGTGCTGGTATGAACAGGCTCTCGTAACTAACCGGGAGCTCAGGAAAGTGCAATGAAACAGGAAGCAATGAAGTTAAAAGTTAATGGAGTTGTAAGAAGCTGGAGCCGCTCACTTGCAGGGGCCTGACCGTCCACTTCTTCAGGGGGCGTGAGACTCACTCGTGCAACGACTGCTGACCAGCAATCATCCCACTCACAGGCTCGGAGGCGCGAAGCCCAACTCCAAGGGGGCGCGACTCACACAGCGCCCGCTCGAGGGAAGCTGAACACAGCTCCACACGCCACTCGGCCGCCAAGACGTCAGGCCCAGCGGGTCCTCCAGAACCCACCCTCACCAGAACCGTTCCAGAACCTCCACTCCAAAGGCGGCCGAGCCCAGGCGCTTCTGGGGAAACCTGACCCCGTCCACGGCTACGCCCCCTTCCCTGGCTCCGGCCCGGGGACCCCAGCTCTCCCCGACAGGAGGAGACGTCCCCGTCCGCCAGGGCGCCTGGGGTCCGCCAGGCCTCACCCACCTTGCACTCGCCGCTCTTTTTCCCGTCCTCGCAGAAGTTGACGGGCGCCAGGCCCGGCAGGTAGAAAGCGTCGCCCCGACGCGGGCCTGGGGCCGCCCCCAGCAGGAGCAGCGACAGCAGCAACGGCCGCGGCCACGGCGCTGGAGACGACGGCGGCAGCCTCACGCTCATGACGGCTGTTTCGGGGAAAGAGGAGCCGAGCCTACGGGGTAAGAGGGAAGGAGGGACGGGGAGGCTCGGAGACGACGACGAGCCCGCTTGAGACCCAGGAGGCCGGCCCCGCGACGGAGAGTTCCGGCTGCGCTAGGAAACACCGCGCGTCCCGCAACAGACGCCGAACGGAACCCCAGCGGAGCATGCGCAGCACCTTCTGCACATGCTCAGTGAGGGCGGCCCGAGAGGCCCAAGGAGCTTCCGGCAGGGAGCGTGAGGGAAATCCACTTTCCAGGTTTTCCGGGCGCCAGCCGGACTCGGAGCTGTGCGGCGCTTCGGTTCTGATTCCAGATTCCGATCTAGAACTCCCTGGGGGCGCAGTGGAGCGTCCCGCTCGTCCCGCGCTCGCCGTTTGCTGTGTGCTAAATGTCCCATCAACGACACTCGGTTTTCTCACTACACTGCCCGCAGCACCCTTATCACAGAGTGGTAGGTGCTCCTGAAAGTATTTGCTGATGGAGATGGAGGTGGTGGCACAGCGGGAAGGAAAAGTTCCAGATACACCTGGTTGGAAGCAAGATGAGCAAACAGGGAGGAACTAGCCACGAACGCTCAAATAGCCAGCTATTCAGAGATAGATGCGTTTTTCAAGAGTTGGGGCGCATTCTTGCCTGGGACAGCGGTTGTGTTCACAGAATAAACAGACCTCTTTAAGGTGGAAATGAAATGGGAGAAAAAGGAGTAGACGTTTGAAAAAGGTAGTGTGGACACATCTCTGTAAAGAAAACATGGGCACACACGAGAGCTCAAGGAAAGTAGTTCTGGGTAAAGAGAAACTTAAGTGAGTCCCTGCCCTGTCACTTTCCCCATTGATGACGTGACATGATGTCAGTTTATGTGCACATACGTGTGTGTGTGTGTGTGTGCATTTTCTGAGCACCTTTCATTGAGAAACTTGCTTTTTTGGTGACATAACAAAAGTCAGTTCAACTGAACTTTATATTTCAATTGTTGACTTAGGTGAGTGTACCATTCTAGCCTATATTATTAGCAAGAAATCATAACCTGGGGATACATTCAACTCAGAATTCAAGTATGGGCAAGGATGGTCTTTGGGAAGGTTTTGAGACCCGTGAAATCGTATCTAAATTCTTAAGGGTGTTCATACATTTCCCTCAAGGAAGGTTTTGTAATTTTCATTAAATTTTCAAAGGAGTCTTGTGACAACCGCCCCCCCCAAAAAAAATAAAAAAGGTGACAAACCACTGATCTATACAGAACAACGAAATAAAATTCTTGCTTACAAAGGTAGTATGCACTGCGTAAGAGCTCCAGCCTTGGACACAACTTTCCAGTTACGTGACCTTGGACAAGTGAAGGAATCAAGTCCCAGGTTCTTCAACTGAGACGTGGAGAGAAAAGAACGCCCATCTTAAGGTGGTGAAGAGTAAATGAAAAATGCGTGTAAAGTCCATATTGCTTCGCAAAGAGGAATGGCAGCCATTTTTATAACACAAGTCAATCAAGTAGGGGCCTGAGCAGTGGAAAAGTGTCTAGGTGTTCTCTACCTTCTCTTTACCTGATGCCGCTAAATGCTTGGTCTCCAGGCGGAAGACGTTTCGCAGCCCCAGGCAGAGGGCGTAGGCGGCACGCACCATAAAAGGACAAGAAAAAAAAAAATTTACTTATTTATTTATTTCAAATAACAAATGGACAAATTAAGGAAAATAATTGAATAAAAACATGCTTGCATCCTTGTCAATTAATTCTTACAGCTTCGGGCGCCTAACAGGTCCGGGGATGTCCGGCGATGCTCCTGCTTCCGTCCCAGTTCTGTCCGCCTCTCACAGGGATCGCACTTGGGAAGTACACCTGGGAAACTGTCTGGAATCATTCCAACATAACAGTGAAGTTTTCAGGCGAGATTAAAACTAATTAGTTTCTTCAGTACAAGAATATTTTCTACAGCACGTTTCACACACCCTACTTATGCCACTGCGCCAAGGCACATAGTTCGGGAACATCTATAACCTGGGGAGCCCTGGTGGTGCAGTGGTTAAGCGTTAGGTTCCTAACCAAAAGGTCTGCAGTTCAAATCTACCAGCAGCTCCTTAGAAACCGTATGTGGCAGTTCTACTCTGTCCTATAGGATCAGCTATGACTTGGAATGGACTGGAGGGCAATAGGTTTTTGGCATAACCTGGGGGTACGTCCAGCTCAGAATTCAAGGATGAACTTCAGGAGGCCTTTGAGCCCCATGAAATCGTATGTAAATTCTTATGGGTGTTCACACGTTTTCCCCAGGGAAGGTTTATAACTTTGATTACAATTTCAAAGTTTTCTGAAGTTAACTTAAAACTTGACATTTAGTTTGTTTTGATAATATTTTAGGCAAATTAATATCTTGTCATATAAACCCAGCCGCCTGATGACTGCACTGCTTGGCCTTCACTGTCTCACCGCCCCCATGGCATCTTCTTCCCCCTCAGCTCTCCCCACCTCCAGAAACGGCACAGCAGTCCACTGTTTCTCAGGCCCCAAACCTAGGTGGTAACCTTAATTTCTGGTTGCCTCACTCCTCCATGCAGCTCATCAGCTAAGCCTGTTCGGTGGGCTGCGGAACTATAGACTAAATCCTTTCACTGCTTTCCTCCTCCACTGCCAAAAACAAAGAAACCCACTGGCCTCTACTTGAATTCCAACTCATAGCGACCCTGTAGGACAGAGTAGCCCTACTCCACAGGGTTTCCAAGACTGTAAATCTTTATGGACACAGACTGCCACATCTTTCTCCCGCAGACCAGCTGGTGGGTTTGAATGCCCACCTTTCGGTTAGCAGCCAGCGCTTAACCACTGAGACACCATCTCCCTAAAAAAACAAACTGGTTGCTGTGAGTCAATTCTGACTCACGGTGACCTCATGTGTTGCAGAGAACTGAACTCCTTTCAAAGCAGATTGCCAGGCCTTTCTTCCAAAGCACCTATGGGTAGGTTCAAACTACCAACCTTTCAGTTAGTAGTCCAGCGCTTAACCATGTGCGCCATCACTCTAGTTCAAAATCATAGTTCCCCTAGACTACTGCAATAGCCTTCCAGCTTCCACTCTTGCCAAGAGTGATGTTATAAAATCCTAAAAGTCCTTAATACGACTCTTCTGCTTAAACGTCTTGGCATCCCACAGATTCTACCACTATTAAGGGCTTGCCTGCTAACTAAAAGTCAGCAGTTCGACTCCACCAGCCGCTGTCTGGAAACCCTGTGGGGCAATTCTACTCTGTCCTATAGGGTCGCTATGAGTCGGAATCGACTCCCCAGCAAGGGGAGGGAATTGTTTACTGTATCACCTCCCCCCCACCCCATTTTTATAAGCTCCATGAGAGTTAAGAACCTAGTCTTGTTCACCTCTATATCCCCAGGGCCTAGAGCAGTAGTGTCTAGCACGCAGTAGGATCTCAATAAATAATCGTGGACGAATGGAAAAAAAGGACAAAAGTAGCAAGGAATCCGAAAGTACTGTGTGAGTGGTACCCCAGAAGTTCTCGATCTGAATTTGAATCGCAGACTTTTAGCCCTGAAACAAAGCTAAGAGGTTCCCAGACAAGTTTAGCCTCCTCCTTTATTTATTTATTTATTTAATGGAAGACCAGGCTCAGAAGGAGGAAGACACTGCCCCACGATCGAGGCAGAGCCCGCCGCGGACAGGTAGGTCCGACCCGCACAGCGGCGAGAGCTCCACAAGCCCTGCGGCCCCAAACCCCGCCACCTCCTCAGTCCGCCGCGCTAGGCATCAGCAAAAACCTGGAGAGGTGGAGCACTTCTGGTTTCTGGACTCCAGACACAGTCCGTCCGACTAGCGCGCGTATCGCACATGCGCAGATCCAACCAGCCGCCCCGCACCGACTCCTACTCCTGCGACCTCTTCCCCGCTTCCGCCTCCGGAGTTCTGACACGTCATCCCGCACGGCCCGGGGCCGGTGGGCGGGGCCGGTGGGCGGGGCCGGGCAGGGCTCGGCCGCGGGAAGAGGAGTACGCTGTCTTTCCGGATTCAGCCTGTCTGAGGGAAGCTCGTCGCCTGGGGTCTCCTGGGTTACCTGGTTGGTGTCTGCGAGGTGCCTGGGCGTGGCGGAGAGATGACCCACCCTTACCAGGCCACTAAATGAAGTCACATCCTGGTGGGCAGGCGCTCTGGTGGCACTGCGGTTAAGCGCACCAAAGGTCTGCTTTTCAAACCCACCAGCCGCTCTGCGGAAGAAAAATGTGGCCGTCTGCCTGGGTAAAGATTACCCAAACCAAACCCACTGCCATCCAGTCAGTTCTCACTGATAGCAACCCTATAGGACGGAGTAGAATGGCCCCCTTAGGGTTTCCAAGGCTGTGAAATCTTTACGGAAGCAGATCGCCAGGTCTTTCTCCCGTGGAGCAGCTGGTGGATTGAGCCACCGACCTTTTAGTTAGCAATCAAGGGCTTTAACCGCTGCACCGCCAGGGCTCCTGTAAAGATCACAGCCTTGGAAACCCTGTGGAGCAGTTCTGCTTTGTCCCATAGGGTCGCTGTAACTTGGAATGAACTCTAGGGCAACAGGTTTGCCTCGTGGGGTCTTCTGTCCCAGGCTCTAACCCTTGCTATTGACTCCACTCAGAAAGGCATAAGGAGAAGTGGGGTTTCCCATATGAAACTAGAAAGAAACGAAGTTTTCTTTCCATTGTCTCCCTAATTGTGACGCTCCTTTTCTTGAAGTACTAATACTTCTGACTCTGCTGTGAAACTTGAGGGATATGGTTTTCTCCTTTCCTATGCCCCAGATGGCATTTGCCCAATCAGATTTACGACTCTTAATAATCTGGCAAAGGAGCCCTGGTGGTGCAACAGCTAAGCGCTCTGCTGCTAGCCAAAAAATTGGCAGTTTGAACCCACCCAGCGGCTATGGCGATTCCCTGAAGATTGCTGTTGTTAGATGCTGTCTAGTCACTTCAGACTCATAGCAACCCTATGTACCACAGAACAAAACACTGCCTGGTCCTGTGCCATCTTCACAGTCATTGCTATGTCTGAGGCCATTGTTGCAGCCACTGTATCAACCCATCTCACTGAGAGTCTTCCTCTTTTTCACTGCCCCTCTACTTTGCCAAGCTAGAAAACTCTGGGGGGAAGTTCTGTTCTATCACATGGGGTTGCTATGAGTCAGACTGACTCTATGACACCCAAAAACAATCTGGCATTTGTCTCTTCCACGCCTCTTCACCAAAATAATTTGGACAGCCTATTTTTCTACAACTTTTGTGTAGGGTTGCCAGATTTAGCAAATTAAAGTATAGGATGCCCGGTTAAATTTTAATTTCAGATAAACAATAATTTTTTTAGTATATCTCAAGTATGGCACGGGACCTGCATGCATTTTATCTGGCAATTTGACTTCTGTATCAAGTTGAAATTATTAGCAAAGCCGCTTCCATTTGCAGTAATTGAACATTCTGCCAGCTCTATGCCTGTAAATGAGTGGGCTTTCAAGATTTTCTAGAAGAAAAAAAAAATCACCTTATTGTCTTTTGTCTTCTGATATAAAACTGTGATAATCCAGAGGAGAAAAAGTTAGTCATCACTGACTACCTTCCCTCCCAGCCTAATCTCTCAACTTGAAAATAAATAAGCTTTAACTGATAGGCTACAAACCCAATTTACAGTAGATCAGAGCCAAGGTATGAGAGATCATCTTAAGTTTTAAGATTCAGAGTGATTCCCAGGACAGCATGACTTGATTTATAAGCTAAAGTAGGAGTGCCAAGCAGAAGAGGAATTATTCTGCCACGAGAACCCAGAAACATGAAAGCTACAGAGGCACACATGAAATTAACACTCTGGTAAGACAACAGGCAACCCTAAAGATTCTGCCTCTGCAGTGTTGCTGATGGAATGTCTGTAACACAAATGGGTACATTCTAAGCACATAATTAATTCTACTTGGTCTGAATTTATGCCACCAACCAATTCCAATTTGGCTTGCCATGAAGTTTGTTTACAAAGGGAGAATGTTAGGCTGCTGAATTCAAATACCCAGTCTTCTCTGGATTTTTAACAGTTTTGTTGAGGTATGATTTATATACTGTGCAATTCATTCTTTTTAAGTGTACAATTCAATGTTTTTTAGTAAATTTTCTGAGTTATGCAACTATCATGATAATACAGTTTTTGAACATTTCCATCACCCTAATAAGATACCCTTTTATATTTAATTCCCTTTTCTACATCTAACCCCAGGCAACCACTGATACACTTTTTGTCATCCTATTTTTGCCTTTCTGACTTCTCTGGGGTTTTACTTCTTTTTATAAATAAATAAATTTATAATTTTATTTATCCACTAGTTTCTGTATCTGTGGCAAATATAACAACAACGACAACTAATGTAATTTCACCTCTGAGAAATAGGCGTATTTTTAGTCTCCTGACAAGTTGTCTCAGGCTGTTGGATTGTCCTGGATTCTCCATTGTCAATGCCCTCTAGCCAAATTCTACCAGGAACACATCTGCGGTTGACCAAGTTAGATTTATTACTCATTGTAGCAATGAGGAATGCACACTATGTGGAATCATGGGGTGTCTCAGTAAGACTGTGTTAGAAAGGAATTCATTGTAAGATTTAGGCTTGAGTCTGGTGATTTGGGGGAGGGTTTAAAGAAGTGGAGCTTTGCTCTGGTTTGGATACTGTAAGAAATCAAGGATGATTCTTAAGATTGGATATCTTAATAAATCTTACTTAGAAGGATGGAAGACCAGACTAAGGCTAAAGCTGTAATTGGTAAAGAAGCAGCAGTCTCTATACTTAGCCAACACAGGGGATCCTTGGACATTTTGTGATTTGGACAATACTCAGGTTTTTGTCTGTGGTTAGATATGACTACAAAGTGGTCATATTTTTCAAAAATTATTAAAGGGAGTCCTGCGGTTAGAGAACCAACATCAGACAACAGACTGAATCTAAACATAAGACAGCATCAGCCAGATACCAGCCTAAATAATGAACTTTAATCACGGATAAAACAAAACTAAAACATTTACAGCAGGGAACCAGAGAGGTCAATCTGTAAATGACAATGTCAGAACAATAAAAGAGGGGTTAAATCATGTAGGTATAGAACTTTCAAATGGAGAGGAAGTCAAGGCATTGTCAAGTAACAAAAGACTGGCTTAAACTTAGGAAGATGGGGTAAATTTCAAGGTAACTACAAAGAAAGTTAACGAACCTACTCATCAAAATAAAGAAGAAAAACAAACTCTCAGTAAACACAAAATCCACAAAAATGAAAGAAATGAAAAAAAAAATCCACAGACAAAAAGAATTCAGCAGAGAAGAGTAAGAGGACCAAAGAAAATGTCAGCACCGTGAAAAAGACCACTACAAGATGACAGCAATAAACCCATGCCTATCAATAATCATGCTGGACGTAAATGGCTTAAGAGTACACCTATAAAGAGACAGAGTGACAGAGTAAATAAAAAAACAGGACCCATCAATATGCTATCCATAAGAGACACACCTTAGAAACAAAGACATAAATTTATTAAAAATCGAGGATGGAAAAAACATCAAAAAAGAAGAAATAATAAAGATCAGAGCAGAAATAAATGGAATAAAAAAAATAATGAAATAGAGACTATAAAAACAGTAGAAAGAATCAACAAAACCAAAAGTTGGTTCTTTGAAATGATCAACAAAATCAACAAACCACTGGGCAAACTGGCAAAAGAAAAACAGGAGAGGATGCAAATAAAGGAAACAAGAAATGAAATGTGGGACATCACAAAAGACCCAACTGAAATAAAAAGGATCATAACTGAGCATTTTGAAAAACTATCCTCCAACAAATTTGAAAACCTATGGGAAATGGACGAATTTCTAGAAATACACTTCCTACCCAAACTAACACAAACTGAAATTGAAAATTTGAACAGATCTACAAGAAGAGAAGAGATAGAAAAGTAATAAAGAAAACTCCCAACAAGAGAATTCTACCAAACATTGAGAGAGGAGCTTACACCAATAGTACTCAGACTATTTCCGAACATAGAAAAGGAAAAGACGCTTCCGAATTCATTCTATGAAGCCAGAATAACTCTGACACCCAAACCAGGCAAAGACAGCACAAAAAAGGAAAAGTAGAGACTAATATCTCTCATGAATATAGATGCAAAAATTCTCAACAAAATTCTAGCCAATAGAATTCAGCATCATATCAAAAAAATAATACACCATGACTAAGTAGGATTCATACCAGGTATGCAAGGATGGTTCAACATTAGAAAACCAATCAACGTAATTCACCACATAAATAAAAGAATCACATGATCATCTTGATTGACGCAGAAAAGGCATTTGACAAAGTCCTACACCCATTCCTGATAAAACCTCTCAATAAAATAGGTATAGAAGGGAAATTCTTTAACATGATTAAGGGCACCTATACAAAACCAACAGCCAACATCATTCTTAATGGAGAGAGGCTGAAATTATTCCCCTTGAGAACAGGAACAAGACAAGGATGCCCTTTATCACTACTCCTGTTTAACATTGTGCTGGAAGTCCTAGCTAGAGCTATAAGGCAAGAAAAAGAAAGAGCATCCAAATTGGTAAGGAAGAAGTAAAGCTGTCCCTATTTGTGGATAATATGATACTCTGCATAGAAAACCCAAAAGACTCCATGAGAAAACTACTGGAACTAATAGAAAGATTGAGCGGAGTATCAGGATACAAGATAAACATACAAAAATCTGATGGATTCCTATACATCAATAAAGAGAACTATGAAAAGGAAATCAGGAAAACAATACCATTTATAATAGCCCCTAAAAAAATAAAATAGATAAATCTAATCAGGGATGTAAAAGACCCATACAAAGAAAACTACAAAACACTACTGCAGGAAACCAAGAGAGACCTACATAAATGGAAAAACATACCATGCTTATGGATAGGTAGACTTAAAAATGTGAAAGTGTCAATTCTACCCAAAGCAATCTACAAATACAATGCAATCCAAAACTAAATACCAACATCATTCTTTAAGGAGATGGAAAAACTAATCACTAACTGTTTATGGAAAGGGAAGAAGCCCCAGATAAGTAAAGCACTACTGAAGACGAAGAATGAAGTAGGAGGACTCTCACTACCTGACCTCAGAAGCTACTGTATAGCTAGGGTTGTCAGAACAGCCTGGTACTGGTACAACGATAGATACATTCACCAATGGAACAGAATTTAGAACCCAGATATACATCCATCCACCTATGGTCACCTGATTTTCGACAAGGGCCCAAAGTCCATCAAATGGGGAAAAGACAGTCTTTTTAACAAATGGTGCTGGCAAAACTGGATGTTGATCTGCAAAAAAATGAAACAGGACCCATATCTCACACCATATGCCAAAGCTAATTCAAAATGAATCAAAGACCTAAACATAAGAATATAAAGATCATGGAAGAACAAATAGGGTCAATGCTAGAGGCCCTAATGCATGGCATTTGCAGGATATGAACCATAACTAACAATACATGAACACCAGAAGATAAGCTAGATAACTGAGATCTTCTAAAAATTAAACACTATGCTTATCAAAAGACTTCACCAAAAGAATAAAAAGAGAACCTACAGACTGGAACAAAAATTTTGGCTATGACTAATCTGACAAGGGTCTAATGTCTACAATCTACGGGAAAATCCAACACCTATAACAAAAAGACAGATAATCCAATTAAAAAATGGGCAAAGCATATGAACAGATACTTCACCAAAGAAGACATTCAAGTGGCTAACAGATACATGAGGAAATGCTTGTGATCACTAGCCATTAAAAATGCAAACTGAAACCACAATGAGATGCCACCTCACCCAACATTACTGGCACATATCAAAAAAACAGGAAATAACAAATGTTGGAGAGGCTACAGGGAGGGAATGCAAAAATGGCACAGCCATTTTGGAAAACGATATGGTGCTTCCTTAAAAAGCTAGAAATAGAAATACCATATGATCCAGCAATCCCATTCCTAGGAATATATCCTAGAGAAATAATAGCCATCATATGAACAGACGTATGCACGCCCATGTTCATTGCAGCATTGTTCACAATAGCAAAAGATGGAAACAGCCTAGGTGCCCATCAAGAGATGAATGGATAAACAAACTATGATACATACAAACAATGGAATACTATGCAACAATGAAGAACAATGATGAATCTGCGAAGCATCTCACAATGTGGGTGAATCTGGAGGGCATTATGCTGAGTGAAATAAGTCAATCACAAAAGGACAAATATTGTATGAGACTACTACTATAAAAATTCATGAAAAGATTTACACACAAAAAGAAACACTCTTTGATGGTTATGAGGGAGGGGAGGGGTGGGGATGGAAAAACACTAAAGAGATGATCACCCCGAATCCGTTGCCTTCGAGTCAATTCTGACTCATAGCGACCCTACTGGACAGAGTAGAACTGCCCCATAGAGCTTCCAAGGAGCGCCTGGTGGATTCGAACTGCCAACCTTTTGGTTAGCAGCCCTAGCTCTTAACCACTGCACCACCAGGGTTTCACCAAATAGACAATAGATTAGTGGTGACTTTGGTAAAGGGTAAGACAGTGCACGATACTGGGGAGCCCAGCACAACTCATATAAGACAAGGTTATGGAAGCTCCAAAGACACATCCAAACTCCCTGAGGGACTGAATTACAAGGCTGAGGGCTGTGGGGACCTTGGTCTTGGGGAACATCTAGCTCAATTGGCATAATAAAGGTTAAAAAGAAAATGTTCTACATTCTGCTTTGGTGAGTAGCGCCTGGGGTCTTAAAAGCTTGTGAGCAGCCATCTAAGATGCTCCACTGGTCTCACCTGTCTAGAGTTAGGGAGAATGAAGAAAACCAAAGACGCAAGGGAAAGATTAGTCCAAAGGACTAATGGACCACATGTACCACAGCCTCCACCACTGGGTCCAGCACAACTAGATGGTGCCCGGCTACTATCACCGACTGCTCTGACAGGGATCACAATAGAGATTCCTGGACAGAGGTGGAGAAAAATGTAGAACAAAGTTTTAGCTCACAAAAAACAAAAAAGCCACCAGACTTACTGGTCTGAGAGGGACTGGAGAAACCCTGAGAGTACAGCCCCCACACACCGTTATAGTTCAGAAATGAAGTCACTCCTGAGGTTCACCCTTCAGCCAAAGATTAGACAGGGCCATAAAACAAAACGAGACTAAATGGGCACACCAGCCCAGGGGCAAGGACTAGAAGGTAGGAGGGGACAGGAAAGTTGGTAATGGGGAACCCAAAGTTGAGAAGGGAGAGTGTTGACATGTCGGGAGTTGGCAACCAATGTCACAAAATAATATGTGCATTAATTGTTCGATGAGAAACTAGTTTGCTCAGTAAACCTTCAACCATAGTACAATTAAAAAAAAAAAAAGTGATCATATTTTTGTCCTGATCCATCATGGTCACAGAGTGGGCTTGCTTGATGATGATGCTCTGTGAAATTGTTTGTTTTCAACAGGAGAATGCCCAGGTCTAGTTGTGAGTGACAGGCCAGCTCCTGATTTGAGGGGCTGCTCTTCTCTTTCCCATGAAGATAATGCCATAGACTAAATGCCTTGTCTGGGTAATCAGCCAGCCATTCCTTCCTCTGTACCAGTATAGATTTTTGTCTTTTTTCTTGAAACTTCTGCAAAAATATTAGACTACTGAGTAAACCCCAACATTCAAATTCACACTACGATAATTTCTGCTGCTACCATTTCTATGCTGCTACTTTTTGCCATCTGTGCCATCTCTAGTGTAGCAGCTTTCTTCGCTTCCTTCTGAGTTCTCACCAGAATCCTTTTTGAAGTCCATAATTCCACCAACAGTCTCTTCAAGGCAATCTTAAAACTCTTCCAATCTCTACCCATTCACAATTTCAAAACTGCTTCCACATTTTAGGATCTGTTAGAGCAGCACCCCACTCCCAGTATCAAATTCTGTCTCAGTTAACTAGTGTTTTTTTTTTTTTTTATTATTATAACAGAAATACCACAAGTGGGTGGCTTTAACAAAGAAAAATTTATTCTCTCACAGTCTAGTAGGCTAGAAGTCCAAGTTCAGGGAGTCAGCTCCAGGGGAAGGCTTTGTCTCTCTGTTGGCTCTGGAGGAAGGTCCTTGTCATTAATGCTTCCCTGAACTAGGAGCTTCTCCGCGCAGGAACTCCAGGTTCAAAGGACACACTCTGCTCCTAGAGCTGCTTTCTTGGTGGTGTGAGGTCCCCACGTCTCTTTGTTTACTTCTCTCTTTTGTACCTCAAAAGAGATTTGCTTAAGACACAATCTAATCTTGTAGATTGTCTTGCCTCATTAACATAACTGCCACTAATTCCACTTCATTAACATCGCAGAGACAGGATTTACAAGACATGAGAAAACCACATCAGATGACAAAATGGTGGGCAATCACGCAAATGGGGAATCATGACCTAGCCAAATTGATACATATATCTTTTGGGGACACAATTCAATTCATGACACAGCCCTTGACCTGTGTGACAGCTCTTTTAGGAGGTTCCTTGCCTCCTCTCTCTCTGCATCTTCTGTCTTCTTGCCTCTCCTTTCTTTCTTTTTTCTGTGTGTATCTGCCAGCCTCTGTGGGGTTGGCTTCATATATAAGTAAACTCCTTGCCAATTTCAAGGCATGGCCCTCCCACCAGGGCCACAAAATGACCAATCTCCTCTGAGTAGGTCACAGACACTTCATTTGCATAGTAGGCTATATTCACTTCTTTTGCATAAGTATATTGCTCAATCCCTGCAAGGTGCTTCAAATAGACCATAGGACACGCTCAGCCTTGGGCCAGACAAAAAGTATCAAACCACAAGTCATTTACAGTTTACCCAGGAACTGTCAATCAACCCAGACAAAAGTAACAAATCTGGGGTAGAAAACTAGAGGAAAGGTAACTCCTCAGGGCTTAGGGGAAAAATCTCTCCAGCTGTTTTTTTCAAAGAACTAAGGCAAAAGGTCACATAATGGAACTCATGTAACTATAATAGCCAAGGGTCAGCAAAAAGGAGAAGATGGTCAACCTCATTAATCATTAAACCAAAAAAACCAAAACCCATTGCCATCGAGTTGATTCTGACTCATAACAACCCTATAGGACAGAGTAGAACTGCCCCATAAAATTCGTTAATCATTAGGATATTACAAATTAAAACCTCAATAAGATGCTGCTATCCACAGAGTGGAGTAGCTCAAATTTAAAAGACTGACAATACCAAATGTTTGCAAGGATGTGGAACAACTGGAACATTCGTAGAGCATAAATTGGTTCAATCACTGGAAAATTATTTGGTACACATATCCTGTGGCCCACAAATTTGACTCCTAGTTCCAAATGCATACATATACTCACCAAAAGGCCTGTACACCAAAACAGAACTCGAATGTCCAGCCGGAATGGATAAATAAATTGTAATATAGTTCTATAACAGACTACAGTCATCCTTTGGTATTCGCAGCAATTGGTTCCAAGATTCCCACGGATACTGAAATCTGAGGATGCTCAAGTCCCTCATACAAAATGGAGTAGAGTATTTGCATATAACCTATCTATGCACATTCTCCCGGATACTTTAAATCATCTCTAAATTACTTATAATACCTAATACAATGCAAATAATTGTTCTACTGTATTGTCTAGGGAATAATGACAAGAAAAAAGTTTGTATATGTTTAGTACAGACGCAACCATCATACAGTGCACACTATAGAAGTAGCGAACGAACAAGACGCAAGACGAATAACGCTCAAACGTCGAGCGCTGGACAGAGTCCAAGGATCTGTGAAATGGCAGGGGCTGTAGGAGGGTATGCCTACACATCATTTCATCTGTGTGGATTCATTGTAGTGCTCAGCAGGCCCTAAATCCAAGTTTTGCTTTTTGGAACTTTCTTTTCTTTTTTATAAATTTTCCGTGTGTGGTTGGTTGAATTCTCAGATGCAGAGCACTCTGATAGGAGGGCCAACTGTACTACACAGCAGTGAAAATAAACCAACTATGATACACAGGAAACCCTGGTGGATAGTGGTTGAGAGCTACGGGTGCTAACCAAAGGGTCGGCAGTTGGAATCCGCCAGGCGCTCCTACGAAACTCTATGGGGCAGGTCTACTCCGTCCTATAGGGTTGCGATGAGTCGGAATCGACTCTACCGCACTGGTTTTTTTTTTTTTTTTCTATCTGGAGGCAGTCACTTTATGATAATTCATAGAGCTGTACACTTATGACTTGTGCACTGTTCTGTATGTGTCATATATATTTCAATAAAAAGCTTATTAAAATATATGTCATTATTATGAAAATGCTGGTTATCACTGAAGCTGGGTATTGGGTACAAAACCAAACCAAATCAAACCCACTGACATAGAGTTGATTCCGACTCATAGCAACCCCACAGGTTTTCCAAGGCTGTAAATATCTGTGAAAGCAGACTGCCACACCTTTCTCCCATGGAGCTGCTGGCGATTTTGAACTGCCAACCTTTCCGTTAGCAGTCGATCGCTTTAATCACTGAGCCATCAGAGCTGTTTCGGGTATTGGGTATAGGGAGGCTCATTATGTCATTCTCTTTACTTTCATGTGTTTGAAAATGTCCATGATAGAAAGTTTAAATATTTAGGTGTACATTTATATATGTACATGTGTATGTATACTTATTTGTAAATTTTTGAGTTGCTTCTCAACCTGCCAATCTATTTAAAAGTGAACAAGATTTCCCAGAGACCATAAGGATATGACAAGAGCCATGTGATTCTTTCATGCCATGTGGGATTTGGAAAGTAACATATAAGGAGGTCAGTGTTCTCAGATATTACTAACCAACAAAAGGAGCAATATATCTAACATGTAAAATGACAATGAGAAAATTTTTCTATATATATCAACATAAATGTATTAAGCATGTAATATGTATTATATATATGTTGTTGTTGTTGTTAGGTGCCGTCGAGTTGGTTCCAGCTCATAGCGACCCTATGCACAACAGAACGAAATACTGCCCAGTCCTGTGCCATCCTTACAATCGTTGTTATGCTTGAGCTCATTGTTGCAGCCACTGTGTCAATCCACCTCGTTGAGGGTATTCCTCTTTTCCGCTGACCCTGTACTCCGCCAAGCATGATGTCCTTCTCCAGGGACTCATCCCGCCCGACATGTCCAAAGTATGTAAGACACAGTTTTGCCATCCCTGCCTCTAAGGAGCATTCTGGCTGCACCTCTTCCAAGACAGACTTGTTTGTTCTTTTGGCAGTCCATGGTATATTCAATATTCTTTGCCAACACCACAGTTCAAACGCGTCAATTCTTCTTCGGTCTTCCTTATTCATTGTCCAGCTTTCACACACGTATGATGTGATTGAAAATACCACGGCTTGGGTCAGGCGCACCTTAATCTTCACGGTGACATCTTTGCTCTTCAACACTTTGAAGAGGTCCTTTGCAGCAGATTTGCCCAATGCAATGCGTCTTTTGATTTCTTGACTGCTGCTTCCATGGCTGTTGATTGTGGATCCAAGTAAAATGAAATCCTTGACAACTTCAATCTTTTCTCTGTTAATCATGATGTTGTTCATTGGTCCAGTTGTGAGAATTTTTGTTTTCTTTATTTTGAGGTGCCATCCTTACTGAAGGCTGTGGTCTTTGATCTTCATTAGTAAGTGCTTCAAGTCCTCTTCACTTTCAGAAAGCAAGATTGTGTCATCTGCATAACACAGGTTGTTAATGAGTCTTCCTCCAATCCTGATGCCCCGTTCTTCTTCATATAGTCCAGCTTCTTGGATTATTTGCTCAGCATACAGATTGAATAGGTATGGTGAAAGAATACAACCCTGACTCACACCTTTCCTGACTTTAAACCAATCAGTATCCCCTTGTTCCGTCCGGACAACTGCCTCTTGATCTATGTAACGGTTCCTCATGTGCACAATTAAGTGTTCTGGAATTCCCATTCTTCGCAGTTTTATCCATAGTTTGTTATGATCCACATAGTTGAATGCCTTTGCACAGTCAATAAAACACAGGTAAACATCCTTCTAAAAAAAAAAAAATTTTTTTTTTTTAAACATCCTTCTGGTATTCTCTGCTTTCAGCCAGGATCCACCTGACATCAGCAATGATATCCCTGGTTCCACGTCCTCTTCTGAAACCGGCCTGAATTTCTGGCAGTTCCCGGTCGGTATACTGCTATAGCCATTTTTGAATTATCTTCAGCAAAATTTTGCTTGCATGTGATATTAATGATATTGTTTTATAATTTCCACATTCAGTTGGATCACCTTCTTTGGAATAGGCATAAATATGGATCTCTTCCAGTCAGTTGGCCAGGAAGCTGTGTTCCATATTTCCTGGCATAGATGAGTGAGCATCTCCAGCGCTGCATCTGTTTGTTGAAACATCTCAATTGATATTCCATCAATTCCTGGAACCTTGTTTTTCGCCAATGCCTTCAGAGCAGCTTGGACTTCTTCCTTCAGTACCATCAGTTCCTGATCATATGCCACCTCTTGAAATGGTTGAATGTCAACTAATACTTTTTGGTATAATGTCTCCGTGTATTCCTTCCATCTCCTTTTGATGCTTCCTGCATCGTCTCATATTTTTCCCATGGAATCCTTCACTATTGCAACTAGAGGCTTGAATTTTTCTTCAGTTCTTTCAGCTTGAGAAACGCCGAGCATGTTCTTCCCTTTTGGTTTTCCAACTCCAGCTCTTTGCACATGTCATTATAATACTTTACTTTGTCTTCTCGAGAGGCCCTTTGAAATCTTCTATTCAGTTCTTTTACTTCATCGATTCTTCCTTTTGCTTTAGCTGTCCGACGCTCAAGAACAAGTTTCAGAGTCTCCTCTGACATCCATCTTGGTCTTTTCTTTCTTTCCTGTCTTTTCAATGACCTCTTGCTTCCTTCATGGATGATGTCCTTGATGTCATTCCACAACTCGTCTGGTCTTCGGTCACTAGTGTTCAATGCGTCAAATCTATTCTTTAGATGGTCTCTAAATTCAGGTGGGATATACTCAAGGTCATATTTTGGCTCTTGTGGACTTGCTCTCATTTTCTTCAGTTTCAGCTTGAACTTGCATATGAGCAATTGATGGTGTGTTCCACAGTCAGCCCCTGGCCTTGTTCTGACGGATGATATTGAACTTTTCCATAGCCTCTTTCCACAGATGTAGTCAATTTGATTTCTGTGTTTTCCTTCTGGCGAGGTCCATGTGTATAGTCGCTGTTTATGTTGGTGAAAGAAGGTATTTGCAATGAAGAAGTCATTGGTCTTGCAAAATTCTATCATTCAATCTCCGGCATTGTTTCTATCACCAAGGCCATATTTTCCAACTACTGATCCTTCTTCTTTGTTTCCAGCTTTCACATTCCAGTTGCCTGTAATTATCAATGCATCTTGATTGCATGCTCGTTCAATTTCAGACTGTAGCAGCTAATAAAAATCTTCTATTTCTTCATCTTTGGCCCTAGTGGTTGGTGTATAAATTTGAATAATAGTCGTATTAACTGGTCTTCCTTGTAGGTGTATGGATATTATCCTGTCACTGACAGTGTTGTACTTCAGGATAGATCTTGAAACGTTCTTTTTGACAATGAATGCAACACCATTCCTCTTCAAGTTGTCATTCCCAGCATAGTAGGCTATATGATTGTCTGATTCAAAATGGCCAATACCAGTCCATTTCAGCTCACTAATGCCTAGGATATCAATGTTTATGTGTTCCATTTCATTTTTGACGATTTCCAGTTTTCCAAATTCATACTTTGTACATTCCAGGTTCCGATTATTCACGGATGTTTGCAGCTGTTCCTTCTCATTTTGAGTCATACCACATCAGCAAATGAAGGTCTCAAAAGCTTTACTCCATCCATGTCATTAAGGTCGACTCTACTTTGAAGAGGCTGTTCTTCCCCAGTCATCTTTTGAGTGCCTTCGAACCTGGGGGGCTCATCTTCCAGCACTATATCGGACAATGTTCCGCTGCTATTCATCAGGTTTTCACTGGCTAATGCTTTTCAGAAGTAAACTGCCGGGTCCTTCTTCCTAGTCTGTCTTAGTCTGGAAACTGAGCTGAAACCTGTCTGCCATGGGTGACCCTGCTGGTAGCTGAATACCGGTGGCATAGCTTCCAGCATCACAGCAACACACAAGCCCCCACAGTATGAGAAACTGACAGACATGTGGGGGAGTGTAGTCTAATGTAATGTAATACAATTATATATATGTAGTGATTTAAATATTTTGAAGAGAATGTAGACAATATGACAGTGTCTTTTTACAGGTCAAATCCTATCAAAATGAACTTTGGTTTGAATTACAAATTTTTTATTTCATGGGAGTGTTTTGAATACGCTAGACATCAATGAGATTTGAATGCCATTCACGAAATGTGTTGAGGAGAAATGAATACATTATTTTGTACCTTTTACTTTGCACTCCTGGCTGATGATTGATTTGAAACTGCTGAGCACCACTAGGTATACTTCACTAATGTAAAATATTAGGCAAAGTTTTTAGAAAAGAATCCATAAAAAGAAACAAAGACAATGAGCTCATGAAACAGGACACTATTGCACAGAAAGAGACAGGAGGCTCTTTATCATAATTACTCTTAAAACCAGTTGCCTTTGAGTCGATTCCAACTCATAGTGACCTTACAGGACAGAGTAGAACTGCCCCATAGAGTTTTCAAGGAACGGCTGATGGATTTGAACTGCTGACCTTTTGGCTAGCAGCCAAGCTCTTAACCACTATGCCACTAAGGCTCCGGGATTACTCTTAAGTAGCTGCTAAATGCTCCAAAGTACACAAGTTCTTCCAGAAGAAAAATATTTAAAAAGTAATTTGGGGTGGAATGTTTATTGGAAATAAAAATTAGATTGAGCGAGTTGGGAAGTATAGACTGAAGGGTAACTGTATAAAAATAATTCGGTGGAGTCACAACATGGTCATGTTTTTCTTGAGAGCTAACTTTACATATAATTCCCATGTAAGACGAATTTTATAATGTATCTTGCTTAACCACCACAACTACCAATAAATACATTATTTAAACATTTTATAGAAACCTGATAATTAAAATAGAATAAAGCTTGAAGGCAAGCAGAAACATTTTAAACTTTCCCACTCCTCCCCTCCCTATAGCTATTCACACAAAAGTGAAATGGTTTGAATGACCAAGCATATACCCATGAGCTTCCTTTTATTCCTTGAGAAGTTTTTAACTTCATTGTGCATAAGAATTACAATATAGGGTTGAAGGCAGAACAACATGCATACTTAACTTTGAAAACTATCGAAAGGACTTCCAAGGGTTATTTTCGCCTTAAACAATTTTTTTAAAAATTGTGCTTTAGATGGAGGTTTACAGAGCAAATTAGTTTCTCGTTGAACAATTAATACATATATTGTTTTGTGACATTGGTTGCCAACCCTGTGATGTGTCAACACTCTGCTGTTTTCGACCTTGGGCTCCCCGTTAACATTCGTCCAGCTTTTCTGTTCCCTCCTGCCTTCTCGTCCTTGCCCCTGGGCTGGTGTGCCCATTTAGTCGCCTATATACATGGTTGAGTTACGTGTATTACTGTTTGTTTAATGGGACTGTCTAATCTTTGGCTGAAGGGTGAACCGCAGGAGTGACTTCAGTACTAAGTTAAAAGGGTATCTGGGGGCTATACTCTTGGGGTTTCTCCAGTCTCTGTCAGACCAGTAAGCCTGGTCTTCTAACTTAGAATTTTGTTCTACATTTTTCTCCAGCTCTGTCCAAGATCCTGTATTGTAATCTGTCAGAGCAGTCGGGGTGGTAGCCAGGCTCCATTTAGTTCTTCAGGCTCAGGCTTGTGGAGGCTGTGGTTCATGTGGTCTATTAGTCCTTTGGACTAATATTTTCCTTATGTCTTTGATTTTGTTCATTCTCCTTTGCTCCGAATATGATGGGACAAAGAGATATATGTTAGATGGCTGCTCACAAGCTTTAAGACCCTAGACACTACTCACCAAAGTAGAATGTAGAACATTTTCTTTATAAACTATGTTATGCCAATTGAGCTAGATGTCTCCTGACACCATGCTCCGCAGCCCCTGGCCTTATGCAATTTTTGTCACATGTACTGACTTTAGAAACTAGTGCCCAATTCAGTCATTTTCCACTGTAGTTGTGACTTCTAACTATGGTTGTCAGATAAAATACAGGATGCCATCTACAAGTGAATTTCAGAAAAACAACGAATAATTTTGCTGTCCCATGAATATTTTAAACAATTTTAAATAATATTAAATGACGCAGGAAGCATCAAAAGAAGATGGAAGGAATACACAGAGTCACTATGCCAAAAAGAACTAGTTGATGCTCAACCATTTCAGGAGGTGGCATATGATCAGGATGCAGTAGTACTGAAGGAAGAGGTCCAATCTGCACTGAAGGCACTGGTGAAAAACAAGGCTCCCTGAACTGACAGAATACCAATTGAGATGTTTCAACAAATGGATGCAGTGCTGGAAGTGCTCAGTTGTCTATGCCAAGAGATTTGGAAGAGAGCTACCTGGTCAATCGACTGGAAAAGCTCCATATTTATGCCCATTCCCAAGAAAGGTGATCGAACCTAATGCAGAAATTATCAAAAAATATCATTAATATCAAGTCCAAGTAAAATTTTGCTGAAGATCATTTAAAAGCAGCTGCAGCAGTACATCAACAGGAAACTGCCAGAAATTCAAGCTGGATTCAGAAGAGGATATGGAACAAGGGATATCATGGCTGATGTCAGATGGATCTTGGCTGAAAGCAGAGAATACCAGAAAGATGTTTACCTGTGTTTTGTTGACTCTGCACAGGTATTCAACAGGTATCCATAACAAATTACAGATAACATTGCAAAGAATGGGAATTCTAGAACATTTAATCCTGCTCATAAGGAACCGTACAAGACGTTTGAACAGAACAAACAGATACTGCACGGTTTAAAGTCAGGAAAGTTGTGTGTCAGGATTGTATCCTTTTGATACTTATTCAATCCGTATGCTGAGCAAATAATCCGAGAAGCGGGGCTATGTGAAGAATGGGGCATGAGGGTTGGAGGAAAACTCATTAACAACCTGTGTTATGCAGATGACACAACCTTGCTTGCTGAAAGTGAAGAGGACTTGAAGCACTTACCAATGAAGATCAAAGACCACAGCCTTCAGTCTGGATTACACTTCAACATAAAGAAAACAAAAATCCTCACAGCTGGACCAATATGTAACACCATGATAAACCGAGAAAAGATGAATTTCATTTTACCTGGATCCACAATCAACACTCATGGAAGGAGCAGTCAAGAAATCAAACAATGCATTGCATTGGGCAAATCTGCTGCAAAAGACCTGATTAAAGTGTTAAAAAGCAAAGATGTGGTGCTCCTAATCCAAGCCAATGTGTCTTCAATCGCCTCATATGCATGCGGAAGGTGGACAATGAATAAGGAAGACAGAAGAAGAATTGGTGCCTTTGAATTGTGGTGTTGGTGAAGAATATTGAATATACCAGGGACTGCCAGAAGAACCAACAAATTTGTCTTGGACAAAATATAGCCAGAATGCTCCTTAGAAGCAAGGATGGTGAGACTACATCTCACATACTTTGGACATACTATCAGGAGGGATCAGTCCCTGGAGAAAGACAGCATGCTTGGTAAAGTAGAGGGTCAGCAAAAAAGAGGAAGACTCTCAATGAGATGGGTTGACACAGTGGCTGCAACAATGGGCTCAAGCATAACAATGATTGTGCCAATGGTGCAGGACCGGGCAGTGTTTCGTTCTGTTGTGCACGGGGTCGCTATGAGTTGGAACCAGCTTGATGGCACCTAACAAAAACAACATGACATACTTATGTTTAAAAAATTATTTACCTGAAATGGAAATGTAACTGGGCCTCTGGCATCTTTATTTGTTAAATCTAGCAACCTTCCTCTAACAGATCTTTAGTTTACAAAGATTCAAACAAGGACTCAAAGAGGCTTACATGACCAAGGTCCATTGAAATAAAATTTTGTGGGCAAACGTTTGTAATGAAAGAAAAAGCAGTAACAGGATCTTAAGAAAAAGATGAACTAGCTCTATATAAAAATGCATAAAGGACATGATGAGCCAATTCACGAAAAAGACATACAAGTGGTAATAATCATTTAAATATTCAGTCTTATTTATAATGAAAAAAAGAAACAAGAAGAAAATCAATAAGATGCTTTATTTTTAAGCTAAGGAAGCAAAGTTAAAAAGGAATGATAGTTCCCAACACTCTTTTCATCCTCTGAGGATGGGAGTTAAACAGCCTCTCTGGAGGAGAGGCATTGTGTATTTCTTAAAAGCCTTAAAAATGTACATAATCTGAAAGAGTCATTTCTCTTCTCAGAATCTATCCTAGGGAAATATTTAGAATGTGCAAAAAAATTTAGCATTAAAGATGTTCCTCAGTAATGTTTTCAACAGTAAAAAAAAAAAGAGAGAGAGAACACCCTAAGTGTCTAACAAAGGATTTTAGTTAAACAAATTCTGGTGTATCTGTGCAATGGAATAATGCAGCCATCAAAATTATGATGTAACTATCTAATGACATGGAAGATGCTTAGGATGTGTTGCTAAATTAAAAAAAAAAAATATATATATGTATAAAATGAGGAGCCCAGGTGGCATAGTGGTTAAGAGCTCGACTGCTAACCAAAAGGTCAGCAGTTCGAATCTACCTGGCACTCCTTGGAAACTCTATAGGCAGTTCTACTCTGTCCTATAGGTTTGCTGTGAGTTGGACACATAATAACAACAACAATATATAATGAAACAGTATGTACATTTTGATTCCAGTTTTGTTTTTTTAAAAAATGTATGTACACAATTAAGAGAATGACAAGAAAATATTTGTAAATCACATAGCCAACAAAGGACTTGATTCTAGAATATAAGAACTCTCATAACTCAACAGTAAAAAAAAAACCCAGTTTAAAAATGGTAAAAGATTGAAAAGACACTTCACCAAAGATGTTACATAGATGGCAAATAAGTACATGAAAAGATGTTCAACATTATCAACCATATAGGGAAATTCACATTAAAATTATGATGAAATATCAGTATGTACTTATTAGAATGGTTAAAATAAAAAATACTGACAATACTAAGTGCTGATGAGAATGTGGAGCAACTGGAACTCTCACATATTGCTGTTGGCAATGTAAAATTGTACATCCACTCTGGAAAACAGCTTGACCATTTCTTACAAATTTAAATATACACTAACCATATGTCTTAGCAATTGCACTTCTAGGTACTTAAATCCTAGGTAAATGAAAAATTATGTTCACATAAAAAATTATTTACAAATATTTATAGCAGCTCTATTCATAAGCACAAAAAATGGAAACGACCCAAATGTTCCCAATGGGTAAGTGGATAAAAAAATGGCAGCACATTCATACAGTGGAAAAGTACTCAACAATAAGAAGGAATGCACTATTGATACACACAATATCTTGGCCGGGGTATTCAGAGGCTCTATGCGAGTAAAAGAACCCAGTCTCAAAAGGTTACATGCTTTATGATTCCATTTATATGACGTTCTCGAACACCCAAAGTTATAGTAAAAAAAAAAAAAAAGGTTGCTGTAGAGTTGATTAAAAAATTATAGTAATGGAGAATAAATCAGTGGTTACCAGGGCTGGAGGGTGAGGGAAAAGTTTGTCTACCAGTGGATAACAAGAGGGAATTTTAGGGAGTGATACAATTGTCATGTAGGGGTTACATTTTGTCGGGGAATACATGAATCTAGAACCCACTGCTGTTGAGTTGATTCTGATTTATGGCAACTCCTTGTGTTACATAGTAGAATCACTCCATAGGGTTTTTTTGGCTGTAATCTTTTTTTTTTTTTTAAACTTTTTTTTATTGTGCTTTAAATGAAGGTTTATAGAACAAACTAGTTCCTCATCAAACAGCTAGTACACACATTGTTCTATGACATTGGTTAACAACCCCACGACATGTCGACACTCTCCCTTTTCAACCCTGGGTGCCCTATTACTAGCAAATCGACAGCTTTTCTTCCATGGCACTGCTGGATGAATTCGAACAATCAACCTTTATGTTAGCAGCCCAGTGCAAATCATTTGCACCACCCAGGGACCCTCATGGATTTATACACCTGTTAAAACTCACAAACTAAACAACAAAAAAAAGTTTAAAAAAATCTGAAAAGATATGGATACACATAGGAACGATGAACAGAAGGACGTGTATGGAAATAGTAACGGTAGGTGTTTACATGCAGTAGAATAAAGGTGACTCCTTCCTAGCTTAAGTAATACTTCTTTAAAAAAAAAAAAAGAATATATGTTTAATTGGTAAAGATATTTTATACAGATGGATAGGTTAAAAAAAAAAAAAACCTGTTGCCATTGAGTCGATTCTGACTCACAGCGACTCTGTAGGACAGAGTAGAACTGCCCCACAGGGTTTCCTAGGCTGTAATGTTTACAGATTTTTGTTTTCTGAAACAAAAATCCTCACAACTGGAACAATAAGGCAATATCATGATAGAAGGAGAAAATATTGAAGCTGTCAAAGATCTCATTTTGCTTGAATCCACAATCAACGCCCATGGAAGCAGCAGTCAAGAAATCAAATGATGTATTGCACTGGGAAGATCTGTTGCAAAGGACTTCTTTAAAGTGTTGAAAAACAAAGATGTCACTTTGAAGACTAAGGCACACCTGACCCAAGCCACGGTATTTTCATTTGCCTCTTGTGCGTGTGAAAGCTGGACAATGAATAAGGAGGGCCGAGGAAGAATTGATGCCTTTGATTTATGGTGTTGGTGAAGAATATTGAATATACCATGGACTGTCAGAAAAATGAACAAATCTGTCTTGGAGGAAGTACGGTCAGAATGTTTCTTAGAAGCAGATGTTGAGACTTTGTCTCACGTATTTTGGACATTGCTTTGAATTGAATTGTGTCCCCCCCTCAAAATGTGTGTCAACTTGGCTAGTCCATGCTTCCCAGTATTGTGCGATTGTCCACCGTTTTGTCATTTGATGCAATTTTCCTACGTGTTGTAAATCCTACCTTTATGATGTTAATGAGGTGGGATTAGCAGCAGTTATGTTAATGAGACAGGACTCAATCTACAAGATTAGGTTGTGTCTTAAGCCAATCTCTTTTGAGTTATAAAAGAGAGAACCGAGCATAGAGACATGGGGCCGTCATACCACCAAGAATGAAAAGCCAGGAGCAGAACATGTCCTTTGGACCCAGGATTCCTGTGTTGAAAATCTCCTAGACTGGGAAAGACTGGTGACCAGGACCTTCCCCCAGAGCCGACAGAGACAGAAAGCCTTCCCCTGGAGCAGGCACCCTGAATTTGGACTTATAGCCTACCTGACTGTGAGAAACTTAATTTCTCTTTGTTAAAGCAATCCACTTGTGGTATTTCCATCACAGCAGCACTAGATAACTAAGACAGACATGTTATCAGAAGGGACCAGTCCCTGGAGAAGGACTTTATACTTGGTAAAGTAGAGGATTAGTGAAAGAGAGTAAGACCCTCAATGAGATGGACTGACACAGTGGTGTAACAATGGGCTCAAACATAGCAACAATTGTTAAGATGGTGCAAGACCGGGTAGTGTTTTGTTGTGTTGTACATACAGTTGCTATGAGTCAGAACCAAATGGATAGCACCTAACAACAATCTTTACGGAAGCGGAATGCCCCATCTTTCTCCAAGGAGCAGCTGGTGAGTTAGAACCTCCAACCTTTGGGTTAGCAGCTAATTGCTTAATCACTGCACCACCCGGGCTCACTAAATAGGTAGCATACATATTTATTTATATATGTAAATATATTTTTTGTAGGAAAACTTGAATAAGACCTGCCATTATTTCCTGCTGTTTCAGCCATTTGAGTGCAATGGGGCTTCATCACGTTGCTGTAAAAATATGTTTGGATGAGATGTTTCTTTTACTTATTAAAGAACTGGCAGTGCTCTCCTCTCTTGATAAATCTTGATGTGCTTTGTCATGGGCCAGAGCACTAAGTGTGCTGCCCACTGCTGCCTCATTATGTTTCCCATTAGCTGCTATTAACCCACAACTTTGCTTCTTGGTATGCAGCCAGAATTCCTTATGAAATGAAAAGGAAAAAAAAAAAAAAAATCAGGAGTGATGATGCAGTAACAGGTGAAGTATTTACTTCTCTTTCTCATCAATTCTCGCTTACAAGCAACTCCCGTCTCTCATCAAGATTTAAGCATTAGACCCTATTTTGCTTTTTTGAGTTTGCTTTAAGAAAGTAACTGAAGTTGTGCTAGGTGAAATTTTAGAATTGTTTTGTTCAAGGATCTAGGGAAATAAGCTTAAATCAAGCACATTTCACTTTTTTAGTTTTTTGCTTTGGACACGTTATCAGGAGGGACCAGTCCCTGGAGAAGGACATCATGTTTGGTCAGGTAGAGGGTCGGTGAAAAAAAGGAAGACCCTCGATGAGATGGATTAACACAGTTGGCTGCAACAATGGGGTTAAACAGCAATGGTTGTGAGGATGGCACAGAACTGGGCGGTGTTGGATTCTGTTGCACGTTGGGTCACTATGAGTCAGAAATGACTCGACTGCACCTAATAGTAACAACTGTTTTTATCTGTGGCATCCAGGAGAGAAGCGAGATTTTGATAGCAGAATCGACGCTGAGAAGCAGGCCCCTGCTTTGGCTTGGCAATCAATACTTCTTATCAGTCTTTTGGGGACCCTAGCCTTCCTCATCTCTTCCTGCCATGGCTACCAGCAGGAAATGAGGCCATAGTCATCCTAAGGCCAATGTTGTTTCTCAAAAGTCCACAGCCTTTATCTGACATTATGCTTCAGTTTGACAGTTTGGTAATGAGCAATTGTCTGCCTATGGGGGCTATACCACAGAGGGGCAACGATATTGCAAGACACTATGACAGGCATGTTATAAGTTCATAGGGATTTGGCCCTGACACTCATTAGTAGTTGTGGAACTCAAAACAAAACAGAACAACTGCTATGTATTTCCATAGCTACCCAGCTATCCACATATACGTGTGTGTGTGTGTGTGTATGTAAATGCATAGAATATGGTCTGGAAGATATATTACCAGTTTGGTGACAATAATTAAGACTGAAAGTGAAGGGATTTGTCTATAACTATTGAGGCTTTTACAACTTATATCATCTATGAATTTTAAAATTAATTTAAAATCATTTCTTACCATATTTTTTTTTTAAAAAGATGGATAAATTCACTATTTTGTCATCTTATCAGAATAGGTGTTCTGAAAGAGTTAAGGACAAACGAATTTGAGAGGAGTAAGTTGTCTTCCATTCTTTCTTTACTTATGGAAGCCTTGAGGCGGTACTCAACACCCAAAGATGGAATGGGGTTTTAATAGAACTGAATAGGAAGGTGGTTTGATGGTTGTGAAAAGAACCTTGGAGAAATGATACAATAGAATTTTATGGTCTGTAATACTCAAACAGTTCTCAGATTGGATTATTTCCGTTCTTACTGCTGAGCGAATGTAAAGCAGAAGAATATCCAGGAACAAAGAGTGACCTCATGAGAGAAGAGATGTGAGGTCTGGAAGGGAGCATATAGCCTATGGAGACAAGAGAGCAAGCAGTGACCCAGCGTAGGAGCAATAGGTTCAGAACTATCCTCAGTCGTATGAGAGTGTCTAGATTTCACATGAAGAACCATAAAAGGTCACATGAGGCCTTCTGATAAATAGATTAACAAAGCTTGTGTGTCAGCTTGAAAAGAAGGTGGCAACATTTTATACTGGGAAGGAAGTGAAAAGAAAGGATGATGTGAGGCTTTCACTGAATTCCTACTCAGGAAAGGGTTACAAAAGTGAAAAATGTGAGTCTAGTTCTTGAGGAGCTCACTGCTTAGTGAGGAAGCCAGACAAAAGAATGATGATAATTCAATGTGACAATTCCATAAAGAAGAAGTGCAAAGTGAAAAGAGAACAAAGAAGAGATGGTGACAAAATTATGTGGAAAGTTTTTCAGAGGACTTGAAAACTGGGTTACTATCTAAAAGATAAGTATGACTGTGGAGCGCCAAAGATGCAGCTGGACTATGAGGAAAAACAAGGACTGCTAAGACCAGAAATTTAGCTATGGTAACAGGGTTTTCGAGGTTCAACATAATAAAAGCAATCAGAATTGGCGAAGAGCTTTGAGGGAAAGAATAACCTCACATATCATGCCTAGAGGGACGTTGTAAGAAGTATATTATGTTAATAACTCCCACGGTATAGGGGAAAGTGAATTAAAGAGTCAATCTCAAGAAAACACTAAAGAGTTGAGTCACTGCTTAGCTTTTTTTTTTTTTTAAGAAGCATGCTTCTGCACCTGGGTGAGTAATGGTAACAATGAAGTAGGAGGCTTTGTCTTTCTTTTCTTCCTTTCATCACCATTAAGGAATTCTTCTTCCAGGGGACCAAGAATGAGAATATTTATAATGCAATGCCCTTTTATTAGGAAATTTTGATCAGTGACTCAGTGCAGGAGAATGAATCACTGTGTTAAGTTAAAAGACGTTCACAGAAGTAACAGTGAAGAATGTTCTACCATGGAGGGGACAAGTCACTAAAATAAGATACCATAATATTAAATATAGCCCACTTTTAAGAGTTTAGAATTTCTAAGTAAGAAAATTAGACTCCTTGATGGTTCTCTCAAATTCCATTATTTTTATTCTGGGTACAACCTGACATGTTTTAATAATAAAAAATAAGTAATACAAAAATCAGTGTGACCTTCTATACATGTACAACTCTGTATTAATAATTCTATTTTTTCCCTTTATTCAAATTTGAGGCAATGATTGTTAAGGACGTTACTAATTGCAAGTATACTTAGTGTCCCTAAGAACACAGAGTTCTCAAAATGGTGATAGGTCGTTCTATATTGGAAGAAAAACAGTTCCCTTTAGAGAAAAGTGCTCTTCCCTTACGCATGTATTCATTTAATTCACTCATTCTTTCACGTTGAATGGGAAACATGAGTTTAGTGCTGGCTAGTTTGAGGTGCTCTGCTGAGAAGCTGTGGGGAGCACCAAACAGATAGGCATAGACTTTGCCCTCTGGGGACTCACAGTATAATGGAAAAGGGAGATTTGATCAAAACTGTCATTAGGAACAAACAGAGAGGTGCGACAATCAGGGGTATAAACAAAGTACAAATGATCAACAGGAGAGGAAGGGATACGTTCTGACGGGAAGACCTACCCAGTCAAGGACAGTGAAATGTGAGCAGGTCCTTCAGAGGTGGTTGGAATATTGATGGGTGAAGGATGAGAAGAAAGAGAGGAATCGATTCCCACACTGGACCAAACATGGATGCTGAAGAATGAAAGATATGTTAAAATATGGCTTGTCTAATTGGCCCGGACTTAAGTGGAAGATGGTGGTGTGAAAGGGAGGAAGCATGTAGCGGATGATAATACTCAGAAATTAGCTGGATAAAATGACCTGGAGCCAGATTATGAAGTGTCTTGAAGCTTGTTTGGATTTTACTACTTATGTAACGGAGAGCCATTGAAGTTTCTAAGGAGGGAGGTGAGATATTCGTATATGTTCTTTAGAAAGATTAACAGTAGTGTATAGAACAGATTGGCATGATAGAGATGGCATTGCATAACACCAAAGGGCACTATTTACAACTCCACAGAATACAATATGAATGGTGCCTTCTGGAGTAGTGCAGTGTAGACCCTAAAATGAAGATACTATGAGAGGCAGACTGGTAGAATGGTAACAAATAAGGTTCTTTGATTGCAAGCTACAGAAACTGGCACTGTCTAACTTAAGAGGGAAAGAAGGAATTTATTCAAATGATGGGGGATGCTGAGAAAATTAAAAGAAAACACTTACAGAGATCAGGGCTACTCCAAGGATGTGATGGAGAATCTCTTCAGGGCATTGCCAGGGGGGCGAATCATTCCCCATCTTTTTGATACTCTGCTCAAGAGTAAAATTCCAAAGGGAGAGAATATGATTGACCCATCTTAGGTGATGTACTGATTCTGTGGCAAGGGAGTATAGGGGCATCTTGACTGAGAGTCACACCAAGACTTTAGGTAATGGGAGAGGGGAAAGCTATGGCCCTGTTGTCAAAAGAAAGGGCACAGATGTTGTACACACAGTCCAAAACCAACAGTGTGGGGTACCACACTCATGGCAGAGACTGCCATTTGCTCAGCAAATAGCCAATCTACTTCTCTTCCTTAGTAAAAGCCCACTAATTACATTCAGGTTGACACTATCCCCAGCCAAAAGATATTTCCTAGTTTCCTTTACAGTTAGGTGTGGCCATGTGACTAAATCTGTTGTAACTCCCAAAGCTGGATGAGTCTTCATTGATAGCTTCTTAAGAAGGGGATCAGACAGCTGGTAGGTGCCTTTTATTACCCACTTATTGCTTCCTTTTGTCTTCTTCCTGAAAAGTAAATGTGATGACTGGCACTCTATTAGCCAATTTGTGATTGAAGAACAGAAAGAAAAAAGCTTGGGTCCCTGAAGACACTGCCATCAGGAGGTCCTTATCAGCACTGGACCTTCTACCACTGGGCTTTATTTATGAGAAAGAAATAAACTTATTTCCAACTTTTGTTGCTAGTAGATTTTATCTCTACAGGGTTCAGCATAATGATAAAGAAGCCCATGAATCTGAGGAAAGTTGAAACTAAAGGACTGAGTGGATAAAGGGTGAAGGAAACTGACCAGGTATAATTACAGCAGCAGCAAACTTGGGAAGGGAATAGTTATGGAAGTCAGGTGAAGTAAGAATTTCAAAAGGTTGAAGGGAATGAGAACCATGAATAGATGATTGGTTTGGAAAACTCATACCCCCCTGAAAAAGTCAAGGTAGTACTTGTTGGGATTGTTGACTGTTGGGAACAAGCAGAGGATGAAGGAGCAGAGGTGGCATATGTACCTTTTTGAAATTTAATTCCCATCTAAGCTATCGATAAGTATGAAAATAAAATCAAGATATACAAGGTCTCGACATTTTCACCTCCCAGGTACCTTCTTTTAGGAAACTAGTATGTTCTCTACTAAAATGAGGGAGTAGGCTAACAAGGAGAAAGATACATAAATAGGGCTATGTGACAGAAAAGAGGAAAGTGAATTCTCAGAACAATGGCAGTGCAGTAAGTGTAGAGAACAATCAGCCCTGATCGGAGTAAGAGGACAAAAGGATTTAGAAGGAAAAAGAAGAAAAGAAACTGATTTCTACGTGTATGACCGATGGAGTTTAGGAGAAGAATTAATAACAGGTACCTAGACAAGTAAGAAAAACCCAAGTGGACTATCAACTTCAGGACAGTCAGTAGTAGCGCAGGAAGTGAACGCAATTACAGTGTACCGTGTGGCCCAACTGGGAGAAACACTTACATGTCACAATAATGTAAACTCCAAATGTTAATAAATAAGGTGAAACTTATTTTCAGAGGATTGTAAAGTGTGTGTGTGCATGTGGTCATATAAGAAAGATAAGTGAGTACTCATTGACCATAATACGAGTTGACTGATATTGTCTCAATAGAAAATAAAAAATTTACTTCATTATAAACATAGTGTTTAGAAGTTTCAACATAAAAACCCAAAGAGACATCTAGAAAAGTTGCAAATGGTTGCCCCTGGGAAATTGAAATAGAATAGTAATGACTATAAACCAGAGAGTTCTTGCTCTCATGGAGAATATAATTTATCAGGAATTACACACAATAACTGAGCAATTACATAAAATAGTATGAGAAGTATATTGAGAGACGCACAAGACGCAAAATGGAACACGTGAGGAACGGCTCCTCTTGGCCAGGGAACTGAACCTGCTGATACACTTACTGCTGAAAAACTTCATTAGAAGGATCTGTCTCTGTCCCGTGTCTTGACTGTTGGTGGATACACAAACTCACAAAGGTGATAAAATTGTATAGCACTAAATACTTACATGGAGACCTGGTGGCGCAGGGGTTAAGAGCTTGGTTGCTAACCAAAAAGTCGGTAGGTCCAATCAACCAGCTGCTCCTTGAAAACCCTATGGGGCAGTTCTACTTTGTCCTATAGGGTCGCTATGAGTTGGGATTGACTCGACGGCAACTGGTTTGGTAAATACGTACGCACACACAGGAGTGCCTGTAAAACTGGAGAAATCTGAATAAGATTGATGAACTGTGTCAATGTCAATATCCTGGTTGTAATATTTTACTTACTAAACCAAACCCATTGCCATGAGTCAATTCTGACTCATAGCGATCCTGTATGACAGAATAGAACTACCTCCTCAGTGTTTCCAAGGCTGTGAACTTTACGGAAGCAGAGTGCCACATCTTTCTCCCTCAGAGCGGCTGGTGAATTCCAACTGCTGACCTTTTGATTAGCAGCCCAGTGCTTTAGCTGCTGCACCACGAGGGCTCATTTTTTTACCTACAGTTTTACAAAATGTTACTGTTGGAGGAACCTGGGTAAACTGTACAAGGGATCTCTCTGTATTACTTCTTACAACTGCATGTGAAGCTACAACTATCTCAAGAAAAGAATTTCAATTAAGAAAGTGTCTGTCCCAATCTATTGACTCAAGATCTTCAAGGTAGTTCAGGTAATAAAGATATATTGTAAAGAGTCCAAGATAAGAGAGAGGGAAAAACTGTCTCAGTATCAGAGAAGGCAGGCTTCACAAGAAACAAAAACAGCACTCAAACCATCTGACAGAAGACATAAAAGTTGAAAATCTAGGGAATGAAAAAAACCAAAGACACAAAGAAAATATTAGTCCAGAGGACTAATGGACTGCATGAACCACAGCCTCCACTAGCCCGAGCCCAGAACAACTGGACCACTCTGACAGGGACCACAATAGAGGGTCCTGGACAGAGAGGGAGAAAAATGTAGAACAGAAGTCAAATTCACAAAAAAAGACCAGGCTTACTAGTCTGACAGAGAGTGGAGGAACACCCGAGACTAAGGCCCCCAGACACCCTGCTAACTCAGAACCGAAGCCACTCCCAAAGTCTACCTTTCAGCCCCAGAGATTAGACACGCCTATAAAACAAACGAGGGGAACCCTGGCTGTGCAGTGGTTAAGAGCTACCACTGCTAATGAAAAGATTGGCAGTTGGAATCCACCAGCTGGTCCTTGGAAACCCTATGGGGCAGTTCTACTCTGTCCTATAGGGTTGCTAGGAGTTGGAATTAACTTGACAGCAGTGGGTTATAAAGCAAACAGTAACACACAAGAGGAATGTTTTTCTTAGTTCAATCAAGTACGGGAGGCCAAATGGGCAACATCTACCCAAAAGCAAAGACAAGAAGGCAGGAAGGGACAGGAAAACTGGATGAATGGACACAGGAAACCCAGGGGTAGAGAGAGGAAGAATGCTGATACATTACATGCATTGCAACCAATGTCACAAAGTAATTCATGTATACATTTTTGAATGAGAAACTAATTTGTACTGTAAACTTTCACCTAAAGCACACATACATACATACAAAGGTTGCAAGTTTGTTGTCTCCTAAGTTAGGGCTCTGTCCCTAGGATTCTCGCAACTACTGATCAACCAATTTCTTGTGTCTTGGCATTCAAATGCACAGAGACAGAAAGACGGAAATGATTTGGTTGTCATCATTCAATAGAGGTCACTTATGGTAGTAAACCATAAACAGCATCATCATAAATGGAGAAAAAAATGAAGATGTCGATTTTATTCTACTTGGATCAACAATCAACATCCATAGAAGCGGCAGTCAAGAAATCAAACAAGGTATTGCATTGGCAAATCTGTGACAAAAGACCTCTGTAAAATTTTAAAAAGCAAAGATGTCACTTTGACAACTAAGGTGTGCCTGACCCAAGCCGTGGTCTTTTCAGTTGCCTCATATGCATGTGAAAGTTGGATAGCGAAAAAGGAAGAACAGGAGAAGAATTGATGCATTGCAACTGTGGTGTTGGTGAAGAATATCGAATATACTGTGGACTGCCAAAAGAATGAAAAAAATCAGTCTTAGAAGAAATGCAACCAGAATGCTTCTTAGAAATGAGAATGGCAAGACTTCAGTTCATTTACTTTAGGCACATCATCAGGAAAGACCAGCTTCAAGAAAAGGACAACCTGTTTGGTAAACTAGAGGGTCAGCAAAAACAAGGGAAACCCTCAATGATATGGATTGACATAATAGCCACAAGGATGGTGTAACGGATTGAATTGTGTCCCCTCAAAATATGCATCAACTTGATTAGTCCGTGTGTGGTTGTTCTCCATCTTGTGATTTTCCTATGTGTTATAAATCATAATCTCTGCCTGTGGTTAAGAAGTATTAACATTCTTGCTCAGGTCACATCCCTGATCCAATGTGAAGGGAGTTTCCCTGGCGTGTGGCCTGCACCACCTTTTGTCTTACAAGAGATAAAAGGAAAGCAAAGCAAGCATAGAGTTGGGAACTTCATACCACCAAGAAAGCAGCGCTGGGAGCAGAGCGCGTCCTTTGGACCTGAGGTTCCTGTGCTGAGATGTTCCCAGACCAAGGGAAGGCTGATGACAAGGATCTTCCTCCAGAGCCGATACAGAGAGAAAGCCTTCCCCTGCAGCTGGTGCCCTGAATTCAGACTTCTAGCCTACTGGACTGTGAGGATAAACTCTTTGTTAAAGCCATCCTCTTGTGGTATTTCTATTATAGAAGCACTAGATGACCAAGGCAGATGGACTCAAACATATCAATGACCATGAACATGGCATAGGACTGAGTAATGTTTTGTTATGCTACACTTAAGGTCACCATGAGTTGGAGCCAACTCGAAGCAACTAACAGCAACAGCAAAGGGTAGTCAGAATTCTTGGTTGCATTAAAAAAAAAACAAAAACTCTGAATAGATTAAGTTCAAAGGGGATATTACTGCACATTTGCAGGAGAGGCAGAGGTCTCAGGAACAACATGAACCAGAGTCTGGAACACTGCCTTGACTGTTATCTTTACTTTTATGTAATGGCATCATTTATTTCTCTTTCATACTCCACAGGGCAAGGGACATGACTGATGGCTCTAGAGTCCCACATTTTAACCTGGCCCCAGGTTAAAGAAGTCAGGATGAGGACTGTTCGGTCCAACGTGGTTTCAGCGCCTACTCCTAGGCTAATTGCTGTGGTCATGATTCTTTCCAACCACGTACCAAGTGGTTGGAAGGAATGTTTCTCAAAAGAAGGGGATTATTTTTCTTGGTTGGCTAAACAACTTTAGCCATTACTTTGTCCCTGGAAGGTAGAATTCTCACATGAGGCCATTTCCAACACTGCTTCCTGCTGTTGGACCAAGCCTCTATTAGTAGTCCCTTCAGCTCTGGCAAGGGTCATGATGTCCTGTGAAATTATAGGGTACCAAGCATGGAATCCTATAAATAAAAAGCTCTTTAGTAAGGGACTGTGGACAAGGCAGGCATTTTAAGGCTTCTCAAAACTGGACAACGTAATTGAAAGGCCAATCATGTAGATATAGACATAGATATAATAGTAAATGCAAACTGTAAAAATCCCCAGGACTCAACCTGTAAGCTGTGGGGTTTTAGAATAACTTATTTCCTTATATATGGAAACCGTGGTGGTGTAGTGGTTAAGTGCTACGGCTGCTAACCAAAGGGTCGGCAGTTCAAATCCTCCAGGCATTCCTTGGAAACTCTATGGGGCAGTTCTACTCTATCCTATAGGGTTGCTATGAGTCGAAATCGACTCGAGGGCACTGGGTTTTTTTGTTTTTATTTCCTTATATGTATATATTTCTCTTTCCTTAAGGTCAAATGTGGAGGAAAATATCCTGGTTAATTAAGCACTGTCCACGATAATTTCTCTTGTTCATTAAGGTTTAACCATTTTAATCTTATTTATTCTGGTAGCGTTCAGGAGACTTAAAAATCATGTATCAAGTGGAAAAAAAGAAAATGAACACTACATTCCCAGAAAACAAAATGAATTTTCAGTGTATTATTTATTTTTCTTGTGGGGTTGAGTGTGATCATTTAATGTGAAGTGAATAATAATAATTGTTGTTATATTTAATAGTACTTTATAGATTTTAAGACATTTAGACACTATGTTTAAAGGATGCTTTCATTTAAAAGGAGCCCAGGTGGCACAGTGGTTAAGAGCTCAGCTGCCAACCAAAAGGTCAGTAGTTCGAATCCACCAGCCACTCCTTGGAAACACTATGGGGCAGTTCTACTCTGTCTTATAGGGCCGCTATGAGTCGGAATCAACTCGATGGCAACTATTTTGGTTTGGGTTTGGTTCACTTAAAAGTTTATGGCTGCAAATAAAATGCATACTGTTAAAAATGTCTGAAGTAAAAGGTAGCTCCCTACCCCACAGAGGTAACCGCTGTTAGGAGTTTGAAGCCCCCTCCCAACTGACCCCTGTTGATTTGGTCCTCAAACAGACTTTGTGATACTCTCAGGGCAGATATCACAGAACCTGCTCAGAGAGTAGAGCATTAACGGAGCCACTGGAGCATTTCTCATTGGGTGATTTTGCTGAGTTTCCACAAGCAACACCCAAAAAGCACCATCTTGGTGCCTGGCTGAGAGGAGGTATGTTCCTGAACTCAAATTCTTAAAAAGTCCAGACTTACTGGACTGGTTGAGACTAGAGGACTCCCCAAGACTATGACCCTGAGATATTCTTTAAATCCTAGTCCAAAGTTATCCCTTGAGGTCACCCTTTAGCTAAATAACAGATTGGCTCATAAAATAAAGAATATTGTCCGTAAGTAACGCGCTTTTTAAAAAAAACCCTGTAGGCCAAAAGGTCAACAATTACTCTAAAGCAAAGGTAAGAAGTTAAGGAGGCAGGGAGGCTAGAGTACTGGAAATGGTACAACCAGAACAGAATGAATGAGAATGATGGCACACCGTGAAAAATGTAACCAATATGGCTGAATAATTTGTGTAGAAATTGTTAAATGGGAATCTAATTTGCTGCGTAAACTTTCACCTTCAGCACAATAAAATATTATTAAAAAGAAAGGAAAAAATAATACGTTCCCTTCTCCCCTGTAATGAATATTTGAAAATGTACCACTTTATTTGAAGTAAAGCACGTTTAAATGTGCTTGAACAAAAGACCTGAAGATTCTACAAGAAAAAAAGTGTCCATCCAAAAAAAGTGAGAGGGGCTGCTGAGCAGCTGGCAGATTCCCCCTTTATTTCTAGGAATTAACTTTATTAAAGCATTAGCCAAACCAGTTACAGGAAAGCGCAGCCTTTTGAATGAAGATACCCAGTATTTGTGAACATCAAGTAGGTCGTCCTATTTGGGTAATGACTCAGGTTCGATATCCAGCTGTCAGGAATGGCAGTGTTGCTTGGCTTTATGAAATCTTCCATTGACTTAGGTATTCTGGTTTCTTTCTTTCTTTTTTTCATTCTCCACCTGTTTGTGGCTAGATTTTTAAGACTGGTGTCCAATTTCTTATCTTACACATTTACTTATGTTTCATGCTTGAAATTTGTTGAAGGAAATTGAACTCTTCATTTTATTGCCTTAATAAGAGCAGGAGAACCTTGGGTTAAAAACGTTGCTGTGTGGCAAACCAGGAACAATAAAAGTATGGGAAAAACAAGCTTTGAAATGAGAAGTAATTACCTAAAATTAGATCAAGCAGAAACTGCTCTGTTAGGTAAATCTTGTTGCTAAATTGCTCACAGCAAGCTGAGTACAGGATAATACTGTGTTCTAAGAAATAGAAAAAAAAGCCTTGGTGACGGGAAGAATACCTAGTGTTATCAAGCCCTGTCTTATTTTTCTTTACTTTTCCAACTTGAAAGAATTCACGGGGAAGCATAGAGACCCTTGATCTAGGATATGGAAAAGGGTGACCCAGTTTTAGAAAATGTTCTCATAAATAAATTAGTTGCTTAGAAATCATTAAACGATACTTCTGAGACATCAAAGATCTTATTCTAGAGTATACTGTGGACTGCCATAAGAAAGAACAAATCTGTCTTGGAAGAAGTACAGCCAGAATGCTCCTTAGAAGCAAGGATGGTGAGGCTTATCTCATGTACTTTTCAACATGGTGCTATAGACAGAACCACCATCCTCTGCAGCAGAGACCCCAAAAACTAAGTAAAACAGATACAAATGTCAGTCCTGGAACCCTAAGTACCAAGTGAAGGAATAAAGAACTCAATCAAGGACCAAATGGAATAAGACACTGACAGAGAAGAGAGAATGAAGAGAGCTACAGAGTGGAGGTCCCATACCAGCTAATGTGGCTGGATTCACCATCTTGGGCTATAGCCACCAAAGAACTCAGATAAGGAGTTCAGGAAGGAGTTCCCAACAGAAGACAGAGCACCCAGTAACCAGGGATACATGCTTTCCTACCCCACACCCTTCTCCCTTGTATGAGGCCTCCACTTCTTGCCAATTGGCCACAGTTGCTCCACTGGAGAGATACCAGTACACTGCTGCCTGGATTCGCCATCTTGGTCACCTGAGCCACCAAGGACTGAGGACAGGGAGTATGGGAAGGCAACTCCATGAAGCTCCCAGCAGGAGACAGAGCACCCGCTAACTAGAGGTATACACTTTCCCATCCATATCCTTCTTCTCTCTGCATGGCCTCTGCTGTTTGCCAATGGACCATGGTTGCTCAGCTGGAGAGACACTAGCTCACTGCTGATGGGGTCTGCTCCGCCTCCACCATCTGGCCCCTTCAATGCCATTTTTTGTTTGTTTGTTTTGGCTTTTTTTTTGTTCCTTCACACTCCCTCCCTTCCTTCCTTTTCTTTCTCCCCCCCTAGTTAGCCCCATGTGCCGTCCCTTCCTCGTCTTGACGGGCTGTGATTTTTTTTTTTTTTTTTTTGGCTTGTTTGCTTTGTTCTTTTTTAGGGGGGGGGATTTTTTTGTTTCTTCTGTCTCTCGCCCTTCCTTCCTTTTCTTTGCGTTGGCTAGAATTTTGTTGAGAATTTTTGCATCTATATTCATGAGAGATATCGGTCTGTAGTGTTCTTTTTTTGTGGTGTCTTTGCCTGGTTTTGGTATCAGGGTTATGCTGGCTTCACAGAATGAATTCGGAAGTGTTGCTTTCTTTCTGTATTCTGAAATAGTTTGAGTAGTACTGTGTAAGCTCTTCTCTGAATGTTTGGTAGAATTCTCTAGTGAAGCCATGTGGGCCAGGGCTTTTTTTTTGTTGGGAGTTTTTTCTTTTTTAAAAAATTACCTTTTCAATCTCTTCTCTTGTTATGGGTCTGTTCAGATTTTCAACATCATTTTGTGTTAGTTTGGGTAGGTAGAGTGTTTCTAGAAATGTGTCCATTTCCTATAGGTTTTCAAATTTGCTGGAGTGTACTCTGTACTCTGTCATGATAGTTTTTATTTCAGTTGGGTCTGTTGTAATGTTCCCCATTTCATTTTTTATTTGGGTTATTTGCACCCTCTTCTGTTTTTCTTTTGTCAGTTTGGCCAGAGGTTTGTCGATTTTGTTGATCCTTTCAAAGAACCAATTTTTGGTTTTGTTGATTCTTTCTATTGTTCTTCTGTTCTCTATTTCATTTATTTCTGCTGTAATCTTTATTATTCCCTTTCTTACTATGGCTATGGGCTTTTTTTTTTTTTCCTACTGTTCTCTTTCTATTCATTTGAGTTGTGTAGCTAATTTTTTATTTTCTCATCGTGTGCATCTACTGCTATAAATTGACCTCTGAGCACTGCCTTTGCTGTGTTTTGTTACATGTTTTCATTCTTATTTGATTCTAGGAATTTTTTTTATTCCATCTTTGATTTCTTCTTTACCCAGTGGTTTTTAAGCAGGGTGTTATTCAGTTTCTATGTAATTAATTTTTTTCCTGGCTCTTCCTGTTGTTAATTTCTACCTTGATGGTGTTGTGGTCAGAGAAGATACTTTGTATTATCTCAATGTTTTGAATTTTGTTGAGGGTTGCCCTGGCGCCTAAGATGTGGCTTATTCTGGAGAACATTCCATGTGTGTTGGAAAAGAATGTGTACTTTGCAGCTGTTGGGTGGGGTGTTCTACATATGTCTATGAGGTCAAGTTGGTTGATTGTGACCCTTAGCTCTTCTGTATCTTCGTTGAGTTTCTTTCTAGACGTTCTGTCCTTTACTGAGAGTGGTGTGTTGAAGTCTCCTACTATTACTGTGGAACTGTCAATTTCTCTTTTCAGTGCTGTTAGAGTATGTTTTTTGTATTTTGGAGCCCTGTCGTTGGGTGCATAGATGTTTATTGGGGTTATGTCTTCATGATGGATTGTCCCTTTAATCATTATATAGCACCCTCCTTTGTCTTTTATGGTGGATTTTGTTTTAAAATCTATTTTATCTGAGATTAGTATTGCTCTTTTTTGTAGCTGTTTGCTTGATATATTTTTTTCCACCCTTTTAATAAATTTACATCTTTGTTTCTAAAGTGTTTCTCTTGTAGATAGCATATTGATGGATCCTGGTTTTTTTTTTTTTTTAATCCATTCTGTCACTCTTTGTCTCATTATGGGTGCACTTAGGCCAATGACATTCAATGTAATTACTGATGTTGTTGTTATTAGGTGCCATCGAGTCAGTTCTGACTCATAGTGACCCCACGCACAACAGAATGAAACACTGCCTAGTCCTGAGCCATCTTTATAATCATTGCTATGCTTGGGCTCACTGTTGCAGCCACTGTGTCAATCCACCTCGTTGAGGGTCTTCCTCTTTTCCGCTGACCCTGTACTCTGCCAAGCATGATGTCCTTCTCCAGGGAATGATCCCTCCTGACAACATGTCCAAAGTATGTAAGACACAGTCTTGCCATCCTTGCCTCTAAGGAGCATTCTGGTTGTACTTCTTGTAAGACAGATTTGTTCGTTCTTTTGGCAATCCATGGTATATTCAATATTCCTTGCCAACACCACAATTCAAAGGTATCAATTCCTCTTCAGTCTTCCTTATTCATTGTCCAGCTTTCACATGCATACGATGCAATTGAAAATACCATGGCTTGGGTCAGGCGCACCTTAGTCTTCACGGTGACATCTTTGCTCTTCAACACTTTGAAGAGGTCCTTTGCAGCAGATTTACCCAATGCAATGTGTCTTTTGATTTCTTGACTGCTGCTTTCATGGCTGTTGATTGTGGATCTAAGTAAAATGAAATCCTTGACAACTTCAATCTTTTCTCTGTTAATCATGATGTTGCTCATTGGTCTACTTGTTAGGATTTTTGTTTTCTTTATGTTGAGGTGCTGTCCTTACTGAAGGCTGTGGTCTTTATCTTCATTAGTAAGTGCTTCAAGTCCTCTTCACTTTCAGCAAGCAAGATTGTGTCATCTGCATAACGCAGGTTCTTAATGAATCTTCCTCCAATCCTGATACCACGTTTTTCATATAGTCCAGCTTCTCATATTATTTGCTCAGCATATAGATTGAATAGGTATGGTGAAAGAATACAACCCTGATGCACACCTTTCCTTACTTTAAACCAATCAGTATCCCCTTGTTCTGTCTAATCAACTGCTTCGTGATCTACTTAAAGGTTCCTCATGAGCACAATTACGTGTTCTGGAATTCCCATTCTTCGTAGTGTATTATCCATAGTTTGTTATGATCCACACAGTCGAATGCCTTTGCATAGTCAATAAAACACAGGTGAACATCCTTCTGGTATTTTCTGCTTTCAGCCAGGATCCATCAGCAATGATATCCCTGGTTCCACATCCTCTTCTGAACTGGCCTGAATTTCTGGCAGTTCCCTGTCGATATACTGCTGTAGCTGTTTTTGAATGATCTTCAGCAAAATTTTGCTTGTGTGTGATATTAATGATATTGTTCTATAATTTCCACGTTCGGTTGGATCAACTTTCTTGGGAATAGGCATAAATGTGGATCTCTTCCAGTCAGTTGGCCAGGAAGCTGTCTTCCATATTTCTTGGCATAGACAAGTGAGCACCTCCAGCGCTGCATCTGTTTGTTGAAACATCTCAATTGATATTCCAGACACGTGGGGATTATTGATAGGTGTGAGTTTGTTGCTGTCATTTTGTAGTACTTTTTTAATTTTTTTTTTTTTTGTGGTACTGATGTTTTCTTCATTTCTCTTAGTCTCCTGTGCTGAGTTCCTTTTGCTTGTGATTTTTTTTCATTTCTTTTGTTTTTGTAGATTTTGTGTTTACTGAGACTTTATTTTCTTCTTCTTTATTTTGATGAGTAGGTTTGTTAACTTTCTTTGTGGTTACCTTGAAATTTACCCTTCTTCCTAGGTCTGAACCAGTCTATTATTACTTGGAATCACCTTGCCTTCCTCTCCATTAGGAAGCTTTATACCTATTACTGTTTATTCTCTCTTTTATTGCTCTGATGTTGTTGTTGTTTATAGATTAACCTCTCTGGTTCCCGGTTGTAATTCTTTTGTTTTTGGATAGTCCTTGAGAATTCATTTCCTAGGTTGGTGTCTGGCTGGTACAAACTTGCATCCTAGATTCAGGCTGTGGTGTGTTGTTGTTTGTTCTCAGACCAAAAGATTCCCTTTAAATAATTCTTGTAAGTTTGGTTTGGTTTTTACATATTCCCTTAATTTCTGTTTATCTGGAAATGTCCCAGTTTCACCATCATATTTGAATGAGAGTTTTGCAGAATATATTATTTTTGGTGGGTAATTTTTTCTTTCAGGGTTTTATGTATGTCATACCCTTTCTTTCTTGGCTGCATGGTTTCTGCTAAATAATCAGAGCTTAGTCTTATTGTTTCTCCTCTGTATGTGACTTTTTGTTTTTCTCGAACTTCTCTCAGGATTTTTTCTTTTGTTTTAGTGAGTGTGATTATGATATGCCTTGGTGATTTTCTTTTGGCGTCTATCCTATATGGGGTTTGTTGAGCTTCTTGGGTGGTCAGCTTTTCATCTTTCAGCCACCAGTCACTTTAGTAACCAAAGAAAAAAGTCTCATTGCAAACAGGTATATGTTTTGAGGGCAAAAGCATATTGTCCTTGGAACTGCTTACTAAGATCTATTGTATAAGAGAGATGTTATAAACCCCATATCATAGATGAGCAAGCTGAGCCTTAGAAAGTTATTTACCCAGTTGTTTTAAATTAAACACTTGCCAACATCAAGAGACTTCCTTCTCTGAAATAGGTCTGCTTTGAATCTCTTGTCTTCCCTCACTCTAAATTTTTTATTATGAAAAAAAAAAAATTCAATTGAGAGAATAGTATCAGGAACCTACCATGTACCCATCAACCAGCTACAACAGTCTTTAAACCACGGTATCTCTTGTTTGCACCATGATTCTTTTTAACACTCAATGAGATGGAGGTTTCTGTCCAATAGGTATTGTATTGTGCCTTTTGTTGTCTATCTAAAATAATTTGTTAAACAAAACTTTAGGCAATATCTATAATTTTTCAGTGCCTTGTTCTGAGAGGCACTTTTGAAATGCCTGAGTATTTCTAGGATCCTACTTCCTTGATCTTGGAGCAGATACAGAAGTGCTGCTTGGGACCACACGAGGTTCTGTGTGCAAGGCAAGGTGCCAGCTTCAAAAGGGACTTCTCCTGGGGCAGTGATGATGGGCCACATGACATCCAGTTAGAAATGTAGTGAGGATTTCAAGCATATTTAATGGGCACTTATTTATTTTTTAATAGAAACATTAAAACAGTAAGCAAAAATAATTGTTAGACAGATGTTTCTTACAGGAATTTGGCCAATATTATTCAATCTCTTTTCTTATTATGAGATGTATAATTTATCTTCTGAAAAAGAAGATGTATCACCGTGACTTAATAGAGATATACAACAGTCACACTTTGTTCATCCTATTTGTTCTCCACGAGAGAGGAAACAGTCATTGACTATATTTAATTTATAAACCTACAAAGGAACATTTGATCCGGCATCTTGCAGAACATAAACTTCACTCAGCAAGCAAATGGGCTCAGACAAAATATGAAACTCAGGCCCATCTCTCTTGGTATCAGTCAGCTTTGCTAGAGTAACAAATAGTCCCCAAGCCTCAGTAGTTCACAACAACAAAGATGTATTTCTCAATCATGTCATATATAAGCTGTATATTGGTGATAGCTCTGGACTATGTGTCTTCTTTGCTCCAGGATCCAGTCTAAAAAGCAGCCCTTATTTGAGACATGCCATTTTTGTGACAGAGGAAAAAGAGAAATGGCTGAACCATGCAATGTCTCTGAGAGCTTCCATTGGAACATGGTGTTTGCCATTTCCACTCACAGCTCATCAGCCAAAGCAAGTCACATGGCCAAGCCTGATATCAGTGGGGCAGGGAAGTATGTTTCTCTTACAGGAAGGTCAGTGCAGGTCACAGGGCAACTGCTGAGGGACTCTCACTGGTAAGGGAAGTGAATAATTGGAAAAACAATACCATTAATTCAACTTACCAAAGTCTCCAAAAATTTACTCTTTCCATTCCATTCTGCTTGGAAAAGTTTCAAAAAGGAAGTAAGACTTGAGTTGGATTTTCAAGGATGCTTCTAGGCAGGGATGAAGTAGATGCTGAGGCAGGAATATTTGGGAAACAATGAGAAACCCCCAGAAGCTGGAGCCCAGGTCATATGGAGTAGAGAGAAGTGGTGAATGAGGAAGCTGGAGGTGCATAGTGGGGCCGAATTATAAAATTGGCACAAATTAGAAGCTCTGGCTTTGTTGATGTTGTTAAGTGCTGTTGAGTCGGTTCTGACTCGTAGGGATCCTACGTGCAACATAACAAAACACTGCTTGGTCCTGCTCCATCCTCACAATTGTTGCTATGTTTTGGCTTTAGTGCTTGGCAAACATTCTCACCAAAGTCTTCCCAATGGCCAAGGAAAATAGATGCATTTCTCTGAGGTTTTGAAAGTCATCTTTGAAGACGTGAGCATCATCTTCAAAAAAAATGAGAAGTTTGCCCTTGGATTCATAAATATTCAAGTTGACTTTATCATAAAAAATATTTTACTCCCCTGAGAATCCTCAAAGAAAAGGGACACTTCAGGGAGCAGTGCCATGTTCTGCCATGTTTGTCCTCCGGTTTTATAAGCTACCTGGTACCGTATTGGGGGAAAGAAAGGATATATAACCTCTGTTTATGATGAATGGTTCCTGGTATAGGTTGATTAATTTACCTTATAAACTATATAATTTAGATACTTTGTTTCTTCTGCCGTTTATTTTTATTTGATCTGTTGCACAATGTTATAAGCTCTCAGTTGCTCCCTGAAATGTTGGCAGATTGAACCTACCCAGCTGCTCTGTGGGAGAAAGAGCTGGTGATCTGCTCCTGTATAGGTTAAAAAAAAAAACAAACCCTTTGCCATCAAGTCAATTCCAACTCATAGTGACCCTATAGGACAGAGTAGAACTGCGCCATACAGTTTCCAAGGAGCAGCTGGTGGATTTGAACTGCCAACCTTTTTGGTTAGCAGCCACAGCTCTTAACCACTGTGCCACCAGGGCTCTGTAAGGATTACAGCCTAGAAAACTCCATGGGGTAGTTCTATTCTGTCACATGGGGTCATTATGAGTAGAAATCCACTCGATAGCACCTGCCACAACATTACAGTTATATATCCATTTCTTCTTACATTCACATTGTCGCATCTCTCTGAAATGTCTGCCAAACCAATCCCTAGTCATCTTTTAAAGCACAAGTTACCACTTCTGTGGTTTTCCTCACCCAAGTGAGTCAATTTGAGAATTGTAAAATAAGCTATAGTATCAGCACATTATGCAGCCATTAAAGACTTCATTTTGTTAGCAGCTGGTAAAGCTAAATCTTAAAACACATATGGTAACCACAACTGACTGCAAAAGTATTGAGAGAAAATTGTGATGGAAAACTGAGCTATTAAGAAGTATCTAATGCAAGACAAATTTCTGGGCTGCTGTTTAAAAGAGCGTTTGACTAGCAATGACGACTTTGTGTGACTAACTCAACCAATCCCATGTGGCTTTCAAGCCAACTTTATTATCTGCTCAGATCAAATCAATAATCTTGGTTATATAAACCATGCTTCAGTGGTTTCAATTTTCTTTTGTCATCATAAGGACTGAATAAGAGCTGGGGTAACTAATAGAAATTCCTTTCATTCTTCATCAAGCCAAGTTAGAGGTTTCCTGAAGCAGTGTTTCTACCAGCCGTGCAATTAAAAGCCTCAGCCCCAGAAGGCGCTCACGGCCATTTTCTTTCCTGGTATACTTTTCCTTGCGCCCTCTGCTGTACTCTTCTTCATTCACCACTGCCTGTTGCTGTCAAGTCGATTCTGACTCATAGCACCCCTACAGGACGGAGTGGACCTGCCCCATAGGGACAGTTTCCAAGGCTGTAATCTTTACAGAAGCAGACTGCCACATCTTTCTCCTGTGGAGAGGCCGGTGGGTTCGAACCTTCAACCTTTTGGTTACCAGCTGAGCACATAACCACTGCACCACCAGGGCTCCTTTTTCCTCTTTGTTAGCACTCTTATATTATTCATTTTAAAAGTCACATTCGTTTTATGATGTGTCCTGGGACCAGAATGCTTCTTCCAATGTTTGGGTGACTATCCCATTATCGTATTTACGCCACATAATGTCAAGAAACCATTCCTAATGGCACCATGTAACGAATATAATATTATCAGATTTAGAGGTGCTAGATACTCCCTGAGTGATGCAAAGGGTTTCTGTGCTCAGCTGCTAACTGAAAGGTTGGAGGTTCAAGTCCACCCAGAGGCATTTCCAAAGAAAGCCCCGGTGATCTACTTCTGAAAGACCAGCCATTGAAAACCCTGCGGAGCATAGTTCTATTCTGACACACATGAGGCCAACATGAGTCTGTTTAGATAGACAGATAGATGATAGATAGATACATAGACAGATAGATAGACTGATAGATACAGATAGACGGTAGGTAGGCAGGTAGGTAGACAGACAGACAGACAGCTTATGTAAAGTCAGCTCCAACTCATGGCAGCCTTATTTACAACAGAATGAAACAATGTCCCATCCTGCCTCATCCTCATGTTTGCGTGCATGTTCAAATCCATTGCTGCAGCTGTTATACCGATCCGTCTTGCTGAGGTTCTCCCTGGCCCTCCATGGCCCTCGCTGTCCTCCAGCAATTGGTCCCTCCTGATGACGTGTCCAAAGCAAGTGGGTCAGACAATGTTCTGTTGTGATCTGTAAGGTTTTCACTGGCTAATTTTGGAAGTAGATGGCCAGGCCTTTCTTCCTAGTCTTAGTCTGGAAGCTCCACTGAAACCTGTCCACCACGATGACCCTGCTGGTATTTGAAACACTGGCAGCATAGCTTCTAGCATTGCAACAACACATAAGCCGTCACAGAACAACAAACTGACAGACAGGTGGTGGAGATATACACACTAAGCTCCCAGGTTACAAATGTGTGTAGGACAACTTCACCTTGCCCTTTAATGTTATATAAATTTGCCCTCACTTTGAAATGATCGAACCAACTCCTACTCGCAACAAATTCTTCATCCCAATCACCTTCGCCTGCTGCATCTGCAGCTTCTAAATCATTGAAAAGGCTTCAAGCCTTTTCTTGCACTAAAGACTAAATAAGAACCGTATGCACCTGTTCCGACTTACCTAGAAATTTGACCTAAAGACACACTTAGGAACTGATCTCATTCACAACCTGAGGACTGCCTGTGTAACAGGGGCGGATAAACCCTGAGCACGATAGACACCAGCTTGCATTGAGCAAGGTGTGCACAGGGTTCACTGTATTTACTTGCCAATCTGTGGCAAGCAGTTTCTCATGGGTTTCATCACGTCTTTGGCGTGGTGGGGGACAGGTGAAGTTGTGCGCTGCAGATTGGGGAAAGGCACGATTGGACTCGTGTGTGTCTTGCTTATTGGGTAATGCGGCCCTGATCATAACAGAATCACAGGAGTGACACCTATCACCTTTGGATTAGAAGCAAGTCAGAGGTCCTGCTCATGCTCAAGGAGAGAGGGTTATACAGGGCATAAACTTGGGGGCCACCCTAGAATCTGTCCAAGACACAAGGCTTTCAGCCACCAGTCTCCTTGTACCCCACATACCTCGATGGGGGAAGTGGAGTCCATAACTGCATAGTTCTTCCCCGGCATTTCCAGATCTTTGGTTCTCCATCCTCAGGAGGGAGTGGCCAGTTGGTCCCTCACCTACTCTGGGCAGAACTGGGGCTGGAAGAAGGAAGCCCTGAGCCCTTCAGGTTCCACAAGACTGCAAACAAGGAGAAATGATTTTCTTGATGAAATTGAAGAGGGAACAAATGCCAACAGGCAAAAAAAAAAAAAGAGGGGCTGGGCATGGAAATGTCCATTTGCATACAGGTCAGGCTTCCTATTTTCTTTTCAGATCCACCCTCCCATTCAAATATTGTAGCTGCTCATCCTACTATTTTAGCTTTTTTCCTGCTTTCCACATGTCTTTATAATGCCCTTATTTCTTTTCCTTGATTTTTCTATTTTGATATTATCTATTGACTTCCTAGAACGGCAGATAAGGGTTTAGCTTTTTCACATACCACCCCCCAAACTTCCTTCCCCCACTTTTCCAATACAGTTATATCATAATTTTTGGTTTGATTGCTAGAGTTTACTAAACTCCATTGAAAGACATTTAATAAATGCAACAATATCTGCATTGAATGTAAAAATTATTTACAGTTAACAATAGTGAACTATGATTATATTTTGCTCTTGTGCAAATTTTAGTTTTTCTTGAATTTGATCATTGTCTTGTTTTAATGTTTTCATAATGTACCTATCACAACTTCGCCCCCATACTTCGAATCAGAAAGTTAATTCTTTTGTTAATTATTCACACCCATTAGATATTCAATCACTTTGATCTTATTGAAGACATTCCTTTTGGAGCCTCTGACCTCCTGCTCTGATCTGGATTGCCCACTGCACAGATGTTGTTCTAGAAAATTCCTTCACCATAGCCCTGAATTGCATGTTTAACCCCTGGTTTGGTAAAGAACATCCCCCAGTAGCTTCCTGAGAATCTGGACATGAAAGGTACGTGTTTTTTGAGACTTTGCGTGTCTGAAATGGTCTTTATTGTACCATTACATTTGAATGCTAGTGCATCTGGGTATAGAATTCTAGATTGAAAATAATTTTCCCCTAAAATTTTGAGGGCATTTAAAAAATGTATTGTGCTTTAGGTGAAAGCTTACAGAGCAAATTAGTTTCCCATTCAATAGTTTGTACATAAAGTGTTCCATGGCATCAGTTGCATTCTCCACAATATGTTAACGCTCTCTTAATTTCCACCCTGGTTTCCTCATTTCCTTTCTTGCTGATTTTCTACCCCTTCCTGCATTCTCATCTTTGCTTTTGGGTATATGTCCTTTTGATCTCATATAGTTGATTGTTCTAAGGAACACATTCGTCTCAGATGTTATTGTTTACTTCATGGGCTTGTTTATTGTTTGACTGAAGGGTGGTCTTTGGGAATGGTTTCATTTCCAGGTCAGAAGGGTATCTTAGGGCCATAGTCTTGGGGATTCCTCTAGCCTCTGTTAGATCAGTAAGTCTGGTCTTTTTTTGTGAATTTGATTTTTTGTTCCACATTTTTCTCCCGCTCTGTCTCACCCTCTGTTGTGATCCCAGTCAGAGTGGTAATTGAGGGAATTTTTGTCATCATTTTCTAGCTCCCAAGGTTGTTGCTGAGATATTCATTGCCATTCTGATCCTTCATTCTGTTCTTCTTCATAAGTGCAATGTCTTCTCTTAACGCTCCAAGCATATTTGTATTTGTCTCTGTCTTTTTCCCACCCATCCATCCATCCGTCTGTCCGTCCGTCCATCCATCCATCTGTCTTAGTCATCTAGTGCTGCCCAAACAGAAATACCATAAGTGGATGGCTTTAACAAAGAGAAATTTATCCTCCCACAGTCTAATAGGCTAGAAGTCCAAATTCAGGGTGCTGGCTCCAGGGGTAGGCTTTCTCTCTCTGTCGGCTCTGGAGGAAGTTCCTTGTCACCAATCTTCCCTTGGTCTAGAAGCTTCTCTGCTCAGGAACCCCAGGTCCAAAGGAAATGCTCTGCTCCTGACACTGTTTTCTTGGTGGTGTGAGGTCCCCCTGTCTCTCTGCTTGCTCCTTGCTTTTATATCTCAAAAGAGATTGGCTTAAGACACCACCTAAACTTGTAGACTGAGTCCTGCCTCATTAACATACCTACTGCCAAATCTCACTTATCGACATCATAGAAATAAAATTTATAACACACAGGAACATCACATCAGATGAAAAAATGGTGGACAATCACACAGTACTGGCAATCATGGCCTAGTCAAGTTGACACAAATTTTTTGGGATACAATTCAATCCGTGACACTATCTATCTCTCTGGCTTTCTTCTCCTAGCATTATTTTTTCCTCATCTCCTCCCCCTCTTCTTTTGGTCTGTCTTTCCCATTGTAAGCTTTCTGCACCGTATGGTGATCCCTGGCAGTCCTACACTATTTAAGTGGGAGCTCTGCAGGGAAACCCTGGTGGCGTAGAGGTTAAGTGCTATGGCTCCTAACCAAAGGGTCGGCAGTTCAAATCCTCCAGGTGCTCTTTGGAAACTCCATGGGGCAGTTCTACACTGTCCTATAGGGTCGCTATGAGTCAGAATCGACTTGGCGGCACTGGGTTTGGTTTTTGGTTTTCTCTGCAGTGTGAGTGGCACTTATTGGCTGATGGGTTTCATCCCAGGATTATTATTCAGCTGGCCAGATTCTTTGGGGCTCCCCTGAAAAGTTCAGAGAAGGTGCTTGGCTTTTCAGAGTCACACATTGAAGAAGTGCTAGAGCTACCAGTAAAACCCAGGGCTTCTGATGCTAAGTTCTGAGCTCTTTCCTTCACATCGCTTTGTCTCCCTGCCTTCTTCCTTTCCTCTGTCCCTTTCTTCTTTCTTTCCTTCTAGTGAGTGTTCACCTGACTAAACTGGTCCCAAATGGAATCGCTTGTGCTGAGCCCCAGGTCAGCAAACCAAAACTTAAGTTTCTATTTCTTATAAATGCCTAACCTTCCAGAGAGGTGAAATCCAAATCAATCAATCAACTCACCTGGCAACGGAATCCTAGTCAATGAGGACTTGCGTGCTCAGTTTTACCTAGTTCAAAATTTCCCCTTTATCCCATATGAGGAAAGAAAACTTCCACCAGTTAATCCGAGATTTGCCCGGCATAGCTTCCTTGTTCCTGTTTGTGTGTGACTATAAAGCCCTTTCACTTTGTACCACACTTCAGAACCCTTGTCTGACTTCCAGACCAGACATTGCCTGGTTCACAAACTGAAAAATAAAGCTAATGAGTTCATACACAAATTTAATACAGTGAAAACTTTATTTTGAACATGAGTGAGATAGTAATAATAAAAAATATTAATAGCTAACGTTGATTAAATATTGACAAAGCGTCAGGTGTGTGCTAGGGACTTGGTGTGCATCAGATGCCCTTGAGAGCAGAGACTCTAGATTTGTTTTATTTCCCCTGGACTGTATGTTCCCAGATGCTGCATGTTCCTTGAGTGAGCACAGACTAAGTGACGTCAGGGCTACAGAAAAAATGAAAGTACATAGTTTCTCCTTACAGAAAGGCTGCAGACTTTTGCCCAGTTGCACTGGGGCATATGTCATTGAAGACAATAAAGTTGATTAAATTCACCTTGAGTCAAACTGTTCACATTTCCTACTCTAATTAAAGGACAAGGGAAATTGACGAGTTCAGGATCCCTAACTTGAGCGGTGGTGATCCTACTTTTATTGTGTAGTAATCCAGTCTCTGACGTATGCCATATCTGTTTCACATATACAATAGATTTTTTTTAATTTCTAAAATCATTTTGAAACTTTTCAAGCATACAGCAAAGTTGAAAGAATTTGACAGTTAATACCTCTATACCCATCACCCAGATTCTACAATTAACACTTTGCTATACTTACTCTGTCCCCGGGTGGTGCAAATAGTTAAGCACTTGGCTGCTAACCAAAAGGTTGAAGGTTCAACTCCACCCAGAGGCATCTCGGTAGAAAGGCCTGGAGAACTGCTTCTGAAAAAATCAAGCATTCTGATGCACATAGTGTCATTATGAGTTGGAATCAACTCAACGGCAACTGGTTTGGTGTTTGGGTTTACATTTACTTTATGGATATCTATCCATCTATCCTTCCCTGAATCCAACCATAACCTACTCAATTTTTTTGACTAAGTAAATTGCAGGCACTAAGACAAAAAAAAAAAAAAAAAAAAAAACGAAAAAAAACAAGACACTTCCCCTTAAATAGATTAACTAGAGTTAAATATCTGTTTTGGTTTTTGCTCTTGATATAAAATTTACATTCAACCAAAAGGGTTCCGTTAAAGGTGGTAGAATAATTTGGAAACGGAGAGTAGTGATGGTATACAACACGATGAATGTAATCAATGTCACTGAATTGTACATGTAAAAAATGTTGACTTGGCAAATGCTTCAATGCATGTGTATTTACTACAATAAAGTGAATTAGTTTAAAATTACTATAAGTTTTGTAGGTTATAACATGTGAACTTCAGATACCATTGATGAGCATACTTTTTAAAATTAAGCCTTTGAACAAGCGTAAATAAACATGAGTAATTAAGGAAAAAAAATTATATTCAACGTAACACAAATCTCAAGTGTACGTTTGCTGTTTTGGCAGTACATCTATACCTGTCAGCACCTGGATTTATAAACACAACGGGGGCAAAGTTTAAGGTGCTAAACTTCCTGATTTGTTTTTATCTGGGATCGGTGGCAAGGCAGGACAAAGGTGAAGTAAGGCACTCACTCTCAGAGCCCTGCATCTGCAGGGTTAGATTCTCTCTTTATTTAAAATGTTTACATTTTGTTCATCATTGATTTTTTTGAATTAATTTTGATTTTTATAGTATTACATTAAAATATTATTTAATGATTGAGGATTTTTTTCTTTCTTTCTTTTTTTTTGGCATCCCTTAAATTTTGCAACCTGGGCGAGTGCCTCACTTGCCTCACCCTAGTCCTGGCCCTGCTAGGTGGGAATCCAAGAGGAGGACTGATTTGGAGCAGATAAGGGCTGGAATGGAGCACCAAGAAGAGCTGAGTGCACTTGCTCAGCTCAACATAGAAGCCAGGTAGTCCAATCAAGAAGAATCAGTGTTCTGGATGACAAGGAGCCCTGGTGGTGCATCAGTTAAAGGGCTCAGCTGCTAACCAAGAGGCTGGCAAACCCACCAGTCTCTCCACAGAAGAAGGATGTGGCAGTCTGCTTCCCTAAACATTTACGGAAACTTGGAAGCTGTATGGGGCAGTTCTACCCTGTCCTGTAGGGTCACTAGGAGTCCAAATGGACTCTAAGGCAGTGGGTTTCGTTTTTGGTCTTTTTTGTATTCTGGATCACTTCCCCTGGGTACTTAATTTCTAACTCTGAGTGATTGGCCAGTGGTGTCACTAAGGGGCTGGGGCAGGGGGGAAGAGGGTCAGACTCCACTACCTGACACCGTCAGAGGGAGGTGACACCAAAATGACCTCAGTGTCCTTGTGGAGGCTGCAGCGCTGCTGGGGGAGGGGCCGCCAAGGCAGTGGAGTCACAAGGGTTGCTGTCACCTGTCACCCAATGCGGAAAGTCCTTGTCACCCCCTACTGGACAGAGAGGAGGGTCACCGCCTTGGCCCATAGGAGGGGGAGGAGCTGTGGGAAGGCGGGGAGTGGAGTGGGACGAGGGGCCACTCTGCCCACCAGGGGGGCTTCCGCCGGCAGCCCCGCCCACCCCTGCGACGGAGAGGGGGATAGCACCCCGAGTCACCACAGTGGGTGACACCAACCCTAGTGACACCACAGCGCTCAGCAATATGCAAGGCACTATCTGGCAATGACAGGCAGGCAAAATGCCAGTCTCCGAGCAATGCGAAGGACAGGCATTAGAACTAACATTTTCCTGGGTTCAGGACGGGCCAGGGGCTCCCCAAACCAGGGTACGCAGCCTCCTGCGGAGTCCGAGAATTGAGGAAGGTGTTGGGAAAGAATTTGGATTTTTGATTATTAAGCAGACCACCAGGGCTCGAAACTGGAAGCGAGGGGCTCGCTCAGGGGCCTGGAGGGCTTTGTGGGAGGAGCCCGCTGGGAGTGCCACCGAGCAGGAGCGGCCCCTCGGGTCACTTCGCCGCTGGGGTTTCCTGTGACTGTGACCCGAGGCCGCAAACCTAGAGCCAGCCTGCGGGCGGGAGGGGGACAGGTGGGAGTCGGAGCCGCCGTGCCGCTGCCCTGCTGGGCCATTGTGGCAACACACTGATTCCTAGCAAACAGCTTTGTTTGCCCCCGGAGCCTGTAACTTTTTTTCCAGGACGTGGGACCTTGATTTTTAGTGATTTCACAACAGGCCTTGGCCACAGCGGGATAATTTCTGTATGATTCAGCTCTAGGAAGTAGGAAATAAAAAAGGAGAGAATACTGCATTGCACACATTTTCACCAGAAGGAAAAAAATGTGTGCTCCGTGGGACACTATGCAATGTCTATATCACACTTTCCTGTTTTTAATTGTGTTAGATATGTTTATATAACACAGCATTTACCGATTCAACATTTTCTACGTGTACAGTTCAGTGACGCCAGCTACACTGATCATTTTGTGCAGCCATTACCGGTATCAAGCACACCCATCTGCCTGATCAGATTCTGGTTTGATGGAAACTGTTTTACAACTCTGTAAATTGTAGGTAAGGAGCCCTGGTGGTGCAATGGTTAAGTGCTGGGCTGCTAACCGAAAGGTTGGAGCCACCAGCAGCTCCATGGCAGAATGATCTGACAGATTACAGCTTAGGAAACCCTATGGGGCCTTTCTATTCTGTCATACAGGGCTGCTATGAATCGGACTCAACTTGACGGCACAGAACGTCAACAAAATTGTCGGTAGGGACCTGGATGGCACAGATGGTTTGCACGCAGACTACAAACTTGAAGATTGGCGGTTTGAACCCACTAGCAGCACCTCGGTGATTTGCTTCCATAAAGATTTAAAAAAAAAAAAAAAAACCAAAACCAAAACCAAACCCATTGCCAGAGAGTGGATTCTGACTCATAGTGACCCTATAGGGCAGAGTAGAACTGCCCCATAGGGTTTCCAGGAAGCAGCTGGTGGGTTTGAACTGCTGACCTTTTGGTTAGCATCTGAACTCTTAACCACTGCACCACCAGGGCTCCCGGTAAAGGTTACAGCCTAGGAAACCCTATGGAGCGGTTCCACTCTGTAACACAAGAGGTCACCATGAGTCAGGGTAGACATGTGTCCAGCTGACCTCTTTACTCACTGTGGAAAAAAGTTTTGCCTCTATTTACGATTTGTTTCAATACTGCTTTACTACATATAAACCTGTCTTTCTTGACTTCTTTTTTGAACCAGTTAAACATCTGCTTGGTTCTCTCCTTTAATGAATGAAATAAAATCTTTAACACATTTTTTTAACACATTCTTTTTTGAACCAGTTAAACATCTGCTTGGTTCTCTCATTTAATGAATGAAATAAAATCTTTAACACATTTTTTTTTCTCCAGATTTAAAACATTTGTTTTGTGGTAAAATACATATAATATAAAGTTTGTCATTTTAACCATTTTAAGTGTGCAATTCTTCAACATTAATTGCATTCACTGTGCAACCGCCTAGTTTCAAAATTTTCTCATCACCTCAACAGAAACTCAGTACTCATTAAATAATAATTCCTCTCCCGCCAACCCCTGGTAATAGCCGATCTACTTTCTGTCCCTACACATTAGCCTGTTTTAGATATTTCACGTAAGTACAGTCCAACAGTATTTGTCCTTTTGTGACTGACTTATTTCACTTTGTATAATGTTTTCGAGGTTCAGTCATGTTGTAGCATGTATCAGAGCTCCATCTTTCTTTATGGCTGGATACTATTCCATTGGCTGTGTATGCCACGTTTTGTTTATCCATTCATCTGTTGGTGGATATTTGGGTTATTTCAACCTTTTTGCTATTGCGAATAATGTTGTAGTGAACAATGGTGCACAAATATCTGTTGGAGTTCCTGCTTTCAATTCTTTTGATATATACCTAGGAGTGAAATTTCGGGGTCACACATAGTAATGCTATGTTTAATTTTTTGAGGAGCTGCCCAATTGTTTTCCACAGTGGTTACACCATTTTATATTCCCAGCAGCAATGCTTTGAGAGTTCCAATTTCTCTACATCCTCGCCAGCACTTAATATTTTCTTTCTTTCTTTTTTTTTAATAATAGCCATTGTAAAACCCGTTGCCGTCAAGTCGATTTCAACTCATAATGACCGTATAGGACGGGGTAGAACTGCCCCATAGAGTTTCCAAGGAGTGCCTGGTGGATTCGAACTGTCAACCTTTTGGTTAGCAGCATAGCACTTAACCACTACACCACCAGGGCTTCCAATAGCCATTCTAGTAGGTGTGAAATGGTATCTAATTGTTCTTTTGCTTTGTATTTCTCTAGTGATTAATAACACTGAGCATCTTTTCATGGGCTGTATATCTTCTTCAGAGAAATGTCATTCATATCCTTTGTCCCTTTTTTTTTTTGTGTGTGTGTGTTTTAGGTAAAGGCTTACAGAGGAAATTATTTTCCCATTCAATAGTTTATACACAAACTGTTCCGTGACATTGGTTGTAATTCCTGCAACGTGTCAGCACCCTCCACACTGTCACCCTGAATTCCCCATTTCTGTTCATCCGGTTTTCTTGCCCCTTCCTGCTGTCTCATCTTTACTGCTAGGCAAATGTAGCCCTTTTGGTTTCATACAGGTGATTGTTCTAAGGCGCATTTTCTTCACGTGTGCTATTGTTTATTTATAGGCCTATCTACTATTTGGAAACCCTGGTGGCATAGTGGTTAAGTGCTACGGCTGTTAACCACGAGGTTGGCAGTTCAAATCCGCCAGTCTCTCCTTGGAAACTCTATGGGGCAGTTCTACACTGTCCTATAGAGTCACTATGAGTCAGAATTGACTCGGTGGCAGTGGGCTTGGCTTGGATCTACTATTTAGTTGAAAGGTGACCTCCAGGAATGGCTTCAGTTCCAAGTTAGAAGTGTGTCTAAGGGCCATAGTCTTGGGGGTTCCTCCAGTCTCTCCTGAACCAGTAAAGCTGGTCTATTTTATGATTTTGAATTTTGTTCTACGTTTGTTTCCCTTCCTAACCAGGACCTTCTACTGTGATCTTGATCAGAGCAATCAGTAGTGGTAATGGGGCACCATCCAATTCTTCTGGTCTCAGGGTAGTGGAGGCTGTGGTTCCTGTGGTCCATTGCTCCTTTGGACTAATTGTTTGAGTCTTTGATTTTCTTCACTCTCCTTTGCTCCGCATGGAAAGAGATCAACAATTGTGTCTTAGACGGCCACTAGAAAGCTTTTAAGACCCCAGCTGCTAATCACCAAAGTAGGTTGTAGAATGTTGTCTTTATGAAAACTATCTTATGCCAATTGACCTAGATGTTCCCAAGACTATGGTCCTTAGCCTTCAAACCCAGCAACTCAGTCCCATGAGGTATTTCGTTATGTCTAGGATGTTTCTGTGACCGTGCCCCCTGTGGGCTCTGTTGTATATATGAATATACATGGAGCACATGTGAATATGTATGTAGAAATATCCACAGTCAAGCCTATTTATGCACATGCTGCACGCCCATACGCCCTCCCACACCTATTCAGCACGCATAGCTACCTAGGTACCCACTCATAAATTATTGTTTGTTAGTACTATTGTTGCCAGATTGTATACATTATAGTATTTACTATCATTGCCTTTCATTCCTGCATACCTCTTAGTGTGTTCCCTCGCCTTGATCATGTTGTGCTGACTTCCCCCATATCGCGTGCTGCCTTCCCCTTCACCAAAGTTAACACAAGTCTCCTCTCTAGTTAGTGATTTTCCCTCCCTCCGCCTCTTATCCCTGGTAACCATCAAAAAATGTTTCTTCCTGTGTGTAAACCTTTTCTTGACTATTTATAATACTAGTCTCATATAATATTTGCCCTTTTGTCATTGACTTATTTCACTCAGCATAATGTCCTCCAGATTCATCCATGTTGTGGGATGTTTCATGGATTCATTCATTATTCTTTAATGCATGCCTCTTTCTAAGTCAATAAACAGAACCCCACATCTAGGATCATGAAGTAACACTCAACCACTGTGAAGCTCTTCAAAGAGGAAAGCACATTTTTCAGGGTGAGTCGGATGGGATGGGGCTCACATTGACTGACAACGTACTGTCTGTCAGCAACTTTACATACACACTTGAATTTAATTCTCACAACAACCCTGTGAACTGGCTATTACCACTCCATTTTATGGGGAAGAAGCAATTTGCCCATGGTTACTTAGGATTTGAAGTAATGTCCATCTAAGCTCAAAATTATGCCATGTTCTTGGCATACATTTGCGGGGGGCGGGGGGTATAAAAACAGCATGGAGGCGGTGTCTGACCTCCTCCACAAGCAAAGTCCAGTCCAGAGCAAGCCATCAAACATCTTTCTCTTCATTCAGTTGGGTTCAGCTCTTTCCTACCCATCCAAGCTAGGTCACAATGGGTAGCATCGTCAGGCTCAAGAGTTCACACACATCCCAGCACTGCAGACAGCCCCTTCACACACTCATCCCTAGCCCCCCTTGGTCTAGGTCAGGGGGTTCCATTTGTAAACTTCAGGAGTCCAACAACTCCTTTTACTTCTGACCAGCAGGCCTTTCCTCTCTCACTCATCCCTAGCCCCCGTGGGCTAGGCCAATGGGTGCCAAGGGAACATGTCCAAACTCAGCCTGTCTCTTCATTGCCACAGTTCCCCAGCTTCGACTCACTGAGGTGGTCACCACAGGCCAGCAGACCAAGCTGTCTACTCACCAGCTCCCTTTAACTTCTGACCCTGGAAGAGAGTTTCCTCTGATGAGCACTGACTTTTCCTGCCTCCATGCATTCAACAATGAACCACTTGCTTGAAATTCAAAAAGCAAAATAGCCACATTTTTTTTCCCTGTAAGTTCTTCTTTTAAACACAAATCTTCTTTTCTCTTGGCAGTTCTGGGTGGTTCTGCATGTCTTTTCAAGTGCAAATCTGGGTGGGGCTCAGGGTTTCCACCACTCTGTACATAGGGCTACTGGTTTGAAACAAAAAAAAAGCCTATGTTTCTCCCGGACCCATCTTAATTCCCCTTTTAGCACATCCAGTCAAGTATTGGCTGAAGGTGGAATTACATGCTTTATACTCTATAATATCCAATATTCATTTCCAGCATACATTTAAATCTGCTTTACAACATTAGGTAGAAGAAACATTCAATATCCATAGTATATTCAGATAAACACATAACCCTAAACATATAACCCTTTTAAAACATTTCAGTTCAGTCTTCCCTACACCTTGACTATCTTCCCACTCATATGCGTATGGCCTTGGGCCTCTGGCTGCATGTAACTAGTAGACCCTGGCCTCCTAGCAATCATCCTGTTTACCTGGCCTGGCTTTGACCCCAGGCCACTTCAGCTGCAGTTTTCAGCCTTTACTGGTAACAACTACCAAAGAAACCATCCAAGAATCAAAAGTTTCACTTACCAAGCCCCTTCGGTCCTTCTCTTACAAAGTCTTACGCTTTCATGAGTCTGAAGACATTGCAAAGAGTCCCCCTTCTGACACCAACTGTAAAAACTGTGTAGGGGCAGTGTCTGACTTCCCCCAACCCCACCAGGGAGAAGGAAAACCAAGATCAACAGCCCAAGGCTGATTCCTGTGAGGTGGAGGTCAGACACGCCTCCTCTCTCCACCCTCGTTACTAATTCTGACACCAGCCATCCCTTACCAAAAAACTGCCTCATAGAGTTTCCAAGGAGTACCTAGTAGATTTAAACAGCTGATCTTTTGGTTAGCAGCTATAGCACTTAACCACTACGCCACTAGGGTTTCTAACTATCCTTTAGGATTTGAAGTAATAATCCATCTAAGTAATATCCAACCACCGTGCAGCGTCAAAGAGGAAAGCACGTCTTTGGGGGTAAGTAGGACAGGATGGGGCTCACATTGACTGAATATGTACTGTGTGTCAGCAACTTTACATGCACAATTGAATTTAATTCTCACAACAACCCTGTGAACTGGCTGTTACTACCCTATTTTATGGAGGAGGAGAAGTAATTTGCCTAAGGCTACTTATGATTTGAAGTAATAGCCATCTAAGCCCCAGATTATACCATGCTCTTGCCATAGAGTTGTGGGGGTTGGGAGAAAAGGGGGAAGTCCTGCTCCATACAGAGTTCTTTTTCATTTTTTAAAATTGCACTTTAGGTGAAGGTTTACAGAGCAAATTAGTTTTGCATTAAACAATCAATACACATATTGTTTTGAGACATTTGTTGCTGTCAGGCATTGAATTGTGCCCCCCAAAATATGTGTATCAATTTGGCTAAGCCATGATTCGTAGTATTGTGTGATTTTCCACCATTTTGTCATCCGATATGATTTTTCTGTCTGTTGTAAATCCTACCTCTATGATGTTAATGGGAAGTCCTGGTGGTGTAGTGATTAAGAGATTGGCTGCTAACCAAAAGGTCAGCAGTTTGAATCCACCAGGTGCTCCTTGGAAACCCTATGGGACAGTTCTACTCTGTCCTATAGGGTCACTATGAGTTGGAATCAACCCAATGGCAATGGGTTGGTGTTTTGGTTTGGTATAATGTTAAGAGGTGGGCTAGGTGGCAGTTATGTTAAAGAGGCAGGACTCAAGCTACTGGATTGGATTGTGTCTTGAGCCAATCCCTTTTAAGATATAGAAGACAGAAGTGAGCGGAGAGATGGGGGAGCTCATAACACCAAGAAAGCAGTGCTGGGAGCAGAACATGTCCTTTGGACCCAGAGTTCCTGCACAGAGAAGCTCCTAGCCCAGGGGAAGATTGATGAGAAGGACCTGCCCCCAGAGCCCACAGAGAGAGAAGGTCTTCCTGTGGAGCTGATGCCCTGAATTTGGACCTCTAGCCTTCTTCTAGACTGTGAGAAAATAAATTTCTCTTTGTTAAAGTCATCCACATGTGGTATTTCTGTTACAGCAGCATTAGATAACTAAAACAGTTGCCAACCCCACGATGTGTCAACGCTCTCCCCAGCTCGCCCTTGAGTTCCCCATTTCCATTTGTCCAGCTTTCTTGTCCCTTCCTGCCTTCTTGTCCTTGTGCCTGGGCTGGTGCACCCATTTATTCTCACATATATGGTTGAACTATGTGTAAATTGTTTATTTTATGGGCTCACTTAATCTTTGGTTGAAGGGTGAACCTCAAGAGTAGCTTCAGTACTGAGTCATGAGTTTTTAAGTTTGGAGATATTCCTTCTGCATGTCTTGAGCCACACAGACACAAAGGACCTGAGACAGAGGCCTGGGAGGCCTAGAAAATACCTGTGAAATTGTTACTCAGAGGACTAACCCATCAAAAGAGGAGTTAGGCGGGGCTCACTTCTTAGTTTATTTTTCTCATTCTCTGGTCCTGTTCCACCAGAAAAGCCAGGCAGAAAGGTGCATACTTGTCTGTAGAGGGCCATGGCTTGGGGGATAGACAATGCGAGAAAAAGAGAAAAGACATTTTGCCTGCAAACTGGACTTCAGGTCAAAATTGCTGTGTAAAATAAACAGTTGACTAGCTCAGCACCCAGCTCATTTGGATAACTTATCAAAATGTCCAGAATCTCACAGCAAACGCGATTTGAAAGGCCTTCTTTTGCCATAAAAAAAAAAAAAAAAAAGACTATGCCATATACACTAAGGAGCCCTGGTGGTGCAAAAGGTGGGCAGTTCAAATCCACCAGCTGCTTCTTGGAAACGCTATTGGGCAGTTCTACTCTGTCCTATAAGGTCGCTATGAGTTGGAATCGACTCGATGGCAACAGGTCTTTTTAGTTGACACTAAAGGAACCTTTTGATAATGTTCTAGTTGGGTTTGGGCAAGGACCTAGGAGAAGGCCTTTCTCTGTTGCAAGGCACCTAAACCAACCCTCACCACTGGGGCTGAGTACTATTTGGTCATTTATGTATACTTGTGAAGTGGTCAGGCTAGTCTTTATATTAATTTCCATTTTATGCATATTTCATAGTTTCATGTAGGACATAGAAATTACAAAGTAGTTCCAGCTATTGATAGTTTAAAAATAACTTCAGCACCAACTGCTCATGTAAGCATTTAAAAAATGGTATGAGAAATTTTCACTGAACAAAGAAATAGGATAACGGGCCTGCAATATTTATATATTCTGATCACAGTGCATGCATGATTGATATTCTAAAAATAATGAGAATTTAAAGGACATTTCTGTATGTGAAATGGGAAACACAGTCAAATGTACAGTATTTATGAAAGCTTTGTCTAGGTGCTCTAGTGCCCTCTCCTGGATATATTATCATACTGCAGCTCAGGCAAACCCTGTACTGGGCTATGGGACCACTTCCTGCATTCTGGGGAAGCCTATGGATCTGTCCTTGGAATAATGTTTTTAAATGCAGAAAACAAAATAAAAATAATAAATGAAATAATCACATTGGAGTACAAAATATTTAAAAACAAATTTATAATACGTATTTTTTAATATCTCATTAAATAAAAAGACCTGCCTTTGGGTCTAAGGAGCCCTGGTGGTGCAATGGTTAAGTGCTTGACTGTCAACCAAAAGGTGAGCAGTTCAAACCCACCAGAGGTTCCAAGGGAGAAAGATCTGGAGATCTGCTCCTGTAAAGATTACAGCCTGGGAAACCCTATGGTGCGGTTCTGCTCTGCAATATGGCATCGCTATGAGTCGGAATCAACTCGACAGCACACAACAACGACAACGAGCATTGGGTCTAATAACCATTACAATTTCAAAGTAGTGATGAACTTTTACAATATTTTGAGATACCTATACCAACCATGATCTGATATGGAATAGACGTGATTTTTACTAGTGACAAAGTCACAGATAGTGTGGTCTGTTGCCAACATTTATAATTGAAAGAAATCCTACATTTCAGCTAGAGGTGAGTGAAAATAAATATACCATATGTTTCCTATCCAAGTTCTTGGACACCCTGAATTCTATCCATGGAACCTAGGTTAAGAACCTGTGAAAGTTGTTTCAAGTTAGCAAGTATTTATTAGGGTCATATTTTGTTCCCAGGACAGTCTTAAGTGGTGTGAAGAATAGATGTCTTTGCTTTCTAGGAGTTTTCTATCTTACAGGGATAAGACCTACACCTGTGAAACAGCCAGAAAACAGCATCAAGCACTGTGAAAACACTGTGGGGTGAATTTCTTGCTTTCAGTGCTATTTTTTTTTATTTTATTTTTTTTTTAGTGCTATAGAGACAGAGAGAAGGGAATCCCGTGGATGGGAGCAGCTGGACAGGTTTTATTGAGGATGCGGAACTTGATATATATTTGCACACACAGAAATTACATTGGTGAAAGGTCATGAACAGCTCCATTGTTTGCAAAAGATTGGGAACAATCTAAATGTCTATTAATAAAAAAAAAAAATAGAGTAGGTTAAATAAACCATGCCTCATCTACACAGGAAACACTGGGCAAGTAAAATTAAAAAAAAAAAAAAGGAAGAAAAAGTTCCTTAAAAACTACCATTTCTAAAGTACGTTGTGAAGTGAAAAGAGCAGCTACACGTGCACATTTCTGCTCGTATGTGCATAAAACATTCTGCAAGGAGACACAAGATACTAACTCTGGTCGCCACTACAGTGAACTGGGTGAAAGAGAGGTGTTCCCTTCTGCACCTTCTGAATTTTGAACTAGGTCATGAATGCAAACCTATTCAATAAGTAGACTGCCTTTGCAAATATTTTCAAACGACAAATACTGTAATGAAATTATTTTTGATTAGGTTATTCACTCAGCCGGTAGTTGTGTGGCAGGCACCCAAGAACAGCAGGCAGACTCAGCGCCTTCTTGGAAGGGCTACTTCTCCCTAAAGGTCTTCTGATCCCCAGATGCCTCAGAGGAGCGTCTCCCAGGAATCAGCCCTTCCCTGTCCAGGATGGACCAACTTCCCACAACACAATTTCAGTGTGCTCTCTCTCTCTCTCTCTCTGATCTTCTAATGTCTCCTCCCCACAAGCAGGGAGCTAAGAATGGAAGGGCTTGAGAGAGCAGGGAAGTTCTCTCCTGCAGCACCGTCATAAGGACTTCACCACTGGGAGCCACTGAAGGGTTTGGCATGGGTGTAGCACGGGCAGATCTCCATCTGGAGGTATGATTCTCTAGGGTGGAAAATGTGAAGGCAGGGCGACCAGTAGGCGCCTCGTGCAGTAATTCCAGGTGAATGAAAAATGGATGTGTTGGGAGGGTGGTCTGTCTCTACGTCTCCCATTGGGGCTGCTGGGACCTGGGTCTGTCTCGCTCTCCCAGTTTCTTCTTGCGGAATCCTCCCTCCCTGTTTGGGAACACAGTGACTTCCTCTGTTCTGCTCATGCGTGGGCACCATATGGCACCTGGCTGACCCCATTCCTGTATCTGTTTTTGGTGGGAAACGAATGGGGTCTCTCACCTGCAGCATAGGAGGGGTGCACGCAGGACAATTAGCTAGCGCTGGCCTCAGAAAATGACTCACTAGCTACGGGGGACCAGCGCCCACCACTGAAGCTCCGTCTCTTCCCCATGTGAGTAAAGCGTGCATTTTCCACTGCCTGTGTGTGACTTGTGTCTTTTGTTGGTGACCTCGAACCTTGGTTCAACAGGATGCATGTAGAGAAACATCACAGGCATTATCTGCAGGGTTCTGTTCCTTAATGATCCCTGGATAGGCTGGCATGGGATAACTGCCTCTCTACTGGAGAAGTAAACCAAGTGAATGCCACCACACCTGAAAAATATTCACTGAGTAGAACAATAATGGCAAAATTCCTAAGGACAGCAGAGATTTTTCTTTTTTAGTGGCAAACATACAACAGACTTGTTCAGACAGTTTTCATTGCAGGTGTGGTCTGTCAACTGAAGGTGCACAGCACTGCCCCGCTCCATTCTTTCCTCAGACACCTCTTGTCCCACCTTCTCAGCTTCAGCTCTGATTCCAGACAATGCCAGTAGTACTGCTCCAAGCAAGCCCGCACTGATTTGGTTCTGACAGGTCTTACCTCATACCAGTGCAGCTTGTCTCTTGCTTCCCACAGGAGGTTAACTGAAAGTGGCCCCCCAAAGAATGTCCATGCCCTAGTCTCTGGAACTTGTAAGTGCAACCTTATTTGGAAAGAGAGTCTTTGTAGATGTGATTAAGTTAAGGATTTTGAGATGAAGAGATCATCCTGGATTATTGGAATAGCCCTAAGTCCAATGACAAGTATCCTTATAAAAGAAAGGGAGAGGGAAATTTGAGGCAGACAGAAGAGGAGGGCATGTGACCATGGAGGCGGAGATTGGAGCCATGGGGCCACACATCAAGGGTTGCCAGTGACCACCAGAAACTGGAAGAGGCAAGGAACGGATCCCCTTGGAGCCTCTAGAGGGACAGTGGGCCCTGCTGGCAGCTTGATTTTTGGCCCACTGAAACTAATTTTGGCCTCCTGTCTCCAGAGCTGTGGAAAGATAAGTTTGTGTTGTTTTAAGCTGCCAAGTGTGTGGTCATTTGTTACAGGGGCCACAGAAAATGAACGAACCACCCCAAGGCTTCTCATTGCCCCTGGGGAGCCTGGTACTCCACAGATACCGCCCAGAAGGGTGAGGTTACTGTCCCCTGGGGCACCTTCAACCAATGGTGGTATGAACCAGGAGATAAAGGCTTTTCACATTCCTCCTTTGGGCAGACAATCCTGAGATGCGTTCTACACATGTGGCAGAAGGTCCTGGAGGATATCTTGATATAGAACATCTTGTACGGCTTTCCCTTCTGTTTCCGTTCTCCAAGTCCTTCGCTCCTGCCTCCTGGGATCACTTCTCGATAAACCAGATAAACTGCTGCACACAAACCTTTGTCTTACTTCCGCCTTTGGGGGATCCTGGCTGAAGCAGCTCTGCTTCGTCTCCAAGACTTGCATGCAAATGAAATCCAAGAGCATATTTACGGAATGTTTTACACACAGAGGATCAAGGGGTCAGCTTTACTACAACACTTAACCATCATGATCGCTATGAACCAGACAGCGTGACACCAGTCACTTTACTCTTTGCACATATTCTAAACTGGTATTTACCAAACAGGGATCTGTTTAAACAGTATGGGCTGAATTGATGATTACGTCTTAATTTCAGTGATAAGCAAAAAGGAAAAAAAAAAAATTTGTTCTAGATCAACTGGATGAAATCCTCCTTGTGGGGTGCGCCTTCGTGAGTACTGGTGGCTGTGATGGTACCCAGGGGTCGCCTGGAGGTACGGGGCTTTACTTTTAAGACAGTTTTTATCAAACTGAGGTCTCGGTTTTCTCTGATTCGTAAGAAAGTATTTCCTCTGAAAGGGACCCACACGTTACTCACATTTGAGAAACTCTGCTTTAAGCGTGTTTGTGGGCCTTGGTGTAGTGGGTAAGTGGGTAAAAACATGGGCTTAAGTCCTAGAGCCATTTCTGAGAAGTTGTGTGTCTCTGGACAAGTTACCCAATCTCTCTGACCTATAGCTTGCTGCCGTGTGCTGTTGAGTCCATTCTGACTCATGGAGACCCTATGGGACAGAGTATAACTGTCTATAGTATTACAGTAGGCTGTCATTTTTATGGAAGCAGATTGCCATGTCTTCTCTCCTGTGGAGTTGCTGGCAGGTTTGAACTGCCAACCTCTCGGTTAACAGCTGAGTGTCTTAACCATTGCGGCACCAGGGCTCCTAGCTATAGCTTAAAAAAAAAAAAATGGCAACGCTAGTAACAGCTACACCATATGAGATAAGGTACGTAAGGAGCCTTGCTTAAGCGTTTGGCTGCTAACCAAAAGGTCGGCAGTTCAAATCCACCAGTTCCTCCTTGGAAACCCTACGGGGCAGTTATACCCTTCCCTGTAGGGTGCTATGAGTCAGGATCAACTTGATGGCAATGGTTATATATTTTTTTAAGATATGTAAATTGCTTAGCACAGGGTCAAGCTATATGGCTAATACTATCGTCATGAAAAATAATAGTCACCCAGTAGAAATGTTAGTGGTAATAACAATAACGGTTATAATAATTATAGGGATAACATATTACACAAAGGGAAATGTTTTGTGCCAGACTAGTCACCTCTGTCATGTTCCCTGTCCACCACAAGGGGGCAGAGGCATGAGCACTATTTTTTAAGAAAGACAACGGACGGCTCTCCGCTCAGAAGTCTGGAGCACAGAGTTTCTATAGTGATGAATAACCGCTCTCCTGGCTGTTTTAGGGTCTATGCTTCTGGGGCCTCCATTTTTGCTCATATTTAATTCTAAAAGTCAGACTCTTATCTGAATGAACAACACTAATAATAATGATAAAAAAAACCAGTTGCCTTCGAGCCAATTTCAGCTCGTGGTGACCCTATGTGCTAACTATAACTTATCGCATACCTGTCAGGCACTGAGCAAAGCCCTCTGTGTGTGTACACACACATATATACACATTAAAAAAATTATATATATTCTAGGTATTCAGTAAATTTCAGGGTGAAAAATAGAGTATAAATACTAAGAAAAATTACATAGAGAAGGACTAAAGTGTTTTAAAAAGTTAGGTCTAGCCAAGAAGAAATTGTGC